>NC_046309.1:5000000-6250000 GCF_004115265.2 Rhinolophus ferrumequinum
TTCCAAAATTTCAGTACAGTCAGACTCAAATACACATTCAAAGCTCTCAGGCACATTAGGTACTCAGTGAATGTTTGTTAAATAAATCAATAGAGGAATACAGTTCACACCTAAATGTGGGAGAGGGAGAAAGAGAGGGAGAGGGAGAGGGAGAGGGAGAGGGAGAGGGAGAGGGAGAGGGAGAGGGAGACAGAGAGGGAGACACGTTTTGCGTAATGTGGGCCATTAGCCACCATTCCCCTGGATGACTAATCCACACAGGGGAGAGGCCGGGCTGGTATGTCCCCTTGGGCTATGCCTGGTCCCATGCCTGTCCTGGTGTGAGCTCTCACATGACTGAGGGTGACACGAGTGTTGCCAGTTTTTTACTTTCATAAACTCGGCCCCACCAAGGCAGACCTTCCAAAGCCCATCTGAAAGGGGATGGCTTTGGAGGCTTGTGAAAAAAATGGGCACTCTTAAATGTATCGACAGACGCCTATTTCAAGAGTAATTTAATTATATAGAATTTTCACCTGAGATACTACTCCATTCCAGGTAGCAGGATTACATGGTTTCATGATTTCTGGTTAATAACTAGATATTTTCTGATCAGAGACAGTTAACCTCTGAATGTGTCTTAGTACTGTTCTTCCCCAAAAGAGGCAAAAGCGAGGAAGTTAGAGGTGAGACATCATTGAGTAGAGATTAGAAAATGTAGCAAAGAAGGAATGAAAATAAATACTGGTATTTTCAGTACCAGTGTGTCTCCTGAAAATAATCACAGTGAATATCTTGGTGTGTTTTCTCACAGGTTGCTTTCCGTGCCTGTGTGCGCGCGCGCGTGTGTGTTTGATTTTGTATAAACATATCAGGCTGTGCATGATGTGTACGGACCTGCTTTATTCACGTAACAGACTATCGTGAACACTAATTCCACCCCTGAAAGCACAGATCTATGCCATTCAAGGAAGGCCCACCACGGACTTCCGCCAGCTCATTCTTTGGGGAGTGACCGTGGCCGCTCTTCTTAGAGGCTGAGGTATTGGCTGCAGTCCTACTGTGAGGATGTGGTCACAGGAAGTGCTGTGCTAGGAGGCGAGACCCAGACAGAGGGGGCACCTGGCTGGAGGCCTCAGAGGGAAGGTCCCCTGTCTGTGGATAAGCCTGCCTGGAAGGTCATGACTCCTCTCAACCAGCAACAACTGTCATTGTCCCCAAGTCACAAGGATCCTTGTCTAGACGCGGAAGGATGCCCACAAATACTTTCCAAATACGTTTTGCAGGTTTTAATTTTACTCTTTTGGCTCGAGCCACTAACTGAGTCAAATGCTAAACAGATATTAAGAGACTATTTCAGTGTCTTTCGTGTAAACCCTTTGAGATAAGGTCAAAGGAAATAAACGGGCTTCACTGACGCTCTCTCCAGCACTGGCGAAGCTGCCTTTCCATTTGTGAATATTGCCTGTTAACTCCCAGAGGTCCTGGATGAGCCACGGTGTTTAACCTAAGTCTCCAAAAACAAGGGGCTCGTGATTTTCTTCGAGTTGGTACTTATGTACATAGTGGAATCTCTCAGGCATTATCGCTTACTTGATTGCATTCAGACATCACTTTGGCAATGGAATGACTGCATTAAATTAGCATCCAGCACAATGGATGGTAATTGCAGGACTGTCATTTCTACAAGTACAGAATTAATGTGTTCTGCAAACCCATGCCTTTGTGCCCCACAGGAAAATCGTAGCACCACGTTGTTCCGAGCAGGGAAACACACCGTGAACGTGCAGTGGTGTCAGTCAGCCACGGGGATCCTTTCCATCATGCTCAGTCCTCGGATCCTGTCTGACTTACTTTGTACGCTCACCTGACAGCACCGCCAGGCAGTAGCCTGGATGTACAGAGAATGTTATGGAACCATTCCTCCTTCTGTGTGGTATCTTGTGTGGATAATGCCAGCAAAACAACCCTCCGTGTATTCACGACAGAATGAATTGGCTACTTAGGCAAAGCTGCGTATTAAGAGGAGCACCAACATTTACAGAAAACTCTACCCACACGCTATACATTCATTTAGAAAGAGAAGAGTGATTTACATGCATTTCAACTGTAGCTCGGGAAGGATGCCAGCTCTGCCTCTCCCCAGCCCTCTTGCTTACATATGGGAAATGAAGCCACAGAGCAGCTGAGTGAATTTCTTCCCAGGTATTAGATATATCCAGAATGGCAATACCCATATGCACTGGGCTCTTGGAGCCTGCTGATTGGCTCTGCAGAACTTACTGGGGATGAAAAGAATTATTCAAGACTGGACTCCCGCAGTGATAGCAGTGACCTGACCAATTAGACGTGGTGTATCAGTATTTATTCCTACAGTCTCGCGCGGCCCTGTGCAAGAGCAACAATGATGGCAATGGCATTACTGGCCAAAGAGGCTTCCTTGGGAGTCGAGCTGGAATCCACCTCCTAGCGGGTGGGGTGGCTGCACTCTGCTGAGACAGTGTGCTCACGCCCTGTGACATCCTTACGCGGAGGCTCAGGCTCGAGTCCCCTCACAAGGGCCACTTACTCTGCCACTCACCATTAAGGCGTGACATGGCTATTTGCTTTGTAATGCTCTACTCAGGGCACAGTTTATTTGGTGGAATTGGGGGGAAATTCTGCACCACTCTCAAAGCTTCTCTCATCTCTTCTTACTACGCAATAAAAATTAGGGACTGATGGAGGAGAATGAGGGAATGATGGGGAAAAATTATGCACAGCTTACCCTCAGAATAAAGGTACACTTGTATACGGCTGAAAACTCATTAAGTCGATGATGTGTAAAAATGACCAGAAACTGGTCCTGCTTACCTTTGTTGCAGAATGTTCCATCGTACGCTGTGCTGGAGCAGTCACAGGAGTAGCCATGGTATTTCTCGATGCATTTGCCTCCATTCTCGCAGTTTGTCCCATAACTGGTGCAGTGGCCTGAGCATCCGGATTTGAACCCAGAAGTGACCTTTGCTCTTTCCTCCAGGTCCAGTGTCACCCCATTCATCCTCAGGGAGCGGATGCAGCCCAGGAAGCCCTGCTGGCCTCCAGCACCACCTGGGAACGATAGAAAGCATGGAGCTCAGACAGCATAATCTCTGCTATGGCCCGTTTTTCATTCATCAAACCTTGAACAGTTGTGGTAGGAGATAGGACGGCCAGGTGCAGCTAGCATTCTCACTTTCAACTCGGTCTTGCCTACTAGAAAAACTTGAAGCTTTCCCCCCTCAGGCTATAATGCTTAATTAAAAGATGCTGTCTTCTGAGATGCACTACATTTGCTACAGAAATAAAATGTTTGGAGATGCACAAAGATTGTGTAAGCCTTTTTGGAAGTCTTATCTGGCTTCCTATAGCAAAGACGTTTATAGAAATCGCTGGGTTGTTTGCTCTTTAATCTCACGGCATTCAGTTCCATACTGGTATCTATTGAAAGAAATATAAAAAGGCAGAGGGACGTGAATATTTTAATGCAGTTAACAAGTCCATAAGACGGGAGGCTCAAGTCCATGTGAAATGTGATTGTAAGGCCTCGTTCATGTCTCATGAAATGCTTTCCTTTTAAGTTCACGTTCAGGGTTCCCAGGGCTTCTGATCTGGCGCGGATGGAAACTGGAATTGATAATTTCACACAGAAGTGAACCACCCCACATTTATTACAGGTCGGGTTAGATTTCATTGCTTTTGTCTAAATGCCATTGCAAGACACACAATACCAACACCATGTTCACTGTGCTTTTCTAAGTTAGAGTTAGATGGAGGTTCAGGAGCATGAAAATATTAACATACTCCTAACCAATGTCACAGAAGGATTCGCTGGAGCATTATATCACAAGTGGATTTAATTGTGTCTGTAATTAATTTAGCTGTGATTTTTTTTTTTAAAAGCAGGTGGTACAAAAGGAGGAACTCAAACATATATATATATATATATATATATATATATATATATATATATATACACACATCTCTTTTAGAATAACAACTTTTCTGGAAATTAAATAAAACAACAGCCTGGCAAGGTAGGCATTGTTACCACTAGCCCATGGTATGGACGAGAAAACTGAGGCTTAGAGAAGTGAAGAGTTTGCTCAAGGACTTAGAGGTTGGAAGCAGCATCGTTCCATCAGATCTGTTTTACTGCCCACAGCCTGTGGCCACACATTCTGTTCTGTGCCGACAGACCATCTAAGAGAAGAACTTCAGGGTCAGGACCACACAGTTCTCATGGTTTGGCTGTCTTCAGAAAGGGATTCAATAGGATTGTGAGAGTTTGGGTAAAGCTGGTAGTCTGGGGATTGACTACTTATTCTATTATTTTGATAAAAGTGTACAATGTAGCAGACTCATGAGACAGGGCTGGTGGATCAAAAGCTGGCGGCGCAGAGATGGATTAGCGTTAGACTGTGCCTGGAAATCCGCAGCCATGAAATGACAAATGAGGCATTCAATTATCTTTCTAAACCCAAGTCCTGCAGTTCTCTTATTGGGTAGCACACAGACCTGAGTAATAATTCTCCAGGGATTATTTTTCTAATAAAATATTTGAAGAGAGGATTAATTGAAGACAGTCCAATGCCCTTTTTGATCAAAGCTATGGGACAGGAGATGGCAGAGGAGGTATTAAAAACAGTCACTCTGAAGGATTTCCCATTTTGCAATCTGCTCGTCAGCTCAGCCTCATACCTCTGTGCTGAAGAGAAATTGGGCCTTTGCTATGATTTGGAAGAATTTCAATCCATGAGTCACCCCTTATGTGTTAAAATTTTAATTTGGCTTCTATCCTTTTAGCAACTATGGCTTTTGTTTCTGCAATAAGGGACTTCCAAAGGCCTTTTGCTAAATAAATGCCTAGCCATTCAGGTTTTCATCACAAGTCAATAAGACTATTACATTCTATCAAAATATGCTGAAATTGAAAAATCATTGTTTTTAGATCTCTCTCTTCCTTACTACAAATATAAGTTTTCCATTGTGGAAAGCATAAAAATGCTGATAAGCAAACTGAAAAAGAGAGTCTGTAATGCTACTCAGATATAACTACGTACTTACACTGAACAAATAACCTTTTTTACATTTATCTATGAGTGCCCACATGTGTAAAGCATAAACAAAGGGAGAAATGGGATCATGATATACACATGGTTTTGAAATTTGCTTTCTGCACTTAATATATCCCGAGATATTTTCTACACCATCAATGAATAACCACAGTGCCTTTTTGAGATCTTCGTAGTAGCTCACTCTGAAGGCTCTGTAACTTAGCTTACCCTTCCACGACTGTGGGATGTCCATGCTTATTTCAGTTTCCCTCTTATGCGATACTGTAATAAATATCCCTGTAAAAACCTTTGTACACCTTTCCAGTTTTTCCTCTTAGAAGTGTAATTACTGAGGACAAGGGCATATACATTTTAAAGGCATTTGAGATACATTTTCCTCTAAGAAGAATTTATCAATTTGTATTAGGTCGGTGCAAAAGTAATTGAGGTTTTTGCCATTATTTTTAACCTTTTAAACCGCAATTACTTCTGCACCAACCTAATACTTCACCAGTGCAGTATGAGAGTCCCACCTTCTCCACACCAATTCTAATACTCAGCTGGATCCTTTTGAATTTATAGGCTAAAGGGAGGAAAAGAAAGAGTTCGTGGCTTGAATTTGCATTGTTTTAAACACTGGCATTGGAATGATTTTTATGTTTTCCCAATTCTTATTTTTTGTTTCTGTCCTTTGCTTTTTGGAGGGACAGGAGAAGGTATATTTCTTATTGATGGAAAATATATTTTGGGCTTCAACTCTTTGCTATAAATTTGACAACGACATCCTTCCAGTTTGTATCTGTTAACTTATTCGGTAGAATTGGGGGAATTGATAGAATGATGTTTCTTTTTCTCTATGAAAGTTTTTAAGTTTTATGTAGTCATGACTGTCCGTCCATTTTATTTGTATGATTTCTGTCTTTAGTATTAGAATTATAAAGGACTTCTCTAATTCAAAGTAATATAATAATTCAACTATATTTTCTGCCAGCACTTTTATGATTTTACTTCTCTTAACATTCTAATCTTTTAATCTATCTGGAATGTATTTTAATTTGGGAATAATTCATATTTAACGGATCTCAGCAATAGTTGAGAGTTTGAAGAAAAGACTTTTAAAAGACTCCTTAAATAAATATTAATATGACAAAAAATCATTTAAAAAGGGTCAACTGGCAGAGCAAATAAATCTAGATTAGATCATACTTTTATCATTAAGGTAAAAAAATATATAGATATATAAAATTATTTATGTATACAGGCTTCGTTCCTTAAGGGTTAGAGGGGGCAGATTTTTCTGTCTCTCTGCCTCTCTGTCTTTGATTCTTTCTGGTCCTGGGTCTTTCTGAGGTTCTACACTTACCTTTCTTCCTGTCTTTGTGTGTATATATCTCTCCCTATCAGGCCAGTTGACCGTTTTGGGTTAGTTGTGTGGGATTCATAAAATCACTTAATCTCTCTTCCCATCAATTTTTCCATAAAAAAGGTGGTTGAACTAGATGGTCTCTCTGATTCCTTCCTTCCAGCTCTGAATTTCTCTGGTCCACGATGTGCAAACTCTGCCTCTGTGCTCATGGGTCTCCGCCTCTGTATTTCAGTAAACCCTCTCAATTCCTCCTACGTTTTCTTCCCTCTTTCATTTCCTTTTTTGCACTGTTGTCTGGCGTTACCCCCTCCTTCTCTTAACTGACCGTGGTATATAACTGCAGTCTAATTTATAAATTTGTTGCCTTCATTAAAGTTTTGTACTTGCTCTTCTTAATTTATGAAGCAGGTAAGCGGGATGCCATTTCTCTCTCTATAAAGGAAAACTAAATAAATTATTTTCTTTTCTTACTTAGCTGGCCTCTGATTTATTAAATTGATCAGTGAGTTGGAAAGTGCTTTTACTGATCTAGTCGATATGAAGAAAAAATCTTTTGTCTTGAAAATGGTTGTTATATATTATGCAAAAGATGTTAATTCACTACAACCAGTGATAATTATTTGAGTTCAGCTCATGTGCTTTATAGATATCTTTCTTGATGACTAATGTCATAAGCTGAAATTGTAGGTCTGCAAGCAAAAATGCCACTTAACCTTTGATAATTAGAAAATCAACACACTGTCACTGGAGAGAGCCCCTGCCATGCAAAGGCTCCATGCACATTTATCAGACCTGTGATAATTATCTTAGGTGAGATGCGGGCTTAATTTGTAAATCATTGTCATGTGAAATGCTATTCAAATATTGTAATTAAAGATTAATTATGAAAATGCTGTAACTACCTATAATGAATAATACAACCATCAAATGCACAGAAGATTGGGGCAACATAATCAGGTATTAAATTAAACCTGAAAGTCATGGGTGAGAGGAATTATAAAAAACACACTGTTCTCAAACTCAGAGCTTAATGTTTTCTATGGAGCTAAGCGGGTTCCATAGCACATTTGCCCAGAGAGCCTGGCCACTCATTCTCCACAGACAGGTATCACACCAAAGCTCACACACGGAATCTAATTTACCCCTTCAATAGATATTTATTTCATGCCTATGGGAGCCAGGCCTTGTCCAGGCATTTGGAAGGAACTATGAGAAGCAAAAACACACCAAAATCTTTGCTCTTGTAGACCTTACATTCTTGCAGAGGGAGAGGGACACGTAACAGTAAATAAGTCGAGTATACCGTGTGCTAGAAGGGGAGAAAAGCCGGGCAGGGTCCGGTGAGGTCAGGTGGGGTGGGGGAGGTTATGAATTTGATAGACTCACTGAGAAAGTCTCAGAGCCTCTGCCAGCTTATTGCTGGGAAGAGAGATCCACGATAAAGAAGGAAGGGGACAATGTCCTGCAGGTGGGGGCAGCAGGTGGGGAGGAGAGCGAGGTGTGAGCTCCGAAAAGCATGGCCACCCATCAGTTCACACGTGCGAGGTGCTGGGAGAGGCCCTTCCGGAAAGATGGAAGAGCTACGTTCTTGCCTGACGGTTAATACAAATAGAATCACAAATAGCCTGCGGTGTGAGGCGCAGTTTGACATCTGAGAGGCAGCCAACAGGGGTGAGGAAAGCAGGAACTGTGGTGGGAAGATCTCCTCTTGCATATTGGCTTGGCTGCTGACCGACTGCGTGTGATTTCCCCAGCTCCTTCTGGGTGCTTGGTCGCCTTGTGTATAAAACTGGCATAACCATATGCGCCTTGCAGGAGCATATTAATAATAGGTGATAATACACCCCTTTGTACTAGTACTCAGTTATGAGAGCTGGTGTTTTTATTATTACTACTATTGTTCAGTACACACAGAATTCTACAGAAACACACAGAATACATTCAATATGGCTCAGATGAGTGTACACAAGTCTGATATTAGAGGTATCACAAGTGGGGCCTACCCCCCCAACCCCCCAAATTCATAAATTGAAGACCTAACCCAATTTGACTGTATTTGGAGATGGGGCTTTTAAAGGGGGAATTCAGGTAAAATGAGGTCGTAAGTGTGGGTCTCTAATCTAATAAACTGGTGTCTTTATAAGAAGAGGAAGCAACACCGGGTGAGCACATACAGAAAAATGGCCACGTGCAGACATAGTGAGAGGCAGCGTCTGTAAGCCAAAGAGAGTGGCCTCAGGAGAAACTAACCCTGCCAGCACTTTGATCTTGGACTTCCAATCTCCAGAATTGTGAGAAAATAGATTTCTGTTGTCTAAGCCACTCAGTGTTGACCGTGGCAGCCCAAGCAGATTATGACAACGGATAATGGGTTACCATCACGTGTGGGCCGGTCCAGGCTGCCTGAGAGACAGCCCTGGGAGCCCCTCTTCTAACTACATTAGGGAGATACGGGGTTAGGATGGGCGTTTTCTCATCTTGTCTGCTGTGTGCAACCACATCCGGATTGAGGGAGCTGGCACATGGCAGGGAGGTCTGACGCCTATGACAGGAAGGGTAGAAAAAGATTGGCGGGAAATAGAGGTGTGACTTCTCTGGGAGCAAGTGACCCACTGGACCTTGGTCTTCTCCATGGCAGCCACACCTGGCCCGTGCAGGTGGGGGGTGGGTATGAGTGGGGCCAAAGCAGCTGTGTGGTTGGATAGGCTGGGCCTCCCAGAGTTGCAGGTACTGTACCTGTTCCATCTCCTGTTCTGTGTGTTACCATTCTCTCTTAGGTTTTTACTGGCAACTTGAACCCATAAAAAACCCCTGTGGTATCAGTATAGGAGTGTAAAATAAAAACCCAGTTATCCGGTTAAGCTGAGGACCTAGAATGTCCAAGGCTGCTCAGTAGTGCAGAGCTGCGTGATTGACAAGTATTGATCAGGGCTGCCTCTGCCAGCTACATATTGGAGGGGATCTATGAAAAAGCTTCCATGTACTCAGCAAGCGGGGGCTTGGAGAATTGCTTTTTCAGATAATGCTCATGAGTGCTCATTCATAACTTCACTCAATAGGATGGATTTTTTTTTTAGTTCATTATCACTGCATAGATTTTCTTATGTCTTTGAAGTAAAGGACATATGAAACATAGGAATCCAAACTATTTAAACTAGAAAACTTCCACAGAGAGGCTGAGGGAATACGGGGTTCCTGATCGCAGAAAGCACTTGTAAGTGTCTAAATGGACGTTTTCTGTGATGGAGATGTTGCTAAGAGGTCTGAGTGCACCCTCGAGGTTATGGTGGCAGGGCAAGCATGCTACAACACTGCTAGCTCAAAGCTAATATTCATTAACTACTAGTTGTATCAGGTACTGCTCCAAAGTTTACATGTTTTAACTCTCAGAGATAGATATTATTACGCCCATTTTACAGGTGAGGAAACTAAGACCAAGAGAGCTCATTTGTCACATAGCGAGTAAGGGGCCAGGATTCATGCTCAGGCCACCAGGCTTTTAAGCCTGCCCTCGTGCTATGCTGTCACTGCCATCCTGCCTTGTGGGTTTTGCATCCCAAGAGATTCTTCCTTCTACATGTGACATGTTTCGAGGCATCGCTGTGCGTCTGTGTGGAAAATCCTGACGGAGTGATGAGTATCTGAGATACGTCATTCATGGCTTGGCAGAACGCTTTCCCTGAAGCCACGAGGATGGCGGACGCTGAAGGAGGAACGCCGTGCTCACAGCTCAGAGCCGGGGACATGAATGTCGAATGTCCGGGCTGATCTCTAGGGCAACAAGGAGGAGATGCTTCTTAGATGCCCCTGTTGAAGTCGTTTTGTTTCCCTGGTGCAAAAGCCAAACACTGCAAAGCAGTTACAGGCGTTGGCCCGTGAGGGTGGGTGGCTGATCGTTCCCTACACTTGGTGTGACAGCACCATGGCAGAGGGCCACTGCTCTGTAGCAAGTCTCATCGTGCCGAGTCCCTCAGAGAAGTGGGGACAGAGAGACTACAGTGTTAAACCACCAGGTTCAGCCCAGATCCAAAATTTAAATTATTAATAGTTATTTTAGTAAACGTCAATGCATACCCAAATTTTGAATACGTCAGCTTAGAACTCTGTCCGCATATATCTTTTACAAACATGTGTATGTTATTGTTTCTATGATGTGTTCTGGTGATGAATTCTGCTCATCTTTGGAGCAAAATAGCACCTTCTTTCTGCTGAGTTTAACATAGCTCGTCTTCTCTGTCCCTATATTCCTATTCTCTCTCTCTCTCTCTCTCTCTCTCTCTCTCTCTCTCTCTCTCTTTCTCTCTCTCTCTTTCTCCCTCCCCAATCTGTCTTTAGAAGCCTTTATTTTTTTAAACAACCACGTCCACTCCCTTGTCCTCCAGCCTCAGGAATCCCCAGTGCTATTAGCCACCTGTCACCTTGTTCTCTCACTCCCAAACTCCAGACTTCAAACAAGCCTTTGCAAATGTTAGTCCCAGGTCAAGGCTGGGTGTTCGGGCCCGGGAGGGATCAGCACAGCTCTGATAAGCAGCCTTCCAGGATGTATGAGCTTTCCAAGACCAGAGGGTGGAGGAAAAAGAGAAGAGGGGTGAGGAGAGGGGTTAGCAGAGAGGCTGAGGGCTGAGCAGTGGGCTGTTCTGAGGCCAGGCTGCCATGAAGTGTGGGAGGCACGTTAAATAATGGGGGTGGGGGTGGGGGGCAAGGAAAAGAAAACAGTAAATGGCTATTTGATTTGGTGGTTTTTGCGACAGACCTTTCAATGTGGCAATGGGACACTTATCAGGGAGAGACTAGGTTAGCAGGTGAAGATGCACCACTGGTTTCTGAATCAATTAGAGCAGAGATGGCAGCCCCGGCCTGGGTGGCAAGAAGGCGTTTTGAAGTCGTGTGTGGGGACGCGAGGCGGGTGGGAACAGGAAGGGACTGAGACAGAGACAGACGGGAACGAGCGGTTCCACATCCTGAGGCAAGGTTTTCTGCACAACCTTAACCCTCCACGAGGAGCACAGCTCAGGCCCGAGTGTTTGCTTCTCCCCTGAGGCGGATGGTGGTAGAGAACGCATTTGATCACGTCGGGAATGAGAGCAAGCTCATGAGGAGAAGTGACAGACCTCGGAGGAGGGCAAACGCTATGAAGGAAGGGCAACGGCACAACCTGTGTAGGCTAGGCAGAAGGCGAGAGAGCAGAAACGCTGAGAGTGAACCTAACAGACGTCTTAATTATTGTGCTGACACGAAGTAGCAGCAAGGTTAGTATAGTCATACCTTTATGGTAGTGGAAACAGGAGGAAGAAGGATTGTTTGGAGATACTGAGAATAAAAAGAAAACCTATCACTGGTGAAACAGAGGTTTCCATGGAGGGAATGAAGACTAGAACAGACAGACCATGTTCGTGGATTGCAAAGCGGGGTTAATAAACCCTCCTCAAACACAACAGAAAAGGATAAAATAATTAAAAGAATGAAAGAAAAGTAAAGCACTATGGAAGCTAGACGTGTCAACAGTTGCGTCATAATAACCTCATAAGGAACAGCAGACACAGAGAAGGAACTGTTTGAAAACAATAATGACTCAGTATGTTCCACAATAAACACTATTAGACCATAGACTGACGGGTTCAGAAAGTGCTAAACAGAGTAGATAAGGAAGAAACCCCACCTACACCTACAGCTGTGGTTCTTAACCTGAGGTCCACGGCCCCAGGGGTTCACATACGAGAGTCAGGAGGCTTGAGAACATGGATGGGATAAACCTTACCTGTTCCTTTTCACTCACTTCTGAAAGAATTTAGCATTTGCTTCAATTAGGAATGTAAAAAAAAAAAAAAAATCTCAGTAGTATTAGCAGTACCTGTAACACTGTCGCGAACAGAAAGTCATAGATATATTCATATGATATTACAGTTGGGGATTTTTGGAAACATCATTTATGATCATGGTAAATTTGAAATGATGGCAGTTATTAGACCTGATACTAGGTCTTGCTATGTAAAATATGAGGAACGCATCGAATATGTTATCATTGTATCACATGCCTGTTGTTTTAATGTTTTGATAACTTAATTTCAGTATATTTGGTTTCTTTTGTAATTTGTGATATTTTACATTACTCATGTAAAACATTATTCTGAGCAGAGCAACATGGGTTTTCCCAGACTGGCCTCCCCCCCAAATGCTAAGAGCCCCCATATTACAAGGAAGTTAAGAAATATTAAAGGAGAAGGAGAGATTCAGGAGTGAGAACGTAACCGATGTCAGACTTCTCAACTGTAACACGGGCTATAAACGAGTGTGAGTGTGAATTTGGGAACCGCTAAAGATAGTCGCAGGGCACGCAAAGTCTCAGAAGGATTCCCCGAAGTCTTCGAAAAATTGTTCTGGAGTAAAAAGGGGAAAAGAATCCAAGAGGAGATAAGACCTGGGAAATAAGAATAAGTAAAAAGAAAAACATAGTAAATATTAATGTTTTCTAACAAGCAATTAAAAATAAGTATATTCATAAGATTTTGCAATTAAAACCAAAGATGATCTCAAGATGGCAGGTGCTGAGGTGGGGAACGGGGTCCGTGAGCTCGGCCTCTAGTCTTATTCAGAAGGAGAACAGGGATATTGATTTGTTTTCGTGGATGACAGAGAAAAATAGCATAAGTATGAGTCTTAATGAGTTGGGGTGGTTGCCAGAGGAATTACAGTAGAATGTATAGCTTCCAAATCAGTAGAATAATATCCAATTTAATCAATGGAAATAGATGGGGGTGGTTGGGTGGGGAAACAAATGAAATACAGAAAATTGAAAACACAAGGTATGATGGCAGAAACATACCCTAATATAACAGTAGTTAAAAATAAATGAATAAAAGACCGAGAGTCTCAAATTAGATTTCTAAAAGACACAGCATTATGCTAAGAGACACATTTAAATAGGATACAAACACCATAGAAAACACCGGGCAAATATTAACAAGAAGAAGGACTGCATAGTAGTTTTAAGAGCAGAAACAAAACTGTGAGATGAAAACCATCGTAGGGAATAAGGATGGAAACTACATACTGGTATAAGGAATAATAAATCCAAAAGATAATGAATATGTCTAACCAGCAAAATAGCCTCAAATTATAGAAAGCTAACAATGATAGAACTATTGATAAAAATAGGTCATCAACCAACAGAGTTTGAGATTTACAGTCAGAAACCGATCGGACAAGCCGTACTCAGTGAATTAACTGTGCAGATTCCCTACAACTCAGTAATTCTCCTGGAAACACACACATACACGTGCAAGAAACCCTCATTCAGGTAACAGGGGGATGTGCCTAAATATAGTCACTGAAGGACTGCTCGTGGTAGCTAAGCGTTTGGGGAAACCCAGGTATGCATCGTGAGAAGATGGAATACACACGTAATGGGACACTACCTACATAATGGTCCCAGAGCTACAGACAGATCTTAAAAACATAAGCCTGAGTGAAAGAGTGAAGCACAGACTGAGATTGTAGTGCGATACCATTTATATAACTGACACGTGAAGGCAATACCATGAATTTTCCAGAACAAACATATATGGGAACAAATGCATAATGGGTGGGACTAGAAGCCCGTCCAAAAAGTACATTGGGTTGCGTACCAGTGACAGGGGCAGAATGGAATTGGGAATGGTGCTAAACAGGGGAAAATATAAAGGGAAATTAAAGTGAGTGAGGAATACTGCCAGGAGATGACAACAGGACCATAGAATGAAGAGTGCCCGGCTACACCCAGGGGACCTCGAAAAACTGAGGCTGATGAAAGAAGAGGGGAAAGCCAGAGGCATTTGGCGGGAAACAACTCTGTTTATTTGCGCCAATGAAAGTGGGTCTCTTTTCTCTCGCTTCCTTAGAGTATCGCAGCGGGGACTGTGGACCTGTGAGGACCCATCCTTCCTCTACACTTGTGTCACTGATACTAATTTCTTTCATTGCAATCTTTTTCATGTGACAGTTGAGTTGCCATTCATTATCGTGGAGTTTAGTAGTCCTTTCGAAAGACTAACAAGCCTATACGAGAAATTATTTGATACAATTGCTGAAAAAAATTTGTTTTCCATACTGATTTCTCAGTACTGGTGTCTTTATATTAAAACGTTTTCTCTAGATGAGATCATTCCAGTTGTCAGGGGAAAACCGGCAGGCAAGGCCCAGGGAGCCCCGGAAGCACGTCCGCTCGTGGCCCAGGAGCTGTCTCACACAAAAGGTGAGCAGTAGGATGGGCTCCTTTTTTAGATTCCAAATCTCTCTCCGAAAGTTTCTACACATCTAACCTCTCAAACTGGATTTCTAAAAGAGTCAGCATTATGATAAAAGACACATTTAAATAAGATCCAAACACCATACCAAACACCCGACACAAGTCGTTCAGCCTCTGTGGAAAGAGTTAATTACCAGACCGTCTTTTAGTTGAAGGCTCAAAAGATGTTAAAAGTACCCTGTCAATTTGATTATGCTGGAAGTATATGAAAAAAGGGCAAATTGTCTATCATAACTTCCTTAATATGTTAAAACGCTAACTGTAAAACAGACAGCGGCAGTTGCACAAGTTAATTAGTTTTGACCGCCATAGGGCAAAGGGTGGGAAAAACATGTTGGTGACTCTGAGTCGGGAAGGGCCATCCTTCAGCTGAGGTGGGGCGGGTGGGGGGTCTTTCTCCCCAGAAGGGCGCAGCTGACTCAGTGGGGCCTCCTGGTGGTCAAGCTGAAAAGTGCAGCAATCTGGTTGTCGTGGTGGGAACAAGCATTCACGGAGCGGCTTCTGGGTTTTATTTGGATCTTTGCTTTGTAGATAGTTTATTGATTTCATATACTGATTTGTTTTTACTATAATAGATTTTATCTAGCAACTCATTTTGTTTCTGTACTTCTCGCAGGGGTTTGTAATCATGACATCACTCCCTACCTCTGTCTGGGAGAGAACACAGCCGCGGGTAGTTCGTTAGAAGGGCTGAGGCAGAAGCTCTGCATTAAGGGTCCCCACTAGCATCTCGGCTCCTGCCCAACAGGCGAGACCTCAATCTTGGAGAAGGAGACTGAAAACTATATTTAGGGCCTTGACTGATCTGAGAAGCTGTCTTTCATAAAATTCTTTCTCTGTGACTCTTTTTTTTTTTTTTTTTTTTTAAGGCTTCTGTCATGCTTGATTTCAGTCTGCAGCACCTAGTGAAAAAGAGATTTCCAAAGATGGCAAATATCATCACATTCTGAGAAAAGGATTTTGGGGAAAGTTTATAAGGAAAAAATACCTTCTTGCTTTGGAAATGGGATGCTCTAAGTGTGAATATGATGATTGACTCAGAGAAGTAATAAGATATCAGAAGGGACATAAACATTTCACTTATGCATTCATTCGAGTGCTCGCTCAGCCAACAGTCATTGGGCAACCACTATAGCCTTCTTCCAGATCTCTGTTGTCTGGTAGCTTACCTTCTAGGGGGAGGACACAAAAATAAGTGAAAAAAAAACCCGCCAGGTCTCAGGAGAATGCATAACAGTACGTGACTGGCTACTGTAGATTGAGTGGATGCAGAGGGCCTTGCCGAGGAGATAACCGAAGCTGGGATACGAATGACAAGAAACGGCCAGCTGTCTCAACCTGGGGACGTGTTGCAGGCAGAGGGGACAGTCAGGGCAGATACTCTAAAGCAGGAGTAAGCCTGCAGTATTCACGGAACATACCAAGACTCTGCAGACCAGGGAGGAGGCCAGCTGCAAGGGTCCAAGCAAGAAACAAGTGCAGCTTTGACTAGAGTGGGACCTGTGGCAACAGAGAGCGGTGCATGAGGCACTGAGCACACAGAGTCTAAAGGCAGAGTCCCCAGAGCTACTATTTATGGGTGGACAGTACTGAGGGAGACCGGAAATCAAGGGTAAGTCCATGCTCTGGACTCGAGCAAAAATGGGTGGATGGTTATATCATGTACTGAGATGGGGGTGTTTAGGGTAGGCACCAGAGTTCTCTCCTGTCGTGGTGACTCTGAGATGCCCAGCAGACATCCAGGTTGAGATGCCAAGCAGAGAGTTGGATAAGTGGATGCAGAGTTCCTGAAAGAAGTGAGGCCTGGAGATTTCGATTTCAGAGTCGTTGGCACCTACATAGCATGGAAGCCATCGGACCAGATAAGACGGCCCAGGGAAACACATGGCTGGAGAAGAAGGGAAAACTCTGTGACGCGTTAACATTTAGTGGTCAGGGAGAGGAAGGGAATTCACAGGAGAGACTGCAGTTTTGGCCGGTGAAGTTGGAGGGAAAGCGGGTGAGTTCATAGCCGTGGAATCCAAGAGAAGAAAGCATGTCAGGAAGGAGGGTGTGGGTGGTGCTGCTGAGGGATCATGGAAAGACGACCAGAAGAATGTTCTGGACACAGCTCTAGAGAGATCCGTGTTGACTTTGACAACCTTTGTCAAGGGTTTACCAACAAAAGAGCCAAAAAGAAAACCCAGCGTATTTCCCTAGCTTAAAGACTCAAGAGAGGAGTCTCACTTCCTGCCAAGAGAGCTTGTGCACAACACGCGCTTGTCATTTCAAAGCCTCTGTATCAGAGTCCGACCTTGCTCTTTTGCCCCACCTTGACCTTGGCCACTGCGACCCTGGGATCCACAGAGCTCCTACCAGGGCCGACATGCCCAGTCTGGCCTCGGCTCCTACTGCAGATGCCATAACTTAGAGCAGCTCAGAGACCAGTCAGAGCACTCCGGCCTGCATTCACTTGTAAATACATTTAATCAACCTCAAACCTTCCATAAACTGAAGTTACCACTCAGGAGAAGAAGTTTCCCGAGACACAGACTGCCAGAGAAGAGGAGGGCACAGGCTTCCCTGCTTCCCATCAGCGTCTGAGTTGCCCTGAAGGTGGGGCCTCTTCCTTAAGTCACGACCAGGCCTCCTGTGCAGCACAGAAGGTCCTGAAGGCGTGACGATGACCTTCCAACTTCTTTTAGGTGACACCTTGCTCCAGAGAGATGGCTTCCTTTAATCTCCAGCGAGATTTTAGAAGAGGCCTGAGCCAACCGAGTTGAGCCTGGACATCTGTCATTAGTTTAGCTGGCCTAACCTTCTCTCTCCAGGAGACACTTAGGAGCCTGACTTCTTCCTGAAGCTTCCTGAAGCAGCCTCCAGCTCTCCTGAACTCTGACCTCGTCCTTTATCACCGAGAACAGTTACCCGCTCGGGCCTGGGTGGGTGACGCTGGCTGCGACTTAACCTCCACACCAGCCAGCCACTCTGAAGAGCTGGCCTACCTCTCTTCCATGTCTCACACATGCCAACTCCCTGCCCAGGTCCCGGGCTGGCCGCCGGCTCCAGGCTGAGGGCCCAGCAGACACCCTACTTCCTCACAGCCTGGTCCCTGCTGCCTTAGCGGCCAGGACTCGAACCCTCGGCCATGTCTCTGGGCCATGAAGGGCTTTGGCTCGAGCCAGCCTGGCACTGTTCATGCTTAGATAATGACCTGGAGTATCTCTGCTGTTTTCCAACCACTAAGAAAAATCTGGCCCACGGCTGCCAAGATGACTAGGTCTGAATACCTGGGCTGCTGAGGCTACAGGTCCCTGAGGGGTTTGGGTACCTCTGCTGGGCCCCAGGAGCGTGTCCTATGCCTGTCACGCACGTCGGAGCAAACACATGAGAAAGTTCCCTGTGCTTTTTGGATGAATACCAGCAACTGCTTCTTTCTTCCCATGTCACTTTTCATTTTTAAATGTATTTGTCACTTTTGGACGAAACCAGAATCCTAGCTGGATTCTCATCAGTTCCAAAAGACCCGTGCCAGCCCTCTTTTGATGACAGCTTCTAATTGTGTATCAGATGTAGAGGGAGGAGAGCTGTAGCCTCCCTGCTTTTACAGTTCCCTGGAAGAGCAGAGGTGAACCTGGACTTGCTCACACAGGCAGTGGGCAGGGGTGGCGCTTTCCTTCGAGGCCACTTTGTGTGCTGAGCCCAGAACTGCTGCCAGCCGGTTTCCGCTTTGCGTCACAACCCGTCCTTCTCCAGAGCCCCGATGGAGCGCGGGGGCAGCCCGGCCACGTGTCACTCATGCGGCGTGATGCTTTCAGATGGACACTCACTTGCTTTCTTGGCTGACTGTGAGGAAATGCCTGGCCCGGCGGCTTGGGGGCCTGGTGGCCGGTAAGTCAAGCAATGGCAGCGATTTTGGGAGGTCGAGGGGGCATGTATGCCTGTGAGCTTTCCTTCGGGGCTTGCGGATTAAAATGATGGCATTTTAGGTGAGGATTTTGGGGAAGAAGAAACGAGGCAGTCGGAGATGGGATGTGCAGAAGGGCGTGAATGTTACAGGGAGGAAGAAGGAAGCTGAGAGACTAAAAGGTAAAGGAACAGAGAGAGAAATAACTCTTATCAACGCGTACGGACTCGGTGCCACCGTTTACACGGTGCTCAGGGCAGAACAACTCATCTCGTCCTGGAATGCAGGACCTGCACCCCTAATTCGCGCAGAAATGCTACATGACTTGTCCGTGGTCCCAGCTGGTCAGCGGAAGAACTGGGACCCAAAGCCACGTGGCTTCACCACGCGACCTGTGGAGAGGACGACTTTTTGGCAACTCAGGCCTTTTTAAACCATCTCTAAACATGTAATCATAAATGGTTAAAGCTGGAAGAAATTTGGGGGACCAACTAATCCAACTCCTTCATTAGACAGATAGAAAGAAAAAGACTCAAAGAGGGACAGTGGTGATACGTGGTCAAGATGACGCTTCTTCTTAGAACGGAACAGAGAACGACTGTCGTTGCCGGAATCCCTACTGAACAGTCATGGCAGAGCTGGCTCCAGGATTTCATAGCTGTTGAACTTGATTTTTTTTTCTGGAAATGAGCACATCCCCCCTACCGCCCCTGGGGTGGACCTCTATTGAAGAACAATATTTTTCATATTGGCTCAAACAGCTTGTGTCTGGGCGGTGTGTATCATGCCGACCTCAAAGATAACAGGAAATTAGAAACTGGGACGGGAGACTTACTCTTTTTCATCTAGTGAATAGATGTGTTGGCCGCGTCAAGTCCTCGCACCGTTTGAAATTTGTCTTTCCGGGGTCAACAGTGGTTTCGTAATTACTACATTCAAAGGCTATTTTTCTAGTCTAATTTAACCCAGGGCACTTGATACCATTTGTCATAATGAACAAAGAGAATCTCAGGAAACCCGCCCCTGCTGTGATGTCCCGCTCCTAGTTGAGTTGTTTCTCACTTGTTCTTTCTGTTCCTCCTCATACTTCTTCCTGAGATGCAACTTTTCTACCTGTCCCTGAAATTTAATTGTTTGATCAAATTCTGCCTCAGCCCTCTCTACTCTTCTCTTTTTATAAGTGGTTCTCGTGCACACAAATCAAAATTCTTTCCAAGACTATAATAAATGCTCCCCCTGCCTCTCTCCATTTTACAACTTCACTTGATCTCCAAAATTCTTGGAGACAACTATAGTTAGTGGACAGAAGGACAGAGAAGTAAAGTTGGATCTCTACATCCAATGACAAATTTAAAAAAAAGTGAGAAACTGGGTGAGTTTGGGTCACTTGTGACGATGAAAACCAAGTAGAATCTAACCAGCACGCTTGGGACTAACAGGATTTTGGAATAAACTTCCCTTAGGAGGTCTGGGCCAGACAGCCTGATGAAGTGAACCTTGCTCCCAATATTTAGCAGGAATCAGTGGGCTGGATGTTTAACACCAAATAATGTAAAAGCGATGTGTAATTTTGAGAAGTACCACTTGAGAGAGGGGTTTGGCAAGGGCTGGGTTCTCGCTGAGGTGGAGGAGTCAGTATTTTATTTCAAAATCTATGACTCTTGCATGGCCCTTGGCTGACACGGCTTGTTGACAGGTCGGTTTTGCTTCCAAAGCTAACGGACTAACCTCACACCTTTGTGGTTTCCCACATCGCACCAAAGGCGTGAATACTTAATTTTGCCTTTCTTTGTGTGACTTTCTAATGTTCTTAACGCATCTCACACAACTATGAAAGATGTCGGGACACTGGCCCCTATTAAAATGAACTGACCTTCGGTGAGTCGCTGCCATGGGGGCAGGTGTCATGAATATGACCAGCCACCAGGTCACCTCTGGTTTGGCTGCATTTGAGACATTACAGTTGACTGACTTGATCAATTAACCCCCAGAAACCCGGGGTGGGGGGCGGTCGAAAGCTGCACACAGCCCCAAAGTCCTTCAGACTTGCTTTGTTTTCATTCAACAGAGGAAAAATGGCTACTTTCCTACACTCGTAGATTGCTGGAAAACCACATTGAAAATTTAACTAGCCATGGAAATAGGTATTGATTTAAAGTGACGTTAGGTTCAGCTGCAATAGTCCACTTGCGTCTTAGGACACTTAACCGTTTGCTCTTTAAATTTCCTCTCAGGGTTGATCTTTGTGCCACGTAGAAAGATCCTATGTAAGAAGCCAAAACCTTTCTCTGCCTGGAACCTTGAGGACGGGCAGAGAACGGAATGGATGTCTACTTATCGTTCCAAGCAAATCTGGATGGAGGGAACTGATGTCGTTTCTCTCCCTTTTCCTTCCTTACTTGTGCTGTAAATTATCAAAGAACGTTAGGCTGTTCTAAAACCACACACCTAAAAGTGTACAGGTCAGAGGCCTCAGCGGTCCTGGCTCCCCTCTGATTTTGTCGATTAAGGCTGTGAGCTCCGGAGACTGCAGCGTGGAACTGGGTTTAGGTCTCTTGAATCCTCCTCCGCGTTCCCTCTGTCTTGGTGGAGACTACAAGAGACCCAGATTCCTACTTGCTTTTAGAAAGATCTCTAGCAAAACACTCAGACTATTTTCCTTTTCCCATTGCAAAGGTTATTCACACCAACAGAGGGCAGTCGTCGTGGCCACTGTGTTACTCACCCACAAACAGCTGGCTGTACAGTTCCAGGCGGGTATGGCCTTCACTGGGCGCCTTGCGGACCTGCTGTGGCAGCCGGTCCACCTGGAGGCTGGCCTGCTTCACATTCCTCTCCGCGGTGACCCGGTGCCACTGGTCATCGTTGAGAGGGGAGGGCGACCTCACCACAATCTCCACTGGCCCGTTTCCGACATCAAATGAAAAGGAGACTTCTGTGGTAGCTGGAAGAATAGAAAGCGCAAAAAGCACATGAGTATGTTCCTCCCCGATGCCCAAAGAGAACACTGAATTCTAGAGGAAAAACGAAGCAGGGAGAGAGCAATAATGTAAGCTCATCACTTGCTACAAAGGTCCATGGCGCAATCATCTGAGAAGGCTAAAACATCGATCCATTGCTAGCCCTTCATAACCAAGGGGAGGGGAGCAGACTTGTCCTGGGGCCAGGGTGGATTCACTTGCTTTCCCTCTAGAAGCCTATCGAGAGGTTACCATCACTGCCTTTTTCCATGTAAGGACAGTGAGGCTTGGAGAGGTGAGGCGCATGTTGAGTGTCTTAAGTGTCATGAACAATGAAGTCAGGACATGAACCCAGGCTTGTCAGACTGTGGAACCTGGGCTCTTTTCATTCTACCCCCCCCATAACTCTTCCATAGCTCCAGGGAAGGGGACACCTGGGTCCAGCTCCATGCCCAGAGATTCTGGCTCTGCTCTGGTCTGGTGTAGGTGTCGGTATTTGTAAATCTCCCTGGAAAACATGAACATGTGGAGATGAGAGTGCCCGCTGTGGGAGAGAATTCACAACGTTTTGTTGCATTTATCTAAGCACTGCAGTTCCTACTGAAAGTTAGGGAGCAAGGAGTCGTGGGTGCATGATGAGGGTGACCTGCGTCTTTTCCAGTTCACCTGTGGCTGCCCAAAAGGTAGCCTCAGGTTCCTGCCCAGTGACTCTTTTCCGGGATCATTCGTGTGACCTCGGTCATTCCCCATCTGGGACGCCGGATCCTCCTCGGAACCTACCCTCCAGCACTGACCACAAATCATTCTTTGTTCATAGATCTGCCCCGAGCCAACCTCCTTGTGTAATAAATCAGCTTTCAACAACGGAAAAATGGATTAGGTGGTTGCTTTGGCAATTTCGGTTGTAAATAGTTTTCTTGCTTCACATTTTAGGTTTTAAGTTCCTCAGTGACCACACAGTGTTTTATGAACACATTTTTTAAATGTATATTTTTCTTGCAGTTGGCAGGAGAGGCGGCTTAATGCAGAAGCAGCAGACACGTCCCCAGCTCCGTGGGCTGGGAGAATTCTTCTCGACATTAAAGATGTGGCCTACCAGTGAAATTCCTAAGTTGGCTTATGCAGAGATTTAGCCTCTCGTGTTATCAATAAGCCTTATGCCTAATCGCTAAACAGTTTAATTAAATACCTGTCATTTTTCTCTCCCCGGGCTAATGGAAAATTCAGCTTCTCTGGACTGGTACCATTTTGAGATGATGTCACAAGCAATGAAAATTCTAATCTAAAACCCACAGTGGGCCAGGGTCTCTCAGGACTCAGACTGTCCCCTGCTCTGGGTTAGGCCCCTCTGAAAGCTGCATTAGGTTTGTTGAGCTACAGGGATTATCAGATGTAGAGCTCAAGGTAATGAACCTAACTGTACCAAGGAATTTTGATCCTTTACGTCATTAGTAAGGGGATTTTAACCCCTGTGGTGATTCCACACAGACCGTGGTAAAATGTCTCCTCTAAATTAGGCGCTCATGCTTCCAGGGTCACACTGGTGGATGCAGGCCAGTGACCGTCAGGGTTTCTATGGGAGTGCGATCAGAATGCAGACCGACGACCACGTGACTCCCCAGGAATGACCTTCCCTGCATTTCTGGTATAGTCCATGGGGAAAAAGTGTCCTCAGTTTTAAGAGTGAATCTGTGGTGTTCTCGTAGTGCTTTGTCTTAGCAGATGCATTTTAAAACACAAGCTGTCAGATTAGCAAGAGAACAAGGGTTCCTGAGGTAAGGAGAAAAGACTGTTTCATTTTTAAAGGTATCAACAGCCATCAGGGAACTAGAATTGGGGGATAAATTAAGTTTAACCCTAAGGTTTCACTCGGAGGGATGCATGCTGCTCCGATTTCCTCTCCTTCTCTCCTCCTGCTACTATGAATTCTCGTCCAGGTGTTTGTTTACATGTCACCACTTAGAGACACTCTGAGTAGCAGAAGTTAACCAGGAACTAGCCATGCTTTTTTCTCTTCTTGTCACCCTGGGTCCCCTGTTTCTCCTCTGGCCTGGGGTCTTCTTAACATTAACGCTCCACTCTCGTGAAGGCAAGTCTCTGAGATCCGGCTGAGTCTTCTCACCCCAGCGGGACACAGCCAGAGTGGCCGGTGACCGTGGGCCTCTGAGAGCACATCCTTCCTGCAGAGCTCCCGTCCTGGTGCTGCTGGAGCAACGGTCCCAGTCTGAGCACACTCACCCCCTTCTGTGCCTCCCGAGGGAGGGGCTGCAGGCCCGTGTGGGAGCCAAGCAGTCCCCATGTCAGCTTCCCTGACATTGCCAAGGAACGCCTTTGAGAAATCCCATCTCCCAGTCAAATGGCAAGTGTGCTTTAAACGCGTCTAAAGTTCAGCTTGTGGCTGATTGCTCCTGGTCTTCTGGGTGAGAGGAACTGACACAGGAACTGACACTTCCAAAGTGATAATTACAGAGAGTCGGTGAGCGAATGGAAGGGAGGCAGCATACAAAGAGCCAGAGCCAATGGCACCGTCTCTACTGAGAGTGTGTGCCTGCGATTGGAGCCTGAAGTGTTACCCCGTTTCTGCCTGTGGAGACGGAGCTTCTCACACACTGAAAATACTCTTATTCCCAGAAGTAAGTAGTTGAGAAGTGGAAGCATCTAGTGTGGCTCTTTGGAAAGAAGACTGTGGCAAACACTAACAATTGCTTTTCCATGAGTATCAAGAACGAGGGGGCACCCGAGATTGGACCCGACTTGCCATAGTTTCACCGGTGCTGGAAGCAGGCAGGAGACTCCTGGGTCAGAGACAAAGGGCGTTATTATTCACAGTGAGGTGGGCAGCAGGACATGGCCGTCCCTTGTCCCCTTGTGAAGCAGCTCAGATGGATGCTGCATGTGCAGTGAGTTTGGATCACAGCCGAGGAATCCTGAATTTAGGGAACCCCAATCTGTGAAGGGGGCTGCCAGCAAACGTGCTCAACTTTTGTTCAGGGGAGAAACATTAGCTTTATTATCCTGGTCAGAAAACAAATCTACCCTCTGTCCCCGAAGAAGATACTGTCTCTATCTTCCAAAGCTGTCCGCTAGAAGGGGATGCACAAAGCTCTCAATGCCTCTTGCTCAGAAGACAAGCAGAAATGGGAGAGACCATGGAGAATGTCTCCCAACAATATCCACTCCCTGCCTTCTCCTTGTGTGCTGACCTGATTTTGCCTGAGGATCTGAGAGCTGCCATAGAATCGGACACAGCACGTAAGGACGCTCCCACTCCAGGCTCACAGGGTGAATTTGGATTTGTCTGAGTCGAACATGGCAATTCCATGCACCTTCACAGTTACCTTGTTAAAATGGGACACATTACTCCCTCCTGGCCAATAAGACACAAGAGGGAGTCTTGGGGGCCTTTTGTGACAAATTTCTTAGCTCATACGAGAAAAAACAGTCAGTCCCTTTTTTGCCCCTTGCTCTTGGGAGGTGGTAGTTCCCAATGTCACCTTGTAGACATCAGATACACTGATGAGAACAGGGAGGGGAACGTAAGAAACCTGGGCCTTTGGCGACGTTGTTTAGCCCCTGAGTTTTTCCCAGAGCCACCTGAAAACATCTTATGAGAGGGGATTATTATTCCTGAAGCCATTTTTATTCCATCTGGAAGCATCTTAACTGACCTAGGGAATGGTTTAGCACTCGGTGCATATGAGTTCAAGTCTTAACTTTGCCTTTTCACCTTTTTTGGGCCTCAGGTTACTGGTAACCAAAATGAAGACTATATTTATGGTTTTCCAGGAGTTTCTGTGTCTGAAATGTGGTTGAAAAACATGAACGCGATGATCTCTAAGCTCCCTTCCAATACCAACACTGTACGATCAAATTTCCAAGACTCTAAGAGAAATAGTAAAATTAAATATAGCCAGTCCTAACGGTAGTTTTGGATATTGGATCACTATAAGGAGAAAAGAAACATTAAAAGAGAAATGCACAAGGTGGCAGACTGGCATCAGAAACAAGTACCGACGGCAGAAATTACCTTACAATACATCTGGCTCAGGACTTCATCTGAGTGGCGAAACAACGAATGGACAACCCAGGACAGTTCTTCCTATCTCCTTCTCCCCCCTACTAAGTCCAGCAGGTGGCATTACTCGCTCTCCTTCTAACTCATGATAAGTTTTCCCAAATAAATCACTCCAGACTTAACGTCCTGAAGTGACAAATTTAACCACTCACCAGGATAGCAGACGTTTTGGCACTGAGTTCTCCTAGCAGGTGAGGTAACATGTAGACATCAGACTCAAAAGTGTCAGTTGGAAGTAGCAGAAACAATTTGGTCATTCAATAGGGAACAGGGAAAGAGAAAAGCCACGAACAGGTACACAGAGTGAACGTGCTAAGATGGCCAGCTAACACTGTTGCGGTTTTCAGAACGGTGGGTTTCTCCCTTTTCTGAAATGAAGCTTAAGGGGTGACAGTTTCCAACAGGCTGTTCCACACAAAATCTCACTGAGCCCGTACAAACAAAACTGGTCACAGGCAGAGCAGATATTTAGCTTCACTCTATAGTGGAGAATGTTAGGAATATATAATTCTGTTTTCTGTTTTATGAAGGAAGGGCTAAGTGTACGTCAGGAGACAAGAGAATTAATGCAATATGAGAGGGTTATGAGGAGAACCAGGTAGGCTGACAGGGAGTTCACCGTGAGAATCAGAGAAACAAGGAAAAGGAGGAAGAAGCAAAGAGAACACCTACGTTTCTACCTCAGGCCATAGGCGCTCCCCTGGATGCTGTACCTTCCTACGCATTCAGGGACACCACTCCAGCAATCCTCCCCTCTCTTCTACAGCTGCCATGTTTTGTTCTCTCTACTGGATCATTCCACGTGAACAGGCTGACATGACTCCAAGCCTAACAGCCACCACCACAAAACTCTCCTTTTGACCTTATATCTCATTTCTTTGTTCCCTTTTGAGGCCCAATTCCTTGAGAGAGCCGCTTAGACTCTCTGTGTCTTTCTCTAACCCCATCACATAAAGCTTTCTCCTTCACTACCTTGTGAAGCTGTTCCTGCCTCAGGGCCTTACCACGTACCATTCCCTTTCACTCAGACGTCTCTACAGCTGCTCCTTTACCTCTGTGTTCACAAGTCATCAGAGTAGAGACTCCTTTCCCAAACATCCTGTTCAAGACAAAACCCCTCTCTCAGCTGCCTTTCCCCCTCTAGCCTGGTTTTTTAGAGCTTTGTGGCATGATCACCTTCTGATGCAATATACCATACATGTGCTTCTAGCCTCACTAAAGTAGAAGCATTTTATGTTTTGTTCATTTTTGCTATAGCCTCAGCACCGGGAATAATGCCTGCCAAACGGTAGGCACTCAGCAATTCGTGAATGAATGAGTGAATGAAAGAACGAATCAGAACATTCCTGCCAGAGGCCAGTTATAATAGATACTCTGAAAAAAGAAATCCACACACTTTCTCAAGGCAAACCACACTTTAGCCCACCAGCACATGTAGGGGATGCTATCTTGTATCCCACAAGCATCTTCCCTAAGCACATAGTAACAATGTATACTTTATCAGTCTAGGAACTCAATACATTAGTTACATCTGCTTGAAACAAACTGTGCTCAATGTTGTTCCCAAATATCTGACATTTGAGGAACAAGAGCTTATCCAGGATCAGCTCAGCAGTGGAGCCAGAAGCAGAGTTTTCTCCTGTTTTTATTTACAGCTCATGGTATTTTCACTCTATTCTTAGGAACAAGGACCTTGCATCATAACTATATTTCTCAAATTTTGGCTCACAGAAGAAACTGCTACATGCTTTAATGCATATTCCAAGGCTCCTCTCATAGAGCTTCTGATTCAGTAAGTTGTGTTTTATTAAAGCCAGGTGACTCTGACGCAAATAGCCCTGGAATCCTATTTAAGTAACACTAGGATTTCCACATTTCATTCTAGCAGGAAGATCCTAGGAATCTTTTGCTTCCTTATCATCAAGAGAAAGATTTTCAAAACGTGTAGTAAATAGTTTAACCTTGTCCAAAGAGAGGTCTGCACTTTGCCCTGGCTCTGAAAAGGTAATGTCTGTACGCTTGAAATGTTACACGCGGGAGCCCTGGGTCATGCCAGAGTCTACAATGTGATTTAGGGTGGGACCGGGCCTCAAACATAGTATTTGGGGTGGGGGCTGACCACCCCAGATAGACCAACAATGGGATGTAGGGTGAAGTTTGGGTTATACAGTTCAACACCTGGAGGGGCTGAAAACCGAGGTCAGCTACGTAGGCAGTCAAACGTTGTGTGGAATGGAGCCTGAATAAGACTCGGACACTGGGGCTCACAGGAGCTGCTGCCCTAGTTGGTGGTACCCCCTGCATACTGTCACAATGGATTCTGGGAAAGGAACGCGTGCATGGCTTCATGGGAAGAGCGCCCCTGGAAGGTTGGCATCTGGTACTTTTCATGGCCTCTGCCCTCTGTGCTCCTTTTCTTGTCTGATTCTAATCTGTATTCTTTCCCTGTAATAACTGTAACCATGAGTACATGAGTATAGCCTCTGGTGAGTTCTGTGAGCCCCTCTAGAGAATTATGGAACCTGAGGGTGATTTGGGGGGGCCCCCAAATTTGCAGTGGGTGTCAGAAGTGTGTGCAATCTTGTGCGGGCTGTGGTCTTTCTAAGTTTGCAGTTGGTCTAATTGTCTGCAGAAATAAAAACAATTGCTTCAGTTTGGACCAATGTGACTGAATCTAGCCATGTAAAGACTGAAAGACTTCCTAGCCTGGAGTCCCACCTCCATGCCCGCCTGCACTGCCTAGCTAAGAAAATCGAGTCTAAGAGGTAAAGCATAGTTATAGCTAAGCACAGAGCTTCTGCTTTCCCAACTATTCTGTACTGCCTTTCATGTTATGCAGGAAATAAAAAATAACCTGGCTTTCCTTTATGATAGTCTTAGTTTGTGAATACAGAAGATTTTGGAGCTAAATATGCATATTCATACTGAAAACCTCCATATTCAACACATCTGAAAATGAACACTGGCATGGAAAATTTATTTGAAGTCTTTTGGAAATTTTTCAAGGAAATGCCTGAAGCTGAAGAATCAATGTTACGCACTCATTTTAAAACCTCTGGTATCTTGATAACCTCTTGAGTATGAGAAATATTTCTCTGTATGTATCTCGGCCTTTAAGCTTTTTATTATGGCTAAAAAATAACTTCACACACAAAGGTATCCATAGAGAGAAGGAAGCAAAAGGGAGGTACCATGGGCGCCCAGAAACAGAGAGAGCTGCCTTTAAAATACAAAGCCTTTCTAATTTTAGTTTTCTCCATGCATTTCGCCACCTTCTGAGAATAACTTCTTGAATATTAATGGGCCTATATCATTTAAAAAGGAAAAAGACAAAAATCTTTCCAAAATGACATGTGGCTTGAAACAGCACCTGTCCTCTGTAAGGGACGTGTCATCAGGCTTTAAATACCCTCGTGATTGGAGTCAGCAGAGACGCGTGTGCTGGGCAGCGTGTGCCCAGTTTAAAAGAATCGATGAAAGTCTTGGATGGTGACTGTGAGGATAGAGCATTTGTGCTAAAGGGAAATAAATGCAGAAGCTGCTTTAGAGAAATCGTGAAGTTGGATGCCTATGGATTCTCCAGAGATGGAGAGGAGAGTGGATTGAAAGACGGGACAGATGTCAAGGAAGCTTTTCTCTCAACCAGAGTCAGATTGTGCGGCAAGATGAGAAACACCCATCGATGGCAACGTGCGTTGGTAGAGAAGTAACTGATGGGGTAGATTTCAGGTGGTGTCAGAGACCACAGGCTCACCGAGATCCATGGCTTTGGAGAGTTCAGGGAGAATGGATGGTGGGACTTGGGTCCTCAGGAGGTCGTCCAACCGGTGCTCAAACAACTCGATTTGGACAAAAAGCCGATGGGTGTTCATGCGGACCAAGCGGATGCTTATAAGTTAATTCAATAGAACTTCTAAATGACTGAGCACTGGCTGGCTATGCCCCTGGGGACACTGATGATGGGGAAAAGCTGAAAACAAGGTCTTTGGAGGAAAGGATAAGGTCGTGGAAGGAGCATGGCTGCTGGCGAGAGCTGCGAGGACGTCCGCCAGAAGGAAAACAGACAAGGAGACATCTGCTTCCGGGTTTCATGGACTGGGTTTCAGGCCAGCTGTGTCACAGGCATTGCTTCTCCTCTCCTCGCCTTCTTTCTCTCTCTCTTTCTCTCTCTCTCTCTCTCTCTCTCTCTCTCTCTCTCTCTCTTCTCTCTCTCTCTCTCTCTCAGCAAACTGTTTCCTATCTAGCATATCCTTTCCATGCCACCCTGGTATGATTTCAGACAATATCTCTCTAAACAAAAAGCACCAAATGAAGATTCCATAGTCTACATGCTGTGGACCCAGCCTGGAAAAAGATTTACCCTGTTTTCTGTTTCTCCACCAGAGGCACTTCAATGACAGCGTCTGAGATATCAGGCAAACAGTGGAGAAAAAAGTGAAATGGTGCCACAGGGTCAGCAGAGATTTTAGATGGGAATACAGAGAGCTGTGAGAGAACAGGAGAATCACCTTCTTCCTGCCGAACAAGCTCTTTTAAGTGAGAGAAACTTCTAGAAAAGTTCTTTTATCCTTGGCATCTTTCTTTGCAAGAGATGCAGAACCGATTTAAATGATCTTACTACTTTCCTCTAGCTACGATGGCTTAATTTGTTCATTATCTTCTATTTAGTAGGAATGTTAGAAATGAGAACTCTTAGGCTGAATATGGAAAATGCAGGATCTCAGAGTCCCAGGATCAGAATGTCCTAGAATAAATGCTCAATTAACATTGGAGAAGAGTTATTAGGCCCTGAAGTCATCTATTTCCACCTCTGAAAAAAGACAAGAAATCACTTCACAGCATTCCTTATGCCGGTGCCAACCAATTTCTATTTGAACAAAGCATTCCTCTGGAAATGGATAATATTAAATAATTCATCATAAAGTACTCTTCCTTTTCCCTTATTTCTGATGATAATAGCTGAAAATACAACTTTCCTGATTATATTGCATAAATAAACATTTTGCCTTCCTAGAGATTGCACATATAAATCACCTTGGAACCTTTTTTTTTTTTTTTTTTTAAGGGCCAGTTTGTACACGGTTCAAACAACCGTGCTTGCTGTTTTCATGCTTTGCTGAACTGATGGCACACGGTTTCTCTCTAGAACGAAGGTCTCTCTCCTTTGAAAGGACCGTCACGGGGAGGTTTGAGCTCCTTGCCGCCTCTGCCTCCGGTTGGTTTGACAGATGCTTAACAAGAAACTCCTCTGGGAACAGGCCATCCTTGAGAGCCTTGCCCTGCAGGGCATATCCTTGAGCAGCTTTGCCAGCTCGGGTTTTCCGTTTTCAGCATCTGAGCCCGTCCCGTGCATTAGGCTGTGGTGCGGGATGACGCCTTAAATAGCAGTAGCACACGGCACGCTTACAGTGTGTAGTTTGCGGCGGTGTGGTACACGTCTCATGGTCTGAGAACAGGAAGCCAGGAGATCAGAACGTGTGCAAGTCTGTCATGTAGCAGTTAGGCCCAACGAGAAGGGATCACTGGTGAAACGGAACACTTGGCAAGCGAGATCCTGGGTTTCCCAATCGTTTTTAACCCGTGCTGCCATTTGCTGACATCATAATCTAATTAACCTCGGCAGATGCGGGGTTGCCCAGACAGTGGAGGCTGATGGGAAATAAAACAAACCCCTGCAGGTCTCAGATAAACATCCTACCAGGCCATACAAATTTTTCGTGTGTCATATCCTGTAGGTTGTGCAACAAAACAACTTTTCTGTTTGTTTTGGAAATGTGAAATGATGATTTTCCAAACTACCCATGCTCTCTTGAAGATTCTGATATAGTCTCTGCCCTCAGTTGATAAAAAAAAAAAATCACTATTGTGCAGCTTTTAAAAAGTTGATGTGGAAATGTGTTTCTATAATACTGTTACATGAAACAAATGGGTTACAAACAGTATGTATCATATGACCTCATTTTTGTAAAAAATTAAATATAAATGCATAGAAAAATGTTTGAAAATGTGCACAACAATAGCATAGTAATAAATATATTAGAATACGAGATTATAGCTGATTTTTTTTGTTTATTCTTTTTGCTTCTCTGGATTTTTAAATCATTCACAATAAATAAACAAGATTTGTATAATTTTAAAAACTCACAATCTGAGAATTTTCACTTGTTTTGCAAAGGTTGGTGACATTTTAAGCAACTCTGTTCTATAATTTCAACAAGTGTTTAAACAGAGGAGTGACTTAATCAAAATGCAAAGAGTGGGATTTCAGTTAAGTACAGAAAGTGAGAGGGAATCTAAAACTAGAGCGAAACATTCCTTATTTCTTTCCTGTTTTTAGGATACCTGAGAGGATTGGAAAAAAAAAAAAGGGGGGAGTGAGAGAATGGTCAAATATTACCATAAAATAATTTTGAACAAGATGTGAATTTTTTTCCTATCAAAAATGGCTAAAAATAGGGCATGCTATTTTTTGAAGTAAAATCCTCCCAGGTCTGAAGGGCCAGCACGCTCGGGTGTTTAAACTAATGTCTGCAGGAATCGGGAAGCAGATGACCATAATTCGGTGTCATAACTACACCTGACAGGGAGGTACTGTTTTTATCATTCACTGGCTCTGGTTACACTTGCCCTGAAAGACCCTGCAGAATACTAAATATCAATCACTTTTCAGGAGAAGTCATTTGGCATTCGCATCAGTTCTTATCAGAGGAATCAAATTCAGGGATGCAGAAAACCAAATTTGATCATTTTAACACTATACGAAAAGGCAAGTAAAATGCGTCATTTCCCAAGAGGTCTTAAGTCCAGTTAGCTTCCTTTTGTCAAACTCTTAACACAGATATGTGGGCAGGTCATTACTTGTACGAAACAGGTCTTTTAACTGATCCCTGGGCTTAAGCTATATTCTTCTCAATTCCTCAAATGCCCCCTGATCTCCCTCCTCTACTTGCTTTCGCCCAGGCTGGAAAAATGCCTTCATCTCATTTATTTGCCTTCAAGGCAAATCAAACGTGCGTTTTCTGGAAATCTACCTCCACGTCTTCAGGCAAGGTTTAAGCTTACTCTTTTTTGTTGCTTCGTACCTGTGGCAGAGACTGCTACCTTCTCACGAGAAGTTTGTTTTCCTCGTCATAGTTATCTTTGACAAGCTGCCGTGCATCCAGGAGCTGCATTTCCCAGTCCCCAGGCATCTACGGGGAGCCCAGTGACGCGTTACCGCCAATGAAACGGGAAACGGGAACAAAAGGAGAGTGTGATGACGCTGGGCCAGTGTGGATAAGGAGAGAGAGGCTTCTCCACCCGCCCTTTCTCTGTCTGCCAGCTGGTCGTAGAAATTCCCAGGTGCTAGAAGAAGGTGTAACCACAATGCAAAAGGAGCCTTGACCTCAAATCACTGTGTGGAAAGAGTTGCGGGACCACAGCGTGCATGGACTGCCCTACGGTCACTGAACCCTGGGGTTTTGTTTGTCACAGCAGCTTAACTTATTCCTAGACAAGGATATTTCTTATTCCTAAATCTCTCAGGACCTTATCACATTTTTTCATTTATTTATAAGATTAAAAAAAAAATTAACCCAAAGGATCTCCTCCATCAGACCAATGGAATTTTGAAGGGATGAGTTGTGTTGTAACGGCCTCCTTTTAGTCTCAATACCCAGCTGTCTGTTTCAGAACATTGTAAGAGTTAAAAAAATATGTAGGCTGTGACATTATATTTGAAGGAATTAGTGGAATTCTGTAATTCGCAGAACTATGAAGTTTTAGCGCAAAGAGAAGTGGCTGGAGCCATTCGGGAGCCTGTGGACGGGCCCCCACCCCCATGAGTGTCCATGCAGGAGTATGCCCTGTGACAAAGGCAGACAAAAACGTCCCCACTGAGACGTCTGTCACAGACAAGCTCGACATTCAGGAATCGGGGGAAAAATTCTCTTTGTTCTTCAACATTTCTATTCTACATTGAATGGTCTCCAGAAGCCAGAACCCAGACCTCAAGCTGGCACGTGCAGTTCTCTTTTTCAGCCACATTTAAAAAGCACACAAACAACAAAGCTCCTAGGGCTAGCTGTGGAATGTGTCATTTATAATGTTACGTCTATAGAAAAAGACATTCCAGGCTCTGAATACCTGGCTCAGAAATGCCTATAACATAGGTCCTTGGTGAACTGGGAAGTACCTAAACCAGAAAATGAAATCAAAACAAAAAACGGTAAAATACGAATATTATAGAGATAGAAACAAGTCTTTTTCCTAAACTATGTAAGAAGAATATATTTCATCTATGCCCCTGGTTCTGTATTAGATTTCATGCTAAGCCTTTGCGTTTCTCCTTGTCTCCTTAATTGCTATTAAAAATGATCTTGTACCTTGAACAAAATGTGTTGTAAAAAAGATAATCCCTTGAACTGCTCATTTTAAAAAAAACTGTTACTGGAAGACATCCAGTTGGCCAATGTTTTGTCACATGGTTTTAATTTCAGTGTGTGTCTGATGACTTGTAAAAGCCCAGCATTGTTGTATGTACAGTTGTCTTTGGCTCTTTGAGGTAGTTCTGGTTTTGAGCTATTTCAAATGGTCTTCCCCAGTCACTCGCTGTATTTACATGAAGCTCTGATCCCTGACTTACTGTATGGCTTCCCCTTTTTTAACCAGCTTTGAATTAATTGGTCCCGTGTGTCATCCTCAGTTGACTCAATTCCCCAGCATTAGTAACACTCACTGACACCAATTCTTCCTTCTTGAAGTATTTGTTTTTATGAAAACGTCGAGCCTTCGGAGACACGGTTAGCTTCTAGGATGGCTCATGTAGGGGCGCTAAGCTTATCATAACCCCCTGTGTGTATTTCTGCCGTTCTCACAAATCCATGTGTTATTACTGAGTAACAATAGCCCGTTCCTTCTCCCGCTGCTGTCCCAGGTCAGAATGCAGGACTTCAAGCCTCTGTAATCTCTTCTCTCATAGTTTGCCCACTGTCTTCCAGCTGGCCGTAGGCATGCTGAGTCTAGAAGTTGCTCTTTTTGACACTTACACATGCCATCATTTTGAAGGGAAAAATTTTGTGGCGGCCTACCACACTCAATAAATAATGCAGAAAACATTAGAATCAGAGAAGATGAGATAAAAGAAAAATTCCATCCCTTGTATTTTTCTATTGACCTAACATTGATTGTAAATGACCTTGGATAATTGAAAGGAAAAATCTGGTGCTCACACCTGATTTGTATTAATAAAAACTCAGTATGTATGTGTGTGTATATATATATATATTTAATAAATATACACATATGTATATATACATATACATATATACACATACATATATATATATATAAAAGAAAAAATAACTCTGGAAGTTTAGTATTTCTCTATACTAATGACACACAACATATACTGTGTTCAAACACTGTGTGAAGACACTCTCTAATGAGAATGCCTATTATTTTCTAGGCACTGCACCTAATTAATTATCTTGTGGAAATTTGTCACTTTTAGGAAAATGAAAGACTTCTGTTTTAAATTTTAAATCAAGATTCATTAAAAAAAGAATCTCTTGTGTGGGCTGGATTTCAGTAGGAGGCTGGTCTTCTCAAGGTGCCTCTGGAGTGTGGAGGAAGCAGGACTACAGCTCTGTACAGAGAGGTGATTCTGTATGGCCAGCATAAGAGGAATTCCCAACTTCTTCTAGAAATTTCCATATTCAGCAGACATGGTTGAATCAATAACATCTAAGGTAACTTGGGCAAGTTCTCTTATTAGGAGGACATCGTACTCTAAAGTCTGTCCTTCTAACTCTAGGATAACTATGCCATATACTCAAATAAGTGTCCCTCAGTAAAATTAGCAAAGAAATCTGGGTAAATTCATTTATTATATACCAATTATTTGTATATCTTTTAACACTTAATAAAAGGCTCACAGCTAATACATTACATAGCTCTAATACAGCACAAATTTCATCTTTAATTTACATCTCTGAACTTGTTTTTCAATTTCTCTGAAATTTAAAAGTTTAAATCAGAAGCTGGAGAAATTTTTAAAAAATCACAATAGTGTTGCTATTTAGGTTTTTAAGTTTTTTTTGTTGTTTTGTTTTTTGTTTTTTGGAGGAGGTATTTTTAAATTTTTCTCATGGACTGGAATCACCAAGTAAGAATAGTCCTTTTGATCCCAAACCTAAGCACAAATTGAACTCACAGTTAGACTTGCAAAGGAGTAGAAAATTAAAAATTCTTCCTAAATCTATGTAGATAACATAAGTGGGCGTGGGTAAGTGAAATGAAAAATCTGGCGCTGGCACCTGATTTGTGTTAATAAAAACTCAGCGTGCATGTAACACATAAAACACCCTCAGTAACACTCCAAAGGCACGAGAGGCCAGTCGAGTGGATATTCCTTCTGTCTATGCAAGTGAAGCTCTTTTAATATAAAACGTTTTTTCAATTCTGAAATTGTGGAAGATAGATTGCCAATAATTTATTTCTTCTGATTCATCAGTTTCTATATGTTGCAGAATGTTTTCTTCTGTGTCTTTCTCGAGTATGTGTGTGACAGAAGGCTGCGTGTTGGAAAATAAAAGTTTTCCCCTTAATATCCTTTCTTAAGATTCGCAGGACATGAGACAGCTGACTCCACATTTTTGTGGCGATATGCCCGCTAAATGCAAGTATTTTCTCCGCGTCATCCTGGTGTCTGAAAGAGCTCAGACTTGATAAACACGAAAGCTTATGCTAAAATATTATGACAGTCTCGGGTCACTCTCCCGAAATGTTTTCTAGTCACTGAACGGCCCCTTCAAGAATTTCCCACTGTGTCTTCTGAAATCTCTTTTAAATTGAAAAACAAAAATAAAAATGCTAGGTTCACTATTTACTATCAAACACTTGCAAACACTTCCCTCCTCCGTTATTGTTCACCTTAAGGGAAACCTAACCATTGGGGCTCTCCGTCCTCCCTGACCCCCAATTTCTACCTCCGTGGTCTACTTTTATTCCTAATTCTTGATCTAAAAATCAGCCAGGGTGGTAGGGCCCAGCCCCCAGCACCTCCCCAAAGAACAAGCCCCTTTTGGGGTGGGCACTAGGGAGAAGGCCCCTGCCTTATGGGTCCTGAGAAGAAGAGCTGTCCCACTTTTCTGGATTTCCTGGCTTGGTGTCTCCCCTGAGGTCATTTCTCTGGGGCCTGAGGCCTGCTTGGGACTCCAGAACCTGCTGGGAGGCTAAGAGAGGCTGCCCACCTTATGCTTCTCACTCTCTCCTGCTGGTTGGGCCAGAGGTGGGCAGGGACTCAGTGCAGATTGGGGCGTGCACACAGCAGGGGCTCCCCTCTGGCAGAGTGCAGGCCAGATTGGGTCCGCTTGCACCTCACCCACTTTCTTTCTCCTGCCCCTCCCCCCTCACTATAATTTATGGTCCTGGGGAGCCAGCCCTTGTGGCATGTTTATATCCTGTGCCTTTTATCGTTATTGTTTAGAGGTGGGAAGGCATGGTTTTTCACTGGAAAGGGGGTACACCTATGGCTGCCTTGATGTGGAATCATTCACCGTGTCCTGGATGTACGTTATTCAATAAACACAGATTGGCACACCCAGAAAAAAATAAAAAAACAACCTCCCCCCGCCCCAAGAAAAATCCCTTTCCCCAGTGGTCCGTATCTGAGGGCCAGGAGGGCAGCTGGATGGACCCTTCACTTGTCAGCTCTTGTTCCGTTCTCTGGCACCAGAGGGTTCATTCAGCATGCGTCCTCCTGGGACAGACCCTGTCCCTGTTCTACTCCTGTCACCTGGTGGCCCCGGGACTGCAGCATTTGCTCACAGGCTTCCCACCCACTCTACCCCTTGCCATCACCACTAGAGACCCCAACAGTGATGTGGGCGACCAGCCACTGCTGCCCTCTGCTTCCCTGACTTTCTCCACAGCCTTTTCATGCAACCCAGGGTCCCACGCGGCCACACTGTGCTCTTTACACCTTCTTATAACTCTTCCAACTGCTTTCTTGGGAAATCCTGAAATCCGAATTTTCTCCGACCATGACCTCTGGCCTTCCACTTTTCACTGTGTTCTTTGTCATCCTTTTGATCATCGTCTGGCACTCGTGGTGATTTCCTTCTGCACCGACAGTTTTCACGATTCTGCATTGAGCTGAGCACCACATCCATTCAGTTCCCTCACTCAACAGATGCTGACCCGGCACCCACCACGTGTCAGGCTCTGACCGGCCCTGGAAACCACGGTGCACACTCTCCCACGTCTGTGCCCCGTGTCTGTGTGACGCAGCCACACCTTCCTCGTGTCCACGCCATCGGCGACCCTGTCATTTCTTCCTTTGTCAGCCTGAGCCTGACCTGTGCTTTCCTTTCCACTTGTGCTGAGGATCGGTGGAAACGATGTATCCTCTAAGAAAACTCTTCCCACTCTCAGAAGTAAATGTTGCCTCATCTGGGAAACCACAGTATGTTGCTTGTGCCTCAAATACTGATTTTATCTTATCCAAAACACATGAGTCTCTTTCACTGGGTTGCGTGCACCTCAGGCTGGAACTGTGTCTTAGTCTTTGGCACACACATAGTAGGTACTCAATAAAGAGTGGCTGAAATACTTAGAGCGCCCCGTGTTTAGAATCACATCTGAGCCCTGCCTGCAGATCCCCATGACCTGGGTCATATTTCATGCTCTGACGATCCCAAATGCTTGCGCTTTCCCAAACACCCATCCCGTCCCCCTTCCAATGCTTTTGTTTACAATTTTGTTTGCATTGTTCCCTCCTCCTAGAATTGTTTCCTCCTCCTCCTTCATCTAGCTGACTCCTTTGCTTCTGGATGCCCCAGTTCAGGTAGCACCTCGTCTTCTTCTTCATCCCCAGGGTGGGTTATGTGCCTCTCCTCAGGGAGTTTATAATGCCTTATGCCTGTCACTGTAATGGACTTATTACATTTTCACGATCATCAGCATCACATCTAGAATCAGCTGTGTAACCTGTGTGCCTCAGTTTCCTTATCTGTAAAATGTGGATAAAACTTATTGTTATGAAACGTAAAAATGTTAATATCTAGAAAAGCTTTAGAATAGTTTCTGGCACTTAGAATAACTCTCAATAAAGTTACGTATCCACATTAGAACTAAAGTGTTTGTCTCCCTCACTAGGTAAGGGTGTTGGGTTCTCTTGCCTTCCCCCTAAATCCCCAGGCTCCACCCCACTGCCTCTGACACAGCAGGTGCTCAGCACGTGGTGCTGGCCTGTTGATGGGACCACGGTCATGATTCTGACCATCTTGGTCAGAAAAGGGATCTCGAGAAATCAAGCCGTTCCCTTAGGGGTGACTCTGAAAAGATAAACAGATAACTACCTATGGTTGTGAGTCAGTTTTGTTTAGCAATATTCCTCTGCCATCTCAAAAATACAAACAAGCCAAAAAACACAAAAACACCACCACCAACAACAAAAAAACACACCAAAAAAATCGTCTCGGCTTTGGAAGGGGACCTGCCAGGCCATGGCTTAGGCTCTCCTCCTTACTCTGGCCTGCTCCTCAGCCCCTTCAGATGTTCTGATTCTGGGTCTCACTCATTGCCACCCCCTTGGGGACCTCAGTCCTTCAGCCAGTCCCTTTCCCTCATGTGTCACCAGTCTCTCTTCATTACCAGATTTTTCCCTTTAGCACATACACATGCCCGAGACCCTACATTTACAACAAGAACAATGAATAAAATCTATCTCTTAAGGATCTCTTGATCTCCATATTCCCCTCCACTCACCCCAGACACTGTCTTATTTTCTGACATGACACCTACATCTTAAACCTGATGGCACGTTGTATCCTTATTTTAGTGACCTCTGATTCTAGCAGTATCAAACATTCCCTTTTTGGTCTTTCATTTGATCCTGGGGGTGCCTTCCTACTTCTCGGCCAGTCTTCTACAAGTCCCTTTCCCTCTGTCTGGCCCTGCTATGTGCTTTCCTTTCTCGTTTCCTTCCACACATTTGTTTCGGGCAGCCTCATCCATGCTGAAGGCACCACGTACGTATTTCCTGGTGAGCTTCTAAGGGAAGATGACTCTCAGACTGTGTTTCTAATGCAGAGCTCTCTGTTGGTCTCCAGACTCATACGTGTCGTCTTGGATAGACACTCCCATATCCCGCGTCCACTAAACTCAAACCAGCCGAAATGTAGTTTGCATTTTGCCCGTGAATGCCATGCCCCTTAGCACAAGGTGGCCATTCTACAAATCATAGAAATCAGAAACCGTGACTCCATCCTAGAAACGTCCCCGGCCACTGCACTCTCACGATCGTCTTGTTAGAAGCTGCAGAATCTCTCCTGTAAGTGTGTCTCATATCCATAACCCTTCACTGCTGTCTTCTCGCTTGCCAGTCACACTTAACACAGACCCCCACTGCCTCGTGTCTGGCTTTCCATCATTTCCTGGTGGGTGAACATCTGACCATATCATGCCCCTGCTCACCATGATTTTCAGGGTCAAGCCAGGCCGACTCTGTCCCCCGGCACAGAGTAGTGATGCTCTGACCCCTGCCTGTCCTTGAACTCAGCCGTCCTCCGTGTGCCAGGCTCCCTGCAGCCCTGGTTCCCTCCTGAGTGCTTGGGTTCATCGCCCATGCTTCACTCACTGGTGCTCACCTCCTGTGACGTCTTTCCTTTCCTGATCCCTCTTCTCCCCCCGCCTTCTTTATCTTGCTGACTCCTGCTCATCCCTCAAGATTTAATTAAAGCATTACATTTCCTGGGAGTCACCCCTGTCCCTCCATCAGGTTTGATACCCCTGCCTCGCTCCCGCTGGGGCTCTTGGCCAACGTCTGTCCTGGGAGGCAGTGCGGTTTAGCGTCAACAGAAACGACTCTGGGACAGACACAAAATGTTTGGGGTCAAACACCAGCTCTGCCACTGCCTGGGCCAGGCACCTCACTCACTCTGTGCCTCAGTTGCCTCACTGGTGAAACAGAGATGTTAACAGTGGCGTCCACGTCAAAGGGTAGTCAGGGGAGTAAGGGAGATTATTTACGTAAAGGCCCTGAACAGCGTCTGAGACGTAGTGAGTCTGCACGAAGCTGAGTTTGCTCATTCTTATCATAACCACTGAGGTACTGGCCTGTTTTCCAAAACAGTCAGAATGGTCTTTGAGGGAAAGAAACCATGCGCGATTTAACCACGTTCCCTCAGTACCTAGCACGTCGCTTGGGACACGGTAGGTATTCAGTAAGTACTCACTGAGTAAATGAACACATATAGACAGTAAATAAGTGAAATACAGGCTTAAAATTTCACCTGAAAGTATGCTAATGAGGAAGATCGCTCTAATTTTACCGTGTGTGTTTTTTTCACTTGTGCAGGAAGATGTTGATGGCATCTCATTAACTTCGTGTAACCAGACGCACTGTTCTTACTGTCAAGCATCTTCCACTTCCGACAGAAAGGTGCAATACAGTTAATTAACAGAAATGTTATTCTGGAAACCAACAGGTAGGCATGAACTGTGACAAAAGTCCTTTGAGACACACGCAGAGAAACAAAATTTGAATGCCTATCGGAAAGAGATCAGAGGGCCTAACAAGTTAAAGGGAAAACAGGAAGTAGAGACAGTGAAAAGGTCTGACAGGAGGCACCGTCTTTCCTGAGCCCCCTCCCGGTAGCCAGTTGTTGCTGTGAAAATAATTACGTCCGCAGAGGGACCCCTCGGCATGAGAGAGAAGCAGGACTGAGATTTCTCCATCTCTCCGCGCTGCCCCCTGCATCCTGCAGACGAGAGTCTGACAGGAGAACAGTGACAAATGGGACACGGGCAAGCCTCAGTCAGGGCCATTTTCCCTCCACGTTCCTCATGAAAGCATCGCTTCTTGTTTACTTTGAAGAAGTTTCTCTCAAATACAGACACCTGCCTTTTTGCTCGGAGCACAGGCTCCTTTGGACGTCGATGGAGATGCCACATAACGATGGATGTTTGCCCTCTCTGCCCTTTGGGGATCCTAAAAAGGTATTCTCACCCTTAGTAATTATTAGAAGGTCTGGAGCACTCCAAGGAGAGGCCAGCCTCTAATCTGTGCCTTGAACGTACCCCACTTCTTTACCCAAAGTAAACTGTGTGACAGAAAAGAGCTCCGCGACAGGAGCTGAGCGGGGCTGCTGAGGACAGGGCCCTGTGGACGTCTCTCATTCACAGGGCCACCAACGGCGCGTGACACACAGGCAGAAGCACCGCCCTTGACACACGTGGTTTGTCTTCTTTCCGACGCAGACAGGGATTTACAAAACCAGGGGACATAAAGCAAGGGCAGGTGGGATGCAAGTGATTTTGTAGGAACTTACAGAATGACTCAAACACGGAATTGTCAACTTTCTGTATTTGCCATGAGATATTCCTAAAATATAATCCAACTCACGTGGAAGTCACAGGATAGTTTGATTCAATTACTTTTAACTTGGGACAGTAAAAATCCCTTTTAAATAATCCCAATCCATAATTCACGAAAGGAGAGATTTCTATTTATTTACTTATTTATTTTTAATTCTAGGGCTAGAATATCCTGTCTCCTTTTCAGTCAGATCTGGCTCAGATTAGATAGGCAATGAGTGTCCTCCAAAAGATGACACATTATAACACTTACTTCACTGAAGTAAATAATTCATGAACATCTACATTCTATCATCGTAACAACCCCCGGAAATTACCACCCCTATTTTATGGATTAGGAAGTTGGGATTCAAAGACATGAAGCCATTTGCCCCAGGACTGGGACTCACCCTGACAACGCCAACTCCCGAGTCTGCGCACTTTCCACAATCCCACTCCACCATTTCACACACACACAAGATCCTACAGGAGCTCACCAGAAAGACATCTCTTTGAGAGTCCCTTTTTTAAAGATCACAATGTATAATTAAAATGAGAAAAAGAGAAAAAGACCGCAGGAGGGACTTTTGGGACCAGACCCGTGACGGAAGCCCTCAGCTGAAGGGCACAGACTAGGAGGAGGAAGGCTTCTTGGGACGGGGAGTGGACGCTGAGATTTCATGGAGGGACACAGGGACACTGACTGGTTTCCCCTCATGGTTGTGTTTGTTGTCTTCCTGATTCTGTCTTCGTTGGAACAGCCCGCAGAGTTTGTAAATGTTCACCAAACCTGCAAGTCTGTGGACTGTACATTCCTAAAGCTGAACTTCATCCCCGAGGAGAAAAGGGCCCAGATTTGACGAGCACGTCTCAGATCCCGAGAACCCCCGCCTTCCCCCAAACCACATGACCGTGTGTTGAGGGTCTTCGGGACCAAGGCCAGCTGAGCTGAGCTAGGCAGCAGCATTTGCTCTCGCTCTCATTCTGTTGGTGTCTGCATCCTTGGCTAAATAAATTCAGAACACACATCTCTAGAGGGTGTGTGGGGGTGGGGTGTCTCTTCAGGAAAGCTGCAGACACCAAGTTTCATCATATCACTCAACAGTGTTTTCCATGCTGCTTCATTAACTCCTACAGACGTTAATTTTTATGATTCCTCTTTGCCTCTGTGTTACTCCCTCACTCTCTTACGCCTTATTCCTGATCGCTTTACACGATCCCCTGTCTACTCTTAACCCTGACTCCTTGGAAAATTAAACACACACACAAAGAAACATTAAGCGTGCCTTCCTCTCCCATGCTAGGGCGGTTCACTGATGACGCCTTCCTTCCTTCCTTCTCGTTCTCTATTGTCTTCCCCCTTACTGTTAGGCACTTGGTTCTTTCTCTTGCTTCCTTGAGAAGCATTGCTTTCACATCTCCACATGTCCCTGATTCCTTGGGAGCAATCAAAGGGCACACGGGTCCTTCTTAAGTTTGCATACTGACCTTTCAGCACCACTTATGGTTGAATCCAGTGAAGCTATACAACCAGAGCTAAGACCAGCCTGAGTGACAAGAGCGGCTCTTTACACGTTAACAAAGAACTTAGACTCACATTTCAGTTCGAGTTTGATGAAATCCGTGTTCCCCAGATTTTCCAGAAACACTCCTCGGGGGATTAATGTTTTGAAGTAGAAAGAAATGTCAGCACTGGTTTCCCCTTGGAAAGTAGAGAAGTGCAGGTAGGATGACGGGTTAGGGAAAGACGCAGCATTCCAATAATTCCCTGTGGGAAGAAGAAAAACACGGGGTCGTTTACACGTTGATTGTGGTAATAACATAAAAGATATCCATTTCTTGACTTTCAACAGACTCCCTTTGGCTACAGCCCTTGTTTCTTCTCACCCTCCGGAGCAACGTCACCCCAATCCCCACAAGCCGACCTGTGACTTCCCAAGAGTTATATGTGTATATGTATATACGATATTTCATTAGAGATTGATAGCTGAGGTTCTGACAAAAGTAGTTTTGAGGGACTCCAGGGAGTAGGTGCCCGTGGAGGAGAAATTGGAGAGAAGCCCCTGGTGTCACTGTGTATGGTGGCTGTTTTGATCTCCTGCATGTGTACTGGCAGCTTTGGTTGGTGCACGAAGCTTGTGGGCTGGACCCAGAGGGACATAAGAGGAACGAGAGGTCTCTGGTGTTCTCCTGCACCGTGGCCTTGGAATCACGTCAGCAGCTGCTCAGAAACGGGGTGTAGTGCTGTCAGAGTACAAGCGGGAAGCACAGAAGCTTTGTGGATACGAGGAGATGAGAAAAATGCAGGATGGCCAGGCCAGTTATTTCCCCGCCCCTCGTGCTCCCACCCCCCAAAGGTGAGTGGCTGTAAAGGCAGCGTCTCCTCTCAACCTAGTCCTCCCTGGGACTGCAGGTGACACGGTGACCCATGGGGAGTCTTGGGGGGTTGGGCGGTTCTGAGCTAAGCCCACCTCTGGGCTCTCAATCAGCCTCCAACCCTGAGCTCATGAAGAAGACGTGAGTGCATCCACTTCTCCTTTTCACTCCTTGTCCGACAGTAGCCAGTGTCCCCAGGAGAAAAGCGGTTCACAAGACAAAATAAAAACACCACACTGGACGACTCACATTCCATTGGAACAGATGGACCCAAACATTTAAATGAGACCAAGAGCTGACTCTCCACTTCATCTCCAGGGGAGAAATTCCTTTCTAATGTGCACATTTCTGAGTCCGTTTAGCATCATAGCTATGGACTAAACTATGTAGACATGCTTTAAAACCAGGACTAAAGCCTTTATCTTTAATATTAAACCGATGTTGAAGTCACCAGAGTTGGCTGAAGATGGAGTCGCTTATGCTAACTAAGCCCCACATCAGCAAAGCGAAGCTTAACTAGTAAGTTTCTGTGCTCAGCTCCCCCAGAAGAAGACGACCCAGGTCAACCAGTTGGCGCTTGCCTGCTCAGCACAAGTTACCTGACCCAGCTCCCAACTGTCCCTTTGCTTCGCGGAGGGAAAGTAACCCAGCTCTAATCAACCAGCAAATGCCCAGTCCACCTTTCCTGATCCTGCTCACTTGTGTCTATAAAAATCTCTTACACTGAACAGCTCAGAGCTCTTTTTTGGCTGCTAGAGTGGATGCTGCCCAAATCATGAATCCCGGAATAAAGTCCTACTAGAACAGCAAGTTGTCTGGGGAAACTTTTCTTGTGACACCGAAAATACATGAATTTTTTTTTTAAAAGAACTGATTTTTGCTATATCTTTCCTTCAAAGGGCACGATTAATCAACTAAGTTCAGCCTATCAGTTTCTATACATCACATTTTTTCCTTTCTTTTATGCAAATTATGCACCTGTGCTATATTAAGTCCAACTACTGTTCTTAAATAAAATTAACTTTGTGTTGGTACTGCTGTGCTTAAGCCACAATTTTAAATTAAATATAGAATACTGCTATGTTATGAGATATTAAAATACTCTCTTATTTAATTAATGTTATTTGTTTTGTTCTTACAGACATGAAGGATATAGTGATATCTAGATAAGTGAATGGCAATATATTACCAGTAAGTCAGCACAAACTATGTTTCTAAATGTCTTCATTAAAGTAAAAACAGTGGCGGTAGGGGAATCTATTAAAAGTCTTCATACAGTTTTAAGCCATATGTTTATTTATTTATTTTTATTTTTATTTTTTTTAAATGGCAAGATCATCTTTTTTCAGCAGGAGAAAAATAGACCAGTTTTCTCTTGGGAAGAAGAATACTAGATGACGTTGGTTAAATAACACCTGAAAAGAACCTTAACTTAACTATTTAATTTGTTGTTGTCTCAGGGCTGAGTCCTCTATCTGGCTCAAGATCTGGCTTAATATACAGTCAGAGGTGTTCAGTCTCCCCTCAGCAGCTGGCTGAAATAAAGGTCTTTTGAAATAAAACCTGAACCAAAAGGAGGAGGTTGTGACCCTCTCACCAGTCAGAGTTCTAGGGGGGAACGAAGCCAAGTCTCTGTGACCAGAGGGACTCAGCTCATCGTGAGTGTGTTTGTGTGTGAGTGTGTGTGTGTGTGAGTGTATGAGTGTGCGTGTGCGTGTGTGTGTGTGTCTGTGAGTGTGTGTGTGAGAGTGTGTGTGTGTGTGTGTGTGTGTGTGTGTGTATGTAACCAACCTAGGAGCTTGCAAGGATCCAGGTCCCAGCCAAACTTCCCCTGAAGCTGAGCAATTTCGTCTCTTTAGGCTGTATTCCTACGACATGAATGTAAGTAACATTTTAAAGTTGCAATCGAATTAAGTGCATTCTTATTTTCTGAGGTGGTGATATATTCACAGAAGGACAGTTGTCTAAAATGATTCCAGAAAACGGAAAGCTACAAGTAAAATATGTCAGTATTTATTTAGGGTCCAGCGCTGGTTATTCAGACAGAAACACCCCCAGAGAGGAGAAGGGCAGTTTAAGCTGTTGTTGTAGTTTGATGAAAGATCCCTACAGACGCCAATCCCATTTGTTCTAATTCTAGGCTCGCTAAGCAACTTCGAACTCATTTGCTCTCTTGAATGGATGTGTTCACAGGGAAATTGGGCCTTGTACAAATGGTGGTTACGAGTTGTCCTTCCGGAAATGTCTGCATTATGGCATGATATCGTTGGAGTTGCCCCTTGTGGGCTGTCCCCAATCTCTGGATGAATTTAGAGTCCACATTCTTGAGCAGCTATGGGGAGGACTCTACCCTGGACCTGAGTGGTGGGGCCGGAGCTCAGGTGTACACCCAGGAGGTGAGGAGGGAGAGCCCTGGGCAGAGACGGTTAGAAGTCCTATTTATGTTTATTTAAGAACTGCATCCTTTAAAATATCTAGTTTGGTTATTTATACTTTACGATGTACATAATGTGTGAGTACAGTAGTACATGGATAGAATTTAGCAGTGAGCATGCGTATTGGGGGGTGGGCTTACAGGTTTCACTGAGCAGGACACGTTCCCTGATAAATGTCTGATGAGCCCAGGCCCCAGTCTTGGGATTTGGGGTTGTAACAAAATAACATGTGTGCTTTTTCCTTGCACTTCATGATAAAGGAGCTTATACTATTATTATTGTTTGCTTATATTGCTCCCAATGGACTGTAAGCTCTTTGAAAGCTGGGAGCAAACCATTTCATCACCGTAACCTTTGGCCCCAGAACATAGTAAGTACTCAACAATTATTAAATCAATGGGTGAGTGAATAGTGGCCTCTCTCAATTATAGTCAATCTGCTTGAGAGTAACCTGAGGATTGAAGATACTAAATAAATATAAATAAAAGCGAATGTGGCTTTAGCACCTGCTATTACCCGGATGCTGGTTCCACTAGCGCGCCCTCACGTTCCGTACACATGACTTAGTTTCTCCGAATCCCTACGGACCTCGCTGGACAACGCCATGGGTTTGCAAGACTGATGGCCTCCTATCCTTAAGGCTGTTGAAACGGCTGAAGTTTGTACTCACTATCAAGGCCAGTGCTGTGGAGGGTAAAGTGACATTGGATAAGAACACCACATTGGAAATAAGAGATTCACTCTATGGCAAAGACTGGTGCGGAGCAGGTGGCAGGGGTGGCTAGCCTGGACAGGCAGGGGGTGGGGCAAGGTTGGAAACTGAGAGGGAAAGCGTGAGGCAGAATGGAAAGAAATATCAGCGACTGGAGGGGCCCCGTCAACAGTAACAATAAGGGCATGGATAGGAGGGGCCGGGGCCTCAGCCGAGGGCGGGGACAGCAGGACTCAAAGGCTGGCACGAAGGCTCCGGGAGCTCGACGGCTCGGCTCGACAGGCTGGAAAACAACTCGGGCAAGTGAGGAGCTTTTTAAAGACATTCCAGGCACACCTTGAACTCGTGTGTGGCAAGAGGAACCAGGGAGGGCCTCCGGCTAGTGCGGAGAGAAGGGAATGGGCAGCAAACCAGGTACCGCTGACCGTTATCACGTCAAACCTCCCTGAGCCGTCACCGGCAAGTGCAGCATCATCTCCTCACCCAAATTCCGTCACGGCCATTTCCTTTCATCTCACTGAGGATTATCTGGTATGGGATTCTGACTTCAACATGTCTAACTGCATTTTTGGATGGGCAGCAATTAAGTTGAAGCCTGGTTTTAATTTCTAACAAAGCATTACATAGTTTTAAGAGTCAAGTGGTGCTAGAAGGGATATAGCAAAATGCAGTTCCCGCTCCACCCCTTCTCACCCAAACCCAGCTTCTTGGACAACTCCTTCTACACGTCTACCTCTTTTAATTACAGCCCTGTATTTCTAAAATCTACGTGCGCAGACATTCACTAATGTATGCATCTTGGATATTCTCTGCTGACTTTCCTGAATGCAAGAGGAGGACTGAGCGTTTTTACAAGCCTGCATGTTCCCTTTCTCCGTGTTCTCCCCAAACAGCCGAATGACAGATTTTTGGTGATGCTGAAATTGAATATATTCTAATTCCCGAACCTCCTGGAGTTCTGCCATTTGCTTCTCAGCTGCCTGTCAGCAGTGTGTATGGAGAGGTTTTCTTGTACGTTCATAAGGAACAACCGACCATGAGATCTGCCAATGCCCCTCTGGGATGGTGGAAGCAAGAGCAGGGGGAGGCGGGGAGGGTTGGGGGCAGGGCTGTGGGGGTCACAGCAGCGAAGTCAGGGGGCTGCTGTGGCCTGCCTGTCACATGGGGAAGCTGCGTGTACGGGGCCACGACCCAGCTCCAGAATCTGACCGTCTGGCTCTGTCACCCCCACCCCCTGAACCCCTACAGACGGATTTCTTGATTTTCTTAAATGGCAATTTCCTCATTTGTACAAGGGAAACTCTTTCCTAGGGAGCTGAGAATCACGGGAGGCGATCCATGAAACGCACCTGGTAGACTGCTGAGCACAAAGTCAATATTCAACATGTGTTGTTAATCACCACTGAATTGGTGACTTTGGTCATTACAGTCACTGCCCAGGGGCTTGGCCAAGGAGGGAGGGGAGGGAAAGGACAAGAGCGAGCCAAGAAGCCTGGGGCTTCAGCCTGCTTTACCACAGGGGGTGGTTCTATAAGGAGAAGCAGCGAGCCAGCCACCCCCCGCTGAGTGGAGAGCGCACCTTGTAATTCTGACCTCCAGCTGCTGGCTCATCTCGGACTCAAATCCACATCTGCATTTCGTCCTGTTCTCCTGTCTCACTCCCCTGCTCCCTGCCCACTGGCTTCCAAAACTGTGTGCTCCCCATTTCTTCATCTCCTTACAGACTTTAAAAACAGGTTTTCCCTTCAGGATACACAAATGGGAATTATCCTTGAGCCCTGGCGATGTGCTATGTATGGGGTTATAAAGTAGTCCTTCGATACAAAATCTGGTCAAAGGAACAGTGACGGAGCCAGTAAGAAAGTACTTAGCCAAAACCTATAAATAATTTTGTCTGAGCAAAGGTAGACCAGATACAGCTGTAGGGTGGCCTGGCAGGCAGAGGTGCGGGGCAGGAACTGGAGGTGTCCCCATGATATGTCGGGCCCCTGCTATCTTTCCTTCCTCCTCAGAAGGGAGGGAGGTAATTAGGGAAAGGGGAGGAGGCAGTGGCTGGACGAGCTGCATTTGGCTGACGTGGAGAAGAATGCCCGTGGGCTCAGCCGGCCGTGGGCTCGTGAGGTGTGTGGCTGTGGGTGTGCTCTGCACGTTAGTGGGTTCCTCCATCCTCTCTCAGATTAAGCAGTGTCCTCAGAGCCACCAAGTGGCCCCGCGCTGGGGCTGCACTGAGAAGCTTCTACAGCTTCTGCTTTAAGTGGCAAGCACTTTCCAACATAAACACTAGCTGGAGGAGATGGAATTACTCTGAAAATTTTTAGTGACCCAAAGGCTAGAAATTGGAGTGTTCTTTGAGCTATGCAATGAGTCTTTTGTTGTTTACTATTGCTGGGTGCTATGTACAACAATGAACCTGAGGGCTTCATTTGCAAGCAGCGTCATGCCTCTTTGTAGAGACGTCCTTACTGGTAGAAAAAAGTTACTTCCTTAATTAAACCATTTTTGTCCATTCAGGAACGTCAAAGTAGCTTTGTTTAGCTCTCAGCCTCTCGTCGGGGGCAAGCTAAACTCAAAATGAAGGGCTGCAAGTTACACTGCTTCTCCCGAGTTACTGGTTCTCCCTGCCGTGTTTCACGCTCTCCTGCAGGCCTGTCCCACTGCTACAGCCCAAGAGGGAATATTACACACTTGTGGGAAGTGGTAACAATATAAATTCTCCACCCTGTGTCTCTCTGTGATTTGGTTCCTTTGGGCAAGAATGAGGATAGGGTCCCACAGAGAAAAAGAACATGATGATGAAATCCCCAAGGTCATGAGGCTTAGGGTGCTTCCTGCACTGCTGAGGGCTGATCAATAACCTGACTCTGGGGGGTGTGATAACATGGGCTTGTTCCTAATTAGCCAGGGAAACTCATCTGTCGAATCTTATCGCTATTTAAACATAGTGATAAGAGGTGACTTTATTCTGAATGCTTGGAACAGTTGTGTGTACTGGGGTACTTGGAGCTGGGAGCAGGTCTACATGTTCTTTTCACGTTCTTCAGGGTTTCCACACTGGATCTCTCTATGTCCTCCAACTTTCCTTATTGGGGCTTTTAGTTATGCCTAATTTATACGAATTACCCTAAGCGTATTGGGATTCCAAGTTTAAAGGGAACAACTGCAAGTGGACAAATGAGTAACTAGGTATGTAATGGAAATATTTGAGCTTCTTGTTCTTCACTCAAATTTCTGCCTTGGGAAAATACCGAAGGTTTCTGTGCGATTGATTCCAAAGAACAAGGGAATAGCAAACCGGAATCTCTCACACCCGGGTGAGTTAAGGGCTGGAGGAAGTCCTGCTCGATTCAGCAAAAATATTACTGATTGCATGTGGAAATTGGAGGACAAATTTATATCTTCTATACGCGGGTTGAAATAACTATTTAACAAGCAGTGTAGTACACAGAAGCGGCCATGGGAGGGCGACTCTCCCACCTTGGGGACTGTCCTTCCTTGAAAGGCTTGTGAGTGTCGGTCTCAGAGCTAAATCTGCTTTTCTCTTTTCCTGAGACATTTCATCTACTTTTATGATTGCAAGTACTAACCATAGGTCAATGATTCCCAGATTTATACATATAGTTAGACTCTACCATGAGTTTAAGATTAAGATATGCATTTCTTACTAGACAGCGCTATCTTGACCTACAAGTACCTCAAACTCTAAATGACTGAAAGTGAATATATATATATATATATATATATATATATATATATATATATATATGTATTATTAACTCTACCTGCAGTCTTCTCCACAGTGGAGCTACTCCCACTTTGCCACTCAAGCCAGAAACATGGGAGCCATTCCTCGTTATCCAGTCACTCTCCGAGGCCCGATAACCACACCTCCAATATATTCTGCAGTATGTCCCCTCCTCTCCATTCCTCCGGCTGCCTGGGCTCAGGCCATCCTCTCCTGCCGGGATGCCACACTAACTTCCGGTTCTGCTTTCAGTGTTGTTTATAGTGGCTGCAGCCTTTACAAAGCCAACAGAGAAATCTATCTAAAATGCACAACTGTTTCACCGTCAGGAGGGAAACCCCTCGTGGTCCCAGAAGGCAGCAGAACAGACACACTGCAAGCCCCTTGCACAGGTCTGGGTCGTCAGCCCGCACTCACGGCCGTCAACAACGGCTCTGAGGGCTGCCAGCCCTGTGGATGTCACGTCTGTCTCTACTAGGTCTCCCACTGCTATCTGCCCCCTCTTCTCTCTTTCTCTCCGTATAATTGTCATTCATGGCCTAATCCCATTAAGTTCCCATTTTATCGTCTGCCCTGTTGTCATGAAGAACGGTCACAGCAGAACTGTGAGCGCTTGTGATGTACTCAGCCACACTCGGCCGCGCTGCAGAGAAGGAAGCTGGATCGTGAGGTGGTCCTTATGTACCGAGACACTGCAAACCCCCTAGGGTCCCGCATCCATAGGAAAACAGATTTTATATCAAATCCATTAGGTGAGTACAAAGTGGAATAAAGCCACCCATCCCAGCTGAATAGTGGGTGTGAAAATTGGAAACGGCCTTACACGGCACAGGAATGGACTGACAGGATCTACACAATTACGTTACACAAATCAAAGTCTCCTTTTCGTGCTCTTTTCATTACCAAGATTCACACATCGTATGCAGAGGTACTGTCGTTTTCCTACGGAAAACTACCACGGTTCCCACGTCTCCAGGGATGGCGGTCAGTAAAACAGCAGAACGACCCACGGCACAAAGAGCGGAGGAACAAATGGATGTAAGCTTTGAAAACCTGTTTCTTTGTAAATTAGAAAAACAGTCCTTTGTCAACAGGGTTGTTGGAATGACGTAAAGCAGCGTTATAAGAACTATGAAAAGGCAAAACATTTCTTGATGCTTATATTTAGTAATAATAATAGAAAAATAACAGACTTCTTTGTAGGTAGGGGTGGGGGAGTTGGTGTGGGTTTGTTTATAACCTGCCCGAGTTTCTTAACAACTCATAAATACTTGAGAAGAAGGGAACACGGTTGGAAGAAGGCCTGAAATCAAGTTCCATTCAGCAGCTTAGTGAAAACAATGTCTACTATACAAAGAAACGGGGCATCCGCGCCGAAGCAGAGGCTTGGAGGTGAAGGATCAGAAGCGCTCGCTGAGGACACGACCCCATTTTGCGAGCACGCTTCTTTGCGGGGTTTTCAGTGTCAGACCGGGTTCCCAGATACTGACCTTTGTCATGGTCACCAAAGATCGTGACACGGAATTCAAGTGGACGGCACTGGTCTGAGGTGGTGTAAGACTCATAGGACGTTTTTAAACTTTTGTGTCACATAATTAAAACAAAGAAGAAGGTGAGAGCCATAGCGTCTGATAGGTTGATTTAGAATGGTTTTAATGTCAAAGGAGCCTGAGAATTCCAGGACAGACGGCTTGAGTGGTGACGAGTGGCCGAAATGCCCGGGGAGTGACCAGCGTTCTCATAGGCTGCTGCCCAGGACGCCACCTCGCAGCACCGCACAGCCCCGGCTGTGACCAGCCACCGTGTAACAGGCGCGCACCGAATGAAAACCTGCTGCTGCAAATGGCGGGACCTCAGTCCCCATGTATCGATCGTAATGTGGTGTGAAAGCACACACCTGGACAGTGAAATCCTGAATAAGTGATGGCAGTGAAATTCAGCCTGACCTGCCACGTTATGATTGCACTCACACTTTCCACTTCAAAACCGCAAGTTGTGGAACAGGTTTTGGCGTCCTAGTCTTGCCTTTGGTGTCCCAATACGGGGGAGCCATGGGAAGGCAGCTTGTCGAGAACTGAGCTGCCTGGGAATCTCAGTACTCTAAAAAGGGAATTTAGATTATCACGACGAGCAGCAGAAGTTACAGTTCTAACTACCATCGCATGGCGCTGTATGTCGTGCTGCTTTGAAACCCAGTAGATGGTGGCATGACCGGAGTTCGGAAGCAAAGGCTTCCAGCAGTCTAGGCTGGCAGACACCCAGAGCTCAGCAGCTCTGACACGTGCTGCATCCTGACCTTTTCTCAGTCTTGGGGTTCGGGACAAAAAAACAGGAGCTTCCCAATTTAAGTCCAAAGGTGCACAAACAAAGCACCGCATGGATCCTGATGGAACCAACCTCACATTTCACCTCTGCGAAACTTTATGAGAAGTTTATGGGGATTTATTGTTTCAAGAACAGAAGGACATTTACCTACAGATGCAGGGGAATAAATTTCAAGTACATTTAGTATTGGAGAATGGATGCTTTAGTGCTGATTTCAATCCACTTGACTTTCTCCTTAATCTTCTACCCTCCACCTTGAGTTGAACACCACAGCCACACACACACACACACACACACACCTTTTTAGTTTGGTGTTTCGGTGGTTTGTAAAAGTTTAAAGAATGTGTGCTATGTGCTAGGAATTAAATGACCTTTGATGTTCCCTGTGAGACACAAATAAAGGTTAAATTCCCACCCCCCTGCATTTTTTTGCTTATTGGACTGTATTTTTCAAAAGGCACTATGTAGATGGGATTAAAGAAGGCCTTAGCTTTTGCATTTGGATTATAGGTCTCTGGACCTCACCCTAAACCCACACTATAGTCCTGAGAAAGAATAACGTTCCTGAGGCCATACCTTTCACAGGTGAGGCTTAGATGCCACCGAGGCATTCTTACGCTATAAATTGCCCATGACTAGCTAACTAACTAACTGACACAACTAACCAACTAACTATCATGCTACAAAGCTTTCTTCTTACAATGAATTCTCACTGGTCATAAGCAAAATTTTCTTCACCAATACTTATTCCATTAAGATTCTGGCTTTCATACTTACTAATAGGTAACATCACAGGGCTATTAATAGTTATTGATAGTAGCTAAAATCTATCAAACCATGCTCCAAGCAATACTTTAGGCAGGCATTATCTCAATCGTCACAACATCACTTCAAGTAACTAGCATTCTCTCCATTTTTCCTATAAGGAAACTGAAGTGCGGAAAGTTTAATTTGAGTTTCACTTCAAACCTAGGGCTCGTGGCTTCGATATCAGTGCTCTTTCCATGAAAAAAATGTTGCCACTTTTTTTTTTTTAATACAGCAATTCTCTCCCACTCCCCCACTTTTATAAATGAGAGTGCTGACACTCAGAATGTCCCGACGGGATTTTATACTGGGCTTTCGGCTTTCCCAACAGCTGAGGGAGCCTGAAGGTGCTACTGTATCCTGGTCTTCAGATTGCAGCTGAAGGAGAGTCAGGGGAGATTCTTCCGTAAGGGTCAGATAAGCCGAGGGAGAAGACGGCCACGTGCGGCCTCACGTCTCCCCGAGAACATACTGTTCTCCACGCACAGCCCAGACTTCATGAAAGAGGTGGCACCTAGCGGCCTCGTGGCTGTGTCTCTGCCTCTGAGGTCATCCTCCCGATCTCTCCCTTGTTCGTTAGGCTCCAACCGCTCCAGCCACACCAGCCTTCTTTCTGTTCCTCAGTCTCAGGACCCGTCTCTTCTGCCTGCAATGCTTCCCACAGATCTCTGAAGGATCGGCTTCTTCTCATTGCTCAGAAGAGCCAAAGCCACTTTCTCAAAGAAATGGAAACTCCAACCTGAACGTTGACTCCATTTTTTATAGCATGGCATCACTGTCTAAACATCCCTGTATGAGTTAAGTTTACTCATTGCTGACTGTCCTTCCTGAACTAGTATATTCTGTCCTGTGTTGTGTTTCTAGCACCTAGACCTGGCTTAGCACATACCATGTTTCCCTGAAAATAAGACCGGGTCTTGTATTAATTTTTGCTCCAAAACACGCATTGGAGCTTGTGTTCAGGGGATGTCCTCCTGAAAAATCATGCTAGGGCTTCTTTTCTGGTTAGGTCTTATTTTCAGGGAAACACGGTTCGTAGGTGATTGATGAATGAATGAATGAGACATGTCACCGTTGGGCTCTCCAGCTTGGGAGCTGTGGCTCATTAGCCTACCAGCCAAGGAAGGCTTCCAAGACTCAATCTCACGTGGGAATAGAGTTGCTATTTGAGTAAGTTAAGCCTTGTTCTTACATCAGGGATGTGATGAGTTCAGTGACAGTTGCTGAAGTTATTTACAAAGCATAGCACAGAAATGATCTCAGATGGCAAAATACTGAAGCGATTCCTATTTATTCTTTGTCTGGGCATTTGTGATCCTTTCTCAGAGGACACCGAGCCGAGCGGAATGGCACACTTCCTGCTTGCATGCAGCACACGGGAGCAGCTCGGCCGCATGGAGGTGGAATGCTTTTGGGAAGGAGGCCAGTGGCTCCAAACCGGCTTGGACGGCTCAGCTTTCTAAGGTCCTAGACTCCTAAAGAAGTTGTTTGAAACACGCGTCATGTCGGCTGCACACTGGGTTAGACCCCGGGTAAAGGGTTCAGTTTTCCCATATGAACTGAAGTTGGTACGGTAAGCTTCACAGTGACAGCGATCATGACTAACCACTGGTCTTGGGTTTGCAGCCCTGCACCCAATCCTGGAGCATGGCTCTGGCTGGGAGGATGCATTCTCCAGCTCTGATGCCTCCAAGTAACTTTGCATTCAAGGAATGTCGGGTGCTGGGCCGGACTCGTGCAACAGTTCTGCCCACGCTCCGGGTCTCTCCTGCCATCTCAGGGTGGCGAATGATTATTTCAGTCCCACCAAAGGCTCTGAAGTTCTTTATCGTGTCCAGGAAGGAAGCTCTTTTACTCATCGGTAAGTGCATAGGTAAGTGCTCCAGTGCTGGATGAGGGTAAGTGCTGCAGAATTTTGCTTGCCGTCACAGCACAGGCTCTTGCGGAAATGGGGAGAATCACACATTTGAGGGACAGGAATGTAAGAAGGCGATGATTGGTTTGAGCGCCCTTCCATCTCTTGGATTTCCAAATTGCGTCTCTAGCTTCACCTGTATCAACCCAGCTACCAGATACTAACACACCAAACCTTCATAATGTGGTGGTTGGTAATGCCTTAATGATTCTTCACCCCTGCTTTTTAAATTATTTTAATAAGGGACTCCTAAAGATTGAAATGCCTTTAACATCCAAACTAATTAATCTCTAACGCTATGATTTCAAGCATCAACACAGTGAAAATAAATAGTTCAGTATTCATGGTCTATATTTTATATCTAGTGGCTGCTTTTCAGCCGTAATCTGTTTCACAGCCAACACACACACACACACACACACACACACACACACACACACACAAATGTTCAGCATAACGATCTCGACGATGAGGGCACAACATTAGAGGAACAACATGGGACATAAACTCTTCTAATTTTCTCCACCAATGAGAATCAAGTAATACTTTCCAAAGTTTACATGTGAGAGTGAATTTGGACGCTGATAGTTTTAAGTAGGAAAAAATAGTCAATTTCTCTCCTTGAGGAAAATGAGGTACACGTTGGAAAGTGCTTAATAAAAAGGACAGTGTGAAGGCAACTTGCCACACTCCGTGAAAAAAGATTAAACCGCTTCATGACTTTTCATTTTAACACTAAACTTCAAAATATCTTTCTCCGAAGAAAATACACGGGAAAATTTCCCCTTGCTCTATTTTACATGCTTGAGAAACTATAAAGCATTCCACTGTGTATTAATCAGAAAACTCAGAGCAGGAAGGGAGAAAATTTTCACAGAAATAATTTGGAAGATGAGAGACTAGACCTGATTAGTTTCCCCAAAGTATCACAATTCTGGTAAGGATTATTTCCCACGAGTAAAACGCAGTATTCCCTTCAGATTATTTTCCCAGTGGTGCTCTTTTTGTGCGTTTCCATCCGATATTCAGTTCTTTCATAATCATCAGCTCACAAATTTCAGTGTGTACTAGAATTATCTGCAGGGGCTGCTAAAAAAGGACAGCTTTCTGAGCCATAAACCCAGCTACTTGGAATCAGTCCATTCTGGGCCCAGGAATCTGTCCTTTTAATGAGCGAGCACCCCAGTGGCTTCTGGAAACTACAGAAGTTTTGGAAACATGCCTTTGGAATCTATGTAACTCTCTGATCACTTAGGACAAGGCTGGCTAATTTTGAACTTGGTGAAGGGTAAACATGACATTCTTTCTTGTTATTGGTACAGCTGGATCAGAGGCTTTACACTGAGGATGCAAGGACAGTCTGTCAAGAAATCCTGCCTCGCTCCGGATTTTGGTTTCCATGAGCAGGAATCCCTCAGAAGCCGCACACACGGACACTCACGGAGCAGGTCCAATGGCTTTGGTGCAGAAGGACTTTGCTTCCTTCTCCAGAGACAGCCTGACATTGACAGTCAAACTTGGCTTCTCTACATGTCTCCGGGAGAAACAGAGTTTGGGTTCAGTCCACGATCCAGCAGGGAGGAAGTTCAGAGACCTGGCCTGCAGCGTTTATTCCTGGTCTCCGTGCTTATTCATTCATGCTCACTGAGCTTAAAGGACACTGTTCTCCCTGGTTCTCTTCCTTCCCCATCACTCCTTTCCATTCCTTGGTTCTACTGCCTCTGAACGTCTGACTACTTGTCTCTCTGTTCTTCTCTCCGTATCCTGTCTCTCTGTGTCATCTCCACTACCTCCCACTGAGAACCACCATCCACGTCTCCAGCACAGACCTCTAATCGGAGTTCTCAAGTGCCCCAATTCCAGCAGGACACGTCCATCTTTTCAGATTTCCTACCAGAAGCTTGAAAGAGCAAGTATACAACCAAACTCATCGCCCGAACCCCAAAGTGGCCTCCTTTGTGGTCTGTACTGTAAGGATGTCACCACTCTCGAAGCAACAACCCAATGTGAGGATGCTTCCGGCTCTATTCGCAGCCACAATTCCTATGCCCAAGCGAAATCAGATGCCACATTCTGTCACTTTTACCTCTAAAACGTCTCTCAAGTTGTCTCCTGTTCTTTTCCCCAGGGCTCTTGTCCCCCTGGCTCTAATACCTCCCACCACACAAGTCACCTTCTGCCAGGCCAACAGGACACAGACTCAATTAGCAGCACCTGTCACACATCTTGCCTGCAAATCCAACCCCCCTCTATCTGTGATGATATTTTACTTTTGTTTTCCTTTCTTTCTTCTTTGTCTTAGTTAACAAAAGTGCTATTATTTGTAGAGATAATGATGACACAATACAATAGCTAATCTTTATCAACAGTTTGCTCTGTGCCATTCAATGTGCCAGGCACTTAATAGGCATTATTCCACTTGAGCTTCACAAAACCCTAAAAAATACGTGCTGCTCTTCTTCCCTTTTGCAGAGAGAGCAGATGAGACTTAGAGAATTAAATCACTTGCTCAAGTTTCCTTATGTAGTACAAGGAGCTGTCTGAATGCAAAGACTGTACCCTAATCATTTCCCTCTGCTTATTTTTATCATTTCAATAATCCTATGGAGAGTTTAAATTATTTAAAATTATTACTACATGCATTTAAAATTATTTTGTACACTATGGTTGGTGTAGTATAGGGTTTGAACCGATCCACATATTTCTTCTTAACCCAGTGGGTCAGGGTGAGTTTGCCACAATGTTGTCTGTACAATAAATATATGCCTAAGAACACAAAACCTATGGCCCCAGTTTCTGAACATTACAATTTATGTTTTATGCGAATGGTCTTTCAAATGTACTCGCTGCTCATGGCTGAGGAAATTGGTAACTTTTTTGCATGGCCAATAGTTTGATCAATTAAGTATTTTCCAAGTATACTGAACAGAATATTCACTCCCGAGTTCATCACATCAAAAAGGTTTACAGTCATATTTGTGCAAGAAATGCTTGATTACAAAATGTTGATCAGGCTCTTTATGCAGGACGCCTCACAGTGTATTGGGATTCTCAGAAGAGTATTCAGTATGTCTGGAGGCACACACTGAACCACAAAGCTTTTTTCCTTTTTTTTTAAAAACACAGCTCTGAAACACACTTATTTGGGAAACACTGAACCGAAAGAGCGACCCGGTATTTCTGTTAATATAGACAGAAATCAATCTTCGTGTTTAAAATCTAAGGACTGTGTTATTTATTTTTATTGAAACCTCACATATATACAGAGGGTGCCAAAAAAATGTACACACATTTTAAGAAAGGAAAAAAAATGTATTAAAGTTGTAATACTCAATCTATACCAATACCAAAGTCATGTGCATACATTTATTTGGCACCGTCGGTATATATATACTACGGAGCATCACCATGTTTTACTCCATTTAGAAACTGTGGTAACTGGAACAGTCATGTGTTTGAGAAAATATGGAGGATTACAATTCAACTGTTGATCCATGTCACCAGGAGGCAGACACATGAAACAAAGCTGATTATTTATTTTTTAAATGGAGGCTATGGGTCCTTTCTTATTTGCTGCCTTCTTTGTATAGCTAATAAAGCATTCACGGACTCTTACATAAGCTCTGTAAAAAGGCAGGGGTCATATCTGCTTTCTGCCGCTACTCCTCAGCTCCTCATAACGCGATTCAAGGCATTTTTGGAAGCATTGCTAGGTCACGTCTTTTTGAGAAATCGGAGCTACACTGAGAGAGCAAAAGCTGGGCGTGGAGCATTTCTAAACCACAGTAAAACATTTTCAAAGCTCTTTTCTGACTTAAAACCGTCGGGCTTTGGACCTTGGCAGCAAGTCCATCACTCCTCACGAGGGCAGCTGCTGGTTCTCTTCACGCACTCAGCCTTCCCTGAAGTTCTAGAATGCGTCTGATCTGCAGCCCCTGGGGACCCGCCTGCTTCTGTCCCTTCATCCATCCAAGCCAAGCTTACAATGTAATGTGCTTATCCATTTTTTTCACGGAGGCTTTAGAGCTTTCCTGGCTTGCTGCCCTTTTGGAATGATGCCGTCCGTTAAGATGGAAACACCTGACTCATACTTCTACTATGTGGATTGATGTGTTATTCACAAGACTACACAGGCAATAAGGACACTCTCCCTCACCCCTGTCAAACACAATATAACATCTGCTTTGGTTGGTCATCATTCAACTGAATGGCTGCAGAAGTTAGCCACTTGTTTCTCCAAGTAAATGAAAAGATTGGATCTTAAGACCTAGACCAGAGCCTGGTACGAGCATACTCTATTTCCCCTATGCGAGTGCTTATTATTTTCAGTTAAATCATTGGCAAAATAAGACCATCGCCTAGGTCACTTTGGTGCTAGGAACGCATGTCTGCATCCTTCCTTCTTTTTGGTTCTACGGTGGGAATGTCAGCAAATTCGCCTTCCTGAGGATCACCAATGCCTCACTTTCTGTCTCTGGAGCCTGAGGGAAGTTGTCTGATCTGGACCCTGTGCCTCTACGGCTGTCTTTTAACTCCTCTCATCCACACATGCACCAACTCCAACCACTTAGGGCTACTTTCCTTCTCCTGCTACCTGCTTGGCTCCCTTTGGCTTGTGGTGTCTTTAAGGTTACAACCTGACCTATGGAGACACTCAGCGGAAACAGTTCAATATAAGATGTAACAGACGTACTGTGTTTCCGTGAAAATAAGACCTAACCGGACAGTCAGCTCTAAGGTGTCTTTTGGAGCAAAAATTAACATAAGACCTGGTATTATATTATATTATTATGTTATATTATAGCTGGTCTTATATTATAGTAAAATAAGACCGGGTCTTGTGTTAATTTTTGCTCCAAAAGACGCATTAGAGCTGATTGTCCGGCTAGGTCTTATTTTCAGGGAAACACGGTATTGGCAACCGGGATGTACTAAAATCAGTCAAGATGAAGACTACATATCAAAAAAAGAATGAAGAAATAACTCTTCCTGATCTAGGGTTTTCTTTATGTTTTTCTTATATCATAAATTATGACTTTTGTTAGAATAACAAATATTTTTGTTGATTTTTTTTTATCTAAAGAATATTGCTTTTTTTCTCATCTTCATTTTGACCCATATGCACTAGCTTCTCTCAAGCATATAAAAGCCAAATTAGGTAACTTTATCCTTTAGTTCATTACTTGTCAATTTTGATAACTGGGATAAGTTTATCATTCCAAAGGGAAGGTATAAATTGTTATGTGATGGTATGAAGTAGCTGATTCAGACAAATATAAAAACAAGAAATTTAAATGAAGGTTACATTTATATTAATTCATTGGTAGTTGGGAAAACAAAGTACCACATATAGTTGCCATCAGGGTCAGATAAAAGGATATTACCTGCTGCTGGCAGGTAAGTCTATATCCTTATGTATCCGTTGCATTTACACACACAAATGCAGAAGACCCTAAACACCATTTTGTGAAGGTATATATGATTTGGTGTCTTTACAAAACCAGGCGTAAGAAATCTTTCAGTGTATTTTGTCTAAGCAGAAAGACTAAGGGTCAGAGATTTCAATGTATAAAAAGATCTTAATGGTCAGTGAAATCACATACTCTGAGAAAAGTAGAGCATAGCAACGCATACTCTTTTTTTATAAATACCACTATGAACTTATGACATTAAAATAACATGTATGCTTCCATCTCTGTCATTATTAAATGTCACGTATCAGCAGCGGTATTTACTGACCATCAACTCTCCAGTTACCCCTGGGATCCAGATTTGGGACTTGAATATTATTCTCTACTGTTCTCCAGTGTTTCTGAGAGGGACGCTGAGCCCATGTCTGGGAGCAGTAATGCAACAGATTGGAATCGGTCTGGAACACTGCATTGTTGCCAGCAAACAAGAATGTTTTTTAAGAAGGTTGGAGGCCGTACTGAAATACTAAATGGATGGAGTCAGGTTAAAGAAGTTCCTGTTGGCCCAATTCTGATGATTTGAGAGAGAGGACACTGTGAACATGAATTATGGCTGGCTAAAGGAAAGTGAATCTAGTCTATGAAAGGTTATTATAAGTCATATAAAAGACAGTTATAATACAAAGGAGGGTAAACAAAATAGGGTATGTTTAACAGGGGGTTAATATACGTGAGTATTTTGTTTCCTTTGCTAATTATATTCCTGACTATAAATCGTATGATACAGACACACACACACACACACACACACACACACACACACACATATACATATACATATATATAGTTGGTGTATATATATATGTGTGTATGTATATATATATATAGATGTGTATATATATATGTGTGTGTGTGTATATACATACATATACATATACATATACATATATATATATATATATATATATATATATATATATATATATAGTTGGTAGTAGAGTAGGCACAAAAGCAGTAAGCCAAATAACCCTAAGAAAGGTAGTTATAATGAGATCAATAAGGACCAACCAGTAGCTTGAAAACTATGAAAACTGGATAAAGTGAGGGCTTAGAGTGCACTGGCACCAGTGACCCCACTGTACAGAAAGAAACCAATGGTGATTTTCAAGAATGATAATTTGAGTCAGTGTCCTGAAGAGGAGAACTAAAATGTAGACTCAGTGCATTATCTACTAGGAGGTAATGTTTCCATATGACCCTAATAATTTTAATAAAATATTTTTGAAAACTCCCAACAAGATATTTCAACAGATCAAGTCAATACATCATAATAATGGGATAATACAATAGGTTTTGTGATATTGGCCAAATCATTTGTGAAGAAACATCATTAAAAAAATACTCAATTTCAACGTGGATTTAAATGAAGCTTAATCATGGCTAGGGTTTACATTTCCTTAGAAACCAGGACCTGTGTCCTCACCAAGAATCAGCTGGTTTATGACCTAGACCCTGCCTTCTTGGCTGCTCCGAGATCACTGGTTTTCATTTGGATGTGACAATATCTTTGAAACCTACGAAGCTATAAAAATGGTAAAAGAGCTGATGTATCAGGAATGTAACCCAGGAAAAGACTACGAACTAAAATATGAATCAGGATAAGGATGAAAGACAAATTTACATTCAATATATTTGCGATAAAACAGAAAAATGGGTATTAAAGAAAGAACAAAGGAAAGCGTTTATTTCTAAAGAAAGTGCTATAGATTGAATGTTTGTGTCCCCCCAAATTCACCTCTGAAATCCTAACATGCAACGTGGTGGTACATAGAAATGGAGTATTTGCGAAGTGGTTATGAGGGGGGAGCCCTCACGAATGAGATTAGTGCCCTTATAAAGGATGCCCCAGGGAGCTCCCTTGCCCCTTCTGCCCTGTGAGGACACAGGAGGAAGAAGGTTACCTACAAATCAGGAAGTGCTCTCACCAGACACTGAATCTGTCTGCGTGTTGACCTTAGACTTCTCAGCCCCCCAAACAGTGAGAAATCAATTTCTGTTGCTCACAGGACACCCACCCACCTGTGGCATTCTGTTCTAGCAACCTGAACAGACTAAGACAGAAAGGATCTTTCTAAAACCCCTTTGACATCAAAGTATCAGTCTTCGTAAAGACAGTTTCAAATCCTCCTCAACAAATCAAATAATTGTGGTAAATTACTGCTTGGGCCCATGAAACCCCCTGAGGCTGTTTTCTTCTCAACATGGCCTCTGAAGGTTATATCACAGTTAAAGGGCACAACATTTAATAGGAGCAAATCCAGCGTTAGAGCTGGTATCTAGTAGAAACTCAATAATTGTAGAAGAAATTTATTAAAAATTTAATATGGTAGAATAACTTGATTGAAAAATGGCTGACTGTATAATGTTATTATTTCCTTTCTTAAAAGGGTGATGGGAACACTGGATCTTGGAGGTTGGTGAGCTCTGCCAGAGGGAGTTAACAGGTAAATGATTTCAAAGGGCCACATCCAATGGGTTTTTTCACAGGGGAAGGGAATGGAATCTGGGGCCTTGAATCAAAGCGGGGGTAGCCTGACCCCTAGGAAGATATTAGTGTGGGTATGTACACCTTACATAGTGTCAACTGGTATTTTCTCAATTTTGTGCAACAGCTTTTCAACTAGATTATGACCCCAAACTCTCCTTATCCATGTAGACTCCGAGGAGTGACCAGTGACCGTGACAAACAGGCATTGAAGAGGGTAAGGAATCCTTCAGTTCTCTTAGACCACGTCTCTTCCCTGCACCTTCCTCCTCTCAGGCCTCTAAACGGAGCACCCCACAATGACTGACTGCTCTTGGATGTCCTGCCAACCTTAGAGGGTGGGGGCTAATCAGTCTTGATTTAGAAATTAAAAAAAAAAAACACCAAAAAATAAAAAACAAAAGAGCCAAGGGAAAAAAATGCTGTGTAAATGTAAACAGAAATTTCTGGTAAGGTTGTTAAAATTGAAGGCAGGTCACTGCTCATGTTTACTTCTGTTCTTCATCACTTGCATCCATCACTTGCTGCAGCAACCACACAAGTTGCTCTGTGGTCGCTGTGGGCTGTGCAGGAAGGCCCATCACCACTCGATACCTGGCCACACCTGTAGTACACACACCCCCACCCCCACCCCACGCTCACCACTCTGCCTTCATCTGCTCTATCGGGCTCCATATTTGGGCGCACTTGGCCTTCATCTTTCCCCTCACCACCAGCCACACCTGCTTTACCATAACACGTCAGGTATACTGACCGTTCTCTACCCTTCATCATAGACAAAGATCAGCCATGGTAAATGTACATATTATTCCACCTGGAAATCTTCTTTTTCTTTAAACAAAAGAGCGTTCGTTTAATCTTAGAAAATTCTAAGAAAAAATATTATGTACATTTAACACCACAAAAGTTTTAACATTATGCAATGAATGGAAATTTGATTACAAGAAATCACAGTACGAATGGGTAATCTTTTCATCTGAAAGCTGAAAAAGCACTGATATTCTTTTAAAATTAGTTCAGATATACCACTTAGAGAAGATGGATTAGTCAATTAGTAAAAATCATTTTTTTTAATAAAAGAGATTTTTAGAAGACGTTTTATCTTGTGAGAACGAAAAGCTATTTTGAAAAGCACTGATGTCATTATCCTTATAAACGCTATCCTTATAAAAATAGGAAAATTCACGTTTGGAGCTCAATCTTTAAGGATCACCATTTTCCCCATAAAATGTTCTTAGCTTTAGGTAATAGCCACAGACAGGAACACACCTGACTTGCACTAAATTTTCTGATCTCTATGTAGTTAGATAAATAATTCAAAGAGAAATAGGTTGTTTCCAACAGCTTTAATTAGTTTTCCATATATGTAGGTCATAATCCAGTTTTACTAAGATATTACGCTTCATAATGGCTGTTAAATATAAATTGAGTGTGTTCCTGGGAACTTTAATTTACCGACATCCCCTCACAGAGAATATGGAGCGTCAACACTGCTCTCCTATTACTCAAAGTTTTATCACTAGCCTGAAATTGACCGACTAAATGACTGTCGTGGGTAACACATAAAGCTGTACAACTGAGCACTGACTTATTATGGAATAAAAAGCTTGAGGGATCATTGCGGTATTTAATATCAGCACCGGCTTGTTTTCCCATTACACTTGATGGAAAAAGCCGCTAAATCGCTTTGAATGAAACTTTATTAAACAAAACAATGTCATTTCTATGTATGTCCTTCCTCTAAGTGAGTGTAGATCATTTATGATCATAATAAAAGCACTTTCCAACCCTCTCCTCATGATTTCTCTGCACAAGAGACTCAGATGCGTAAACCGAAATGACCTGCCATATCAGACGGCTATTGCGGTGAGTTAGTGAAATTAAGTAAGTTATGTAATTTTCATGCAACCTTCTCTATATTAAAATGACTGCCCCCTTCCTCCTCCCTCTAGCACACCTGAAAAGAAAGATAAAAAGGGAAGGAAGAGCAAAGAAAGAACAAATAGCGATTTGAAAGAATCCTTGGGAAAGAATTATATTCAAGGTCTGAAAGCCACAGGAGTCTAAAGATGAAAGAAAAGAAAAATGATGTGGGCACCTGAAATATGACATTCCCCGTGGTCCCCAGGGGCAAGGAGCCAAGCCTTCGCTGTTTTGCTGCCAGGGAGTTTAACAGAAAGACCTGCTCTTTGATCACCGTGTGGATTCTAGGACAGGAAGAATCTGGTTCCTTCTCCACCAGAGTCTGCAAAACTCCTATGTGGTATCCACCAGATGGCAGCAGGAAATAAGGTTTGCACACAAATTTGTGTCTTGATCAAGGTACTTCCTTTTGAGAATTTATATTAAGAAACACTGCCTTAAGAAAATAAAGTCTTCTGTGACAATGTTTCTCACTTGCGAGTTGTAGCAGCGCAAGAGAAATTTTACCTTTCAGATTATCATAAAATGAGAAGAGAGCATTTTGGAAACGTGCAAATCTGTGATACCTGTGGCCAGCCAGGGAGCTTCAGGCCCCTGTTTAAAAAGTGCTGGCATCAATGATAGGCTAAGGAAAAGTGCAATTGGACTTCTCTCTCTTTTTCTTTTTCCAAGCAGAAGAGTGCAACTCATGCAGACCCTTAGTTGTGTAACTTCTAGAAACGAACACAAGTGCCCAATGAGTGGTGTGCTGAGCACACAGTAGGTCGTCACTACGGAATTGCAATTCTTTCTGCACTTTTGCAAAAGACTTTTGAGAGTGTCCTCGGCGTTCAGCGTAGTAGACCAGTGCTTCTCAGTCGGGGTCAACTTTGCCCCCAACGGACATCTGTCAATGTCTGGAGACATTCTAGTTGTCACAACTTGGGGAGGGGAGTGCCACTGGCAGGTGGCAGATAGAGGCCCAAGATGTGGCTGAATATCCTAAAACACATGAGGCAGCCCTCCACACAAACCGCAGTCTGGCCCAAGTGTCAGCAGTGCGGAGAGTGACACCCTGCCTGTCCTCCACAGAAGGGGGGTAGAGGGGGCGGACTGGGGTCTGGTCAAAAGCAGCCTGGTGCCTGTTTTTGTATGGCCTGCAGACTAGGGATGGTTTTTGCCTTTTTAATGGTTGAAGAAGAAATCCAAAAAAAGAATAATGTCTTGTGACGTGGGAAATGTATATGCAGTTCAAATTTTAGTGTCTATAAATGAAGTTTTATTGAGACACAGCCACACCCATTCTTCTACATGTTTCTGAGGCTGCTTTCACAGCACAAGGGCAGAGCTGAGTAGCTGTGTCAGAGACCCTGTGGCCCGCAAAGCCTGAAATATTTACTACCTGGCCCTTTACAGAAAAAGTTTGCTGACTCTTGCTCTAGAGACATATCATCTGAGCCCTCATTAATTTAGGAAGGTGACATGGTGGACTTTCGCTTCACTCTTGGAAGACTCCCATTTCTTGGAGATTTAAAGTGTTTTTATTATTTTCTGAACGCAGAGGTGAAGGTGGGAGAGGGAGATATGAGGAAACCCTGAAAAACAATGACCAAGGTAGCCATTAGATGAAGAAGCGAGGCTGTGCGGAGGGGGTGGGGTATAGCACATCATTCCTATCTGAAGAGGAAGATAAAAAGCTGTTTACTTGATTAACCGATACGCTGTTCAGATAACGAAGAAACAAAGCTATTTGTTATGAAGAGAAGGGGCAGTGTTTTCTGTCTCTCTCTCTGTGTCTCTCTCTCTCTCTGAAGTTTTTATATGGTAGCCATTCCAAGAGCACACCGGAACCTTGAAGAGTGAACTACCCATGAATTTTCAAATGACTCCTTCAGCTTCTCTTTTTCAAAGAATAAATAAGCCGCAAGCAGGTACCGGCGAATTAAAGACTTGTATATAGCATTTATAAAACTTATTGACAGCGGAGATTGCAGAGGAGTTTGCACAAGGTGAGTATTTATAGGAAAAGAATCAAAAGCCACAACTCACACCTTCAGAGATGATGTAACAGCATTCCTCCCTGCCCGGTAGGCGAGTTGCTGATGATACTGAAAGGTCATTTTGCCTGTGAGGCTGTCCTTACAGGGATTTCTCGACTCTACAAAGTATTTAGAGATGATCCTCTACTTCTGTCAGACATTACTTCTTTCTCCTACTGTATCCGTCACACTAGATATTTCATCCACATTCTAAACAGAAGTGAGATTCTCCAGATGACATATGACAGGAAGATATTTGCTCGTGGTCTCATAAAATTGGGATACGTTTGGGGGAAGAGTGAAAGTTATCAAAAAGGATATTCTACATTTGATCCATGAGAAGCTAGCAATAAACACTGTTAGAAACTACTTTATTTTTAAAATAGAAGGGGCCAAATTCTACTTTAGTCATTGTAGGGAGAATTTAGAAAAAAAAAGATTTTAAAATGCTTTGCTTTTAGGACATAAGGGGTTATGAGAGGATTACTTAATTACATTTCAAAATAATTCCTTATTTATTTATCTGGTATTGCTCAGGAATAAGAAGTGTTCCATATCAGTTGACCTCTAGCGGATAACGGGTAATGCAATCCAGGATAAAAATTCTTTTGACGTCAGAGTATCATTCAAATGAAAAACTTTATCTCAGCATGTATAATTCTCTTCTTAATAAAAAAGGAGAACCAAATTGGAGAAGACTGTTGTTGTTGGGAGCATAACACAGTAGGTGAGGAGCCTGGATTTAAATCTGAGTCGGGCCATTTTCTAGTTATGGGATCTGGGGCAATTTGCTTCACCTGTTTCTTTACTTGTAAAATGGGGATTGACAAGGAAAAACTCTGAGATGTCTTAAATTAAATTATAGCAGGCCGGAGCATAGAAGGAAGAGACAAGAGAGGTTAATGGGTTAACAGCTGCAGGGAGAAACCAACAAAAGACTGCCGGCATTCCGGCATGTTTGTTGAAACTCTGAGTTTATTTCCTGATTGCTATTCCACGATTATCTAGAGAATAGCTGACCACCAGACGCCACCACATCCAGTTCACACATAAGCTTTCCAAACTGTTTCCCACAACCAATCCAAAAGCAGCAAATACTTCTTCCTTACAGACTATGGACATATCCCAGAACTGCCCTACTTCACCGTTTCCTGCCCCTGTTATCTACAGCCAACATAAATTCTTCCACAACTTACATCTTTCTTCTCCAACACCATTGTATAAAAGAGCCCCATCAATCGCAGGATGGCAGACATATTTGACTTCTCCATCCAGACCTGCTGCTGGTGGTTTAAATTGCAGGCCCCAGGATCGGGTTCTTTTTCTGGCTAGCATATGGCTTAATAAACCCTTTCTTTCCGAAAAAAAATTCAGCCTCAAAGGTTTGAGGGTCTTTACTTCATCCTCCATCATGACAACATTCCTTGTCACACATCACTTCTATAGCAATTTCTGTACAATAAAAACATTATGGTGTGTCCTCATTACTGGATCTGGAACCATGTGACTTCTGGCTCTTCTCCAAAGTCAAAATGGCTATGAAAAGTGAATGTTTTGAATTGATTCAGGATATCGAGGCAGCCATAACAGCACAACTAAACACACTTACTAAAGACACTACTTCAGAAAGTGGCAAGAATGATGTGTGTTTGAAGTGAGGGGGAGAATTTTGAGGGGGATTAATGGCAATGTGTCTTTTTACTGTAATACATTTTTTAAATTTAAACATTCACTGAATTTGTTGATCACGCCTTGTATTAAATCAAGTTTGTTAATTACATTTTGAAATCTCTATTTTTATTTACTTTTCTATACTTAAAATTATGCTTTGAAATTAGTGTGTTACACACAATGGGATTTATAGATGATCTAATACAGAATTGTACACCTGAAATCTATGTAATTTTACTAACAATTGTCACCCCAATGAATAAATAAAAAAAAGAAATTAGTGTGTTAAATTTCCTACTGGACTTATCAAATTCTCCAGGTCCTTCTGTCTTTTTTTTGCTTTATATATTTTGAAGGTATTTTCCTTGGTGCATTCAAGTTTAGAATTGCTATGTTGTCAAGGCAAATTAAAATTTAGTAATCCTCTCTATCCCTAAAAAGGCGTTTATTGTAAAGTCTGCATTACCTGATACAGTTACCCAGTTTTTCTTTTACTTATTATTTGCCTGTTATTTATCTTTTCATCCTTTTACATTCAGCCTTTCTGAGCTTCTTATTTTCTATGTCTCATAAAAAACATTTAGCTTGTTTTTAATCTAATGCGACAAGTTCTTTTAGCTAGTATATTTAGTCCAATGACATGATATATATATATATATATATATATAATGAGAGAGACAGAGAGAGAGAGAGAGGAGACTTCTTCCTATTGTCTTACATTTTTTCTTTTCCCTGACTTTCTATGATGTTTTGCTTTTCTTCCTACTTTTGAAATTACTTATTTTTGTTTGTTTTCTTATTCTATTTCCTCCCTCATCCTGGTTTTGCAATTATATATTATCTAATATTAAGTGGCCACCTTTGGAATTTTACCATATATACTTTGAGGCCCAGAGAGGTTCTATGATTTCTTTAAGGTCACACAGCCAGTGAGTGGCAGAATTATGAGTTAAAGCCAAGGTTAGTTTAAAACCAAAGCTTGTCCTCTAGGTAACACTTTTAATACAATGCAGATATACCTATAATGTTTAATAACAAAGGACTTTATAACCTTTGGTTCCTTCAGTAAATTTTAATGGAGGGTAAGAGGTATCGTCATGCCGGGGCTTTTTCTTCTCTATCATTCACATTCCTAAATAATCAGCCCTGACTTAACATGCTATTAACATTTGTAATCTGCTACCACCTTACATCATATGAGGCTTTATCATTTCAAAATCACTTCACATTCGTAAGCATGTTTCAATCTAATAATAATCCAGGTTAAAAGGGGCACATATTATCACGGCTATTTTACCTGGAGCTCTTCTCAGGCTGATGAAAAGTCTCGAATGAAAGGTAACGTCATGTTAGGATTGTTTGGCACCAGTTATACTGAGTAGTCTCCATTTCCTGCTAATGTGTTATCCACACGCAGACTGTCCAAGCTATTGAATAATTAGTCCGCATGGGGACCTGGATACCCAGCAGCTCTCGGCTACTGATCTAATCCCCTCATGGCTTTTGCTCCGTCATGACCGAGACTGACTCCCACGCAGCTTAGGACTTCTGTATGCTCTCTAGGACTCTCTTAGCTTCTCGACAATGTGAGCAACCCCAATGGCCCTTCCTGAATGGGAGACGCTGCACGAGAGCTGTATGAAGCTCAGAGCAGTCATATACCCAGAAAAGGTGAGCGGCTTTCCTAAAGCCACGCCAGCGGGGGATGCAAGCAGGATTCAAACCGAGGGCCGTCGGGCTGTAAAGTTTGAACTTTTAATTCTAGTGGATTGAAAGCTAACATGATTCAAAGCTAACACGATTAGGTTCTAGAGTAGGTGCAAAACTGGGAAATTGAGAAAAGCCAAAACTGTCCTGGAGAGCTCTTAAATCACCCTGAAAGTCCCACATCCTATCATTGCTCAAGAACTCCAACACAAGTAATCACACTTCAGCACAGAAAAGATCAATGTGTCTTTGGATGGGCAACAGGTGTAGTGGCTGTTTTCTCTTTAGGAATCATATTGCACACAAAACTATTAGACCCACACGCAGTTCGGCTGAAAGCTTACTCTGTGGGATGCTGAGGGGACCGCAGATCTCATCCGTGTCTCATCTCCATTTGGGGGGAGTAGGGGATAAGCTCAGTGAGCATCTTGCAGAAAAACGCTGAGTCAGGTTAGCAGGTGTGCGACTCGGAGTTATTCAGAATTTCAGGGAGTGTGCCCCACTCGGGAGAACCCCCAAGTATCACATCGTATGGAAAAGGTTTGTTGTTAAAACTGCAACACCAATGCCGGCAAAGCTACCATCTAAGAGAAATGCACTTTGAGGGGTCGAAGAACCATACAGTAATTTTCAAAATGAAGTGAGTACACACATTTGACTTCGAGACAGAAACCTGCATGCTTTTTGGGCAATGGTGACCAAAATACAGCCTGAAAACCAACTATCTCAAGCGACCCTATGAAACACAAAAGAGTTGGAAATTTCCACAAGTGGAACGAGAGAAGAAATTTCCCACAGTGTTCAAATTCTGTTCTTCACTCTCTCCCCCAAAGCTCCCGCCCTCCTCAGCGAGTATATGAAAATTTTCAAGCGAGGAGAGCACACTATAGAATGCTCCACAGGCTGAGTGTCTCTTATGTAAAGTCACTGAGGGAAGGTGGGATTGGGTCAGTTCTTTGCTCATCAGTACAGAACTTTGTTAGGCAGAGTTCTCACGAGGCTACAGGCCAAACCACCCAGAGCTGCCTAAGAAATGAACCTGGGGCCCTGCTTTAATTCGTTGTGGCCAGGTTATCAAGGCGTACATCGTAAAAACCGGGTGACCTAAATAAAACGACTTGCTTCTGACCGTTTCATTTGGAAGAACCTGAAGGGAATGACAAGGGGAAGATATCCATGGATGTCTCTCCGATGATGCTTTTGTTTCGAGAGCAAAAGAGTAAGGGTGAGAATTGAAAGCGGCTGAGACAGGCTTCTCGTAGATCAGAAAACAGTGTTGAAAGGTATAAAATAGGATTACAACTTATCCTTTGACTTTTATAAATGTAACAGACGTAGCTAATACGTAGGAATTACTAGGCACTGTAGTAGGTGTCTAATCTCTTGGAAGATAAGTGCTATTATTATTCTCGTTTACAGATGAGAAGGTTGAGGGCATAATGATTAAGAGCTTGCTAATGGTTACGAATTTGGTTAAGTGACGGAACTGGACTCAAACACAGAAAACCAGTCTTGGTAGGCCATGTCATTGCCTCTGGTGATAGATGACACGAATGCATAGCTTCCTGCACAGAGAACAGGAAGAACATGTCTCTATAAGCGATGGGAGAGGATTTTTACTGGCTTCAACCCAAAGTGTCTTCAAAAGATAACAACTGCCATCAGGAAGAATATTTAAATGAGTATTAAAATTTCAAACAATTATCTTTGGCAGACAGCCTACAAAATCCAGTTGCTTTAAATCTAGTTGAGGACAGAAAAGATAGCCGTGCATTTATGTACTTGGGAGTACATTTTGCAACTACCTAACCTTGGCAGGCTTACCCGGACCCCCCTTGGCCCAACACCACAGATTACTTGAGGGTTTACCAATATTGTTTGTTTCTGTCTCTAGTTTGCAATTTGTCAGACCTCCTTTTGAAAGCTTTCTCGGGATGATCAGCATAGAACTATGGACCTTACTGACCATGTGGACACATCCCTGAGTGGATCCATGGCCATTTGTTAAAGGAAAGGAGTTGGTCTCTCTACTCTAGTCAAGTTGTAATTAAGGAACGTAGGTGCATTTTCCAAAAAATTGTCAATGTTTGCTAAAGCTTACATGCACACCACTGATTAGCGACTCAGAACGGCCGGCCCTCTCGTTTCTTTTGAAGAATAAAATTCTAACATTTATTATCCAGCTCTGTAAAAAAAGACCGTTGCGAGAAGTCATGCTGATGGATTCCTTAAGCACTATGTAGTCCTATTTGTGATTAAATCAGATTACGAGATACGTACCTACTGAACTCATTCTTGTTTTACACATGAGGAAGCTCGGGCTCAGAGAAACTGTCCACAATCCCAGCGCTGATAAGAAAAGGAACCAAAGACTCCGGCCCAGCCCTCCTGGCTCCTAGCTCAGTCCTTTCCATCACCTCACCCTGTTGCAATAACACGCCACAGAGCAGCAAGAGAAAAACCTTCGCCGTGCCTAACTGTATTAGCTGTCACTGTTTTTAAACAAAATTTGCAACTGTGCTCATTATCTGACAATCTATAAAATTTATCTTTCGTCCTATAATCCTACCATAAACATAAAATTTGCAAGGGTAAAAACAAAACACGATATCCTGTGGAAGCAAGACCTGATTCAGAATGTTCTTTATAGCAGTATTATAAATAATTCACAACCATAATGGTTATAAAAAGTAACAATTAAAACAAAAATGTCCCAGATTTCCTCCTGGATTTATTGATCATTTCAGCAACCTCCTCTTCTGTCATCTATATTTAGCCAAAGCAGATAAAATGCCATTAAAATATTTGTTTACCACACTACAAACCAAAAATACGGATAATGAGTTCAACTTTTTATAAAACTGGCACAGGATTTTTGGCTTTGAATGGGCATAACAGTAGGTAAGGATATGCCAATATTTTAAAACACACACTATTACTAGAAAAATAAGATTTTAAAATACATTAACCTAGAGAATGTTAAATATTCAGCTTGAAAATTTTGAGACTCTTAAACATACTGGATTAAAAAAGGTCAAATTGCAAATTAAATGAAAAGAGGTAGTTAAGATCCAAAATTTTAAAGTGTATTCATAACGTATATTTTACAATATTTGGAATATACAACCATAAAGAAGAAAAATAAATTTCCCATACACGCACTGACAAACAATAATGTGTAAGTGTCTCCTGAATCACTCTATTTCTTTTCCAGGCCACTGCTGCCATCTTGCCCGCCCTCGTCCCTCCTCACCCCTCCTGCCAAGATGGCCGTAGGAGGAGCTGCCCAACGAGCCCTGTCCTTCCCACTCTCCTGGCTCCAGGGACCTGGTGAAGTGATACGTTGGCTGGACTGGGGGTGATCCGACTCAAAAGAAATTGATTACCAGTAAGGACTAAGGCCTCCAATGATCACCTTTAATACATGAGAGCAGTTCTGTCTCCAATAGTGTCACTATTCTCACTCATCTATACGACATGCTTTCTGGAGAAGGAGATAAAGGGATGGGAGCCGCGGGAACGCTGGAAATCAGGGCTAATTCTAGGTATGCTCAGGGTACTAAAACATGACAAGTGGGTATTTTCAAGTAATTGAGGAAATTTCTAATTAGAAGACGCAAATCCTCAGGTGAATAACTGAGGACATTTTTTCTCAACTATTTCCCATTTTCCACAATATGAACCTTTGGTTCAATCGGGTCCATCTTTTTACTGTCCCTTGAACATATTCCTGATGATTCTCTCTAACTGAAATGTCTTCTCCATCCAAAGTAAGTCCCACATCTTCCACAGTATTTTCAAACATCATGCCAGCCTCCAATCATGCTGTCATTGGAGCCTCCCGAAGGAAGTATTTTTGGAACTATACAATTTGTAATTATTCACTGTATTACTGATACGTTATTTAATACTCAAGTGCTTATGTCATAATTTTCCTTAGTCCTTCTAAGATTCTTATTGGGAGAGACCTTCTCTTGAATAACCTCATACCATTCATAAATACCTAATAAAGTATCATTATGTACTGGCAGGTCATGAGTTAATATTTTTATAACAGAATTAAATGCTCTCAAGAGGAGAATTAATGGACTTTATTTACCAAAGTATGTCTCATTGAGAGACTACTTCTTGATTCTTTAAATTTTCTGTAAAAACTTTGACACCACTGATAAACTTACAAAAATCGGTCACACGACTTCGTGGTGACATCTTATTATGGCCGTCAGAGAAGAAGGGGACATTACTGCGGAAGGCCAGAGGGTAGAGGGGACTTTCCAGGTGGCCCCAAATCAATAATAAGCTGTTGGAGAAGCCTAAGTCATTCGGCCACGTCACCATCCTGCTGGTGGTCTGCCATGACACAGTGCACTTGTTAGCTTATCCTGGGTTTCATTCAGTGTTTGTCCCTTACTAGCCACTTGGCTCTGAACCTCAGCTTCCTTGCCTATAATACAGGTACGGTAACAATGGCCACTCGGTAGGCGACTTGTGAAGGTTAAGTAAGATAACACACATAGTAAGCTCTCAATAAAAGGTACTTGACAATTACAATGTTTTTGATTGTATTCCTGCACCTTCATGAATATCTCTTGAATGCATATTGTATGATATAAAGAACATTATTCTTCTAGTGTAATTACCGCTATCATCTGTTTTTAAGGAGGAAATTAACTCCTATGAACACCTACAAGATGCCAGGCAGAGTGAGACGAACATTCATCTGCTACCTCGTTTAATTGCAAGGTTTTTTTAGACAGGGAGCTTTGCCTGGTGTCAAAGCATAGGCTTTGGAGACAAATTGCCTGGGTTAAATCCTGGCCCTGCCACTTACTAGCTGTGTATCCTTGAGAACACTGCTTAACTGCTCTGTGACTTGGTTTCTTTTTTTTTTTTCTATAAAATGTCAATAAGAACAGGAAGGTTATTCTTCAAAAAATTACGAATAGAATTACCGTATGACCCAGCATTTGGGCATTTACTCAAAAAAATCTTTGGGTAGATGATGTAATACAGAATTGTATACTTGAGACCTATGTAACTTTATTAACAATTGTCACCCCAATAAACTTTAATTAAAAAAAATAAATTAAAAAAAAAGAACAGGAAGGTTACGAAGAACGAAGGAGCTAATACGTGTAGAGCACTTGGCACAGAACCACAGTAACAATAAGTTTTGGCTACTGTTTAGCACTTGTTTTATGAATTAGAACACGGAACCAAGTCAGATCTGAACTCAGATCCCCATGGAATTAAAGCTTGGGCTCTTCCTATTTTTACTGTGCTGTCACCTTAGGCTCTTTGCTTGTTTGGTTTAATTTTTTTAATATAACAAGTTTACCATGGGGGCATTTTCATGTCTCTGTTACAAACTCAAGTGAAATGTTCTTTAACCATATAGGACACAGCAGATACCTTATGAAGTATAAAGTCAAACGTGCCTCTGAACAGTCAAATATGCTCCCTGTGTAACCACAGGGGTTATGAATATATTTAGAAAATTCTCTGGACAGTTATGCTTGGGCATCCAAAAGAAGTGATTCTTTGGCCCTATCAAAAGGATACTGGGGAAGAATGACTGCATAAGATAATTCTAGAAAGAAAACAATTGGCACAGTGGTCGTAATGGCATGAGGAAGAAAAACAAAAACATAAGGGACTTCCCAGGCACAAGTTGGTGGAGACCCGGTGCCTACTTATTTGTCTAACCAGCAATTAAACAGGATGAAAGAAAAAAATAGGGAGAGGAATTAAGAGGTTTGGGTTAAAAATAGTCTTTTAACTACAAAGCAGCAAAAAAAAAAAATCCCTTTTTTTTTTTTTTTTTTTTGTAAGACATCCTTTAGTACTATAGTTAAGGCAATGGGCAACGATTTTTCCATAACTCAGTAATCAAAGCCTTAGTTTGACAGGTGAAAGCCAGCCCCACACAAGGAGTAGCTCCCAGCAAATTGAAGACACAAAAGAAAACGAGGGGCCCCCTTGTGGGTTTCTTATATCAAATGTATGTGTTTTCTTCTTGGGAAGGCTTGTAAAAATCAATGTCGTTGTTAGGTATGGTTATCACAGCACATGATTTTATAATGGTTAATAATGAGGGAATCAGAGGTGTGCTGATTGTTTGCCTTCCTGGGGGTCACTGCCACACAGCCTTTATGTGCTTCGTAAGGGCTGTGAAGTGGTTTAGCAACACGTTTAATTCTGAGACAGACACCCTGACTCACTGGGAGGTGGCAATGTATCAGGCTGATGGAATACGTATCATGTCCAAATGTCAGAGATATAGTGCTAAACTATAAATAGATGCTTTCAGCAGGTAAAGTCTCACACTGAAGTTGATATTTAGAATTGTCTAGAGAGCATTTAAATTTGCACGTAATTCTCTGTAATAATTTGCAGAACATTTGTGTGATGTACGAATACATCAGATTCCCACATACTGGACAGGGAGCCGTGACATTTTGGAGACTGTTCTTGGTTTAAATTCATTCACTGTTTCCTAGTTCCCAGAATATAACGGTGGGGTTTTAAGCATATTTCAAAACATAGTGACTGTAAACTATTAATTTGTTCGGGGGGGTGGATGTGTATTATACAGTCAGACCGAGGATGCTGAAAAGGGATGAGGAGTTGACCATCGTTCCAGCTGAGGAACAAGAGAGAAGCAATCGAAGAGGCCAGGAGGACGTAATGAGCACCCAAGAGGTGGGGTGCTCAGTGCCTGTGGGAAGGAGCAAATAAAGACGTTTGGTGGAGCAGCTACACGTGGGCAGGAAACAGAAAGGTTACAGGAGAGCAGCGTGCAGCAGAGCCACGCTATAGAACCTGGGTGCAGGCAGAGCAGGGAGCCCACAGGCGGGTGGGAGACGGCATTTCCAGGACCAGAGCTGCGTCTCTCTAGCCTCATGGGCAGTGACAGGCTGGTGGGGCTGGACAGAGTCAAAGGTTTTCATGGGAACCTAGCTTATTGAGCAATGAGCCCTATTCCTTCATGTCGTCCATCTATAAATTACACACAGAAGTCACAGTGCAAAGTGGAAGTCTAGAACGTACAATGATCAAACACTGTTAGGTACGAGTCTATCATTTTATCTTTTGCTCACACACATAATATGAGTCAATCCAAGGCCTAAGGGCAGGGTGAAGACATATCAGAATTGTGAGCAAAGCAGAAATGAATTATTTTTTTTTTTAAAAATGGACTCACTTTTCCTTTGCCCTCCATCTACCCAGGAGTTAGCCCCGTCCCATGCACCTTTACGCAATGTCCACACCTAGACTGGGAGCTTTCTGGGAACAAGAACATGGCTCCTTGCACAGCGCCAGAATTCAACTGGTTGGCTAAATGAGTATACAAGTGAGTGAAATCTGGAGTGTGTGTGTGTGTGAGAGTGTGTGTGTGCTCACACGGCATGCATGTGTGTGTATTTTAGGGAAGGGCAAGTTGTGTGGTACGGCTTGTAGAGAGAGGAGGCGTGTGGTCAACACCTGTTTGAACGGTTTCCGAATACTCTTCGTGTGCATTTCTTAATCCTGGTCACATATTCGAATCACCCGAAGCTAAAAAGTACTGATGCTGGGGCTTTGTAAGTCAACGTATCTAATGGTGACGCAGGGAAAAGAAATGACATATAATGAAGCTCTTCTGAGGTACCGTCCTGCTTTTTCTTTAAGTCTTTATAGAAGAGAGCATGCCCGTAGTTTAACCTTATCCTGAGCATAACCTTACTTTTTAAGCTAGTTCAGGAAATTGGAGCACGACCATGCTAATGCTTTTGCTTATTTTGGAGGATTTTTTTATTTATTTGCCTTATTTTTGTTTCTCCTGAGCTTATTTTGGGCACATGGTTTCAATTTAGAAATTCAAACTTTTGCCTTAAGCTACATATGAATTTAAAGAGCAACAAGTGAATTTTAAGTAGGTAAAAAAACCTGAAGAGAAAGAGCTGACATCTGGAGCCAAAGCTAAGAAGTCCTTATTTATATACCAGGTTGGCTCTCTGGCCAATTTAGAGAGAGAAGAGATAGTTTTGTTTATGCCCAAGGAACAAAGCTGCATGGATAGAAAGAGCGAAGAATCTTTCCTAAAAAAAACGTCTGTTTAGTAATTCAAGAGGCAGCCATGATGGTAAGATATAAAACATCAGTTTGTGAGCAAACGTATTAGAAATGAAAGAGATCTTGCACCGTCCATCCTGTTGTTTCGGCATCAGTGAAACCATAGAAAAGAGGGACTCTAAAGGTCCTTGTATGTGACCGCTGGACGTGATGTGTGCATGAAGCCTGCTCACGCTGCAAAGCGCGGCCCAACTATTGGGCTCCAAGCATCCTTGCCTCTTCATCAGGCTCCTACTTCCCAGTGGATTTTATGCAATCAATCATCATGCAGAGCGTGAAACTGCGGGCGGGAAAATCTGAGCGTTAGTGCTGGCCCAGCCCTGAGTGGCCACATGACCTTGAGACTCGCTACTGTCTCGAATCCTTACCTCGCCAGTAGCCCACGTGGGCATCTGGGCATCACTGAGCCCTTCTAGTGAAACTTCGATGAGGACAGGCAGTGTCCCCTGGATGGAGCCGTGGCCCTGGATGGCTGAAGAAGCCCAGTGGGTTCTACATTCCAGAACTTGGTCAGGAAGGCTGTCCGCAGTGCTGAAGTCACGCCTCAGCTTTATGTGAGATGCTTAGGGAGGCACATTCATTCTTTCAGGCCATGAGGCACACATCTAGGGCGGGGCTGCTGTGGTGACACAGTCAGAGCAGAGAGATGGGAGGCGATTGGTCGACTTGCAACAAGAAAGCCGCCACATTACCCTGGAGACCTGGAAATGTGGGATGGTTTTCCCTAAGCCCCGTGTTTCCCCAAAAATAAGACCTAGTCGGACCATCAGCTCTAATGCGTCTTTTGGAGCAACAATTAATATAAGACCCGGTATTATGTTATGTTGTATTATGTTATGTTATATTATATATTATATTATATCCGGTTTTATATTATAGTAAAAGAAGGCTGTGTCTTATATTAATTGTTGCTCTAAAAGACGCATTAGAGCTGATGGCCCGGCTAAGTCTTATTTTCAGGGAAACATCGTAGCTGACTTAGTTTCCAGGAAGTGACGTAGCCTTGGGGAATGTGGGTTTATGGTGATATTAGGAAGAAACAATTAACACCCCTTCCTGAGTCAGTAAATCAAGGGTAGAACTACTGCCCTTCACTTCAGAGAGATGCAGCACAGCCAGGAAAGATGACAGAGCAGCACCCTGCAAACAGTATATGGAAATGCACTGGCCTTCCGGTGAGCTCCATCTGTGTTAGCCTGCAGAGCTTTCGTGCCGGCCCCCAACACTGACCCTGGGCAGAGCACATGGCCATTTCTGCTTCTACTGAATGTTATTAATACTTCTAGTAAGGATTATTAAACTACTGCTAATTCTTCTATTAAGTATGATAGTATTCAACATCATTTCTGCCTCTACGAAATACTAAAGAAAGGTATGAAGTAAAGAAAGGTATGAGGTTTAGAGAATCATGACACAATAAACAGCGGTGTACCCACCCAATTTTGGGGAAAAGAACCTCAGCGCTCTCCCAGAAGCCTCCTGTGGATCCAGGCAGCATGAATCCCCCGCACCCTCCAGCTTGACTAAACTTTAGATGGGTCTTTTGGTGACTCCAGGGTCTTGCCCTCCTTTTTGTTAGAGAATGGAAATCTCCCTTGGCAGCCTCCAGTAAAATGATGGTAAAGGAAAACAAAACAAGTTCTATAAAACCACAGAATGCAATGAACACGTGAGAAGACAAAAGCAGGAAAGGTGCAATTGCCCATTCTCTCTGACGCAGCGAAGTAACTCTTCTATTATGCGGCCCAGGAACCATTCCTCTGAAATGCCATCATGAAGACAGACAGGGCCCGTCTCCCGAGCTCTGCCACAGGGCAGGACACTGACTTCCACCAGCGCCAGTTAGCAAGGCAGATGGCCCAGCACTGGGCCCTGCGCTCCTGCGTTCCTCTGTCACTAGCTCAGCCCAGTGATTAGAGATGCTCCAGCCTCTGGGTCCGTGGAGGGCAGGTCGCTCTCACTCTCCTGCTCCAACAACCTTGACTCTACTGCATATCTTGACCGAAGTCTCCCTTGCTGTTTTAAACAAGTGTCGGGTGTAATATTTCATTTATGCTGTGTGCGCGATCTGATCCCACGAGTTTCCTCAGATGAAACTGCCTCCCCGGAATTTGGGGTTTATCATCCCTTGGGTAGTCTATAGTTGATGACATGTTGTAACCCTAAACCACTAAATTGTTCAATTTCTGTGTGTCTTTGGACTTCATAGGCATGAAAGCACACCGTATGTATCACATTAAATTACAAGAATAAGCTTAATCACCTGCTGAAAAAGAGTTAAAGAAAATTGTTACCAAAGTAATCATGTTTTGTATGACTCTATGAACAAGAGGCCAAGAGCCAGAAAAACTAAAAGCATACATTAAGAAAAGACATCTAGAGATTCTTAATCCTCTAAATCTCACTGTAATTACACTTTCTTCCAGCATCCTTGACATGGAATTTGTGTATCATGTATATTCAGTATTCCCCATTGGTAGAAAACTGCAACTATCAAAGATAATCAAGCTTTGCTTTAACTTTATGTTTCAAAAGGAAAAACAGGGACATGTTAAGCAAATGAACAATTCCTCTGTCTTTTAATTAGATTTCAAAATTCTCCCAACGTAATAATACAAGACGCACAGTGATCAAGAAACTCTAACTGCAATTCTAGTTTCTGATTTCACTGAGGCCCAACTGTCCAATGTGTGTTGACGACACAGACTAATTCAAATTAGAGAGGTCTAAGAAAGATTAAGAAAAACTCCAGAAGGACCAGTAGGACTTGCTAACTGGCCTGGGCTCTAGCAGCTGGAAAGAAACACAGGCAAACACGAAGCCCTAGGCAGGAACTTGGGAAGGGCCATTTCCTCGGCATTCTCCCGTGGGTTGGAAGTTAGTTAAAGGCCACTCGCCACTGTCCTACGAGGAGTTCCAATCGCAAGGCACCATCATATTAAGAGGACAGCTATTCTAGGGCGCAAAAAAAAAATTCCAGGCATTTAGAACTTCTTCTCCCTTTTCCTCCCGACCACAATTCTGCCAAACATGAAACAGCACTGCAAACGTTCCTTAGGGGTTATATGCAGATAATTGGTCTTATTTTCATAGTTTGGTCACTAGAACAACTTCTCAACTCTTATCATGTGGATAGTCGCCACGGCACTACCCAAAATGTATTCTATACGTGTAAGCGTGAAATAAAATACGACCATGCATTCGTTGAAATTACAGTCAGCTTAGGTATTGCATTTGCATATTTAAAATTGTAATAAAATATAGTGCGGGCCTGATATTTATGGAAGCCATCCTCTGTAGAGTGGAAACAGTATCTGTAGTGACCCCAGAGTGTTCTTAGAGTGTGTATGTAGAGAGAATATTGGTATATATTTTCATTTCTACAGCCATGTAGCTGTTCTCTCTAGCTGTTCAAAACGTTAGTTTTTTTTTCAGCTTCCTTCACATCTCTCGAATGTCCCAGCTGGAAGCCAAAGCCATATATTTTCTGCAAGTATAACAAAAGAGATTCATACCTATTGTTGGGGGGCAATTAGCGAACTCTGCAAAAGAAAAAAAAATTCCCATATTTTCTGCAGCAAAATGCCTCTGAGACTAATTAGAATATTCCTTGTTATAGCTGCTGTTCTAGCTACTTGGTGAAATTTATAACTGACATTAAGTGCGGAACTTCGGGGTTGCACATGTGTTTATTTTGCTGAGTTCACCATTACATGAGCAGAATAATCAAAAGAGAACATGTACAAATGCCGTGAACAGAATGACAAAAACCGCTCAATGGCTCCTAAAAGAGAGGGTGTGGCCTCTCTTTGATCTCAAAAGGAGATCAAATCTTGGCCAAGCACCATCCTTCCTAATGGCTGCCTGTCTACCGGGTGTCACTGAGCTTTGGAGAGTGGCTGACAACTCCTATGAGTCATGTCACATAATCACTGCCATTTTGGGCTCAGGAAAGTTAAGAGTTCTGCAAGCTGAAAGGGCCCAAGCTGAGTGTTTCAGCGACATCAGAAATAAATTTCAATTCCTGCCAACTCTTTGAGGCCATGAATCTTGTCATAACTATGAAATCCTTTCTGCTTTTTTCCATAAGGTGCACATATAACCAAAAGGAGCATCCTCGTCCGCAAAGGGAAATCAGGAAATTAGACCCGTGTTTCCCAAACTTTCTTGATGATATGATTAATTGGGATGTTTATTAAAAATACAGATTTCTCTTCTCTCTGATGAGATCCTGGCTCGACAGTTTGGAGTGAAGACCAAGAATCTGTATTTTTTTTTTTATCAAGTTCCCTGGAAATTGTTTTTATTTCATGAGTAGGAAAATAAGGGACCGAATGACCCCTCTAATCTATTCCAGTTGTAAAATTCCATAAATCCATAATCATTGTCCATACCAGATGGTCCCTTAGAAAAATAAGAACAAAATCTTTTCTTGATTATTAAACAGATTAAAAAAAAAATTGGTAGACTGGATTCAAGAGAAAAAAAAGAGAGAAAAAAAAATCCAGATAGCTGGGAAAGCCTAAAAGTGCTACGTAGGTTCCACTGGCTAAACTTTTCACCCAGTTGCCATGACAACCTCCATATATGCTGTAATGTAGAGAAAATTAGTTATTAACCTGGATAGGCCTTTGCAGGAAGAGAGATCTTCCAGATAGTGCTGATTTGGGCTGTTCTGTGGGCCACACGCCTCATGTTCTCATCAGTTCCTCCAGCGGGCTTGCCTTGCTGGGCCCTGAAACCTCCTGCTTTTCTCACAGAGTCATGTGAAAACCCGGAGAGAAAATTAGGGCTAATGGGAGATTTGTTATTCTGAGGCTCCTTGGGGTTAGTAACTGCTTACAGTTTGCACCAAGGCCTTTGTTAATATGTGAGAAAGTTCATGGAATGCTCAGAGGATGTGTTTTAACTTCATGGTGTAGGAGAGGCCTGTGGTTAAGTTTCAAGCAGTGATGCTCCAATTTAGTCCTGACTGCATGTTTAGCTTTCGCTACACCTCAGGTACTGAGCCGCAGAGTCATTATTTTCCTACGTGGGATCTTGCCAGCCCATAGCAAGATGATCAGGGTTCTAAATTTGACTGGCACGTAGCCGTTTTAAACAGTAGTTTAGAGCTGTGTAAGGGTGGGAGGGTGTCTGGTCCAAACTCTGCATTTTAAAAATGGGGACTCTAAAGCCCAGAGAATGGGATGGACCTCCCCAAAGTGCAGAGACCGGCAGGAACAGGCTGGGAACCCTATTTACTCTGTGCACCCCAATGTCAGTGCTCACTGTACAACTCCAGCTGCTTCCCACATTGTTCCCCCATACCAGATACTTTCCACGGTTTTTCTGCACAGAGAACGCTTTCTCCATTTTGTTTATGACCTCGAAGCCACCATTTCCTGGAAGGCAGTGGTGGAGCCTCCCTGCTTTGTGCTCGGGGCCATGGGCTCAGGCCTTTGCTCTTTTCTTCCCTCCACCTCCCAGGCAGAAAATCCTCCACGTTCTGTGGTGAAGCAAACAGTAGTGTGACAGCTCTGAGAAGGAAGCCGCCACACGCTGACATGTTAGTAAGCCTCCAAACACATTAGGATCTGTCATAGGACGACATGTGCATTTCTTGCTTTTTCTGGGAGGTAATTTCCACCCATATTTGCTTTCAAACAGCCCTTTATGAAAAGGATGTTCCTTTTTTCTTTCATTATGGATAATTATAAATCCTTATTTATTAGAATTTCAATGATACAAAATGCATTTTAGGGGGGCGGGTTCACCCTCAATTTCATTACAATGATGAGAATATCAAACAGGTTACTGCAGAGAATGACAAGTAAAAGAAAGGTAACTAAGATTAAACAGAAGGAGGAGAAGCTGGGACGCGGGACCCTAGACTGCTCTGAGTAATAAGATAACAGGAAGTGTTTGCTTTGCTATGACTGCCTCAGAGACACACAGTGGGGTCCCTGGAACTCAGGGAAAGACGGCAGGAGAAGGAGCGCTAAGTGCGTGGTTTGAAGGAGCGGTCCAGGAAAGACAGCTGCCTATGAAGAACTTCCGGTTCCTCGATGGATACACTTTAATAGTAATAACATCCCAAGTGTCATCTCATGATTCTAAACTTTAGTAACAACTTGTAACATGTTATAGTCGAGTTATATCAGTTGAGTTATAGTGTCCATGTTTAAGCCCAAATAAAGTAGGAAAAAAAAAAAAGCCAACCATTCCGGGCATGATAATAACACATTCAATGGTGACTGTTAAAAAGTTGGTCATGGGAGGGACAATGGACGACCGGGTCAACCTCACATTCTCTCAAGTATCACTGATCATACCGGGAACAAAGTTCGATTTCCGACAGCAATGGGTCATGGAGAACTGCAGGATTTAATACAGAAGGGGGCTCCCCAAGGCTGGAAAAGTTGGGGACACTAGGGTTCTAGTATCATGCCCAGATTCTTTGATTCTTTCACAACTGGAGGTATGTATACACCACACCCTGTTTTCTCTGATTGGGGCTGGGAGATGAGGGAGGAGAATAACTGGTGAAAGAAACACGCCTAGCTGGTATGAAGGCCACGGCTTCTAAATAAACTTACTTATCTGTGAAGCTGAGCGCTAACTATCCTTGGTGACTGGAATTTTCCAGTCGACATCTAGCTAGCTCTCCCAGGGTCCCTCCTCGGGCTGTAATAAAGTAATTTCTTACATTTAGAAAGTTAATGTATAGGTTGAGGACAGTGTCCAGGGCAGACAATCCTTTATTTTAATAAGATCTCATACTTCTGTTATAAAAGGATCTCATTCAAGTTATTCTCGTGGCCTTTCCTTTCTTTACCACAACTGCAGTTTTGGTGTCTGGAGCATTTCCTATTTGGGAGGAACATTCGTATAATTCCAGAAGGCAACGTTCCCAGAATTTCCAACTCAAACTTTATATTATGAACGCATGTAAAGAGGGAGGACTTAGAGGAGTTGGATTGTTGTTTGGATTTTAAAGGAAGTCCCCGGGCCCTCAAACCACATCCAACTTTGCCCTGTGGTGTCATGCGGCACAAACCAGAAAAGTGACCCTGTAAGCTGACTGCTGCAGAGCTCACCAAGACATTGCACCCAGGAAAGACGGTGCAGTGTGTGTGCGTCTTTCATAGCATCACCTGAACAGCACAGCCTCACCTACCCTGACCTTGGGTAGCCTGGGAGCACTGTTACCCAGAAGGTCACTGGTCCCTTCTCCCCAAATGCAGGCCAACCTCTTTCAATCACACAAGAGAAAGCAACCAAGGGGAAAACAAGTAAAAAGAAACACAGGGATCCGTAACAAAACAACAGATGAATATTTAAACTAATTTAAGAATGTCCAATGTGCTACATAAACCGTATCATTAATCATTCTGGCACACACGGGCATGCTTTCTGGGCTCAAAATTATGCCGCGGAAATTCGGTAAAATGTAGTCACATCTCTCCTTACTGATCATCGCCCCCATTGATGACCCCCAAATTTATGGTGTGTTTTCTGCATTACTCACGAGACTTCTGTCTCCTCTGACCGCCTGTGGGTAGGGAAATGGGGGTATTGGGAGTGGGTGATTCTGGAGGAACTGTGCACGGAGATTTAATTGGGGACAACTGTCCCAGATTCCTAATAACCCTACAATAGTAGCTGTGGCAGCCCTGTGTGGCGATGGTGATGGTGGGAAGGACTGCACAGCAGCCTCGGTCTGTTTCCGCTGGGGGACATTTCACGGTGCCGCATAAGCATCGTCACGGTACCCCAGTTCAGGGGAACCTGTTTTAAGCACGAAGCTAACAGGGCTTTCAAAAGTCTGTTCCCATCAGTGTTCCCGTAACTGATGGTCTGGCTGAGAGAGGCTGCAGACACCGGGGCTCAGGCTAGGGAGATGAGAGCTCTGCGCAGCCGCTCACACACGTCATGAAAAACGACGAAAAGCTCTGTGAGCAGTGAGAAGGCTGCGAGGAGAAACATGGCCAGGTGGGGATGGCCCGGACAGAAACAACGTGAGGCACAGCGTTGGGACCCAGGTGTTCAGCAAGGTGAGTGGCCTTTCCATCGGGAGAAGCAACCCTGGACGTCGCTCCCAGATTCTGGTACTGTCTACAGTTAGTTACATGCAGCTCTGATTCAGCGTCTGTGGGCCATCACTGAACAACACTCCTTGGCTGACATCACGAAGCCCTGACTTAAAGAACCCTCACGACCAGTTTACCTGTAATACTTGGATTGGTTGGGGCAGAGGCGCTCCACGCAGGAAGGGAAGGGAGTAGCGAGGCTGACACTGCCAGAATGTTCTCTCCTTCCATGCCCACCTTTGCCACCCACAGAAGAGATGGAGGCAGGGAAGTGTTGCCTCTTGCGATAACAGAAGAGGGAGGAAGTAGAGCAGGTGTACAATGTCTGATGCCTTCCTCCACTCGCAGCCCGTCCTCCAGCCCTCACTCTGTACGGCTTTGGACGATCGCCTGGGTCTTTGTGGAAGACTGGCCTGACTTCCCAGGGCTGCGTGAGGCGACTTCTCTAGCAGCCGCCATGTGCCTGCCCAGTGGCACTAGCCTGTCGCCTTGTCTGTATTCTCCACTCAGCCCTGAAAAATGCAGGCAAATGTCTTTCCAGCTCACAGATGTGTTCCTAGGGATTGGCTCGCTCCCTGGCATGTCAGGATGCTCAATGTTATTTATTTAGTTGAACGAAAACGAGGCCCTGGGTTCTTCATAAGTCAGGTGTTCCCACTGCCACTGGCCTCCTGGAAACCCCCACCTCTTTCAGGACTCGGCGTTGTGGGCGTGCTCCATCTAGAAAGCCTCCCCACTCAGACAGACCGCCCATATGTCCTGGGGGGCCCTGGACTGATCGCCAGCATTGCAGCATTGCTATTTACAAGACTGTCTCTTTCCTCTAAACAATAACTCCCTGTAGGGTAGACAGCACGTCTTATGTTCTTTTGTATCCCTAATACCTAGCCCACTCACTGGTGCATAATAGGTATTTCCTGTGTATTTGATAAATTTTTATCGACTTGACATGTGGGAGACTAAGTCCAAAAAACAAAGCAACCATTCGCTTTGATTCTGAAACTCCTTTCCAATCCTCTCAGTGTGATCTTCTCTCTGGCTTTATTGTTACAGATGCACCCGACAGTCTGCGGAAAGCAGGGAAATCAAACAGGTGCTAACTGAAAATGGGGTGCATTTCCCCCTTCACGAGGGCCTGAGGTCGAGAAGAAGAAATACAAGATTCATTCAATAACCGACCGAGTGACAGAGGGTCCTCGTGCAGAGTGGCACCTGAGCTGCTCCCCATTCTTCTACTATTTGACCTTTTCAGGTTTTCTTTAATTACAGCAGAATTCAGTCCTGCTGGGCAGGACATTTTCACACGCACCTCAGGAGCCACACACATTGTGTGTTTCAACAAAGCAGTTCGAAAAAAAGGTAATTCAAGGTGTTTATTGTAAAAAACGAAAACCTAGTTGCTTTATCCCAAGTCAGAGTCCATGGTTTTAAGGCATGTGTAATAAATATATCAAAGGGAAAAAAATAATTGTTTTACTGAAACTGTGAGGCAAGAGCATAAAGCTCTCTCCCTTAATCACTTAGTCTCTCTGATACCGTGTTTCCCCGAAAATAAGACGTAGCCGGACCATCAGCTCTAATGCATCTTTTAGAGCAAAAATTAATATAAGATCTGGTATTATATTATATTATCATACTATATCATATCATGTCATATCATATCATATCATTATTATGTAAGACCCAGTCTTATATTAGAGTAAAATGAGCCTGTGTCTTATATTAATTTTTGCTCCAAAAGATGTATGAGAGCTGATGGTCCGGCCATGTCTTATTTCTGGAGAAACACAGTATAAACAAAGTAATTGAATAAAATTAACTACGTGCCTTTAACTAGTGTATTTCTTGACAAAAATAATATGAATTCTCAGGCAAAGATGATTTATCAACAGCCTGACAATATCATAATAAAATTTCAGTCATTTATCTTCACAAATCATGTACTCCCCCCACCCCCTTTTATATGCTTTGGAAAAAACAGGCCTGTGTAGACCACAGGGATATATAGTAAACTTGAAAATGTAGTTAATCTGAGAATAGCAATAAAAATAAGATGAACTGCTCTTGCTTGTCTTTGTTTTGACAAAAAAAAAAAAAAAAAAAGAAATTTGAAAAGCAGGTCACTGTCATCACTGTGTGAGCCCAGCACAGGGTTCAGAAACTTTTTTTCATTGTTTCAGCATGCTGAGGGCTGGGGAAGGTTAAAAAAGAATAAAAACAGCCCCTACCTTCAACAGGTATCTAATCAGTGTGAGAAAGTGACAGATAAACTACTAATTATAGCATAAGCCTCAATTGTGACAGCCTCAAGTGACAGCTAAAAGGGAACATAACCTTTGGCTTTTGGTTGGTTAGAGAAGTACGAATACTCGGAATAATGGAGAGCAAACTAGGCATTGAAGAATCAGTAAGAGACCAGGAGACAAGCAGCAGCAGCAACGTTCCACGTCCTCAGTGGGAAAGATGCAGGCCTACTGGTAGGATACTGGGTGGTCCAAGTCCCAGCTCCCCCCAGAGAGAGAGAACTCCTAGCGAGACGCTGCAGGGTGCCAGAAAACGAAGGCCAGGGGTGACTTTGGACTACATCGAGAAGGAGTATGAATGCCATGCTGAAGAAAAGGCCTTGGAATTCTATGAAAAATTACTTTCACACCAATAAAAGACCAACCAACGCAGTGCCATGTGTACGTCTGGGAATATTCACAGCCCAACTCTGCTGCAGACGGCACGAGGCTAGGGAGGCATACAGGAGAACTGAGAGAGGAGCTGACACTCGTCACCAAAACAACGCCGACTACTTCAAAGTGATGTCACAAAACCCTACGGTTACCAGGGGCCTTGAGGTCACTGGTCTTCGCATTCTGGGTGCTATGGAACCATTTTTTCCCCCCCCAACAACGTTTTAGTTCCTGAAAACACGCTAAACAAACAAGCAAAACCTTTGTTGGCTGCAAGCCCAGCCTCTGACAGTTCCTGATGTTTTGTAGTGAGAGTCAAATCCACTTCACCACGTGAGTGAGCATGCATGACACACACTCGTGTGACAAGGGTCTGCGTTGGGGACCATTGTGGAGGCTGCCCCTGGATGCCAGCAATTATTGACCTTGGTCACTTTCTCTATCGAATATGAAGATGCCTCAGCTTTCCTCTCCCAATGGACCCTGAACGCTTAGTGTAATTTCCAATACAACATCAATTCCTCAAGCCCCCATGTCTTTTCATCGTCCATTTGCTCCTTGTTTTGTACGATTCTAGTTCATCGTGTGATTTTTTTTTTCCGTAGCTGTTAGTACTTGGTGCTTGAATATGTTATTGAAAATTCAACCAACAACATGCTTATATTTACAGTCGTCCTTTAGAAATGAATTTTCTGCCCCCCTGGCACAGATAATCACTCGATTCTCTCTTACTCCCATAAATATTACAAATAAATAAACGGACCTTCACAAATTATGGGAACTTGACCATCAGCCCGTATTTCCAGAGTCTCATCAAGTACCTGGACCCAACAGGTCAATAAATCAATAGTGAGCTGCAGTAGCAATTAGGCCTTAGGTCTCTTATAGATATTCATAAAGTCACCGAGATTAGAAGTAAGACTGCTGTCAGCAATTGCAGGTTCCAATCATATAATCTTTCACAATATGATGAAAAGCAGTTTCGAGGGAGCAGCAAGAGCTCCTGGGATGCCCTGAGAGAGTTCTTGGGGTCTGTGAGCATCTGAGAAGGCTTTTTCCTTCCTGTCATTGTGGTGAGTTTTAATAGGCAGCATTTGTGTTCTATCAAATCTGGCCCAGGAAGATGAAAAAGGTCTATCAGTGCTTTTCACAAAAACAAAAAAAGCTTAGGCCGTTAGGGCTGTGGTAGCCAACCTTATTTTGACCAGGCATTTTTTCGTACCTGTTCTGAAGTAACGTTGTTTCACAATTAGAAGGTACTTCTGGAAGGTGGTTAAATGGACACAATTACATCATTCACCAGAGCACACTCTACCACCTTCTGTTTTTTAATTATTTTAACGTAGATGGGAGCTTCTTATTATTACTTCTAGCGTGGAAGGCCTTGACAGGGCTTTTCTGGCCGAGTAATGCCACAATGGTTTTAGAATTTAAACTAGTTTAGATTCTAGTCACATACAAGTTACTAGTTAGAGACTACTTAGATTCTAGTTCTATTTTTGATTCTAAAACTAGAACGTGTACAGAACAGCTTTTATCCAAGTTTTATAGTTTGTGGAACCAACCTAAGATTCTATTTTAATTCATATTATCAATATTCTTTTTATATTATTTAGTTACTATCATTTTTTAACATAAACAGCCTTTTAACATGATATGACAACCTTTTAACAAGTCCAAGTTCCACAGAAAATATAAAGACTTTTTACTATCTCCATTATCTGCTTCTCTTTGAAATATTTACTAAAATGTAGTTTCTTTGTTTACTAAGTGAACTGTGATAGCAGCAGTTAATTTCATAACACATTGACAGGTTTTTGAAAGGATTTAATTATTTTGGAAAAATGTTCTTTTTCCCTTTTGTATGTTTCTGGGACCAAGTTGGGCAGCCTCTCCCGGATGAGAAGTATATTTGAGCATGTCAGGGCAGGACTGCTGTTTAGCTCACGTCGTCAGTGATTTATTCTGACCACCTATCAAGAGATCTTACGTTTTGTGTCTAAGGCATCATTATAAAACAGGAGAGATGAATTGGGTTTCAGGACATACCCTTCTTGAATATTTCTCTTCAAATCTAAAAATGAGTAACACTTCCCTTTATTGAGAATTTTGGAAAGGGGGATGCTCTACCCTTGGGACCTATTAGTCAAGGAACGTGATTAAATGGGCAGATCTGTTGAAGAAAGGGAAGGAATGATATTCTGGAAGCACGCCTCTTTTTGGAAATCTCCCATTTAAATGCCATTAACACAGGACCTAAGATTAGTTAAAAGCCTATGTGATTCGGGAAAAGATACCTTCTTACCTGACAATAAGAAATGTCCCTACTACAAATACAGCAACATATTAGCTTGGTAGGACAATCATGGTAACTTTTTCCTTCTTTACACTTCTCTGTATTTCCCAAAATTTTTACAGCGGGCGTGTATAACTTTTACAATCAGAAAAAAAGGTATTCTCTTAAAGAAGCAAGCCGTTTCTCTTGTGAAGCCCTGTCAGTCAGCTGTTCTCATCCCTCTCTCCATCTCTGCCTCTCTCCAACCACCTTTCTGGGATGAGCGAGACAGACACAGTTTGGTATGAGTGTTGCTAGGGACGGAGCATGTGGCAGGTTTGGCACCACCGGAGCCTGCAGAGCTGAGAGCTGGCTAGCAACAAGCAGCAGCACACTCAGGAAAGTCACCATCCAAAGCCATCGGAAAGGATGAAGCGTCACCAATCCAGCTCTAGGCATCATGTCAACACAGGCAGACCCTTCCTTGGGGGGAGACGAGCCCACCGGGTTTTTCTGCAGATGGCATGGAGAAATGCAGGCAGGGGCAAGAGAGCGGACATCTTCCTTTGAAAATCACAGGGGTGTGTGCTTTTTACAACATGGGGAGCCAAACGTCAGCAGGACAGTACAGCCCAGTCACATGGCTTGTCAGTTCTCTTGGCTTCAAAGATTTGGTAGGGTATCCGATGGACACTTGTCTTATTAGGGAGCCCACTTCCTGAACAGTGTAGCTGCCCGATCACTGCACTGTACACCTGAAGCTGAATAATACTGAATGTTGACTATAATTCAATATATATATACTCACTGGATGTGGAGTACAGCATAGGGAATAGAGTCAGTGGAACTGTACCAACTATATATGACGTCAGAGGGGTAGGAGATGGGGGCATGGGGGTTGTCACTTTGTGAGGGTGTAAATGTCTAACTTATAAAAGAAAAGTTTCTTCTAAATGTAGGTGTAAGGGAAACTTGAAATCAGAAGCGAACAACCCTTTTCACTGGGCTCTGATACTGTGTTTTTGGATAAACTGAGTTGGTCCATTGGAAAGGATTAGGATTTGAGGCCTAAAACACCGAAAATATGTTTTCTAATCCACCAAATCGACAAAAGAGTGTTGAAATCTCTCACCTGGAAACTTTCCATTTTGAAAGCTGCTTATTCATCTCTGTTATTCTGAGCAAAAATCCTGGCAAATACCAATTTTCCTACCAGCATTAAGGCACAGTATATGCAGAAGGGCCGGCCTCTGAAGTGAAACACCCCTCTGAGCATGGAAGAAGCATCTGTCTGGATCCGGGGGTATTTAAGGGAAACTCGGAAATGGGGTGTAACGTTTCCAGGTCCATTTGGCATGCTGGCTACAAATGGAGTGATGCTGAAGAGTGTGGCGGTTCTACCTCACACTGGCATCCAGTGTGTGATCGTCTGCACAGAGCGGCAGCAGCCCAAGGGCACATGCTCGGTGACACGGTCTCACGAACGCCCTCCTGATTGGGATGTCCCTTCTCAGGGGGTGCTTCTATCTCCTCGGGTTTATGAGCAGAGCCCATGCTGCCCCATTCACTGCGAGAGACCCGTTTCCTCTGTTTGTGGAGCTGAGTGGGACCCAGAAAGAGCCTCGGGAACCAGGGGGACCCAGCTCCACGAAGGACCTCAGCACTCACTCATCTGATATGCTAGAGACCCCATGAAAGCTCTTTAACCACAAAGAACAAGGCTGCTATTTGCGTCTATGATTTATTTTTCTTAAGAAATACTATCTGATGGTCCACAAATTAAGGGAGGGAGGCGTAGTTTTCCTCTATACTAACGGAAGGCACTTTCCATGAGACCTGTTCGAGCAGCCTTGGGCAATGCTGCTACTAATGAAGTGTTTTCTCTCAGAAAAACAAGAAAAACACAATGCTACCTGTGTTGTAAAAACTCAAGGGCAATGTCATGGGCTCAACAAGAATAACGACATGGTATTTTGTCCTGTTCAAAGAGAAAAACCAGAGGCCCAAAATGGTGTTACTTGTGCTGAAGCCCATAATACCAAACTCAGACGTGATACCTGCCCTAACTGCTGTGTCACCAGAAATGAAACCGGAACAACCAGTCGAAATCTTCTGGTCAACATCAGTGAGGTAATCTGTGTTGGGGCCTCTCCATTCTGTTCCCCGACTAACAGGAAGAGGAGGCAATCTGCATGATAAAACCCTTGCTGGCCCCCTGCCCCAAGAAGATGGCCTGGACTAAAACAAATCCTTTGTTCTCCTTGGTCCACAGCTCCCTTGCCCCACGCTTCTTCCTATAAAATCTTTCCAATGTGATAACCCTGCTGGGCATCCCTCTAGTTGCTGGATGGGATGCTTCCCGATTCATGAATCACTCAATAAAGCCGATCAGATCTTCACTGTTGGGTTGAATTTTGTTCTTTGACAGTCCTAACGTCGTCCTCTGCAGAACTTCCCATAAAAAGGACACCATCCTTAATTGTCTTGACTCAAGCCCCCTCTCTCAGTCGGGCTTCCTTCAGTTAGGACAGCAGGCTTTGGACGAGGACCTGCCCTCGTTCCGGCTCAGCCCAGTCTGAAATTTCCAGTTGGTTCCACTGCAGTGCTTGCTTTCATTCCACCTGGAGCTTTTCCTTCATTCATTAGGGCCACTGTTGAGATTGCTAAGCCGTGCTGAGTGGGTTCTCAGCGCTTCATTAATAAGTTTTCAAAATGGTTCCTGATCTCTTTACACCCACAAGGGGCAGGAGGTGACTCATGTGGAAAGAGGAGTTGGGGACAGTGGCTGTTCCCATGTTTTGGGGAGTAGCAGAGAGAGCTACACTTCTTGGCCAAGGTTTCCTGTGTTATCAGTAGACTTCTATGGGTGGACTTAGGGGAATTAAGCAAGTTATGGTGAAAGGATGATCAGGATCTCTGCTAAGAACCTAGTAAATAACTCTGCAATAAAGTCATCGCATTTTATTCATCAAATGTCCTTTCTCAGTGTTAGCGACGTGTATGTGTGACGTTTTGCTGTTGTTGTCCGTGTGAAATGAAACTATAGTCCATTCTTAAGCTCACTGCAAAGATGACGTCAAAGAGAGGCAGTTCTTTCATATTTACTTGCTGCTATTTCTTTTTAAAATTCATGTTCAAGTGTCAAGTTTAAAATGTAGTAAGATTCATCGGTCCCCAGCTGGTGCATAGGCTGTGCTGCAAATTTTTGTGAGTGAATTTGGTTGAAATTCAGAGCCCGTTCCCCAATATAAATGCTACAGTGGACTGAGTTGCAAGTGAGGACCTGAATGCATTTAAAACCAATGGAGAGAAAATGAAATAATTTCTGCGGAGGACTCAGCACTACAATCATTCAGGAACACCGCGTTATTATATATTCTTCTGAGTATTGTTATATTCGATGACTCAATTTTGGTCAACGATACACAAGGGGAGTTCACTTAGCAATTTTTGAGAAAGTGTTTTTTCTTTTTTCTTTAAACGTGGAGATAAAAATAAAGCACTAATGTCTTTTCTGTTGGATGTTGGCTCTCCACCTCCACGTGATGCCTAGAATGGTGCAGCCATTTTGGCAGAAGGGGGTTAACACTGGGTGGATTTTTAAGGAATGTGCCGTGAGCACACGATTATCTACTTCTTTCAAATATAATGACAGTTAATACCTCTATCTATTTAAGTTCTTGCATTGTAGATATATTGGGCATTCACTGTTGACAGCACATAATCAGCTTACTGAGAGCTTTAGTGATATTTCGGTTCCACTATTTATTCCGCATGGAGGAAAATCCTTGAAACCAGCATACTGGAATAATACCTCTCTTACCTTGAATAAGGTCAGTATGAGAATGAGTTTCTACTGTCAGCATGTTGGGGTGGGAGTGGAAAAAGGAAAGTACAGTTCACAAGCTCCTCCTGAAGTGAATCTATACCACATATTTTCATCATTGCGAAAAGTCCCAGAATATCAGCTATTTGTTCATTTAACTAAAGACAGTACTCATCACTCATGCACAATAAGAGAAAAACAATTTTAAATTGTAATGGGATGCTATTTACCTCTTATCAGGTTGTCAAAGATAAATATGATGGGGCACTGCTGGGGAAGGTGTGGGAAAAGAAGCAAGATGAGACTAAATTGGTACGACCTTTACAAGGGCATTTTGGAAAAATCTTAGGAAATTAAAATATCTCTTAACTGTAACCCAGAAATTCCACTTCCTGAAGTATTTCCTACAGATACAGTCTATATATCGACAAACTATGTACATGGATACTGTTGTAGTATTATGTATAATGGTAAAAGAGTCACTTAGGAAAATCTGATATTTAAAAATAACATTACTTTAACCTTTGGAAGTTAGGTATCAGGAACTTGGAAATCCATGAAAGAGAATAAAAGTTTAATTAATTCTTGATACCTGAGAGCAATAAGTGTGAATGTTTTATACCCCTACTGTTATCAGTGTGACACACTTCACTAGGCAACTATGAATTCACTTATGAGGTTCTGTTTTGTTTATATTCAGAAAACAGTCTTCAGTTCTTTAAAGAAGATATCACCAGTTGCCTTTTCTGGTATTATGAACAGATGAGTGGTGCTGAAAACCTCCAAAATAATTCCTATAAATGCTGTGTCAAATATAACAAGTGTCCTTTTAATGCAGAGCTGAGCACGTGAGAAAGGAAGTAAAATCCCAACAGCATAAAAAGGGAGAGAGGGATGAACCTCAGAGCAGTGAGCCAGCGCTTCCCTGGGGACACTTCCTGTGCTTAGAAAGGGAGATGATTGAGTGTGCACAGTCTCCCAGGGACAGGGAAATGCCTTGGCCTCCCCCACCCCCAGGGTGAAGTGTTGGAATCCAGATGCCGCACAGCTGGGAAATGGACTAGTAGCCACGAAACATAGTAATGAGTCATCTGTGTTGACCAAGATACAGGATAAGCAAAAAACTCCCACCTAGAAATTTACCACCAAGGCCTGCCCTCACATACGTTTCCAGTTTGAATTTCCGTCCAGTGTCCAGGAAATCCCAAGCCATGATATGAGCACAAACCTGACCCAGAGTATGTATCAAGGCCCCTGGCAAAAGCAAACTCAAATCTTCTCAGGAAAGATGAACGTCAACCCAAGAAGACATTTGTCCCAGAGACTGCAAAGTGCAAAGAATAAACAAAAGGATGACAAAATATTACACGATAAAAGAAGAAGTAAGATGTAAAAAGTGCTGGAGGAAAACCTCTAGATCCACAAGATAATGGGAGAATTACAAACAAGATATAAAACAAATATACATAAAATGCTTGTAAGACAGAGAAGAAGAAACTGAAAACATAGGAATAAAATATTATCTAGAAGTTGGGCCGATTTAAAATGAGCCAAAAGTGAACTACCGAAATAAAAAGTATAATCAGAATAGCCTTGAAATGGAAACTGAACCTACGAATGGTGATATATTTATACAATGGAATACTCTACAGCAAATAATAATAATAATAATGTGCACATAACTACACCTAACAACTTGAATAACTCTCAGAAACATAATGTATATGATTATATGTAATATTTCAAAAAAACAGAAGTTATTGATTTGTACATGTCAAATAGGTGAATTAAATAGTATGTGAATCATATCTAAATAAAACTACCAAAAATTGCATTTCTATACACCAGCAATAGTTAGAGAATATAATCCATTAAAAAATACTAATTGCAATAGCAAGATGTACATGAATTTCAGCTAGAAATTCTAAGGACGTTATTAAAAACTAACCATGTGGGGAGACTTACTTTCTCAGAGATCAAATTCCCTTATGAAGATATATCAATACAGTTTGAAATTTGTGTAGCATTGACACTATGACCAAGGAAACAAACTAGAGAGTCCAAAAAGAGACTCCTGTGTGTATAAACACCTTATGTACGTTGATAATCGGGTAGTATGCAGGAAATCTCTGTACCGTCCGTTCAGTTTTGCTGTGAACTGAAACTAAAACTTCTTTAAAAAATAAAGTCTAATAAAAAAAATAATTGATGTATGACAGTGGCATGGCTTTGCAGGACAGTGGAGAAAGGATTTTCTCCCCCTATGTGTGACGATGGAAAATTTGGTTGCTCATACATCAAAAATAAAACAATTAGATCCCTGTCTCATATCATAGCAAAAATGAGTTCCATATATACTAATGACCTAAATATAGAAAAAAGTTAAAACTTTTAGAAGAAAAAAAGAGACATTAACACTATGACATGAAGCATAAAAGATAATACTTTTATGACACAAAATATAAAACATAAGCTAAAAAAGGGAAAATTGATAAATCCTACTATATTTAAGTGAAAATCTTCTGTGCATTAAAATATATGATAATCTAAATGAAAAGACAGGACAGAGACTAGGAGATGATAATTGCAATATCATATATATATATATATAGAGAGAGAGAGATATATATATATACGTATATATCAGTTTATTTTTCAGAAATACAAACAATATTTGAAGAAACATGAAAATATGCTCAATCTCACCATTAATCAGGAAAATCCAAATTAAATTATCCCCACCAATTTATTTCAAATTGGTAAAACTAAATTTGTCAATAGTAATTGTTATGAAGCAATTGGAGCCAAAATAACTTTCAGAAACTTATTTGGGAATGCAAATTGGTAGACCAATTTAGAAGTATCTAACAAGGTTTAGAATTCTGTAATTCTATCCTACATATAGCTACCTCAGAGAAACTTGCATATAACTACACAGAACCCATAAATGAATTCTCAGAAGAGTAATATTTGCAATAATAAAAAACTGGAAGCAATCTAAATTTTCATAAAAGAATATATAAATAACATACTATAGTAATGTGAATGGAATACCATAAAACAGAAAAAAAGTTAATGAACTATAGCTGTGTGCATCAATATAAATAACTCACAGAAACATAATGTTGAATGGATAAAGCCAGTTTGTGAAAGGATATGCATTTTTTATGATATTTGTTTAAAGCTTAAAATATGTAACACACACACACACACACACAGAGGCAGTCTTGACTGATTTAGTTACATACACCAGTCACTCAACACTATTCAAATTTCTGTGACCATGCTATAGTAAGTGTAATAGCATAGTACACAAATTTCATAATGTTTCATTGCCAGCTCTTCTGCCCACAAACACTACATAAATAACAGATGTGCATCATAGCTGATGTCCAGTCATGTCACTTCGTACAAAGTCTGGTGCTGATTGGTCCCTGCTCACCTGTTACTCTTTTCACACACGGACCACAAAGCATGTACTTGTGTGGCCTCCTTGCCTCCCAGTGATAAACTTAAGCAAAATTTTACAAAAATGGGACGATGGCAAGAGCGATTTGGCCAACAGACCTACAAGCGCATCAAGGAAATGAAGAGTGACAATGCTGGAAGGGAAGTCTGAGCTGAACGTAAGTGGGGATGTAGAAGAAATAGCTGTCTCTGCCATTGTTTGAGACTCTGGCTACGCAGTCGGAGGAACTTAGTGGAGTGAATTTAGCTAGTACATAAATGACGAAAGAGGTTGTGACAGAGAAGGAAGATGTCCCAGAGGAAGTGATGCTGGCACAAAGCTTCACATTAAAGGAACTCTCAGAGATATTTCATGACATTGAAAGAACAAAGGACAAACTGTTGGAGGCTGGTCCAAACTTAGAAAGGGGCATGATTGAAAAGATTTCTTGCTCCATATAGTAAGTTATGCAAGGACAAGAAAGGGAAGCACCATTCTAACTTCTCCTGGTAGGTTTTTTAACAAAGGCTAAAACACTTGAATCTGCAATGTTTCTAATGCTTTAAATTACAGGGTGCTAAATATTAGTTCTACTAAGTTTTTCGCTTCTTATACTACGTTCCTTACTGACAGTGAGAGAGTTTTAAAATATTTTGACAAAAATTCTTAAAGGTTATGGAACAATGGTAATTTTTGTCATTGATTATTACTATTGCTTTGACTAGTTGCGTGGTATACATCCATTTTTATGTTCTGCCACTGTACAACACTGGCTCTATATACATGTGTGTGAACGAAATACAAGTATAAAGATACTCAAGCTAATGATAAATGACAAGTTCAGCACATTATACTCCCTTCAGAATATGTGGAAGAGGAAATGTGATTAAGGACAGGTACCTGTGTACACTGTACAGTGTAATGTTTTTAATATTTGAGCTGGTGGTTGCCATCTGAAAATTGTTTTATTTCTTTATGCCTTTTAAAGGAGTTTGAAATATTTTACTAGAAGGAAATGAAATAACCATGTCAAAAAGAAATAATGCTTTTCTAGAAAATGTAAATGATAACAGGAATGTTGGAAAATATAACTAGCCCCTTGACTTGGGTTGTCAGTCTTTTACAAATGCAGTGCAAAATCTTTAAGGAACAATACGAGCTTCCAGAAAGCTCACTGTTTCTTTGATTATAAGTTACTAACAGTGAGGCAATAAAAGTGTACGCACTCACCTAAACCCCTTCTATCCAATTTATAGGCTGTTACATGATTTCAAGAGCTAACTGTGGTTGAACTCAGGAACATTCTCAAAGCACGTCAGACTTCAGGGTCTTTAAGACGTTTGCTTTGGAGGAATGCCCTGTGAGGGCAGCAGGAAGATTTTCGTACCCTGTTGCTGGGTCACAAGAAAGTTATAAAGGAATCTCAGACGTCCGAACCAAAATATGCCTTTCTGCTTTCAAACTTCTCGGACAATTTATGCACGGAGTGGCTAGTTCCCATTATTCTAGTAAACATTTTAGCGTAGTCCTTTTCTTATGAATCTAGTAAAACAAACTGCTGGACATGGTATTAGTTTCCTATCGCTGCTGTAACAAATGACCACAAACGATGCTTTAAGACAATATAAATGTATTATCATACAGTCCTGTAGGTCAGAAATCTGACATGGGTCTCCTGGTGCTAAAATCACAGTGTTGGGAGGGCTGCACTCCCCACTGGAGGTTCCGGGGCAGAATCCACTTCCCTGCCTCGTGTACCTTCCAGAGACCACCTGCATTCCTTGGCTCATGGCCCTGCTCCTCCATCTTCAAAGCCAGCAGGAGTGGATTAAGTCCTCCCGGCACATCTCTCTGCCTCTCCTCCTCTGTCTCCCACTTCCATGTTTAAGGACCCATGTGATTACATTGGTTCTACCCCGATAATCCAGGGTAAGCGCCCCATTTTAAGGCCCACAATTCAATCACATCTGCAAGCCCCTTTTGCCATGTAAAGTAACGTAGGCCCAGGTTCTGAAGCTTAGGATGTCGATATCTTCGGGGGAGGGGCGCTGTTCTTCCTCCTACAGCTGTCTCTTCCGTGCAGCTGCTGTATAGGAATTCACGATGCCTGCCCAGGACCCAGACAGTTTACCACATCGTGTAAATTTAATAATGAGTGTGGAAAGCAAGTCAGCTCAGGGTTGGAAGTCACTTAATAAATTTTCTTTGGAGTTTTGAGTGATGATACAAAAGGAGCTAGAATCTTAGCCTGAAACCAAGTATTTGGAGCAGCACACTCACTATTCCTGCATTCCCACCACCAGTACAATCAACTGTGAAACACAGGCTCCATCACTGAAGCCTCATGGTCTGTTCATACGGTTCTCAGTCTGAATTGGGGAATACAAGACCTGTCTATGTTGGCACAGCCAGTCTCAAAGCTAAGTTCCCAGAGATTTGGTGGGAGGTTTCATTTTTACATTGCTCTGTTATGTGCAGCCAGAAGTTCACATCCATATGGAGTTTCAATGCTTCAGACGCAGTCTAGCTTATAACGAGGCAGATTATTCGTATACTGTCAATGGACAAGGCTGCTTATAGTGGAGAATATCCTACTTTCTCCATAAGCAGCCCGGTGTATTTGCCTGAACTTGAGAGAATCTACTATTTCTACTCTGGTAGACTGTGAAGGCAATGGAAGTAATCCCCAAAGTCCAATGAAAAAGCTCTATATTTTCTGAATTTGCTCTGTTTTATGGAGAGTATTTAGATGTCTTTTGAAATATGTGTGTACTTAACAAGGCACCATTTCCATCAAAACTTACGAGGACAAGAGATCATACAGTGGAACGTGTAAAACTCATGCGCTGCTCAAACCATCGTTACTGTAAGAGCCCCTGAACCGTTCAGCTCAGAGTCGTCTCCAAATAAGTTTTGCTGTAAAAACTCCTCTCGGCAATGATTTTTCCCTCCTGTTTGGATAAGGCAAATCAGAGGTAGAGATGAGGCTCCATAAATGTGGCAGCCAGAGACACAATAGCTTAAGAAATATTTGCTGGAACATTCTATATTTTCTTATGAGGCTGAGGCTCTGGTGCTCGGTGAAGCTTAGGCCTGGCTTTCATGTACAAATTACTGCACACGTCCGCTCGAAAACTGAGCAAAATTATTTGAATTGCTCGCTCTCATGAAAGAATGGAATATGTTTTAAAATTTCTCCCATCAATTCTTTTTCTTTTCCCTCTGAGCACATGCTAAAACAAGCAAACCAAAGACAAAGAAATGAAAAGCTTTCGCATCAGCCGCCTGGTATCAAATCTGTAAGCCTCCTTCAGCCGCCTTTCCTCTGGGACATCTAAGCTCCTCTGTAGCTGGCTGGCATAGAGTACGGGCTCATTTCTCAGAGTGATTTCCCTGCTTTTCTCTTTGGCCACGTCAATGTTCCTGCCTTCAGATGGTGATAACAGTGTCCTCTCTGTGCCTAGGCCCTACTCTGTGCTTCCAAAAACCTTGCTGCTCGGAGAGGGGAATGAGACACAGTGGGTATGTGGAGATTTGTTAGTAATATGTTCATCTTGTTGTGTTCTATACTGTGTTTCTTTCCCCCCCCAAGATCACAAATGTGTGTAGAATAAAAAAGAGTGACACAGACACTAGATCCAGGCTATCTGGAAGGGTCACAGACTCTTGTAAGAATCCACTAAAAGCAATGGTTCCCTAGGGGACCATGGACCCCAGGAAAAACACCCCGACAGGACCATACCAAGGTATACTGGCTCAAGTTAAACCATTTTAGAGAACAATTAAATTAAAACAATGGTGTCTTTAGTCACTAAGCAATAATCCGTCTAAAGTGTGCTGGACTACTGAACCAGCACAACACCACGCTCATTGGAAAAGGAGAACCCTCAGGTGCTTTTTGGTGCATTCAGACCAATTTATGACAAAGTCATGCATTGATCATATAGTCCTACAATAAGACTGAGCTCTTTGAGAGAAGGTGCTGTTTCACCTTTAGCCCCAATTGTCCAGTTTATGACATCGTTACGTCCCTCTAGAGGTCGTTGAGCATCTCCCCATTCCTGGAATGGGTGCAAGGGAAGGGAGCAGGGCTTCGGGAAGACATGATGGCGGCATCTGTTTGCACTTTACGAGTCGCCACAATTACATGAATGAGAAAGGACATGAAGACGGCTCAGCAGCCCCTGTCCCCACCTTGGCATTTCTAGAGACTTTCCAGGGAGAACTACAGCAGAGCTTCAGGCTTGTGTAAGAAGATGGGGTCCTCCCATAAACACATGGAAAGCATTTATTTATAAATGGCCAGTACCATGAGGATGGTAGGTCACAAGACAATCTGTAAATGGGAATCTGAGGCTATATATACCCAAAGAAGAGCAGCACTCGGTCCACTGAGGCACACTGCCCTCAGGATAAGAAAGTTGAATTCAGCAACTTAATTTATTTTGTGACTCACATACACTTGCTTCCTAAGCTATCTGGATTTGCTAAAGGAATGTTCAATTAAAAATTCTTTCCTGGGACAGGCTGACAGGTACTGTACATGGCATTCTTTCTCCCTGCCTGACACACTGAGAAAAAATTGAGTTCTATTTAAAAACCTAACCAAACTATAACTAATAACAAGGCTAAGAGGTTAGAACAGAATACATTTCTGTGATGAGAGATGAAGCATTTTAATTAAATTTTAAAGAACAGGGGCCAAGAAAGAAGCCCTATTTGTTTAGAATGTTTTAAATGAATACCCCACTGGGTCATTTGTTGTCTTATGCTCGCTGAAAGAGGTTCCATGTGAAAGAATAATAAAAAAACAATTGATGTAAGAAACTAAGGGACCTGCATCGGAAGGGCAAATGAACAGTTTCTCATATTTCATAAAAGATACCCAAATGTACTGGAAACTTTGCACAACGCCTGCCAAAGGAACGTGGGGGTATTTATTAACACTGTTCACATAATCAAGCTTTTGTTATTAATGTTTTTAAGACTTAAAAGGCTATTTTAATTCTATCATAAGCTAAAAAATAACTGTGGCAGTAATTCTACTTAACTGTACAATTTATGTAAGGAGTTAGTTGGTCAATACTACATTATATGTCTCTCATAGGAATTTGGAGATGTCCTGCTCGTCTCAAAATATAATTAACGGTACATGTAGCTGGTTAGAGTCCAGAAAGAGCATCAAGCCATCTCCTGTGAACTTAATGCTCTTCTTTCAGAGCAAGATCATCCTTTTTTCAGGAATAGACTTTTATAGGCGTAAAATAACTCACATTTTATAAAAACGTGCAGCCATAGAAAAATGCCATCCATTTGGAAAACCATGAATAGAAGGGTGTGAATTGATGAAAATTATGCTTATTTCTGAACATAAGCTAAGGGATGAAACTTACTTAACAGCAGGATTATTAAAAAATACCAAATTAAAAAACAGATCAGAGGGTCTTAGAGAACTGTTCTGTAACTCTTCCATGTGCTCCGATAAAAACACTTTATTTTAAAAATCCCTCTCACAACTGGTACCTAGATGGCTTAGTAGATACAGTGCTTATCAAGAGGACAGATCCTCATGAATCCAGATACACGTTAATGTGCAGCTTTCCTACAACCCGAACATACGCGTCTCACTTTCGCTTCATGTAAACAGCACCTTGAGTAAGAGGAGTCCTGACGCTTCAGTGTCCTGACATTCTTTAACTAGTCACTGTGGTCACTGCAATTGCGACATTATTCACCAAGTTCTCTTACCTGTCACAGCACACCGATGACAAGCTACTAAACAATGGATTTGAATAATAATGACTCTGGTGTCAGCAATGACAACAGTGTGATGGGCTACCCCAGGCGGCACGTGGCTCCCCGCTGGCGTGCGGCCCTCCCAGGGAATCTGCTCAGCGCCCCTTCGGACACACAAAAGCTGTGCTGAGGGCGGAGCTGAAGGGCAGGCTCACGAGACACAGTCCTGGGGCTTGAAGAGCTGGGAGGCTCTGGGGTAGACCCCCCTTTCTGTAGAAATGGCCAGATGTCACTTGGCCATCGTAGCAGGAATCGGGTCGCCCCCAAATTCATGTACACCTGAAAGCTCGGAATGTGACTGCATTTGGAAATCGTCTGCTGCGATTAAGCTGAGGATCAGGATGACGTCATGCTGAAATTAGGGTGGCCCCGAAGCCAATAAGTGTCCCTGTAAGAGACAGGGAAGGACGCACTGATGCAAGGAGGACACAGAGACACAGGGAGGAGAAGGTCAGGTGAACATGGGGGCAGACATTGGACTTATGCTGCCATTGAGCCAGAGAAAGCCAGGAGCCACCAGCAGCTGCAGAAGATAAGGAGGGAGCCTGCCCTAGAGCCTCTGCTGAAAGCGCGGCTCTGCCAACACGTTGATTTTGGACTTCCAGCCTTCGGAACTGGGAGAGGATGAAACTGTGCTGGCTGAGCCCCGCGGTCTGGGGTAGTTCGTTAAGGCAGCGCTGGGAATGAATACAGCTGCTGTCTTCACGTGTCTGCCAGTTTTCATCTCTCCAGAGTCAGCTAGGATGGAGCTGTGGAGTCTTGTCTCATTGAACAAAAGGACTAGGCTTTCCTGGCACGAGTCTGACGGCCTTGCTAAGATGTAAAGGCTAAGAGTGGGGCTCAAGGTGAGCCGTGCCCATCGCACAGAGGAGCGCCAAGAAACGAGCTTGGGTTTCCTTTGACGAGAATGTTCTCATATCAATTGCTGGGTGTAGACTCTGCGTTAAATGAGACCACCTTCCCCGGTGCCCTTCAGCAATCCAAAACAACAGAAATTTATTCTCTTACAGCTCTGGAGACTAGAACCTGAAATCCACGGGCGGTACACTGGTTCCTTCTGGATTAAGAAACTGTGGTACATTTATACAATGGAGTATTACGCAGCCATAAAGAAGAAAGAAATCTTACCATTTGCAACAACATGGATGGACTTAGAGAACATAATGTTAAGCGAAATAAGTCAGACAGAGAAAGATAAGTACCATATGATCTCACTTATTTGCGGATCCTTCAGAAGGTTTTGAGGGAAAACCTGTTCCACGTCTGTCTTCGCTTCTCGTCATTGCCAGCAAGCCTTACCATTCCTTAGTCTGGGACAGGGCAGCTCCTCTTTGCTCCCATCACCTCCCTCTCTGTGTCTCTGTGTCTCTGTTTTCTCTTCTGACAAGGCCACCAGTCATATAGGACCAGTGTCACCCTCCCCCCACCTTCCCCACCCCCCCGAATCCAGTGTGACTTCATCCTGACTTGAACATCTGCAGAGAACTTATTTCTAAATATGGTCACATTCACAGGTGCTAGGGGTAGGGGTGGGGTGGGACTTCAACACAGCCTTTTGGGGAACACAATTCAACCTACAACTGTCACAAAGGAAGCACAACAGAAAAGCCAGGAACAAATCACCAATAATTTTATAGATTTTTTAATAAATACTAAAGTACTATCTTTTCCGGAGAGTTTTCACACAATGAATAAAGGCTTGTCTACAATTAGTAGCTTTAGAGGAAAGATTTCTAGTATGAAAATCCGACAATGGGTTTAATTTGTGTTTGTCTTTTATCATTGTTGGATACAGACCTGCTGTAACCCCTTCATTGAATTACCTCATTTTCTTTATTAGCAATGTTCCTTTTATTTTTCAAAATACATAGTGGAGAAAGCTAAACTGTATGAACACAGATCTTTGAAGCTAAGCACCAGGGAAGAGTTTAGTATCTGAATTAAATGAAACCTTCTAAAGGTTATTCCCTCCCTATTTCTCACACTCTCCCCAAGGCCTAAGGAACATATTCAGCTCTTGGCCTAACATTTACAGGATTTTCTGGTTCCGGGTCAGGTCTCAAGTTCTCGTGGGAGTACATATCCAAATGCTTGCTCTGTGTTGCGGACTTACTTTTTACAGGAACCTTTTGCTTCCGGTGAATTATCTTATAATGTCAGCTCAAGCCTCCCACCCACTGTACCAATTCCCACGTCAAACTATTCCCGCTCATTCTACCATTCCTCCAGGATCCCGCCCAAGGTGACGGACAGTAACGGCACCTTCCGCTTGTACCTTTATATGCTTTCTTGTGAAGAGAGGCATCTTTTCACCTTTCTTATTCTAAACTAGGTTACAGATTTCTTAATTGCAAAACCATCAGTCATACTTCCGTGCCTGTGGCCTGTTAGGATGTCTTGTATACAGCTGATGCTCAACATAGATTTACCACTGATAATGGAGTCTTTTGTGAACCTCAGATAATAATTCATGATTTCTGAATGACTCTAATTTGACAGAAATAATAATGGTGGCAGCCAGCAATTTGTATTTAAGCATAATTCCTATTAGTTTTACAAAACTGAGGGGTTTAAAGAAGTTTCACTCTTTTGTATAACTTTTATAACTACCATTACTGAGAACTTAGTGCACCAGATACTGTTTTAAACTCTTCACATACATTAGTCTCATTTTATTCCCATGGCAACCTTTTGCACGAAGCATAATTATCTCTATTTTACAGATGAGGAAATTGAAGCTTAGTGAAATTAAATAACTTTTCCAATGTCACGCTGCTGGCAAATGGAGGAGATGAGCCTAGGTCTGCCTGCTCCCAGATGCCGTCTGCTTCGCTAGAGTTTCTATAATATCCCTGTTATAAAAATCTTCCAGAAAACGTCTTCAAAACAGAGTCTTCAGCTCCACTCTTGAGATTCTGAATCAAAATCTCTGGGGAGGGACTGGAAATCTGCATTTGGACAAACACCCCAGAGGATTTTTGTGATCAAATTTAGGAAACACTCAATGATATGACGTGGCTGACCAGTATTGAAAAGAAGGCCCTGTGTTGGATGTTGCCCATATACAGTTTGATTTTCATCACACGCACGTTCCCTGAGGTTCAAACCCAGCAGAGAAACAAGGCTCACAGATCCAGTTCCTGCAGGCTGGCCACGTCCCTGGGGTGTGCAGAGTCTAGGATTCACCTTGCACTTGCCCAGGCCTCGGAAAATGGCTGTGTGCCCTACCGTGTTTCCCCGAAAATAAGATCGGGTCTTATATTAAAGTTTGCTCCAAAAGATGCTTTGGGGTTTATGTTCAGGGAATGTCATCCTGAAACATCATGCTAGGGTTTCTTTTCCGGTTAGGTCTTATTTTCAGGGAAACACGGTATGGAGCCTTAGAAGCACTCCACGCTTGGTTTCATGCTCTGCTGTCCCGTTCCGAAATCCTGCATGCTTCCTTCACACGGGCCCTGCATCTCATTCGTCCTGGGCTGGGCACGGTACATGTGTGTAGCCACCTCTCTCAGGAAGGTGATACAGCAGGACTCCAGGTCGTGAGATACAGTGACCTGTTCAAGGGGAGACAGAACCATTTCTGCTCTTCTTCCCTCTGGCTTTAAGATTTGGGAAAGGAGTTGTGAGGTAGAAGTCAGGGGTGGAGTGTGAGGCAAGGTGTGAAGTCACAGTTCTGGACATGAGATAAGACACCTGTCGAAGGGAGAGAGAGACCAGGTGGGGTCCTCCCTGTGGAGAAGGGGGTGGGAGCCAGAGGAGAAAGGCGAGGGGCGGCTTGGTTATGCTGAAGTGCTGCTTTGTGTCCAAGGATGGAGCAAAAAGGGAGAGGATTCCTGTGGGAAAGAGTCAACACAGCCCATCTGCCTGCTTATCCTGGAAAAGGACCGTTTCCCAGGCTGGCCAGTGGCAGGCAGGTGGAAACTCAGATTCCAGCAAGGTTAAGGGCATGACAACTCAGAGCGCCTCATTGTCATCCCTGAACTGTTGTACAGACAAGGCGACTTGTGCCGGACAGCTGCTTCCTCTGGGGTACACGTCAGGCAGGGGCTGCCCATGTGACCAGCCCCAGTAAAAACCCTGGGCACTGAGTCTCTAGCAAACTCACTGGTTGGCGTGTTTCACTGTGTCCTAATGTGACAGAAGGGGCCAGGGAGCTGTTGGGCCTCTTTCATAAAGGCACGAGTCCCATTCCATCCTCATGACCTAATTATCCCCCCAAAGCCCATGTCCTAAGACTATCACATTGAGGGTTGGGATTTCAACACATGGAGTTTGTGGAGACACAAACACTGGTGTATGGCACTTACTTCCCCCATTCCTACCTTCCCTCAACCAGCTGGAACGTGGCCTTAGCAGCTGAATGTCTGTATAACTCTCTCATACTACCTCTCTTGAACAATCAGTATTTATCCCTGCACTGTAAATGACTAATACTTAACTTGTGGACGAGAAAGGAGACAGTTATGGATGGCAGGAAAAAGGGTTGGGGATCAATCATGAGATCTCTAGGCAGAAAGGGGCACAGAATGGGAAAGCTGGTGGGAGTGGCAAACTCCTTTGCAGTTCTTACCAGCTAAATGCAGGTCTCGTGAAGATGTGTGAGTCCTACGAAGGCAGGTTAACCTGAGAATTAATTATAGACTTCCATCCTATTTTGCAATGTATATTATGCTTGAGGTAATGCAGCTATAATATCCCTTTTCTAAATACTGTTATTTTAGTTTTGGGCTAGTAAGCAAAACAGAGATTGTACTGCATTTCAAAGTATAATCTAAAGTTAAAAATAAAAATTTAAAAGAATGAAACTGATGAAGTAAGCCTCTAACCACATTCCAATACACAAACAAGTTATTCCAAGAATAGAAGGAGGAGAAATGGAACTTCTCCTAAAAAAAAAAAAAAATACTTATCTGTAGTTAAAATGTTATATTCTGCCCCATCTGCGTGGCTGATATACAGGAAATATTACAGAGCTGCTCAGAAATACTCTATGTATCTTCCAGGCTTATCCCAGGTTCTTTTTGGTCTTTTCTGACATTAGGTTTAGTCCCAAAGGAAAAATTCCACCTTTTCTCCTCCTTCATATTTAATCCCTTTTTTTACTCCAGGAAGAATCGTAACAGGCCCACTAGTAGCCACAAGTAAGACTGAATTCCAGATAGGGACAGGCTTTCAGGCTCTTTAAAGTGCCTTCTCACTGCTGCTCTTGTTGGGAAGGAAAATGTTTCCTCTACCTTTCTAGGTTCTTCTGGCTGATCTAACAATTAAATTAACATAAGACGGATTAACAGGAGAAAATCAAATTTAGTTACATATATATGGTCACGAGAGGTGGAGTACAGTACAGGGAATATAGTCGAAGGAATTGTAACAGCTATATTTGACGTCAGATGGGGTAGTAGATTGGGTTGGTTTATCACTTTGTGAGGGGTGTAAATGTCTAACTATTACATTGTTTTGTACACTTGAAACCAAAAAAAAAAAAAAAAAAAAAAAAGAGGTGCTAGCTTTTTTGATCTTTGATGCTTTTTGCTTGTTTGTTTTTGGTGTGGAGAAAACGAGACAGTCAGGTCTAACTTAATCTTTGGTTAAACCATAAGAGTAAACCAAGTACCCAATGAAAATGAATATCCCATGTTACCCCACGACAATCTTGACTTCTTGAGTCAGTTACCCTATTGTCTCAGGTATGACAATGGAAAGAAAACCAGAATGGAATATTTGAGATGTCTGTTTGTCTAGTCACAAGTTCGGTGAAAACCAGTGAAATATTTCTGTTAAATAACAGGCCATATTTTAAGTTCAAGTCCTAATTTGCACCCTATTCAGTATAATAGAATTAAATTCTAAAGGTCTAAATACCTTAAACAAAATTGATTGGGTAATCTACTAGAATTGAACTAAAGAATACTTAAATCATCAGACATAAAAATTACAGAAAGGATTGCGGAGCCATTTCATTGTCTAAAGCTTGAGTATGTCAAGAAAATCCCTGAACAGAAGAGGCAGAGATGGAATCTTAATGGTCAAACAACCTCTCCTTCCTCAAAAGACCAAGCTATCCTTGCTGAGTCTGGTTTTTCTATTTACACCTAAGGATTGAGAGATTCTTGATTAAGTGTTGGTCTAGCAACTGATATTTTCTCCCTTATAGGCAGCTGGAAGGTATTAATTTACTTTAAGACAATTGACGCTTGGACTGGCTCAAAGATAAAAATGAAAGGATAGGTGGAAGAGGTCCCCTTTTCTTTTTCATTTGGGACTTTACATCGAGTTCCGAGGAGCAGTTTACCATGCCAGGGGCTGGATACAAATTCAAATGTACTGTTTCCCATGCACGGTCCTGGTGAGTACTGAATTAGAATTTATTTTAATGATCGTAACACGAATGAATCTTACATAACACTTGCAATAGTTTAGCACCATTTGCTTTTTATCCTGATGATTAGGAACACTGCTACTGCAGAACCACCAGCAAACTTCAAGAAGAGGATATTTTAAAAGTTTTCTTCAACAAAGTTCCTGTGTTTTCAAGGCTTACATGTAGTTAGCATTGTGAAAAGAAGCTTTATGAAAAGCCAAGTAGGTAACATAAAATAGGTGAGCCGAAACATGGTTTTAATTATGCCAGACTGGGGTAGTTTATAGCTCACAGCCTAGCACCCTAACGTAGGTCTGAAGTACTGACTAATTGTAATTTTGTCAGTAATAACCTTGAGACACAGATAAACAAAAGTGTGCAACAGTCTGCCTGGGTCTCTGAAGGACCGGGGTGGCATCTAATTTAGATTAAACAATGAATTCTATAAATTTAATACTTCGCATGCACATTAATTTAGAAATACCGGAGAAAATATAAAAACTTAGAGAGCTTTTTTTTTTTGAATCCTGAATTTGAAGATAATTATCAGATTCAAGGGATTTGCAGGGTATAAAAGAATAAAAGTTTTCATTTAGTGAAGATGAATAAATGTGCAAAAACCTTGTGGGGTTAAAAATAGTTGTGCATATAAATCAAGTGGAAGATCCATTCTTGGACCCCGATAGCAATTACTGTCTGCACATTTTTCTGCAATTTATCATGAAGCACCTCGTGGCACTGCCTCCATTGTTAGTCTGAAATGCTTATTTAAATCTTTTGTGGTTATTTAACCATTCATGTTCATTTAACGAGCTCAGGTGTGAGTGCCTCAGTGTGGCAGGCACTGCCCTTGGAGCTCTGATATAGATCTCTCCCCGAGTTCCCATCTACTGTTGGGGCTGAAGGCAGTAATAATGCAAATGAGGAAAGGACCGAGGTTGTTGTATAATAAATGATGTATCTGGTCTTTGTCCCAAGGTCCTGGCATGGAGCTGCTAGACCCTTGGAATTTCCTCAGTGATTGGAGAGTTTCTGTTATTCATAGTAGGCCCCTGGTCCACACCTCAATTCATACTAATGAGGTAACTAACTCTTAGTGGACCCCTGATACTTACAAGATGGGGGCTGGCCCTGCCAGAAAGACCAGCCTTGGGGTTAGAGGGTTGGGGCTTTGAGCCACGAGACATCAGCCTGATCTCCAGGGAGCAGAAGGAAGAAAAGGCCCACTCAAAAAAACTCTGGACACACACTGATGTGCTGGGAGGGTGACATGTCTTCACTCCACGAGGAGAAGACACAGGAGCTCCACGTCTAAGTCTGAGACCCTTCCAGACCTCACCATTTGCATCTTTTCATTCAGTTCGTCCCGATTTGTACCCTTATAATAAAAGTCTAATCATAAGTACAGTGTGTTTCTGAGTTCTTTGAGTCATTGCAGTGAATAATTGATCCTGAGTGGATAGTGGGAACCCCAAAACTTGTGGCCTGTGTCTAAAGTGAAGGCGGTCTTGTTAGGGGCTGGGACACCTATGCTGACTCTGGGCAGGTAGTGTCTGAAATGCAGTGATCACCCCAGACAGCCATGAGTTCCACAGAGAAAGTAGGAAAGGCGCGGTGGTCAGGTGTGGGTGGCAACATTAGTTGATAGGTAAGCAAGGCCTCTTGGAAGAACATGCAAGCTGAGACCTGCAGCCCCCGGGACGCTCAGGGAGAAGGTTCCAGGCAGAAGAAACCACCAGCAAACGTTCTTGAGGTCGCAACAAGCACAGCATGTTAGACACATGAGACCAGGGACCTGGAATGGAGGAAGTGGGGAGGCGTGGTGGGTGGGGGTGGATCCCATGCAGCCTATGACATGTGGCAAGGGGCTTGCCTTTTCAGAGTGATGGGAAGCTACTGGACGGTTATGTCAGAAAGTGCTGCGATCTGATTGCTAGCTTTGGACAGGCACTCTGGCTACCAGGTGGGAAACATGAAATGCAACTTGGAGTGTGAACATGTTGACTGCCAACTTTCCTGCAGGCTCCCCGAGGGCAGGGAATGTAGTTTGTGCTTTTCTACAGTCACATAGTGCTTCACGTCGATGCTGAGGTACATGGACAAGGCACTATATACATATATGCTGAAATATGAATATGCACGAAGAAAGACGAGAACACAACTGAAGGGGAGACGAATCTGTGCTCAATACCATCGTGTTTCCCTGAAAATAAGACCGAGCCGGACAATCAGCTGTAATGCGTCTTTTGGAGCAAAAATTAATATAAGACCGATTCTTATTTTACTATAAGACTGGGTCTATAATATAATATAATATAATATAATATAATATAATATAATATAATATAATATAATATGATATGATATGATATGATATATTATAGACAGGGTCTTATATTAATTTTTGCTCCAAAAGATACATTAGAGCTGATGGTCTGGCTAGGTCTTATTTTCGAGGAAACACGGCATCAGTGGTTGAACTGCAAGGTTACTAGGACTGAGTTTGAAAAACAGATAAAATCTGGATTAAAGCAGAAAAAAATCCCACCATAATCTATACATTTAAAAAAATCCTATACATTTTTCCTAATTTTTGAAAAAAAATTAAATATCTAGGTCAGGGGTTAGCAAACTATGGCCCTTGGGTGAAATCCAGCCTGCCAGCTATTTCTGTTGAAACCTGTCAGTAAAAACCTATTTTACTGGAACCTGTCCTGGCCCATTTGTTTACACATTTTCTAGGGCAATTTTCACATGGCGCAGTTACGTAGTTGTGACAGAGCCTGCATGGGGCTGTCTGGTCTTTTATAGAAAAAAGTTTGCTGACTTGTGATCTAGACAAAAGGCTGCCCTTCGTGACTGTCACTGGGATGTTCAACACAGTGTGCGTTACTAGTCTCTCAGTGCGTTAGGGTCATCTAGGCTCTCAGCGCGTTAGGGTCGTCTAGGCTCTCAGCGCGTTAGGGTCGTCTAGGCTCTCAGCGCTTTAGGGTCGTCTCGGCTCTCAGAGGACAGTTTCAGAAGATGGCAGCAAGCAAAGAGACGGTTTCCATTTGCAGTGAGAGAAGGAGAAGAGGAAGAAGGAAATGAGGGGTTGTTTACATGGAGGGACATCACCCTGGGAACCCAGCACATGCAGCTGAGCTCTAAGCAGGTACTATGGCCTCCACCTTCTAGAAGGAGGCTAAAGCCTCAGCTATGAGACAAGGCTGCTCTGCTCCAAGAACAGGTACAGAGTGAAGAGTAAAGGGAATAGACAGTGAATACTGGACGAGGACATAGGCAGAGCTTTTCTGCTCTCAAGCCTGTCAGTCTTTCCACAATGAGGTAATATAATAACGGTGAGGGAAACCCCACCTGGAGAGCACTGACCACGCACAAGGACTGCAAGGAACCAGGCTTCCTAGGAACAACCTCAGTGACGCCATTACGATTATTCTCCTTTGTAGCTGTGGGAAGGCTGTGGGTGGAGAGGAAGCCCAGACAGGCTCCGGAGCTTGTGCAAAGGCACATGGGTCACTACCAGGGAGGACCTGGGACTCAGGCCCCAGGTGTGTGTGATTCCCAATCCACGCTGTTCAGAATGCAGCTCAACACCTTTGACATTCAGGTGTGGGCCTCTCAGGTGTGGCCCATGGGCCAGTAGCGGCGGCAGCAGCACCTTGCAGCATCTCAAGTCCTGGCCCAGACGTCCCGAATCAGAGTCCCCAGGTGAATTGTAAGCACAGTCAAGTTGTAACACACTGCTTAGACAAGGCCTCCCGGCTTTGTTCCAACTGCCACTCCACTAGTTAAAAATTTCACCTTTAATAATCCATGAAGTGCTCCCAGATGGGGCCATGTCCCGATGTTCTCTGTAAAGGCTGTCTGCCAGGTTGAATTAGCTTCCCGGATTCTGAAATAGGTTTGAATCGGTTGCACCTAGCATTTCCCTCGATTCCACGTGTGCTTCACACCGGGAACTCTTAGAACCAACACAACACGCCTAACTCTTCGGCAAACAGTGTAGAGCGATGGATCGATCGCTTGGAAAGTTCAGCAGAGGAACCCAGCTGTGGGGATTCAATTTACAGAACAAAGTCCCTCCTGTATCTGGGCTCCTGCCACTTCTGCTGAGTACCAAGTTCAGGGAAGGGACAAGTATCCAGAGAGGGCACAAGGAGGAAGCAAGGCCCACTCAGCCCGACAGCTGTCCTCTGTGGGATGGGACAATTCTTCCACATGCAAGCAGTGTTTCCATGGACAGCTGGGAAAGTCAGCCGCACGCACACAAATACTGTATGTATTATAAGAGACAAGCACCCCCCCCTTTTTTTTTCTTCTCCAGAATGTAACTAATTTCACTTCCCATTTCCACAGTGAGTTTGCAGCGAAGGTTGCAGGGTCATCACAGAGCTAACTCCTCCCGGGATGTGTCCCTTTCTCCTCATTGTCTGAACTCACCCTGGAGCCTCAAAGACCAAAGCGAAAGCTTCCTCCTCTACTTCTGCCGCTGTGATTGGAGCTGCCCTCAGATATGCCCAGAGGGCTCAGTCCTTTCATGAGAATCAGCCCAGGTTTGATCCTGCACATTTCGCTATTTCTGCTGATTCTGAGTTCCTCCTGCTTCCCAGTGGGTAAGCTGCCCATGACAATAGCAGTGGGGGCTGGGACATCAGGAAAACAACACAGGTTAATGGTTTCTACATATCATTCTAGCTTTTTTTTTTTTTTTTGGTTTTCTACTATCAAGCAAAACACTGCCTAGAAGTGAAAAAAAAAACAAAACCCAGAAGTCACCAACTGTCTGCCATGGGCCCCTCATCCCTATGGCTGCAGGTTGGCTGCAGGTTTTCTCTCAGGGTTCCAGATGGTTGCTCTCACCGTGGGGTCGGATTAAGATTCAGGTACCACGTTAGGGCACTGCTCAGCTGGAGACAGGCAGGGACCCCAGGTAAGAGTTCCAGGGAAAAGCTCCCTCTTTGGATGTCAGCATTCATCCTGACCACAGGGAGTTAGCGAAGATGCAGACTCTTGTCAAAATCTCTCTCGATGCTCTGCCATAAAGCATCTGGGAGCCCCCGGGCTGGGTGCTTAACCTCCCTAGACCCAAATTCCCGTGTCGATAAAGTGAGAGGTCTGCACTGTTTGAGCCTTAAGACTTCCATCGTTAGGATGTACTTCTTTGTTCCTGCTTTGAGCTATACTCCCCCCACTAACAGGATTTCTATCCAAATGAATAATCATCCAAGAACTGACAAAAAATGACAGCATTATCCTCCCAACCCTAATAGCCATCACCGCCCTGCTCAACCTATACTTCTACATACTAACATACACCACATCCCTGCAGACAAGTACACACAGCTGCTTTTTGTGGGAAGACGCGGGGAAAGGAAAAGAATGTGGAACACCTACTGAGGAAATAATTACTGAGAGTGACGAAATGTTATCCATTTCTGGATTTGCCCTGAAACCACACAGACCTTCCGGCCCTGAAACTAAATGGCAAACCACCTAAACCCTAGTTCCAGTTTCGCAGTGGTACACTGGAGTTACAGATGTCTCTCAGGCACGATGTTGGGAAAATCAAGAGAGGAAACGAACATACAGGGCTCGGCTTACAACCTGCGTCCTGGGCCCTTTCCCTTTCTTGTCTCTTCCAAGCCTGACACAGCAAAGAACGAGGGGATAAGCCAGCTCCCTGTCCTTCTCTGGAGCCCAGGCAGCGGCTTCATTTCCACAGGCAAAATCACTTCCGAGCTCAGGTGAGCGGCCGCCCCTCCAGCCTTGTGGAGACCTCACCTGGTACACTGAGCGCAGCTCACACAGATGCTCGGGCGATGGTGTGGCCTGTGTGTACCTCGGGGTACATCCTGTGGGGACCACACTCATTTACAACCCCCATCCCTCCCCCGAAACACCTTGTCTGTGCAGGAACACCGTGTAGGTAAGTCAGTGCCTTGCCTTCCTGCTAAGGGAATGGCTGGTTATGGTCCTCGTATATATATACAGGTCTTGCAGTAAAGATAGCATGACCTTTATATTTCTCTGGTATATAAGATTATATTCCCAGAGAACAAAAGTCCTGGGTCACTTGGATAAAATGCTGTCACCGTCTTTATTTCTTTCACCCTCAGCTTTGTCTGTGCCGAGGTTCCTGAACTTACTGTACTGTCTGCCTCACTTCCTCCTTTGGGACTCTCAGAGTCACCTCTGCAGCTCTAGGAAACTGCATTTCCATCGTAAGGCTCCAGGCCTACTCTAGCGCCCCGCCTGTCTGCTTTGACAGCCACGGCGGTTACTGGCATGAACTCCCGAGTCCTTGGGGGACACAGTTCCCTGAGCCATTCCTACCCAGATGTGTTGGAAACACGTGCTTCTGTAGCAAACTTGCCTCTAATTAATTGTTTAAAGTCTCTGTATCCCCAGGGAAGATAGGAGATGTCTTTACCTCATATGGACAAGAACAGAGCAATTATCAATCAAATACTTCATTTCTAGAATTAATGATATTCACCATAGATAGTCTGAATAAGATTTCTACCTCCAAAACCACGAATATTTTATTTTTGAACTTATTCCATTAAACTTAGAAACCCCTCCAAGTACTACTATATTAAGTGTGAAAACAATTTCTACTCTATCAGTGATTTTGATCCTTCTAGATAGTTCTTTTGTTTTTTCCTAGGTGAGGACACAAATGTCCGGGGTCACTTGGATAAAATGCCATCACCGTCTTTACTTCTTTCACCCTCAGCTTTGGCTTAAGAGGGTGATTTGTAATTTTGCTGCACTTTTTATCATAGTTAGACATCCATCACCAGTCACACTTCCAGTTTCATTTAGATTGGAGGTTTCCATTTGAAGGTATTTGGGGAAAGAAAACAAGCATTTCATAGCGCTACATGGGAAATGTAGCAGACCTGAGTGGAACTCACTGATTTTCTTTAGGATTTTGATTATATGGGTCTATGAGTTTAGATGAATCAAAGTAAAAATGAAACTCAGCAGGCATGATGAAATCAACGGAAACCACTGAAACAGTTGGTCAGAGCCCCCCAAATTGCTTCATCTCTAATATGGGGCGGGGGATCCGGAACCTAATTCAAGAGACAGCTTCCGGGGGCTGTCACCACTCAACTCCTCAAACAGAGAAGGACATTTTTCAACAATGGATTGGTTTTTTAAGCGGTAGCTTTGCAGCAAATGACACTAAGTTAACCCCTATAAAAACAGGATTAAAGTGCTATGCCACTTTTTAAATTATAAAAATTGGACTTTAATCGCTGCAACGTTCTATATTGATACATTCTATGCTATATTGATACATGGACATGAGAGGGTGGGGGGAGTGGTCGAATAAGACCCAAATGACATATTTTTAGAACAATCTGATTAGCAATGAACTCACGGAAGAGAATGGAGTTGGGGAAACAACCCTGATCTTGAGTGGAAAGAGAAGTTTATGTTCTCTCCTCTGTCTTTCCTCCTGGACCCTCCCAGAGGCTGCAAAGGTACACAGGAATTTGTTGTGCAAATGACATTTTAAAAGAAATATTTTGTTCATTTGTAAAACAGAGAGGCTAATATTTACCTGACCCACCTCACGGGGGTGGGAGGGGCGTGGGACCCGGAGGCTGTATCCAAGGAAATCATACTTGTGTAAATACTGGAACCGGCCGTGAACCGAACACTTTATCATTACTGTATCCATGTTAGAACAATCCTAAAGGGGAGGCGGGCATCAAAACTGCTGACTGCTACCTGGAAATTCAGGTGTAATATTCTCAGCTGCCCGCAAAAAAGGATCTCTCTCTCTCTCTCTTTCTCTCTGTCCGTCTCTCTTTCTCTTTCTTTCTCTCTCTCTGACACAAAAGTATTCCACATAATTGCAATTAAATATGGGCTGTGTTTTTGTTTTCATGAAGTATCAGATAAAAAACAGATTAAAAGGATCTCTCTGAAGCTGAGCTCTACAAGAACCCTGGAATCATGCAGTATCGATGAACGGCATAGCTCTTTGTCTTATCAAGTGGCCCTAAACATGTCTCTCAGAACAAACCACCTTGGGAATGAAATGCAAATGAACACCGACCACCAAACTTTCCCTACTTTCTCTTTTTAAATATAAAGTCTGCCTGAAATATATTATCTATCCCTCCTTTCTTAAGCATCACTTGCAATAATTTTATATTGCAAAATCTAAAATTATAAAACATTTTGTGTTTTCCAATAGTTTTTCATGTGTATATCTCAAAACGTGGTGTGAATTTCTTTTTTGTGTTCTGCCAGAATACCTGGTAAAGTGCTAGACAAGTAACAGACATGATAAATTCTTCCTGGAGACTGATTAATTCAGTAAGATAAAACAAGTTAATATTAGCTATAAACTGTTCTTATCCTCCCTCATATACTATTTAATGTAGCTGGAATCTCCTTTTTCAAGAACGGTAACAAAAGTTTGCAGAAGTCAGATTTTCTAACTATATCGAGTTCATCAATTGCTTGATGGGAATCCCTTCTCTAATTCAAAGCTAACTTCAGAATTAGAACTCGTAAATGAGAACTACTTTATCTGTACATATTAATTATGTAATTATGACATAATGGAACCAATTTTTACAAGGCAACACATGAAAACCTACCTATTTTGAGTGACACTACAGGCCATCTCTCAAAATTTTTGTTTCAAAATGCATGTTTATTAGTCTTCTACATCAGTATGTTTTTCTTCAGCAATGGAAACGAAATTTCTTATTGCACAGTCCTACTAAGCCTGACTAGACAAATGAAGTATTACTGTTTAACAAATGCACGATGAAGCTCTTTGGACCAATTTCCATTTGAAAGGCAACGTTTTCATTTTCTCTATGTAAGAAGAGAAAACCAGCACAAACTCCATCTCTCTGTTGTACCAGGGACACTGTGTTGTTTACTTGCCGACGGCCTCGATTTCCTAAGTAGTCAACAGTGAACCATGCGTCCTTGCGGGCCTTAGGACACCTCTTGGAGTGGACGTAATCATTTATTACACGGAGTAGGTCTAATTCTCCCTTGATTTATGGCAGTGGTGATAAGATTGCATCTCACAGAATGCCTTGCTGGGAGGAATCCAGATCCACTAAAATCTTTATGGGCTCCCCAGGACGAGTTGGGACGCAGGTGGTATTCTCATTACTATAACCAAGGACATGGAGGGTTTGCCTGAGGTCTCCTGGCAAGTTAGTTATTCAGGGAACAGAATCTAGGTCTCCTGAGGCCTAGCGCACAATCACAAAAGCGTAGAACTTTCAGGGGGAGTGCTCAAATCACGTGCACAGACAAGCAGAGGGGACATGCCACCCAGGATGCTCACGGCAGAATCCCCATAGCAACCTGACGCCGTCCCCTCTGACAGCACATAGAGCACACTGAAGGGTATCAAACAACATAAAATCCTAAGGCTGCCCTTAAGTAGGTGAGATCATCACTCTGACTCCCTGATCTCCTACAGTCCAAGCTAGTGGCCCCAAATTCCTCTCCTGAGCGCAAGACACAGTCACAGAACCAGTCTTTGGCATACAAGGGACTAGCAAGCTCTGATGATGAAATCTGATAGCAATAATGTCAAACTTTATATGACCGTAATCCCGGTTTACAACAAGACATGAAACCACCATCCTGCTATTTATATTACCATCAGCTCGGCTACGATGGTACAAACAGTCTGCTAACGGCATTAACAGCAGCACTGGCAGAATCACAGCGCTGAGGGCTGCGGTTACACTATTCGCATCGCTGTTTATATGTCACCATCAACTTGGGCAGTCAAGCATGTTACACATGGGTAGACACGACAAGGAAGACGGACGTCCACATTTTATGCCCAAATCGAGGCTCCTGGACTGGAGACTTTGGGGCTGTCACCCTACTCTGTGTGCTAAGGTCTGTCTGGCTGTCCAGTTGGCTGTTTGGGTTGCACGACGTTTGTTATGGAGCTAGGGAAGAGCAATCTGTTTGGTGCCATCCTCTGATTTGCTGGGAAGTACTATTTAAAACTGATAAGAAAGTGAAAGCCGAAGCTGCTGGCCAAACTTACTGTCTCCTTGGCAGCGCAGGGGACCCACACTCAGTTTGGCTTCAGAGCCTTGCCGGTCAGTGTCTCCAACCACCACCTGGTTCACTGGCAGGTGATCTTTGTAGGATAAGAAGCCGGCATCCTTCCTCCTGAATCACGGGGAGAGATGGAAAAAGAACAGGGGGCTGAGTCAGAAACGTGTGTCTTCTGAGAACTGCTTAAGCTGTCTAATAATTGACCACATTCCATAAATGTTCAGAAGTTCATTAATGAGACACAGAGTTAAAGGGTTGTTTTCTCCCTTCCATCAGGTGGTGTCACAGCGCATTGCTCAGAAGTAACTGTGACATCCTCACCTTCTGGAAACCAGAACCAACACCCTGATTTCCACAGTGTCACAGCCAGCATGCTGCAGGCTACGTTAGGCTGAGAGGAGACGACGGTGCTGCTTGAAGAAAACACACCAAACACTGAGCACACATGCAGAGTTTGCTGTTGTAATGGAATCCAAAGTTCAACAAAGTCAACCTGATTTCTTACATAATACCGTGTTTCCCCGAAAATAAGACCTACCCGGAAAATAAGCCCCAGCTAAAATTGTCGGCCAGGCAGATGCATTTAGTACATTATGACGATGTTCCAGAAGAAGATGACATAACTGTATTTGAATAAATGCAGGTTGTTGTGCATGAAAAAATAAGACATCTCCGAAAATACACCCTAACGCGTCTTTTGGAGCAAAAATTGATATAAGGCCCGGTCTTATTTTCAGGGAAACACGGTATATAACACAAAACCCTGTTTAAGAACAACATAAAATAACAACCCTTTGTCATCTTCATGGCTTTGAAGCAGTCACATCAGAGGCTTTCTTCCCTGCTGTGCCTCAGCGAAATAAGGGACCTTTTTTTTGTTCCTTCATCGCTTCTTGTTTATTTTAACAACTGAAAGAGTTGGAGTGATGTTTCCAACACAGAGCAGGTGCTTACTGTCTATTTCTGTCTATAACGGGGAGTGGAGCTGACTCTCCTCCTAGCTTCCTTCTCCTGTTTATACTTACCTTGTTTCAGGTCTCCTAACTCTGCCCTACGCCGCTGCACATACAGAGGACAGGCTAGCTGCAAAGTTCTGATTCCAGGATGGAGCACAGACATACAGCAGTTGTTCTTGGGGATGGCGCCCAGGTGAGCTACGTACAGCCGGACATCACCTTCCTAGGAAATCCCTGGCCCCTCATCCCCTTTTCATGCTGCTGAGGCTAAGGGGACCCCTTACTTAAGGCTGGATGGGTGGGGGTCACAAAACAGTGTAAAGTCATTCCCTAAATTTACCTTATATATTTTTTCCCCCCTGTTCAGTCTGAACATAAACAACAAATTTTAAATTGTACATGCGACTGATCACAGGATAGAAAACTGATTTTGGAGGACAGAAGAATGAGAGACAGCATTCAATAATCAGGTTAAAGATTCGCTGCTCGCATCTCTTAGCACAGAGTGCGGGGGCTGGAGGGGAACCAACTGGAAGGCTGCATTTACCATGCTCTGTGTTAGGAGCAGTTATGTGTCCCCGACCTTCCAGTGGACTCATTTGTTAATATTCAAAAGGGCTGGTCTTCAATTATTTTGCAAACAAATCTGATTAACATCAGAGATGACAAAAATTTACAAGCTACAGTTTATCAAAACCTTTACATCATTGATCAATGAAGCTGAAAACTTAACATCGTGATTCATCAGATGGACTTAATTTCATACTTTTATCCAATGTGGTACGTGTATCTTTAGTTAACATTTTTCAATGGTAACTATGATAGTCAATAAAGTCAAGTATCAAAATGAACAAAACAGAGGCAGATATTCAAATTAGCAATCCAAAACTATGTAAAAGAATAATGTGTATTCAGTCACACTGCAGTAACTAAAAGAATTAGAGCAAAAATGACTAATTTCTAGTACTATTTTAGAGAAAATATTAATTTCAACTTTAAAAAATATATTTTTAAAAGACTTTCTTATATTGAACATAAAATATTACTTCACTAGAACCTATATATTATTTTTATATTTATTTGTAAGTGTGTGTTTGAAAAACTTTTGATAATAAGGTGAGGATCAAAAAATATGAAGAACACTACTCCCATTCACGTACTCGTGAAACAGTAATAACAACACGACATCCTTATTGAGTACTTATTTACATTGGACTCTTTCTTATATATTAGCAACCCCACCGTCCATATGTCAGTTAAAAAAGCTTTGTCTTTTAATTCTCATTTACAGATGAGGTGAAAAAATGCCTTTTAGATGAATTTACCTTCCTAAAATGTTGAGGTTATTTATTTGTAAGAAGTCAGTTTAAAGATATTTGTAATGTTTTACTCACATGCACCCCCTACTTCATTTACATCCTAAGTAAAACAAAGGTCTAGAACTACCTCATCTCCAAATTAACCACTGAGTTCAATAATGAAGTTTATAGAAGGTTGCAGTTCAGCTGGTAGTTAACAACACTTAGATATTCCTAACCAAACCAAGAAAACAGGAAAAAAATAATTATCAGCTGAGAAAAAGGGGTAAAGATACTTTCTCCACCATTTTTTTAATGAGAGTTCTAAATAGGGCTCCGGAGATTTTAAAGCCTTTTAAAGCCGTCAACAACTGTGTGTGAAAACTCACAAAGCAGTGGACTGGCCTGGGAACAAATTGGCTGTGGAAACAAATTCATGGGTAGTGATAAAGTGGATGGGCTAGAACAAAGTTCCGGATGTGATGCTACAGCACAACCCACTTTAATAAAAATGATGCCTGGGGGAAAAGAAAATAAACTGAGATCTGGAGAGGGGCCCTTCAAAACACCTGTGAGATGTCCATCTTAGCACCTGTGTGAAAAATTATACAGTAAGCAAAACAAGCCTTTGTTGAAAGTTCTGATCTTTACAGATGGAGGTCAATCTAATTTAGAAAGATAATCAGTAACTATTTATGTTAGCAGAAGCTAATTACATCTGCTAGTGGGTTTGTACATTAGCATCCATTTCAAAGAAGCCCTAAACTCTGACTTCTACATAAGCCTTCCATCAGCATTGCTATTGAAGTGGATTCTATGGCTTTTGTTTCTCTAACCTGGCATTTCTGTTCTGTTGCCTCAGTACTATTTTCCTGAGGAATTCTGCCGCACACTGCTGTTCTTCCCCTGCTTTCTTTTCGTAGCCTGCTGAGAAACAAACAAGCCTCTAGGTAGTTCAGTCTTGCCCTTAGCTCAGTGAAAAAGAGAAAACAAAACAAAAAAACCTCTAAAGAAAAAATAAACACCCAAGCCTCTGCAATTGTGAGCCTGCCTTTCTACCAAATGTTGTGAGTCACCACACTACACGTCTGTCCTATAATTCTAACAGAGAAGAATGACTTCTCACTTGTAAGGTTTTAGAGGTACCTGGTTACTTAAAAAAAGAAAAAAGAAAAAAAATATATAGTCAGTGAGCTTTCATGCATTTCCATCAGAACATCACCTAAGTTAAAAATTTCTGGAAGAATCCGGGAAGTCAAACTTTTAGCTATAGAGGCATTAGAAAGAGACATAGAAATGACAAATACACACATGAGAGGATACTTAATATTATTAGTCCCTAGAGACATTCACCTGAAACTATACTGAGATGCTACTGTACTCCTACCAGAACAGTTATAATAAAAAAGACAGAAAAATAACACATGTTGACAAGGTTGGGGAACCTGGAATCACATACATTCCTGGTGCGGCTGTAAAATGGTATAGTCACTTTCGAAAATAGCTTGGCAGTTTCTTAAAAGTTAAACATAGATTTATCATGTGACCCAATCATTCCATTCCTGGATATCTACCCAAGAGAAATGAAAGCCTCAGTCCACAAAAGACTTTTAGGTACATGTTCACAACACCTTTATTCATAATAGCTCCAAAGTGGAAACAACCCAGTGTCCGTTAGGTAGTGAGTGGGTAAACACAGGGTAGTACGTCCACATGAAGGAGCATCACTGAGCAATAATAGAAATAAAATATGGATACAAAATGCAACACGAGTAAACCTCAAAAACATGATGCTAAGTGACAAAAGTCAGACACAGAAGACCATTGAGTCTATAATTCTGTTTTTATGAAATGTTCAGAAAAGACAAATCTCCAGAGACAGAAAGTAGATTAGTGGTTGCCTGGGGCTGCGGATGGGAACAAAGATGAATGGTAAACAGAAATCTTATAAGGGTAAACCTGGATTGAGGTAACTTGTTGTACAGCTCGGCGAATTGAATAAAAATCCTTGAATCGGACACTTACAATGGGTGAATGTCATGGTATGTTAATTATACTTTAATAAAGTAATTAAAAAAACTGCAGGTAGGTGTGATTACCAATTGGCAGTGGAGAAAGACATTTCCTTCACACACCTCTTAACTGGAAATACTGGTGTATGGAATTATGAAGTATATTTTCTGGCTTCAGAGTCTTCTACCTGTGACTAGGAATCTGGGACTACAAAATCTTGACTGACTTCTTTGTAAAGGGGTTTTACCCTGGCTTTCAAGTTTCTATCCATGTTTACGTATTCCATTGACCTAGCTTTCTGTATAGGGTCTCAGACACCCTTCCCAGATACCCGCATTCAGTCCGTTTCCTCACCCTTGACCTCTACAAAAATGCTTTAACATGAGTCAAGATTTGAAAATGGCACAGAACATTCCACCAGCTTCCCCTATGTGCCAGTCCCCTCCTCATTCTTTATTCAGAATTGTGCCCTTTACCCCAACCTGCTATACCTGTCATCTTCCCAAACTATCTTGAAACTGGAACCACCTCGCTCATCGAAGGCCAGTCACCCCTGGTTTTCCAGGACAGCCTAACAATAAAGTTCTGTCCAACTGTCACCATGTACAATTGCAATATCCTGAAATCGTCAATACTTTTAAGCATCAAGGCTTCATGAACTCAAGGACTGCTTGTAAACCTTTTGGAATCTTTGGAGCGATTTTTGGTTCAAACAATATGTTCACATTATCTGTCCGTCTTTGTATCTTTTCTCTTGATCCTTTCTGCCTAATAGCCATCCCCAGACACACTGTACTTTTCCCACAGCAAATTGAAAACGTAGGTCAAAAGATAAAAACCTACCAAAATTTTCCTGGAAAGTTATTATTCTGCTAGTCACTTCCACTAAAGATGTTAGATGCATTAACATCTAATTAAAGGATATTTGCATTGTTCTTATTCTTTGCATCTCTTAAATCTAAAAGCATATTAACTTACAGTTATATATAGTTTTAAAATACTCATAGCACTTTCTTATGGAAGATCTCATTTGTTCCTTGTAACTTTGTTGGTACAAGGAAATAAGGATATACAGTTGAACCCGACAGATTTTGATTCCCAAATAATTATTCAGGAACATATCCATTACATAAAGTGAGACAGACTCCACCCAAGAATGAGATGTTTTTTCAGGGTATAATACCAAATAACTACTGAATTCTTCACTAGTTCATACCTAATGTATATAAAAAAGGTGGGACGTCTATAAACTCAAGTCAAGGCTAGTTCTATTTGAAACATTTTTTGTTTTTTAAGTAAATGAGAATTTTTGTCTTTTTTTTTTGGTCATCAACTTCACCTTTCTACATCTTCTCTGCTTGGAGATGCACCCCACTGCCTTCCCCTTAACAGGAAATCAATGCTCTCATTCTTCCTCTGTCCTGGCCCCTATTTAAACCAACTTTCAAAGAATAATGTGACATTTTTCCCCCATTCATTTTTAGTACAAGCAAGGCCTTCATGAGACAAAGGGCTACTCTTGGAAACCAGGTCTCTATGAATGGTGAAGGATGGACTGGGGAGAGGGAAGAATGTTCCTGGCATCACTGAAGTGACAATTGGGAGGTGACTACAAGTTCTTACAAGGCCAGCCCTCTATCACCATAGAACAGGTTGACCAGTCCCTCATTCACAAAAATCATGATCAGAAGTCAATGTCCTTGTGCACAGCCCACACAGGGGCTATCTCAGCCTGGCTGTACCACCAGAAGCTGAAATCAACAGCTAAACTGTGTGAGGCACAATAGAGGAGAACTTGTAAAATACTTCTGATGGCGTCCTCAGTCACCATTGACTATTGAACTTTCCTCAATGGATGTAAGGTAGTGTTCGCTACAAAGCAATTAGAGTAATTAAGAAAACAACCATTACAATTAGATCTTTAGAATCCATGTCTATGTCCCCTATGGAATGAAAGTAATTACAGATTCAATTACTCCTTTTCAGTGGGAATAGCTTAGGACTTTTATAAATGCAACATAATTATCTGCTCAGTTTAGAATCTCTTAGAAAGCCCTTGTAACCATTTCAGGATTCTATGCAAAATGTTCTTTGATTTTCCTTCTGGAATGCAAGTTCCCTGGGGTCAGATATATTGTCTCGTGCAACCTTATAAAGCAGATACTAGTAGGCACCTAAAAGTGGCTTACTCCATATGTTTCATGATTGAATAAATACATGAATAAACATAGAATGTAACTAGGCACAATCCTAAAATAATAGTCAGTATGTGCTCATCACACCAATGGTGAGAGATGAATAAGAAAACCGTTCTTATAATTAGAGATCCTTGAAGGCTCTTGAGACACTTTTATTATTCCCTTTCTATAATTGAGGTTTTACTTTTTGTTTAGAAAGTAGTATTCAATTACTGGCCTTATCTATAATTAATATAGTGGAAAGGGCACAAGAATTAGATCATAAAGACTGGAGTCGGATTCAACCCTGCCTCTATGTAAAAGAAGTTGCTAAGTTTACTTGGTCCATTATTTTTCTTACATAGATAAGTTATGGTATGCTTTGGTTCTGAAGGGTATCAGAATATACAACCCCCAAATATGCCTCTTTGGCATATAGATTATGGTTCTTTTTGGGCGGGTTCCTTTCAAGGTTGTGCATGGCTGGCTTTATTCCACAGGCTGTATCTCTGGCCCACAGGACACACAATGCATTCTTGTCCTATGGAAGCCTGAAAGGGGAGGCCACTGGCACACACCATGCCCTTTACGTGAAGCTGGGCAGGGATGCTCCAGGCTGGTGTGAGTCAATCCTGCGCTAACTCCAGCAGTCATGACTTAAGCTCTCGGATTCATTCCTCTGAAGATCCCATTTCCCACTCTTACAATGGTGGCAATGGATGGAAGCAGGCAGAATATGTGGACAACTCTGCAAATAAATCTTTTCCACTGGTCTCTTAGACTTCTCCAGGAATTTTTAGACTTCCCTTTTGTCACCTGAGATAGATAACTGTAACTTGGTTTTAGAATGTGGGGGTACGTGACCCTTAATCTAGTTCACGGCCTTAAAGCCAGTGCTGAAAATCCAAGACAAAAGAGGCACCTAATGTATGATCCTTTCCTTGGATATGAAAAAAATCCTAAACCTAGCCGATTTTTATACCACCACATTTTCATCTAATTTAATCTGTGTAAAGCATTCCTCACCGTCCCCACAAATCTTCACAATTGTGAAAGACAATAACTGACTCTTTATTTCCTAAATTTTTCCTTAAATAGACCGGCCTACCCAAAAGAACATTAGTTCTGATGAATTTGGCCTCAGAACTAAGTTCAACATGGCTTCAATTTTTATTTTATGGATTTGACCATTCTAAAAGGTGCTATTTTTCAATGGCTCTTAACTGAAAAGCACTGCTTTTTCTTCCCATTGCCATTTCCAAAGCCCTCTCCAAGTAACACAAATCCACAGAAATTATTTTCATATTGATTACTGCCATCATCTTTTCTCTACAAACATCAGATCATCTTCGACACACTTTGTCATTCCCACTTCACCTCAGCAGGTCATTTTCTTCCCCTAGTGGACACAAAACACTTGTTCAATGGTAAAAGTGGTTTCCTTTACCCATTTCTGAACTCTGTATGGCCCTTAAAATGATCAATATTTGTTTTTATATTATCAATATCTTGACGATACTGTGGGATGTAAACACGTGGAAAAGGTCTCAGCTATAATAATGAAAAGCACTTATTCTTTAGGCTCAGATGGTCCAAATAAACACAAAACTCCAAAATCTCTCTCAGTAACGGAGACTAATGTGTGTTAGAAGGCAGCCATGGAAAAAGGCTTATGACTGCTATCAGTCTCAGATTTGAAGGAAGAAGGATGACCCCAGGAAATTGAAAACAAATGATCTAAAATTGGGGAGGAAGCCAACAGAATGATGTATAAGCCCAGGGAATCGAGAGCTTCAGGGAGGAAAAAAAAAGTGGTCAATTATATTCAAAATATTGCAAAAATGTCTGTATTAAAAAAATTAAAGGGTGCATGTCAGGTATATCACTATGAACATCATTGGTGGACATATCTTAAAGACTTTCACTAAAGTAATGAAAATTTTCAATAATTGATAATCATAGGGGAAACCAGAGAGAAATTTAGAGACCAGCCCTAAACTCTTGTTTTGAAGTTGGAATAAGAACTGAGAAATGAAGAAGCGATAGAATAAAAGCTACAGGAGTTTGCAGCATTAGGAGATTTTGTTTTTAGAATGAGAGCTGAATCAATTAATTATGTTTTATCATATACGTCCCCAATTTGCCAACAATATTTTTTGAGCTCAGAAGCAAAACTCATGAAAGCCTTACGTATACATACAGTCAGCACACAGACAGCATATAACTGTCCAGAGTATAACTTACAGGGGCGTATAATTAGGACATCTGACCTCGGACGTCTGCTGGGGGATACACACAGCAAGTCCAGCATCCTCTAATTTCACATCCAGTGAACAAAGAGCATCTGGATCTCTTCCTTCACCTCATAACGAATCATGTGGGGCACACCTGACCTTGCAGCAGTATGACAGCCAACATATTTTGGGAAAAGATTCTTGGGCTGGCGTTCTTGGAGAAAATGACTGAAAGAACTAACTAGACAATTTCACAGTGAGGTTTGAGCTTTGTGGTTAACTCTATCCAGCTGGGTCTTTGATGCTTACTGCGTTTGGAGAGAAACAGATATTCAGTAACCCTCTTGGGGACATTCTAAAACTCCAGTTAATTAGATTTTAATAAACAAGGTCATCTTTATGGGCAAGTTTACTTTGTAATTTAGGGGGTGAACCATTTATGACACAACTTACACAAATTAAAAGGGCACATAAATCCTCCCCACAGAAGAATGGCAATAAAATCCATCGCTGTTAATTGAGGGATAACAAATACCATCAGAGAAAGGGGTGCGTGGCCTGGACTTGGGGGCTATGCAAATCCTGAACAATGCAAAACTTCAAGTAGTGGGAGTTTTATGGAGAGAATAAAGCACACAAGTGTCCTGCTTTTGCGGATTCATTTTGCTTTTGTGAGGATCCGGAAGGAGAAACTGCCATGTTGTTCTGATAGGGCAGAGTGTCCAGTATGTAAATCATCTGAAAATGGAAAAGGAAAGTCATGCCAACAAGCTGGGGGAGAATTTGGTCGTTTTATTTCCTCAAAGTGCACAAAATTTTGAGGACTGAGTCTAACTTCACTTAGAGGCTGTTGCAAGTTTGCTTGGGCTGCCGTCACAAGATACCACGATCGGGTGGCTTAAACAGCAGGCGTTTACTTGTCACAGTTCTGGAGGGTGGAAATCCAAGGTGAAGGGCTGGGAGTGCTGTCTGGGGAGGCCTCTCTCCCTGGCTGCAGACGGCCACCTTCTCACCACATCTCATGTGGCCTTTCTTCTGTACACACACACACACAGCACTGGCATCTCTTTCTCTTCTTATAAAGACACCAGTCCTGTAGGACTAGGACTCCACCCTTCCAATTCAGCCTTCCTTACCTCCCGACGGCCTTGTCTCCTAATGCAGTCACATTGTGGGTTGAGGTTTTCACATGAATTTGGAGGGAGGACACAACTCACAATTAAGTCCAGACAGCTGTATATATATTTTTTATGCTGAGTTTTGGGAAGTGGTAGTTCTGGGAGATGGCAATACATTTTTTAGAGGAAAAAAAAGATATTTGGTCTCCCAAGTGTGGGAAATGCTGCATATATTCTATATTCTACCCTTGGAGACACAAAATATCAATTAGTATAATAAAGACTAAGAGAATCCCTACATTGAGCAAAACATGTTGAACTTCGTTAAACCCAGCATCCTGGAAAAGGGATTTTTTTTTTTCCAGCACACATGTTACTAGCTCGAGAAATGACAGTCTGCGTTGCACTAGTCTGTGAAACGTGTTTTTGACATTCTATGGTTTCTCCAGTGCAGCAGCTTTAATGGCGAATCACTTCTAGGGCTTAATAGGAGAGATTAAGAGACAGAAAAGTAGAGAACATTGGTGAATATTTAGTATCTTCATTAAAGATGCCACGTTTGTATTTGCATACTTGTTCCCACCACACAAAGCCAGTGCGTTTCTTAACGAGGACAGAACAACTCGTGGACTTCTACAACGCAGCCCACCAAATCAGTTTTCCTTCCTTGGGGGGGGTGTGGAAATGAGAAACTACTCAACCCAGATGTTCATCAATAGAAAAACGAGAGATAAATTGTGATATATTCCTTTAAGAGAATAACATACAGCAATGAAATAAAAATGAACCAGAGCTATATATAAAAGCATAGTGAATCTCAAAGTACAACCCTGAAGAAAAAGTCAGACGTAAAAGAAGACATGCTGAATGATTCCATTTACACGGTGGTCAAGAACAGGCAAAAACAAGGTAAGTCAGAATAGTAGTACCCTTGGGGGGACTGTCCAGGAGGGGGTACGAGGCAGTTAGGGAGCTGATCACGCTCTCCATCTCGATCTGGGTAATGATTTCATGGGTCTCACAACACGTACAAATGATTGAGCTGTACAGTTATGATTCGTATGCTTTACTTCACACTTTTTTCTATGAAAGCTATAGCTCAACAGGGAAAAAGCATTGGTGGCTTATCACTGCTTTTTGAGCATTGGTCCCTTCACAAAGTAAGCCCCAATCTCCCAACATTCCGTGTGCTCTGGGGTTCCAGGCATATAGGATATGATGCAGTATCCACTCCTCGCCTCCTTGCCACACGAACCATTTACTTTTTGACTTGTTTTACTTTTCAGACTTCCTCTGCACATGTCGTTCCCTTTTCTGGAATGTTCTTCCTATTTTCCCTATTGCCATCCACTCATTCTTAAGGCCTTGTGTAGTTTCCATTTCTTCTGTGAAACGTTCCCTGACATTTCCAAAACGCATTATTACTCTTCCTCCGGGTTCTCAGAGCAATTTCTTTATATGGTCAATATAGTGATGGCTGACATAGATTAAGAATTTTCTGGGACTTGCCTGGTTTTAATATTTATCTCTTTGTTTCCATGGTACATTCCTACTGGGTAGCCTCATTTTTGGATTGGAGCATGTGGCCAAACAGAAATATAACTCTAGTGCCACAGTAGGTTTTAGGATTGTCTGTCCCTACTTCAATGTGACCTCCTGAAAAAGATTATGGCTTACTCATTTTTGTAGCCACAGGACTTGACCTTGACATGGCAGTGGCAATCATCTGTGTATTGTAAGCACATTTCACCTTTCTAAAAGCACTTTGCATTGTGGATTACCATAGTCCATTTTACTGGCACATTTTTATTGACATAAGGAAGTGATCAGAAGGCAAGACTCGAGAACAGCCGTATAACATGCATACCTTTCGTGGGCAGGATGGTGTTCTCTTTAAGACAACAGGGTCTTGTGTTCCATTGTGTCCAATTTCTATGTCCTCCTTCCACATTGGCTGAGTTAACGAATCTAAGTCTCAATTTCTATGTCTGTCAAAAATTTCGGGGGGTGACACTGAAATGAGTCTGCTGACTGTAAATCAGCACTGTGCTTATCACATTAAGTGAGCATTCAGTAAACATGAGGTTAAATCACGTGAAACTGCCAATGTCCTATTGTGTTTGACACTCATCAATGGCAGTTTCAGATGGCTCAATGTAACGTTCACTATTAAAATCATTATCACTTCCCTTTCCAACCCTGTCCAACAAATGGCTCATACCTGTTTAACACTTGGTATGACCAGAACAAAAACACAACATGTATAACGAAGGTTAAGTTTGTTTCAGGTTCCTGCTTTCTCCCAGGTAATGAGGCGTGATCTTTGTAGCAGGAAAGAGTTTAGAAAAGAGGACAGCTTCTCTCCAACTCCTCCTGTAAGGCTGGCTGCCTCCTGTACAGATTCACCAGCCTCAACCTTCATGCCTACTGACCGCGTAGGAGCTGCTAGCATTATGACGTGAGTGCACACATTCTAACTAGATCCAGGTACGAATTTCTTTAAAGATGGTACCTATGGGCTCATTTGAAAAAGGACTCGTGAACTTACTTGTTAAAACTTTCAGACAGAATTTGCTTCCTTATTCATTCAACAAATATCAACCGAGAGTCAACGGGGTTCCAGGCTCTGCCATTGCTCTGGTGGGGAACGCAAAAGTGAATCAGTCCTAGCTCCAATCTTCAAGGAACCTATGACTTACTAGGCTATTCATGTCTTGCTGATTTTTGCCTTAACTGAATAATTAAATTAATACAATACTCCACCACAGCACATCAGGGATCTGTTTCGTTTCTGTTTCTTTTTACTAAAGTTCCATTGCCTTTCTCTACTTTTTCATTCTTAGTATTCCATTTCGATAGTTCTTTAAGAATAAAGTTTACACCCTTTGCATAATTTTAATCTTCTAATTTAATTCCTTTAATTAAGTCCAGATTCATTTAAATAGTTATAAGCATTCCTAAGGGAATTAATGCATTTTAATTATAAGTAGATAATGAATATTTGAATATTGAGATTCTGAAATAAAAATTATAATGCCAGTGACTAAAGTGTACAATATCTTGAATCCTTTATTACAGAGTTACCAATGAGAATAATCCATTGGGAATAACTAATTTGTTCAAGCGAGTTAAAGTAAGTGCATATGAAAGTAAGTGTTTTAATGTTACCCGATAAGAAAATTTCTCCCCTTTATTTCATGTTTTTTTTCCTGGGACACAGTAGGAGGCATTACCAATAACACCATTGCTGGATACAGTGACCCTCTGAGAAAGTGGACAAGGCGTAGTTCACGGATCCCCATGTGTAAGATGTAAACCTACAGCGTGGGATGGAGAACTCCTACTCCAGGTGTATCTTTTCATCATTTGTGCATTGATGCTCTGTGTGACCTGTTAAATGTCCATACTAGCTCGTTTCAAATGGGCGTACAAGAGGTACCTCTCTGATTTCGCCAGGAAATATCAAATACCCTTGGACTAGAAAGTAAAGGAGATCAAAAGGAAGCACAACCATTTAGAAGGAGGCAGAAGAAAGAGAGAAAGAGAAATGGATCTTTTCATGTCAGTACATTCTAGGGATAAAAAGAGACAAAATGTTAAGAAAGGCAGGAGAGAGAAGTTCAGTACAGGGAATATAGATTAATTGCTAGAAGGAAAATACAGTCTTCTCAGGAGCCAGGTAGAAGATCTCTGGTATAAATAGGTCAGGTTTGAGAAGGAGACAGAAGTGTATAGAATCAAAAGATACGCGATTCAGGTGGCTTTTTACAAAAAGGGGATGCAGTGGACTCCTGTAATCTATGTGCAGTTACCTCCCTGCATATAATTTGTGTCATTCATTAAACCCCCAACTATGTTTTTTGTTGCATTCAAGAATTACCTGCATGTAGGCGCACGCTTACAACCATAAATTACAGGAAAGAAGGAAAAAGCCTTATTTCTAGGGCTTCAAAAACAAGAAAGAGCCTAAGGCACTTGGACATACAACATCTTTGGGGGAGAGAGAGAGAGAGAGAAGGAGAGGGAGAGGGAGAGGGAGAGAGGAAGGGGAGAGGGAGACAGAGGGGGAGAGGACAGGGGAGGGGAGAGAAGGGGAAAGGGGGAGGGAGGGAGGGAGGGATAAGGGGAGGGGGAGGGGGAGAGGGAGAGGGAGAGGGAGAGGGAGAGGGAGAGGGAGAGGGAGAGGGAGAGAGAAAGCGCCAGAGTCCCCGGGTGCCACACAGGAGAGCCTGACCTCCAATTGCCTCCCCTTCTCTGACCTCAGGATGTTGGGCTCATCCTATTTTTAACTTACTTGGGATATGGAATGATATTCCAGTTGATGCTGGTCAAACACTGAGTATTAGCATCGTTATTATACAATCGCCCTTTTCCTCGTCTGGAATAGTCTCATTTGACAGGCTAATTTCTTACAGTCCACATTTAGATACGTGTTTGACTCAAAACTAGCTGGTCCTTTCATAACAGCAGCACTCGGAGGCAGGCCCAGCTCACTGGCTAACCCTATTGCCCTACATTGGGCTTCTTTGCTGTTTGCTCCTGTACATTTTGCCGGTGGTGGCATAAAGCCCCTTGCCCTATCCAGTCATCAGTTACAGCTGCTGACTTGTGCGTCTGGGTAATTCGCCCGCCTCTCCCCGCCCTCAACAAACTGGCATTCCTCTGGCCTCGTGCACGCGGGAACACTACATTGTAGTGGCCGGTGGACTCCCAGTGTAAGGGGCTTACACTGCAATCACACCGTGCTTCTGATGGTTCTGCTGCTTGTGGGAACGATGGCCAAGGGGTTGCTTGTCAAGGCGGGATTGGTAAGAAGCAGTCAACGGTCTTCTTAGCCAAAGGAAGAAGAGAGCTAAGGGCTACAGCGCGGTCCTAGATAGAGGACCAGGCTTGGGGAAAAGGAGTGATTTTGAATAGAATGAGATGACCGTAAACGGTTTCAAGTTACTGCTAAAAAGGATGCAAGAAAAACCCGATATAGGTGACTTTCTTCACTTGAGGCAATGGTAGATGCCTGGACCAAACCCAGTGGCCTGAGCACTGGACACCCTACAGCTGACTGAGGAAAGTACCGGAGACAGCCCAGCAGCAGGTGGCCCAGGAGAGAAGGGCACTGGCCGATGCTGCAAGGCAGGTGCAAAACCTGTGCGTTCAGTCACACCTGAGCCACCTTCTGGGAACTCTGAAATTGCTGAGTAGAATCTGAGTGCGGGTTAAGTTTCCAAGATTGCTAATTCAGACGGAACCAGAGAAATTATACTCTATTATATTAGATCTATTATATTAAATCATTTTTCTATAGAGAAGGAGAAATAGCCTTTTGTCTTGTAACGAAACCATTACCTGTCTAAACTGGTATACAAATCTACAGACATACTGGAAGACGGACATGGTAAATGACTAATTCCACTGGATAGTAAGGCTGGAAAAAGCTAAAGCAATTAGTAGTATTGTTCCAGGGATAGAAAAATTTTAGAATGATGGGATACCATATAAAATAGAGCCCAGAAACAGACCCATGCATTTGTGGACCCTTGATTTTATGGTACAGATGGCATTAAAATGTATTGGGAAAAGGAAAGACCTGTCAATAAACAGTGCTAGGAAATGAGGGAAAAGAAAGGTTTGAGTCCTGTTTTGTACCATAGTCAGAAAACAATTCCAGGTGAAATGTAACTATAAAATGAAAGACAAAATAACACTCATAGGAAATAATATAGGAGAATATATTCATGATTTTCAGGTAGGAAAAAACTTCTTATATTAGACATAAAAGATACTGCTATAGAGTGAAAGTTTGTGGTCCCCCCAAATTCACCTGTTTAAATCCTAACCTCCAGTGTGATGGTATAAGAAAGTAGGATCCTTGGGAGGAGTGAGGTCATGAGGATGGAGCCCTCACCCACGGGAGTCCCTGGCCTCTCCTGTCATGTGAGGACACAGCAAAAAGACAGTTATCTATGAACCATAAGTGGATCCTTATCAGACATCAAATCTGCTGGTAACTTGATCTTGCAATTCTCGGCCTCCAAAACTGTGAAAAATAAATTTCTGCTGTTGATCAGCCACCCAGTCGATGGTATTCTGTTAGAGCAGGACAAATGGACTAAGACAGACACTAGGTACAATGAAGAGATCTAGGGCTCTATTAAAATTAAGAATTACAAGATACTATTACAAGATACCATTAACATATGTGCTGCTGAAGCAAGCACAGATACCATTAGAAAAGTAAAAAGACAAGCCACAAAGTGAGAGAAGAAAGTTGCAATACATATAACAGAAAAGGGCATAGAATATACATAAACAATTCCTACTGATTAATGAGAAGAATGACAGACATACCATTGGAAAAATAACAAAGAGACTATCACTGTCACATTTTTGAAATCCAGAAGACCCATAAACCTATGAAAAGGTGCTCAATTTCATTAGCACCAAGGAAATAAAAATGAAAATCTCAATGAGACGCCATTACACAACTACCGGAATAGCCAATTTTTAAAAAACTGGCATTACCCATTGTTGGTGAGTACATGGAACGGCAAACTTTAAGTCACTCTTGCAGACATGTACATTGTAAAAGTGCTTTAAAAAAGTCTGCCATTTTCTACCAGAGTGGAAGACTCACATAGTATTTGATGTAGCAAGTCTACTCTTAGGACAGATCCAACAAAAATTATGCTCATATGCACTTAGAGATCTGAGCAAGAATGCTCATGGCATTATTTGAACAGCTCAAAATTGGAAACAATCCAAGTGTCAATCAAGTTTAAATTGTGGCATATTTATACCATGGAACACTACAACAATGAAATGAACTACAGCTGTGTACAGTATGAATGAATCTGACAAATATTGAACCAAAGCAATCCAGGCATAAAATCCAGGCAGGATTCCACTTATACAAAATACAGGAACTTGCAAACCACATTTATGGTGTTAGAAGTCAGGATAGTGGATAATTTTGGGGAGAAGGGAGCTGTAGTGATTCGGAGGGAACATGACGGATACTTCTGGGCTGCTGATAACCCTCCATTTTGTATTTTCATCTGTGTGCTGGTTACGTGAGTAATTCTTTGGCATCAATCAGTGAGTTATGCATGTTTGATCTTGGGTACTTTTCTAGGTGTGTCTTATACATCATAATAAAGAGGTTCTGCAAAATAAATTAATAACAGATAGTATGGGGCAGATGGAGATTATGGGTGAAAGCTTTCATTGTACATGTTTGTATAATTTTTGGTTCTTGAAACAAGTAAATGTTCCCTATTTTTAAAAAGTAATTTGATTTTTGACAAAGATGAAAAAAAGAGAAGATACACTAAAATCTCCTGTGAGAGCCCTGTGGTCATTTTAGGGCCTGATTATTAAGGAAGTGTATTAGTTTGCTAGGGCTGCCATAACAAAGCTGGGTGGCTTAAACAACAGAAAATCAATTTCTCAGAATTCTTGAAGCTTTAAGTCCAACATCAAAGGTGTCGGCAAATAGGGTTTCCCCTGAGGCCTCTCTCCTTGGCTTGCAGATGGCCACCTTCTTTTTCTGTCCTCACATAGTCTTTCCTCTGTGCATCCACATATCTGTGTCCTAATCTCCTTTTCTTATAACAACCCCAGTCATACTGGATTAGGACCCACTCTAAGGGCTCATTTTAACTTAGTCACCTCTTTTAAACGCAACACAGTCACAGCCTGAGGTACTGGGTGCCAGGGGGCTTCAACATAGGAATTGTGTATGAGGGGATGACACAATTCAGCTTATCACAGGAAGGAATGTCTGAATGCTTTCCAGTTTGGGCATGTCAGCCTTCGGGCAAGGCAGAGGAGTGAGCACAGTTTGGATCTGCTAATGAGCTTCTTAGACTAATTGCAAGATTTCATTTGTGTCTCTGCTGCCAAATCTCTCCACACTTGGGAAAAATCAGAGGCGATGTAAACTTTTCTTTTGGATGTTTCCAGAATTTTTATTTTTTTCTGGTTATTTAAACACACCTCAAAAGAACATAGACCCTCTCATGTGTTCTGCTTATCTCACTGAGGGCTTTTCTATTCTTACCCCCTGCCAAAGAAATAATCCCCTTGAGATAAACTCCAACAGCCCTTTGGAAAACACTGTTGGGAAATAAACACATCAATATTCACCCCTGTATTTTGTGCTTCTTAAAACATGAAAACAAACCAAATTTTACATCATAAAATTCAAATTTAACAATGCATATTTATTGAATTTATTCAAATATAGGTATTATTTTACGGCAGTTGAAAGAACTAGTATATATGAGCAATGCAAGTAGCTAAATAGGCCAAATTTAGTGGGTTATAAATCCTGTATTGTTTTCAACATTTGCAATGTGCAAACCATGATGTTATTCTGCTACAGAATTCTTTCTTGGGGAAAGATATTTCACTATGAATGGCTCCTACGTTAAACCATGCTTCGATTACAGTCAGTGATTCTTAGGTCAAATGTGTACCCCTGACCACAAGCGCCCTTTCGGGACTGGCTGTGCTAAAGTCAAATATGTGTTTGGTTCCTCTGCTCTCCCACCTGTGTCTCAGGGGTATCCTCCCCTAAAACAAGTGGGATTTCTGCCCCACTTGGCTGGGGATGGGACATCGTCTGATGGCGGAGGGAGTCAGCAGGCCAGCAAGCTGCAGTCTGTCCACTGCGTCCGTATCATAAAAGCAGTTCCCTCTGTTACATGACAGAAAGCACTAATGCAGAAACTCTCCCAATGTGACCTGGGGACAACTACCCTGTTTCCCCGAAAATAACGCCTAGCTGGACCATCAGCTTTAATGCGTCTTTTGGAGCAAAAATTAATATAAGACCTGGTATTATACTATATATTACATTATTATATTATATTGTATTATATTATATCAGACCCGGTCTTATATTAATTGTTGCTCCAAAAGATGCATTAGAGCTGATGGTCTGGCTATCTTATTTTTGGGGAAACACAGTAGGGCTCCTGAAGATGTTTCCAGAGGTCCATCAACTATTGGACCTAACTACTTCCATAACAATACTAAGATGTTAATTGCCTTTTTCTTTCTCATTCTCTCAAGAGTGTATAGTGAAATTTTCTAGAGGCTATACGGCATGTGTTTACAACAGATCGACTATGCTTCCATTAAGTCAGACATTAAAGAGATTGACAAAACTGTGGGAAAAAATGCCATGCTTCTCACTCATCTTTTCTTGCTTTGGAAAAGCATAGATTTTTTATTTTTCCATAAAAGTTATGTTAAAAGGTAGGGGTTTTTAAAACTTTTAGAAAAATAAATAAATATTTTAAAACATATCAGCTTTTTTTTTTTTTTTAATTTCCACATTAAATATTGACACGTAAAATCCATGTAAATAAAAGCTTTTTAGGTTCCTCACTTTTTATGACTATAATGAGGTCCTGAGACAAAAAATGTTTGACGACATTACTCCAGAGGAATTCATCTTAATCCATATACTTGGGTGTAAGATACAGGTCACACAACATTAATTGTCCCTACACAGAACTTTGAGAAGCCACTCTGCCATTTCATTAGTGGTGGGAAATATAGTTTCAGACACAAAACTCTGTTAACTTTTTGAATCCACCAAACCAGAAGAAAAAAGTGGATATAGCTGGGTTGGTTTTTTTTTTTTTTTTTTTTAATAGAGATTCTGGAGGCTGGGTGAAAAGGAAGAAGGATATGGAGATGTCTCATGTTTTTCCCTTACGGTCACTCTAAAATGTATCAGTAAGAATAAGCAGAATTTCTCCTGATTCTACGAGAGCTTCTACCTACCAATCAGAAGACACCCATGTATAAGGGGGAAAGAGTAACAAGCGAAACATGGAATCTATGCCAGGAAACTCCACTGAACCTCTCCAGAGCTCTCTACCACTTGGCCCCTTGTTACTCCTGAGTTCAGCTGTATGAGACCCTTTTCAGTTTCTAATTATAGTCCTGCTGAACAGATGCTTGCACTACAGTGCTGGCATATGAGACCTTATCAAATATTAATACACACTCATTGTCTGCATAAGGGACACAGATACGATGCCTGCCCTGGGGAGTTGTATTTTAGTCCAGTGCAGTGCGAAAAGTTTACTCTAAACTTTCCCCACACAGATGGATTACAAACTGCGAAGAAACAACCTCTGTGCTCAAATCATCTGTGATCATCTGCTGTTCTATGTGAATTTTCAAAGGTGGGGTAGTATGTAGCTTTTTTTCTAACATTTCTTTTTTTTCCTTTTTCTTTTTTCTTTTACCCAGGATCACTTATTAACACCTCCCAGAACCACTCTGTGTAGAACACAGTCTGGGAAATACTGCCTTCATTGAATAAGGAAACTTCAGTAGGATTTCAGTAGTCAGAAACCAAATGGTAGCTGAGGAATTTTTGTTTTCCAAGGTCAAGTTTTCAAACACCTTTACTCTGATCAACAATAAGAAGTTCACTGTTTCATTGGGATCCTGATCAGTATTTTAAAAAAAGAAAGAAAGAAGAAAAAGAATGCAAAAAATAGGAAATAATAAAGTGCATCAGGTTCTGTACGAAGAATAGGTATCATTTCATGAAGTTTTAATTTCTGTTATGTTCACGTATGTGAAGCATCTATGTTTGTGTGTTTGTACTTGGTCAACATAAAATAACTTTCTTTTTGTGGGTTACAGTCTGACTTTTAAAAATATACTCACCTGAGTTCCCTTTCAGCATTGAACTGCTGATAATTTACGATAATTAAGTAACATATCAGCAAGTGAAATACATTATAGGCAGCCATTTAATTACTTACATGTATTCAATTTAATGTGCCAATGATCTGTAGTCATTGAAAAGGGGACTGAAATGAAATGTACATGCTTTTAAGTGAGATATAGACATCATCTACGAGTATATTTTGAATTAAAGAATGATCTGAATTTTGACATCGGCATTAGATTTGATGGCTTCATCTATTACCTACTTACCTACATTAAACCCTGTTTCTAAAATTGGGGCCACGTCATCATGAGTTCTCATCACAACATTTCTTTTCAAGATACACATTGCTCTAAATGTTGGAATTGCTCTTTGATTTAACATTTTCTGTTAGTCCTTATTTTGAATTCAGCAGCTTACACACACAGTCCCAGAGCATAAGTGCTCATTCTTCACTGTCTACTCTTAACCAGTTGGCCCCAGATTTTACTGTGTTTCCCTGAAAATAAGACTGGGTCGTATATTATTTTTTGCTCCAAAATATGCATTAGGGCGTATTTTCAGGGGATGTCTTATTTTTTCATGTACAACAATCTACGTTTACTCAAATACAGTCATGTCATCTTCTCTGGAACATCGTCATAACGTACTAAATGCGTCCGTCTGGCTGACGATCTTAACTGGGGCGTATTTTTGGGGAAACGCGGTAGTACCAGCATCCCACTTTCTTAATTTAGTCTAGGGCATGTATTCTACAAAGTAGGATGGTTCTTGTATAATACAGAGGTTTGAACAATTCTGTCTCCACTATAAAGCCTACTGATGGTCAGTAATGAATCTTCTTTCTCCTTCCCTATTCCAGAAAAATACCGATTGACTCTCCAGAACAGGTGATAAATTTACCTTTCTGTGCTCTTCACTGCGATCGTCCTTTGAATCTCTTATACGTCCTCACATTCTCCTTAGGCACACGTGTAAATCTCTTTCTCTCTTTCCCTATGCACAGGGCCCACTTGTTCACTTTTGGGCTCCAGAGAGAACATGGTGGCGTGGGCAGAGCAGAACTTCCCCGGCTGTGGGCTGGAGTGTGGGTTTGTGTGTGTTGCTGCAGTTTCCACAGGGCCACCTACAGGATGCTTACCTTCCTACGGAAATGACTGCCCAAGGGTCAGTCATTATGACATTCAGGGACATTAAAGATCTGCTGAAATGTCAACAAACTTAAGAAGAGGACTATTAGCAACACAAATGTGAGCTTCCGGCACTGGTGATAAGCACAATAAACTAAACTGTAAGGGCATTTCTAAAAAAAAAAAATTTAAATTGAAGTTTATTGGGGTGACAATTGTTAGTAAAGTTACATAGATTTCAGGTGTACAATTCTGTAATACATTATCTATATCGCACATTGGGTGCTCACCACCCAGAGTCAGTTCTCTTTCTGTCACCATATATTAGACCCCGTTTACCCTCTTCTAGAGCCCCCTCCCCCCTTGCCCTCCGGTAACCCCTCAACTATTGTCTATGTCTCTTGAGTTTTTGTTCCTTCATTTGTTTGTCTTGTTCTTTCGTTGTTTTCAGTTTTATATACCACATATCAGTGAAATCACACGGTTCTCTACTTTTTCTGTCTGACTTATTTCGCTTGGCATTATAATCTCAAGATCCATCCATGTTGTCACAAACGGTCCTATTTCATCTTTTCTTACTGCGAAATAGTTAGTATTCCATTGTGTATATATACCACAACTTCTTTATCCATTCACCTATCGAAGACATTTTGGTTGTTTCCATGTCTTGGCCACTGTAAATAAAACTGCAATGAACATTGGAGCACACGTGTCTTTATGGATAAATGTTTTCAGATTTTTTGGGTAGATACCCAGGAGAGGGATTGCTGGGTCATACGGTAATCCTATTCTTAATTTTTTGAGGAACCTCCACACTGCCTTCCATAACAGCTGCACCAGTCTGCATCCCCACCAACAGTGTAGAGGGTTCCTTTTTCTCCACAGCCTCTCCAACACTTGTTACTATTTGTCTTGTTGATGATAGCCATTCTAACTGGGGTGAGGTGATATCTCATTGTGGTTTTTATTTGCATTTCTCTGATGATTAGTGATGTTGAGCATTTTTTCATATGTCTATTTGCCATTTGTATGTCCTCTTTGGAGAAATGTCTCTTCAGGTCCTCTGCCCATGTTTCAATTGGGTTGTTTGTTTTTTTGTTGTTGAGTTGTATGAATTCCTTGTATATTTTGGATATTAGTCCCTTACCAGAGGCTCTGCTTGCAAAAATCTTCTCCCATTCAGTTGGTTGCCTCTTTACTTTGTTGATAGTTTCTTTTGCTGTGCAGAAGCTTTTAAGTTTGAAATAGTCCCATTCATTTATTTTAGCTTCTACCTCCCTTGCCTTTGTAGTCAAATTCATAAAATGCTCTTTGAACCCAAGGTCCATAAGTTTAGTACCTATGTTTTCTTCTACGCAGTTTTTTGTTTCAGGTCTTATGCTTAGGTCTTTGATCCACTTTGAATTAGTTTTGGTACATGGTGACAGACAGCAGTCCAGTTTTATTCTTTTGCACGTGGCTTTCCAATTCTCCCAGTACCATTTATTGAAGAGGCTGTCTTTTCTCCACTGTATGTCTTTTGCTTCTTTGTCAAAAATTATGTCCGTATTTATGTGGGTTTATTTCTGGGTTCTCAATTCTATTCCGTTGGTCTGTGTATCTGTTTTTCTGCCAATACTATGGTGTTCTGATTATTGTTGGCCTATAGTACAAACTAAAGTCAGGGAGTGTGATACCTCCAGCATTGTTCTTTTTTCTTAGGATTGTTTTGGCTATTCGGGGTCTTTGGTGGTTCCATACAAATCTGATGACTTTTTGTTCTATTTCTTTAAAAAATGCCATTGGGATTTTGATGGGGATCGCATTAAATCTGTATATTGCTTTGGGTAAAAAGGCCATTTTAACTATGTTGATTCTTCCAATCCATGAGCACGAAATGTCTTTCCATTTCTTTGTGTCTTCTTCAATTTCTTTTAAAAATATCTTATAGCTTTCAGCATATAGGTCTTTCACATCCTTGGTGAAGTTTATTCCTAGGTATTTTATTCTTTTTGTTGCAACTGCAAAAGGAATTGTTTTTTTTTTTTTTATTTCTTTTTCTGAGATTTCATTGTTAGTATATAGGAATGCAATGGACTTTTGTTCGTTGATTTTGTAGCCGGCAACTTTACTGCATTCATTTGTTGTTTCTAATAGCTTTTTGGTGGAGTCTTTAGGGTTTTCTATATATAGCATCATGTCATCTGCAAAGAGTGACAATTTAACTTCTTCATTACTAATTTGGATGCCTTTTATTTCTTTCTCTTGCCTGATTGCTCTGGTGAGGACTTCCAACACTATGTTGAAAAGCAGAGGTGATAGGGGACAGCTCTGTTGTGTTTCTGAACATAGAGCAAAGGGCTTTAGTTTTTCACTGTTAATTACGATATTAGCTGAGGGTTCGTCATATATGGCCTTTATTATGTTCAGGTAATTTCCTTCGATACCTATTTTATTAAGAGTTTTAATCATAAATGGATGTTCTATCTTGTCAAACATTTTTTCTGCATTAATTGATATAAGCATATGCTTTTTGTCCTTTATTTTGTTTATATGGTGTATCACATTGATGGATTTGTGTATGTTGAACCATCCTTGTACCCCTGGGATGAACCCACTTGGTCGTAATGAATAATCTTTTTTATGCATTGTTGCATTCGATTTGCTAGAATTTTGTTTAGGATTTTTGCATCTGTATTCATCAGAGATATTGGTCTGTAGTTTTCTTTTTTTGTGTTGTCCTTACCAGATTTTGGTATCAGGGTAATGTTGGCCTCATAAAATGAGTTAAGGAGTATTGTCTCCTCTTCAATTTTATGGAAGAGTTTGAGCAGGATTGGAATTAGATCCTCTTTGAAGGTTTGGTAGAATTCACTAGTGAAGCCATCTGGTCCCGGACTTTTGCTTTGGGAAGGTTTTAGATGACTGATTCAATTTTGTTACTGGTGATCGGTCTGTTTAGATTTTCTAGTTCTTCATGGTTCAGCCTAGGAAGGCTATATGTTTCTAAGAACTTGTCTATTTATTCTAAGTTATTGAATTTGGTGGCATATAGTCCTTCATAGTATTCTTGGATGATCCTTTGTATTTCTGTGGTGTCCGTGATAACTTCCCCTTTTTCACTTCTGATTTTGTTAATTAGTGTCTTCTCTCTTTTTATCTTAGTGAGTCTAGCCAAGGGTTTGTCAATTTTGTTAATCTTTTCAAAGAACCAGCTCTTTGTCACAGTAATTTTTTCTATTGTCTTTTTGTTCTCTATTTCATTTAGTTCTGCTCTGACTTTTGTTATTTCCTTTCTTCTGCTGACCTTGGGTTTCACTTGTTCTTCTTTTTCTAGTTCTTTAAGGTGTAACATGAGGTTATTTATTTGGGATTTTTCTTGTTTCTTGAGATAGGCCTGTAATGATATAAATTTCCCTCTTAAAACTGTTTTTGCTGCATCCCAGAACTTTTGGTAGGATGTATTTTCATTGTAATTTGTTTCTAGGTATCTTTTGATCTCTCCTCTAATTTCTTCTTTGACCCGGTCATTCTTTAAAAGTATGTTGTTTAATCTCCATGTATTTGTGTTTTTTCCTGCTTTCTTTTTGCAGTTGATATCCAATTTCAAAGCCTTGTGATCACAGAATATGCTTGGTATGATTTCAATCTTTTTAAATTTGCTGAGGCTGATTTTTTGTCACAATATATGGTCTATCCTTGAGAATGTTCCATGTACACTAGAAAAGAATGTATAGTCTGATGTTTTAGGATGAAGTGCTCTATAAATGTCAATTATGTCCATTTCATCTAATGTGTCATTTAGGGCTGCTATTTCATTATTTATTGCCTGTTTGGATGATCTACCCATAGCTGTCAATGATGTATTTAAGTCCCCTTGTACAATTGTGTTTTGGTCAATTTCTCCCTTTAGTTCTGTTAGTAGTTGCTTGGTATATTTCGGTGCTCCCTGATTGGGGGCATAAATATTGATGACTGTTATGTCTTCTTGTTGTATAATTCCCTTTACCATTATGAAATGTCCATCTTTGTCTCTTGTTACCTTTTTCACCCTGAAGTCTGTTTCATCTGATATCATTATGGCTACAGCTGATTTTCTCTGGATACTGTTTGCTTGGAGTGTCAATTTCCAACCTTTCACTTTGAGCCTATGCTTGTCCTTATAGCTGAGATGTGTCTCTTGGAGACAGCATATGGTTGGGTTTAGTTTTTTGATCCAATCTGCTACTCTGTGCCTTTTTATTGGTGAGTTCAGTCCATTTACATTTAAGGTGATTATTGATATGTGAGGATTTCCTATCATTCTATCTTTAGTTTTCTGGTAAGACTGTGTCTCCACTGTTTCTTTGCCTTTTTGTTGTTGTCTATTATTTCTGCGTGGTGGTATTCTATGATTTTCCCCTCTCTTTCTTCTTTTATTACGTTATATATTTCAGTTCTGGATTTTTTTTTTTTTGAGTGGTTACCACTAAGTTTATGTAAAAGAAATTTTCATATTTAGAGTATTCCATTTTCTTCAGCATGCTTACTTTCTCCATTCTCATATTCCGTTTCAGGCCTTTACTCTCACACCTTTTATGTTTTGGTTGTCACAAATTAGCCCTATTTATGCTGGTCGAATAGCCTCCCTCAGTATTTCTTGTAGTGCAGGTCATGTGTTAGAAAATTCCCTCAGATCCTATATGTCTGGAAAGGTTTTTAATCCTCTTTCATATCTGAATGATATCTTTGCTGGATATATTCTTGGCTCATAATTTCTCTCTTTCAATAGTATGAATATTGGATTTCACTCCCTCCTGGCTTGTAGAGTTTCTGCTGAAAAATCTGATGATAACCTAATGGGCTTTTCTTTGTAGGTTACCTTATTCTTTTCCCTGGCTGCCTTGAGGATTCTTTCTTTGTCCTTAATTTTTGATGGCTGCAATACAATGTGTCTTGGAGTAGGCCTGTTGGGGTTGAGGTAATTAGGTGTTCTATTTGATTCTTGCATTCAAGGATCTTCCCTCCTCCCCTGCTCTCGCAGTTTGCCCACCTTTAGGTGATTTCAGTAGCGTGCCTCCTAGTCTTGCCTGTCTGCTATGCAGAGAATCCTCTGTGGAGTTATAGTTCAATTTGTTGTAAATTCCAGGGGAGATTTCAAGAGACTCACCTTGTGTTGCCATTTTTATGATGTCATCTCCAGCATTCTGTTTTCAGCCTTTCCCAGTGAACAGTTCAACCTGTTTCTCATGGGAATGAGAGTAGTTCCCTGTACTTACTATCTGATATGCCAGCCAACTGTATGGATTGCATTAATCGTAATGACGCAGTCATGGCTGAAAACAACCTAGCTTACAAAGTTAGTCCCTGATAAGGTATTATGCCTTCACAGCTTTCCAGAACCGATCCCAGACTCTGGCTTGTGATAACACTCAGGATTCTGCAGAGCAGAGGTGCCCAAAGAGCCAGCTCACTGCAACTGCTCCCTTTCTCCTCAACCCAGTGATGGTGGGAACTGGGGCCAGACAGGAAAATGTCACTTGCATTTGGCTCCTGAGAGGAGGCTAGCTGACCCAGCACCCACAGTAAATGACCATTTTTCTTCTTGATTGTTGATACCAATTCAAGTCACAGCTCCTTCTTTTTTATGGGCAGTGAGTATCCAGGTATCATCCATTTGCTCTGGACCTCAGCTGAACCCTTAGTCCCAGGTGAAAGCCTTTCTTGAAGCTTCTTCTGAAGCAGTTCCCTGACTCGTGCTGGGATCTCCTCACTTGCAGCCCACGGTCAAGTTTCAAGGAGGCCCCAACAGCTTCTCTGACTTCCATCTGCTTGCGAAGAGTTTCACCAAACCTCCCTGATCTTTCCATCCATTAGAATGTCACAGGCCACTCATTCTATCTCTTGTTAAGGACCACGCTTCTTTCAAACTGCCTCTTTCTCGGAAAACAACCAGCTCCCTTGGGCTGTAACTCATTCACATCTGTGTTTCTAGGTATAAGTGTCTTCTTAAGGATATCGTGAGCCATACAGTAACGTTTTATACAATCCATGGCTTTGGAGAGTGGGTTTTGTTTTTCTGCAATAGACCTAAATACATACATTCTATTCTGTGTGGTTCTGATTATCTTGTTTGTAAATTGGCGCTTTTTTTCCCCTTTTTTTCTGGAATGGCTACAATGAAATCCTAATTTCATCACTGAGCATAGTTAGAAGACAATTTATAATGGACTTGGAACAAACCCTGACCAAATCTGCATAAACACACACTTGAAAAGAGGAGTTAATTTTTAAGATACGTTGCTTCCCTACCCCTTCCTAAATTATGAGGCAAATAAAAACGTTTGTATAGAAATGGAATTTTAATTTGGTCACTGGTCATTAAGCCAATAGAGACCATGTTTCCTTTTGAATCTTAATCATCTCCAGGAATTATTAAGACCAAACGAATCCCAGTTTATTTAAAAAATAAGTAAGTCATTGCAGAAAAAGGAAGCCATTTCCGACGTCACTCGCGGCGTTCCCTGTTGTATGTAGGGCACGCATTTTGCATTCTGTGAAGGTGACAGGCCCAGAAGGACAGGGCACAGCCCTCTGTGGCTCTGGTATGTCCTGCTGCTGCAGAGCAATGCCTCCTCAATGGCCCCACATGACTTCAGTCTCTGTGTCTTTCTAAGGAAACCCCCATTGGCCAGGCAGCCGCTGCTAATCAACGAGAATGATGTGTTGCTCTTTGCACAAACATCCTTGACCATGAAGGAGTGCAGGACACACCACCCCAAAGGATGCCGCTTTGGTATCTGGATTATTCTGAGCTGAAGCCATTTGAAGAAGAGCAAGTTCAGGGAGAGGACCTGCCTGAAGACAGCTCCTCCAAAAGAAGCGCAACTGTCATCCAACCAAGCAGAAGACTGACCCTTAATACAGGACAAGAGACTACAAGCAGTCACCACACCCAGACAGACTTTGCCCAAAAGGATCATTTCTCCCATCTGTTCTTTTAAGGGCTCATCCACCTTTTCCAGAAAATCACTTCCTCTCCTGTAAGTTGTCACCATCCTGCCTCCCCTTTCCTTATTAAGATGGTATGTAAGCCCCCATCTCACCATTTTGAGGGTACTGACGTTTTTCTGTGATGTCCCTCCCCGTGCATGTAATATTAAATATCAATAAATTCATATACGTTTTCTTCTGTCAATGTGCCCACTGTCAGTTTATTTCATAGAGCCAGCTATTGCGCCCAGGAGGGGAGAGGGAAAAATCTTTCCTTTTCTACAACTCTTCCCCAAACAAGCTGCAATTGAACCCTCTCCTCCTGAAGCCACACAAAAAACCTTCCACCATGGCTTATGTTCATGGTAAGCTGGCTGATTTCCTTCCACATAAACCAAGTTATCTGGTTATTTGGGGGAATATCTTGGTATTTGACTTTCTGCTGTTTCTTGGTCTGCCAGCTCCCCACGTCACTGTCTCTTGAGTTTTCATTCACACTTTTGGATTTTTGTCCGTGACTTCTGTGAACCCAAAAAGTAAACGGAGCAGCACAGTGTTAGATGGGCACTTCCCTGCCCCGCTCCGTATGTGTGGGGACCTTTCCGTACTGTTCTGCTAGATGCTGGATTTGTTTATTTTGCTGGTGCTCTACTCTGAAGAAAGTGGTCTTCCTGAGAAGTAGTCAAGGATGAGGTTTGCAAACCTCAGCTGCTGTATGTTCATGTCGTGTTTTTGGAGGGTGAATTAGAAAAACATGAAAAGTTGGAAAAGGGACTCCTGGGAGTGCATCCAAGGCACCCAGGTGGGGAGAGTAAAGAAAATAATTGTTTTAATCCATCTTTTTGGATCTGAGCATGTTTGTGATTGGCTGTGAGGCTTTTTTTCTTTTCTTTTCTTTTTTTTTTTTTTTTTTGTGTGTGATAATAAACTCTGCCTAAACACCTTCCAGATGTTGTAGATTAGATGGCAGGCTTCCATGAATAACCCATTTCTCTTTTTCTTATTCTTACGGTAATCAGCACATTTCCTTCTACTGTCCCAAATGAAAAACTTTTTAAGTCCTCAAATTTTACTTGACCCTTTTAAACCACAAATTTACTTTTCTTTACAGCTTCCCTGTTTACTCTGTAAATGCTGAATAATTTGGATACAAATACACCATGAAGAACCAATTATTACATTTTAGAGTTGAAAAGATGCAGGAAACTTAACTTTCTTCTTTCTTTCCTTCTCAATTATTCCAAATTGATTTTAAAATCACCAACTTGCTTTGTGTCCTAGAAATTTAAATTCTATGTTAAAATTTTATCTGTATTTACACCACCCCATTTTCATAGATCCAAATCAGTCAGTGGTAAATAACATGAATCTTTTTGAAAATATTTGCTGCGCTCTTTCCAAAAGAAAGAAAGAATAGTAAAACCATTACAAAGTATCTCCTTAGAGGAAAGAATTTTTTCCCATTGATTTGTTTAGCAATTTGGATATAATTCTATGCAATCTATTGAAGCTGTGCAATGCAGAGAAAATATTATGCATTCCACCTTAATATATTCCTTTTGTGTATTTCAAGAACTAAGCCTGGAAGCATCAAACCTTAAATTATTCTGTAATTGGCAGGCAGCAAATAGCAATTTCAAGTTCCAAGCAGTGCCAAGGCCAAATGGAAGAAGACATTTATAATGGCCATGCCTAAAAAAAAGTGTAGCTTGAAGGATTATCTGCAAATTGAGCTATAAACACCATGTTGCCTACACTGGGGAGAAGCAAAGGGAGAAAGAATTTGTTATCAAAGTATTTCACTTTGCAAAATTGCTGAGTATCCCTCCTACAACCCTTTAAACGTACTGGCCTATCACAAGTAATTATGGGGAATGGATTCTTAAGAAATTCCAAGCACATTTGAAAAAAAAAAAAGGCAGACCAGAAAGGTACTGGTAATTACTGATTGTAATTTTAGCACTGGCTGAACACAGACACTTGTCAACTTCCCTCAGCTTGCAAACATGGGCATATGTCTCTTAACATTATTTCTTTTCAATTAGGATTTAAAACAATCTTGCCCATAGGCAGATGGTCTTGTTAGAAACACCAAAGCCTGCTTCTTTCATGTGCTGTCATTTTCATGTCCTTTTAATTGTTTTAAAATAAACATCCCTACTTTATGTATCACAAACATCTTGCAAAATCAGGAATTAATGCAGAATAATCATACTACTACTTGTGTATTCTGAAACATGGTATTAGTTAATACGAGCGAACGTGGCTTGCATATAACCAATATGGGCAGCATTTCATAGTTTTACATTGCATATTTCTGAAGACTCTAGTTATTATGCTGTTTTGAGTTTCAAAATGGTGGAAGAACAAAAAATGAGAATGAGAAGCCAGTATGCTCAATCTTCCATTAAACAGAAGACCCATTAGCATTTAGAAATGAAAAGTGGGACTTTTAGAACTTATTGTGCATGGAGATTGACAGACTGGGAAAGTCCCACAGTGAGTATATCTTCATTCCAGAAAAGCATGTGATTGAGCTAATCGTTAGATCTTGGCTGGACATGGGTGAATGATGGAGATGTTAGCTGCAGTTTCCACTTACTGAGCATGCTGGAGAGAAACTTCAGTTGGTGTATGTGTCACGTGTCTGTTCTTGGCCTTTTTCTGCTTAATATTATGAGCAACTTGGAAGAGAAAGCATACTCATGAAATTTGCAGATGAGCCAAACTGACACACATTTTCCTACAGCTTTCAGAGCAAGAGTAGTATGATAGAAATCGATTGGAATAATAAAACAACAGTATATAATCCATTAGGATTAAGTGGAAAAGTTTCCGGTTTAAATTCAAAGTAGAGAATAGAAAGATACGACTGGACGTCATTTCATGTAAAAAATGATTAGAAGATTTACACAAAAATGCCATCTTTGCCAGCAGTGAAATAAATGAAGTTGTATAAAAAGGTAATCTCCTCTTGGCATGCACTGAAGGATATGGTGTCCGAAACAAAGTACGATAGTTGTACAGTATCCGGCCTTAATTAAGACGTACGTGAACGTCTGTATTTATTTGTGGTTGCCATAATCAGGAGAACAGCGACAAATGTGATGGTATCAGGGGAAAGTAAGAATCCCGAACTGCTATGAGAACTGGGGAGTTTTAGTCTGGAGACATTTTAAGGAAGACTTGACAGTAGCTTTCATATACTTGAAAGGCTGGGAAATAAGAAGTATATGCTTTCTCTATTTTTGTATTTTTTTCCTGCTCTGGGCAGGGTTAGAATGACTGAATCTAAGGTACAGGAAGACAACTGTGACTCAGCGGAGATGTAAATTCTCTGACACACTGATTAGTGCTGTGACCTGCTGCACAGACACGGAGATATATCCAGACAGGTGTCTGGAGCACCTGGGTGGAATGGCGAGCACGAGTTCCTACGAAGAGTGGACCTTCAGGTGAGATGGTCGCCAACTATGTACGATTTAATGATTTTATGATTTCTCCAGGCAACCTTTCTTAGGAGTTATCAGGAAACATTTGTCCATTATTTTGGTCTTCAAATATTATAACTAAGACTATTATTGGGACTTACAGTTAAATGGTGTGAAAGTTTACTTGTCTCATGGATCGTTCTGAAAAGATTTTATTTCATGTTTAGAAATTCATTCTCAGTGAAGTTGGTTTTCAGAATCATTTTGGACCCACCATTTTCTGTTGAGTTTTGGTATGCATTTTGTGTTCCCCCACCAGAGGCAAGATAGTTTGAATCACTATACGTGTGTGTATATATACATGTGTTGTGTGTGTGTGTGTGTGTGTGTGTATACACACACATACATACACATATACATATATATGTAAATTTTGGTGTTAAATTGCTTCAAGGATGATTTGGAAAGCTCTAATCTTCTTTGTTTTGAAGCAAATTGTGTGGAAAAGCAAAATTTATAGCTTTGAAGGAGAGTAAGGGTGACTCACGTTAAACTAAATAACTCTCAGACCCAAGTTGGAAAAGAAAGAAAACCTTTTAAATGGAGTATTTATTTACTTTTCCTTACAAACCCACTGTGTGTGTGTGTGTGTGTGTGTGTGTGTGTGTGTGAAAGTGAGAGAGAGAGAGAGAGAGAGAGAGAGAGAGAGAGAGAGAGAGAGAAAGAGAGAGACTACAAATGGACAGTCACCTTTACTATTATCAGAATGTGATATTTTATAAGCTCTTTCAGTCTTTATCTCGATGCCCTTAAATACTTCCTTTTCATGGTTTGAGTTTCCCTGTCTGAAACACAGGCGTGTGACCACAAAATTCTATGTGGGTAATTGCTAGAGGGTCAGATAGATTTCATGATTGTTTTTATCTCATAGACTTAAAACATGGCTTTTTCGTTAAGTACAAGTAAAATATTATCTGCTTCTCCCTTCCCCGTCTTCTTTGGTAAGATAAAATTGTGTTTGATGCCAACATCAATGTATTGATGAGGGCATTTAGAAAAGGACTTTTGATGCAGGAAAAGAAAACTAATAACAGCTCACAGTTCCCATCCCTAGCCAGGGACTGGAGTTGTAGAAATACAATGAATTTGGAGTAGGATATGGAGTCATGACCGAGTTGCCAATTTGAAGCTGCAAGACAAACAGCAAGAGGGCTGCCCCTGTTGAAGCTCACTCCCCTCGCTGGGGAACGGGAACAGCGCCCTCACTTCTCAGGGCTGTCACAAGCGTCACCTGTGGTAAAGACACACGGCACCTGGTGCTCCGTAGGTGCCAGTTCATGGTAACCACTGTGGTCATTGTCACCATTATTACACAGCATGACTTAAAGGGTAAGTAGTCTCTAATTCCAAACCCCCTGATCTCGTGATTACTGCTGAAATATCAGTCTCCAAGTTAGGGGGTAGAACAATCTAGGAAAGTCATCAATACCTCAGTGGGGCTGAGGAAATGAGTGTTTGAGGTTGCGTTTCAGTATCACCCAGAGAACTGGGATATACACCCATGAGTTGTTGTGCAGATTTTAGACAGAATCTGAAACATGGGGGTCTGCTCCAGGAAGGAAGGTTTACTTCCCAAAAGGTAGGGCCCACGGAAGCTGGAAAGAGAAAAAGAGCACAGGTGCCAGCAAGAAAGGCATCATCACAAGACAGAAGAAACAAGCTACCAGAACGGCTAGCTGAGGGTTCACGTGGCCAGTGGCCTTAGGTAATACCCACCCTCCAGCTGTGTGTATTATTTGTGCCCTGTACACGTCACCCCCTCATGGGATCTGAGTGTGTGTTGCTCAGCATTGGTCAAAACATAGGCAACGCTTACACTTTGAATGTGTTATGTTGGATGAACGTATATAGGTGGGAAGGTGGGAAGATCTCTGTGAGAAAATATGAAGGGCATGGAAACTTGAATAAGAACAAAAACATACCAAGAGTAGCTGGTTACAGGATTCACAAACTGACCAATCTGGTCCATCCTCTGATTTTTCCTACAGTCAGAGTGAGGGATCTGAGAATAAAGCCCTGGGGCAAAGTCAGGTGGTTGGGACTCACTGTGCCAGTGGAGAAGAAATGGGCAGGGCCTACTCACCGCCACAAACATTCCTGGCAGATGCTGAGGCAGCCCTCACTCTGTGGTCTGATACCTCCCCTACTCTGGAGCAATGGGTTTGACATCACCCATGGCTGCTGAAGCCTGCGCTAACTCATTCATTTACTCTTTTGTCTCGTTTTGTTTTTTGTATCAGAGGAGCCCTGAAGCCTGTAGAGCTCCATTTATGAAACTCAGGGTACAGAGGGAAGGAAACAGGAAGTCAGCCACCGTGTTTCCTATTTTGAGTATTGTGTTCCTCAAATTTGTTGGAGTGTCAAGAGTCTTTAACTGAATAGACCTGTGTTGATTACCACAGGGTGTGGGGGTGCAGCACTGTTGTTTTTATTTTGTTTCAGAAAGACAGATTTGAAGAAAGAGGAGAAAAAGGAGAAATATGTATTTATTACATCCTCAGAATGATGGAGTGGAGAGATACATGAATACGTGGAGTCATTTCGTTGCTGAATGAAGCAAAACTGAGTCTAGAAGACCCTCTCAATAGTGTCCTGCATTGTTCCATGTTGAACTGTTTATTCACTTTTGCATTAATAGCCCAGGATACTGCAAACGAAAAACTCATCTTTCTTTTATCTTACCCTCTTTTACAACCAGCCCCTCTCTGCTTTTCAGATGAAGCCATATCTGAGTGACAGCTTTCTAACAATCCCCACTCACCCTTGGGAACAGGTCAAAATGCACTAGTCCATAATAGGTGAGTATAAAAACAAAATGTCTAAAAATACAACCCTAGAAGAGAGATTGGATCTGTGTGCCCTGATCAGGCATATGAAATTATATCTTTTTGTTTTATTTTGCTTTCCCTAAAAATTTTGCTTTTTAAATACATTTATTATTGAGACCTAATGAGTTAAGATAGAAGTCCTATGTTTAGGTATTTTAGTGCAATTATATATATATATATATATATATATATATATATAAATCAATAAGTGTTTTAAAGAGTACAAGAAAGGAGTAGTTATTTGTTTGCAATTTTTTTTCTTATCCTCCCAACAAGCACACTTTCAGTTGAGCTTTCACTAGATTCAAGTTACAAGAAGACTTTTATGAAGCTAAGTCAGGAATAAAAATAAGGGTTTATAGCAAGTGTTATGCTGCATCTCTTCTAGTAGCCTGATGTCTTCCATGCTGCAACATACACATGATTTCCAGATAAACATATCGACAACAAGGAGAAAAACAGTCGGCCCTCCATGTCTACGGGTTCCATATCCATGGATTCAACAAACAGGGGATCAAAAATACTTGAAAAATAAAAAGCTATGTTCTTGCGGATGCATACTATTTAGTTAGTCCTACGATGGTTGCCTGGTTGGTTGTATCTGTACTGATATGTACAGACATTTTTTCTTGTCGTTATTCCCTACACAATACAGTATAACAAGTATTTATACAGCATTTACATTGTATGATAAGGCAATTTCTTAGGTGTATTACTTGGATTTTATAAGTAACACAGAGATGATTTCAAGTATATGGGTAGGTGTGCGGAGGTCATAGGCAAACACTACACCATTTTATATAAGGGACTTGAGCATCCTTGGATTTTGGTATCTGAACCAATCCCGTGGATACCAGGGGACCACTGAAATGAAGTGGAGAGGGTGAATGTATAGATTCTTTTTCTAAACAACTTAAAAAAAATAAGGTATACTAAGTTTTTTTTTCCATAACATATTAAATGAAAAATATTATTCTAAAATGAAGCTTTCCTTTTAATCATAAAATATATGACCAGAGCGAAAGGGTAAGAACATAAAAAAATTCACTGGATATTTATAAAAGTAGCTAAACATATAGGAGGATACAATTTAATCAGTAACCTTGAATTATACTTCAAAATGTATTCTCTCTCAACCCTGATGTAACATAATTTTGCACACAATTTCAGTTACCCAATTTCAAGGTGCACTTGATCAAAAGGAAGCAGAGAATCCAATTCTGAGCTGATGTAAATAAATACAGATGACTGAAAAATGCTCAGGCTGAATTTAAAGAAATATTTATCCCCATATTTGAAATAAAAAGAATGACCGCATCAGATTAGTCGTCAATGTTAACTTCTAAACTGTACGGCCAAAGACATATCTACATTTTCTACCAAAGTCAGCTCTAATATTCATTACACTGAATAAGTCATTCTGAATGTCTTGAACATTTAAATGCAACAGGAGGGGGAAAAGGCTTTTGGTAAACGAACAATAATAGAACTGGATAAATTACAAATCTATTTGTATTTCTAGCAGTCAAGTTTTAGGGGAAGGGTACTACACATATTGTGAAAAGGATATTAAACAAGCTTTTCATCTTCTGGGCTTCGTTTACAAGCTGCCTACAAGAGCCTGCTGTATTCATAGATTCTGAGACACATATCCCTGCCATTTCATAGAAACAGGTCATTATTTAGATCCAAGTTCACGACTCCAGAGCTGGTGATTACATTTATATCTGTAATTTCCTCTGCCCTCTTAGGTAAAAAGCCTTGAACTAGATGTTCCAGATTGCTTCTGGTTTTGGAAGTGTAACTTTCATGTTTTAATTCACTTACTGCTCATCACCGTATGCATATCTTCCACTGTATGTTTATTTTGAAAACTGAGAGCTTAGTAAATTTTGATAACGAGGCCAATCATCTTAGAGAATCTCAGAAATAAGCAACACACCAGTTCATTTCGTGCTTTGGAGGAGTAACGGCGTCCTGACTGTGTGCCACGAGACCCGGGGAAGAAGCAGGCTCTGAGGCCACACAACCAGGTGGTGACAAAATTCAGCATTCCTTTACTAAAACTATCGCCTACATAAAGAACCATAAATTAACCATTTAGAACAAAAACGTCGCACATAAATACAGGTTACGCAAAACAGGCAGACAGGCTGGACAAAGACTGGCTTGACCGGTTTAGGAAATTCCTTAAGAGGAGAACAGAGCAGTGGGCAAGAGCCTGACTGTGTGCGAAAGACAAAACTCCCCAGGCAGCATCAGTAGCGATTTCTGGATCAGGAAAAGAGCTGTATTTAGTTTAACATGTCAAAGTTTACTGGTGACACAGCTTATTTCACGCCATAAAATTCTGATGATAATGAATGTGTGCAAAGCAAAGCAATGACTTGGGTTCAGAAATTTATTTTGAAACAATGATATTAGCCAATTTACTAGCCTGTATGTGCCAGTTCTTTTGAATCTAAAAGCTGTTTCACTTATTCCACGATATTGGAAATCACATTTACGAGTATTCTGTTCTTCGAAGCCTTCTTCTTTCCCCCCCTGCTCTCCCGCTCCCCCACCCCCAGTTAGCTATCCATGGTATCCCAACGATTCGAACCAGACCTTCAGAAGGATTCTCAGTGTGACACAGATTGCCAGCGCCACCTCTGGCTGGATGTGATTAAGAGAAAGGTCCAGGGGTAGGACGATAACTATTGAGGAAAAAGAACTCTATCCACTTTCCTTGCTTAAAACAAGTTATCTTCAAGAAGTGGGAATCTTTTAAAAAAAGTCTTTATCTATTTATATCTAAATATAATAAATAGAATTCATGTACATTTCATCACTTTGAAGGAATTTTTTCTACCTAGTCTAATCCATACAGTTTAGTTGTTTTCTTTTATTATACTAAATATTAAACCTTGAAAAATCTACAGTGATTCCACAGGAGCTGACTTTAGAGATGAATGTCAATTTAAATTGGTTTCTCTGACATTTATTAGTAATTCAGTTTTACTCCACGTAATTAACCGTGGAATTATAAATAATTCAAATTAGAGAGGAAACATAGTCTTCAGACAACTCCAAATCATCAAAACCACGTTTAACTATGTCAACCTGTCTTAAGAGTCAAAAACTCCATTGTCTTATTATGTGAATTTGAATCAAAAAAGTATCTTAAAAAAAAACTATTTTCTTCATGTAGATTTCCCCTGTGTCCTTAGTTTTCCTTTATAAAATCTTTTTTCCTCCCCTTTCTCATTTTTTATCCTAAATTTTCACAAGATAAACTTTGGTCCAATGATTATAGAGACTTTTCATTGACTATAATTTGTATACCAATCAATCAAACTTTAATTTTAATGTGGAAAGTATGCAATTGCATGCTGATCTTAGTGATTTAATGTGTTCAACAGGTAAAAAAGATGTTAATTTTAATTTTATTTGAATTTTGACTATTAGTAATATCTTTGGACTGCAAATATCAGATCTTCCATGAACTCAAGGAAGCATACGCCAAGGGATTAAAAAGCATAAATCAAACAGATCAAATACACTGACAATTTTAGTGACTGCTTTTTATATTTTGTTATGGAAGAAAAGGGCATTTTCATTCAAGTCCTATTATAAGCTCATTAAAATTTGAAAGTGCTAATCTCTGAAATTTGTGGTTTGAATGCCGTGCTTCATGAAGCGCTGGAGGTTTCATAACCGTCTTCAACGTCCATTATTGAGGGTCATGGATGGGGGATGCATGCCGGTGGTGGTCTTAATTGCTCCCTCCCTTCACCTTGAGATGCTCCATTTTAATCCCGTTTCATACTGGACTTTCAACTAGGATCGTAGTTGAAGAAGGTATAGCCAGTTCAAAGTCAAACGCAACTGATTTAAATTTCAAAGAGAGGATAATTCAATATATTTATTTCCACAATGTCAACATCCCTAAATTCTTCCATGTATGAATTAACATTTCTTTTCATCATTAAAGGAAAATTAGTTCAATCTGAAAAGGCTACATAGTGTATGATTCCAACTATATGACACTGTGGAAAAGGCAAAACTATGGAGACAGTGGAAAGACCACTGATTGACAAGAGTAAGGCTGAAGGAGGATGGAGCTGGCAGAGCACAGAGGATTTTTAGGGCAGTGAAACTGCTATGCTACCAATAATGGTGGATACATGCCATTACACATTCGTCCAAGCCCATAGAATGGGCAAAACTAAGAGTGAACCCTAATGTAGACTATGGACTTGGGGTCCTTCGATGTGTCAGTGTAGGTCCACCATTGTTAACAAATGTACCACTCTGGGGGGGGATGCTGACGGTGTGAGAGGTGGTACATGTGTGTATGGGGGAAGGAGGGTGTGTAGGATAGGAAGTCTCTGTACTTCCTACTCAGTGTTGCTGTGAACCTGGAACTGCCCCCCAAAATAAAGTGTATTAACAAATACAATTAGTTTATCTGTAGTTTATGTGAAGTGCATAACTTCACAATTAACTTCTTAGAACTTCTTGTATCTCCAAAAGGTTCCCAATGAATGATGGCAATTATGTTTTTTTGTTTTGTTTTTTGTAAGGGCAGGAAATTCATAGTAGAGTAAAACTGGACTGCAAAGTCTGATGTGTGCAGGAAAACTTAGGTGACAGAAAAAGAAGCTCAGTCCTTTTCAGGTGACGGTGGTTATGAGACTGGTGAGAAGCCCCATAGGTACTACCCACAACGGGAGGCTGCAGAAAAGAAATATGGCAGGAGCTTAAGCATTACTAGGGAAAACAGAGGCATTGTAGATATTCTGAACTCACTAAAATGCTAGCACTTTGAAGACAACACTGATGCAATTTTATGTATCTTAATTTAGTAAGAGTTTGGCATTGAATGGTTCATTTTTGTTCACGTTCCATATTCTTTCTAGAAACTTCTTTGGCTGTCCATCATCAATTCCAATTTCCACACATATTCTGTTTCTTTCTGATCTGAGAGGTGCTGATAACTCTCCCTCTGTCTACCTTCGTCTGCCCTCCCCACAAGGGTCCCTGGAGGTCAGTCCCAGGCTGCTGTTTACTTCTTTCTCAAAGAGCTGTTGTAGCACCTGAATGCCTACTTTGATACATCTTCCTTGTCTATTTTTAGCTCTGTGCCCCATTGCACTGGCTCCCCTGTCTCTCCAGAGAAAAGGTAGCATCATGGCTAAAATCTTGGGCTCCACCATCAGCTTGCCTCCGTTCATCCCACTCACCACTTACCTGTGTGGACTTGGGCAAGTTAGTCAACCTGTCTTGCAAGTTTCTGAACTACAGAAACCTAAGAAAATAATACGAAAATTGCATAAAAGTATGAGTCTTTATAAAGTTCTATGGGTAGGTAATATTATTCTCACTTGATAGATGAAGAAACTGAGTAAGAAAAGTTAAGTGACTTCCTGAAGTCACACAGCTACTAAACAGCAGAGGTGGTCTGATTTTTCCTTGTCATTAGTTGCAGCAGAATGCGGAATAGAAGGCACAAGTGTTCTAGGGTGGCCACCATGTAGAGTGAGGCAGAGCTGAGAAGGCCAGGTGAGGAGAGATTTGGAACTCTACATAGTAACTGGACGAGTCTGGATTTAATCATGAAGGTAACAGAGCTCCTGAAGGTGTGTAAACAGCATGTCCAAAAGTGGGGCCCTTTTGAAGAATGTACATTGGGACAGAAACTGTTAGTTGCTTCCTACTGCTCATTTTCCTCTTCTTGGGTAACAGAACCCTCATTTTTAGTGAGGTATATTCCTGCCCAGTTGAAGGGCGACATGACCCAGCTGTCTTTGCAGCTCGATGTGGTCATGCAACTAAGTTTCAGCTAATGACAGGTAAATGGAAGTAGTGTGTAAAGTCATTTTCAGAGGGAGAAGTTAGGCTTTCTTTCCTCGCTTCCACCTGGAATATGAATGTGGTGGCTGGAGCTCTAGAAGCCTTCCTGGTTCCTGAGGATGTGGTCAAACCCTAAAAATGCTAGAACAGGTAGACCGACGGAAGGAGCATGGGCTTCTTTTACAGAAAGGGAAACAAACTTTATTCTTGTCTAAGCCACTCTTTCTTATGTACGTATGTATGTACGTATGTATGTATTTAGTGCAGTGCAACCTAATCCCAAATCAGTGGCTCACAACCCTGGCTACACATTTGAAACCTCAAGAGTTTGCAAAATCCAGGGTGGCCAGACCTGATCTCCAGAGATTTTGATTTAATTACTCTGAGACAGGGCCAGATGATCAGTAATTTTTAATGCTTCATAGGTGATTATAATTTACAGGAAGCCACACAGTGAAAATCACAGTTAAAACGTTGTAGGATGGGGGCAGCTTCAAAGATGGAAGTTACTTAGCAAGGCTGTCACAACGTGGTTCAGAACTTAGATTTAGAACGAAGCGAAAAGCCATAGTAACAAAAGCTCAGGGATCTGTGAACGGCACTGGAGAGGTGGCTGGCAGGGTACGGAAAGTGTGATGGATTTGATCTTTCCGTGGGGCACGGAATAAGCACACAAACCAACAAACGGGCTGTGTCACCTGTGGCATTCCCCATGACACACAAGTGGAACATGCTTGGAAAATGATTCACCAGCACTTTACTTTACATTTAGCGACATGCCTTTTAATTTGATCCTTCTCTCATTATTGATTTTTAGGAAGAATGCAATTTCTTTTTCCAGAAAAGATAGTGGATCTCCCTCTTTTGAAAGCACGTTGGGAAGAGGAATACTGATGGAAAAAGAGCTGTGCTTTCTCAACGAGCTCTCTTGGATCCCCTGTTTTTCTCAAGATCACTAAATAATTGATTCTGTTCAAGTCCACTTAGCATTCTGTTGGTAGGATGTATCTATTTCGGGAGCCTGCAGCTCACGCCGAACATCTGACAGGCTCACACCTGATTCATCCCTCTCCCTTGGCTGTCATCAGTATTATTTAGGGCCAGTGGTCAAACCATATTGACACGTTGCTGACATCTTCTCCGGTGCCCAATTACCTTTCTGTCATGATACAATCCACGAGGTGACAGGAGGGTTCTATCCTGCGCCAAGTGAGTTGGCACCAAAATATCCCTGAGACAGAGGATAATCGATCATTTCCATGCTTTTCCCGAAACTGGGAGAGACGGTTCCCTGTCCTCACTGCCAGTGGGTCTTTGAACTCCCAGGGCTGCTTTCTGTCTGCAGCTAGATGATCCAGCATCCGCCTCCACGAGCCGCCGTTACATTTCCTAGTTCATATCCCAAGGTGAGTTCTAATGAAAGAGGAAAAGCCCTTCCTTGCCTTCAGCGCTGAGCCCTGACCCACATATTGAAAAGTAGTTACCCTTCTAAACGAGCTTAACTGCTACACTTTCGGGAAACATCCTATTTAGAGGCAACTTTACGGTAGAGAGAATCCGGCCAGGAAACATCAGCAGAGTGAGGAGTAAAACGCATGGGGCTGCGTGGCCTGTCTGAAATCCGCCTGGCATGGCTCTGAGATGGAACCTCATGCTTTGGGACTAAACTAAATTCAAATGAGAAGTTTTCTTTTTTTTCTTTTTTTTGTAACAAAGTTTAACATAATGAAGATAGCCTTCATTAGATCAAAAAGGCATGACCATTTATGTATCAATAGCTACCCAGTCTAATAATTTCATTTTGCACGTGCACACGTACATGTATTTGAATACCAACTATTGTTTCGGTTGGTTTAGCAATCGAACGCGTATGCCTCATAACTGGTGTTCGTTCTCCTCCTAACATCACATTCTTACACTATGCATGAATAAGACCACTGAGATATCCAGTCTGAGTTATATCGGGATGTAAAGGGATTGTTATCCTAAGCTGGATCCCAGAAGGATTAAAAGCACAAACATGAATTTCACGGAAGTCAGCTCAATGAGAGAACACCTATTTTGCATGTCGCTGTACCGCGAACGGCAGGGATAGTCTCAGCTTCACTGGACTACACGGTGGACAGGCCGCCTCCAGTTTTCCTGGAAATGCAGTCCCACATTGGGGTTCGCAGGATCGAGAACTGGGACGCCTTCCTGTTGTCAAAAATTATTCTCCTATCCGGTTTTCCTTAAGAGAATAGTTTAATATTGTTTTATTATGTAACGGGATGCCTGTGGGGACCCTTGCTTATTTATTTTAGTTTTCTAAACGACTTAAACACTTTTTAAAAAATTGAACAGGTTACATATGATCAGGATAAAAAATTCCCAGGGTAAGCAATAGGACATAGAATGGAATGAATAAAGACAAGTCTTCCATAAGACCTGTCACCCTTAGTCCACTGTGTTAGTTGTTATTAGTCATTTATTTGGTACAGTTTCCAGAAATTGCCTCCACACGTGGAAGGGTTATGGATCTGTATGCGCTTCTAAAGAACCAGTCTATCAGACACCCCATCTTTCACCTGGCTGTTTGCCTTTCACGGTGGCCATCATTCTACGAAAAGTGTTCGCATAGCCGCTTCCTTTCTTTAACAGCCTAACAACAGTGTAAGTATCTCCAGCTCTATTAATAGACATTTCTGTTTGGGTTTGTTTTGGTTTGACTGTTTCAAAAAATAAAAAGTAAGCTCTTAGCACTTACATTTGTTTGTATTCATGCCATACACCGTGTTTCCCCGAAAATAAGACCTAGCTGGCCATCAGCTCTAATGCATCTTTTGGAGCAATAATTAATATAAGACCTGGCCTTATTTTACTATAATATAAGACCGGGTCTTATCTAACATAAGACGTGGTCTTATATTAATTATTACTCAAAAAGATGCATTAGGGCTGATGGTCCAGCTAGATCTTATTTTCAGGGAAACACGGTAGCAAAGGGTTCAGTTAAAAACTACACGGTCAAGTGTTTATAGCAATTTCTAAATCGCCTTAAAAAGCCGGCTTCCTTGACATCTCCTCACGTCATGAGGAGAGACTGTGGAATAAAGCTGGATGGATGCTGTCACTGCACACACTGGGGCAGACTGTTGTCACCCAGGAGGTGTCAGCTAAGACTGAACCGAGACTGGGAAAACGTCCCCGACAAGCCCCAGTACCGGAAACAGGCTATGTGACGGCCTGCTGGAGGCCAGGGGGATTGACGCAGCTCTTTGGCCGGCATAAGCTGAGAGTTTTACCCTAAAAGGAAACTCATATTTACACTATCAATAAGCCTGACAAACACAAGTTCGTCCTTTAAGGAACTGAGGCCAGGCTTTGGACGGGGAGGAAGGAGTTCTTTTACCTCTGGATTCCAGCTTAGATCCAAATGCTCAGGGATGCCCAAGGTACATCTTTCATGAGAGCAGGGCTGACATCCAGGGAAGGGCTGCTGGGAGCTCAGCAGGGACTCGGGGGGGGGGGGGGTACAGCCCTGCCTGTGGTCTCTGAGTGGCTACTTCAGATAGCAGATTGGAGTCCACTAACGACTCCAAGCCTTCAGTGGAGTCTCATTGGAAGACGCAACGGAATTTCTATGGTGCTGGGGACAGCAGGGGGCCCTTTCCCCTCCAAAGGGGCATCAGTGACCCTGACAGCCTGAGACAGTGGAGCCAGCAGAACTAGAATCTCACCAGAAACGGCCTCAGCAGCAGGCATGGCAAGAGGGCACCCAGGCAAAGGCTAGAGTGGAGGAGCCTCCTGCACAGCTCTGAGGCCGCAGCCAGGAGACCACGAGATAACTGTACGTGGAGAGCAAGGTGGGCTTACTGGACATAGCAACAACCATTACAAGAGACGTAAGTAGTGATACCTAGATGTGTGTCCTCACTGATGAGGAGTCTCTCATTTAAACTTCATTACCTGCCACATAATGTGGGTACTGTCACCAATTCAATTTTTGGCTAAGGAAACAGTGACAGAGAGCTTCTGCAACTTCTTCAAGGTCACTGAGCTACCAAGCACAGAAGTAGGATTCAAAACCAGGTTACATTTAGAAAATAATTTGAACCTATTTACAATTAAATTACTTTTAATATAAAAGCAAAGCTAGCGATTTTAAAAAATCAGGACCACCAAGGAGGTGCGTAAAGGTCGATACAAAAAATAAAATTGCATACTCATGTTCACAGCAGCGTTATTCAGCCACTAAAATGTGGACTCAACCCAAGTGTCTGCTGATGGATGAACGGATAAACAAAATGTGGCTTATCCATAAATGGAATATAATTCCATCTTAAAAAGGAAGGAGATTTTGACACCGGCTACAACATAGAAGAAACTTGAGGACATTATGCTAAGTGGAATAAGCCAGCCAATCACCAAAAGACAGATACTGTATGATTCTACTTATATGAGGTACTAAGCCGTCAAATTCATAAAGACAGAAAGAAGAACAGCGGTTGCCACGGCCTGGGCGAGGGACGGATGGAGACTTATTGTTTAATGGGGACGGAGTTTCAGTTTTGCAAGATGAAAAGAGTTCTGAAGATGGAGGGTGGCGATGGTTGCATAACAAAATGAATATACTTAACACTACTGAACCGCACACTTAAAACATCGTAAGAGTAAATTTTTTGTTGTGTGTTTTTTATCACAATAAAAAATTGGACCAATGAAATTGTACTGTATATAGTGCATATGTTAAAACTGTTACAGTTTTTGTCTCGCTGTGTAATATCTAGGCACAAGTTTGGAGTTTGCCTGCCCTGTGTTTGAATCTCGCCTCCGTCACTTTACCTGTGTGACCTGGGGTAAGTAACTTAACCTCTCAGGGCCTTAATTTCCTCATGTGCAAAATGAGGACAAAATAGACCCTTCATACAAGGGTCACTGTGATATTTAGGTGACATGATACATTTAAATAAACACTTGGAACGACGTCTGGCATATAATTAAGAATCAGTAAATGTTCACTATTATTATTTGAACAACATGAAAAATGAGAACGTGCATAAGCATTTTACTCTGAGTAAAAGTGAACATGTTTCATGGGAAAATGTTACTAAGAAGATTAGATGCAACTGTCTATAAACAATGAAAAATTACACAATGATGATTTTTCCAAATATTCAAACATATGTAGCAGGTGGTTGTTGGATAGTAAGCTGATCCAACCAATCAAACGTTAAGTTTCTGCCTTGGAAACACTGCAGAGGTTCTGCTGCCTGTAAACCTTGGTCTCGGATTATTTCCGGCCCAGGAAGAAAAGCCCCGTAGACAAGCCGATTCCATTTGGGGTCAATGGAATAGGGTACAGTGGGGTACAGTACTTGACTAGTTTTTCTAATATTCAGGTGGAACTGCTTAGTAATTGAGACACAAAGGCTGGGTTGATGGACTTTTGCCTCACTTCCATTTCCCCACGGATGTGCTCATCTTGGCCAGGACACAACCATCCAGGGATTCTATAAGCACAGAGATTCTGCAAGCACTGAGTGGCGTGCCTTCACTGCTACTTCCATTTTGGGATTGCTGATTTCAGATGTGATGACACAGCTCGCTGAGTGCAGCTACGAGAGGCCAGGAATTACCTGGCGGTGGGCACTTCGCTGAGACCAAGCTCGTTACTTAGGATTTGGGCCCTGGGTGTGGGGGATTTACTCTCTTTGCGAACAGTCAATCATAATCTATTGTTACTGAACTATGCTTATTGTTCTCGGAGGCCACGGGCTGGCTGTGGGACCCAGTCTTCTCTGAGCTATGGTCTCATTTATTCCAGCTCCATTTCTGTGGATTTTACTCCAGCTAATGGGAAGAAATGCTTAATCAAAGTGTTAAGTTCTTTACAAAAGAACATGCAACATGTGGTCTGTTGTTTAAGCGTTAACATTTAACATTTACATCTAGTTAGTGAAAACATTAAATTCATCGATCATTAAAAAGAGAAAAACAACATGAGCAGTCTTTCCGGATCATGAGAAAATCACGGGACTGGGAGGTTGGGCCCCTGGGACTTAGTTTTCTCTTTGCTTCTCATGTTTCGGTCAGTAATTCAATATAATGTTGGAAAGTAATTAAAATTGTCCTGGGCCCCAATTTATGCATCTGTAATTTAAGAAATGTTTAACGATTTTAGCTAGAGTTCCACTCAGCGTTAAATAATAAAAATAATGCGCCCTACTGTAATTTTAAGCATTCATTTATGATAGCTCTTTTCCAAATCTTCACATGAATTGGGAAGTGCTATCTGTCTATATTGTGCTGATATGAAAACTTAGAGAAGTCCAGTGTCCTGACCAAGGTCAAATGCAGGGGACATGGCATAGGAATACATTGTACCTATTTCGGCCTCAATGCCTTTTAATCAAATGATTCGCCGTGATTGAGGTAAAATTATTGGAAAAAATACCTCTCTCGGGTGGACAGAGTCTAAAAGCACAAGATTCCACAGAACTTGACGGTTACATCACAACAAACATGGTTTTGCAGATGTGAACTTCGCTAGGATTTCTGCACTAGAGTCTCCTATTCCTGAACCTCTCAACTCTCCTCTGTGGAAGGACAAAAGGGACTGAACACCAGTGAACCTGGGAGCACACACTCTGGGTTGCCTGGAAAATGAACCAGTCGGGAAGTGCGCCCCACTTCTCCTAGCGGGGAGACTGCACCCAAAGTCTTCTCCCTAGCTTCCTCTCTGTTCCAGGACTCCCAGACAAGGCTTGGAAAGCTGGCCCCTACACTTACTTCCCTGAGTCTGACTCTGCCCCACAGACACAGGTGCTCTCCGTCTTGCCCTATGGGAGGTGAGAGAAGCAAGGGCTTCCTTGGAACATACACCATTCATGTATTCAGCATAGCAGCCTGGTTCTAGCTCCTCCCTCTGAGGGCCGATGGACCGGGTCGGGGGACCTGTACCTTTATCTTCCCTTGATTATGCCTGATTTGTAAGTTTTCCAATAAAGCCTGTCCCCTATCACTGTGGAATTCGGCTTGAGGCCTGTGCACAGCAGGTGGAGGACAGGAAGGGACTGGCTCTCCACGGTCTGTTTTCATTTCTTCAGATTCATTTGGCATCATTAAGAACTGCGGTGAGAATTACATAATTAAGAATTGCCAATAGCGACGTATCCCACACTGCACAGTTTACAGCATGTTTCCATGTTTTGTAGACTATGTAATTCTCACAAAAATCTGACAGCCAAGATTTATTTTCACTAGACAGACAACAGGTCTTAGTTTCAGATTGGTTAAAAGCCTCTCCCAATAATGGCAAATCTGAGCCTGGCTCCCACGTCTGGTTCTTTCTCCAGTGCTCCTGAGAACGTTGGAACACACCTCTCGACATAACTATTTATTCCAAAATATTGAAAGCATCCATGGAGCAGGTCCTGTGCCGGGTGCTGGTGAATTCAAAGACAAGTAAGACATCACCAAAAGCTTTCTCTCTGGTGCAAACCAAGTAGGGAAGATCCTTTTAATAGCACTTACTATAAACATATTCATTACACTTTTTAGTTTGCTCAAAATACGGTGTCTCTATGAGGAGATTATAGACAAACTTTACACAAGAGGACGGGTGAGGATGTGTTAGCTGTTACTCAGCCAGACGGAAACAAGACATCAGCATTGTCCCCAGTCCTTGAGTAACTGTGAAAAGTTATGACCCTATCCCATCTTGCCAGAGCAGGAGTAGGGGATGGGGGTGGTGTGTGTGAGTCTGAGTAGGTTTGTCTGCAGTAAGCCTTCTCATCTGTGATCTGAATTTGGGTGTGTTCTTGGAAATGTTTTCAGATGCGAATACATTTCTCTAAAATCTGTATTTCTTACCAGTAATCCGAATAGTGGTACCCTTCTGGTTTAGACGTGATGTTATGCTGGCACCGCAGACTTAATATTTGCAAAACTGAACTCATCCTCTCCCCACTACGAGCTTTATTCCTCAGCGTAATATATGACCTTGCTTCCCCTCCATTTCTAGGTGCCTGAGGGGAGCCTCTTTTCCCCCCCAAATAGTCGTAACTATCAAGTCCTGTAGCTACTCCTTCCCACGTATCTCATATATATTTCCCGTTGTCCATGGTCTTGCCTTCCATGCCTTTCAAGGGCTATTGCAACATCCCTTTCTCCCCTCCCGCCTCTCCCATCGACCCTCCTGTGCAGGGTCATTGTCGATAAATCCAAACTCCTCCCACCCTCTGAAAAGAATGGAAGCTCTGATGTTAGAGCGTCTACAAGCTCAGCCCTACTGTGATTCCCCCTTTCTTCCCCACTTCACATTCCAGATCCCTTTACAGATGGTTCCCCAAACCAATCGTGCTTATTCCTGCTTCTCCTCTAAGACCACCTTGCAAAGAAGAGTGAGTCCCGCACAGCACATCGTACTTCCCTTTCAAGCATCCCTCTCTCTGTAAGGACTTTCCCGGCTCCTCCCTCCATTGTCTCAGTCAGACTTCAATTTCGCCCACTGGTTTTGCTGTTTCCTATTATGCCTCATCAGAGAACTGATTGCATTGTGTTGTCTATTTGTGTGTGCTTCTTTTCCCAACTAGTTTTTGAGCTCCTTGAGGACAAAGAGCGTGTCCCTATATCCCTAGCACGTAGCAGGATGTCTGATAAATGAGAATTTCACTTGAATTTCTGCACTAGATTTTCTTTTCCCTGAGTATCTCAACTTTCCTCTGTGGTAGGACAAAAAGAATTGAACACTCGAGGTTGCCTGGATCATGAACCTTCTGAGACAGAACTTGCACTTCTACTCCTGGAGCTGCTCCCAATGTCAGCTTCCCAAAGGGGCAATGTGGAACAGATGAACAAATCAGAGTCTTGGAACTTGCTTAAGGATACAAACTAGCAAAAGTTCTCCATAAGAACATAAGCCAGGGCAGGGGTTCTTCTCATTGTCATTCACTGTTTAATCCCATCCCTAGAAGAGCCCCTGGCACATAAAATTTCAATCAATATTTGTTGAGTAAATGACTGACAGAAGGAATGCTTGAATGACTGAACGAATGAATGAAAAGTTAACTTCAAAGCCCACGTCTTTTTGATTCTATTCTTCTGACTTCTGGTCTTTGTACAGCATGTGAATGTGGGTGTGTACGTAGGTACATTTTTCAAACAAAATTAAAAATTGAATACCATGATTTTTTTCTTTACAATTAACCACAATTAAAGAATAATGATAGCTTTTACACACACACACACACACACACACACACACACACCTACCTACCCACCCTGAGAAATTCTAAGCCATTGAAATATATAGTCTTGGTAATTCCTTCCATTTACTTAAAAAAAAATGGCTTTTGCAATATAGGTAGACATCCCACCTAAAAATTGTGTAATTTTACATTAAGAATTAGTTTTCAGTTAACTGGTCGAATAAACTTGTGTTGTAAATTGCCTTCTAAATAGTGGAAAACAACAGACGAACAAGACAAACAAACAAAAGCTCATAGACACAGACAGCAGTTTAGTGGTTACCAGAGGGTAAGGGGGGGAGGGAGGGGTAGTAGAAGAAGGTAAAGGGAGCCAAATATATGGCAAGGGAAGGAGAACTTACTCTGGCTGGGGAATGCAATATACAGATGATATAGTATAGAATTGTACACTTGAAACCTATATAATTTTACCAACCAATGTCACCCCAATAAAATAACAGAAAAATACATAGATAGTGCAAAACAGAGGCGACTGCAGTAAACCGTGGTTGGTCACGTGAAGAGACGCAGGGCACCGCTGTCTGCTCCTGTCTAGAGGTGGGAATGGAGCCGTGTGCGTCTCCCCGTTTCTGTGAAGCAGGTGTGGGGTGTGTGCTTCTGGGAAGAACCGTACTTGGGTTTACATTCTCCCACCTAAACTTCTCGGGCCCCTCTTTTCACATGGAATGGCAGCTGATTTTACCGTTATCTACCACAGACCCAGACCCAGCCACCCACTGAGAAGCAGGACAAAACCAGGAGCGGGATGAAAGAAACCCGGAATAGATCTTTCTCGAACTGATTAGTATGAGTTATAATTAGTTTAAGGCATGGAAGGAAAAGTAGGCCGGGAAGCACTGTTGCTGAAGAGAAGAGCAGAGAACGACCCCCCCCACCCTTACCCCCCCCACCCCGTTTTCTTTCCAGTCCAGCTGCCCAAAGCAGACGCCGCGGCAGGTGTTCGCACTCACCTGTGTGCTGTGGACACAGGCCCGTGCGTGTGCACGCGCGCCCCGCCCCCGGCCACAGCACAGTTTATAATACGATGCAAACCCTGTCCGCTCCGTGGCTCGTTGCTTCCCTCTCTGAATAATAGATGCACACATCAATTACGTGTCCGTCCACTTCTAAATGCAGACCCTTGTAGCACCGACCTCTTTCTGCTTTTATGTTTGTCAAAACGCTCCTGACATGCGTCGGCTAGGTTAGTTCCAAACCTTTCTAACCTATTATCCTATTCTTTCAGCACGTTGCAAGCTGCCTGTCTCTCTAAGGAGTCCGCCCGAAAGGCGCACGGACGGGCGGGCCGCGGCCGGGACACTCACCACTGCTTGTAGTCCGCGTCGCAGTTGCAGTAATACTTGGGGTCCGTGCAGTTGCGTTCGATGCCACAGGCGCATTTCTGAATCCCGGGTCCGGAGCCGCCCCAGTAGTGGTGCTTCTCATTGGCTTTGCCAACCCACCAGGTGTAAGGACTTCCATCTATAAGAGAGGGGAGAGGCACCTTGAGCTCGGACTAGGAATGAAAAGGTAGACACGTGACCTCGACCCGTTATCATATCGTCGGTTGTATGGCTTCTGTTCAAGCTAACACTAAATTCTTTCTCTCAAAGGAATTTGGGATACGGTCATTGTTTGTGGAAACGCGGGGACACTAACACACCTCATGTTGGAGAGAAAACAAAGCAGACACCTGGAGAACGGGAGTGAATGGATGGTCTGGTAGCAAGATCCCCTGTATTGTCTGTACCGCAAATAGCCAAGGTACCTCAGAAGCTCAGCTCCACTTCTGATTGTTCCTCTCCGTGACTAGAAACAACCTAACACTGCTCTGCTTCCACGATAGAGAGTGATGGTAAATAGCAAACCAGAAAAACTGGCTCCGTATTCTTCATAAAAGTCAGAACAGTGTCAGTAAAAGCAGCAAGATAATTATCAGCCTGTCCTTCAGCAGGAGACTGAGAAATGGGCTGGAGGAGAAATGGGGAAGAGAGCCCGCTGATTCTCAACAGCACCTTCTGGGAGGACCGAGAAGCCCCAGAGACGAAGTCTCATTGTCAAGATGTTTGGGCCACCGGTGTTACGGTAGGAGCCCTAAGCTCAGCCTGGGACCCAGGCTCCGAGCTGATCTCACATGGCACACCCTGTTCCATGTGGGGAAGGGATCTTATTAGACACTGGGACAGGACCCAAAGGGAAGATATGCAATGACATGTCCTTTATTCATTGCAAGGAGGTGACATACTAGTGGCCAGCTAAGAGTAGCCCAATTTCCCAGTTCTCCTCCAGCCCCTACCTTTCTCTTAAATCACAATGCTTTAACTTACTCGTACATCACTAACGTTCCGGGTTAGCTATTTTGTTCTCCTTCCTCGGAACACAAAACGTGTTACTCGGCTGTTTCCACGTATGCCATGGACAGAAGAATGCCAAGCAGAAAAACATAATGCAGAGGCAAAGCAAACTGCATCCTTTGTTATTAGCAGTGGTTAAACTAAATCATTATCATTAAAATAAGTTATTAATTTGGTGGATATTTTATATTCAGCAAGAAGAGAATGATTCAGTTTGCTTTGAGCAGAGACTTGTCTTATTCCAGTACTATGTTAATGAAGGACTACTTTCTGCTTTGTGAATCATTATTTACTTGTTAATTGGCTTTGGGGGAAGGCAGTTCAAAGCAATAAAAATTAAAAGATTTTTTTTTTTTTTAAAGACAAGAATAAGAAGTGATGAGAGAAGAAATCATTTATTTACCCAGTGGTAAGAGGTCAAGAATGTCTCTAACCTCAGAATATGAAGAGTTTTGTTAACACTATTAAGTAGGTGGAATCACTGTGATAAGATCAGGGAATGAGGAACCATATTCTAAGAAGCTGAATTATCAAAGTGAGGCATCCGGTATTAAAACAGCCAGATATGGACTGAATTAAGTATAATCACTATACCGTTTGTACTCACTTAAGATCCAGCTTTATTACAGTGAAGGGTTTATTATGGTTTAGGTGATTAAACTGGGAAAAGGAGAAAGAGGCTGCTTGCTTCCCAAGACTTAAGAAACCAACAGATTTCTGTTATTTTTCCAATAACAAGAAGTTGTTCCAGAAACACAAGGGCAAATGCATAGGGACCTCTTGTTGGAAACGTGGTACATATCTGTGATTTTCAAAATGTGTTCTTTGGAACTTCTGGGCTACACAAGGTAACTTGACAATCTACTTAAATAAATGTTATCTTGGTACACTCTACAATAAGACCCAGTATGATCACTGGGACATTTAATTAGTTCCATTCCATCTCCTTCTAGAGGATGTTAAAAACAAGACCACAAAGGGTTTAGAGTCTACAAAATGAAAACTTAAAAGCATCATTGTAGCTTGATGAAACGTAGTTTTATTATATCTGTGACTATCTGGTTATCTACAAATTCTGTACAAGATTTGCAGGGGGCCTTTTAGCAGGGGAAATAGAACAGGTACAAATAGAACAGGTGCTGCAGAAACCTGCCTTTCAACACGCTGCTTAGTGCCCCCTGCTGGCGGCTTCCTTACAGAACACCCCTCCCCCTGCCCCCCTGCTATCTGGTAGCATTCTGGCTTTCTGAAGCCCCCCTACAGAGCAGAATCCTCTTTCTAAAGTGACCTTACTCTGAAAAGTCTCCCACTTCCTCCTCCTTTCTTCCATCTTTACCATGGCAACCATAAATCATTTTTCTCTACTTCGTCAGTCAATTTCAACTCACCACTCTGACCTGATTACAATACTCCATACCAAGGTACAAATGGGGATACTGTGCTTACTAAGTAAAGACACCTTTAATTGATGTAATTCTAGGTTGTATGTGCCAAGCATTTCAGTACCTGCGAGACCCTTCCTTCCAATGCAAATGACCTAGAGAAGAAGACAGTGAAACCTCACGAGCTCCAGGCGAGGCTGGAAATTTGAAGGTGCTGTAGCTACGTAGAGCCCTGCCGGTATCTGACAGCTGTCGTTTGGAAGATCAAGCAGGACAAAATTCCTGTTTCACTCAATGAGAGATGTGCACAGTTCCAGGGTTCCAGGGCCCTGACAGCTAAAGCTGACAGCTACCCTCGTCCCCAGGCCCTGGAAGGGGGAACACGCCACTAGCTCCAGAGTCCTTTGGCTTAAACAGAGGCAGCCTGTCTTCCTCCGTGTGTGGAGTCTGTCCCTCTGCGATCACTTCCAAGAACTGGACCATGGCAGTACAAGTCTCAGGATGCTCAGGGAAAGATGAGGGCTGAGAGGTGAAGTCACGGAGTGCTTGCTTCGGTGTCTTTTCCCTCTGGGGAGAGATCAGTCCGTATAGGGAGGGCTTCCCAGCTTCCCCAGGATGTTTCATCTGAGGCTCTTTTCTGGCCTACAGACGTGGTCACTCATGCCATGACACCCCTTAGCGCCAGACAGGCCTGCCGTACACTGACTTGGAGAAATCACAGTGTTTAGTCACAGAACACAGAGATGCGGTGCCTGCGTCCCACTGGGATACAAGTCCAGGACCTTGTTTTCCAGGTAAGATATGAACAAGTCATACGGTGCTCCCGGCAGTCTCACCTCCATTTTAAATTCCCAATCACTTTCTTTTTCCAGAATAATCCAGTTATTGTAACATTTTCCTTTTGTAATTTCATAACCATGATCCTGAGTCCAAATGCCTGTATTTTACTACTTTCATAAGACCTTTAAAAATAAATTAAAAATCACGTATTTTGGCATTCTCACAGATACCACTGACTATATCTCAAGTTTCCTATAATTTTTGTGAAGTCAGCTTATTCAACTGGCTAACAGTATTATTCTCTTTTGATTCCCAATCACCTACTTCTATGTTTTTCTATGTTAATAAAAAAAACATCAAAGAATGAATCCCCAAAAAGTCTTGTAGATTCACACTGCAGATAGTGACGTGAAGTTGGGAAAATCCATCATTTTGAAGTTACAATGCAAACACTGAGGGTGACAGTTCACGGCGAACATTTTACCTCTCTGTGATTGAATGTCACTCAGCTCATTTGATTAGGGCTGAGGAGAAATAAATGTAGTTCATCAACCCCATGTTGCATTTTCGGAATTACATTGGATTTCACTATATTTTATTAGTTTGAATAGGGTCCAAATTTAGAAACGGAGAACTGAAGTTCAGATCAAAATGGACTTGAACTGAAATGTTAATTAATTAAAAATTAATTCCACCGCATCATATTTAAATTTATTTCATTGAACTGAACGTAATAGATTTCAATCAAGGCCTGATTCCAGCACGCGTAATTTGATTGAGTTGAATCAAATCACTTTGAATCCTATTCAAATGAATTAGATTTTATTAATTTGAATGGAATTGAAGTGACATTAGATGGGAGTTCATAATGCTGAGCCATGTTGAAGAGAACGGAATAGGCCAACTCACTCAAGGTTAACTTGGCTTCCATTTCTATCGAGGTCACACCGGCCTCCCTGGCTCCCTCCGTAACTCTGGTTCATTCCTTTGTACCTTGGCCCCCGGGAACAAATGTGATGAATAATGCCAAAGTGATGGGATGGAACCACATGCTGCTCGTACACTGCAATAATGCACTTTTGTAGTCTTTTCCGCTGGAAAAGCCCTAGCTAATTATTTTAAATATTTCTTTTCCTCTTTATAGAACAAATGGAGAGGGAATTAACCGGATCTCGGCAACAATGACCGGTGTGAGTACTGGCTGCTCCCTTTATTTTTATTCTCCATTGAAAACTGTACGTAGGTGACAAAACATGCCTGACCCTGGCCTGTGGTTTATACTGACTGTGGTAATTAATATCCTGTGTCGTGGCCTTTTTTGATTGATAATGGAGGTCCCTTAGCTTGTCTTATATTCAAAACATGGCTGTAACTTTTCAAATGAATAGCAAAATATTGTTTTGCAACTGAAATGGCATGTGACCTAATCAATAAACACTTCTTAGTGGTGGAAGGACAATTTGGGGGACAGGAGTGAAGTCCCATTCCTGTTCTTCGAGGTTCTGAGTTAGTGGAGAGACGCTTAAGTTTAGTAATTGGCAATTATGCAAGTTGTATGCCTTGATATCTGATAGGGCATACACATAATAAGATGAAAACACATACATTGGATGTCGTGGGAGTGGTTCAGGCAGTGGATCCTTTAGAATTTTGGAGAAGGTAGCGATGACCAAGGACCAAGGTGGCCTGGAGTGCCTCTGCAAGGAGATACATCTGACTGCAGCTTTGATGGAAAGGGTAGGATCTGGAAAACCAGCCAGGGGATATGAGCATCTCAGAATCTCCTGAGTGGCTGGGTCAAAGTGAAGCCAGGAAAACGTCTGACTCAGTTCAGGGTCTATAGGATAATGAGTTAGGCTGGTGGAGGCAGAGCAGGGAAGCAGCATTTCCGGTTGGAGAAATGACTGTGGGTGAACATTACACATTGTAACACTTTGTGCTGGTATGCACAGAGATACACTTGAATTTTTTATGTTGATATTATATCTACAAACTCTTACTAGTTCAAATAATAAATCCATTGATATTTTTAATCTTCTCACGCCTACATTGTTTTTTTTGAATAACGACAGTTTGTTTCTTCCTTTTCGATCTGTATGCTTTTATATCGTCTTCCTTGCCTAACTGTAGTCGTTATGACCTACTGTTCATTATTAAACGAAATGGGTAACGAGGGTCTTCTTTTTGTGTTTACTGATTTTAAGGAAAATGCTCTGAATGCTTCATCATTAAGTGTGATGTTATTGTCACTTAAAAAAAATTTTTCATCTTTTTGTGTAAGGGAGTTCTTTGCCACATATCATCTGCTAAGATTTTTTTTTTAACACGAATTGATAGTTAAATTTATTCAATGCTTGGTGTGCATTTAATGAAATGATAATATGCTTCTCCTCTTTTAGCTGTTAATGTGGTGAATTGCATTTATAGCCTTTTAAAATGACACTACTTGTAAAAAATAAACTTTGTTGTGATAAGTCATAATTTATATATAGTATTGGATTCCCTTTGCTCTTTCGTTTAGGATTTTGCTACTATGCTCATGAATGCCGCTGACTTGGCATTTCCCCATTTTGTACTTTCATTATGTTTGGGTATCAGTTAATAGAGGCCTCAAAGAATGGTGTGAGATCGGTACACGATCGGAACCATTTTTAAACTATCTGAGGCTAATATAATTTAATATCTTTAATTGTTATATGATCATGTCCATTTATAGAAATTTATATTCTTACATACCTGTTGTATCCCTTTATATGCTGTATTTTTCTATGAATTTGCCCACTACATGTAAACATTTAAATATATTGGTAAAAAGTTGTCTTTATGCATCCCCTTTCATTTATACTAGTATCCTTTCTCTTTTTCTAGGATCAGTCTTGTTAGAAGTTTATGAATTTTACTAGGTTTTTTTTTTTTATAAAAGAATCAACTTTGTTGATTCTTGTTCCTTAGGTTTGATTTAGAAACATTTGTAAGGTGCTACTGGCATTTGGTCCAGGGATGCCACATGTCCTGCAGTGTGTGACAGTCTTGTACAGCAAGTACAAGACTGTCATACACTGCAGCAACTACCCTGTTTCCCTGAAAATAAGACCTAGCCAGACAATCAGCTGTAATGCGTCTTTTGGAACAAAAATTAATATAAGACCCGGTTTTATATTATACTATATCACATAAGTCTCATATAAGTCTCTATCAATATAAGGTCTTATATTTTCTTATATAAGACCTGGTCCTATATTATAGTAAAATAAGACTGGGTCTTATATTAATTTTTGCTCTAAAAGACGCATTACAGCTGATTGTCTGGCGAGGTCCTATTTTTGGGGGAAGAGTAGCAAGGCCGCTGTAAAGAGGAAAGAGAATCAAGGTAACGCGGTTTGAGGAAGGTTACTTCTCTGCAATCTGCTCTCATCCTCATCCCCCGAGGCCACTTCTGCTGCTCCCCTCTTTGTGTTAAGCCACGGTTTGTATAGCCCTTAATCAGTGCATTCATCATATTGTCTTGCGAGTGTGTTTTGTGCCCATTTCCCCTACAGACAGGAAGCTCCATCTGGACACTGATTCTGTACTTCCAGCTTCTAGCACCGTCCTAGGCGAGCAGCAGGTACATGACTACTGAATGTTCCAGGAAGGTGAAAGGTAAAGCTTGGCCAACATCACTGGGCTTGAGAATTAGGAGGTCACTGAGGGACCTGAATCGCAGTTTTATGTCTCAAGGTGATGAGGACGTAAGACAGCAAACATCGGTAATTAAAATAGGAGAGCGGCATGAGAGTAAGCAGGGAGACAGAGTAACTAGGGGGTGACCAGGAGAAAGTGCAGAGTCCACTGCAATGGGGTCTTGAACATATTTGTGTTCAGAAAGAAAATAAGTTAACAGAGAAGGAAAGATGAAAGCTGTGATGATTGGACCGATATTAATACCTACAATCGCTATCAGGACTCTTGGTACTTCTTCCCAGCATGCTGGAGGCTGACTCAACCCCACACAAACACTGCCTTGGAGAAAGTCTCAGGCTGTATTTGTTGTCTCCAACCCACTCTGGTGAGGATGTTACCAAGGAAGGCATGAAAAGGACCAGAGGGGAGGATAAACGTTAACGCCGAGGTTTTTGAACTAATCCCGTCTTCTCTACTATTTACCAAGTTAAAAAAGAAAAAGAAAAATTAGCCTTGACCTTTAACCCTGTCCTACTTGTTAGTTTCAAGACAGTAATGTGTTACTACCTGAAAAATGCACCATGCTTTAACAGCAGAGCAAGACTCTGCTTATAGCACACAACCCAAGGTCACACATCACTCCTGTGATTCAAGGGGGGCGGACCCCTATCTTATTTATGGGACTCCACACCAGCCGGGTCACACTCTATCCATCCATTACCTGGCCCTTCTCCCAGGGAACTAAGATACTAAAACTTTTCTCGATGGCATAGCGGTGAAGAAAAGTGGCTCAAATGTAAAGTTCTCCAATCTCACAGAAGTGCGGTGAGATGTCAAAAAACGCAATAACAATAATAAGTGTCAAATTCTTGAAGCGGGTAAAACATACTTCTTTAAACAGTGCAACCTTTAAAACTTGCCATTATTCTCTTTTTTTCCTGACAACAAAAGAATTGAGCACCAAAGCCCAGAATACATTTTTTCCTTACTAGTATTTAAAACTTGTTTTATGAGCCTGCTGATTAACCTGCTGATAAACCTGCTGATGTTAAATGAGACTCTTCAAAGACCTTCCTTCACATTATGTCAATTATTCACTTTTTTTCTGGCAAGGCAACTGATTTCAGTTTGATTTTAAGGAATGTAACAAATTATACAGTATTCAGATACACTTTTTGGTTACTGTTGCCTCGCAGCTCTGGATGAATAATTTTATTAAGATGCCTATTAGGACGTCAGCTCCAAAACTTAGCAAAGCCACCTGCCTCTCCCATTTTAATTGCTAATTTTCTTTATAGCCTGTCTGGCAATATTGTCCCACTTTCTAAGAATAAACTCCTCTATTGCAAACTTCTTGCTTCAGGTCTTTCGTCCTTGCGGTGACCTCCATCTGGTCTGTCACCCCTTCCCTCGTCATGCTTGGTCTTCAGGCTTCAACTGGAATGTCACCTGCTCGGAGGTGATCTCCTGGACAGCCCTATCCTGTTATTCTTTCCCGGAGCACCCTGTTTTATTTAATTGTGCTATTTACCACTATCTGTAATTATGTCACTTCCTCACTTGTTTACTGTTTGTCTTCTCTAGCTGGCTGTATGCTCCCTGAGAGCTGTGACAAGGCTGTTCCCACGACTACTATGTCTCCTGCCCTTCGCTTGACACAGTGTTTGCTGAAGTTACAGATGATAGTTATTTCGCCTATTGATATTACACAAACCTTCAAAGTAGTCATGAGCCTATCACTGCATCTTAAATGCAAGTCAACACCTCATGTCCAGGTGGGGCGAATGCATTATCTTTGCTTCCCTGCTGCCCGTCTCAGCAGAAGGCAGAGCATTACTCCATCTCTTACGATGGAAATCAGTCACTGCACATTTCTCCTCGTCAGTGGTTTACTCCATTACTCGTCCTCCTTGACACGTCTCAAGCCCCTGCCGATTTCTCCAGTTCAGCCCTTCCTCCCCTGCCGACACATCACATGGCCTCATTCATTCCTCCATCCAATCTGGGACCTCACCTTGGTCTCCTCTGGGTCTCTTCACTTGGCACACATCCTCTCACTCTGCCAGCGGGAGCTTCTACAAAATGACTCCAAGTTCTTCAGTAGCTTTTTGCTGCCTCAACATCAAATCTCACCCCAAAGCCCTTATGATAAGGGATTCTTCCTACTGATGGAGTCCTACCTCCTGCTGACACACATCCCGATCTGCAGACACACAGAACTGTGTCATGCTTCCCCGTAGCTCCAAGTCTTGGCTCAGGCTGTCCCCATGGCTGTGGCTCTGCGGGTCCCTTGAGATCAAGGGTCACCTTTGGGGTCTTTCTGATGCCTCTTCTACTCTCCTTCCCTCACCCAAGCCACATGAAGGGACATGCACTTTACTTCAAGAAACAGCAAAAAATTAATGGAGTCCTATTATATGGTGATCAACCAAAAAGGCTGCTGTGTTCTTAGCTGCTGGCAGCCCGGTTTGGGCTGGGGTAGAGAGTGGCCAGGTGAATCATTGTACTAGAGGTGAGTTATTTATGCTGTGATGGATCCTTTGTGGGGGACACCTTTGCGTCCTCTGCTCACCCGTCCCACAGCACTTATCAGCGGGTCTCATCCTTGTCCACAGGTCGTGTGCCCCTTGGGGGCATGGATTCCGCTTTCCAGTCTGTGTATTCCCTCACTCTGTCCCATGTCTGAGGGTTCCAAGTCTCCACAGCTGTCGCTGGATAGAATGGACGACTGGGCTGCTGCTGGAAGGGAGGGACTGATGGCTGAGCCCGAACCGCTGCACCACACGGCCTCCTTGTTTCCACGTCTGTACTTCTAAACTGGAATGATCTTCAAGGGTGAGTCAGATGGTGTCAGCCTCTGCTCGCCCTCTGCTGGCTGCCCATCTCCCTGGGAGCAGAAGCAGGAGTCCGCCCCGTGTCGCCGCCGTGACTTGGGTTCCTGCCCACTCGCACCCCTGCTCTGACTTGTCTGCCCCGTCTTCCCCTTGCTCAGACCACTCCAGCCACTCTGCACCCCTGCTGCTCCTCACATCCCAAGCACACGCCCACCGGAGGGTTCTGTGGTTGCTCGTTGGTCCACTCGGAATCCTTTCCCTGATATCCCTCAGATGTTGCTCAGATGTCACCATATTAAGATGGCTTTTTCTTAACATTCTTAAAATAGGATCATCCCTTTCCTCTGTCCTGTTCACTTCTTAGCATGTATTACTGCTGGATACATTCCGTACTGTTTTGTTAGTTGTTCACTTTTTGTATCCCCACCCCGCCACTGGCATGAAAGATCCTTTGAGGCTCAGCGTTTGTTTCTGATTATTGAAAAATAGTGCCTCTCTATCGTAGGTGCGCAACAGGTGTGTTTCAATCTATGAGTGCAAGCCATTATTTCTATTTGATTTTTTCTTACTCAAACCAATAAAAAAGAGAAAATATAAGTAATCATGCACATAGTCTGGATTCTGGTATTCAAGGGTTTTGAAATTTGTTTTTGGTTCCGTATTTGTTTTGTTAGTACTTCACTATTCTTTGCTCTATCAGTTGATAGTTGATTTCACCTGAGGCAATTTTATCCCATCTCATCACAGTTTCTCCTGGCCTCAGGTGATCCAAGAAAAACTGAATTTGTCTGTGAAAGGTTATAGCAATTACACCACCTATGCAACTGTGTCTGACCATGGATTTGCAGTCAGCACTGGTGTTTATAACTGCGCTTGTCTTTCAATTAGCCTTCATCCATTTGCAACAATTCTATTTGCAAACCTTGACTTTATATCATATCCCAGTTCTCAGCAGCAATACAATCAAACTTGAATTCTGAATCTGGCTTTTCGGAAGCTTCATAATCTACTTGTATCTTACAGCGGTTTTTACAAAACAAAATGGTAAATCAGGGACTTGTTTTGACAGCTTGTCACAGGCTATGGTTGTGCAAGTTGACTAGGGGGGCAAGAATGGGGATGAAATCAAGCCCAGTCTGCTCATTAGGCTGGGCAAGACCAATAGGTCTGCTGAGAAAGGGGGGAGGCCCATGTTCTAAGTATCACCAGGCTCCCTGTATTCTCCCTGTATTGCCAACCGTCAATGGCAATTCTGCACAATTTTCTGCACCTGCTGTACCTGTCAGGCTGTGCAATTATCAACGCTCAGAATCATGACCCAGGGACAGACAATTTTACCGAAACAAGAAGTAAATTTAAAGTTGTATGTAGTCTCAGAGATCCAAGACGGCGGAGTGGATAAACACCGTGCTGGCTTCCTTCCGTGAACACATTAACATTACAACTAAATTATAGAACAGTCAACCTGGAGAACCATCTGAATTCTGGCGGAACAGAAGTTTTATAATGAAGGATATAAAGAAGCCACGCCGAGATTGGTAGGAGGGGCGGAGACGCAAAACGGGCCTCACACCTGCATGTGGTAAATGAGAACCAGGGGGGATATCTCGGCTGCGGAGGTTCTCCCTGAAGGAGTGAGAGTCCCCAGCCCCACACTGGCTTCCACAGCCTGGAGTTCTGGTGCTGGGAAGAGGAGCCCCACCACGTATGGCTGTGACCAACAGTGGGGATTCTGACCTTCCAGGTGGGATGGAAGGCTGTGGGAAACCCAGGGCCTGTGCACAAACTCACTCGTTCACAGGCACTCACTTGGGGCTCCAGCTGAGGGACGGTGACTTGGGGCGGGGGGTGGGAGTCGGAAGCATACAGGGGAGCAGAATGAGGTGTGCAGCCTCATGGCAAGGGCTGAAGGACAGTCACCATGTTCTGTGAGGAGACCTCCTGTGCAGCCGGCAGGCAGGCACCATCTTCCCAGTGCTGAGCCTGCCTCCCACAGGCCAAATCGGAATCTGACTGGTCTGGTGAGCTCTGCTCATTCCACTCTGCTGACCCCACCCCAGCCAACTCCCTAAACAGCTGGAGGCACTTTCTCCATGAGCAGCCAGCCCTGCCCACGTTGCATTCTCTTTGAAAACTATCATAGTCTGAGGGCTCCAGGTGGGCAGCAGCTGGCCTCAGTGTGCTCTGAGACTTGCCGAGTAGCTCCAGGCTCAGCACTGCTACCAAACCAGAGTCTACATTAACCTGGTGACCACAACTCTTCCTACTCTAGTGACTCCCGAGACACTGTCTCACTCAAATGCATACCATACCGCATGGGGTTTTATCAGAGGCTGAATCTTAAGGGAGCTGGCAGGTGGCAGCAGGCCTAGGGGTATCCTGGCTTTTTGTGGAGTTACCCCAGGCCCGGTATTGGTGGCGGCCATCCTCAGTTCATAGTGCTACTTTGAGGGGATGTGTGCATCCATATGTTCATTGCAGCATTGTTTACAATGGCCAAGATGTGGAGGAAGACTGGGTGTCCATTGATGGATGAATAGATAAAGAGAAGGCAGTACATATATACAAAGGAATATTACTCGGCTATAGAAGGGAATCGGTTCTGGCCATCTGGGGCGACATGGATGGACCTGGAGGGTACTGTGCTGAGTGGAATGTCAGACAGAGAGAAAGACAGATGCAATATGATTTCGCTTATATGTGGAATCTAAAGAACAAAATAAACAAAACAAAAACAAACTCATAAATACAGAAAACATTTTGATTGTTGTCAGATGGGAGGGGAGTTGGAAGTGTGGATGAAAATGGGGAAGGGATCAAGAAGTACAAATTGGTTGTTACAGGGTAGTTATGGGGTTGTAGGGTATAGCATAAGGAATACAGTCAATAATATTGTATTAGGTTGGCGCAAAAGTAATTGTGGTGTTTGCAACTATTTTTAACCTTTTAAACTGCAATTACTTTTGCACCAACCTAATAATAATTATGTATGGTGTCAGATGGGTATTAGATTTATCAGGGTGATTAGGTGAGAGGGGGCTGGGGGCAACGTGAAAAAGGTGAAGAGATTAAAAGGTACAAATTGGTAGTTACAAAATAGTCATAGGGATGGAAAGTAAAGCATAGGGAATATAGTCAATAGTATGGCAAAAACTATGTGTGGTGCCAGGTGGGTACTAGACTGGACAGGGGGATCATTTCTTAAATTATATAAATGCCTAACCACTACGCTGTACACCTGAAATTAATATAAAATAATACTGAATGTCTAAATAAGTGAATAAAGTTGTATTCAGTCTATTATACTTACAAATGCAGGCAAACCTCAGTTTAAACAAACAAACAGAAGATTGCTGCATATATTTGTTGAAACACATACTTCCCTATTAAAGCTTTCTTTCAACTATGGGGACATTGGACTTCCTGGGTTCCAGTCTCTGTTCTCTGTGTCTTTTAGGATTAGGTTAATGCACAATTAAGGCTGATACCTTGATATATTCCTAAGAGATTTTAGAGACACGTGACATAACCCACGGGAAGGGGGTGAAGCAATATACAGTTATAGCCGAGCTCAAAATCACAGACTCTGCAGATTTCCACAGCCTGCACTCACTCTGGTCCTGCTCAGGTAGCAGTTACGTCTCTAGCATAACCCACATCCTACAATTCCACAGGGACGATGGTGAAAACACTGGAGACTCTCACAACACAACTTTGTCCTGACTGTGGACATAAAGCATCACCTGGTCTAGAAGCAGCCGATCCAGACACCTGCTGCTTGGGAGTGGAGCCCAGAAAACGATGTCCCATCCCATGTAGACTTCCAGACCCTGAATATGCCAGCATGTGAAGCTTAATGGTGAAACAGAGATCAGCATGAAGTGAGCACTAAAATGGGTGTTGGAGGTCTGGCTTCTACTTCTTCCCCCACATTATCTTCATGCTCCATTTCCTCTTCTCTTGGGCACTTTCTCGCTCTGTAACAAGCGGGCATTGACTTTGATGATCTCTACTTCTGGCTTGGTTAACTGCACAAGTCTCTGATTTTTCTGTCTATGTACGCGTATTCAGAAGTGACCTAATTGGTTTATGTTGCAGCATCCCTACCGTGTTTCCCCGGAAATGAGACCTAGCTGGACAGTCTGCTCTAATGCATCTTTTGGAGCAAAAATTAATACAAGACCCCGTCTTATATTATAGTAAAATAAGACCCAGTCTTATCTAACATAAGACCGGGTCTTATATTAATTTTTGCTCCAAAAGACGTATTAGAGCTGATGGTCTGGCTAGGTCTTATTTTTGGGGAAACACGGTATCTTCTACAAATTTCACATATTGTAGGGTCATTACTCACACTTGTTCCCACTCCCAGGAATAGCACTTCCCCTTTCTTCACCAGGTCTGCTACCACTAACTTCTTCACATCTGAACACATTGTTTTCCCACTCACGTTTTCTCTGAGTCTCACTAGCGAAGGGAGGTGTATGTCCATACGGACATTTATAAAGCCCCGTCCTGCCTCTGAGAGCCCTTATCATGCTATGTGATTGTCACCTGTTTAAATGTCTCCCTCCTTCTAGACTGTGACTGCTCGGACGTTGGGAGCCATTTTGCTTTATCTTCATGTTCTCTGCAGCTACAAGTTTCATAATTATCATTCAGTGCATACTATTTATTAAATGACTGCAGGAATCTACCCCCGCGGCTTCAGCACACACCTGGGGTAATGCTAATGCCACATAAGTTGAGCCCCATTTTCCCGTCTGGACTCCAGACCTGCATTTTTAATGACTTCAAGGGCTTCTGCATTTAATGGAGCCTCGTTCACAATCTGTCTCCAACTGAACTCGCCTTCTGCCTTTGACAAAACACAGGCGCCCACTGGTGTTTGTAACCTAAGGAGTTTGTGCTCTATCTTCAACAACTGAACTCACCTTTTATTTCACAGAGAAATAGAGGACATTAGAGAGAACCCCTTAGGCTTTCTGTGACCAAACACACGGTCACACAGGTACCACTCTTCCTGATGCCGTTCTGGTAAGATTTCTTCTCCTACCTCTAGTGTTTTTTTGGTGTCATCTGGGGTCCACCTTCTCAGAAGCTGACACGATAGTTTACTCTTTCTATCTCTAGTAGAGAAAAACTGTGGTTGTCCCCACTGGCATTTATACCTGATAATCCCTTCTATTTGGAACAAACAAAAAACCAAAACTTGATTCCTTCAGTGCTTCATCCCCTTCCAGCCCTCACTCTATTTCCTCCCTAAGAAGAAAAGTTCTTAAAAGAGTGACCTGTACTGGATGTTTTTATTTCCTCAGCTCCTGCTCTCTCCTTATAACTCCTATGTGATTTTTCCTCCAGTTGTTCTGTTAAAACAGACATTGTAGGGCCACCATTGCCTCCATCTCATTGGATCCAATGGACATTCTGCATTTTACCATACCCCTCAGCAGCATGTTATACTCCACAGTGCTCGCCCTCTGACTTGAAACAATCTAATGTCATGAGAACTGGTCCTGGTTTCTCCTATGATTCTGGTAGCTATTCCTGTCTTTAGATAGTCTTGTAACACTTTTTACTCCAACAATTAAATGGGGTGTTCTCCTAAGCTCTCTTCTTTACTCCCTCTTCTCATGCTATCTGTGCAATCTCATTCATACCCAGACCTTCAATAGGCGCATGACTCACTCGTGTTTACATGGAAACCAGCTCTCCCCTCTGAGATTCAGACTTGTATGTCCAACTGTTTATTTCACACCTCCACTTGAGTATCTGAAACCCAGGTCAAATGCATCTAATGGTCATGATCCTCCCATCTAAATCTGGTCCTTCTTTAGGATTTTGGGACTCAGCAGTACCCCACCCCCACCCATCTTGCCATATGAACCACGAAGAGCGAGGATACATCAAGACTGGTCTATCATTCTTTTTGCCCATGATCAGCCATTCTGTCCATGGGGCTCGGGAACGGCCCTTTCCCTGTGCAGTGACAAATGGAGCCCTAGAGACGAGTGAAGGTCCAGCCCCTGTATCGACCACTTTCCAAAGCACTCCCTCTTCTTAGGAGTGGAGAGGGCCAGGCTGAACACTACAGCTGCGGGAGAGGAAGGTTTTTACTTCATCTGTGAAGGGAATGCTGGAGAACTGGATCTGATCACCACTGTTTTGTATACTTTTAAACTTCATTTTTCATGCTAGGTTTGAACAGCAGGCATTGGCTTTTCCTCTGACTGTCATTACCCACCTAAGGAAATACACAGGTAAGGAAAGATGCACGTGTGTCTACGTGTGGTAATGGGGAAAACTGTCATCCGCAAACCTCTATACATCTCTAGTGCTTGGCATTTCCTGTTGGATGACCACAAGGGTGCAAAGTGGGGAACGCATTCTATTCTGCGCTTGTATTTTTCTGTTTACTTTACAGCATGTGTTTCTCCCCGGTATCACTCATCTCAATAACATGATGATTTCCAAGACACAATTTCATGCAGATATAAAAGAAATACAACAACGAAAATTCAAAGCTCATCCTGCCATCAGTTTTTTGATTAAAGTGCCCTTTCCAGAGAGGTAAACATAACACTTCTCTCAGCCCCTACACGGACTGACTGCACAACTAGATGGATGCATTTTTATTGCAGGACCGTGCCTGGCCTTGTTTAAAATTGTTTTGACCTTTGGATGAGCACGTATTAAGAAAAAGAATAGTTCCATCTTTCTCCAGAATTAGTAAGCCATAATAAAAATTGGAAGGCAAGTTTGTCATATCTGAATGGCGCCTGTCAGAGTCACAGCAAATATTCTCTTGACAACTTCATTTGCTCCTGGAAAGACCTGCGTGGTGACCCTGGGTCTGAATGCCAGCCCCGTGTAGATGCCGCCTTCCTCAGCAGAGCCAGGAATCCAGATGGCAGCTCTTCCAGACAACGTGAGGGACATTTTCTCACATGGAACCACGGTCCCAGGAGTGTCATTCACTCTGGGAAAGAAGCTGTCCGAAATCTCTGTGTATATCAATTTACTACTTTGCAAGCTGAAAGCACCTAAAAATTACCATGTTCAGAAATGTACCAGAAGTTGTGTTAGGGTGTACATAAAAGGATTGTGAAATTACTGCTGACTGGATGACTGAGGACAAAAGAGAGGGTTTCTTCAATAACAACTAAGGTCAGTAATAAACTAACGCAAGCATGTGCTATTGCAAAAACGTTAACAGAGTAAACGCCAAGGACAGTAAATGCATCCAGAATGCAATTTGCGAGGATGACTAACATCTTGTGGGAGCCCTGTCCGAAGAAAGTTGAAGGAAATAATATTAAACCAAACATTGAAACTGAGCCCAGAAGCTTCAGTTTGGTAAGAAATTAGTAATATTATGGCCTGTCACTGTCAAAACTAAAAGAAAACTACCAAATGTGTATGTTCTCAAAATTATTTGACATATGTTGCCTATTCTTTCCAGGATGGAATCAGAGTGATTTAAAAAAGTTCTAAAATAATCTTTTCTTCCCGTAAGAAACAAAGAAATATTCATTAAACTTGACTGAATTACACTCTAAATCTATATAAGTATTTGCTAAAAAGACAAAAGTATACTTAAGACTGCTATAAATTTTGAAAAATAATGAACAGTCACTTCCTTTCAAGGAATACAAAGACATTTAAAAAAATCAAATGACTACCAAAATATTAACACATAAATGATTAGCAACGGCAATTGGCTTGTGGAAAGGTTGAGTCAAATACCTACTGTGTTATGTGCTAGAAGACAAGAATTAACTTGACATTGTCCTTGATTTGAAGATAAAAGTTATCATCATCATCATCAATATTTATTGAAACATTACTATATACCCAGCTCTGTTATAAGCACTGGACAAACATTATCTCACCTGTCGTTAAGAAATAGCCTGGGAGATACAAGGTGTGATCAAACAATACAGTGGATGTTTAAAAAAAAATATTACAGTACAAGACACATTAATGTCCCTCAAAATACTCCCTTTCACTTCAAACACACATATCCCATTGTTCTTGCCACTTTCTGAAGCAGTTCTGGAAGTCCTCTTTCGTGACGGTCTTTAGTTGCACTGTCATGGTTGCCTTGATGTCCTGAATAATTTTGACTTTGGCGAAGAGCCAGAATTCGCACGATGCTAGATTCGGTGAATAAGGTGGATGAAGACACTCCATAATGTTTTTATTGGACAGAAATTGCCCCACCAGAAGCGATGTGTGACACGAAGCCTTTCCATTGTAATCATAAAATACAGTGAATGCTGCTGCCAAGTGCCATCCAACAGAAAGGCAGAAATCTTCAATACGGGAAGTAGTGTGTCGAACCTTAGTAACAGTGTGTGACAAGTTTCAACTTGTTCAGTGCAGTCAGTCAGGTGTGAGCTACGGTTGAGAGAGATGTGTTTTAAAGTGTGCCGTACATCATCCTCCATCGTGACAACACTCCATGTCATACATCGCTTCTGGTATATGGGAATTTCTGTCAAAGAAAAACATTACGGTGTGTCGTCATCCACCTTACTCACCGGATCTGGCATCGTGCGAATTCTGGCTCTTCCCCAAAGTCAAAATGATTCAGGACATTGAGGAAGCCACGACAGTGCAACTAAAGACACTCATGAAAGAGGACTTCCAGAACTGCTTCAGAAAGTGGCATGAAGGGTGGAATAAGTGTGTTTGAAGGGAGGGGGAGTATTTTGAAGAGGATTAATGGCAATGGATCTTTTACTGTAATAATTTTTTTTTTAAACATTCACCGTATTGTTTGACTGCACCTTGTATATATTACCATGTTCGTGGTACATATGAGAACCAGAAAGTCTCATTGAATGGTAGAACTGGGATTTGACAGATTCCTAAATCTATGCTCTTAAACTCTGTATGAGAATGTTTCACAGCTAGTGGAGCAGTCAAATAGATAAGCAAAGGATTATCATGCACTATGACATGTATGACAAAACAGGCATGTGTAACATGTATGCCTGAGGTGAGTGGTAGCTCTTACCACGTTAAGAAGAAGCACCAGGAATGATAATTTTCTAATGAGAATTTTTACTAAAATATTATTGCATATAGACCTGGGGACAAACAAAGACTTTCTAAGCAGCATTAAAAAAAGAAGTAGATTGTAGTGACGGCTATGCAGTTCTACACATTTAGTAATTTACGTGATTTCCTTTAAGAACAAAACAATTAAAAAATGGAAAATTTCCTTAAAGTCAAGAAATTCTGTGCATAAAAAGTCACCATTAAAAAAGTGAAAAATGCAAGCCACAGACCAAATAGAAATATTTGCAATACATATACATGGCAAAGCATTACTATCTAGAATATATTAAAAATTCCCATAAATTAATAAGCGGAAGACAAACAATCCAATTAAAAATCAGGCAAAATACTTACATAGGCACTTCACTAGAGATAATATCCAAATGGCCAATAAGCATATTAAAAGATACTCAACCTTAATATTCATTAGGTAAATGTAAATTATAAGCACAGGTAGATACCATTACATTTCCACCAGAAAGGGCAATATTGAAAATGTTAACAATCCTAAGTGAGGTGAGAATGCAGAAGACTGAAATTCTCATCCATTGCAGAGGAGAGTAACTTGATTGACCCACTCTGAAAAATGGTTGGCATTATCTGCCTAAACGAAAAGTGTCTACCCAGTAACCCCAATATTCCATTCTTGGGTATATATCCATGAGAAATGAATGTCTAGGTCCACAGAAATATGCACAAAATTTTCATAGTAGCTTTACTCATAATACCTCTAACCTAGAAACAATTTTAATGTCCAACAATAAGAAAGTGAGGGCCATTCATAGAACGGAATTTTACAAATCAATAAAGAAGAACACTTCATGTTTGAATGGATCTCACAGGTATTAGGACAGACACAAATGGGAATATACTGAACGATTCAATTTTTAAGCACTTCAAGAACAGGCAAAACTAATTCATGGGGCTGGTGGTCCGAACTGTGGTTACTTCTGGGGGTTGTGACTCAGCAGGTACATGAGGGAAGCTGTGGCATGCTGGAAATATGTCCTAGCTTGGTCTGAGTAGTTATTGCATGTGTTTGTGAGAAAATTCCTTAGGCTCTCTCTTAAGAGTAATATACTTTTTGCAATGTACTGTATTTTGTACATATATAATGTATATGTATGCACACATATATCTTATTAGTTTAGTAAAAAGAAAAACATAAAATATAAAAAAGAGAACTGAGCCATAAAAATATATCTTATGTATATACTCAGGTGCCATGACTTTTTAAAAAAAATTGAGGTATAATTTATTGAAATGGAATTTGCAGATCATATAATTAACTCATTGTAAGTATACAATTCAATGATTCACAGTAGATTTACAGAGCTATGCAACCATCACCAGGACGTAGTTTTTGAACATTTCCATCATCTCCAAAATTCCCTCAGGTGCTTTTGCCGTCAATCCTGGCGCCCATGCCCTCAGACACAGGAAACCACTTACCTGCTTTTTGTCTCTACAGACTGGCCTTTTTTGGGACATTTCATATAAATGCAATTATGTATGTGATCTTTTGTGTTTGACTTCTTCCACTTAGCATAATGTTTCTGAGGTTCATCCATTGTAGCATGTATCCATTTTTAGTTCCCTTATATTACTGAGTAATAACATTGCACTGTGTGGACATACCACAGTTTGTTTATTTATTCACTGGTTGATGGACATTTGGATTATTTTTTTACATGATTTTTAAGCCTAAAGATGATTCATTCTTCTCAAAAAATATCTTCCTTAGAGACTCTATTATTTAAAACAAAAAGACTATCCCCACATATCACCATACTAAAAACAAACAAACAAAAACAGAACACAAAAACAAAAACCTTAAACTTTTCATTGGATAAGATATCTAAATGATGGTTATAGTCACAAGCAGCACAACATATGCCCTTCAGCCCTACCAAAATCTAGTGATGAGAAAGCTCATGTTGAAAATAGTGCACGTGAAAGCCAAGACTCCCTCTAAACTTGACTTCTACCAGGGTCATGCCCTTGAAATTTCTAATGTACGTAAAATGATAATATTCAAGCAGCCACCAAAAGCTGGGATAAGCTTGTCTATTCATTCTGCCAATTTAGACTTTTCTTCTCACATTTAAATTCTTTTAATGATTTACTGCCTTTAAAGAGTAAAAGGACTAAAACATACAGAATGAGAGACTACACAATTTTCAGCTGCTATGTGAGAAAAAAAGAAACAGCTAATATCTCTAACTTGTAATTCGGAAAGGAAAAGAAAGCCCTTGTCGACTGTTCAAATAACAAAATGTCATGATTATAATCCGGAGGAAGAACTCAAGGGATTATTTATAAAAATTAATTTTCAAAGTGTAACATTTCTTATTGCCATGAAATAAATGAATAGCTTTACCAAACCTTTTTATTTAAAACTTTCTATGGCATAAGATTGACGAGGGATGGAATATTGACTTCAGTTGAAAATCTTGGTTAAGTACTCTCTAGTTCTTTTGTGCTCCTTTTCATTACTTATTTACTCTTGGTGCTTTATTAATATTTCTCCATATGGTGTTCCTAACATTTAGCTCAGTACTGGGCATGGTGCGCCATTTACATGGATTGACTGATTGATTACTTCTCATTTATTCTGGGACCTGAGAAAAAAAGAAAAATAAAAGGACAGCTGGCAGCCTGTAAGTAACCGTGAGGCTGTGGAAAAAGCTAGGCTACCCAGAATGTTAGCAGCAATCAAACAAGGTCATTCCATGACCTTGGTGAAACAAGACCAAAAAGGCGGCTTCACCATGTCTAAACACTAACAACCCCGTGTGACCACGAAAGTAACCAAATAGCTCCCTCTACTGTCTAACACGAGTGCCTATTGCTTCTTTCCCAATGACAAACAGCCCTGTCTGTATAGCACACTCCTGCCTGCCTCACAGGAAAACGTATGAAGTTACTCAGCCATCATATTGCATCCACTTTCCAACAGCACGCAATCCAGGACAAATATTCACTTCTTCAAACTCTCCCCAAACCACCCAAAATCAGCCCAAATCCTACAATGTCCCCCTTCCAACAGTCTCTTACTAACAGACCCCTGGTTCCTTGCTGCAGCAAGCTCATACATCCAACTTCGTTTGGTGTGTTCCCGAGGTCTTCAGCTGTTGGGCAACCACACACCGAACATTATGTGAATACTAAGTGCCTACATGCAGACTTTTCAGAAGGTAGTATTTTGACCGCATGACAAAGCAGGGGAATGTCAGCAGCCATAGCTGCTATTGAAAAAAAAAAAAAAAAAAAAAACCACACTACAATTGTAGAGACAAAGGAAGGAATGCCAATGATATTTATTTTACAGTTTAATTCTAAAGTTTTTTAAGCAAGTAATAACTAATTTTAGCAACTTTACGCATTATCTGTTGTTACTGAAGTAAGAGAGATTAATTCCTTTCGTATTCTATAATGGGGAAAATCAGTCTTGTCCCCTCTCTGGTGGGACACACACACACTGAAGTTCACATACAAATAAAAACTATGTTGACTTTGAGAGCTATAACTGTCTTCTAACCTGCTTTGGAAATGAAGGAAAAGAAACATAAAAGTTTGTACAACACCAATGACAATGATAAGCAATAAGAGAAGGAAGACGAGTGAGAAAAACACCCAATAAACTTCAGTAGCACATTAGACACCCATGGAGAGTGAAAGAAAAGCTGGAGAAAAGAAGGTGGGAGAAGCTGACATGAGAGAGGACAGAAAGAGACAACGAAGGATAGTGAGACATACAAAGGGGAATGGAAAACAGGGCAGAGTGATCTCTTTCAGTAGGTTGCTGGGATTTTTCCTTTTTATTCGTGTATATAATGGAGAGGAAAGAACCAATGGAACCAAAAGACCTTCTGTCATTTAACTTCTTTAAGTCCCAGAATGTTAATATGATGGTTCAAATGAAAAAGTATCTTGTAAAGCCCCAGCACAGTAAATACCTGGTGTACGGGACGCAAGAGAAAGACCATGACCTTCAGGTCGGACAGACTTAATTCAAATCCCACCCCCACTTGCAGGACTTTAGATTAAGTCACTTAATCTCATTGACATTCTTCCCCGGATGCAAATGATAAAAAGAAAGCATAGATATATATAGAAACCATAAGACCAACAAAAATTGTTAGACAGATTCAGTAAAGTTGCAGGATACAAATCAATATACAAAAATATGTCGTATTTCTATACACTAATAATGAACTACCAGAAAGAGAAATTAGGAAAACAATCCCATTTACAAGGGCATCAAGAGGAATAAACTACCTAGGAACAAATGTGACAAAGGAGGTCAAAGACCTGTAGACAGAAAACTATAACACTGATGAAAGAAACTGAAGAAGACACCAATAAATGAAAAGATATTCCATGCTCATAAATTAGAAGAATTAACATTGTTAAAATGTCTATACTATCCAAAGCAATCCAGAGATTCAATGAAATTGCTATCAAAATTCCAATGGTATTTTTTTTACAGAAATAGAATACACAATCCTAAAATTTGTATGGAACCACAAAAGACCCTGAATAGCCAAAGCAATCCTGAGAAAGAAGAACAAATCTGTAGACATCACGCAACCTGATTTCAAACTATATCACAAAGCTATAGTGATCAAACAGGATGGTATTGGCAAAAAAACAAACAAACAACAAAAAAAAAACCAGACACACTGATCAACAGAATGGAATAAAGAGCCCAGAAATGAACCATTAATATATGGTCAATTAATTTATGACAAAGGAGCCAAAAATATTGAATGGGAAAAGGATTGTCTGTTCAATAAACAGTGTTGGGAAAATGGGCAGTTACATGCAAAGAATGAAACTGGACAACTATGTGACACCACACACAAAAATTAACTCAAAATGGATTAAAAATTTTAACATAAGACCTGAAACCAGGCGGTAGGCTCCTGGACATGGGCCTTGGCGACGCTTTTCGAATTTGACACCAAAAACAAAGGCAACAAGAGAAATAGTGTTTGCCTTGGACGGACCAGCTCTGATATAAACAGAAGTGGACTCCAAGAATGGAAAGAATTTATGTCTAAGAAGATTAGACATACAAAGATTTGTGTTTTCTGATTGTATGCTGAGTATAAAGCCTACTGTGGCATAATGGTTGAGCTTGTACAACCTTGCACAAGATTTTGGGGTTGGGGGTCCCAGCTGGGACCAGTGAAATGGCTTCTCAGCTCTCCTGATGCAGGGGGTGTAACTGACTGACGAAGCCACCTCCATTGTTAGTGCCTGGGCCTCCCCGCCCAGTGCTGGGCAGGGACACACAGGCCCGCCTGTTCCTACAGGACGAACCTCTCTCCATTAGCCTTGCCACAAAGTCCAAGAAGTGCACCACCTTCTAAAAGTTTCTCCTCCCTCTATCCCTCCCTCCCTTCTTCCCTCCCTCCCTCCTCTCCTTTCTTCCCTCTAGAACATCAGATTTACTTCATGGTCTGCGACTCCCCCAGCCTTTTTCAACTCCTTCACCCAGGCAAACACCATCATCTCTTGTACATCTAATCTAGTCTTGGCATCTGCTTCTTGGAGGACCTGAACTAACACACCAGTTCTGCCATTTACTAGCTGTGTGACCCTGAGATCTAACATGCCTTTGCTTCAGTCTCCCCATCTGTTACATAGGGGTAACAGTCATGCCTATCTTGTAGTATTGTTGTGAAGTATTTTTTATGCTTCCTTTGGTACTAGCAAAGTACTTAGCACAGGTTAGATGATGAATAAATATTTATTGTATGACTTGAAAAATGAAAGGTCACAATAATCAACTCAAATAGGTAAACCGACGAGATGTAAAATACTCTATGCTAAATTTGAAGCCAATAGGAAACTGCGTCAGACCGGTTTCTCCTTGGTACAAAGTTACCATCTTCAACCTACGTTTGCCATCATGCTGCAGCCTCTGTTCTCAAGCAAAAAGACCGGAAAAGGAAAACCACAACTGGAGTCATTATTTAGGGAGACTTGTATATCCCTCTGGATCAAATTTGAAATTTTCATTCTCCTAACACATTGTTGTCAATGGGAAGTTCCCCCTTTTATCATATTTTCAATCTTTTTTCCTCTAAATTTACACTGTTTTGGACCTAATCTGAAAGCAAGACCTCATGATCAAACCATACATTCTCTTCCTACTTTCTTCATTTGATGTGTGCTTTAATAGACTTGTTTTCATTTTGAAAATGCAACAAAGCAATAATGCACCATGTCACACATATAGTAAATCACACCAACGTGATTTACTGTAGTGGGAAGTTATTAAAAGGTTTGATCGTTTTCTGTAAATTTTTAGCTTTTAAGAGAACTGGTGAAGAGGCGGCACTGACAAAGATGCCTGCCTTTCTTAGAAATAGCAGATCTCCTGGATAATGTCTCTGGAAATCAGTTTCTATCACTGGGCTGCTTAGTGTCATGGATATCTTGAACATGAGTTTTTCTAGAGGTCTCTCCACAATCAGTGGTTTGAGAAACACTACAAATGAGTGTGATACTACATATATCCATTTAAAAAAGTTCACTTACTTTAGCATCAGTGGCAAATACCTTTCTACAATATTAAAACATTACAAAACATTTTTTTCTTTCATTGTTGATATTTAATCAACATTTTTTTTTTTTACTGAACTATGGTCCCAGCTGAGCTCCAATATGAAGGGAGTCCCAGTTATAAAGATTTGAGGCTGAAGTATGCCATTCTAGGAAGTCCTCATGTAAGACTCTCAACTTCCCCCTTTAATCAGGCAGATTCAATAAAGACCTATATGGTAGGACATTATAACAAATCATAAATTGTCAGTGTGCATTATTGTGGATACAAAAGATGCATGTTCTAGCAAATGTGATTTTAGATAGCCATCCTTAAGGTATCTTGGATACAGTACAAGCCAACCAGATGGTAATGCTGGGAGTATGGTTGAAATTGATACAAATGAGTAGTGATCTGTATTAATGGAATTGGTGCTCGTATTGAAATACCGCAAAGGAGGGTGAGGTATAGTAGGATACCTGCTATGCCAAAAATAACTACTTTTCTATGGGAAGTCTTGATGAAGATTCCATTTTGATTTCATGAAACTCGTTCAATTTCTTGATTCGGGTAACTTGTTTTCAAGTTACCCTAGTTCTGTTTTCTACTGTAACAATCCCAGTTATGCATCAGGCATTTGTAACTCATGGTTTGCCGAGAAAGATCTTTTCTGATGGTGGGTAGGCCAAAAAGGATGGTATCAGTTTCTAAAGTTGCCTTGCATTGGCTTGCTGAAAGACAATCTCGCTGGTGATTACGTTGTATCAGCGTTACCATAAAATTTTACACTGGCTACCTCCTGTCCTTCATGTCTTAACTTACATGCCTCTTCTATGAAATTTCTTTTGGACCCTTTAGATTAGTCTGGGCGGCCCAGCTATGCCTTCCCTTAGTATTTGGGAATTCATCTCGCATTGCACTTATAATTTTATAATGCAGTTACTGGTTTAATTGTTTGTTCTCCCAGTTGGATTACAAAACTCTGTGAGGTGGGTGGCTGTTGAAATCTTGTTCAATTTATATCATCAGCCTTCAGGACAAAGCTGGCATGTAGTAGATACTCAGTAGATTTGTTGAATGCCTAAGTAAATAACCATGGAGACTTATCAAGAATCTTATTTTGTATTCACTTATGCACATTTTCTCTGTCTTTTTATGCTATGAACATATAGGAATGGGCTGGACCTCATTTATCTCTGCATTCTTTGTCACATCTAGTATAATGCTTCATGCACAATAGATGCATGTCTGCTCAAAGTGGGGGCTGAAGACCTGAGAATCACCATTGTGTTGGAAAAGCATTAGTCTAAGTTCCCAGGGATCCTGTTTATTGTCCCTGCTGTGACAGAAACTATCTGTCCTTTGGGATTAAAAATTCAGCTCTCTCTTGCAGTAGAGTATTGATGAGATGAGATGCAAGTCCTTATCATAGACAGAAGAAGCCTGGTGGACATAGACGAGAATATACAAGGATAGCACTTGGTGTGATATTAAGGAAGAGTTCAGATCAACAGACCAGAGAAAATAAGTTATGATCAGTCTTCTCTGCTTGAGAGAAATCTACAAGAAAAAAAAACGATGGGTCACCAATCTCTCATTTGAAGTTGTCACTTGAAATTCTGTTGTCATCTTAAAGATAGTTTGATTCTCGAGATAACAAATGTAGGATTTTAATTCGGGCTGAGCAACACATGAACCCTATAATTTTGTGAAGGGTTTTCGAATATTAAAGCCAGCTTATGGTAATTTAAAAATAAAGCGGGTTTGTTATATATAACAAATACATATTTTTAATCTATGTGCTGAATATATTACAAATACAGTTTGCAATATATATTATATAGTATATATAGTTATGAGATAGGGCCTTTATTATATAATATAAAATTTGTTTCTTAATAAATAATTATATTATAATTAATACTATAGGCAGTGTTTTCCATCTACTTTCTTTTATTTTTCATGAGTTTTATTTATGTAAAGTTATTTTATTCTTGATAACAAGCCCCATTGTATTAACACATTCTGTTGATACAATCATTAAGCCAAGAGATGAGATCGAAAGAATTTAGAGTTTACCATCGTATAGAGTTTACCTGTTACTAAGAATGTTATCAAGGAAGATGGCAAGATAATGATAGCTAAACTCTAGTCATTTTTTTAAAAACAAAATTGGCACTGAGTAAAGTCATCTTAGAGTAGTCTACCCTCTGTTCTTCAAATAGCTCCCTGGAGAAAATAAGTATTACCTTCTTATGAGAAATCTTCCCAACTTGCACTGCAGAAACTGTGACTGTATTTTTTCAAAATCGTTCTTGATCTTGTCAGCCCATCATTAATTTGCTATTAAACTACCTGTTTTACAAAGTTTATTTGATAGCACGGCATGATTCTTTCTCTCCTTAGTGATCTCATGAGACAACAAATTGCTATGTGAGACAACGAATGACGAGAGCTTGGCAGATACGATATTTCTGTTGCTTTCCCTGCTTCCACTGAGATACTATCGATCCCTAATAGTATTACAAGCAGATGGCTAATTGCTATGTACTATTAACGCAGAAACTTGCCTACTTCTGGGTAACATGTGGTTTAAAAAATACTCTGACAGCATTTATAAACCCAGGCCTAGTTCTAAAAAGTGGGAGGGCATTCTGAGTAATTTGTGAATTTACACTTTATTTTATACCCTCTTAAGGATGGAAATTTGGTTTTTGAAGAGCTTAGAGAGTTTGGATCTAACACGAGGTAGTATTTTGCTAGGGCTGCTCTCACAGATCACCACGAACTTGGTGGTTGAAAACAATGGAAGTTTATTCTCTCACAGTTGCGGGGCCTAGAAGCCTGAAAACCAGGTGTCAGCAGGGCCGTGCTCTCTCTCTGAAGGCTCTCGGGGAGCAGGCCTCCTTGCTCTTCTCCGCTTCGGGTGTTAGCCAGTGCTCCTTGGAGCTCCCTGTCTTGTAGATGCATCACTCTAGTCTCCGCCTTTGTCCTCTCCCTGAGTGCCTGTGTCCAAATGTCCCTCTTCTTCTAAGCACGCCAGTCATTGGGTGAGGGCCCACCCTACTCCACGATGACCTCATCTTAACTTGATGACGTCAGAATTTCCCAAATAAGGTCATATTCAGAGGTTCCAGGGGCAAGGAATTCAACGTATCTTTCTAGGGGGGGTGCAATTTAACTTCTACACCCAGGAACTTGTGAAAACACATTTCAATAATGCCCAGTTTTCTTCTTGGTGGAGCCCTTCTGCTCCAAGAAAACAACAGCATCAACACTGGGAAGCCCTCTTGTCCACGCTAGAAGTATTTTCATTTTGATTAATGTCTATTCTTTACCTCAATACCTCATCCAGTTCAACATACCTAGGTCAGAAACAAGCGCAAAGTTGTTTTTTTAAAATGTCATATTGTGTGGGTAGATCGGAAAAGGTTTCTCAGAGTATACTCTCTCGAGGGGAATCACTGTTGACCATATTCTTCTGTGACTCATGTGACTTCAGCTTCCTAACAGGTACAATGACTGTCTCCCACAGACACAAATCACTGTTGTTTGAGCATAATTTGTATGAGACATGTACCTTCATATCGTGTTTCCCCGAAAATAAGACCTAGCCGGACAGTCAGCTCAGCTCTAATATGTCTTTTTGGAGCAAAAATTAATGTAAGACCCAGCATTATATTTATTATATTATATTATATTATATTATATTATATTATATTATATTATATTATGTTATGTTATATTATAAGACCCGGAGTTATATTATAGTAAAATAAGACTGGGTCTTATATTAATTTTTGCTCCAAAAGACGCATTCGAGCTGATGGTCTGGCGAGGTCTTATTTTCGGGGAAACACGGTATTAAGGACTCCCTCATTTTTCTAGTGCCCTGTCTGGCTTTACTCGTTTGAAGTTTTAGTGCATTGTGTCCAAGTTCTGTTTTTGAACCTTTAACTTCTAAACGATAGGTGGGCTTTGTTTCTTAAAGGCCAACACCCATGTCAGTTGTTAGCATCTCTGCTCTCACCATCAAGCATCAGCTGAAAGCAGAACTTCTTCCCATGAGGCCAAGTCCTTGGCCATTTGTCATCTGGCAAATTTTGATCTTACAAAACCAGCTCTACTCAAAAATTGAGTTCTAATAGCTATGGGGTTCCTTTTGATAATATGACCGGTGAGAATTTAGAGTCACTTTCACACTAACTTTATAAAAGTGCCAAAGATTTTCCAATTAAGGACATAGCATCTGAAACCTTTTGCAAACAGCACTGAAATATGCTGTCTAAATAATGTGATATTTAGACACCTGAATCTTTTAACTTTATGGAGACGAGAGAGAATCCATTTTCAGATTGAATTTCAAACATCGTAAACCAGTAACATTAACATGGATCTTACACAGAAACAGGTGCAATAATCCCATATATTAAAAAACCAATTGTTCATGTTAGTTTATATCAAAAACGCAGGAAACATCCCTCTTTACCTTCGCACAATTTTATTTTGGCTGCAGATGTTAAGTATATGAACCAAGGTAAAGAGTGCTGACAAATACACTAAACCATCAGTGAGTCTTCTGATGGGACAAATTCCTCTCAGTAGCTAAGATGCTTGAGGAGTTAGTCTGGCCAGAACTCTAGGCCTTGTTTTTTGTTCAAGTCTATTCTGGTGATTCCAATATTCCGTCGAGGTTAAGAACCATAGCTGAAAAGGAGGCATTAGGGTGGGCCAGTTGAAGAACTGGCATAGTACCAGGTCATGCCTTGATTTAGCAAGAAAAAGCATGCACCCTGGCGATCCAGTGGTTTCCTGGACCACAAACTATCAAGCAGAGTTTGGAATATTGGGAAGAGAAAACAATTCTTTATTAGGTCAGGAGAGCTTCTCCCAGGGAATTTAGACTGGACAGTTTCACTTGTGTGGGGGCTTCACAGTCCACATGGAAAGGGCAAGACCCTTGTTAGAAAAGGAACGTGTTTAAATCAACAAGGGCAGAACTTCTTTTCAAACACCAGGACCCAACTTTTTACGTTGTCTCTGCCAGACTGTGAGTGTATGATTTTCAGAGGGCTGGCATTGGTGGATGTCTTTTTTTATACTTTGTCTTTCCAGAAAAGCCATGTCATACAATAACAGGAAAAGAGATGGTAAAGGGGGATTTTTATACTGCATTTTCAATAGTTAATGCTAATTAAAGTCTAGAGGAGGTAAAAGCTTTAAGAAAGCAAGTTTTGGGGGAGAAGCATCAAAGCAAAGATGCCAATCAGAGCTGTAAGTCTTCAGTTTTGGATGGAACAGACACCTGCCGGCATAAGTGAGCCACTGATGGGAGCATTCTTCCTTTGAAGTTCAAGTTCATAAGCCGTGCAGGGACAGCAAATGGCCTCCCTCAGTCAGTCTCCAGGGAAGCCAAAACCCAGACAATTTTCTCCTTCTCCCTACTGTTTTTAGTTCATTCTCCTTCCCTCAGACACAATTAAGTCTCCACCAGGCCTTTTACCTTCCATCAAGAACGGAGGTCTACATCACACGCTAACAGACTTTGTCTAATAAAAGTATGATGTGAGCCACATATGTAACTGAAAATTCTATAGCAGTCACATTAAAAAATAGAAGCAGATGAATTAAAAACATTGATTTTAACATTTTATGTAACCCCACATGTCCCCAATAACTATTATTTCAACATGTAATGAATGTAAGTAATTATCAATAAGCTATTTTACATTCCTTTTCTCATACTACGTCTTTGAAATCTTGTGTGTATTTTACACTTAGAGCGTATCTCAAATTGGCCCCTTCATTTTAATGAGAAGTAATTAATACTTAAGATTCCGTACAACTTACAATTGAAAAGGTACATTCACTTACCCAAGTTGTTTCCAACAGACTTAAAAGTCTTCCAATAAGTGAATGGAGTATCCATTTTCAAGTTTAAATCGATTAAAATATAAAATAAAAATGTAATTCCTTTGTGCGATAACCACATTTGGAGTCCTCAAGAGCTACACGTGGCTAGCAGCTACCATATTGGACTACTGGATAGTTTCTGTGTAGATGGTACCATGTACCTGGTCCTGCAAACATAGCATCACAGGATCAGCTGGGGAGTTTTCTATTTGCTAAATGTTGTGGGTATGCAGTTGGCATTGTGATCACTTTATGTGTCCTATAAAACAGCAAGACTTAAAGGGGCCATAGCCCTAGAGAAACACAGTCTAAACGGATGTTTTCATTTCTATTTGATCCGTGTGTCTCTTTTTCATTTGGTTCAGCACTCAGAGCACAAAGGGATATGATAAATTATCCACCTGCAAATCCTTAAAATGTTAAAAAAACACAATACTGCCTCTGCTTTCAAAACACAAGCCATCTTCATTTTCGATCAATTTTACTATTTTGTTGCAGAAGGAGTCTCTACTGTTATGCTTCCAGGTGAAAGAAGGGTAGCTGTTCTTCTACCCATACGCTACGCCGCTTTTCCTCAGCAGGAGGAAGCATATTTGTATTTTATGAATCATAAATATAAGAATTAGCCAGTAAAACAGACAAATTGATCGGGGGTGTGGGGGGAAACACAAGCTATCAACACATAAACGTCTTGTACAGAGTGTGTAATTGATCTAAACTACCTTTGATTTTTCCATTTGCTCCAAGCCATTTGTAAAACAGGGAGCCAATTTTTCTCCAAGACTGTCTCAGGTTTTCTCAATGTAGCCTCCATAGTCTTACACTGTATCACTCTGAGACAAACTCTGCAACTCTCAATCACTTTTGAGCATAAACATGTTCAATAATAGTATGTTAAAACGTGTAGGGTACAGTGTTTTGAGTCTTTGTACAAACGACATGAAAGTCGGAATAAGCCATAAAAAAGAAAAAGAAATACTCAAAGAGCTAAGGCTTGGTACTTAGATCCTCGATTCAAACCAACAGCTAATATAGTTAGTCCGTTAAATTTTATGGCACATGAATGCTTCAGAAAATAATCATATTAGATTTCAGATCATGGAGCAATTGTGACAACCTCGTTGCTAGTGATGACAGCACAAAAAGCAGTGTCACATTGACGCTCTTTACACAGAAATGTCACATATACTCAAGATGGTCATTTGGATTCTACTACTTTAGAGTTTGTGAAAATTCAGAGAAGAGTTGGATTGAAATTTATTTGAGATTTGCCTACAGAATAAATAAACAGGATTTTAAAAGCAGCGGCTAATCTACTTAAGAAAACAAGCTATTATTAAGGATTCCAAGCACATCACTTTCTGTTAACTTACAAAAAGGTTGGCTCTGTGTTGAAACAGGTCCTTTAAGACATTTCCTTAGTAACAGTTTGGCCATGAATTTGAATTAAGCTTACAACTGAAGTCACTACACCTGCATTTGTTTTAAAACAGTAGTACTTGGGTGATTCCTAATTCACGGTTGCCTCTTCCCCAATTAAACTTCACTAGTGAGTTATGATTGAATATAAGCAGGGTGACAGTCTTGGAAAGTGGTGCTGATGCTTAGGTACTTAAGAAAATAAGTGACATTAGTAGACAATGAATGGAAGGAGAAGGTGGGGTGTATCTCAGCCTTACTACCTACCATCTGTGACTCATAAAGGCACTTTAATGACGAGTCCTTTCTTCCCAAAGAATTTAAATGTGACATATGAAGTACAATGCTCCATCTGTGAGCCAACTTTTTATTTTTTCCTAGTCCCACTTGAGCTTTAAACTCAGGGATGGGCGTAGGTGAAGGAGGAAACAAAAAATACAAGTAGAGAGAAGATGACAGCAGCAAATCCATTATGTTACATAATACCCAAACATAATACCCATAATGTCTACGTTTCAATAAAAAATTACACACTATACCAAGAACCAGGAAGATCTCAAACTGAATAGAAAGAAAATCAATAGATGCCAAAGTACAATTGGTAGTTACAAAACAGTCCCAGGGATGTAAAGAAGAGCACAGGGAATATAGTCAGTAATATTGTAATCAGTATGTACAGTGCTAGGTGGGTACTAGACTTATTGGGGGGAACACTATGTAAATTATATAAAGGTCTAACCACTGTGCTGTATACCTGAAGCTAATATAAAATAATATTGAGCATTAACTGTAATTGAAAAAATAAAAAACTGTTAAAAAATAAAATAAAGAAATACTTGCTAATACTGAGATGACAAAGATGTTAAAGAGTTATCTGGTAAATATTTGAAAGCAGCCATTCTAACAGTGCTTCAAGGAACAATTATGAACATGCATGAATCAATGAAAAATCAAATCAAAGTCTCCGCAAACAAAATGCCATCCTTAAGAAAGCCATACATAGGCTCCTCAATCTCAATATCAGAGTTTTAAAATTGTGATTTGAATGTATATGAAATTTTGTTACGAGTCAACATTAAGAATTCTAGTGAAAGAAGTATAGCTATGTGTTTTGCTTCAGGTAATGATGTCGCTAAAGCACCCATAGATCAGGGAGTCATAACTTTTCAAAATATCCCAACAAATTTTTGAAATGAAATAGAAAATTTCTCATTCCGATCTCCTCTGTAATTTTAATTTGGAAATGGGAATTGTGGGTAGACACTGATATTAGTGTAACAGATAACAGATGAGGTAGTGGGGATGCAAGTAGGTAAGAGAACTGACGACGATTGTGGAGCTGCTCTGCTCTGTTATATTAATTAACTAATTGATCCACCAATTAATGCTGCAGAAAGTTCAACCACGTGATGCCCACCCCAGGAGCCTGTTCCCCCTGCGGTTCTCAGAGCTAGAAAAGAGGCTAACTAAAAAGACTAAAGACTAAAAGATTTACATATATATATGACTAAAAAGTAAGATCACGATGAAGACTTTTCTAGGAAACCTATATTTTGGGACCCAAGCAAGGATAAGTAGTTCTTATCCTGTCTACACTTGCAGCTACACTACATTGAAGGAATACAGTGATTCATCTTTTTGATGTTGATGATATATTTTCAGGAAAAGGGTAAATTGTTTTCAGTATACCCCTTCAAAAATCAGAGAGGTATTTTTTTACTTTTGAAGAATTTTTGTTAAAAAGTGACTGAAAAAAATTCTTTGTGCTTAAGTAAGGGTTAATTTTGAATGGTCTTAAAATGTGGCCTCTTTCCAGAAAACTATCTTCTCCAATGATATCTCATAATGAAACTATTATTACAGGCTGACGTAGACTGTCGGTTGGATTACGAAAGTTGCATCCTGGTTGACTCCTATTTTTTTCCCCCTGTGTTCCTTCTACCTATATGTCCGTTCTAATGACAAACATATACCTAGAGCCAAATGGGACTCAAGTGAAAGGGATGACACCAGCTCACGTGCTTTCTCGGTGATGATATGGCCTCATGATAGCAGTGGGTGAGGTGAGGGTCCAAAGAGTTCAAGTGTGCAAGGCTACAGAATCATTTGCTCAGAAATTTCCCACACTGATAGAACAGGCAAGAGAAGCAGATCTTCTTGGATGTTTCTATCATAAAACGTGGTGTCTGGTGGGTCCTTATCAAAACAAAGATTCTAATGCACTCCAGATTCTCTGGCCCTACATTGATAACACTGCTATGTAGGAATTTAATGACAAGATGATTGCAGAATGGGACATTCAGGAACACAATTGTGATTCCTGTTCAGCAAACAAAGAACAGTTGTGGTGAAACATCATGTTCTTTAAAAGTTTAAGATCCTAAGTGTTACCTCAAAGATGATTAATTTGTTTTCCCCCTATAAACACCAATGCTGTAAAATCAAATTACTTAATCGGTTAGTATATTAACATTCATAATTGTGTTTATTGAAACACATGGTCATTTACTCGATGAAAATGTAATGCTGGCTTTGAGATATTTTCATCTGCGCAGATTGTCGTAATGATATGACTATATTAAGCTAATGGTCACTTTATAAAAATGCAAATTATAAAATGGCAACAGAACGTTGCTGTTTTATGCCATTTCTGCCGTAGAATCTCAATGATATATTAAATCAATCATATTTACTACACTTCGAGGAGAAATTTTACTGAACAATTATCATCATGATTTAATACACTTTTCAGAAGATTTAGCTGGAGCCTGTCATGACTAATGCAACGATTCAGTCTCTAATATGGAGATATTTAAAGCTCTTTTGACTCTAATTGTATTACTTAAAAAATATAAACAAAATGAAAATTCCTTCCAAACTGGCAACAATACAGTTAGTCACTTAAAGGTTTAGTGTGTGGTGTATGAATCACAAATCCTTAAATTCTATGAAAATTTTTGTTCTTTGGTACTTAAGTTTTCTCTGTTTCTATAATTTGGAACCATTCCAGAAAATTATTCAGTTATGTTTCCTTTCTACTAAATAAAGTTTGAAGCCCAAATGCCTTTTAGAATCTAGATAGGCCAAATTTTCAGCTGAGAAAGATATTTAGAACGGGACTGAAATACTTTATAAGTATAAAAACTTTTAAAATTGCTAAAACTATTCTCTTTGTTCTCAGGGCTGAGTAGAGTTATAGCAGTTATTAAACTAAAAATAACATTACTATTAATGTAGATATGCAGAAATACATACAGCATTCTGTGTTATCACCCAGATTGCCCTCTCCCATCTGAGAACTGGTTGTCCTATCTTACGTATCTGTAACAAGTTGTCTTGATCCAAATTGTCTTCATCCAAATTGTATTCAAATCTATAAGTGATTAATTGCTTATGTTTGTTCTGTTCCTTATGAAATACAGGGAAAATGCTCTCCCCTGATTAGAGGATTGTCACTTACTAGCTGTATAACCTTCAGTAAATCACTTTGCCTGGATATTAATTTCCTCATCTGTAAAATGGGACTCGTCACTTATTGATCTCTGTGGTCATGAAGAGCAAATGAGCTATTTGCATGTAAAACACCACACATAGTGTGTGGCACATGTGAAGTGGGAAATCAGTGTTTCCTTTTGGTAATAATAAAGGATTACTGGTCAATTAGACCAATGTTTACTGCGTACTGTAGTTTTTAATTTCTGAATAACAGTTTTTGGTTTGTCTTAATCTGTGTTGTTAAATGTGTGATGTGTTAGTGATTTTGAGGATGATGGTTTTTAAAAGACAGTATACGTGATTATAAGGCTAGGTAAGGACTTCTATTTTTTATGTTGTCATTGAAGCCAACTACTTGAAAATACATAATTTATCAACACATAAAAATTCCATTTATACTTCATATTTACTCATGCATGAATTTTTTTTTTTTTTGTATTCTTCAAAATTGCAGGTGATATGAAACATTCTTACTTTAATTTGAATTATCCCCATTTGGGACTTGCTCAAACAATCTTCTAGTCAAAACCTAGATGATGACACATGGTTAAACAGAGGGGATATTTTTAATTAGCCTTATTCAGTTTCATAATGGCTTTTCGCTGAAGCCATTGCCATGAACTTGGCCCACATTTTCTAGGACCAGCCAATTCAAATCCTCGAATGTTCTGCATCCCTTGGATCCAAGAGCTGGGACTGTCCACAGGTCTGTGAGCACAGAACCTTCTGCAAAGCGCTGTCTATGGAAGTTACCATATTCCGCCCCGAATTGTTAATGGCCTTGGTATATCGTGCAGCAGTAGCTAGCTGGGAAGTCTCTGTATGACTGAGATCTCCGTACTGTCGTCCCCTCGCAATAGGTGCTTATGACATTTTATCTGGTCTGTTCTTACATAAAGGACATGCCTGCCCCATATACATACTGACAAACGGCTCAAAGAAAACAGAAACTCTGCCCGATGCTCAAATGATCTGTTGATAATTATTTCTCTCAGTATTCCCCGAGATCCAGCTATTTAAAAATATCCAAATATACAACTTTTTTTGTTATCATTATATAAACTCAGAAAGTAGAGCAAAGAAATGAGACTACTTTCTGGACAATCAGGCAAGAAAAATGGCTTCAATTTTTCAATTTGTCTCTTTTCCTCACTTGTCTAAGATATTGCTTTTGGAGAGTGGGGGTTGGAAATTTACAAAGGTTTTCTATTGTATCGATTACTTTTAAACTAGTTTTTTTTTGTTTTGTTTTTTTTTGACAATTTGCTTGAGGAATCTTTGCTGAAGGCCTAATTGAATTTGAAGCCTTCGGTAGTGCTATTTTTATTTATTATACCATGAGTTCACCTCAATTACACTTAAAAAAACTTTACAAGTAATTTTTCTGAGTTCAAGCCTCAGGTAGTTTCTCTCATAAAGTCATTCATTTCCAACTGATACTGGAGCACGTTTATGACACCAACTTCTGATCATCTAAGCCAAGAATCTAGACACCCTGGTGGGCAAAATCCTAGAGATTTGATCTGAATAGCTCTTCTATCTTCCCATTCCTTTCTATCCTCACTCAGCACTTCTTTTTTGGACTAGAGCCTTCATCTCATCTCCATTCAGTTCATCCTTTGCACTATGACCAGAATGCTTTTCCTTAAACACAAATTAGCTCATATCCCTCTCCAGCTGAAAATTCTTCAATTCCTCATGAGAGCGTTCAGGATGAAAGTGCCCTAGCTTACTTAACACACACACCACTTTGTGTAAGAGCCGTGTCCTACCTTCTCCCTCAACCTCCCTCCACTGGCCCTCCAACCACTTTTTGCAATGACTGTATGGAAATGCTTGGAGTAACTCAGACACTCCCTACCATTAGATGGCCCCAGACTCATGGTTCTCAGCTTGGGGCGGGGGGTGGTGCGTGCCAGGAGACACTGGTTGTCACACGGGCATCTCATGAGCAGAGGCTCAAGGCCTGTTGGTAACATACTAAAATGCACAACGAAGAATTATCCTGTCCAAAATGCCAAGGAGGAGAAACCCTATGCCAGACCAAGCTTTATATCTCTACCCACTTTCTCCTAACTCTTCATTTAAGACACGGCTCGGCTCAAAAGTTACTGCCTCTGGAAATACTCCTGGAACACCACCTGGTCTTATTTGGATTCACCTCTTCGGTTGTTAGTTACCACCTGTAGACTCACCATCACCACTCATACTACAGCTACTGTTCTCGTGATCTTGATGAACCGGTTGTAACAGTTCTGAGTCCCTTTTAGCTATGTTAACTTATTCATAAAATGCCTTTGGGTCAGAGCAGAACGTTTGCCTGCTTAGAAATTCACAGAGGAAAAATTAAGACATTACTAAGGTAAATTACTACTGAAGTTATGACTATGTTACTAATTTTCCTACGGTTTCAATTTTCTGTGTTGAAAACAGGGAAGCTCTAAGTGTGAATAATAGATAGCTTGAAGTGTAAATAACGGACAATTGGAAGTGTAAATATGGGCCGCAGCTTCATCCAAGGCTAAATACTGCTCCTCATTTATTTACCAAATATCTACGAGTGTCTGCTGCATGCCCGGTACCACGCTGGGACTGGGAAATAATTAGCAAAAAGCTCTGTGTCTGCTCTCATGGAGGACAGACAGTCCAGTGGGAAAAACAAATAACCTAGTAACGTCACGAATGCAGAATTACAAGCAGTGACCATGACAAGAGGAGAGGGAAAGGTGGTAGGGGAACTTACAAGGGGCGGGAGGGTACTGTGCGTCCACTGTGAAGGCTTGGCCCGGGCTCCCCAGAGAGCAACACTTCCGGAGAGGATTTCAGATGCGAGGGGGTGTGACAGGCAGGAGAGGAGCATACCAAAGCTTGGGGGGCGGGGGCGGGTCTGGCATGTTCTAGGAACAGCGGGAAGACCTGTGTGGCTGAAGTGCTGGAGAAAGGGGAAGGCTGAGAGGGTCTGGGGCCTTTTAGGTAATCTTTCATGTCTAGGAGTTAAGGCTCAAGATATTCAGGGGAGCCCTCCTGTGTAGTTATTCCTAACAAAAAGTTCAAGGTAATGTCATTTGACGTATACTTCATTAAAATAAACAAAAAATAACTATTGGAATAATTAAATCGGCTTCCCAGATTGCATTTTAGATTGGAATCTTTCATCATTATACTAGTTTTCTAGGGCTAGTGTAACGAATTATCTTAAACTTGGAGGCTTAGAGCGATGGAAATGTATTGTCTCACAGCTCTGGAGGCTAGAAATCAGAAATCAAGGTGTCAGCAGGGCCAGTTCCCTCTGAAGGCTCTAAAAGGAACTGTTCCCTGCCTCCTCCAACTTCTGGTGGCTCCCGGCATGCTGTGACCGTGACAGAGTAACTTCCATCTGTGCTTCCTTCCTCACAGGCTCATCACATGGCCTTCTCTGTGTCAGATCACCCTCTCCTTTCTCTTACCAGGACACCAACCATCTAAATCCAGGAGGATCTTTTCCCAAGATCCTTAATTAGATCTGCAAATTAGATCTTATTTATTTCTAAATAAGGTGAAATGCAAGGTACTGGGCTTTCAGACGTGGACATATCTTTTTGGGGAACACAATTCAAGCCACTAACAGAACGCTGAGTTCAGACAAGATACTTGTGAGTCAGTGCTGTGTTATTAGAGTATTCATATGAATTCTCCTCATTCCTTCGCCACCCTAATGCGGCTCCAGGGAGGCCAGCATTAGACTCCTTGGGCCACTATATGCTGTGCGACGCTTAACCCTGGTGAACCTCATTTCCTCACTCTGAAAACGAGGGGTTACACTTGATCTCTCACATACATGATACCACCACACAGTTTTTCTATGGATCTATGACTTCATGGGTCTATTCATGGCTCTGCTCACCTTTTCTTGTCTATGCTGACTGTTTGGCCTCTGGTTCTCCTGCTTTAAAATACCTGCATCTTCTCCTCTGGTTCAGTGAGGAGGGTGGCAGGGTCTTCCTTTACCTCTATAGCTAGAACCTGACTCCCCCGTGGGTCAGCTCTAGCCTCTGGCTTACCAAATCCTTGCATAGAGACAGCTATGTTTATAGGGGACTATCTCATTGGGGAACGAAATAGTACGGTATGTGGGACAAGTCTTTCTTCATCCTTGTTAGAGGACGCGTGCAGTTAAAGAAACATGAGTTGGTTTGGAGGTACGAGCAAGCAGAGAAAAAAAGTTTCTGATTCAGCTGAATTATACTGAAAACAAGCACCTCTGTAGCATTTAAGATAAACGTAACTCAACAAGACTGACATAGTGTTAGGGAGACAAAATCCTCACTAACACAACAGAACCATTATCAGCAGCCAAGGTCTGGTGTAACGGACCATGTATACACACCCCACATTGGATACGAGTGATTCCTATTATAATTATTTATCGTAAAAAGTAGTTAGAATGCAGCCGGTAGTCTTAGGTTTTCTAGTTAAAGGGATTCTTTCGCCCTGGATCTGGGGTTTGAGTTCACATCATCAACCTTTGCTGGTGTTTAATGAGGGTCTCTAAGGTGGAAGATAGATGCTCTCAGGCAATGTAGATATCTACAAAAGACCCAGAAACATTAATCCGGCAGTGTACCAGAGGGAAAGGAATAATTGAAAAGGAGACATAAAGGGAGAAAAAAGACGACTATTAAAAAGTTGAGTTCTGGTAGAATTAGGAGGATATTTTTACAACACTCAATGCATTTTTACATGGCTTCCTTCATAGATCCCCAGCACAAAATGCATCACAGAAAAGTACAAAAGAGCAATAGTCCTTTTTCGAGATTCTCTTCACAGAAAAAGAAAAGGAAGTTTTCGCCGGCAGCGGGAATTTGTTCCATCTAGCTCTAAATGAAAATCGCTTTTAAAGCAGTTATGGAAAAATATAGCCAGGTTCCCAAACAATATAACACCTTCAATGCAAACGCTGATTCACTGAGTTTCTGCCAGCAAATCATTATTCTTGCACTATGAGGGGGCAGGTGTATTGTTCCCAGTTACAGGAAAGCCAGGGAAAAAGAACATTATAGTCACTAGAAGAGGTAAAGAGACTTGATTTACAGATTATATTGACGTGCTAATGTGAAAGGAAAAAGTAATCCATACCCAATCTTTCAATTTTTCCTTTGAAGCATCTTTCAGACGTGAACCTTCCTCTCCGTGACTTCTCAGTGTGACTTTTTGCTCACCTGCATTGCCATGAATCCCTACCTATCTCCTCACCTCCAGCTGGTGTGCCAGAAATTTGTGGCGCTCAGCACCATTCCTGCCTCTCTCTATTCTCTCTCCACTGCACAAGGACTGGCAGGGCGAGAGCAGCCCTGTCAACAGTTCCATTTTCGATTCCACCATGAGAAGCCCTGTGTGAGATCTGGAAGGTGAAAAAGAAGCATATGTGTGAGCAGCAGTCTGTAGATGTGTGGGTTTTAAAACATCCAAAGTTTGGTTGTAGCTTCTAGAAGTCCTCTTATGGGTGCTGCAGGCAGCTGTGACCACTGGCGGAGATGTCCTACAATTCCTGACGGAAGGGGCAGAAGTGGTGTCCTTCGCTGCCAGTGGAGAAGCTAAGAGATAGCAGTGGTCTTCTTTGACCTCGGTTATTCAGCTTTTCCATCATTTTTGTAAGCATCTAATGCCCTGCACTAAGTCCCCTCCTCCTTGGAATATCTAGACGAGGTTCTATTTTCCTGACCTATTCAGCTGTCTTCTGATGTCGATTTTCTTTTCCAGAAATCACCTAGCACAGCTCCCTGTTTCACGGATGAAGTCCAGGAAGACTAAGTGACTTGCTCAAGGTCACTCAGCTACTTAATGATCGAGTCAAGCCAAACATCCCAATCTCCTAACCTCCAAGATGGCACTGACTTCTACTGCATCATATCTTTCTGCATTTACGTACCATCTCTTGATGTTGTTTTTGCTTTTTTTATGTACCACATTTCATTGTATGTACGATTTAGCAATTATTGTTGTTTCATGAAAAAACTAAGAAAATCACCACCAAATAAACTAACTCGATACATTTTATCACTTGAAAATTTTATGCAATCGAAAAAACTTATTTATACTTATTGAATATTTAAAAACTACACTTATTAAAAAATAAACTTTTTGCCTATTGAAGAACTCCGACTCGATTCTATGTGGATTTTTAAAATTATTTATCACATATACATAAAAAATGTACACAGAATAAATTGGTAAAGACATTTCTGAAGCTTTCTTCACTTGGTCTGACTCTTTGAATCATGTTTTGACTCAGTCATTACTGTCCTTTAAAAAAGAAAAAAAAATATATATATACAAAACAAGTTTTAAAATATACATCTCTGTGCCATCAAAAGATAAGGTGATATAATATTTCTTAAACAAATCTACTAGGCAACTAAAATGCTTTGGTGCTGGTCTCTAAGCCACTTTGCAATGACACAGAGCCAGACTCCTTTTATTATTCTTGCTTCCAAAATATTGTTAAACACATCTAATGCACCATCTCACCTATCCACTCCCCAAACAATTGGTTCCTGGGGACAGTAAGAGTGCTCCACTATGGTCTCGGGATTTTCTTGCAAGAGGCTGACAAGCATTCTGCAGGTTTTGATGTTACATGTATACAAGCAACACCCACTACATCCCCACTGCCACTTGGCTGAAAGTGACTGTAAGATGTCACTGAGTCTAACACACATCCCAATTTCAGAAATTTTTACAATATGGAAAACTGTGCGTCACAAAATTCATGAAACACTATTAGGTTGGCGCAAAAGTCATTGCGGTTTAAAAGGTTAAAAATAATTGCAAGAACTGCAATGACTTTTGCACCAACCTAACATGTGATGTTCTGTTTCTTCAGCCGGTATTATACATTTGCCAGGTATAGTTCGCATTACAAAATAGAAGCAAACTGGTAGATTGCGAAGATATCATTTCCCCCTAAACTGAAATTTATGCCTTGCATATCCATAGCCTCATTATTTTAAAGCAATCAGTTAATTACTGACAATTACTAATTTAATGTCTATAATACAGAACACCTACGGCTTTATTCCTGTCTGTATCCCGTAGACATTTAGTGCTCTCGTACTGTCAGGCATAGCTGCCTCTGAAGAGACTGTTCACTCTCATACTCAGTAAGAATTCCTCTGCCTCCCTGAGGCTGAAACACTTCTGTGACATCCATGTGTGGAGAGCAAGGCTGTGGCAACGGAAACGGCAAAGTCTTGTTTTATTTGAGGGGCGTAAGTCAGAGCAAGACGTTGACTTCCTTAAGGGGACACACTTGCTGTCCCTGCTGTTTTCCTCGGAAACGGGCTTATGTTCTGCTTACACATAACCAGTACCTGTGTCGTGAACATTTGCCTGAGCAGAAAACGTGGCCTACCTGTCAACAGGGTATTGCTGATATGAGAGCACACCCCACGAAATGAAACAACGCACGAGAGAAGAGGGTGCCCGGCAGACCTGCCCCCATCTGGTGCTCGGTCTGGTCTTTTCTTCCCTCCAACCAATGATAGGGTCTGCCCAGTGCCTGGCAAACAGAAGACCACCGATTAATCACGACTCCCTTCAACTTCCACATCTTGCTCCAAAGTTAGAGTGGGCCGAATATTTGGGTGGAAATGAGTTTCTCTTCTTTCCGGCGTCTCTCCAGTTCTGAAGAAAGAGGGCACCCCAAATTACCCATCACCGCAGACCATACATTTGTTGGATGCCCTAAGTCGCGTATTTCAGCTAGAATGGGCACCGGGCATTGTTTTTGCCCGAGGCTTCTCTGGCCTGTACTCCTGGGTCAGTGCGGCTCCCGGGCTCTGGGGGAATTTCTAAGGGAAAGGCAGACGTGAGGCTTCTTCAGGGAATCAGTCCACATGCGTGATGCACCAGAGCCCGAGAATGGCCCCTTGGAGCCTATCCTGCCCTGGAGGCCACGTGGCCATGGCAGCTGCTCTGTAGCTCCCAGCAGGAGTCAGGCCAGGTACCCCAGGCGTCATGCAGCCTGTCAGAGGCCTGTTCGAATTGTTACTGTGGAAAGGACCTTAGGATTCCTGCAAACTGACCATTTGCTCTTTTCATGTTCTTGCATACACATCATTTAACAGTGGAAGGCAGTACGGTGGGGATGGTTGTTAGGACGCGTGTGGGCTTTCGAGTCAAACACACACACACGCTCCAGTCCTGGCTCTGTAACCTGGAATTACATACCCTGCCTCCATTTACTTCATGCTTCTGCTTCATCCTTTGTAAAATGGGAAAAACACCCATCTCATGGGGTTTTTGGGGGGGATAATTGAGTGAGGTATGCATGTAAAGTGCCTGGCACACAGTAAGCACCACATAAAGAGAACTATTACCATCGACAAACATACCTTTAAGACCCCCTCATCCAGCATCGTTAGTGCATTTGTCTTATTGACACTTAATCAAGACTGTTTCTAAAAGGCGAGCCTATGTTAATTTCCCAGCAACTCAACTGTCTACTTCGGTTCACGTTCTTTATAACCAGGCGGAAAGTAACGCCTGTGGCAGGATTGATTTTTGCCAGAGTGATTCTGCATATCCGACCCGGGATCTCCCCACCTGCTGCCCTACCCCATCTGTTCTTGCCTTCAGCTGATCCAATTTCATATCCAGTTGGTAGAGGGCCACCTGAAAAATATCTCCATTACGTCCCGACGTCCTGAAGAAACCCTCAGAAAAATTCAGCGCAGCCAGTTTGGTCATTTGGACACACTCAGCATATTATTGTAGCGGGAATGGGGAACTTGCCATATGGTACCGTGGGCGGCGGTGAAATTAAATCAGATCAACGTCCTATTAGAAAAATAATGAAAACTTGCGCCCAGCACAGTGCTGAGCACATCACAGATGCTTGGTACCCAGGGACGGGTTTTATTTGTTTACATGAGCAGATTAGGATACTTGAGATGGTTAGAGAAACTAGGACAGGGAAGAAGGGCTTCAATCCCTTTCACACAACGCGCCTCGGACGGCGTCAATACAGGCTGGAGCGCTGGGGGGCGCTCGCGAGCAAGGGATGCTTTTCCTTGGGAGGAAGCAGAGTCAGCGACAGCAGCACGGGTATCACCCCGAAACCATTGGCTTTCTGCTTATGCCATCGCAGATGTTGTCATGAGCACTTTGCCTTCACGACCTCCATGGACTTCGTCAAATTAAGATTCCACGTGCTGTATGATGCCCACCCTTTCCTGTGCTGCTCCCCGTCCAAAATGGACACAGCGCTGATTTTAAGAATCATGCCAATTAACAAGGGAAATGTGTGTGTGTGTGTGTGTGTGTGTGTGTGATCATAGGGAAGAATACACGAATCCATGACTCCTTAAACCACCTCTACGAGGCTCATTTTACAAATGAAGAAACTGAAGGTTAGAGATATTAAGTGAACGTCGAAGCCCACTGGGCTAGGACACGAGGGAACCTGGACTAGAATCCCGTTTGGTCTGCTCCCTGAAACTCATGCTGAGCTTGGGCATTAGTGGCCTGGCCGCGTGGTGAGTGTGACTCTGCAGGAAATGAATGACCAAGTTGGGAGAACGGTCTGTGCCCTCTGTGCCATGCCCGGAAAGCACAGCGGCGTATCTGAGAGAGGCGTGCTGCACACTCAACCACGTCCCTCTCTCTGTCAACTATCCTTCCTCATTCATCAATAACCTAAGTCAAGAAACATTTTTTCCCCCTGTCTAATGAATCCCTTCTCCGCGGTATGGATAATCAGAGATCATAAGAAGAGGAGGATGGGTACTTTCTTCAGGAAACCTCTCCCATCCCCTTTACTCTCCAGTAATAGAAATATGCTTTATTTTCAGTTAAATAAATGATGGGTTTAATCCAAGGAGGCCTTTGGAGACTCGCCTTGGCCTGGAGAACAACTGGTCAGCAACTTCCCCTGCAATTTTCCCTCATCCTTTCTTATTCATCTTCTTTTCACCTCCTTGGCCTCTGAGAGGAAATAGCCAGGAATACAGAGGCTATCTTCCCCCCTTCCTCCCCGCCCAGTGGATCTAATATCTCCAAACTCCCAACCCAAAGCTGGGGGAGAAAGAAATCCCCAATGTAAACAACACATTTAATCATTTTACAAATCTCTCTCCTCCTTCCTCCACTACATGCACAGAGGTTAGCGCTTGAGAAGTTTTACAATTTAATTTCTTTAGTAAATTTCTGTATTCAACAACTATTTATTGAGGACCTACTATGTGCCAGGCTCTATGCTAAGCATGTTACATTTATTATGTACAATTTACACAACCACTTGTAAGTTGTTTTTTTTTCCTAGGAGCTAAATGGGTGGCCAAAGCCACACAGCTGTGGAGGGCTTGGCAGGATTCAGAGGGAAGTCGGGTTGATTGAGAAACCCTGGCTCCATTCACTGCCTCACCAAGGATGGGACAAATGAAGAAAACATTTGGCACTAAGATATTTTTCATCAATAGTAATTACTGAAGTTATTACTGACAAAGACATCAGCTCCTAAAATTTATTCAGTTTTTACTTAAAGGACATATCTACTTAACGATATTCTTTACTATTTCTTGAAAAGACTACATGGTGGTCAGAAGAACCAAATGGATTCATTCAATTTTACTATAATTGGAAGTTCTACTGACTTTGTCATGTGGATATCAGAAACATATTTCCTATACATTTTACTTTAGAAAAGAGTCCAAGCCATTTCCATGCACCCCAGAGTTTTCCATCAGTTGAAGAAGACTGTTGGTTATATGAAGTCAGTGATTTGGGTCTGACGTCTTATATTGTTGATAAAATGCTAGAATGAAACCTTGGAGTACAAACATGAAATGATTATTTTAGAGTCATCACATTTCAATTTGATATATGGATCAAATGTAGAATATGGGCTAGGTTTTTTTTTTTTAGTTTCTATTCTCTGGCCAATATTAAATTCTAAAATAAAAAGAAACTCTTGATCACAATCAAATTGATTAGTTTGAGACTTAAGGAAATCTTTAAGTTAAACTAATATCAAATAGCATGTAGAATTCTAGAATTTTTCCAATCACAGAATCAGAATTATGGATTCCTAAAAATTGGATAAATTACAGATTTATAGCATCACTGACAAATTTTAAATCTTTGTTGAACTAGATCTTATGATTTCTTTTTATATTCCTTTCACTACTGGTATTAGAAATCTGAAGCAAAACGTCCAATTAATTATTCGCTGTTACTTTTATAACCTTTTCTTAGTTTTTTTGGACTTCGGTTTTTCTCTAAATCCATCCTGCACATGACTGCCATATTGTTCTTTGTGGAACTCATTATAATATATTCCAGCTTGTAAATCTCCTACGTCTTTCCATTCCCTGGCTTGTAGGAGAGTGCCTACAACTCCTTAGCCTGAGATAATCTGTTCCCCATAACCTGGCCTCAGGGTTCTTCTACCACTCCTCTACAAAAACCAAGAAGTGAAATCCAAATGGCAGTCGTTGAGATACCATGGTAAACTGCCTTGTCTAGACCTTTCTTGTGTTACATCCCACCTTCAATCTCTCCCTCAGTGTCGTTTCTCCAGAAAGCCTTTCTTTGCCTCCCCAGTCCACAGAGATCTCTGCTGCTTAGTCTCTCAGAGCACTCCTTATCTCTACCACTTGTTTGGAGAAAAGCTGCCATCTTTTCTCTTGATTTCCTACGTATGTAATTTCTCCTTTGAGTTGATGATAAACATTTGTGAAAGCTACTGTGCCTGTCTGCACATAGTAAGCACACAATTTCTATTGCTTTCTGTGTCCCAGCAATACGATGTTCATGTCAAATGTTATCGAAGATTACTATTATCACACTTCAGAATTTTCTAAGTAACCAAAATTCTAGCTTCTCCTCTCAAAAGACACTTACAATAAGTAATAATTCCCTCCGTAGCTTTATTATAAATTTTCTTAAATTTCTACCCAACTACACTAATTTGAGTTGTGGAGTGTTAGATGCAATTATAACATGAAACACATCACCTAAGTGGTGTGGAAGGACGGGTCAATACTCCATTAACAAGCGGCCTAATGCTACAAGGAACACTCGCTACAAGCACGGCTGCGTCTGTCTACAAACTGCATAAATTCATAGAGACAAACACACATGTATTGTTTGTCATTTCTGATTTTCTTTTAGCAACTGAGCATATGAGGATCAAATATATGGTGATGGAAGGAGAATTGACTCTGGGTGGTGAACACAAATGGGATTATAGATGATGTAATACAGAATTGTACACCTGAAATCTATGTAACTGTACTAATAATTGTCACCCCAATAAACTTTAATTAAAAAAAAGAAACAAAATGAGAATTGTTTTTACTTTAAAGAATAAAAGTAAACATAACTACTGAATCCTAATATTTTTAATGCTTTGTAAATCCAGGAAACATTACGTGAACATTAGGTTCAGCAAATATTAGACTCTTCAAGCAGCATTTCACCTGTAGTACAATCTGCACCAAGTGAATTGACCAATGCTTTGTACATACTGTAAAATTATTTTACTCCCCATAAGCTAATTCTGACACTTCCTGAGCTCACCTTAAGTAAGAATCTCTTCTCCCTGTCTGCCTTTCCTTTCATAGAAAGTGTTGGATGAGGGGAAAATGCCAGTATGGGATTGAGCCACTCTTCTTTTGTTTCTGTTCTCCCCCAAGCGATTACCAAGAGCTTTCATTTTCAGGCATTGTGTGGCCAGCCATTTATTTTTCTTACTTCCTAAATTTTAATTAAATAATTAAAAAAAGGGAAGCTAGTAAGAAGCGGCTTCTTTGGTGATAAGGTGTTTCCAGACACATCTTCCAAGCATTAAGATGGTAATTCTATGTTCAGAGACGGCAAACCTGAAGTCCAGGAAAATAATGGCTCAAGAGGATCCATAGTTACCTTTTGGGATATTCATACTGGTGATATACACATCCCTAAACTCTTCTAACATGAGACCAAATAACGGGCACTATTCCATACTGCTTATTCATGTGGTAAGTAGGGCTGTAAACTAGGAGGAAATTCTGTCATATCTACCCCCACCCACCCACCCACTCTCACACACAGATTCATCTCGGACTTGAACAAGCAAGCTAGAGAGACTCCTAGTCTCTCAGGACTTTTCCATCATGACCGGGCCTGGGAGTTAGGTTTCCGGTCCACATCTTAACTGGCCCCTTCCCTGCAGTTTTGGAAGACAACAAGAAAGGAAGAAATTCTATTCTCTGTTCAATCTGGAACAGTTTAAGGATTCCAGGAATTTGAAAGGCATTATTTCAGTCTTTCGAATAAAAGAGAAGTCTACGCAGCTAAACCTCTAAAGGCTTCACTAAGCTGCTCAAAGTGAATTTCTACTAAATGCAATCTTGAGGCACTAAACACACAACACTGGGCAAGCACAAAGCCTGGGTTTTGAACAGGAAGGTTTGCTGGTTTATGTAGATAAGCCTTCCCACACACCTTCTGAATGCCTTGATGTTTATCAGAAAGCCATGCTAGGGAGTCAGGAAAACATCCTTCTTACACTGAGTGATTTGCTGCTGTATGTTTTCTTTCTTTTTGAGTGTAGCAATTGTTGGATATTACGAATTAATATCAAACTGTCAGAAAAAAAGGGGAAGAGAACTTGGCTACTTCGCCCCTATTTTGTGAGAGTTTTTAGCCATGCCAGTGTTTTCTTTGTTTTAAACCGTTCACCTATGTGCACACTCTATGGCTTCAATGATTTTTCAGCCCTTGCTTGCAAGTAATTGGTATTGATTTTGTAGGTTACTTCTAATGTGTTTAGTTCCTGAAAGAAATCTGACTGTGCTCCTCTCATCCTCTAGTCCCCAGAAGAAAATAATATTTATAACTTCTGAGCAAATGGTGTTATCCAACTTTCTTAGGCTAAAATTAGGGGTGCCAAGTTTTTTCAGGGTGGGCGGCTTCATTTCTGAAAGGTGGTGTTATGTTTTAAGCTCCCCATTATTTCAATTCAATGTGCTGATATATGAAGTGTGGTGTATAGTGGTTAATACTCTTTATGTCAGAGAAGTAAACAGTGAGGGGATCTCATTTAAGAACAAGGCCCTCGGGAGAGACAAGGAATAACTCTACCTCTTAAATCACCTCATTCTAGCGGCTGGTCATTAACGACCTCAGCACTAATAGCTTTTACCAGCAGGACAGCTGGCTGATTACAACTGAGTTTCTTGCAATCTTGGCTACAGAAGGGGGCAGGAATTAAACGCTCCCTCAGAGGCAGGAACCTGGGGGGACACACATGAGTTCACGGTAGAACAGAAAATAAAGTGGAATGTGTAAAAGTGGGGGGAAGTACCCACAATTTTCGATAATAGTTAAAACACACAAGCGTATCAGCAGACGATATAAACAGAGGGAGTCAAATACACAGTTTGGAAAGCTCTGAATTACTGTGAAACAAGCTTTACATCCAGTGTCAGCTTGAAAAGACCATGTCCTCCCACTGAAATAACATTTTCTGTACCCAACTTTGTTTCTTAGGCGACAAATAGCAAGTACGAATAGGGTGGTAAGACATTTAAATTTACAGAGCATTATCTTTACAAGTAATAAGCTCCCTCCCAAACAAAACTCCCGCACTTTAAATGAAAGCCACATATTTGCCTGAAAATGTTGTCTTGGTGATATATTTAATAAATCCCGTTGAGAATATCAGCGTCAAACTTTGCATCACCCACTTGTGAAGGGGCATCAATGATCAGGGGAAAATTCCTTATGACAGTATGAACAAGGCAGCTTAATCAGCCAAGGTCAGTTGATACAGCTGAAGTGGGTAAGCAGGGTAGATAAAGGAGCTGACATGTTCTGTCATTATATATGGATACCTTGAAACAGTCTGATAGGCTGGAGACACAGACAACACTCCAAAAATGCACCTAGAAGTCAGATTAACATGTCAGTAGAAATTTCCAATAATATTACTTCCAATAGGGTGGGATTACATCAAATAAACTCTTTTTGGATTTATTCATGCGGATTTAGTCAGTAAAACACTATAAGGATTTTTAACTATAAAGCAGTTTCCCTTATAAGGATTTTTAATATGTCCCAAATGTGCTAAACTAATACACAGATATGCCCTTCTGGACACACACAATATCTGTGCTTTTATTGTCTGTACAGAACACTTGAAAGAATTGTCAGAATTTTCTTTCTCCTCTTCTCTACTTCTTATTCAGTGTGTGTGCGTGCGTGTGTGTGTGTGCGTGTGTGTGTGTGTGTGTGTGTGTCTACAGGGATATAAAATACAGAGAATCATTCACTTTCCAGCATATTATAGTCTGTCTTCTACGCCCACCACTTCATAGAAATTCCTCACGTCGGACCACAGAGAACTTCCATGTCACTAAACCTCGTGACAGTTCTCTGACCTCCGTTGGAACAACTGGGCACTCTTCTTCAAACACTTTTCTTTCTTAGTTTATGTGCCATAACGCCTGATTTTCTCGCTGTCTGACTGCCAACCCCTACTTAATCTGCTCTTCCCCCAACAAAGCAAAGGTTTTGTTTGGTTTTTCACATAGATCAGATCATTTCCCTCCGTCAGTCACTTTCCAATAGCCTTCAATAGCTTTCCATTGCACTTAGAATAAAATCTAAATTCCTCATCACGTCCTATAAACTTGTGCTTAGTTGAGCTCCTGCCCACCTTACGGTGCCACCCCTATCACTGTCACCAAGCCGTCCCTCCCGGCCTTGCTTCTCCTTGGCAATTTCCATCGTTAGGGCCTTTTCCTTTGCAGTTTCCTCTGCCTGAAAGCCCCCCCTCCAGGCCACCTCATTTCTTCACACCTCTGGGTCATTGCTGGAAATCAGCTCTCAGCTCATGTAAAATGTGCATACCATGGACGTAAGGCACATGCCAATTTTGAGTCACTGTTACACTCCGTGGGGTTAAAACATTGCTTGACACATAATAAGCACTCAATAAATATTTACTGAATAAATGAATGAGATGGTAACAAAATCCAAGGCCTGAAAAAAATACGATTGGATCTAAAAATATTATTCCAATGAATTGCCACTTTAAAGTTTTATCTAGTCTGCTAATAGACTTCCCATACCCTTTACTCTTCTTGAAAATTGATTAAATTTTTGCGTCATGAATGCAGTCACATTGTTTAAAAATACAGTGAGAAAGCTTCATATTCCTGTCCCATATCTGTCTAGTCACCATATTCCTCCACCTGCCACAGGTAACGACTATTAGTAGTGTCGTTAGTATCTTTTGTAGCCTTCCAGAGTTTTTAGTGCATATTCAAATATACACAAACATGTTATTTTCTCTATTTTCAGAAAAATTGTGATAGGCTATACACATTGACCTGCAAACTTTTTCCCCGGTAACAGTCTATTTTGGAAATATTTCCACATTGGTACATAAAGAGCTTACTATAAATATAAAGTGTAGTAATTATGACATTGCCATAAGGATAGACAAACAGATCAGGGTGACAGGATAGTTCAGAAATAACCTACAGCTATGTGGTCAATTGATCTTCAACAAAGGAGCCTGAGGAATTCAACAGGGAGAGAAAAGTAATATTAAGTTTTTCCACATATGTTTCTGAAACAACTGCAAAATTACAGAAAAAATAAATTTTGAACTCTAGCTCAAACCACATACATAAATTAATATCAAATAAGTCAGTAACCCAAATCTGAAAGCTAAAATTATAAAACATCTGGAAGAAAACATAGGAGAATATTGTTGTGTCTTTGGGGAGGCAAAGATTTTTTAGCCAATACAGAGAAAGCAGGAAATGTAAAAGAATAAAAAAACTGTTAAATTGGACTTCATCAAAATTAAAGACTTAGAGAAGTTACATGTCAGGAAAATATATCACTAAGGAAACAAATCGGCAGGCAGAGACTGGCAGAAAGTATAATATAGCTTTATCTCTATCTCTATATCTAAGGGTTCAGACCCAAAATAAAGTACTTGTATAACTCAATAATAAAGAATCACCAAGAGGTAGACAAATAACTGGAACAGACATTTAACAGAGAAAGATATGCAATAGGCAGTAAGCACAAAAAGTCCTTAAAATTGTTAACCATTAAGCAAATACGAATTAAAACCACAATGACACACCACTACATACCCACTAGAATGGGTAAAATTAAAATTAAAATGCTAACTATACCAGATCCTGGTAAGGGTGGAGCAACTGGAACTACAGGAGTCCCCCTAATCTGGGGAGATACATTCCAAGACCCCCAGTCGATACCTGGAGGTGCAGGTAGTACTGGACCCTACACGTGTATATACTATGTTTTTCTTATACATACACATACCTATGATAAAGTTTAATTTATAAATTAGGTACAGGAAGAGATTATAATAACTAATAATAACATAGAACAATCTGACAATATACTGTAATAAAAGTTAGGTAGATGTGTTCTCTCTCTCTCTCTCTCAAAATATTTTAATTGCACTGTACTCACCTTTCTTCTTGTGATGCATTGGTGGAACAAATCCATAAACATGGCTGTTACCCACGCTGTCTGATTATGCTCCCCAAAAACGGGCAGGTAATTTTTGTTTTTGTTTTGTTGGAGAGCGTGTGGGTTCTTCACTCTGTTCACCACTCCTGGCTTTATCACAGTCCTGAGCTTTGCCACACAGTACCAGAGATAATCTATCTTCCCATGTCTTATGCCCTGCTGCCTTCTTTGCACTTTTATGAATGTAGGTTCTGTTGGACACCTTCTTCCAGGATGACCCAGTTTCATCGCAACTGAAGACTTGCTTTGGATGGCATCCTTTTTCTTTAAGCAACTTCTTCAACTCTGCCGAACATGTGGCAGTCGCTGCTTCATCAGCAGACATGACCTCTCCAGTGATCTTTGTATTTTTCAGTCCAAACCTATTCCTGAATCTGTGGAACTGTCCCTTACTTGCAGTAAATGGCTTGGTGGCATTACTTTCAGGGGGGTCCCTGGCTGAAGTCTTCGTACAGGCTGAATGCTTTCTGATGTAACACCCTGAAGTCACTTGGAGCACATTTTCTGTTCATGTCTTCCACCTATAAATTTAATGCTTTTTCCGTCAGCATATATCATGCATGCACTGTGGCTGTAACTTTTGCAGTTTGAGGTGTGACAGAAAAACCAGCACGCAAGTCTTTTTCCTACTTCACAATTTCATGAATAGAAGGCGCATTCTTACCGTACAACTTAGCAACCTCAGCGTGTGACTTTTTTCCTTATTAAGTCAAAAAACTGTACTTACAGGAGGCGCTTTCTGGCTGCTCTTTGGCATATCTGAATTGCCAGACTCACTATTTCTTGCCCTTTGAGGCCATTATTAAGTAAAATAAGTGTTGCCTGAACACCACATTGCAATACTATGACAGTCCATAACCAAGACGGCGACGAAGTATCTAAGGGGCGGGGCGTATGAACCGCAGGAGGACGCTGGACCAAGGGCCAATTCACGTCCGGGCGGGAGGGAGCAGGACTCGCGAGATTTCATCACACTGCTACTCAAAGAACAGGGGGCAATTTAAAACTTACGAATTGTTTATTTTTGGTATTTTCCATTTAATATTTTCGGAGCACAGTTGATTGCGGGTAACTAAAATCGTGGAAAGAAAAATCCAGGGCTGAGAGAGGGACTTTTGTATCTTCCTTAACTGGGTGTATATGTAAATGGGTACAACCCCTATGGAAAAGTGTTTAGCAGTTTCTCACAAACTTAAACATACACCTACCTCATGGCACAGAAATTCCATTTCTAGGTGGAATTAAAAAAAGAAATTGGTCTACCAAAAGATTTATACAAGGATGTTCATAGCAACTTTATTCATAATAGTAAAAAACTACAAATAGCCCAAATGCCCATGAACAGGAAAGTAAATGAATCAAGTGAAGTTTATTTATTCAGTGGACTACTACTCAGCAACATGGACAAATCTCGAAAATATTGTAATGAAGCAAAAAGCCAGACTTCAAAGGGTATATTCTTTATTACTCTATTTATGTGAAATTCTGAAACTGGTGACACTGATATAGTTTGACAGAAATCAGATCAGTGGTTTCCTTTAGGTTTCGAGGCAGTGATAGCCTGGGAAGGGGCATGAAGGAACTTTCTAGGCTGATGGAAAATTCCATTATCTTAATAGGGGTATGGAGTACACAGGTGTATGCATTTGTCAAAACATCAAACTGTATGTTCCAAGTCTGTATCTTACTACGTGAAAATTACACCTCAATAAAAACAACAAAATAAAATATTTTAAAGTATAAAATAATAATGATATAAACTACAATTTAAATGAAAGGGAATTAACTTAAAAAACAAGGCTAAAGACCTGGGGTAGAGAATTCATGATCTGTTTGGGGCTGGAGAAAAGAAGATAAAGTTGGTGGGGAGCTGAGGGAAAATGGCAGCATTAGGGAGGTGTACAAACTCCTGCATTTCTAACCCTACCTTTTTTTCTAGTGCTGGTACAGCTTACAGCGAAACTTTAGGAGCTAGCACCACTTATCTGAGACTGAATTCTTGTCCCATTGTATCACTAATGAGGTTTGCGCCTTTCCTTGCTTTTCTCACGTCTATGATTAAAATTCTATGGTGAACTTTCAGTTGAATTACTTCTTCTTTTATCCAGAAACTGAATTAACCAGAGCTTCATCCAAAGCTTAAATTACCTGTAAATAAAATTGCTCTGTAGCACAGAGTGAAAAGCACAACAAGAAACATCAAGGAACTGTGTTTGGCGTCTCAAGAATGCTACAAAACTCGAGAGTTCTGCTCGACTTACCACTTATGGAATGTACCTGGAAGGATATTATTTCAATATCAAGTCACCTTCTCTTCCTTCCCTTTGTCTGAAAATAGGAATTATAACTATAAGAAAATGACCGAGTCTCCTAAGAAAATGAGATTTGCTCTCATTTAGCCTTTAAGCCATTTTGTTAATTGCTTTTTTTTAAAGAAAAGACTGCAAAATGAAACTTAATAAAGGGAAAATATTATAATTAGCCATTGGGAAAAATATACACACACTTAAAATTAGCATGGTTAAATTTTTTTTTTTGGGGGGGGGAAAGGCAGGGATAAACTAGAATTGCGGTTTTTACAGACATGAAGAAAGCATCTCCCTCTTACAGCGGCTCCACCTAATACTTCCAAATAATACTGCCGTCGGCGTCTCCCACCAGACTATGTCCTTCATTCCGTGCACCCAGAGAAGGGACGCAAGCACGACAGTGCAGAGCATCCATCATTTCCCATTCATTAAGTCAGTCTTCTAAGACTGATCATTGCCCTTCTCTCTAAGGCCAAGCAAATGTGATCAATTATTGTTCCTGTTCCCTTGTTAGTACACGATTAGCTTCTGCAAATCTTGGATTGGGTAAAAGTGCATACAAATTATATTAGCAGAACTAATGTGCTGCTGATTGAAGACAGTCTATTCATGGACATTTCAAAAAAGAAGGAGCCGTATCAATTAACACAGACCCTGAGGTACAGAGCCTCATGGAAATTAACACTGCAAGAAACCAGCAATGGAGGAGGACAATACTTAATAAAATAGGGATACCCACTCATGTCACGACAGAGCAGTAACACAACAATACTACTCCTCTTTGTTAAAACCAAGAGATTTAAGTGGGAATAAGCAATCTAAAACATTTTAATGAAAAACTTTGTAACTACCAAAGCATGGCGAAAGGGAGATGCTATGATGAACCCCCAAAGACCCATCATTTAGATTCCAGAATTATCAAGGTTTTGCCGCACTGGATTTATTTTTTTCCATTGCTGAAGATTTTTAAAGCAAATTCCATCAGCAAGTAATCTCATGCCTAAACACTGTAGGAGCCATTTCTGAAAACACAGACCTTTCCTTACAAAATAACAATGATATTATCTCATCTACATACTAACAATAATGCATCATGTCCAGTTCACACGGAAAATTTTTAATTGTCTCAAAAAAAGTCTTTTTCATTGTTGATATGTTCAACTGAAGATCCAAATATTATATTTGTTAAATATCCTACATCTCTCTCTTTTTTGTAATGTACAGCAATCCTTCTCTCCTTCTTTTATTCCCATGCCATTAAGTTTTGGCAGAAACTGTGTCACTTGTCCTATAAAATGTCCCTCAGTCTAGATTTCCCTGTTTGTTTCATTGTTGTCATTTAACTACTTCCCCCTCTTGACTTCATTTTGGCTAGAAGTTATCGATTGACGCTCAATTAGATTCAGATTCAACTTTCTGACAGGACAACGTCATAGGGTGCAGTGTGCTTTATACTACATCAGGAGGGAAAAAGGTCCTAGTTTTTCTCACTTTTAGTCATAATGAAAACCTGGTCCCTCTATTGTCTAGTTCTCCCTCAATATTTACACTGACGAGATCAATTACACAGGACCACTGCCAGAATCAGTTACTTTAGTCACATTGCAAAATAGTGACTTTCTAATTCTATCATTTCTTCCATCATTATTAACTGGAATATATCAGAAATGAAGAATTTGTCCTCATTTGCTGACCATTGTGATGACTGGAAAATACAGTTCTTGCAAAGACAGGAAAAACATATATATTTTTCCTTTTATTTGTCAATTTTTCAGAACAATTAGTTGGTACCCTAAAAATTTCCAAAGCGTTGTTGAAAAAGCATTTTTAAGCATAAACTAAACTACATGCTCACCATCTCCATTATTTTTTTAAGTTCTAGTCCAAGACCCAAATTTCCTATGAAGTGTTTCTGCAATAATTCCAATCTCAAATGCTTTTGTTTACTCTTATTTTCTACAAGATTCATGCATTCTATCAACTTTATATTATATTACAAATATGTAAATTTTTAATAAACGAAATGATCAATTTGAAATACCAATCTCCTTACAGACTAGCTATTTCCATCACCATCCCATCCGAATGTGCCCCCGTCACCTCAGGAAATCTATGTACTGGCATCTCTACAAGGCAGGGCTGCCAGAGATACACCCTAATCTGAGGAAAAACAGGATAAAAGATGACCCTCTCTTGTTTTGGGGAGAAATTCTGTTAAAATGATCTAAAACACTATTGCTTATTTCAGTGCATTAGGCACCAGATCATAAAACAGATCATTCTGTTTCTACATAAAACCCCTTTCACTTTTTCACTAGAAATTAAGCACAAGCCACAACACAGCTTATCACTACAGTAGCTGGAGTCAGAGTACGTGAGCACAGAATTATCTGGGTGTTTCCCTGTGGAAATAAATTATAAACTGTTGACGAGAGCACCAGTTAGCCCTGACCTCAGGCCAGTGGGCGCCGTTTCATTCTGTGATGCCGGCCACTCCCTGAGTCCTAGCAGCCATCTTTTGTACATGTGCCTTGAGGCACACAACCTACCCGTGGATTCAATGTTGGGAGAAAAACTCAATCACATTTGCGGTCGGCAGAATACTGGCCCTTTAAGATGTCCACACCCTAAACCCCAGAACCTGGGAAGATGTTACTCTACCAGGCAAAAGTGACATTGGTGATGTGATTCCAGTCACAGACCTTAAAATAGAGGGATTACCTTGGATTATTTGGGTGGGCTTGATTGAATCACATGGGCCCTTAAAAGCAAAGAACATTCAGTGGCTGGAAGGAGAAGAATGTGGCAGAAGGAAAAGCCAGAGAGATTCCAAGCTTGAGACTCCATGCTTGCTGCTCTGAGACATAGGGACTGAGAAACAGAGACCTTATTTCTACAACCACAAGGAACTGCAATCTGCCAATAACTCAAATGAGCTTGGGAAGAGATTCTTCCCCCAGCGTCCGGATAGGAGTCCACCTGGTTACCACCTTGATTTCAGCCTCCTACGACCCACAACACAGAAACTGCTGAAGCCACCTTAGACTTGTGGCCCACACAACTGTGAAATAATCATTTAGGCTGTTTTAAGCCTACTAAGCTTGTGGTAATTTGTGTGGCAGAAATAGGTAGCTAACTCAATATTGATATTGAGTGGACAAGACCAGTTCATAGAAAGATATTACCCTCTCTGATTTATTGAATTCCCTGTGCTCCCTGACTGGGGCGTATCTGAGTTATGACCATGTAGACGTAGAACTGCTCTTACTATCCCCCCTCCTACCTGGGTGCCCTCTCCTTGACCTTGTCGTAATCCATAGTTTAGGGCTTTGCTATTATTTTGTCAACTATTTTCTTCAGTCTGTTACAATGATTACGAAACGTATTATTAACAAAAGTGTTGTAATTCTTTTGCTTTAGATGTTACCCTAGAAACCCAATCATCATTTATTACAGGACTATTTTTATTCAAGACAATATTTTTTCAAATTTTAACACTGACTGAGCAGTGACCTTGTACAAAACCTCTTGTTTGAAAGTTAGGGACGACGTACATTTTACACAGTGATGACTAGCCCAATGGCATGTGAGGTGCTATACTAAAAGCAATAACATTTTTACATGTAAGACTAATTGGTTTTACAATCAATAGGTTATATAAAATGAAGGTTTTAAAGGGCAATTCAAATACTCTCTTTAATTAAATAAGGTGCCTTTCAAGTTGTTTTCCACCGAGAGAGTAATGAAGAATGACTATCATTCAGTTAAGCTAATTTCATCCTTTTTCAAAAAGGAGAAGAGTGTTGAAGGAATAATGCCGAATGCAGCTACAACATTTTGATGGAGATAAATGCACAACAAGGTTCATTCCTACAGGCAAAAAAGACCAGAAAAGACACCAAAATAATTTCATAAATGATGAAAATCATGTAACAAAAGCTTTCCAGATGATAGGTTAATGGGATGTTACTAATGTAAATTTTATGCCTTGTTTAACTTTTTCTTCTGGTAGAATTTTCCAGTGTGACACCCATATTTAATATCAGCGTCTTTAGGAAAATAAAAGAATGAGAACGACATTTTAGCTGCGTATTTCTTGGAAGATTTGGGGGAACTGAAATATGAAAGTCACATTAGAAAAAGTAATTAACTTAAATCCCTTTTGGGAAAGGCTAAAGGAAAAGTGAATCAGAAATAAAAATGATTTTACAGGGAACATTTAAAAAGTGCCAAACAGTAAATGTTAGCTATTGTTCCTGAATACTTTGTCCTTCCAGTGTGTCGACATTTTAGTCACAAGACACAGCACCATCATATTGCCCAAACAATTTACATCACAAAGGAATTATAATATTCTTTTAAAATGAAGAGCAGTGAATTAATAAGAACTGTTATTGTACCAGATTCCTTCAATCTCAATGGAACGGCCAAATGCTAGCTGGGAAAATTACTTCAGACTTCTTAACTGCTATAATTGAAGTGAAATTTTCCTACATGTGTGCATGTGCAGAATAAAAATATTTTAATTTCCTCAGTTCAATGAGTAATTTCACAGGACCGCTATTTTACACTACTGATGTTGGAAAGTTAAAAGGTGAGTTTGGGAGTGGACCACATGCTTCTAGAGAGCTCTTGTTTTGCTAAGCGGTCTGGTGAACATGTGTTCCTTTTCCCCTGTTTCTTTTTCCAAGAACAGTAGGAACGACCTGTGTTTCTGCCCCAGAAGGTAACCCTGTTGGGTGTGATCAACACAACTGTGAAGCTATTAGTGCTTACGTTTTAAAATTCTAGCTACCTCTGCTTCAAGCAGTTCCCTTGTCCCTTCTCTTCTGTATACATACACATGCAATTTTAAAGACAGGTGACTATTTTTTTCCCCTAAAGAGGCTTTCATGTTATTAGACATTGCAGGCATATAGCATCCCATCGAGTTGCTGGGGGACTATATCAATTACGTGGTGAAGGAAACAGTGGTGCTTCTGACTTTCCCTGGTGACACGAGCATTCTTTAAAGGTAATTTTTAATGCAATTATTTATTACTATGAATCTCCAACTAACCCCTCCCAGTGCATTATGACATAGTCTAAAACATGAGTCTGTTTCCCACCTGAATTTGCTTTCCTCAAATCAGTATGGTGAGACATTTAATTTTTTTCCATCAACTGCGGATTGAATATTCCCTCAAATGCTGTGATTTAATTAAATTCCTCTTGCTCTGTAGGGGCCAGGTGACTACAATGTGATTTAATTTACTGTCTTATATTCTAAGTTCTTTAATATATAGTATGTGCATGTTCCTTAATATATATAATTCGTATGTATGTATATGTATATATAATATATAGCATATAATATTAATATATACGCTTGTTTATACCAGCAAGGAACTGATTCATCACGGCAACAGACAATCCTTTGCTTTAAGAGAGAACTAACTTAAATATAAAATCTCTTCCATTTCCCATAGCCAGCTGAAATTCTCCTATTAGACACTCATTCTTTTAAGGAAAAAACATATTGTCCTGTTAATCACTTACCCCTTCAAGCTGATGGCTTATCAGCCCGTCTCTGAGAACCAGCTAGAGCAGAGAAAGGAAGCTTTAGTGGCAGGTCATGAAACAGAGAGGATGGGGCAGGAGGCAGCTACAAGTGGACCCAGCTCATCCAGTGCATTTTACTAAGGCAGGGCCAGTTCCCAGGCTCCCTGCTTCTTTTTCTTTTTTCATTATCATGTTTGCAGGAGAGCTGTGCTTCTTCCTAAAAGAGAAGATGAATGCCTACCTCAAGGTTAATAATCATTTTATGATAGATGTTGTTGTTGCAAACCAAACATTTCATATTTTGGGGAAAATAAATTCCCTTAAAGGAAAAAAAAAAAAACCATTGGAAGAGAGAAAAGAAAGAATAAGGTAAGGAATGTGCTGCGGGAACACTGGCCTCCTTGTTTTTCCTGGCTCATCCCAGACACTGACTCCCTGCTTTGGCTGTCCCCTGCTGGGTGCGCTGGCCCCAGGCAGTCACATGGTGACTTCCCACACCTCTTCCAAGTCTCTGATGAATGTCCCCTTCTCACTGAGGCCGACTCCTGGGACTCTATATAAAATTTTAAGCCATCTCCACTTTCCCAAGCCCCCTCCTCTTGCTATTATTTGCTTTGTCCTTCCAGTATATTTCTCTTTGATTATTGTTGCAGTGCCTACTTTATGCTACGGTGTTTACTATTTATTTGTCGCTCCCTGTTAGAATGCAGTCCCCAGGAGGGGAGCTCCTTTTTTGCTTTCTTCTGTAAAACACAGTAAGCCCCCTCTAAATATTTGTTGAATGAGTGAGAAAAAGAATCAAGAAAAATCTTTGGCACTAAGGATAGTGAGATGCATACCAGTGTAATCAGAATTATTTGGATCCAGATAAAGTAACATTTATGTGCATCAGTGAATCGTTCAGGAGATGAAATAGATATATCAGAGGATAGGGCCAATGCTCTCAGACGCCTCTCTCCTGAAGGGTTTACGCCTATCTGATAATCCTACACTTATTTAATCCATAATACACTAGTGATCGTTTGTCTATTGTCAATGCAGCACTTCTTCCCTGGGTCCCACCTGCCTTTTAGACAGTCTTCATCGGCCAAACACCATTGAAGGATTATCTTTCTGGGAACTGCCGAGATGGAGGCAACTGGAAAGCCCAGATTTTGATGGAACTGGGAAACGTCTTTAAAAATGCTATAGTCCAATCTACTACCCCTCTGACATCGTATATAATTGTTACAATTCCATTGGCTATATTCCCTATGCTGTACTTTACATACTGTGACTATACATATATATATATATATATATATATATATATATATATATATATGTGTATATATATATATATTCAGTTATAGTTGACATTCAATATTATTCTAGTTCAGCTTCAGCTGTATAGTGCAGAAGTCGCTTTGTATACCTGAACCTAATAATAATAATAGTAATAATAATAATAATAATAATAATACTTATAATAAAAAGATTAGAAATAGCTACATGAACACGAAGTAAGGATAACAAATATAGACTGATACATAAAACAAAGGCTTCGAAAGATGTTAAAAAGAATACGGTGTTAAAAGAATACGGTGGTCCACATTAGATTGATAACTGAAGAATGAGACCAGCTAAGAGGTGATACATTCTTTCTCGCAACTTCATCCATCAGTTCTGAACATGCACACCGTAATGGAGCGCCTCTCGGACAGGATTGCCTGTAAAGGTCTGACTCTTATTCAGCCTTTGTGGATGTAGCTGCGATACCACAAAGGGTGTGTGTGTGTGTGTGTGTGTGTGTGTGTGTGTGTGTGTGTGGCGGTGGGGGAGGGAGCTGGTTCTTGCTTCTCTTTAATGATTGAAACTTTTATTATTGTTTGTTATAGATTGATTTAGGTCAAGTATTCAATCATTCACATATCGCTTTCAAACAAATTAGAAACAAAATTGGATGTTTTAACTTTAACCTTGGCAATGAGCTAAAATTGCATTTGAAACCACAACGATCAAAATAATACTTGGAACAACTTTTGACTTTGAGTGATCTCTTTCATTCCGTTATTCTAAAGTTGGAAAGATAACAGTCAGGAAGAAGGCATGGTCCCTAATGTTCATTCATGTTGGGAGGATAAAAGATGCCTAGGAGAGCACCCCTTACATGACAGCTGATTGTATTCACATTTCTATAAAATAGCTTCCAACCTTTATTCAGATACATGTCTTTAATACAGACGCTTAGTTAGAATACTATTTTTTTTTTCTTATCTAAAACTCACACAAAGGAGGAAGACTGCTTTTTTTGAATGTCAACAAAATATAAAATGAATATTAGATTTCCCTGTCCCTATTAAATACTCGTGTAAGAGGCTGTCTGGCACACATCTTAACTAAGAGAATATTTCCACGATAGGAAAAAAAATCTACTGTTTATATGGCAAGCTCTTTGACATACTATCTAATTTTCTCCTCGACATAAAACCTATAAGGTACATGCTACTAGAGCTTTTATGTATTTTTTTGCACAGAAAACTAAAACAAAGGGAAAAAGTAGATTTCCTAAGATCACACAGATTGCCAACCCAAGTCCCTATGCTCCACTCTGCGAACCTGGAGTTCTATGATCTTCCAAAAGGACATGTTTACAATGTGCTAGGAGATATAAGTATAATTTCATTACGTTCCAGTTAGTTTTCTGGAAATTAAAACTAATTAATGTTTATTTAAGAAGGGCTCAAGAATTAGATTTAGAAATACTTGGCATTTGTCATATAGAACAGTGCTATAAATACATATTTTCCAACATCCACATGTATTGTTTTGAGTGAAAACATGGAGCAGCTTTGGATGACTCATCTAGTCAGTCATATTTAGGAATGTCCACCCAAAACAAGGCCAGCGGTTCCCACTAAAACTCGACACTGTGGTCCCTGAGACTTTGACTCATGAATCATGATGAGACCAAGCTAAATCTGAGTGAGAAGGGAGCAAAGGTGCTGTCCATTCTAACCTAAGTGGGAAGTCTCTTGTGCACGGTCAACGCTTTACAAGGGACTGACAAAAAGTAGGTCTGTCTCTGCAATGTAGATGTCCTCGCGAGCAAAACCATACCATCCCAATCTCTGTACAGATTGTAGCGTAACACACCAGAACACAATGTGGTGCAAAAATAAAATTGCCAGCTAAGGAGCCAATAATTGATAAGAGAAGCGTCAGCCGAAGTTCCGAATGAGATAAAGAAGAATAAAAAGGGTACAGGGGAGCTGCTCTAGGAGAAGGGGAATACAAACAGCAGACTGCATTTTACATCCCTTGTCAGAAGCGTAGGAAGAGCTAAAAGGAATTCAGAGCTTATCAGCCATGGCCCTGATGGGGCTCCACGGGGCTCATGTGAGATAAGAGTGTAAATCCAGGTCTGTCCCGAGAACTTGGGCAAGTTATTTAACTTCTGCCCACATCTGGTCTTCACCTGAAAGGAGGAAATAAGAGAAAACGACCTTGCAGTATTATCACGAGGCTCGGCATTAATGCCTAGCACTGTGCTTGGCACTAATGCAGGTTGTCAATAAATAGTAGCCTTGGTTATTTCCAAATGGGGAAACTGAGCGCCAGAGAGCAAAAGCGAGTCTCAAGATGGCACTGCTATTTGCTGAAATTAGAAAGGGGGGGGGGGAAACAGCTTAATCTGGAAGATGTTGTATCCAACCAATACTGGAGAGCTTCCCAACCACACTGTACCTCATCTAGGCTCATCCCGAAAAGGTGGATGATGGCTCAGTGATGCAAGAAGTGGGTGGTAGGATTCCAGAAATAAAGACTTTCTAAATAAGCACGGAATTACGTTTTGTCCCCCTTGCCCTCCACCCCATGGCTGGGAATCTCATCCACAAACCTGGCCATTCCACCCTGACCCCTGCCAACTCATAGTGATGAAAACACATAGTATTCTGTGTAGTGGACTCATTGTGTGCTTTGAAAATTCGAAAATGAGTAGATCCTACTACCTGCCTTGAGTTTTCTATGTTATTAGAGAGATAAGGCATGCCCGTATCTAACCATAATTGAAATCAGACTACATTCCAGAAATAGATTGCTATGAATTTTAGAAAGAGAGAAATCCCATTTTCTTCAGGATGATCGATAAAGACGTTATGGAAGAAGTCAGATTTAACTGGGTCTTGAAGGATGACAAAGAATTACACATTAGAGTGCTAATTCTGTTAACAAAGAATTGGGTTCTGGCGGCATTTTTATGTGGCCATAAATTGTACCACCAAACAAAGAGGTAATATTGGAAGCACAGAGATTAATTCCAGGATGTGGGGAGAATCAGAGAATGAGGTTAGGGGTTGGCGGAGGCAAGAGTCATTAACAACAACCAATTTATGTCACAAATCCTGCGTAAGTTCAGATACACGTATTGCAGTCTTTGGGAGGATGGAAAGAAGAAGATGTGAGGAGGAGGGGATCAGTAGAGAGTGTCCAAAGATGACCACCAGCATTTCCTTCTCCCCCTACATGCAGGAGGGATGAAATCAAAGTGTCCTCCCGAATCTCGGCAGGCCTGTGACTTTGTTTGATCAGGGCATGCTGCAGACATGACGCTGTGCCCTTCAGACGTGAGTCCTAGCAGTCCCTGCTTTCACTCATGGGTCTCAGCTGCGAGCGGTAGGGAGATCCAGAATATCCAATAGAGAGAGGCCACCTGCATGGACAGGCCTAGGCCGTTGGGACATCACAGGGAGAGGAAGCCACTTGGGGGAGAAGTGAGATGCCCCAAGGGATTTAGTGCCAAGGCCCCAGACAGCTCCACCCCAGATTTATTTACAACCACTTACTAAAGTCTCAAATCCTTTTTTTAAAAAACGAAGGTCAAGTGAATAAATCACTAAAGGTTGAGTCTCAAACATCTGTGAGTACGCCCTCTGTGATGGACAAAGCGTTAAGGGTGCATAAATGAGCGCATGACAAGGCTCTTCTGGAAACCTAAACAGTGTGTCTTATTCATGATTTAACACTTCAGTCAACTCTTAGAGAAATTGTTCTGACTCCCACACTACCAACCAGGGTGTGTCAGGGGCCCCTCACTTCTGTTCTTAAAAATCCTGATAATATTCCTCCATCACATTCTAATCTGTTTATTAGTGTATTGAGTTTAGCCTAAACTCAACTCCCTATGCACAGAGACCAATAACTTTTATCTGCAGTCCATAACAGATGCTTACTAAGGAATTATAATCTCTCTAAAATATGATTAAGTACTAGGCTAAAAACTTTTCTAGAACATAGCACTTGATTGATTGACAGATGGTTGGGTAAATGGACGGAATGATTAAATGCTCTGAGAGCACAGTGGAGACTCAAAATACATTCTCCTTAAGTTGCAGTTAATTAATCAAGAGTGCTATTGAATTATTTATCATTATGATTCAGGGAAGCTGTTGGAAGACACGAGCACAGGAACAAAAGGGGGTTTGACCAAGAGGAAACTCCAGGTCTCGGATTTTTTTTTTTTTTTCTGCTGCAGAGAATAACTGGATTATCAGATGAACCGCTCACCAGGGTAGGGTTCCAAGAACACACACAAGGTGACTGTGGGCAGAGCATGGAGCGGGAGGTCGTGAGTTAGGAGAGCTAAGACAGGAGAGTGGGGAGCCCTTGAAGGTCATGTAAAGGGCTCCTAAATGTTATCCTAGACGCAAGGTGAAGTCTTAGGCAGGTGTTAGGAGGAGAGTAATCTGATCAGATTTTGAGTTGTGGAGTCATCTTTCACGGACCCAAAGGAGGACCAGGAGTGGAACCGGATTTCCACTGTGACTCCACACTTCTCAGTGGGAACACACTGGTCACGTAGACGCCAGCAGGAATTATCATGGCGGACAGATCTTTTTTTTTTTAAACCAGGGACAGCTTGGTTCTTAGAGAATCTGTTAATTAAGTCATTCATTTATGGAGACAGACTCTTCTACTTTTAAAAATCCCTGAGAAATATTAGTGGATGCCTTTAAAGATCTGGGAGATTTCCAAGTAAGTGTTGGTGGTACTTATAAAGACCTTGACGCCCAATATGGAACTGGATTAGATCAGAATTCCTACCAGATCGGTTGGAAATAAACCCTGACAATTCCGAAAGACTGCTACAAACAGTGGCACTATTGCCTTGTATCGTCTTACGCTATTGCTAAGAATACAGTGAAAGCGGCCGTGAGGCACAGAGGAACGTGAAGTCATCTTCTCACTTCGACTTAAAAAGACTGTCGTGTAAATGAGTCAAAGAAATTAAGTTCAGGCAAGAGAGGAATGAGTCTGACTCATCTCGCTGTGGTGGGGAGAGGTCTGCTCCAGATTACTGGGCATTAACACAGCGGTTCTGCGAGATGATGTGCAGTCTCCGTGCCATTCCTGCAGGAAGGACTCACATTAAAACCTCCACTTCTCTAAATGGCAGTAATTGGCCCCCAGCTGACAGCCTAAAACAGGCCAAGACGTGGGAGCTAAATGAAGAGACTGAAACGAGACCTAGTCCTTGCAGAACCAGGCCTGTCCTTTGCCTCACGTCATCCCTGCCTTTTGAGAGTTGAATTATAATACTGTCTCCAAGGTCAGCAAGTGCCAGCTCTGTGACTGTTGGAAATGACAAAACAGACTCCCCTGGAGAACAGGAGGGGAGCCTCTGCCCGGGACAGAGCTCACAGCTTCCAACCTTTTTCCTCAGGCTCAGTCTGTGCTCCTGGGACATCATGCTCCCAGCAGGTCCAAGGGCAGAGCAGCCCAGGGGGCCGGGCCCCTTCCATACCCAAGTCTGCTGGCTGCATTGCTCTTAAAATCGACCTTGGGGTTGTGCACACATGCAACCTGTGCCCGGAGAGCAGAGTCTGGCTCTAGGATGAAAAACATGGGACCCATTGCAAGGCAAGAGGTCCCATTTCTTTGGACAGCATAGATGTCGTGCTGGCTAATCCTTGCTAAATAAAGGGGAGGACTGAAATGACACACTTACGGGGGTGTTTCTTCCTTTTAAATTCTCAGTAAAACTTTTCTATCCTGATCTGGCCTCTTTCTCTCAACTAACTAGAGAAATGTGACGTATAAACACTTCCTTTCTCAAGCCATTTTACAATCTAAATTTCACGACCTAACGTGTTCCTCTTGTTCATTGTTATTCCATTGGAGGTATCACTTCATTTCTTTCTTTACTAGGTTTTCATTTCAACTAGTTAGACTACTTATTCTTATTACTACTATTATTATACCTGCTGCTTCCAGATAGTTATTTTTTCCTATCTGAAGTGAGTAATGGTTGTGAGAAATGAACAGTACATGTTACTTTAAGGGGGCAGGTTGATAAACTTCACAGGGGCTGCCAAAGGCTACACACCTATTTCACATGCAAATACATTATATATATATATATATATATTATATATAAATATAAATATATATAACATTATATATAAAATATAATTAGATATTAATATATAAATATTAATGACGTATGATAATAGTACAGAATACACTATCTATATATTTGAGAACTCTTCATAGAAATCTTAGTTCTTCTGATCTGGAACTCTTTGAAGATGATATTAGACAGAGTACATATCCCAGACTCTGTAGATACTGTTTTGTTCTCCCATATTTGCTCTGAAGATCCATGCTGGGTAGAAAGCTTTGGAAAGGTCCTTTTCGGTTGCTGCAGAGCACAGTGATTTCAGTGCCCTCTGAGCTGGGGAGGCAATGCTGTCTCCTCCACATGCTACAGGACCTGATAAGCTGACAGGTGACTGTGATGTCCTAAGGCTCCCTGCAGTAAGTGCAGGGAAAGGTGGACATCCAGATGAGCCATGTCCTGCAAAGGAGCCTCGGCAGGAAGTTCGGCATGTTTTTTCAGTGGTGCTGCCTTTGCTTAAAATGCTTTGTTGTGATTCTCTTTTTAGAGTGTTGTAACCTTATAGTTCTAATTTTATGCTTCAGAGTTTACAGGTCAAAACAAAGGGGGGGGGTGTTGTAATCTCATTTTGTACTTGCACCAGAGTTTTAGCCTACAATACCATTCCTTATCCCAACTGTCTACCTTATTCAGTCCACTTTGATACAGACGACTTTGGGGGGGGGGGTTCCCCAACATCAAATCTGCCCTCAACGATGAAGATTTTTATGGACCACATAGCATACAATAAATATTTGAGGATGGCCTGATTGAATGAGATACTTGGGAGGACAGTCAAAATGAAGTGCCATCGGCTCCCAGAACAGAGTTTAACAACTGCCATAAGCAATGAAAGGCACTGGGGCCTCATTGTCTTCTGTTATTACCTAATTTAATTTTGGCACATGCCATATATTTGTTGTCTAAATACGTCTTTGTATTCCACGTCTTTTGTACCTATCCTCTCAGGTGCCCATGGAGAAGTCCTGTTAATTGCTTTCTCTTACTGCGTACATTGTACAGTAGATCGGTTCCACTGTAAGATCTCAGTGCAAAGACGAGGGTGGAGAGACCAACATAGTATTCTGCCTCCGCTGGAATACTGAGTGATTAAAACCCATCATAGCCTGACCCCAACCTCCCTTCCCAGATGATTTTTCTGCCTCAGTCACCCATCTCACTGTGGGCACCATCTTTGAACCACAGAGGTTTACCCACAGCTTCCTGAACACAGCCTCGGCTCCCAGGCATCTATCTGTGCCTTGACCCCGAATCTTCCCTTTGCCTGAAATTCTGTTCGTCGGGGAGCCTAACAACAACCTATACATCTTTCCGAATCCCAAACTCGTTCTATGTATTTGGCAATGTCTGCTTGGGCCTACTGGGCAGGAAAATATCTCTTGCCTTGTTTCGTCCACAGTACTTTCTTTGTAGCTAACACGACTAGCGTGCATCTCTCATGAGTCCTAGTTCCTTGTTATAATATATCATAGTAGAGATAGAGAGCACAGGGCTGGGACCCTGTCTTCTTCAAAGCACTCACCCAGTCCCTAGCTCCCAGCATGATAAAGATTAGGAATGACTAAACGACTGCAGGATAAATGAATGCCTACAAGATCGCTGATGCTACCTAAAATTAGTGTTTCCTTCCCTTCCCATGGCTGTGTTCTTCACTAATAAGAAAACCCTTGTGTTTTACTCTAGAATTTCCACCAGTTAAATACTTCACATTCTGGGAAATAAACAGGAAGTTAAAAATCAACCATTCTTTCAATTCTTTCATTTACTTTTTCCTGAATAGAAGTGACTTATATTATCGGTAAGATAGGAGCACAAATAATCTTCTTGTTTCTTTTATTATTCCTGATTGTTCCCTCCCTTTCTCCCGCTGCCTGGCACATAAATTTGTAGGAAGAGCTGGAGTTTCACAATGGCTGCTTTTGCATGTGGTAGACAGATGAGAAAGGGCCAACTTCAACAGGCTTGTCATCTTCCATTTTCTTTGCCTGCCACTAAGGTGTGTAAGTTCAATGTAGAGGGAAACAGAAGAAAACGCTATAGGGACACTGTATGGTGGGTAACAGAGCAGATACTCTTGATTACAGCTCAGTATTCATTTCCTGTTCTCCCTCTTCCTTTCCCAAAAACTTATTCCTCCAAAATAGCAGAAAAAAAAAGTGACTTTATCCAGAGCTGCAGAATATTCTGATTGGTCTAAACCAATCATGATAATCCCATTATCCTCGCCAGTTTTGAGGAATGGGCATGTGACCCAATTCTGGCCAATGAGATGTGAGGGTAAGTCAGTAAAGCTTCCATGAAAAATGTGCTTACTCCTGAGTAAGAGTGGAGTCTTTCTTCTTCCTCTGGATGTTTTTGTGTTGAGATGTTTTGTGTCTGAATGTCTTTGTATTTACACCCATAACTAACATAGCCCTCTTACTTCTGGCCTGAGGATGAAGCCAACACAGCGAACAGAAACTAACATAACTAAGGGGTAGAGAATAGAAATTAACATAACATAACTGACGTCCTGGAGTAGATCTCCTTGTGAACTTTTTGTGATGTGAAATGATAAATTACCTTAAAGTCAGTTTTACTTGATTTTTATTCCTTGTATGCAAAAATCCTCATTGACTCAGTAACGAAGCTGGTACAGTATATAATTCCCCATCTAACCGGTGGATCTATTTCTCTGTTGATTGACACCCATGAGAGAAAATGATGTAATTATATTGCTGAAATGTCCATACTTCTTTTGCCAAACCTACCCAAATGTACACCATTGACCTTATAAAATCCCCTGCGAAATTAAGTGCTTTGTGTACTTGAACAAAAATCTACTTGGCAGAGTATGGCAATATTTTCTAAAGAAACACACTGTACATTATCTGTATGCCCTACTAACTTACAATGAGTTTAACATTTGTTTTCTATGTAGAAAGAGAAGTTACAGCTATATTTCTTGGATAGTGACAGAAACATCACAAAAATAGTTAAAGTATCGACATAATGTTATTTAAAGGGTAATCACAGGCAGGCACCCAAGACTTAAATAACTTCTTTGTGTTATTACCGTATTCTTCATCTTGGATTGAAATTCCTAATCTATTTGTTTTAACATTAAATTTTTGATGAGATGTTTTTACACTATCTGCAAATGAAAGTAGGAAAAAATTTAGACTTCACAGCCCAAATATTTATCTCTTCATCTTTACAAATTTATGTTAGAATATTGGTTGTTACTATGCAGCTTAAAAATGGAAAGGTTACCCCACTAAACATATGGTTTGACTGAGTACATATGTTAAATCAAATATCACCTATTGTTAAATACCCTCGGTAAGAACACATTTGGTTGGCTCTAAGGGAATCTGAAATGCAAAGTATTAACCTGAACAGGTCTTCATAAAACAGGAAGGGAAACTGAGAAATTGTTCCAAAGGAGGACGAAAACCGTTCAATGTAATATATGACCATGACTAAAGATAGGTTTCTCATTGAGATAATTTCTTACAAAAAGTAATTATGGAGATGAAATCGGGGGGAGATGGGTGTTCCTCTGACTAGAACTGCAAACAGGAGGATATGATTTGTAGGTTGACAGCAAGTGACAACAGGGCATCAGGGTGGGATTGAGGGCTAGTTGCGTGGGACTGACACTCAGCGAGCAGAGAAGGCTGGAAACAGAAATTCAAGATATTTCTGGATTCCTTCATCCATGAAAGGATATCTCCCTGATTTTGGTCATTGAGTAATTAGATCATTCAGTTGTCTAAGACCTACTCTTCATTAATGGTAGTAAAAGAATGAATGAGGCTAAAAAAGAGAGGTCATAAAAGTCTATGCTGTTCCATGAAGCAGCGGGACCAGGGGACATTTTTAAAGACGTTAAAGAAATGTGCTACAGGAGGGCATTAGCATGGAGCTTTCACAGACCCGTCCCCTTGTTTCCAGTCACCCCACGAATCCCCTTTGGTGCCTTTGTATGTCCTTGCCCAGCTGTGCTCAGTTACAGAGAAGCTTGCTTGTTTTTTTGCCATCTGTGGCTTTATGTATATTCAATTGTTGGTTATCTACATGAAGGTTTTCCTCGTTACGTATATTTCACAAAACATTTTTTAATCCTGGATCTGGCCTCCTGCTGTAACCAACCGGCTTTTTAGCCATGTTTTCCACCATTCTGTTAGTAAGAGCTTACAGAATAGTAGCTCATTTTCAGACTATCTGAGATAAACTACAATTAGGTAAATAGATCTGACAAAAATCATATTAAAATTTCCAAGCCAAATAGAAACGTCTTTGGAATTATTTGTGCTCAGGCTCCCTTCAACTGTCATTAATAATTAACAGTGCCTCTCTGTGTTTATTTGCCCCTTCATTTTAAAATGGGGCCTCTCAGAGCACAGATCTTGTCTTCTTGTTATATAACAGCACATAAGCCACCCTTGAGAGGTGTACATGCTATAGACAATCACTGGATAATGGATTTGCCAACAAAATATCTTTATTGGACATGGGTATAGGACTGACGCACAGCTCCTATTCTAAGGAGGTACCTTGGCTTAGGTTATAGCTATTATCACTTCAAAGTGATCACTCTTGGGGTGATGTCCTAACATGAACTTACGAAGGGGAAGAGATAAATATTTGAGCTACAAAACAAGATCCATTTCCGTAGCCTGTGGACCAAGCCTCCCTGCATCCAGCATGGTAACTAGGATGGTTGGGAAGAGAACACTGAATGAGGAAATAAAGGCCACACTGCATTTTCTGGAGCCAGACTGTCCATGTGGCCAGGTGGAGAACTTGTGTAGGACACATTTTCCTGAAATTATGTCTTAGTGCCAACAGGAGAAAAATAAAAGCTCAAGCACTACACAAGGAACTCACAGCTAGTCCAGAGCAGAGCCACTGTCCAGGGCAGAGACACATGACGACACTGAAGACATCAGAACAAACTGCAAACTGTGTTGTCCTGAGCTACTACCCCGTCTCTTCTCCACACTCTCCTCGTGCAAATAGTTGCAATAGGAAGAGATCCCCTATTCGGTGATGAGTAACACCCCAAAGGAAGAACGTGAGAAGTATGCAAGGATACTGTCTAAATTAAAAAAGAAGTATACCAAACATAAGGAGGGAGGGAGGGAGGAGGAAGAAAAGAGGAGGATGAACAGGAGAAGAAGAGCAAGAGCAACAACAACAACACTTGTCAGACAAGAAGCACCACAAAGCAGGTAAAATGTCTGACCATCTCACTCTACCTGACAAGAGCCCAAAGAAGGGATAAAGAGATAGAAGAAGCATTCCGGTAAGAAGTGGTAGAACAATAGAAGTAGCTGAAAAGTGAGTTGATACTGTATTCCCCAAAAATAAGACGTAGCCGGACCATCAGCTCTAATGCGTCTTTTTGGAACAAAAATTAATATAAGACCCAGTACTATATTATTATATTATATTATATTATATTATATTATATTATATTATATTACATTATATTATATATTATATTATATAAGATCCAGTCTTATAGTGAAATAAGACCGGGTCTTATATTAATTTTTGCTCCAAAAGACTCATTAGAGCTGATGGTCCTGCTACATCTTATTTTGGGGGAAACACGGTAGATGTTGGATAAGAAATGGAAGAAAAACAATAGAAGTCACATAGAAATCAGCACAAAGTGAAACAGGCTTAAGTGAAAATACAATCAGAGGCATCTAGGACTAGCCTGAGAAAAATGGACAAAATAAAATTAAACTGGACACAAATGTAGATTAATATTAGCAAAAGAACAGGAATAACAAAAGAGAAAAATACAACTGGTAATTACAGATGACATTTAAACAATAACAATACAATAAAAAGTCATCTTTCAAAGACAGAACGGAATCTACAGAAAGTATAAACTTTCAGAGATGTGGGCAAGACTGGATCCCACAGGGGCTTGCAGATCATGTGAGAAGTTAAGGTTTCATTCTAAGAGTGATGGAAAGCCACCAGAGAATAATGAACAGGGGCATGATCTATTTTCCAAAATATCCTTCCGCGTCTTCAGAAGAAATCTACAGAAAGGCCATTTCTTCAGAAGAAATCTACAGCTTGGATGTAGAAGGACCTGCCAAGAGACGACTGCACGGGGGAAAGCGGGAGGCTGTAGTAGTTTGGGATATTGTGGGAAATTCGATTTAGGATGGATCATAAAGTTGGCAATGGCAGACCCTCATTTTTAACTTTAAAATACACCCTACTGAGTGATTCAGGAGGGTCTAAATGAGATGCAGGGGCAAGGAAGAAGGAAGAGGATTCTGAGATTTTTTTTCATCAGTATCCGGTTGCATGGTAGTTCCTTTCACTGAAATGGCTAAGGCTGGAGAGGGGCAAGTTGGGCCAATATTGAGGTGAATATTAGATGTCTGAAGGGAGATGCTAATTGGGAATTGGAGAAGTCTTGAGCTCAGGGAAGAGGGTGGCATGAGAGAGAGAAATTTGGAAGGCATTAGCATATAGATGGTATTTAAAGCCCTGGAAATGAAGAGATCATCTATGGCGCAATTCACAGTAAATGTCTTCCTATCGTGACTCTTCAGAGCAAAGAGTAGAAGCATCAAAGAAAGAAGCAGTTGTCTGGGTGTGGGAACTCAGCCAAGCCTCTTAACTTCTCTCAGCATTTGGAAAACAAGTGGTGTGTACCAACATCTGAGCTCTACCAGCTCACAGCCTGAAAGGGCCATATTATAATGATCTAATTTCATTGAAGAGGAAGTCAGATATTTTGTTTCCTATAAAACGTTGCCTCTTTTCTTTAAGGTCTTCAGAAGAATGCAAAACTTGACTAGGACAATTCAGTTTTCATCAAATTGCATAGTTGACAGCAACCTATATTCAAGTACGGTGTTTTCCCGAAAATAAGACCTAGCCCAGGGGTGTCCAAACTGCGGCCCACGGGCCAACTGCGGCCCGCAATCCATTTTTAATTGGCCCGCAGAAAATTCCAAAATATATTTAGTTTACTTAAATAAACCAGGTGAGGCAATACGTACTTCACCTCGAGTGAGTGGCCCGGCTGTTTGTGTATTTACTGCATAGGGCCCTTGGTGAAAAACGTTGCAAAAAAGTTTGGACACCCCTGACGCCAGACAATCAGCTCTAATGAGTCTTTTGGAACAAAAATTAATATAAAACCTGGTCTTATACTATATAAGACCTGGTATTATATTATATTATATATTATATAAGATCCAGTCTTACATTATAGTAAAGTAAGACCAAGTCTTATATTAGTGTTTGCTCCAAAAGACACATTAAGCTGATTGTCCAGTTAGGTCTTATTTTTGGGAAAACACGGTAGCTGTCCGGAACGCTACAGTAAGTTGTGGGTTTCTTAATACACCACCAACAATGTAAGTGACCCGAGAAACTGTACATAACTGGAGAGACAATAATTTCTGTTGTCATTCCTGGTGGCAAAGTACTATGAAAATGAAAGGTATCCTGTTTGGAATACTATCCCAAAGCACACAAAATTCATCTGCCTTGTAACGTAAACTCAATCCTTCAGGAGTTACAGACAGGATGTACTTCCACACGTTGATGAAAGGGAACTCTGTTTCAGCCCGTTCCTGAGTTGGAACTTTCGTTGGAGGAGTACCAAACTTACACCTCTTGCTTAAGCCACTTATACCTTTTGCATATTCATTACAACACATACATTAAATGTTGTTTTAAAATGAGTCCAGTCTAATTTCACTAATAAAAAAAGTGATTACTAGCTCTCATTATTGCCTAATGTGGTTGGCTAACTACTTATTATAAAATGAAAAAAAGTCTTACTAATGGGATGTTAACAGCTAGCTTTCTCTGCAGTGTTGTGTGTGTGTGTGTGTGAGAGAGAGAGAGAGAGAGAGAGAGAGAGAGGAGAGAGAAGGCTGCCATTTTACAAGCCTATTTTATCTTCTGAGCACTTTAAAAAATTAATCACCTCATAGCCCTATTTCCAGTAACTACTTCAAATAGGTAAATATTGCAGCTTTTTGTTGAAGTACAGTTCTCTCTGCATGATACCAAAACAACTAAAAATAATGAATAATTCAAGCCATTAATTATTTGAATTATGTGGGGTGGAGTGACTCTTTTGGAATTTCTTTGCACAGCATTCACATTTGGACTTGACTGTGTGTCAAGCCTTTTTTGGGTCACGAAAGCTGTATGAACAACATCGCAGCTACAAAACCGCCTGAAAACTTCGGTTGCTCCTCTAGACATTTCCTGTGACCTGCACCTGCCTGAACCCAAATCATCCATGTCACAGTGAGGTGCTATTCAACTCCGGGACCACTATCACCCCACCTGAGGGAGACACTTGCTTTGTAGTCCCGTCTTCATCATTTCATACCTGAGTGAGAGCCCCGCACGCCCTGGCATCCATCCCCTGCTATACCACCACCCTTGCCATCCCGTCTGTTCGGCCCTGAACCAGCTGCAGCCATGCCCATCAACCCCTGCGATCTTCCTACTGCTTTCTGAAATCCATAACACCCTCTAAAATCCTTCTCCCATAAGTCTTCCGTCTGGCTCTGTGCCCTAACCACACTCCCAGGCTACTGCACCCCGAAGCCTTCCCTGGTGACTTAGGTTTGTTGGAGGGACTGAGGCCTGACTTTGCATCGCCACATCCTTACTCCTGGACTCCTTGTTTAAAACCTCTCTTGCCATGCTCATACCATCTGGCAGATCTCTCCCCGTCATCTCCTTGCTGCCATCTCTGACCTCTCCCACCTTCTCCTCTCCGATTAAAGTCTCTGGGTCTGGATGGATCTGTTCATCCTGGAGCATGCAAACTGCTCATCTAAGAATTCAGTTTCTAATGCTAAGCCTCCTTGTTTTTCACAATTGTTCCCTGTCCACTTCAGCGGCTTAACCCATCTCACATCTTTCCATCCTCATTACATCCCATTGTCATTATATTTTTTCCATCTCCCAAATCTGGAATTCAAGCCTCTCCAGCCTCCAGGTTTAGGTTTGAGGGCACCACGTAACTCCATGCCTGAGTTTCCTGGGTCCTGCTTTCTCATTTTGATCTCTCAGCAACACTGGCTCCTTCCTTCCTGAGCCACTGGTATCTCCTGGCTTCACTCACTCCAGAAGCTCCTGAGTTCCTGTCACTGCTCTGCCTGTTGAAACACCATGTCTTGTCTAGGAGTTACGTGTTGGAGTGTCTCCAAGGAGAGTTTTAGGGACTCTTCTCTCCTCTAGTTTCTCTCCCTAGGTGACAAGTCACTCACATCCAGAGCTCTGTCAATGACACACAGATGACCCCAGAATGTGGACATCCTGCTAAGACCTGCTTCTGAGTTCCAGACGAACTATACAATTGCCTTTATGCCATCTGCACCATGCTGTCTCAAAGGCACATCCCACTTAGTGTTTTCAAGCACAAAATCAGTTTTCCCTCACAAAAGCTGGTCCACTTCCAGTGTTCTTACTCATGTTTATGTAGACAAGAAACAAGGACTCATCCTGATGATTCTCTCATCTTTAATCCCCACCCCACTCCGTCACTGTATCAGTCCGTTTCTTCTATCAAACACCTGTTGAAGGTGAGGGTTTGCGTCAGTAGCCGCCATCACCACTAGCGTGAGCCACAGTTATTTCAAGCGGGACCTCTGCCACGGTCTGCAATCCCTCCAGCCTGGCTTCAACTGGTTTTCAACACGCCTGTTGGGTAATCTTTCTGAAATACGAATCTGATCATGGCCACAGGGCTACTGGAAACACTTCAATGGTTTCCCATCCTCATAAAATAAAGACCCGTTTACCTCTCCTCTCTTTTCCCTCTCTGCTCACTCTAGAACGTGGTGGGGAGGTTCTTGAACCCACCTATTCCCTCAGTGCCCTGGGCCTCTGGACCTGCTGCTGCTTTGGCCCTGGAATGTCCCCTTCCCTCTTCACCAAGCGAACACCTATGCCGCCTGCAGGTCCTGGCCCAGGCACTTGCCTCTTCAGGGTGGGCTTACCTGACTGGCCCCACTTAGCAACTCCAGAGCTTCAATTCCCCTTGTATGTCTCCTCATAGCAGCAGGCCCTGGTTTATTTTACATCACTGTCCACACAGTGGTTTCCATTTGATCCGAGGATTATTTGATTAATCTCCATCCCCTAGACTATCAGCTCCAGAGGGCCAGAGTTCCTTCCAACTCCTGAGAGTATCTGAGATGCCCAGAACAATGTGAGCGTGGTCAGCGTTCCACAGGTACCTGCTCCATCCGTGGGTGAATATATGAGTGGCACATGCAGTCAGGCAAAAGACACTGGGCAAATTCGAGCTCCTTGAAGAAGGTAGAGATGATCAAATGAACATAGCAGTGATACCAAATCATCTGCAGTATATGACAAGTCCCCATAATATCCTCAGAGGTCCTACACCATTATTTTCACCTCGTAGAGAGAGATGAACACAATTTTCCTTTGTACCTTTAACTTTTTCTTTGTGTTTGGTTTTATTGTAACGAATGAGCACTGTTATGGGTTGAACTGTGTTTCCTCAAAATTTAGATATTGAAATCCTAACCCCTAATACCTTAGAACGAAACCTTATTTGGAAATGGGTTAATTGTGGAAAACTGACTTTGTGGCCTAAGGAACTGGGAAAAATGACTACACGTAAAATCACTCAGTGTAGTCTCACACCACATTATCGTGAGCTATGCATGGGGGAACAAATTATGTTTCAAGGACCCCTAAAATTTCTCAAATGTAAAGTGTGATGCTCTTCTGTTCCTTTTTAAAAATTCCCACGTAGGAAAACCAGTTGAAGAAAGTAGATTTTTGGTGAACTTCTGATGACTTGCAAAAAGAGAGCAAGTTTTAAGGTAGTCTCACAGATTTTTCAAAACCTATTACTCTGCTAAACGTTTGCTACTCTGCCAGAACGTTCTTAGCCCACTATCAATTAACTACATCATCCTTCCTGAGTCTGGATTTTCAAATGCTGTAGAACTTTAAATCCAGGCCTGGGAATCAGAAAACATGGCTAGGAGGTCTTGACTGCGTCATTTAGCGATTATATGCGTACTTGTCTTCTGACATTTGGGGATTGCTATCAACGGAAAGACTTGAAAAAAATGAAATTACATTAATCATAGTATAAGCCACAAACCAGCAAAGTATAAGGTATTATTGTTTGTTTTAGACCTTTCATTCATAAAGATTTTTTTCTTGCTCCAGATTTTTCCTTTATGTATATATCCAAATTTATAAACGTATGTGACCAACATGAAAATTACATTGGTCTAAATCATGCGTGACATTCATACAGTATTTATTAATTTTCATCAGAATTTTATATTCACTTATGTTTGTTTTCACTCCCAGCTCCTTTCTTCAATCCTTATTTGATGCCCATAAATACTACGAGAATGGACCCAGGAGATGTCCTGGGCACCAACAAACCAGCTGCAGCAAAACACATAATGGTTCTGGAAAATTATAGCGGCTATAAGCTTACTTTTCCCACTGAATTCTTTATTTACTAGTATTCTGGAAGGTGCATCCTCTTTGAAATGGTTGCACTATTTACAAGAAAATAACGGTTGCATGTTAATTTCATAACAGGAAAAGAATAATTGTGGTAATTCTCCTACTAGCCTTTTAAAGGCTATTCTTGTGAATATCTTCTGTTTTGATTATAAAAGATGGTGCAATATACTAAGTTTTAAAAAAATCTAATTGAATATCTGATTTGCAATGGGTTATTAAAGGAAACTTGGGAGGTGTAGCTTTAAGTTTTGTAATGATTGCGTATAATTGGAATATTCTACACATGATTTCTCCTTTCCACTCACAGCATAGCGTTATGAGGGGCAAACCACGGGTCTGTTCCAGGAAAGGAACTCTTACAAGTGTTACAAAAGAAAAACAATACAATAGCTGCTTAGATTTCATAATATAGTCATCCCTTTGGAGAACATTGGCAAATCAGAGCTTCCTTCTCCCACCAGGAGACCCGTCATTTCCTGGCTCCCTTCAGGGCCCTATGGCCTCCTTGAAACTAGAGCACCACCTTTCTCTAACCTGTCAGTGACCCGTGTACCGACCACCACTTCTGTCCCCACATTTCAGTTCTGCAGACGATAGTCTCAGCTGTTCTAGCTTGGCATTCATATGAAATAATTATTCCAGAATCTACACCCTGAGAAACCAGGTTATACGTTTCTTGGTTGTAATTGTATTTACCCCAAAACATTCTCGGTGTGTCTCAAGTACACGAAGAATATAGCATGATGACAATAAATTAAATTGCGTTTCAACATTGATTTCTTCAGCAAAGAATCGATTTGCTCTTTATTCCACATTGTGGCTATCATATTAGAAAGCTATCATAGGGTCACCTGTCTGTGTTTAGGTAGCACTGGACAGAGGATTAAATATACTTTTTCAGTGGCATAGTAAACATAATTTTGAAAACTAAATATATAGGTAAGTTTGGGGATAGAGTGGGCACTTTATGCTGAAGCATGCCTCGGGTGAATGTATTTCTGCAGTTCCTATTACCTTCAAATTTCTTTAAAATATCTCATCTCATCAAATGGCAAAAGGTCTCTGAAAGAGTAAATTGGAACAAAGGAAGAATAAACTAAGGGGATTAGGTAAGAAGAAAAAGATAAATGTGTATGTATAAATATGCTCTATAATAGAGATGGGATTAGATCCACAAATATTTGATACATCCGGATGAAAATGTATTATTTAAAACACTGCACACAGAGCAAAGGGATGTACTAACAGAAAATTGTAGGAAGTAAATAAAACGTCGTTGTACATTACTGTTGTGAGAAACAGATTGGTTATATGCATATGTGCCTGCACGCCCATCACCACTTTAGGTTAAGTCATACAAAGCCCTTATAATGCAAATATTAAACTGTGAGGGAAAATATATTAGGCCTCCATTAACCATCAATGTCTTGGTGTGGATTAGAGTATCAGTTTTCTTCCTGTCACTTACAAAGACCTTGAAAAAATAATGGAATACACTGAAGTAAGCTGGAGAGGACAGAGGGCAGAGGCTGTGCACAAGCCCCTGCCCTACAGGCTGTCCCCAGCAGGCAGGGGACACGAGGAGGCTGGGCCTGGGGGCAAAGGTTGCTGGGAAGCAGGTCCCCGGGATTACTTTGTTCGGGGCCATTCCTTAGAGACGCCATTTATGCGAAGGTGAGGGGGACCCCTTTGGGAATTTATAATGGCAAACCTTCCAACATTTGTCATTCTAAATTATTCTCGAAATGACCGTCTTTCATTTCCACATAAAAGGCAAGATGACCTTATTTTCTCTCTATTTTAGACATTTCTATTTCAACTTTTAAAAATTTATGCTGTCCTTAAAGAGATCTATGCAGGTTTAGTGTTCCAAACATGATGCTTTTTAGACTTAAAGAAGGCATATTTTCTCCTTCTCCTCCTCCATAAATTCCCCAAAGTACAGAAAGCAAATTTGTATCTGGCATTGACATGCTATATTCTAGTGTATACCAACAACTCACACATAGTCATTATAAAGTAATACTTAAGAATAGTACAGAGTTACTCTTAACATGAGATGTTTAAAATGTGAAGAGATCAAATATAAAAGTCAGAATGCCCGGTCTTTTTTTTTTTTTTTAAGGACATGTATTTTATTCAGGAATGACCTTTCAAAGAGAAAAAAAAAAAAAGAATAAAATATTTTACAAAAAGAGAAAGAATATTATAAGCATCAGTAAAAAAGAGAAAACTCAACAGTTAGATTAGAAGTAAAACATCATGAAGACTCATTAAAGAAATAAGAAAGAAGATTAAAGAAGAGGGAAACATCAAGAAAAAAGGTGAAAATCCCACTGGTTAGATGACAATATTAAAAGGAAGAAGAGGTAAGTAAGGATAAGTCTGCTTGACCTTATCCTAGAATAAAGGAGTTTTCAAAGCTTTCAGTATCCTATCTCATGGTCTCTTGAATTTAAGGTAGCAATATATTCATTTCAATGAACAATAATTTGAAATATTATCCTTCAAGTTATTTCTTTCAGGGGTTTTCTTTCCCATTTGATAGCATTCTCGATCATCTGGGTGGTCAGGTGAAAATTGAGGGTCTCTAAGACTAGTTGACTTTTTAAGAAAGGCATTTATCCATACGCGGCCACCAAGAATGTAATTTATCTCAGTGCAGAGGTCCTGGTAGAAAAACAGGCCAGGACTTAATCAAATTGTGCAGTATTTGATGTTTCTTTTCTCTTTTTCCTCCATATTCATTTAGTCACTCAAGACCTTTCTGCTTTGTCCCCTTTTCCCCTTTCCAAGACAAGAAAGGAAGCAGCCATTTGCATGTCATTATGAGATCCTCATTATAGTGATCCAGTGCCTTTGCATTCACAGAATGGTGGAAACTTCATGTCCGAAGGACCTTGTGAGGTCATCTGCTTTAAATCACTTTCCAAACAGAATTTCGCCTGCATATTCTGGGGTGATGACTGGAACATTTCCAGTACTTTGCAATACATTTTAATACTTTTACTAGGAAACGTCTTTCCAGGGATAACAAAACTCTCATTGATCCTCTACTGAGTCAAAGACCTGCTTCCCTGCAGTGTCTGTGCAGAGCTTGGTTTTGCACATGGGAACAATAAATACCAAATAAATCCACTCCTTCATCTTTGTTCAGCTCTTCAAAAATTCTGAAAACAGATTCTGTTCCCATAAGTCTTCACTTCCCGAAGTCACCATTCCCCATTCATCTAACGTTACCTTTGGATGCTAGTCAATGACACTTTAAATATAGGACCCAGGAAAAGGCAATATATGAGTGTACATAATACCACGCATACGCTGTAACAGCCGAGTACAGAGGGACTCAGAACCCTTTGATTCAAATGCTTCTCTTCTATTGATTCAGCCTAGGCTCATAATAGCTTTTGAGCAGCTGTGTCATGCTGTTATATCAGTGCCTTTCAAACATGTCCAGGAACCAGCGCTCTGAGAAGGCATAGGACTCTTTTTGGAATATAGTGAAATTCTGAGGAGTGTTCATTCTGTCTTTTGAACCAGGATCAACTGTACTGGCAGAAAACGTGTCCATATTAAATGTATGTAGCCCTCCACATCACCCAAGGACAGAATTACTTTTAGAGAACCATGGTTCAGTGTTTTTCCGGTAATATTGTCTTTTCCCTTTCTTATTTTTTTTTATAGGTTAAGCAAAATTTACTGACAAAAACATACAATTTAGGAAAAAAATAAATCCTGCTCACTCCCTTAAGATACTGTGAAAAGATCACTGTCATTAACTTTTAATGGCAAAACTCCTGATACAGCCTTTGGAAGAACAGGGTTTCCCTGAGAATAAGGTTTGAGAAGCCCTGCCTTATAATGATTATACACCGGGGGGTGCCAAAAACATGTATACAAGGGGACACGTTGGTCAACGTTGCTCAAGCAGCAGTTTGCCGTAATCAGAAGTGTCTAGATGCTGATGGTAACCATTTCGAGCACCTCTTGTAATTGCAGAATGTGACTTGTAGTCATCTTTTGGTATCGGTATATACTGAGTATTGCAATTTTAATACTTAAAATGTATGTACTTTTTTTGGTACCCTCTGTACTACACAGAGTTAGGTAGAAGAGTCAGCACAGTTGGTTTAATTTTGCTAAATACTGACGTTGTGACCTTTGGAAAGTCACTTAAGTTCTCTGGCTTCAGTTTCCTTGCCTAATTTTCAAGAGAGGAAATTAGCTTATTAGAAATTTGATGATTTTGAAGGTACATTTCTACCTTAGTCTACTTGGGTTGCCATAACACAACACCACAGACTGGACGCTTAAACAACAGACATTTATTTCTCAGAGTCTGGAGGTGGGAAGTCCAAGGTCATGGTGCTGGTTGATGTGATTCCCGATGAGAGCTTTTTCTTGGCTTGCAAAAGGCCACCTTCTCCCTCTTGGGGTGGAAAGGAAGAAGGAGCTCTCCTCTTTGTCTTCTTCTAAGGACACTAATCCAATGGGATCTGGACCCACCCTTAGGACATCATGTAATGTTAATTGCCTTTGTAAAAGCCTTATCTTCCCAATACAGTCCTATTGGGGGTTGGAGCTTCAATATACGAATTTGGGGGAGTACGGACATTTAGTCCATAACAATTCCTACCATGAAATCCTATTATTTTAACCCTCACAGGCTTTGTTTCTAAAAAACTTAAACCATGCTAAGTAATGTCTGTCCCATTTTATAAGTAATATATTGAACCAGAAAGCAAATTCTTCTTCTTCTCTATGGAATTATTATTTGTCTATAATTGAGTTCATATCTGAGTTCTTGCTACACACCAGACACAGCTCTAAGTTTGGGAAATTACTAGTAAACAACAACAAAAAAATGACAAAAACTCACTTTCATATAGAGTGCATACTCTACTTGGGAGGCAGATAATATTCTAGATATTATTAAGAGTTAAGGTACCAAAGTAAAGCAGGAAAGGGGCTTTTAATATTGGGATGGGGGAGTTGAAACTTCAGATGGTGGAGAAAGTGAGAGAAGTAGCCATGTGAGAGGAGAATATTGCAAGCACAAAGGGTCTGAGGTAGGAGCGTGGTTGATTGTCCGGGGAACAGAAAGAGGTCAGCATGACTGGATAGACTGAATGAGGGTTAGGACAGTAGGAGATGACATTCAAGAGGTTATGGGAACCAAATCATGTAGATTTTTGTTGATCATAAAAATAACTTATTTTTACTGAGTGTCATGGGAAGTCATTAGAGGGTTTAGAGTGAACGTGGGACAGGATCTGACTCACGTTTTAACAAGATCACTCTGACTAGGGCACTGAGAATAGCTTGGGGTGAACAAGGAAGAAGGAGAGGGACCAGTTAAAAGTCTACTGCCGTTGTTAAGGTGAGAAACGAGGACTTGAACCTTTTTGGTAGCAGTGAAGGTGCTGGAAGGTAGTCAAACGTTTTGAATAGTCTGAAGATAAAGACAACAAAATTGGCTGTTGTTACAGACCCTGTATAGTTGACTCGACCTAGCAAATTTGTCTTTAATTCCAATTATTTTTTCTAACTTAAGACCTCTCTAGTTTATATTTTTAGCCATCTATGATGAACATGACTTCTACCCATCTAAGTGTTCCTACAAAATGTCAAATAGGCTCAGGTCACAGATAGGCCCTCTGCACCAGTGCCAATTACCTTCATTTTTAAATGCTAACTCGTCAGTATTTTTTTGAGCAATGATTGTATAGCAATAGCTCCAAATGATTGTATATCAATCGATCCAGCTGAGTTCCATTCAGTTTTCCTCATTTTAGTTTGTTATTGCTAAACATCTCCCAGGGGTACCAAGTCTTGGGCTAGGCATAGGGTGGTGGCGGGAGTGAGGACATTCGTCTATTGTTCTCCTAAAGAAATACTGAAAATCTGGCAGGGTCCGGTACAATCACAAGGTGGTGGGATGTGGTCTGTGACAGAGACATTTCAGAGGAATGGCAAATTAGCCTGTGTGACCAGGTCACAGAGGGCAGGGATTTGACACCACTGCTGTGCTTGGAGTCAGGAGTGAGAGTCCTTGATACCATGCTAAGGACCAGCTCTACTGTGTGTGCAGACTGAGGGCCATTGCAGGTGCTAAGTCGTGTAATAGCCTGGCAACCTCTGTGATGTAGAACACATCTCCAGAGGCATTAGAAGGAGTAGCCTGAAAAGCCAGAGGTCAGTTAGGTTACTGTCGCTTCCGTTCAGCTGAGAGGCAAGCAACGGTGGGGTTGAAAGAAAGGGCAGGTGTTCGAGACGTCTGAGAGGAAAGCTGACAGATTCACTAGCCGAATCAGATATGAGGAATTAGGTTAAGGTAGGAGTCAATTCAGATATCTGAACTGTGCAGCTGTGCAACTCTGGAAGCTGAGAAAGTGAAGACAAAAAGAAAAACTTGTTTTCTGTGGAGGAAAAATCATGTCTAGTTACGGACATCCAGGCCACAGAGCCATACTATTAAACCCAGTCTTCATCGTGAGACTGTTTCCCTTCTGATTGCATGAGTAAAAAGGTCATCGGCACTTTCAAATATTATTGGTAGCAATAAAAGTGTTACCACATATTTTAAAAGCATAAAATAACGTATACACATTGACTTAGTTATCTCACTCCTGAGAATTTCTGTAAAAATATCATCCTAGAGTTTGGAAATTCCATCGAAGAGGTCTCTTACTGAATTTTTTTATTGTCATTATGAAAAAGTGAAGTAATCTAAACTTCCCCATGACGGGGGCATGGTACATTAATTGGATCACAACCTGAACAAATTGTTAATTATCCAGTTAGAAATATTATGTAGGACTATTATTTCAACATGAAAAACTACTGATATAATTTTAAGGAAATACAGGAAGGACATAAAATATATTTAAATTATAAACCTATGCCAATAGTAAGGAATCATACAGTAAAGATTATAAAAGATCTTAGGCATATGAAAAAAGGTTAAGATGACATCTGGCCTGCAGTTTGGACCAGAAAACTTCAAATTCCCCTTAAAACACCTACAAAGACACAAATAAAAGTGATTAACTAATGATAGAACTGGAAAGAAGAAATGATATTGTGTATGTGTATGTGTATTATATATACATTTTATATATAACATATATACTATATATATAATATATATACACTTGTATATACCGTGTGTGTGTGTGTGTGTGTGTGTGTGTGTGTGTGTGTGTGTGTGAGTGTGGGTATAAAACATCAAAATGTGAATGGAATTGCTAAGTACTATGCTCATGTGGCCTCTATGTGGATGCCAACTAGAAACAAAGTAAGCTCAATGGCCTACAACATAGAAAGGGACCCTGTCTTTTTAACACAGCCTTCCTACCTTAGAAATCTCATCCTGAGTCAACCAAGTAGCTCCCTTATTTGCCTATTGGATGAGAGTTCTTTGTCAGCTACATGCTGTTATAACCTTTACTGCCGTGACTTTTCTTTCCACTTTATTTATGGCGTCTTTGCATGCACAGAAGTTCTTAAATTTTTTTCTTTATGATTTGGGCTTCTTTTTGTCTCAAAATATGTTCCCTCTGGATGTTAAGAAATTTTCCTATATTATCTCCTTAAAGCTTTATGATTTCACCTTTCACATCTAGTTCTGTGATCAACTAGAAATTACTTTTTGTATAGGGTATGGTCTAGAAGTATGACTTCATTTCTTTAATATGTGTACCTACTAATCCCAGCATTCATGAAAGACACAGTATTTTCACTGTAGTTACTCTCCCACTACCTTAGCCATAAATCTTGCATCCATAAATGCATATGTCAATTTCTGGGTTCTCTATTCTAGTCCATTGATTTACTACCTTATTCTCATGCCAAAATTACACTTCCCGTAGGCCTTTTTTGTTATAACTAGTCTTTATAGATGGTAGAACAAGTCCTTCCACTTTCTTCTTCTTTCAGAATATTCTGGCTGCTCTGGGCCTTTTGCTTTTCCATATACACTTTAGAATTAGCAAATTAGAATGTATTTTCACCAAAGAAAAGCCTGTTGGAATTTAGATTGCTGCTTCATTAACTCTATAGATCAATTTGGCACAAGTGACATCATTGAAATACTCAGTCCTCCAATCTATGAACATGTGGTAGCTCTACATTGACTCAGATCTTCTTTTATATCTCTCATTAAGTTTTACAATATTTCCTCTGGAGTACTAACTCATTCCTTAGATTATGCAGAATTACTTGATAGTTTTGATACTACTGTAAATGGTATTTTTAAAAATCTCATTTTCTGTTTGCAGCTTTTATGACATCTCTTTCTAAAGCTATTGTGAGGTAGAAAAATCAAAGAATTTGGAATACATAGAAAGCCATAAAGCAAAAATATAAACAATGTTCTCCTGCTCTTCGTCATTTTGAATGCATTCTTTTCATTCCGTAATGACACTTTTAGTTTCTTTGGAGACTCTTGTTTGTCTTATCCATTCCCCCATCCATCCCTCTTTATTTTTCATCTCATTCTGTTAGACAGGAAGTGGGGGGGGGGCGATGTTGCTCGGCAGGGACTTTGGAAGAAAACTATCAGGCAGGGAAAGGATGGGAGCCATTTGGGTAGCAGCATCCACAATGGACTGTGGACTGTCCCAGACCGCCTGTGGTCATGCTGTGACCCAGCCAAGTAATGGAGGGAGCCAGCGAGTTTCTCTTGGTGTGGCAGAGGCATGGGAGGTGGCCGTCATTTGGGAACTGAGCTAAAAATACACCCATCAACTTCACCTCACTGAGGATTTAACTCATACCCAACAGAACAACTATATACAGCATCTCACACACACATGCTGACAAATCAATACATCTTTAAAGATTTCCCCTTTGTTAAGGAAAAATAAATAGAGGGGGGAAAAGCCAATACCGAGCTAAAATAATGAGTTAACAAGTCCCGAGTGTATACTCAACGATTCACATGTTCCAGCTCCTTTAATCTATTCTATGACTCTTGAAATTAGTTATGATTATTATCTCCATTTTGCAGTTGAGGGAACCACAGCTCGGAGGTATTTTAAACACCGTGGCCAAGACACACTGGTCAGAAATGGCAGAGCTGGGATGCAAACCAGACAGCTGTATTCTGGGACAAGCTCTGAACCTTTGTGTCCTTATGCATCTCTGCCCAGAGGACAATATGCTAAAGAAAGAGAATACCAACCCAAAGGAAACACTTCTAAAAGAATACAGGAACCACAGGGCCGAGGGCAGGACTCTATGAAATAGAAGCAGAGTCAGAAAGCGAGAAAACAGCATGGCATGGAGAAACAGAGGGAGTGGGGGACGCATAAGAGCAACAGGGATTTCAAAGAAACTAAAAATATCATTACAGAATTAAAATATGCATTAGAGGTGATAAAGAGCAGAACTGGAAGTTTATTTTTGCTTTGTAACTTTTTATGTTTTCCAAATTCTCTATAATACACACGTATTTCTCTTACAATCAGAAAACATTAACATGTTAACCATTTTTCATACCCTTTCCCCCAATAATTCCACTTCTTTGAATATATTCTGAGGGAATAAATCAAAGATTTATTTATATGGATGTAAGCAATTTATTTCTAAAAGCAAAAATTGGAAAAAAATTCGAAACATCCAAAAACTAGAGGAATGTTTATTTAAATATACTGTGGTTTATTTATATGACAAATATTTTATTTCTATCAAAACATATGTTCCCAAAGAATATTTATTGGCACAAAGAAGTTATTACCATAATATTAAATGGAAGAGTACGATGAAAAGTACTTGTATATTTAACGTGATAATATTATATTCTAGTGTGTGTGTGTGTGTGTGTGCGCGCGCGCATACATACACCTATCTAGAAGGTTACCTTGACATTTGTACTGTTTTCCATCCTCCAACTGCTTTACACAGGTAATATATATTTAAGTCTTTAAAAATCATTTAAAGTGGGATGAAGACTTATTAGAGTAGGAAGATTATAATTATCTCTTTTATTTCTCTTATTGTTGCTTCAAAAGTTGTTCCTATAACAATATGTATGTTGTATAATATTCTCTTTATTTCTCATGTTCTCTACAATTTTATATCTACATCTGAGGGCCAAGAATTATTTCTAAATCAGTTTTCAAGCTACTTCTCTATAATACACACACACACACACACAAATTTTTTTTCTTTATCCATTCATCCATTGATAGGAACTAATTGTTTCCATACCTTGGCTATTGTGAATACTGCTGCTGTGAACTCGAGAGTACAGATATCTCTGAAATGATGATTTTGTTTCTTTTGGGTATATATCCACAAGTGGGATTGCTGGATCATATGGTAGAATTCTACTATTTTTGAAGATTAAAACAATATCTTTCCATTTGTCAGTCCTCCAGCTATTCTCCAACTTTCTACAGTATGAAGACTTTAATTTTAAGGCAAATTTAAGGTATTTCGTAAAAGTCACACCTGTGAGAGGCAAATATGCCCTAAAATCCATCCCTTGACCTCAACCATTGAAACAGCATGCTGACCAATCTAGAAAGCTCTATCACTCTTACTTTCCCAGGGTTAGTATACTGCTTTATACTTAAGCATTCCTTATATATGTCTTAGATATTTCCAAAGTCCAAACTATATAAACAAAAATGTTAATGCAAGCCAAACCATGATCTTTATGGACATGGGGCCAGAGACTATTCATCCACGGCTTTTCCACCTGGAAACTTGAATAGTGGTCATCACCAGGTACTTTACCTTTATATCCAAAGGTGCACTCTCAGTTGCCCATCCTCTCAATAGCTAAGAATGTCCCTTTTTACCACGTTACCACATCAAAATTTTACCCTATGTCTATTTTAGTTCCATTGTGAATAATACCTTTTCAAATATTGGCTTTTTCCTTTGCCTAATCAAACATTTTCACTAGAGTGTACATTAAGTATACACACTATTTAAAAATAATCAAACAGAAGAAAAATGATATTTGTATTGGGTTCTTTTGAGAAAGTTATTATCTAGACACCATTGGTATTTAGATCTCAGATTATTTTTAGGTCCCCTCTGCTCACAAGGAACGTAATATGTGTTGTTCAGAAGGAGAGAATTCTTTAAAAAATCTTTTTTAAAGATTTTTTGGATAAAAAAAATCCAAAAAATCTTTTGGATAAAACTCTTGAAAAGTAAGTTGTTAGAATGTTTATTCCTCTTTCTTCTGATGATACATTATTTGATTCCATTGTATTATTTACAGATTAACATTAATGATGCTAGTCATAAAATCTATTATAAGATTCATGTAAGAAACTTCTACCACATGTGCTAATTAACTTTATTTGCTAGTACAATCTCATTTTCATTTCTAAAAGTACTCATGTAAAAAGTTTAAGAAAGATGAACATTTTTTTTCTGTGAATAACTGAATTTTAATTTTTAAAAATAATACAAAAGTCCCTTGTTTCTCCCATTACACTAGAAGGAAAAAGTAAAGAAAGAAAATATTGTTTTTGGAGTGGAATTCAACACGTGTCTTTTGCAATGATGACCTATATTATAATTTAGAAAAATTCCTTGCTACTTCTAAGAGTACCTGGCTTTCTAAAGTTATTATTTTCTTTTTGGTTCATGATGTTTTTGTAGCTCAAACTGAACATAATAAGTGCAATAAGCCACTCACTGGTTTTGTAGTACTAATTACACCTTCAAAAGGTATCATTAATGCCATTAAAGATAAATTTCCTGTAGACTCAGTCATTTTCTGTGACACCCCAGGCCACTAATGACCAAATCAATCATCAACTGCTTGTTTTGGCTTATTCCAAAGTAGTGTCAAATCAATCATCTTTAAAGAAATGCTATTTTTAAGACAATGGGAGAAGACAAGACAAATACGCATTTTAGTAAAAGTTCAGAAAAATCATAGAAAACAATAAGTGTTTTCCGATTTTTCCCACTCAATCTCATCACTCAATCTATATGCATTAAGTCCAAATTATGTGCCTGGCACTAAAATAGTTCTGGGGGTGCCAAAATAAATGTATACACATGACTTATATTCATCTTTTGTTACCGGTATATATTATTACAATTTTAATACAGTTTTTCCTTTCTTAAAATGTGTATACATTTTTTTCGGCACCCTCTGTATTGAAAGAAGTCTACATATGGGATATAAGTAGATTACTATGAAAAGTTGGCCTCAAAAGATGCATTTGAATATGGTTTAACCATACAATTCCCCTCAACTTCCTAATTGCATTTGAGGATCTGACCTCTTGTCCTTCCTACCCAGCTTCCAGTGGGGCATGGCAAAATGACAGACTGCACATGCCCCCAGCCTGCACAGTTTTCTGACGAGCAATACTGCAAACAGACTTTCTGCACTCAGTTTCCCCCGTGGTCCTCAGCCTTTCCAGATGAAACATTAGGTAAACCTCTGGCTTCCCAAACGTTGAGGACACGACGGTAAATTTCTTGAGGGAATTTTTGCCAGTCAGTTAGTAGAGACTGTCACGAGGAAAAACACAGTTTTCTCCATGGGACAGTTCAGGTTTTCTTGCTCCTGAGGAGCAGGTGACAAGCTGCCTGGCACTAGGATGAAAAACTACGTGTTCCGTTCTGTCCGCAGATTATTCATTTCAGTTCAATTTTCATGCTCCCATAGACAAAACATAGTCTTCATCCTTTCTCTTTCCTTCATTTCCTCTCACCACAAATGATGTCATTATAGCTATGGCTCATTTTGCTTCCTAGAAAGCTTTGTTTCTCAAGAAAGGACACACATTCTTTGTTGATGAGGACACATCCTCAGCTGGGATACGGAAAACACTGTGGACTGAGCCTCAGCTCATCTTCTGGGTGCCCCCAGGTCCCTCCATCTACACTGCATGGATGCTTTGAGGATTAAATGTGATGATGCACATAAAACACATAACGCAGCCGGAGGCTCAATAAATAATTAATTAGCAGCACTAACAAGAAGTAATACACTATAAAGAGCTTTTCTTGAAAGCAGATATATTCTTAAATGATTGCACATCTGAAGATAAAGGACAAGAGGAAAAAAAGAGAGGAGTGGCCAGCTTATATGCGTGACACACTTTATTTCAAACTTTGTATTTTAGGAGATTATGTGTATTATGATCATTTCTTTCTGATGACTCTGGAGCCAACTGAGGGCTGTCAGTGATCCACTAAATGGGGAAGGTTGTTTTAGTTCCCAGGGCAACTCTAGCAAGTGATTTTTTTAAAGGAACTGCAATTAAAAATATTATTCTTCATCATTCAAAATTCTGTTTATATACTGCATTCTATAAATGTACACAATTTGCAAGTACCCTTTATTTATTTTATATGGAGGAAATGTTTTTGTATCTAGTAAGTGTTTGTTTTAAAATCGGTTGGACCAACTGTAGCAGTATTATGAAGTAATTGGACACAAGTCGTTAGAAAAAGCCACAAAATATGGCCTATGTTTATGCGCATTATTCCTAAGTCTCTAAGGTGATTCATGCTGAGTAACCAAAACCACGTGGGTCTGTGAACGACATTCGCTCTCCGTAAATCTCTTGAGTTTTCAGTTGGCACTGAACGGCAATGGGATGACCTCTGATTTTCTTTAAATTAAGAATTAGACAGAAAACACACCATCTAGGTGTTCTGATTTACTCATGGACTCTGTTCAGTAAAACCAGCACTTTAGTTTCCGGAATCTACAGTACCTTTGACTAGTGACCTTTCTCGGTGAGTTTTTAAGGCATATGACAAAGACACACAATAGTATATTGATCCATCAATATTTTCCTACACTCCACTTTCGGAATTTATGTAAACATTTCTGTGTTCACTTCTAAGGTGAACACAACTTTCTGATTCAGGGGCCCTTTGTCTTTCACTGGGAAATAGGAGTAAGCCATATCACAAACTTCTCTGTCAATCGGAGTCCAGGTGGTGATGGCAGAAGTAAGAGAAGGAAGGACTGAAATGCCTAAAAGAGTAATAGGAGGTGTTTGGGGTGTGCCCGTACCTATAAGATTTGGAAGCGATATTAGACATGTAACCCCAAAGTGCTGGAGACTTTGAGCAGGAGTAACAAGATGACAAACAGAAGGGTCAGGGAGGCACCTTGGAGGCTGGGAAGAGCCCACCCATGGCGATGCAGGAGCCTAACTTAGTCAGAGGCTGGGCTCTGGCAGCCGCGAGGGTGAGACTCAAGAACCTGTGAAAATGCCCTATGGCAAGTCAGGGTTCTGCTTCTGGAATAAAGGAGGTAGAGCATCCAGAGCAAGGGAAATACTAAGGACGTACTTTCTGAAGAAGTCAAAGCATAAGGTAAGGTCACAAAAAGAAGGCAAAAAAAAAAAAAAAAAAAAAGGAGAGAGAGAAAATGGTAACTTTTTGTCAATTATACCTCAATAAAACTGCAGAAAAACTCTATGAATACAGGAACAAAGTGTAAAAGTGAATATGGACAGAAACCAAAATGTTAACAGTGATTATCATCTCTGGGTATTAGAACTATGGTTTAGTTGTCTTTTGGTTTATCTGTATTTTTAAACTAAAAAAAAAAAATCAACATAACTGGTAAATGAAAGAAGGCAAGAACTCAGGTGGGGTCCTTCCCTTTTGACTACGTAGGTCCTGGACTGATCCCAGACCTGGAATGTTGAGGATCTGAATGAGACTGAGTGCAGGGCAGGAAGCAGGGAGGATAGACACTTGCTAACACCCCCTGGACTCTACTTTGAGGCGTGTGCTTGTGGTCCTCCAGGCAAGAGCGTTCTCCTAAACTAGGCTTAGCTCTCAGCTCCCACACGGCTGCTCTGCGCTAGGTAACCAGAGAGAAGTGTGAAGTGGCAGCTGTCTCAATAGAGTCACGCCCCAGGAAGAAGGGCAGGGCTCGCCCTCTGAGCAAATGCCTTTCTGACTCCCCTTTCCACTCTGCAGAATCTGCCATATTATAGGAAAAGGCTTTCAAGAAACACAGTGCTAACCTTCGAAGCTACTGACATCTCCAATGGCTCTTTGCCTCCCCAGATAGGAGAGCTGTTCTATCTTCAGTCTCCTTATAGCTTCCTTTATTCTTCTCCGCTGTCAGAAAGCATGTCTGTTATGATGCTCTTCTAATCCCTCCTGAGTCTTTGGTCTCAGAAAAGAGAAAAAAATGAGCAGAGTTCTGCATTCTCCTCTCCTTCTCATTTCTCCCAACACCACAGCTTTCATCCCCAAACAGCCTGTCCCGTATTTCATAGCTCTAGTTATTCAGGAAGATGCTCCATCCATCTGGCAAACCGACGGATCACTGCAACTCTTGGTGTGCTCATTTCTTCTCAGTTATTTTCTTCATCATTGGCTGCCTAGGTGCTGCTCCTTTACTCTTGATAGCACTTAAAAATTACCACTGGGATGCTCCAAGTTGCCCAGACTCTGACCTCATGTCTACAAATAACTGTCTGTGAACACAATAGATCTCCAGTGGAAATGTTCAGACTGGAAAAGTTCAAGAGACAACATAGCTAGAAAAAACAAAATTGATCTTCTTTCTTTACACCCACCATCCATCCATCCATCCATCCATCCATCCATCCATCCATCCATCCATCCAACCATCCAGTATTTAAATAGCTATATATTCATCATCACCTCAATATAATCAAGTAGTGTTAATTCAGTAATAATTTACTGAGTGTATACTATTACCTGGAACCTTTCTAAGTGCTAAAGATATAGCAATAAAAAAAGATATCTCTGGAAATGGCTTAGCAGGCTCTCTGTGCAGTTCAGACTTGTTTCCCTGTTTCTGACTGCCCCTGGAAAAGCTTATATTCAGTAGGTACATAACTGAACTCATCATGTTTGCCTTCCTGCAAAATTGTAATATTACTATCTGTCTCAAAAGTCTTCAGTGGCTTTATATAACTTACAAAATATAGTCCAGTTTCTTTTGCTTAATAGTCATGGTCTCCTGCAATGAATCCCCAGGCAGGCTATTCTACTGTTACTATAAGAGTATTCTACGAAACTTACATATATTCTTTGCTCCATTGTTGTCGCCACATAGTGTGTGCTCTCTGAAGCTTTGCTTATGTTGTTCCCTTTGACCAGAATGGGGTGAATATGTGTGTGTGTGTGTGTGTGTGTGTGTGTGTGTGTGTGTGTGTGTGTGTGACTGAGAGAGAGAGAGAGAGAGAGAGAGAGAGATAGAGAGAGAGAGAGTTCAACTAAAGCAGATGATTCTGTTCAGTGCCCTCATTCAGTGTGTATGTGCCCCAAGGATTAGTAAGTCTCAGACAGAGTACCAAATCTGTGTTTTCCCTAGTTTTCTATGTCTCTCATAGTGTGAGGATAATGCTACACCAGGACTGAGCCCAACACGCATGTATTTTTCATACAACCTGGCCCATAAACAGAAGCCATCCCTTTCATTTGACACTCAAGTGGAGAATCTGCTATATGTTCCAATCCTACAGGAAAATCTGGCTGTGTTGCATTCATATCTCTAATCTGTCCTGTGAGTATGACCACATATTATGTATTTTGCGGGTAAATTAAAAAAAAAAATGTTCTGTCTCGTGTATACACAAGTTTTGCCTTCTTCTCTGGTGTTAGAACCCCATGTCTGGTAAGACAGAAGTTCAGGGCGCTGTGATCAGTTATATCTCCCCTATAAGGTTATAACCTCCTTGCATACAGGATCTGTGTCAGGAATTCCCCCCTCACCTAGCATGGATCTTCTAAGGGGCGGGGCTTGAAACCCAGTGGTTGGATGAGGAATGACAAGAACTTAAAATGGTGACTGTCAACACACTGGAGAATGTCGAGAAAGAAGCAGTTTGGCCACTTAGAGGATAGACATGTCCTTTATCCCTTTTCTGTTTTGAAGGAAACTTCTAAAGCCTCAGTATACTCAAAACAACGTGAATGGCATTTTTACACAAAACTCAGGCTCCAAGGACAGGGAACTCCGTGTGTCTGGGGTTGGGAAGAGGAGGGCAGGAAAGAGGAAAATGAGTAGGCTTGAAAGGAGAATAGCTACCGTGTATCTTGAATGGCTACATGTCACCAGAGGGAAAGGGGGGAGGTGGTAGAAGAGGGAAAAGAGGGTCAAATATGTGGTGATGGAAGGAGAACTGACTCTGGGTGGTGAACACACACAATGTAATATATAGATGATGTATTACAGAATTGTACACTTGAAACCTATGTAATTTTACTAACCAGAGTCACCCCAGTAAATTTAATAAAACTATGAAAAAGAAGAAAATCTTTAATTTCAGCCTACTCTGTAAAGATTAAATTATACAAAGGAAAAAATGGCATTAGTTTTAGTATGAATTCAGAAAGTTTCCAGTGTGCATTTTAAAGATATTTGTCATTATCTGTCATTCAGATAACTTCATAAGCAAAGCATTAACATTCTTATGTTAGTATTTTCAGAGCGGCTTGGAGTTTATAGATTTTCTATGATACCAGATGATTCATTTCATTCTTGAGTCTAGTGAAGAGTTAGTGTAAGCCATATAGCATACTGCCAGCAGCTGGAATCCATAATGCAATATTTTATTTTGCTAGTTATCTTTGTTGAATAACCTCGTAAAAATATAACTGCCATAAAAAGCCCAATTCCACGATGCTCTGGCTTGTCATAGTTCGTAATTATTTTAGTTGGGCTTGTTTCCTTGAATTCTTCCACATATCTTATTAAAGAGGACAGAACCTTGATAGCAAGAACCATGACTGTCCCATTCCCTGTTGTAACCCCAGCACCTAGGATAACACTCGCCACAGACAGACAGGGGTCCAATAGCAACTTGTTGAATTAATGGGTCAGTGGACCAGTACTACCCAGGTCAGCTGGCTTGGTTTCAAGCAGGAGGCTTGCCTACAGATTCAGGATCAAAGGACTTTGTCACCCTGTGGACCAAAGGGCTCGGAACATTACCTAGATGGCTTCAGATGAAACAGGAAAAGTCGTGAAAATCAACCAAAACAATTTGTTAATTTGTTCCTAAGAAGATTCGGCAACCCTGGTACAAATGTACAATTTTCCTAAATGCATATAATTTGTTTCCACGTATCTCCCATGCTTGAATGATGTATCGACTCTAGATGGCTGAGGATGTGAGAACTTAACCACAGAGAAGAGATGAGATGAGAAGACCCAGCAGGAACCCCAAGGTGGAAGGTTAAAGGGAAAAAGCATCTTTGATTCCTTGGATGGGCAGAGGGACCAGTCACAGAGACTGGAGAAAACTCTTTGGAAGTTCCTCTGCATTTTATTCAGTTTGTTTCCTTTGCGGAGCCCAAAGTTTATCATTGTCAGTAGTGACACAAAGTGTCAGATAGTGATAATGAATGCTTCTGTCTTTGTGTGTGAGTATGAGAGAGTATAGAGGGTAGTACATGCCTAAAAGCACATGGTATAACAGCATTTGCTACAGGGATGGGCCTTGCCAAGGAGGCTTGTTTGTAACTCACCTGCTTTCTCCTGGGGATGCCCGAGAACGGCAAAGAGAGAGAGGAAAAATAAATGACCCAGTCAAGAGTCCTTGTAAACATGCTAATCAGAGCTCCTGATGGTATTTACCAGCCGAGAGACAAGGAAGATGTGCTTTGTGGAATCCCTCTAGCGGGCTACACCCAGTCTGTCTCCGGTTCTCAGAGCAAACAAATGAGGAACTTCTCATTTGTGGGCGGTGGCCCATCAGACAATGTTAGGTCAGCTATATAATTATCCAGATACCAGAGAGAACCATTTCATAACTGCGTGCAGCACTCAGAGGGCTCAAACATTTAATGTGGACCAGGCCCCATTCTAACCTGGCCTGGTATGACCCCGGGGTTGATGGGTGGTCTCAGAAGCTTCCAGGCATTGCCTTTGTCTTCACCCGTATCCTGCGAAATACTACAAATTTGATACTTGGTTAAGATCTCTGCTTCTTTGAGTCAGAGTTGACAATCTGGCTCTTTGTATCTTTGTATTATCTCAGGTCTGGAAATAAATATAAATGATTATTGGGCCTGCTTACAGACAACAAATGGATTTGATGGAAAGTAAATTTAATATTTCCTCCACGATGGTAGGCTGTGGGTGCTTATTTCAAAGTGTATTGGGCTGTCGGTAATTCCCAGGTTTTATTGGGAATGTCTAAGGTTTCTCTCATATTAAAAAAATGCTGTAGTCAGAAGAACTGTCTTATGGGATTCAGAATACTTTGACTCGTCTAGACAAACAGGCTGCAGGGACTAAGGGGATTTTTAATGGATTACTCTGTTTACATTGCACATAATTTATTTCCCAAAAATAATTTCCTCCCTATTAGTAACAACCAAGAACTAATCAGGGAGCAAAGGCACAATCTCCTAATAGAAAGGCTTATGTATGGGAACTCAGAGTGCATTGTCCTCAGGAAGAGGAAGTGGATGCGAATGTAAAAAAAAAAAATAAAAAAAAAATTATGGTTTACTTTTTCTTCCAGACTTTAGGAATAGTTTATTACCTGGAAAACTCAATGAACGAGGTAACAAACATCCCTTATTACCCTGATAAGTGGAATTCTTTAGAAACTAAGAAGAATTTCTTTTATTGAAAGGAAATCTAATGGGAAAAAAATAGCATTCCTTCAGAGTAGCCAAAAGCGAACGCTGTTAGAAGTGAAATATTTAACCGACTGCAAGCCAAGTTCAGAGACCCTTGCTATGTCTCCTCTCTCTGCCCCAGTCGCCAAAGCTGAACTGGCCTTGGACAGGACATTGGCTCTTCCCTGAAGTTTAGGGCATTGGAAGCTTGGCCAGGGCTTAGGGGAGGAGAAATCAGTAGAAATGGCCTCTCATTGCCAGGCATCTGGGCTCCTGTGGGCTTCTGGGAACTAAAGAAGATGCTGGAACATTATCAGTCATCTTCTAAGAGGTACATTTTCAGTGAGATAAGTAAAACCGTTATCAGATGTCCCAATTTTCCAGGAAAAAGACTTTCAGCTGATGTTAGGAGAATTAAATTTCCTCATTACAACTATATTTTGCCTTTACAATCAGTTTTGTAATCAGATTGATGAACCTTAAAAACTACGTGTTCCTAAAATCTTATAAGGAATTTCACTCTTTGTGTTTGATTTATTTTTCACATTTACTTGGCTGCATGCTAAAAGACTATGAGAGATACGTATATAAATTTTCTATTTTCTTTAATGACAATTCTCCTTTTTCCTAATTATTTTAGGCTCATCTGTCTTTCCAGAGTTACATTTTTTTTTTTTTAAAAAGATAGAACTTTCTTATAAAGTGTTAAATGTACCCTCCAAGAATTGGTAGCTAGAAGACAGTGATCATATCGCATCCATAGAACGAACTTGTTACCTTTCATTTCTCATAAAAGAATTGTTAATATGTTGGCTTTTGATTGTTTACAATATTTATGTGACTGAACTCAGCCCTTGGCTTGTTATAACTATTAAGATCCAGGCTCAGAATTCCGTCTGAAGTTTAAAGAAAATTACTACGAAGAATGTCTAGAAACACACAATCCAATCAAGAGGAAAAATAATAAGAGTAGAAAATTTAAACTTCATAACATTGAAAGAAAGAACCAGAACAGCACTGCATTATTGTTTTGTGCTAATTCATGCACTGGTCTTCTGTTCTATGTACACTGAGAGAAGTCAAAATTAAAGTGCAAATAAAACCTGCAAGACATCTAATGAGTCTTCATAGGACAGGCCATGAAATGCCAGGTAGGACGGAAGTGACGTGGAAAAGCTACAGAGAAGGAGGCGAGCCATCAGTCTCTGGACCCCTCAACAACATCAGAGGGCAGATTTCCTTCTGCCTGGAAATGGGTTTCCCTGAACAATTTGAGGAAATGGCTTATTCAGAAATAAGCACTCTTTAAAATGGAGTGGGGTGAGGGAGAAAGGAGAGGAAAGGAAAATAGAGCCACCTGTCAGGAAAAGTCAGCCAATCCATAAGTCAACTGGAAGAGCCAAGAAATATTTGGTCAGAGGATTGGCACGAACTGCCCCCAAGCTGGCATCATAACTACAAGTCACTCGGCAGTTTGCAGTAGGTGGGAGGGAGGCCTCCGATGTCCCCTCTGTTACATCCATTTGCAAATATTAAATGATAAGGTGACAGACTACGCCACTGGTCTCGAAGCTAATAGGGAAGTGAATTACAAGGTTATCCAGCCAGAAGGTTTAACAACTTATAGTCACCTGACCATCAAGTAATCATCTTCCCACTTCACTGCTCTGGAACTTAAAGTTCTCTGAGGAATTCACTAAAGGGATGATATGATGCCAAAGATACTTGAGTCGAGAATCCAATTTGCATTTTCATTTAGTTCTTAGGTGGAAGGTGACGCCTGTAAGCCTGGGGTATACCACCAGCAGGAAAACTGGTACCAACAGGAACCAGGAGAGTAGTTCCCCCAAGGCAGGAAACAGAGGAGCCAACCACTTTATCATGAAGTAACTGAAATCATGAAGGCAGGCAGCCAAGACTCCATAGGACACGTCAGGCTGCTGGCAACATGGCCACCCTCTTCAAAAACAGAGGTACTGACTTCTTTAGGAAACTTAGCCTTCCTTTGATCAAATCGTCTTCCTTTCACAACACTGTGCACCACAATAAAGGTACCTGGTAAAGGCACCTGGTACATCTGGCCTGCAAGGTCACTGATGGTGAGCACAGAGGAATGTGAGGGGAGGGGCTTCTGAATGAGCTATGCCTAAGGACTCAGGCTTTATCACTAACGACTTGTGGCCTTGGCAGGGTGATGACCTCTGAACCTCAGCTTCATAATCTGTAAAACAGGAGAGAACTACAGCTAACTAGCAGGTTTGTTGTGGAAATTAAATGAAGGGTTTTTTTTTTTTTTTTAAACAAAACAAAACAAAAAGACAGCACCTAGAACATAAGTGATACCCAATCCATGTAACTCGCTAAAACCATTTCTCCTTATTTCATTTAGAGTTAAGACATGAGTTATTCACTGTAGGTAGGGATATAAACTGGTATAGTCACTATGGAAAACAGTATGGAGGTTCTTCAAGAAATTTAAAGATACAACTATCATATGATCCAGCAATCACACTTCTGGGTATTTATCTAAAGGAAACAAAATCAGGATCTCAAAGAGATATCTGCACCCCATGTTTACTGCAGCATCAAACAGCCGAGATATGGAAACAAAGTAAGTATCTGTTGACAATGAATGGATGAAGAAAATGTCACACACACATACACACACAATGGGATATTATTCAGCTTTAAGAAAGAAAATCCCGCCATTTGCGACAACATGGATTAAACTTCAGGGGCTTATGCACAGTGAAATAGACAAATACTGCTTCGTATCACTTAGATGTGGGATATAAAAAAAAATTGAACTCATAGAAAGAGTAGAAAAGTAGTTGCCAGGGGCTGGGGGTGAGGGGCATAGGGAGAATTTGGTAAATGAATACAAACTTTTGGTTATAAGATGAGTAAGGTCGGAGGATTAATGTATAACATGGTGACTTTACTTGATAACATGGTATGCTATAATTTAAATTTGCTGAGAGTAGAACTTAAATGTTCTCACTCCCCCGCATTTACCTCCCCACCAAATTAGGTCACTGTGAGGTGACGGATGTGTTAAACTCGACGAGGGGAATCCTTTCACAATACATACCAAATTATCATGCTGTACACTTTCAATATCTTAAAATTTTATTTTTCAATTATAACTTAATAAAACGGAAAAAAAGAAATGTAAATTAAAACAACTTTTTGCCTATCAGATTGGCATTTTAAAAATATGAATATATGCAGCATTGATAATGGTTAGGGAAAGTAGACAGCCTAAAACCACTCTTGGTACAACTGCTAGGGGCACATTTTAAAATATAATGTGAAATGTATTACCTTATAAACACAGCAGTGCACCTCTAAAAATCTGTCCTACGCAAACAAGACAAACATGGAAAAATTTTCAAGGCTGTTTAAGAAGCATTATTTGAAAACGTAAATATGTAGAAACAGTAAAACTGTTTATCCAAATGAGGGATAGCCATATAAATTGTGCTATACCTATAAAAGGAGAAATAAATTTATACGTACTAACCATGATAACATTATTTGGAGAGAAAGAGAGGGAAAGGAAAAGAGAGAGGAAGATGGGAGGATGGAGGGAGGAAGTGTGTGTGGAGAGCGAGAGCGAGAGCGAGAGCGAGAGCGAGGGAGGGAGGGAGGGAGGGAGGGAGGGAGGGAGGGAGGGAGGGAGGGAGAGAGAGAGAGAGAGAGAGAGAGAGAGAGAGAGAGAGAGAAGAAAGAAAGAAAGAAAGAAAGAAAGAAAGAAAGAAAGAAAGAAAGAAAGAAAGAAAGAAAGAAAGAAAGAAAGAAAGAAAGGAGAAACATATGTTGCATCAGTTTGAGAAGCCATGATTTGAGGTATAATTTCTTTTTTGGTTCCTTTCTCGAATGATCACATGAAAATCCACCGAGGAATCTGGTGGAAAATTTGTGTCTTTGAAGAAACAAAAACTCATGAACTAATGGAGTTGTCAGGAAAGGTTAATTTCTAAACCACAATTTCCTGCCTACAGTTATAATACTAACTTCTTAGAAAAAGTATTCCCTTCTAGAAGCATCTTTTCAGTATTAGAAGAATTATGAATAATTCAAAACCATATCTCTTCTTAAAAGTTGCCCTTCAGGATTACTTTTTAAATCTGTTTTGAAGGTGAGTAATTCATTCACGTCTCAGCCTTTCTTCAGTGTTCTCACACTATGTGACAAAACATCAGCCATCTAATCTTAAGCGTGGACCAATATGGGCCGAAAGCTGACAACTGACTTTCTGGGTGAGGATTTCTACACAATTGGAATCATCGATACCGTGCTATGAATTGGGCGTGGCATTGCTATTAAACCAGGTACATATCAATTAGTAAGCTTGCAAGTCTTGCAACGCTCTCTTAGTGAAAATATTTTATTACAGGAAAAAAGTAAAGCTACACTCAGAAAATGTGTCTGTTTGCCTAACAAAGACTGCCCGAGAATGGCATATGTTTAGGCAGGTTTATCTTATATTAAGCTCAAGGCTTTAGAACGATCAGGAAGCACACCTGTGTCTGAAAATTGCATTTCAAACCAAAATTATTGATCTAGATAGCAATCATATTTAGAAACTGGATTTTGCTTTTGAGTGTCCTTTTCATGAAGGTAACAGTGCCCCAAATAATAACAAAGATTTAGAGGCTTTGTTGACTTAGATGCCCTCAAAGGAGTCAGGAAGGTTAAAAAACAAAGGTGCCGTAAAGTGAGACTCTGAAGTGACTCACGTGTCTCCTTCAGGAGAATGAATTATAAACTTTCGCTCATGGAAGCTCTCCCAACATATACGCTTCATATGTAATAAACTTTAACCAGGACTGGCTTCGTACTTTGCAGGGCCGAGCACAAAACGAAATGTGAAGCTCCTTGTTCAAAAATTATGAAGAATTTCAAGAACACCACGGCAGAGCATGGCGCTGATTGCGGAAGTAGCATTCTGTACATGGTATTGCATCATCTCAGGGGCAACACGAAGTCTGAAGACGTACTTTAGTGAGGTGGTGTCACCCTAAAATTCCCATCAAAATTTCACCCGTGACTGACCGTTTGCTGAGGTCCTAAATCAATGATTTCACTAGGGGTTACAAAACGATGCTTTTCAATTCCAATCATTCCTTCTGTTTAGAAAATGTCACTCATTTTCTAAGGCCTTTTGGTTAGTCTGAAGTGCAGTTCCAACCTGAAGGTCAGGATAAATGCTTATGTCCTCCCAACCATCGATTTGAAGACAGGAGTTGGTACCCTAGCAACTTCCAAAAGTGTCAGGGCATTTTGTTTTGTCCCTGCAATTCTTTTTTCTGCTTCTTTTTTCCCCTTTTATGAGCAATACATTATATATACATCAATGAGCCCATGTACATAATTTATTTGAATCTGTTGCAGCCATTATTCTTTTTGATGCTCAACTTGTATCATCTTTTGTCTGCAGGAGCCTCTTTAAATTGGCTTCTAGGACCCTCTGGAGTGACTTTATCAACCTTCACATTGTATGTGGCGTCCACACGCTGGGCTTTAGTGATGTTGATTGCTGCACAGTGGCCAATGCCTCTAGGCTTTTCCATTGGGCACAGGTGGGAATACACGTGTTTAAAAAGTGAGAAAAAAATATGTTCACACTGATATTACGTTACCTATCTTTTCTAAAGTTTTCTTTATACTTATAAATCCTCTTTAAATTTTACTTTCAGATTTCCTTCAATGTTCTAATTATTGAGCAGATAGGGCCATTTCTGTTTTGACTCTTAATTCGTCCCTTGGTTCAGACTGCACTTGTATGCCTGTTTATCATACAATCTTCAGATGGTCGAGTCCCTAAATTCTGTCCAGAGAATTTTGAGATCTTCAGCTCCCTTGCAAAGTTCTGAATGAAGGTCAGAGAGATTTTTCAGCCTCCATTATGAATTATTTCGAATGCTTTTCAACTTATTTTCTCTTTTAAATAAATCTAATTGTTCGAGTTTTTAAAAATGTCAGTGTCATAAGTATACAGACATGGCAATGGAGTCATTGGCATTTCTGGTTCTAATTACTCTCATAGCTCATTTACATAATTTATTCTAACTGCGTCTATCACAACTGAGTTGGCATGATTCAGTCTGCATATAATTTTTAGTATGGGGGAATGTTTCCACAATTGCTCTGGGTATTAAAAGTCATTGCTTCAGAACTGAGATAAATTCTAACTGTCGGAGGGTCTCAGTGAGGGAGTATTTCACACAAACCAATACAGCTGCACGGGAATTAGGCACTGTTTCTGGTGACAGGTAGTCTCAGAATTAGTTTCAGTCTATTAGAAAAGCTACCCAAGAAAGACTCCTAGGAGCCTGCCCTTGTCTAACTCGATTATGCCAGCCTCTTCCTCTGATGGGTAATCAGCTTTTAAATTCAGTTGCAAATAGAAATAAATTAAAGACGAGGTTCAAATCACAGAAGGGTAATAATATACCTCTACACATAATGCATTCTCTATCTAGATAACAAGTGCCTCTGACCCTTCAAGATTGGTATAAAATGGAGTAGAAAATATGATCACCTTTAGTCAGTAAATACTACATTTTTCTTAGTAGCCAAAAGAGAAATTGGTCCATGCGAATCATGGCTAGACAGCAGGACGCGGGTACAGTGAATTCTGTTTTTATAAAGACAGGAGGGAGGTGTTCTTTTATCTGTTATTCCATGCCATGCCCTCCAACTGTTTTCCATGACACAAAAACACCAGCAGAGCAAAGCACTATTGAAAGTAATGTGGTATTTAAGCTCTTTAAATTGGGAAGAAAATCCTGGCAGATATTTTGATCCCGGGAAATGTAACATTTATAAAGGCATGGTTCATTATGCTGGGATCACATCTGGAATCGCACTGCTATGAAAACTGACCTCAGTGACTGATTTAATTACAAAGCAGCCTGCCACAACTTCAAATATCTACTTTTCTAACCCCAGATGGATACTTAGAGCTCATGTCTCCCCGCCTTATTTTCTAGAGCTCCCCTACAAGTGCCTGCCCAGGGTAATTATGGAAGGCCTCTTCCTACATACATCACGCACAGGGCACACCCTATTGCCCAGGCTTCCTGCTGATGGAATGATGCTGCTATTTACAGGGAGGAAATGGAAAAGGGAACAAACACTGCCTGTCACAATTAAGTGTGCTCATCTGTCATCACGACTTCTATCGGGAGGGTTTCTTCTCAGTTTTTTTACTTCCTCTATAATCTGCAGAGGAGATAAAGATTCAAGGAAAAAACCCTGAAGATTACCCTTTGGAAAAAAAAACAAAACAAAACATGTCATCCCAAACAGGATTTCTTTGTGGTGAACAAACTACATTCTGAAAATGTCCTTTGTTAGGTGAGTCCATAATGTGTTGCTTCCCTTTAGTTAAAAAGGAAGCTCAGGGCAAAAAGTGTAAAAGGACCTGGGTCTACAGAACATCTTCTGGTGGTTGGCAGACTCACAGGTCAGATAAGTCATTTCTGATTTTGCAAAATGCTCCCAGGGCAGCCACCATAATCTCCAGCAGTAGCAGTGAGGAGCTCCGTGTGTAGAGCTGGGGACACTGTGCGGCTCGTCAGAATAACCTGCAGGTAGATCCAAATCTACTGCTTCCAAATAGATTTTCTCCTCTGCATAAAAGGGAAGAGCCCCGCCTGAGCACTCAGGTGTCAGGATTCAATGCAGCCGTACAGTGGTCCCGCGGCCTCGTGACTAATACCATGCACGCACTCGGGAGGAGGTATTCTCTTACTATTTTCTTAGGAAAACAAGAAAGGGAAAACACATTAGAGAACTATGTGAGTTTCAGCTGCGATTACCTTAGGCTATACTGTATATCTGTGACATATTAATTCTGATTTATTAAGGGATCCATTTTAGCCACTACAGAGCACAGTCGTGTTTGCATGCATTCTATCCATCTTTACTCTGGTTCTTTGGCAGCGGTACTCAGACCATGACTGCCTCCCACGATTCAAACTCAATCCTCGTCCTGGCAATCATTTCCCAGTAACTGTTGTATATGGTAAACAGCTAATCGCACATTTATCCAAAACTATGAAATCTATTTACCTTTGGAGCATGAACAAACATTCAAGGTCATAGGTTCTATATACTTTTAAAGAAGAATTTCCTTTAGTTTTTTTTTTAACTAAATTCACTTTTTTTCAGATTTTAAGTGCAGAATCAACCACCCCGCTCCTCCACCCCAACCTAACTATTTAATTCAATACTAGCATTTTGAGATTTCGTTAGAGCTAACTAGTAAGTCACTAACTAAATATATCAGTTTTCACTGGGTCATAAGGTTCATTCCTTTATGTTCTGAAAGGTACAAGTCTCAGTATCCAAATCTCAGCATCGGAGAAATCATTAGTCTTATCCAAGGTCACACAGCTAATTACGGCAGAACTTCTAGCTTTTGCCTTTACAACTTGGTATCCTCTAACCGTTTGACTCTAATCTCATTGATCGCTTCTTTTCTCCTTGATCATTTTAGCTGATAGTTGTCATCTGATCCATGTACTAGGGATCAGTACACAGTTCTCCTGTTGTCTCGTAACCATCTAGCTACACGGCTTTGGGTGAGTCACCCAGAAAGTGCACAGTTACTAAAGAAGTTCTTACATAATCAGATTTTAAAAAGTGTAAATGGCATCAGTCAATGATCAGAAAGATAATATTAGGTTGGTGCAAAAGTAACTGCGATTTCTGCAATTTTTAATCTTTTAAACCGCAATTACTTTTGCACCAACCTAATATATAATCACACAGAAAAGTCAAGCAATTGAGAAAAGTATAAAGAAGGAAGTAAAAATCATCCATTGTTCTCCAGCCAAGAGATAATCACAATTCTTACTTTGGTTAATGTCATTTTGGATCTCCATGCACATGCACACACACACACAAACACACACACACACTTTTATATAAATGTGAAGCTCTCATCCATGCTATTTAATAATTTATTTATATCAACAATTTAATGCATATTATCCCACTAAATAAAAATTGTAAAAACTAGGACTTGGTAAGCTCCTTTTATGTAACAGCTTACTTTTTAATGTTTAAATACATTTTACAGATATGAATCACAGATAAGATGTTTGCTCAAAGGCACAAAGTTGGTATTTGCTCCTTGTGGGGTGGGGGCAAGATTTTAACACAGGCAATTCTGACTCAAGAAGCTCCTTTATAATGGCTGCATTGTGTTCAATGAATGAATATCCAGGATTTATTTTAAATAAATACTGATGGGTGCTTAGGCAGATTCATTATTTCTGATGTTATTCAAACCTTCTTGGTGGTCATCAAATATATCTTTGTGTATTTGATCAAATACCTTGTCATGCAGGGTGTCAGGCAGGGTCTCTAGTCCCACTCCCCACACAAAAACGCAGGATATGGCTAGGCCTAAAAGGAACACCCACGGAGCCATAGGTAGGGGAGTCACACCACTATACTCTCGCGGGCGGCTGGGTTGGAGAAACAAGAAACAGGAGCCACACAATTCTCAACCCTCACTGTGCCGCTTGCAGATTCAGCCACCATCAGCTTGCTAGCTCCCCCTTTCTCTGCTAGCGTAGCCACGGCAGTTATATTAGTGGCCAACGGTTCACTGGTTACAGCTGACGGCCAACCAGCCACAGCTGATGGCCATTTGATCACAGTCGATGGCCATTTACTACCTGAGCCAGCACCTTTCTATGTGAGGCTGAGAGCCTGGAAACTGCTTTTTGGGGCTCTGTCCCCACATACCTCCTTAGATATATTTCGAAATATAGAATTTCTGGGTTAAAAGGTATACACCTTCAATTTTGACATATATGGCCAAGTTGAATACCACACTTTGTAGAACAGTCACTTCCCTACATCTGTAACAACCACGAGTATTGTCAGTATTAAAATGAGCAGAAATTGACTTCATTAACACAAACTCAGAATTAAAAACATACATTTGCTGTGCTTATAGGTCCATTCTTTAAAAAATGCAATCACTGTTTAAGTGATTTTAAAGTAGGCGCTGTAGGGAAACAAATAAACATGCAAATATAAAAAAACACATACAAAAAATACAAAAAATAAGCATTTGCTTCATAATGTGTATAATCTAATTTCTGAAAAAAATCACCATCTTCAGGAAGTAGTAAAGGTCACCTCACACTGCTGGTAAAAATAGTAATAATTCTGTGCAGAAATGTCCCAACATACCCCAAGAATTGTGGTATGTTCATATTCAATGACTCAGTAATTCAACAGAAGGATTCAATCTTAGGAAAATGACAAGCAGTGTGGACCTAAAATGTTTATCATGATCTTATCTAGGAAAGCAAAAATGGAAAACTTAAATATGAAAAACAGACACTGCTTAGACACTATGGCCGATCCATAAATGAACTATTATTTAGCCATTAAAACTTTAGTCGTCTTTGTAGGTTACTTTAGTTATGTGCCAAAATGTTCTCAATATTTTAAACAAAAATGCAGTGTAAGTATTGAAGAACTCTGATTAGTGAACACATAGGCTATTTGTATAAAATACAAGGGTAATCTACCCAACGTGTTAACAGTGGTTATTAGAAGATGTATTGACTTTCTCCTTTTGACGTTTGTGGTTCTTTTCCTCCCTAAGTGTTCTACAGTCAGTTGCATTTTTTATGCAAAACAAACAACCTACGCCAAAATTCACCTTTTTCTGATTATTGACACATATGGCAGAACCTAAAAGCCCACACTTAACCCTCAGTCACTGCCAGCAATGTGAGCCATTTAGATGCCTTATATCTATGGAATCATCTCTCCTAACCTGGGCCTCGAGTCTGTCTAGATCCCTAATGAGGGTCTGCAGGAAACGTTTTTATCTTGCTCCCTCCTTTTAGTTTTAGTTTATCCACGTGACACTACCTGCCCTGTCACAGAACGACCCCTCTTTGACATGTGACTAGTCCAGGGAGACGCATGTGATTCACGGTAGGCCCATCAGAGCTCTCTGAGTATAGAAGGCTTTTGGGGTGTTGGGCTCCGAGTTCCAGGGGGTTTGCCAGGAACAAGCTTGCCACATGGAAGCCCTGTGAAGCCAAGAACCAAGTGGAGCTGCGAGATGAAGACAGAAATGTCTCCTGATGGCATCTTGTGAAGCTTTGGCCCACCCATGACTGAGGCCAGCGTCAGTCCAAAGAATTCTTAGTTACAAGGGCCCCCAAATTCTCTTTCTTCTGTGAGCGAGTTTGAATGTAATTCTGTCACTTTTCACCCAGAGGACTAATAAAGGATCCAACCCAATGGTGGCATTTTAGAATTACCTTCTAACTCTACTTGTAGCCCTCTGTTAATTCATCTCACCTTAACGTCGATGTTCAGAAAAAGACTCTATTGCACATATCCTTACTTTTAAAAAATGTTCCAACGTCCAACCTAACTCACATCTCTATTGAACAACAGAGTTCAATGCTCAGACGAGTTTCTTCCTTAGCTTGCTGTTAAGGTCATTTACATTTATATCTCCATCCTTTCCACAGGCCTTGATTTGATCTGCAGAATTAATGAGAACGTTCTTTTCTATCATGCAAGTCATGCAATGTGATTATTGTTCTTGAATGGAGAAGGACTCAGCAGGGGTGCCTGCCATATGAATGACTGACATCTCTCTGCTTAAGTCCCATTTTGGTGTTCTCCCATTCTGGGAATGCACTGGCCAGTCCAGGGTCCCACAGTGCAAGATAAACTTCACCTCAGAATGGGCAGGGTGGGTCAACCAGTAATTAATTGCTCTCAAAGAAATCTCTTTAAAGCCACTGTAGATTTCAAGTTGTCTCCAAACTGATTAGAAAGGGGACATAACACTGTAATTGAACTGTCAATCACACAAGAAATACATTTGTATGGAGATTCAATTTTGCAAGAGAACTTTGGGGGCCTTTGTGGGGTAGTTCATGAAACTTGGAGTCTTGAAAAGATTGGTGGTTTCAAGTCTAGAAAGAAACAAGGAACAAGAAAGAAGACTGAAGAGCTGTCAGTTTGATGTAACTGAGAGTGAAAGGAAAGGGACGGATCAGGTTTTTTGAAAAATGACCCAAACTGAGAAGCAAGGAGGATATGATGAGAAGGAGGGAGATTCCTAGATGTGCTAATCAAGAAGTAAAATCTCAGAGGAATGGAGGAAGCTTTTGCATTTCTGGAACAGAGAAGAGGTTTGTCAGTGAATTATTTTGGCTAGAGTGTATAGGATGCTATCTTGTTTCGGCCGGGAAGAAATAGGATATTTACAACTAAGAGCCAAAAGTGATCCTCTGTTGAAGAACATATAAGGACTATTTATCCCCACTTATATCCCAGTATATGATCAGCTAGAACTTGGGGTGAGGCTAAGGTGAACTGGAAAATAATAATGTAAATATATACCAGGTAAACTAGCAAAAAACAAACAAAAACACACACACACGGCTCTAAAAGCCCAAGCTATCACTAATAGAGGGAGAATAATTTAGTGTAGGCTTAAAAACATCTTCATATTACTTTATGTGTGTGTGTGTGTGTGTGTGTTTCCCCACAGAGTATGGTAAAATTGTGCCCTTGTGACAGGTCTGGCTGATAAATAGTTTGTAAAACTGAGATTCTACCCCCCTTAATAAGATCTCTGTGTTTTAAGGCAGAAGTTAGGTTGGGGACGCTATGGCAGCAGAGGTGAGAAAGGAGCAGTGAGTTGGTCCCATGGGTGTGGGACTCTGTACACTCTTTCCTCTTGTGGCAAGGACAGTTTCCCAAAAGAAGTAACCTGAGATAACTAGGAGAGAGCAAATCCACTGGGAAGGAGTTTTGTATTACGTTACAGGAAGAAGGGAGACGGTGGTAGGCAGGGCAGGTTTCATGTTTTACAACCTATAAACCTCTCTCACTTGTCCCAGCAGAAGTGTGAGATTTGCTTGCCCAACTGGGCTCCATCTGCATGATTCATTCATTCCTTCAGCCCATAAGCTAAGAGGCTTTGGAAATAAAATGCTAAGTTTTGCCCCTTGACTATTCTGTGTTCAGGTCCAGCATTGGTTTAATAGTTGGTAAATGTGGTATCTTTCGTGCCGCAGAGCAAACATAGGGTGGGAACCAGAGAATTTTTCCTAAAAATTTCAGATCTCCTTCTGTTCTACGCTCAAATTTTAGTCATTGTCATGACCAGAGCTTAGCAGGGAGTTTATTTTCTCATAGAAAGATCACGCAAAGGTGAGCTAGGCACCTCATCAATGTTATTTACACATATAATCATGCCCATCTGACCCTGTGTGTTACTGTTCTCTATTCGTGGAGAACAGGGGTGATTTCTTTATGATTTTCTTTGTGTAAATCAATCTACATGTATTATGACCCATGAAAGAGAGGTCCTTTGAATAATATAACTTTCTTATCTACACATCTATAGCTATAGATTTTAAAGATTTCTGCGCTTGGAAACTATAAAACAGATACATGTGAAGATGGAAAGTGATTTTAATAATTCCGGTTCAGTAGAAATGAGAGGCTGTCCCGATGAAAACTCTTCAATGTATTCTATGAATTTCCTTGACCTGCTTTACATTAAAGATGTCCTCTAACTATGCATAAGAGTATTAATTTGAATGGTTGTTAGAGAAAAGCTTTCTTTTTATCAAGCAGCACTGACTTTATTATAGTCATGTTTCTCCATTAGTTATAAAGAAATACACTCTGGCTGTTTGAAAGTAAGACCTGAATGGAAATCACTTTACAGTCTCGTGTTCAGACATCTTGTAATTGGTAGAAAACAACATCCACCATGGAATTTCAACAAAGGAGGAATCAGTCTTCTATTAAAGACAATCTTGACTGAGGTGTGTTGATGGGTGGCCGTGGCTTGTGGGTTGAAGTTTTCTCTTGTAACATCTTCAAAATCATATCTAATCAATGTATTGATATTGAAACTCTCATTTGAGCACCAACAGTCTTTGAAGTTATCCTACGTAATTGAACTGGAGATGAAGACTGCCTTTTCTGAAATGGCAAAAATACATTAGGTTCAGCATTTAGCTGGGAGCCAATGATGAAAATCACAGTGCCTTATTCTTCTAGCACTCTTCTATGTCCCCAAACACCTTCAGAATCGTCATTAGGATTTATTTGAGTCAGGCAGAGAGAGGCAGAGCGACTTCAGCAATTGATTTGCTTCAACTGTAATTTCAGTGTAAAAGAAAGATTAGACTCCAGACATCCTGATTCTCAGACCAGGGTATTTGAATGAAAGTACCAACACAATGCTCCTTTGTTTCCTTTCAGAAATGTGTTTATGTTCATTTTTAAAGGACAAGGTTCATCTAAAGACTTGAGCTAGGTGTGCCCTTCTTGCAGTAAATTGTTATTGATCTTTTATTTTTCTGATTTTCTCATTAGAGAGTAAGTTTTCTCAGGGAAGGAACTGGACGTGTCCTGTCCTCTGATGTCCCCAACAATTAGCTCAGTCCAACCGTAGCATGAAGGGGAGCACCACTTGTTTTTTTTTTTAAAAATGAGTGGCTGATACATACAGTAAAAATGATGGCATTCTTTCTAGAAGTTTAGGTTGTGTTTCTATATCAAAATAGATGGTTTATGGTTAAGTTGATTGAAACGTAGGTATTTAATGATTATATCAAGGAATTCTGCTTATTATACTCATTTAAAAAATGTTTTTAGCTTGTAAAAAGGGCAGATGGCAGGTATCCTATCTCTTTTCGTAAATATTGTTCATCTACCTAAATTTTTCCCACACCCACTGAAGTTCTTGCAACATCTTCTAGCCTCAGTGATATCAAACACTAATCATCAATATTGCTGCTAGGTTCATTGAAACTATTTAACTCTGTAACAGGCTCTGTACTAAACTCTTTACAGGCATTATCTTATTTAATATTCTCAACAACTTTCTGAGTTAGGCACTAATACTGTCTCCTTTTACAAAGAAGGAAAGCCTGAGGTGGCATGATTAAATAATTCAGCCAAAGTCACACAGACAGTAACAGGAAGAACTGGGTGTTCAAGCCAGATCTTTCAGATTCTGTGTTCCCAACCAATAGTGTCCACCTCCATGGCACAGACAGGAGGCAAGAGTGGAGATGCCACGGGGCTGGTGGAGGTGGCAAAGATGTGGATAAAGGAATGAAGAAATGACTGGCACTGAAAAGCACCATGGGGACATAGAATAGGTCGGAAAGGAGAAAATGGCATTGGGATGAATGGGAAAAAAAAAGAAAGCCTGAACTGAAGCAGCGGGAATAAAGCAGAAACTGAATAACCAGAACTTAGGGATCGTTTGGACAAGGGGGTAAGAGACCGGGCATCCCGATGACCTGTAGTTTTTACCTTTGCTGCCCAGGGAGAACGGTGATGCCATTCATTGAGAATAGAAGGTATCATGAGTTCCGGGAGGGAGGGAAACAAACAAGTTAGTTTTGGGGCATCCAAGTCTTGCAAGGCCTGGCCTCATGCCTTCCCGTCAGCTCCTACCACTCTTCTGGTCGCCTGATCAGAGATGAGCATTTCTAGAACCCATTCACTTGAGGGACCGTTACTCAAGTCAGTGATACTCCAATGAATGAATTCCTACCAGTTTCCCTCCACCAGCTGATATCCACCTTGAGAAGGAGATTTCTGATAGAGATTTTTTTTGTGTGTGTGGTTTTTCCAAAAGCGTAACTATCATGGTGGAAATCTCACTGTGACCAGGTCACGGAAGAGCTGTTAGGAGCTGACAGGTCCTGTGTTACTCTCACATTATAGCAGCTGACTATATACTATTGGCTCTGACCTTAATGTAGGTTTAAAAATATATAAAATCACGAGCACATTAAGTCTGCACTTTTTTGGGGGTATATTCTGATGATAAATTTTATTGTGGAAATATCTGACAGGCCGCATACACTTTTAGGGTGTAGTGAAAATGGAATTCCTATAGGAACATATACTGTCTAAGTTTTCCTCCCAACTTTCAACTTCTCAAGGCTTCTGACTGTATCGGGACCATATCTGGGATGATTTGCTCTGAAATAAATCCATGAAATTCACTAGTGTATTAAAGCCTATAAGACAGCCCTCTTCTTTCTCTCACTTTATCTTTGAAAAAGGTGTGCATTTGTTTTATATAAATATACTCCGAGAAGGAGCAAAGTCATAGCCAAGGACTGGTTTAAAATTTATTTTCAGAGGTAGTGGGAAAAGTTGCATGAAATTCTTAACTTTTGTATTCACGTCGAATACCTAGAATGTTGTTCTATGAGCGAAGTCTTAGTCAAAGCCTGGTTTCAGACGGGGATGTACATTCTGGGAATTTAGAGTTACGTTAAAGAGAAGAATAATGGAGAGAAGAGGAAAGAAAGATAGGTCTCCTTTGGTGCATATGCAGACAACATATGCTCTGAGGCCTGCTACATCCTGTTGAAACACTGCTGACAGATTCCAAATGAGCAAGAGAGAGGAAGTCAAGAATTAACAAGCAGCTAGGAGACTCCACGGTGAATCGTTATTCAAGGAGCAAATGTACTTGCCTATTAAAATAAATGACAAGATGTTTCAAAGAAGGAGAACTGTAGTCTGATTTTCTCATTCAAATGTTTTCAAACGCCTACTATGAGCTGGTAGAGTGATAAGTGATGATCGAAAGATGAAACTTACACTGTTTTGCTTTCAAGATAATAATATGAAACAGAATGGGACAAGTACTATAGAGAAATTTAAACAAACTGCTATGATGAGCACAAAAGGATTGGGCGATTAATTTAGATGAACATCAATTAGATCTAATAACACAAGACTCTTTTGGGGGCAAAAATAACTATAGGTTGGCTAACTTTAATACTGCATTTGACTTGGAAAGAGGCAAACATCTCTCACCATCACACGTTCCTTGGGGATTATGCTGTCCTTATAGTTTTTTTTTTTTTTTAATAGCTATGGTACACAATAGAAAAGCATGGGTTAAGAGTTGCATGAAGGAAAGAGTGTATATTAATTTCTGGTTAAACTCTTACTTTAACAGATGTAGCAAGTTTCAAATATTCTATTTCTATATTATGGAACATTATTTGATCCTCATGCCAGGATAGAGGATAACTCGCAATTTAACATTCCTTCAAGATTTCACTCTAGCAAAAGGAGGTCACCGACTAAAGTGTGACCCAGCAGGAAATTGTTTCATGTGGGACCTATTGTATTTGCCATGCTATTCCTTATGTGATTGGCCTGGGCGGTCAGGCAGGTATGTGAAGCCAGTGTCAAACATGTCACCTACCGGTAGATGTCGTGACTGAACATAAAGACCAGCTCTAGGCCCACTGTAGTAGACGATACCACAGTCAACGTAGTGATGACTCACACCCGTCTGCATCCCTTCTAACCACGTCTGAAAATCTGAACCGGTAAGTCTTAGTCAGTTGGACTTCTGTCACAGAATGCCATAGACGGGGTGGCTTACAAACAACAGAAATGGATTTCTCACAGTTCTGGAGGCCGGACATCCAAGATCAAGGCTCTGACAGACTCAGTGTCTGGTGAGAGCCCAGACCTTAGTTCACAGACGGCCATATTCTCTGTGTCCTCGCAGGTGGGAAGGGTGGGGGATCTCACTGGGGCCTCCTGTATGAGAACACTAACCCCATTCACGAGGGCTCCAACCTCACCACGTAATTGCCTCCCCAAGAACCCACCTTCAAATACACATTGGAGATTAGGTTCCAACATGGACATTTTGTGGGACACACCCACTCCGTCTACAGCAATGAGGAACGCTCTCAGTGACCGTCACCTGTGCTGCTCTTTGGCTAAGTGCCTTCCCCGACCAGAGCCTCCAAGAGTCAAAAGCGCCTGGTGGTTGTCATCTTCCCCAGCAGTTGTCAGTGACCAGTGTCGGCTGGGTGTGGGCGAATGACAGCCAAGCTCCCTTGTCTCTGATGGGGAGAATTCTAACTCAGACCACAGAGGTCCCCTGCAGAATTGGCTGAGGTCCAGCCATTGATTCCCTCTACTTTTAAACATCTATCTTTAAATATTTTCTGGTCCACTCCAAATGACAATGTTAGAAACCACTTCTGAGGAAGGTTTTGAGGTTGAAATTAAAAAAAAAAAACAAACAAACAAACCACAAAGCACTTTTGAGAGAGATTTTGAGGTTGAAATTAAAAAACCAAAAAAACCCCAAAATTTTTGGAAGTCTAAATAAAAAAACTTGCAACACACATCATAATCTTACAAAAACATTGGAAACCCTTCCATATGATCAGAATAGAATCAGAACCATTTAAACCTTCAAAGCCATGTCTCACACAGGAGCTAACTAACCTAAGTGCTCTATTTCTCTGACCCACAGGTGGGCAGGGAAACTAAACATAAACTTGAAGCCAGTTCTTGGTGGATACCTGGAGGAGGAAGAGCATCGCCACCGGTCTTCTCCGGCTTTGTGATCTGGTGCAGTACAGCTCTGCAGAGACGCCAGTCACAGCTACACAGGCACCCCGAGTCATGGGGCAGAGGCCATAAGACGGCATGAAGGGGGCCAGCCTTGGGTGGCATGGACAACCGAACTAACACAGTCCTCCCGGGAGGGTTAGTGCTTCAAATCAAGAGATGCTGAAGTAAGTGAATGGACTTTTTCCTTCTTATATATAACGACAAGGTCAAAAGGGAGAGGGAAACGACCCAGGTGTCAGAAAGCCACAACATAAGAGGGAACCAAAAGCAGAGCAATGACCTTGGGAAGTGGGCCAAGATGGAATTGGCCCAACCAAGACAGAAATTCAGACGGCTGCAAAGCACTGGGACCCCAAAGGGCTGTCACTTCTGGGTAGAGAAGCTCTGCCTACCAGCCCAGGAAAGAGTCCAGGACACCTGGGCTCCCCTAGCCTGCTCTCCACGGTAGGGCCTGAAACGTGCCTCATGAAGTGCGTGGATCACTATATTACCACTGTCTACCTGCTGCCAGAATCCCGAGCTCAAAAATAATGTAAAAACTGTTCCCAGACAAAAGTAAGAGTATTGAAGATTTGACAACACAATTAATCATCTTGGTATTACGCACACATACAGAACCTGCCCCAAACCATTAGATCTGCCTCTTCACAGGAACACATCAATTTCTATTTCCTAACGGTTTCATGGTTGACAGGGCTGAGACAAGATTTACAATTCCTATCAAAAGAAATTCTCTATTTTTATTCTATATGTTGGTAATTGGTATCATAGTTTTACACTTAGCATTTGATGAGGGAAAGGGATTGGAAAACGTGAGAATGTGTGTCTATGGGGTTGCCCCAAGGAGGGGAAAAGTAGTAAACAAGGGCAGTGATAGTAACAGCATACGTGTGTGCGCACACACACTTGCAATCAATGACAATAATAAAAAACACTTAGGTTTATAAAAGTACGTGGTTTTCTCTTAAAGTTTCTCATGTCACTATTACAATAGTCCCAGGAAGTCAGCAGAATACAAAGTATACTCCTATACTTTTTACAAAAGCAAAGATTCAGTGATGAAGTAACTTCCCTAAAGCGGAACAGCTACAACTGAAAGCAAGCCTGAACCTTTGCAGGTAATGGGGTTTTATACAACCTTCTTGATGTGCCATATTGTTCAATATCCTTGAACATCTGAATTGGAAATATTCTTTGTCCATGCTCTAACTCTAATAGGAGCAGCTAAAATAGCAACCCACAAACGACCTTCCATGAGCATAGAGAATTATGAATGGTCAGACGTGCTCATTCAGTAGTCTAAATATTAAAGTATATTCCAGTGTGCTAAATGAAATCTAACTCCATCATCATAGCCCAGATATTAATCATTAGACACACACATAATTCATTCACTGACTATTAAAAGCAACGGGCGGTCCCCTCAAAATGAATTTGGCAGAGGCATTCCCCTTAGGGTGTAAAAGGTACCCTCAGTTTCCTCGCTGGTCTCCTGTTTTTTCCTGTTAAAATCCACGCTCCATAGTTGTTCCAGAGTCATCTGCCCAAACATAAATTTGACCACATCTCTTCCGCTTAGAAACACTCAGTGGTTTTCTACTGCCCGAGTCCGACCCACCCCCTTGCCCAGCACTTGTTCCCTGGGACCAGCTGTGCTTCTCCCCACTCTCATTGCCTGAGGTTCCTCGTCTCGGACAGCAAGTTGAAGCCATTCCCAAATCCTCCCGTCCCCATGGCTTTTCTCTGTTTTCTTTCTTTTTCCAAACTCTCTGCTTTTTATTTTCTCAAAGCAAATACCTTTTTACCTTATTCTATGTATTCCTGTAAGATTCATTTTACATCGTGGTTCCTTTGGAAGACTCACCTTCTTCTGGCCAGCAGACTGAGGATCCTCTTCTTATGCTGTCATCATTCCCTATCCGCATCTGTCATGGACCCAGCCAGTTGTTCTGTGACCACCGCTACCTCTACCTCCACCTCTACCTGTAATCTATCTCTATCTCTAATCTATCTCTACCTCTAACTACCTATATATGTCCATATAGATATTTTTTCTCTTACTAGAGTGGGGTTATGATGATTTATCTATCCTCTTTGAATTTCCAGCATCTAGTTTAAAGCTAGACACACAGCAGGTACTCAATACATGTGTGCCTACCTAAGGTGAGATGAGATCAAATTATCTCCTTTAAAACATATTTTCCTATTTTTCTTTCATCTTTGTTTATATTAAATTTGATCTATTCTTTTTTGTACTATTTTCTCTTTAATGTTCCCCCTCCCATTCAATTCTGTGTCAAGCCTCTCAACTCTTGGCACAAAAACTAGAATAAAGTAACTGATTAGAGCAGGATCATTCATTTTTTCCTCAGCTCTAGGGCCATAAAATAGGTGGCGATAGAAAACGAAAAGAACCCACTTTGTTTCTGTAAAGGTTCCCAGGCGAATAAGCCCAATCAATTTCCTTCTCCAGAAGTCTCAATGTAATAAAACTTGCAGAAGGAAATTGATTAGGTATTATACCAGACATTGCCTACTGAGTTCCTCGATCCTTCCTCCCTTCTCCCTTTTTAATCATGCAATAAAAGGGCTGCCTGGAAACACGAGAAAAGCTCTGTCACTGGCCTCACTAATTTCATGATGGAAGAAACCTGCATGGTATGTTATAGCAGCACTTTGGGGCCCATTTAATATTTATGGGTGCTAAGTGATTTGTGTCTTTCTATAGTTGTCACCAAAGAGGAAATGAATCGCAGTTTCTCTTTTCATAACTTGAAGAATCAGGTAAAAGATCCTCTGTCTCCAAAAATGATATACTAAGCATATTTCCTTGCTAGTTCACTCAGTGGTCAGTATTATTGTTGGGTTCACTTGAGAAAAAGAATTGGAGGTATTCATTGAGCACTACACCTGTCAAAAACCTTAAGAGCAAAAAATTCAAATAACACCTTTTTTTTTTTTTTATGAAGGACAGAAAGAAGTGATTGCTTGCATAAATTTATAAAAAGCATTAGCTATTATTACCCGAAAAGGCATGAACTGGAGTTCGCTCACTGGATTGAGAGGAACATGGCCCTAATGAGACAAAAGCATGGATGAGGCCTCTCAAACAGCCTGCTGCTTTACACAGGGACGGGGAGCTGAGGTGTGATGTGGACCGGGGGCTGCAGCAAAACACGTAACAAAATGCACGCCGGGGACCCCAGGGGTGGTCAGTGAGATGCTCTTCTCACCGGATCAATGCCACCTATCAGCGCTGTGAGAAAAAGTCCTTTCAGACAGTCCTTCTCCGCTTCCCGCCCAGGTCCCCCGTGAACCCCTTATGTGATCTCGAGAACAACGGTGAATTATTCGGTGTGGGGGAAGAACCAGCCAACACCGTGCATTGGGAGGAACGCGGGCTTTGGAGGCAGACACTTGTCTCCAGTCCCAGCCGTGCTGCGGCTGCTCTGTGACAAGAATCTGAGCAAGTTCCTTAAACCCTCCAGTTGTGATTCCCACCTCACTGTTTCTGAGAGCGCTGTGCAATGACGTAAGACGGAGTATGTAAAGCGCTTAGCACAGTCCTGTCGCTTAAAATTCTTGGCCAGGACTTTCTCCCCCTGACAAACGGAAGGCAGAAACAATAACATAATTAACTGTGATGAATCAGACTAATCAGATACAAATCACACGACTGATGGCAAACTCATCCGACTGGGAGAGTAATGACTGCTAGGTTCATCTCACACTGGAGGAAGCAGTACCTGGTCTCTGCCTGTATCCACAACCTCCGTCTCATGGCCTCCTGTTGGGAAGGTGGTCCTTCGAGTTGCTCAATCCAGATGTGGACCAGTAACTCACATCTGTAACTCACACCTACGGAGTGCTCAGGACACTAGATGTGGGGGAGACAGAGATGAAAGACGCAGGGCCCCTGGACACTCATTGAGCTCAGACAACTAGGGATTTGGTAGATTGTGGGGGTCGGGGGAACTCAAGGCCATTATGTATCTTCTGCTGTCTTCTCCTTCAAAGGCCACGTGCCCTGGGACGCATGCGATGGTAAGCTTTCATCAACCAGGATAGATATAGTTGCCACACACTCACAAACCGGGGAAGACTAAAAGCCACATGCTCCAAATTCCCCATTTGGCGGAGAGGGGGAAAGAGGCCCAAAGGGGGTGCATGATTTTCTCAAAATTCACATACTGGTTGTTGGCCGAAAGGGGATGATGCGTACATAGGAATGTTTGCATTTTTGCCTGTGTGGGGTCTGCAACTTCAGGCTACTGGCTCCGTGGGAACCTAGGACATTGATCTGAAAAACAGTTCCAAGTATGTGCCCCACTTGGGTGGCTCTTATCTTGAAGGCAATAGAGACGGTTCACATAGGACATTTTGGTGGGGAACCCGCTTTCCTTCTTCCTCGTTCAGTTTTTCAGAGCCAATGTCACGGATGAGGCTGGACTTCAGAGGGGAGAGAAGGGAGAGGGGAGGCCTCTCGGTACCGCCCACTGAGCTTCCTACCAATTGTGACACGTGCCTTTGTTCCCTGCCCAACACAGGATCTGAATATAAAAAGGTATGAAGCCACTGGCTAATAAAACATTTTTGAAGCCCTAAGTGGACAGGATTACTGTTAGAACAGCATTTAACACATCCATGCTTTCTACCTTTGATTCCCTAGAGGATAATATCATTGATTCCTCCAAAAAAATGATTAGAGTTTTGATGGTTTCTTTGGTTTACATTTTAGTGCCATCACCATATATCTTTGTGTGACAATTATGCTAAATAATGAATTTAAAGGTTTGAAATGATCACTTCTTTTTTTTTTTTTAACCATAGAAAAGGTATGATTCTTCAAAAGCTGAGTGTCACCTTTACATTTCTGCTCTGGAGCAGAAAACGAGTGAGTGTCCTCTGTTTGCTGGAGATTGTAAAAACTACCATCTCTGCAGGGATCGCATGCCAGCGCCATATCTACTTATCTGAGAAAAGGAAAGACAAAAAGGAATAGTGACCCCTTTGACTTAATTAGCCTGACTGAAGAGTCCAGGCTCACGTGCTCCTCCTGTGTATGTGCAAGGAGGACGTGGGGATGAGAAAAAGCTCTGTCATTACTTCTAAGTCGCCTAATTATGTTTCTTCCTGACAGTTCACCTTTTCAATAACTTTACAACAGTGGCATCTAGTTTGACAGTTTTCTGTTTATTCCACCTTTCTCCCCACAATATTGTTTTGAAGTTGTTTTATCCTTGAGAGGTAAGTAGGACTGAACTTTGAATTCTAGCTTCTGAGTTATAATGTGGGAAGTAGAAATTACATTTAGTATATTTATCCAGAAGGATCAAGAATTAAACGATGTTCTGATTAACACACACAAACACACACACACACACACACACACACACACACACACACGGATTCCTGTGGTGACTTCTCTGGAGAGACCCTTTAACCAAGGTCAACACCTCAGCAGGGACTGAATCTAGCTGTCACTTAAAAGACGCTGGTGTGGATTGGTTTCCAATGGAATGAATGACAAGGGAGCAGAACCAGGGTATGAGATAGAAAAACAGAATCTGCAACTCTGAGGCTTGGGGACTTTTCCTCTCATGAGCAGATGGTCATACCGCCTACCGGAACTTACTAGATCATCCTCTGACACTCAATCCATTTGCTTCATGCTCAGGGTTTTCAATGAGTCCTGCAAGACTCTCTGGAAACCTTGCAGGAGAAAGGCTGTACTACTGCACATGGAGCTAGAGTGACTTTGTAAACACTAGATTCGCAGGTTCGGCCTTTGAACAGGCCTTTCTAGAACATATTATTTATGCAATTTGACATTTAATTGCAGCTTGAGTTTTGGTAGGCCTTCTTTTCAGAAAAATTCCTGAATGCTATATATACACTATACACTAGTTGATATGTAGGACTGTGGTATATATGGAAAATGTTACAACCCCATTAATTTCTACCAGTAGTGCTTTTAAAGAACTTGAAATGCATCAGGACAGCTGTGAAGGCACGAAGGTGGGGGGCAAGCAGTAGATGAAATGAGGGGAAAGAAATGCACTGCGCAGACGAGACAGAGAACTCAAAAAGCCTCCCTGGAGGTTGCAGAAACACTTCTAAAGAAAAGAACTGAGTACTGCAGACTGAACGAGGTACAGTGAAACAGACCAAACTGCTTATGTGCTATGAAAAGCTGGCAACGTCGGAAAGATGGTTACTATTAGTAACAGTAACGGATGCAGATTGTTCCTTTTTCACGTATATTGTAAGCCGAGTTTTGAAACTACAGTTCCAAAGCAAACTAGAAAATCTGCTATTCTGGGGTGAAAAGTCTTCCCGTCTACAAAGAGATCACACCCCCTTCTTTACCAATGTCCCAATAAAGATGAACTGAATGGCACCGAATGTCAATGACAAAAGCATAGCTGCACTTCTCCAGGTCTTATTTCCATTTTGATTAAATTTCTTCCTTGCCCCAAACCTCTGAATCTCTTTAGGCTCATCCTTATTTCATTTCAGTCCCCGGTACTATGGATCAAGGCTAATTTGGCTGTCTGGGTGCTGTTACCCTACGCTGTTTTTCATCTTCTCTTGCCTGTTTTCTGGCTTTACAATTCTGAAATATCTGGGCCTAGGAGTTGCAGCTCGTTGATCAGATTTACCTTAAAATACCTTTGATTTAAATAAAAAATACAAGAAAACTTCCTGGCATAGAGGAGAGAGACCTACCTCCGCAGAAGGGTTGACATATAGTGTCCGCCACTTATGGACTGTGGAAAGTTAGAAAAGTCTTTTCACCTCTCAGACACTAAGTTTCCTTGTCTGCAAAAGGAACGTGATGGAGCTGTTAATCTTGAAGTTCCCTCCACAGCCAACAATCTTATTTTTTGGGATAAAAATCGACCGTCCATGTGATGTTGAGTAAAGCAGAAAAGCAGAATATCTACAGCATTACCCATAGAATACCAGCATTTTGGACTTGCAAGGGAATCTTAAGGTGCTTCTAGCTCACCTCTGTTTTGACATTCGAGGAAACTGACGCCCACGGAGATGCAGTGGCCCAGACACACAGTGGCAGACATGGCAATTTAACATATTACATATTTATAAATGGAGACTTTAATGGTTTAAGCAATGATATTACAGGAGAAAGCTTATAACTGTCTCCTTAGGGGGTTTGGAGGTACTCAGAGGCAGAGGGTTGGAAGAGGTCTCCGTATTAATCAGGGTTCTTCAGAGACAAAGAACCAGTAGGAGGTCTATAGCTATCTATATCTATAGACCCATGTCCCACCTCAGGCAGGTGGGAAGGAGACAAATTCTCCCTTCCCTTGCTCTTTGTTCTATTCCAGCCCTCAAGGGAGTTAGATGATGCCCACCCACTCTGGGGAGGGTAAAATGCTAATCTCATCTAGAAACATCCTCACAGACAGGCCCAGAAATAATGTTTAGTCTGGGCACACCAGGGCCCGGTCAGGTTGACACATAAAACTGACCATCACAGTCTCACATACCTGCCATATAAAGTATAAACCTACAAGTCGGGTGATCGAAATGGACAAAACACAAAAGCACCACAGAAGAAGATGGATCTTCCCCCGTATGCCGGTTGGTATAATTAGATGAAAGAGTCCGGCCTGTATGGTCAAACCTCAGAAATACCATGCTTTTAAAGAAAAAGGTGTTAGGAATCCATGTGCTTTTCAAGGAATTATCAGCCACATGCACCTCAAAAGTAAACCGCCTTCAACGATGCCATAGGCAATAGCTTGCTGATGATGTTTTAAGTGCTGCGGTACCAGCATATTGCAGTTCACTTAAAATATAAATAATGTAAGATTAATTCCTGTCTCAGAAACTGGAACATGTTACTGACAAATGAAATTAGAAGTGCGTGGGTTTGCACGAAATCTAGAGTCAAAGAGAAGGGATCGGTTTGCATCCCTCTAACGCTGTGATATGAGCAGTGGGTATACTCAGGTTGTAAGACTGGCCCCAATTCCAATGCAGAAATAGCCAAGAGTGAGAAACCACTGATCACGGGACTTGGTAGAACATGTACTGAAATGCTCATTCATCCACCTGCGTTTTCGCCTCCACGCACTGTGTGGCCTTGCGGTGTGTAACTGAACACATCTGCAGACTGGAAGGACCTGCGCCATCTAGGACGAAGAGGTCTGGTACGATTTCCAAAGTGTAGTAAGAAACTGAAGCTCTGGTAGACTATTGCCTGTGAGTTTATAAATCAGGGAGGGCTCCAGAATGTGAAGGCCTCTAGGAAATCACAGAAGTATGCAGATTAAAGCAGTTAGAAAAAGTAACTCTTGAACCAGCGTCCCTCCCAAAATGCAGCCAGCTCAACAGGACATTACGGAGCCTTTATTTGAATTAATATTTGGGTTTCATGCCTGACTTCCTACAGATGTTCCACCCCGCCCACCACCCCAGGATTCACAAGGAGGGCATAAAATCAAAGAGAAATTGACAAATTTTTGGATATTAAAATTTCCCTGCAGAAATGGCACAAAGTTAAGGTAAATTTTGATGAGACAGAAGAAATGCTCCTTACAAACCTTGCTTCCATGGGACCAACATGGCCTAGAGGACAGAGGGAGGCCCCACATACCAGCGCAAAGTGCAGTGCAAAAGGCGAGCACCACAGACCTCACCATTTCCCTGAGTCCACTCTACTAAGATTAACAGACATCCTAGTGATATATATATTTTTTCACTTGGGAATAAAGTTAGCACGGTTAAGGAAAAAAAAAAAGATTAAAAAATTACAAACCCTAAACACACGCATTTTGATTTTGAGAACTGAGTCCCAAACCAAAGAAAACAAAACAATCAAGAATTTTATCACATGACCACACCAAGTGGAAATATATAGGTAAACACCACCACCAAAACAAACAACAAACAAAACCAAACCCAAAAGCGTAGATTTTAGGGCCAACCTAATCGGAGTAGGCATGCCAGCTCACCACACTGCCGAGGATTCTAAGTTAGTTATCTATGTCTTAGATTTATTTTGGTTATCAGACAGCATGTAACAGAGCGCGGAGCATAAAGCAAAAGCATTGGATAAGTGGCTGTTGAATCGATGTGCTAATTAATACATTCAGCAGATTTGGCAACTACTGAGATTTGTTATCATAACCAAGTCAGCAAGCCATGTTAGAGGCCACAGGCTGTGGCCAGGACCCAAGGTTCGCGTGGGTGCCGGTGAGACTCCAGCCTCACACTTTGGAAAGGACGGACTTCGTAGCGTGATGCATCCATGAATCAAAATGCCCTCCTTTTGTTTAACATGATCCCACACCTCAGGGTGATTAGCTTGTCGGGTGACCCTCAGCACAGCAGGAAGTAAGGAAACTGAAATACCATGAACATTACATTAACGGCCCTTGGGTTCTGCCGTTGGCTGTCGAGAAGTTATCTTTAGAACAACTTCTCTTCCACAGATATAATAATACCATTACGGCTAGTGACCACGTTTACATGGTGTAGATAGCACAGAGGCTTTTTTCTCTCTCTTTCATTTTCTTCTGTTTTAGAATAACAGTGAGAATCATTAGCACTCAGGTCAGTTTAGACCGGAAGGAACATACACGTCATCTGATATCTGGGAAACTGAAATTCACAAAATACGTGACTCTCAGGGCAGAGTGATAATAGATATTGATGCTAAGGAAAAATACTGTAAGTAAAAGAGAAGAACGTGCTCAGCTCAGTTGGTGAACGTAAAGAATACCGGGGTGTCTCCCTTCATTAAAATGTACAAGGTGGGTGTGCGAGAAGGTGGGAACCTATTAACTTTGATGTGGATGAAGAGAATACAGAAGGTAGGCATTTTCAGTTACACCAGGAGTTACAAGGATGTGGGAAATAAAACTTTGTCTAGCAGGGAAACCTAAAGATGTGGGTGTTTCAATTACAGAGGCGGTAATGGAAGTTCAAAAATAGAGCAGCACAAGCTGTAGTGTGGGTGGGCACAGAGGAATGGTAGCAAATGCAAACAAGCTTACGTATTTCACTCTGGTTTTTAACATTATTCAGGTATTAGAAAGCTTAGACTTAGTTCCCAATCTGAGCTGTACTTTCATACTCCTCATGAGATAACTGATGATTTTCAGGGACAGTCTCAGGCAAAGTCAAACACTACTCAGTGTAAAACATTTTGGTCCGCTCCTTGTTGTTGCTGCTGTTACTATTATTACGTTTTGACCACTCGTAGTTAGGTGAGTAATTGCGAGATAGCAAGAGGTCTGTGTGTAGTTGCTAGCAGATTCACCCAGATTCTGCCAAACTGTCATGTAAAATGATAACTAATAAAAATACCAACCGGATTGGAATAATTTTAATTAACCTAGTGGCAGCCTTTGCTTTTAATTTGCTAAAGCAATCAGTATTTTCTGGAGCTATGTCCACCAGAGAGAAGCAGGCTCAGCAGACGCATCGAATGTGTGAGACGTGAAAGACGTTCTTTCCCGCACTTGTTTAAACCGGAGCTGATGCTTGGCTGGAGCGTTTGGTGGTGCCCAGGCAGCCAGACTCTCCACAATAACCGGCCCCCTGAACTCTTGTGGAGAGCAGAAAGACGGATGAAGGCAGCGAGAACATGCGTTTTATGTGCAAATATGAAATAACCACCTCTTTAAATACCTTTTAATAAAAATTTTCCTTTGAGACAACTTCAAAGGATTAGCATCTTTTTATGCCCATTATTCCTTATTTCCTTTCTCAGAAAAGCTCCAGGTTAGCGGATTTTTCCATAGCCATTTCTTGAAAAATCCTCAAGGGAAGGTTATTAAACACGCTTATGTCTCAGTGCAATAGTGATACGAAAGTTCTTGAAATATATCCAGAATATCATCATTGCTGCTTGGAAACTTACAAGTGTTTACAAGCATATATGTATGTACCTAGATGACGGTTTTGTTACATTGGGCTCCAGAAGTCCTGCTGTGCAACTGGAACTTAGCACTCCTCTTTGTAAATGGCTACGTGATTTCCATTGGCAATGACTTTTTACAGGAACCAACAGAGGATACTCTAAATGAGTTCAGGGAAGGACCCTCATCACTCTCTATCCACGTGCGGTACTCATGGCACGAGAGTGGGAAAACATCATTTAGATATAAGAAGAGTCAGCAAAACAGGTCTCACCCAAAATGACCTCACATGCTGCGTTTTGAACTTGCGGGGTCTATTATTTAATTCTCCGATGGCTGACGTGTATTTTGTCTTGTGAGTTTCACTTTGTTTTAATAGCAGTGCTCTGATTCATATATGGAAACTGGAAACTTAATAAAACGACGTCATATAGTTAGTAAACATTATGCAGAATACACATGTTTTACTATCATCATGCACTGAATCACAGAGTACTTAGGAAGCTGCTAATCTTCCTTAAGAGCTTTTCCATTTATAAAAATAGCCAATGTTTTGTCAATTGCCTGTGTGTTCATTCAAACGATTGTGAAAGCTGAAGTTTACTTATGTTCTGTGTGTTTTTTTTACCCTACCTATATAGGAAGAGTATTTGAGGCAGTTATTCCGTGGTCAACACAAGTGTGCTTCTCTGGTCAAAGTAAAATAAATAAGCAATAGCACAAAACAAGCTCCAGAAATTGAATAAGCGAATACAAAACCTCTTGGGGTAAAGAGAAGGATTTAAATATTGACAAGTCAATATTGTTTGCCCTTTTTATTATCAGATGGGGTTATTATGAGGATTAAATAAGATACCATATGTAAAGCAGGAAGCACAGTGCTTAGTACGTAATAGATGCTCAATAAATGATAGCAGCTAGTAAAAGGGAGTAATTGGCACCCAAAAGAGAGTGGTAATAGTACTCAGCAATTTAATAATCCACAAACAACTATCCATTAAGCAGCTAACACATTCTGAGCACTTTGTGAGTACCATAAAAATAGCCAAAAAATTACAGAACGTAAATGAGCACATGAAAAGGCAATGGCATTAGTCATTAGGGAAACGCTGATTAAAACCATAATGTGGTGCCACTACACACCTATAAGAATGACGAAGCTGCTGAGCCAGTGGATCTCACTGGTGGCTGGTACAAATGAGAAATGCTAGAGCCACCATGGAAAGCAGTTTGGAAGTTTCTCATAAAGATAAACCCTCACTTATCATTTAACCCTAATTCTAAGCATTTACCCGAGTGGAATGGAAACTATGTTCAAATAAAAATCTGCATGAGAAGGTTTATTGTGGCTTTATTTCCCCACCTTAGAAATTACCCAAATGTTTTCCAACTGGTAAATGTACAAATATACTGGGTATGTCCATACAGTGGGTACTGCGGAGAAATACCAAGAGACGTACTACCGACACACAGCAGACGTGAACTACAAATGCATGATGCTAAGTAAAAGAATCTAGACACAAAAGTCTACATGCTGTGTGGTTCCATCCAGGCGAAACTACAGAGACAGGAAACAGATCTGTGGTCATCAGGGGCTGCAGGGGGGAGGGGCTTGGCTGCCAAAGGTCACAAGGGGATTATCTGCGGCAGAGGACCTGTGGCATATCTTGACTGCAGTGGTGGTTATACAACGTTATGCATTTGCCGAAACTTATAGAAATGTACCCTAAAAGGGAGAATTTCACCTTACGCACATTTCATCTCAATTAAATAGACTAGGAAAAAAAAAAAAAAAAGAACTGTAGCCTGACCGTGAAGGACACAGATCTTGCCACCGCGTGCCTTCAAATATAATGTAAGAGATGAGACTAACACACATAAATATAAGAATCCCGTGGAGTCGTATATAATTTGTTGCTGACTTAGGAGGTTTAGAGATAGGTATCAATTTGATTTCAAGAGGTCAACCGATCAATGTGGGAAGAGGAAAGATTAGGCTTCAATGTCCAACATCCGGAGGCTGGGCAGGACCTGGCTGGGCAGGACCTGGGGCGTTTTCCCTGCAGCCACATGAGTGACGCTGAGCAGGAATGAGGAGCCCTGCCCGACAGAAGCAGAGCTGGTGTGGAGAGGGATGAGACACCACTTGCCTCAAGACGATGGAGCCAGATTGCAGAAGGTCTTACCTTTCAAATAGAGCCCCTAATACGACACAATTAGAGTAAGCTCTTGAAAGAAGAGTTATCATAAAAAGCAGTGTTGTCAGATGATGATTCCGTCTCCTGTAGAAGACGGAAAGAAATGATCTTCTGACCCAACAGTGAAAGGGGACCAGGGTGTTCTTTACGTGGCAGACCTGGATCCCTTTGCTGAATTGACATCTTAGCTGATTGTCTTAATAACAGATACCCTGCGTTAAAAATGGGCTCTCTGGATGTCTAGCAAAGGGAAGTGCAGCTGCGTCTAGCAGTTGATTTCTACAGCCTCTGGGCATGAGACATCATATATAGAAACGGCTGTGTGGGCGGCTGTTTTCTTTTAGGACTGTGGCGACTGCTGTCTGGATTGCCACTCACTCAAGTCATTCCTGATCTCATAAATAATGAACCTTTGAAAACGCTACACAACATTGCTTTTCCGCTCCAGAGTTCAAATACATTTTGACCCTCCTGTAAGGGCACTGAGGAAAAGGCATCCCTTTCTCCGTGGGAGCTTCAATGTGAGTAGAGGGGCTGCAGTTTTACATCTGTGCCCCTGAATGCCTCAGCTCTCGCTGCGACGCTTTTAGCTAATAACCTGTACTTAGGAAGTTGTCCCTGTAGTTCAGTGACTAAGGCTCAAGAACTTGGGTTTCTTTTCAAATTCAACATAAGACCCTGGAGAATATGTTCATTATCCATCGCTGCGAATTCTAGTCAGAATCCTTACAGGGATTAGGGAGTCTTAATAGTATGTTAGGTTGTCATTTAAATACCTCATAATTATTCAAAACAAAGATGTCAAGATCAAACATGCAAAGCACAGCGATATTAAAGTAGGTGTGGCCCTGAGCCTTCCAGAAATCTATTAGTTAATCCTGGGACATGCTGTATTAAGAAAAAGTCAAATGTCTTGCTGAGCAGCAAATAGATGAACCCTACAAACAGCTTCAAGTGACAATGAGGCTAATATCAAATGCCCTTCATCAGAGAGTCCTAGAGGCCTTTACAAATGGCACAATATTAATCTGAACATCCCCCTGGAGAGGCATCAAATTAATTTCCATTTCAGAAATGGAACCCCTGAGAAAGAAGCATGTCCGCAATCACAACGAAACCCACTTTTTAGCACAGTCCAGGCCAGTTCCTACCAGCCATCTGTTCTGACAGCTACGTTGAGGCCCTGGAATAAAAGAGAGAGAGCATGAAGATGTCACAATGGAAAATGAACCATATGCCGTCAACACTTTGGGGCTCATTTAGGAATGAAGAAAAATTATATGGGACTACAATGCTCAAGGTCTTTACAATATGTGTAGGGTGGTGAGACGTTTAGGGGATAGCCCGGAAAACGCTATGATGATAAAGTGTGATTGAGGTATGATGGAAATACACAGGAGGAAAAGAACCCAGCTAGGGGACCAGGGAAAAGCTCACATAGGAAGTGAAGCTTAAGCGGAGCTTTGAAGGATTGTAGAGGTGATCTGTAAGAAGAAAAGGGATTCTATAGAAAACAAATAGCACAGACAGCAAGAAATATTATAATTGCCAGGAGCTGGAATACTAGTTTGTTGCAGAGGAGGAAGCCAGGTGTAAATTAGGACATGATTTTTGTGTTAAGCCAAGGAGCTTAAAGTTCGTACCAAGTGCTGGTTCGGGGAAGAGTTCGATGGTCAGTGCATATATTCATAGGAGATCCATAGCTCTGTCAGCATCATAGTACCAGTTAAGATTTTTGTAACTTACAAAAGGTTTTGTAAGTTACAAAAACTTGAACAGGCAGAAGCAATGAGTACATTGTCCTAATTAAATGAAGTATTTTAAAAAAAGAAAACAAAGTTGGTGTATCACTGGCGCACCTCTGTCATGCAGTTAGGCAAAAGGAGACATCAGTCAGGATGCTATGATCAGAGGAAGGCAAGAGATTTCAGAGAAACATAACCAGAACTCAGTGGTTAGTCGGACGGGAGGGGCTAAAGAGAAAAAAAAAAAAATGAGTGACAAATTTTGATTCTAAATCACTGGGCTTTTTGACCTTTTCAGTGATTTGTAAAGATAATAAACCAAAATAAGAAAGACAGGTTTCTAAATAGGAATCCACAAACGTGCTCGGTTTAAGATGACGATGAAACTTCAAGTCAAACAGGTCCAGGCACCCAGGACGCGAACTCATCAGGGACTCGAACCTGGGGCTTGAGGCTGCTCAACCGGCATCGAATGCTTAGTCCTGAGCAACAGTGTTTATAGAAAATGACTGGAAAGTTAGGCGAGGTGTCCTTTCTTCTAGAATACATCCACGCCGAGTGCTATGTCCCCTTCTATTATGCTGCTGCCCTCCTCGTGTGGCTTCTGTGAAATCTGCTCAGCCTTTAGACTTCAGCTTCGTGATGAAAACGAGTGCCTTACAATTCATCTTTGCGTTTACTGTGAGGATGCCGTGCAGGTTGGGTTTTTTGGGAAACGGATGCTGAGATGGAATTAGGACTGCAAATGTTATGTTGGGGGTAGCACCAGTGAGTAAAGAGTAAGACACAGGTGGGGCAGGTGGAACCGACAGGTAGCCCGGACCAAGTTTTTGTCAGCTCAGGGAAAAGCCCTGGAGCAAAGATGGCAGGATGGAAGAGTCCTGCAGGGGTGGAAATGGTCCAGCTCTTGTACCATTAATCTGCTGTCACTGCCTGGAGGCCACCCAGAGAAGAGCATGACCTTGGCCTGAAAGCTGAGGCAAGCCTTGAAGGAGGTAACAGCTGGAGGCAACGGTTGACTGTACCCCTCTCAGCTGGGCAGAGAGTCCTTTCTCAAAGTGGGATCTGAGCGGTGCAGGCTTGTCATGCGATTCTGTTTTTATGGGGCCATTGGGAGAAACAGCTCTGGGCTCTGATTTTTACTTTCTTCTACGTATCTGATTTTTAAATTTCCTTTAATGAAAGGTAGGAATAAATAAGGAAAAGATAACACAAGGGAGCAGCAGGCAGAGCTGAGGATAGGGCCCTGTCTTTTGACAGCGTTATCCATGCAGCTGATCGGCTTCCCGTCTATCTAAGGAGCTCAGAGCTAAATTTATGTGGAGCATAATGAATTTCATAAAACATATTGGAATAATAATCCCATACCTGCTGCATTTTCCATTTCTCGTGATTTCCTTTTTCCTTAGAAAGCACATAAGACGAGATCTCAAAGTAGAACTACCTTTCCATAGTTGACTTGAAGCACCCCATCACGGATCCTTTTATGACGTGGAATATATTACATTCTTAGTTGGGCCTCAATTAATCTAATCCAAACCAATAGGGAGAGACGATCATAAAATTGCTTCTTCAAACGTGAAAACAGAGATATATTTTTGTGTTCTGACTCTATAAACACCTGAATTGTACATCGAATCATTTGTGGAGTTTCATTGATCTGTACCCCTGAAGAGCTATTTACTAACACAACTGAGATTGCCTTTCAGCAAATGCCCGCGGCCCTGAGTTGGCTATTAAAAGCTTAACGAAGAAATAATGTTTGGAGGCTCCTCTCGTTCCCCCTTTCCCTGCTAGTACTTTATTAGCAAGGAGCCAATCCTCTGAAATTCCTCCGAAATTCACTTATGCTGGAGAGACCCGCCCATAAGGACCATTTGGCAGTCATGTGCTGTCGTTGTCAGTTTGGGAAGTGCCGTAATTACTGTGATGTGGGCATTAGGAAAGCAAATCCTCCTTTCGCCCTGGGACAGAGGGTTGGTCATGAGACTGATGTGTGGACAAGTGGTAAGAAGGATCCCTCTCCAGGACAAAGCTGTAGTGACCAGACGGGGCCTGTCATCAGACCTGAGAGAATGAACTTGCCACAGGGCTGAAGTGTGGGTGACACCAGAGACAGACGGGGTTGCTTCTTGCCAAGGACTGAACTATGTACTGGAAGAGTTAGCCTCAAAGGAAAGAGAAAAGAACCAAAGAAAATGACACCTGGGTTTTAGCACCACAAGCAGAATTGGCTACATAATCTGCAGGGACTGGTGCAAAATGAAAATGCAGGACCCATGTTGACAAATTAAGAATTTTAAGACTGGGACAGCAGAGCATTAAAACAAGCATGGGCCCTGCTGGGCTTGGGTCCCTGTGAGACTGACTGACTGCTGGCCTTGCCGTCGACTGAAAAGTTAAACACAAGAGAGATGAAGCATCTTCTGTCATTTCACAAATGAACGCCCCACCTGTCAGCCTGAGAAAGTTCTGCTCCTATTGCCCCGTCCTGAGCCCGGTCTGACCTATTGGCCCGCTGGGCTCTGGAAAGAGAGGTTGCCCATGAATGCAGCACTTACACACTTCCCACTCAGCCTCAACTGTTCCGCAGGGAGAAGATGGGAGAGCACCGCTGTACTAGCAAACATTCTGTATCCTTGTTGAAATATATGCTGGGCCGTATTTTACCCTGCACATCAACATTCGGGGTTCAGAAATTGGTTTGTTGTCATGATCGATTGAGAAGAGCTAACCCATTGCTTATCAGGACGTTTTAGGGGATCCAGACTTTCACGGCCTGACCTGGATATAAACACTGCCACTGCTACGAATGGTACAAACGCTGCGGCTACGGCTGTGCCGAGAGCAGTCAGGCACCTAGAGCTCACTCGGACGAGGTTCTAGCACCTCCCCAAAAGGAGTTTAACTGGAAAGGAACCACCCCAAGTCCACTGACTCGAAACAGTGTTGGGGTGGGGAGCCGGGAGGTGCGGACGAGGATACTTATTTTGAAAAAAAGAAAACAATTTCCCAAGGTGATCTGATGGTCTCCTCGTTAAGAACTGCTACCTACTTCAAATCCCTTTTTACCCCCAGCTGAGAAAACGGGGTACAGACAGGTGTTGCAACAAGTTCATGTTCACACAGGTAGTTAGACAGAGCTGAACTGAAACCCAGATACACTGCGTGCCCGCCCAGCCCTTTGCACAGTACTGGAGTTTGCAAACTGCTTTCATGTCTGTTAGTTCAGGGGAATAGATGACAAAAAGAAGGCAATTCAGACATACATAGTAATGAAAAATTTATTATCGTGTCAATTTTGATTTAGATGTGTAAATGTAGTAATGAAAGTATACCACAACTGCCAGGCTCTGAATATTTTTATTTCAGTGCCAAATGATTTCAGATGTTAATGAAGTTTCAGAACAGGTGGGCCCTGTGACCAGAACAAAATGTGTTTGGTGTTGAACTGAATACACCATGTTCTTTTAGTTGAAAATCTTAGAACTCCTGTTAGTGAATATGTCCGTAATTCAAAGGGAGCATTAGTATATATTCTCTGATTCTGTTAAAAGAGTTACAACGGTCTCAAATAAGAAACCAAGGTTCAGTATAGATGAATGGGAATTAAAAAAAAAACAAAAAACTGTTAGAAGACACATTTCCAACCTGCTTTCATAGTGAACTGTTTGGATACGTAATTTAAGAAAATGAGTCTGTGGCAAGTTACCCAGTGAATTGCTGAAAAATTGAAATACCTCTTGGCTGCTACCTCATTTTTAAGGGTTTCTATTCCCACACTCAGTAAGTCACCTGATAAATCAGTGTTACAGAGGACCCAGCCGGTTCTGCCACAGGTAAATCCTTAATGAAAGGCAGCACATGACAGACCCCTCCACCCAGACACATGGAACGGAAGAGTGTGTTTTCCTTGCAAACAAACCTAGTTTATACTGTACACGAGGGTCATTTTCCCATGACGGCAAAGGAAGAAAAATAATCACCTACAACGATCCAGCATCTAAAACATCTAAGCGTGAGTGCAAAGAGCCTGACATAGTGAAAGAACTCACTAACCAAAAGCACCTCTAAGGAGTTTCGTGCGTGACTGAGAACTCCAGAAGCTTTGTGAAGAGCCCTCACGGCAATTTACAGATATTTAAAAAATTAAATGGCTTCCTTGCATGAGGATTCTCAGAGGAACGTGCGGGATGAAATGCCATCGGTGCTCTGAGCTTCAGACTTCACAGCAGACATACAGATCCTCCCAGTAGTACCTGTCTTTCCAGAATTAGCCCACAACAGGGAGCCACTCAGCAGTGCCATTCCAGGATGAAAAGGAGACCCCGTGGGCCAGAGGATGAGTCATAGCTACACGTAAACATAGGAGTACAGGGACCACTCTCGTTTTCAGCAAACAGGTAACCACTGCTCTCATACTGTTCCATCCCCCTTCTCATCTGGGGGGGGCCCAGACTTTCTTCAGCATAGGGCTGAGGGGGCAATTGTGTCTCCTCATAAAACTCCAGCAAGTTTTAATCATTTTACCTCTGCTGTCATTTCTTCCTTCTGCTGTTGCTTCAGTTTCGCACTAATACTACGACGAGATTCTTTAATCTTGTAGGCATGTGTTTTGTGGCTTTTAAAGTTCTTGCCCTCTGAGAATACAAGTGGGAAATGGTGAAAATAATTCCTGGGGATGATTTTGATGTGGACAGGCATACAATTCAGGCAGATAAAGTAAACTAGTTGTAACCACGAGGATAACCGACGGGGTGCAGTTACACTCACCGGGTCACCTCACATGACTGGGGACCCCAATGTCAGTGGTCTTCCCAGGAGTTGCACGACGGTGGTTGTAGGATATATCTACTCAATGCTAATAATTCACAATTATCCCTCAGTAGTTTCTAAATCATGCTAATCCACGATCGATTTTACCGTCATATTCTTACTGATACCATTACCTCTTCAACATGTCTGCATTTACTTTTTTGCTACACCTAGGGGATAAGAGGAGGGAAAAGCTTCAGCACCCCTCTTCGGACTCGAGATGATTCAGACCAGGAACCCAGGAATAACAGAAGGAGGAGCAAAGGAGGCCTGTGAACAAAGCAGGAAAATAAAAACTCTCCAATTTGTATGTGTCAGAACTGGAGAAGCCATTAAGAATTAGTGGGTGAATGAATCTCAAAAACATTATGCCAAGTGAAAGAAGCCAGACACAGAAAGTCACACGTTATATGACTGCAGATAAATGAAATATTCAGAATAGGTAAATCCGTAGAGACAGAATGTGGACTGGTGGTTTTCAGGAGCTGGGGGAGGAGGTTAATCGCTAATGAGTATGGGATTCCTTTTGGGGTGAAAGAAATGTTTGGGACTACATAGGGAGGCGGTTGTACAACGGTGGTTGTAAATGGACTAAATGCCTCTGAATTGTTCGCATCAAATGGCTAATTTTATGCTATAAGAATTTTACTTCAATAAAAATAATTCTAGAAAGTAAAAGGGAAATCTATCTTTGTAATTTTTCTGTAATACTAAATTATTCTAAGAAAACATTTATTTTTAAAAATGGAATTAGTGGGGAGGAGGCATAAGTGTGACCTCTGCTTGGCTTTCTTAAGGCACAATGGGTAACTCTCCATGTTTCTGTTCCTTTACCTATCAAGTCATAGTTTTTAAAATTAAGTTACAAGCTGGTAGCCCTTTTCCTTTCATCTGTATTAATCTTGATTTGTAGTCAAAATTATCAGGTTCTTCCTTTATATCAATTGGTCCATCTCTTGCTTTATAATGTCTGAGTTCTGTTTCCTGCTTAGATTTTTCTGATTCCATCATTTGTTATGTTTGTTGATGTTTCCCCGCCCCCCTAAGGTTTTACTTTTTTATTATTTATTTCTCTTTTCTAATTACACTAAGTTGTATCACTGACGATATGTGATACTGTACATCAATGGTTTGCTATTCTACTCTCTGCTTGTGTGAGCTTGACTACTTTATATTTCATATAAGTGGGGTCATGGAGTGTTTTCCTTCTGTAACTGGCTTCTTTCTCTTAGCATAATGTCCTCGAGGTTCATCCATGTTGAGGCATATGGCAGGGTTTCCTTCCTTTTTAAGGCTGAGTAATATTCCACTGCATGCATAGACCACATTTTCTTTCTCCATTCATCTGTTGATGGACATTTAGGCTGTTTCCATATCTTGGCTATTTTGAATGACACTGCAATGAACATGGGGATGCAAATAACTTCTCATACTGGTTAGGAAGGTCATTATAAAAAAAAAAAGAAAAAGGTAAGTGTGGCAAGTTGGCAAGGATTGGAGAAACTGGAACCCTTGTGCACGATGGGTGGGGATGTGAAATAGTGCAGCCACTAAGAAAAACAGTATGGGGGCGCCTCCAAAAATTAATAAGAGAACTACCACATGATCCAGCAATCCTACTTCTGGTTACTTACCCTAAATAACTGATATGAGATTTTTTTAATGAAGCACCTCTGAAGACAAAGAGGACAGACAGGAAGGGAAGCCAAAAGCTGAGTTTGCTGAAGGATGTTTCGCAAACTCCTTCATGTAGTCATGTAGTGCCATGTAATGTAGACAGAGCAAAACATGGTGTAATCGCATTAGTCACTAGGTTTGTCTGAGCACATTTTGGGTTGAAGGGAAAACTATTGCTGAAATAATACAGGGAGTGTTATCTAGCCAAGTTCAGCTTTTCCTCATGTTATCTTTTCCAATTTGAGATTTGTTTTTCACTCTTTCAGGGAACATCCCCGTATTCAAATATTGGCTCCTGTAGGAAAACTTACTTTCTTCACTCATCTCACTCATCTTGAATCATGTGTATTCTACAGACACAAGGTTTTCACAAAGCCACATCCCTTTACCTACGCCATATGACATCCCTCTTAGTTTTCACACCTTCAGAACTAAAACTGTGTTTTTAATTTCTTTTATAACCATTCAGCGTACACAATAAGATGTTTAGCATAAAGTCAATTTTGCTAAATGCTTTCGATCACTATAATGATAATACGATGACAAGTGAGGATTAAAATAGATCACTATAGAAAAGCAGAAAGAAATAGAGTAAATGTGTAAGGAGAAAAATGTGATAGAGAAAAAACAATAGCATCCTTTCTTTAATCATATTGGAGGTAGATCAAAGCAATCGTGCTTCTGTCCACTACTCTCCTTTTTAAAGAATAAAAAATAACATCCCATAACTCTTAAAGAATAACATAATGTTGGTTCAAATTCTGGTTTTCCCCCCAAAGGTGAAATGAGATCTAGACACTTGGATTTAGCCTGTGAAGGAAAACTGGGTTAAACAAGGAGATAATGGTTTCTGACAACATTGCTAGTGCCATGCATTGTCAATGGCTTTTTGATGGTATTTTGTTGTTCAAGAAAATCACTAAAACCTCAACATTTTGGTATGTTGATACTAGAGAATGCAGAAGCGGGTATCATTAGGTTAAGTTAGGTGACTCAGATGTTTGTAACAGATATAACAATTGCTACAACTGGGCAAAAGCAGCTGCTAGAACTTAGAGCCATTTGCAGAATTCTTGAGAGAAGGCAACCTGTTCAATTTGTTTTGCCTTCTTCTCTGAGACATAGTATAACCACAGCAGCTCATAAGGTCTCCATCGTTTCCCAAAGACACGTGCCCAACTTGGTGCTAAGCTCGCTGGGATCTCCACCGTCTCAGGCTAGCATTTTAATCTCCCTCTCTTCCATTTCCCTCCTTGTGGGAAAAATGATGTTAAAAGGAGAGGCTGCCCCCAGGCAAACAGAATTGAAACAGCACATGACAAGGATCAGGTAGTTAGGGTTTGTGACCTGATAGACTATTCTGGGAATTTAGCTCTCACACTCGGAGACAGGGGGACGTGTGAGTTGTGAGGCTGACGTGAGGGAGAGATAATCGGGACGGCAATGTAAAGTCAGCATGAGTTCTCCATTACACAGAATGCTCTTCTAGGCATTTACGTACTTTTAGGGGTTCTGAGCTCTTTTTTCCCTTTTTTAAAAATTAGATCTCCCTTTTGGGCTACAGACATTTCATTCTTTAAAATCTCTCTCTCTTGTAATTCCCCTCCTGTATCTATCTCCAGCAGCATCTGCTGATAAAAACAGCCTTCCCAGGAATTTTCAGAGGCCAAATGATAAGAAAAGATTTTCGAAAAAGGCAAAAATATTAAAAGGGAGTGAGAGATTGCAAGAAACGCTGTGGTGAGGACATGCAGGCCTCATTCCCATTGCACTGAACACATTCTTCCTTCAATGAAACATGACTTTCACACGCAGCACACTTACAATCATTAAGACTTCTCTACACAGGAATGCTTCCCTTGCAAAATGAGGCATAGCACAAATGGAATGAGAATCATGCTCAACGGAGAATGGGAAATGCTCTATTGTGCCATAACATGCGCATATGTAGATCTCGTCCTTTCAATGCGGACTCCATCACTGGGGAGAGGAGCCTTCACTTTCTTAGGATTTTGTCTTCAGCATCAGAGCATCACCGCTTCTAATGCCTTCAGACACTCTCTATTCCTCCTGCTTAGTCATTACATTCATTGGCTGGTATACAACTCCCTTCCTCTCTCCTGCTGTGTTGTACACAGTTGCACGATCCCCAAACAATGGTTAAATTATTTCTTCTGCCTATGCCAAGTATGACTCTAGAAAAAATAATAGCATGAAAAATGGTCTTACTTTAATTTCATGATCTCTGCACTCACGTGAGCCATCTCTACCGCCCTCTGGAAAGCCTACGCTACACATGTAGTACACTCATTCTCCCTTTCTCCTTCATGGCTACCTCCTAACTTTTCCTTAAGCTTCTACACATTCTCATTGAGCTTCTGACTTTACTGAGAAAACAGAAAGAACCAGAGGAAATATTGCAAAGCTTTCATCACAGTCTCCATGAACCGACCCGTAAGGGAGTCCCTCAGCTCCGCCTCCTCTCCTATCATGTTGGATCAACTCTCCTTGAGTCCACAGAAGGCAGTGTGTCCACTGGGCACTGTATTTCCTAATTTCTCACACAGTCAAGGTCAATTCTCCAGAAATTCTTTTCTTTCTCTTGTATCATCATTTATTTTTCTCTCTACTAATCCACTCCAAGAAAAGTGGTGCTATTTCACCTGACTTTACAAATCCTCAGATTTTCTTTTATCCTATTCATCCTCTAGCTCATTTGCCGTGTTTTCTTGTTAAGCACAACGTCACTTCCCCCAATTCCTCTCCTTGGGTGTCTTTGGAATACGTCACATCCACAATTTCATGGCGTAACTCCAACAGTTAGGCTCCTTCCTCCACCCTCCTTCCAGAACAACTTACTCTCCTGGTTTTCCTCGTACTTCACCAGCTACAGTCTTCTTTTCTGCCTTTTCTTATCTGCACAAACTATAAGTCTTGGAGAGCCCAGGGCTCAGTCTTCAAACATCTCCCTTTCTGTATCTACAGAACTCTCGTGGTGATGTTTTTGGAGACATGTATTTAAATACCACTTCCCCACTAACAGCACTCAAGTATCTATCTCGAGTTTGAACCTCTTAGAAATTCAGAGTTAGTCATCCAGTTATCTACTCAACATTCCCACTTGGATATTTAGTTTTAATCTTTAATGAGTCCAAAATGAAACTTCAGCTATTTTCCCCCAAACCTTCTTTTCCTACATTTTCTATGTCAGAATAAACAGCAACTCCATGTTTGCTCAACTCAAACACACTGAAGTCATCCACTACTTATCCTTCCTCTCACATTTCCTGTATAAACCACACAAAAAGCCTATTGGCTCAAATTTCAGAATATATCCAGAATCTGACCAATTCTCACCACCTGTATCACCATCATCCAGGTCTAAGACACCATCTGTTCTTCCTGGATAACTTATGAATATTAATCTTCTACCTGATACCCCGGTGTATAGCAGCTAAAAATGTCTGTATAACAGCTGAAAATGTTATTTTTTTATCTACTATTTTTTAATAAGTTATTTGTAAAAAGTAGAGCATTTCAGGAATCTGCTCAAATGCTACCAATGGCATTCTCTTTCCCTCAAATGAAAGCCAATGACGTTGTAACTACACATAAGGCGCAGTAAGTCTGCCCCACCCCACCTGGTCACTTCACTTCTGTTTGCCCACGGGGCTCTTCCCCAGCTGTGTTCCAGTGTCAGGGCTTTTTATTTTTAATTAAAAAATTATTTTCAATTATAATTGACATTCAATATTATATTATTTTCAGGTATACAGCGTAGTGGTTAGACATTTATATAACTTATGAAGTGATCCCCCCGATAAGTCTAGTACCCACCTGGCACCATACATAGTTATTGCAATATTATTGACTATATTCCTTATGCTGTACTTTACATCCCCATGACTATTCTGTGACTCCCAATTTGTACTTCTTAATCCCTTCCCCTTTTTCATCCAGCCCCCCAATTCCCATCTGACAACCATCAGTTTGTTCTTTGTATTTATGTTTGTTTCTGTTTTGTTTGTACATTTTGTGTTTTAGGTTCCACATATAAGTGAAGTCATATGGTATTTGTTTTCTCGGTCTGACTTATTTTACTTAGCATAATGCTTTCTAGGTCCATCCATGTTGTTACATGTGGTAAGAATTCACTCTTCTTTATGGCTGAGTAATATACTATTATATATGCAGAACACTTTCTTCATCCATTCGTCCACCAATGGACATTTAGGGTGCTTGCCTATCTAGCCTCAGGGCCTGCGGTAAACTTCCACCAGATAGCTCTCAAATCCTTCAGATCTCTGTTGAGATTTTTAACATTCCAAACCTAATCCTGTGCCCACTTCCTCGCTTCATTTTTTTCTATAGCAATATTACCATCTGTCATACTATGTAATTCATGCACGTATAGACGGATGATTGTATGTGTTATTTTCTCTATTTGTTTCTCTGCTAGTCTCCCCTGTAGGATAAGCTTCATAAGGTGATGATTTTTCCTGTTTTGTTTGTTGCTGTATCTGAGATGTAGAGAACATGCCTGACACAGAGTAAGCATTTAATAAACACTCATTGTGGAATGAATGAAAGAATGAAGTAAAGATTACCATTGTGTGGACCTGACACATAGTTTTCTTATGATTATGAATGAGCACTCGGAAATCCACAGAATGAGAACACACTTCTAAATCTCTCCAACAGTTTGGATTATATTTTCAAAGGAAGTCAAGTCCATTCTGCTTCTCTTGGAAATTCTTCCAATCATAAGAATGTGGCAAGAATCAACACTCTGCAGTATGAAAAATGATTTTTCAGCAAGGCATTAAAATGTGAAGAATATTCCTCAAATCAGTTTCCCTTATGCAGGTGGTAAAACAAAACAAAAAACAAAACAGAACAGAACAACGGTCTCTGTCTTCAAATTCGGGAATGCTAATTTTTGGTATTCAAAGAGTTCTGTTTAAAGCATATGGCGAACAGACCCAGGGGGAAATTTCTTCACTGCTGTGTTTGCATTTATAGTTAAACAGTACAGTTTTATGCAACAGGAAATAGATTTTTGAGATGGCAAACGACAGGTGAAATAGGATGTGGAAAAATGATATTTCAGATCCTCATGTGTCAACAATATAAAATAAATTGTATTTCAAATGTCTTCCATCCAGTTCATACTTCTGATTGTGTTTTTAAAAACTACATGAAAAGGAAACAATCTAGCCATGAATAAGAACCCAGAATCCTTAATGAGCAACAGACAATCAAGGTGCGTTAACATGGTGCCCATTCAAAAGCTTGGTTTTAGGGTTTTAAAAACATTTTTGCAATTCAGTTGACATTCGGTATTTTTTACGTTAGTTTCATATGTACAGCGTAGTGGTTAGACACTCATACAATTTACGAAGTGATAAGCTTGGTTTTAAGTTTTAACTTGTAAGTTATAACTTCTTCCAGTAACTCCCATTAATAGCTAACTAACTTATATTTTTTCTTTTCTTACAAACAAGTGTGGCAAACTCTCATCCAACACGGCTGTCATAAATGAGCGCACATTTAGGTTGATAGGATACTAGGTTATGTACCACAGTTCTATTACAAATTTCCTGAAACTCAGACGAGAGCATGGTGCCGCTAACATTACAACTTTTCCAAACATATGTAATCATACAGAAAGTGATTCAGGATAATGCAATATCTCAGGGGCACCCAAGGCCATTCTATTAGAACTTACAAAAGTAGGAAATCGCACAATTTTAGGTAACAGTGGCCGACTGGTTTATTGTCCATTAATACGTTGGAAGGTATTCCAGGATGTAGTTCAAAAGTGAATAGGTGTATCCATGTAAAAAGTTGGCTAATACTAAAGAATTACTGTTCAATCAAATTTGCCTCATTGACTTTTATAGCAATCTGAAACTCAAGACACAAAACAGTGTTTACATTTAAAATGATCCTTGGAAGATTTAAAGTTCCTTTTGGGAACTTTAATCATTTGAAGAGAATAAACGATTTCTTTTCACTGTGTTTAAAACCCATGGTGATGAAGCATACTGACAGTCTCTAAGTGACACAGGAATGAAGGTTAAGCCTAACACGTTACAAACATACATGCTGACAAGGGCACGTTAGGGACTAAAAGCAACTCTTGTATCATTTTATTTGGAAATGGCAAATTTGGTTAGTCTTTTAGAAAACAGACTAATTTGTTGAAAAATTGTACCTGTCACTTTTTTCTTAAAGTGCTGGTTGTTGAAATAGGGTGATTCTATTATTGCTCTTCCCACATTTAGGATAAAAGTATAATATATCACACAGGATAAAAGCAGTATTAAATTTTTCTCAAGATTTTCAAATGGTCACAATCTCTTTTTGTCATCCATCCCTAGAAAACTTACCAAAGAATGAAAAAATTCCGCTTTTCATTCATTTGTGCTTTTAAAGTTTGGATCTAATGTACTCTGCTGAAATGTTAATAATTAGTTATTCATCAACAGTAACTGAGTGCCTACTATGTGCCATGAGTTTTGGCAGTTGTGAAAAACAACAAAGAAGAGAAAGAAGCCTCACTCCTGTTCCGTTAGGGCGAGGGCAGGATAGCAGTGGATTTTGTGAGGCTAACGTGCTAACTGAATACTCAAGACACAGGTTGAAAGTGTACACAGAAGTAGGGAATTGTCTCTTTTTAAATCATTAAGCATATACCTGACTTACTATTCAGGCTTCCTTTAAGGTTCTCAAGTTCTATTCATTCATTTGAATAGCTCTGAGAACATTGGAAGGAGAGAAAGTAGCAACAAAGTAACTTCGCTGTTGATACCAGTGCCCTCATACATGCAGAAAGATACAATTACACAAAATTTAATAAAATGTTGATTAAAGTAAAAAAAAAAAATCAGATAAAAGTAGTCAAAGATGGCAGATTTGGTGATATATTTCCAGTAAGTGGGCTATAAGTGCCCCACAATCACACTTCTTAGGTATTACTTTGTTCAATTTTATTTACATACACACTTCAGGCAATAAATCCCATTCAGAGAGCACAGAACTAGATTGCAAAGCCTTCAGTTGCCATTTTCTCACTATGAATTCCAAATCACAGTCTGCATATCTCCAAGTTTCGTCATTTTACTTGTTTAAATTGAGATTGATTACACTTGTCCTTCATGGGAATGTTGGACAAATACATAGAACATAAATGAACTGTATAAATGCACTTTATGTTAATTGAATATGTTCATATATGTTAGATATTAAATGAAAGAGAATATCCAAAATGCTTCTGATGCTCTGGCCATTCAGTTGAATTAATTTTCAACAGGGTTCTAATTCTTATTCCATTTGGGATCGTGCCAAAGAAGTAAATAATATGATCCTTAGAGTTCATTCTAATTCCTTCATTTGTGTGTGTGTGTGTGTGTGTGTGTGTGTGTGTGTGTGTGTGAGAGAGAGAGAGAGAGAGAGAGAGAGAGAGAGAGAGAGAAAAGAGAGAATATGTGTGTATATATAAACCCTTTAGAAGTTTTTTAACCATGATAGATTTAAAGTTGCTTTTTGTCCTCCAGCCTTATGAGGATGCTTACCCTATTAAAAACAAACAAACCAATCTTAACTGGACACAAGAATAATTCTAATATGCTTTCATGTGGTACTTGCTATAAAATAAATATCTCTATTATACGCCTGGTAATTTAAGAAATATGAATATCTTTCCTCACTTTGCATAACGAGGCAATTAATTGTTATGTAGGTCTCTGCATGATCGGCCATATTCCTGAAATACATTTTTGGGGACGAGGTGCATGAGATGTAAACATAAAAGTCCCAAGACCTGTTAAAATAGCTGATGGCCTCAATCTCACCTTAAAGTTATGTATTGGATGTGTAGTACAGATTACTGGTGTGGTTTACAGTTTGTATGGCACAAAGCACTTTCAAACTAAGTTAAGTTTGCAACTAATAACTGTAATGACTGCTACAATTACTTTTCCCTACTTTAACATTAGTTTCATGTCCTTTATTATAAAATACTGTACACATGTAAATTTCACATAATTAGATTGGCTCATCAATCTGTTATTCCCCAATTACATAAAAAAAAATAGTTACTGAAGGAGATTTATGGGTAAGGTGCTTGAAAATATGTCTTAGGCTTCAGAAACCTTTATTTGCATATTCTAATTAGCAGTTTATTAATCTTAAATGCATATGGAAATTAACTGCAGCTTAATCTCATAAAATTCATCACTGTAATCCTTTACTACATTGCTTTGATATATATTATTTCTTTAGCAGTTTACATATTAGAGTAATGGCGAGAAGATTAAAAAATTCCATCTCCTTATCTTAACTGCAGGTCTTTCTCCACTTTCAACATACTCACCTACACTATATTAATTTTTTATGCCTTACAATAACCTTTGCTTTCGATGAATTATTTTAATATTTTCTGCTTTCCTCCAACAACCCCTATTATCCTCTTTCAGAGAATCTCTCCAATTTTCTCCCTAAAAGCAGATATAAAAATAACTTTCTAATACAGGTTTTCCAGATCATCAGGTGACAATGCGCATGAAGAAAATTACATCAACTCAGAGAACATTTATTAAGTCACTTCTACATGTCCGAAATCAGGTGTAATACTTAGAACAGAAGGTAAACTCTGGGAGCTCACGGCCCTGGAGAGTTCTAACCTGAGGCTCTCTGGGAGGAGAAGTGGAATTTTTCCTGGTTCAAACCCCACCTGGTCTTGGGGATACGCTTCAGGCAGTCCTCGTGTGCCTTTAGGTTCTTGGGGTTCATATTCGCGGCATTACTCCTCAAAGCACAAAAGGAAGAGCCCACTGAATTTTTTGGTAGTGCTTCATTGAAGAATGGTATTCATTTAAGTACTAAAAGAGGGCATCATTTAGTCATACCAGAAAGCTCTAAGCAGTTTAGAGATTTAAGAAAAGCTTCTTAAGTCTTTACCCATTTCACAATGTTTATAGTGAACTTCCAAATCCAAACCTTTTCTATAAAAACCAAATGAAACAAACACAAATAGCTTATGACAGTAAGGAATATATGCCCTTTAGGCTCTCATGCATACACTTTAAACTTGCCCTTTTTAAAGGGGATCAGATATATGGTGATGGAAGGAGAACTGACTCTGCGTGTGGAACACACAATGTGATCTATAGGTGATGTATTACAGAATTGTTCACTTGAAACTATGTAACTTTACTAACAACTGTCACCCCAAGAAACTTTAATTAAAAAGAAACAAACTTGTCCTTTTATACATGTGAGGTATGATTATGAAAATCTGACACTGGTTTTTTTTATGTGCTGCAAAAGTGGACTTTGAAAGCAACTCCAAACAAGAGTATAATATACCAATATAATATTCCAATGTTGTCATTTCTCTCTCTCTCCATATATATATCTAGATATATAGATATAATGTTAATTATACTCCAGCTTTATGAGTATGCTTATTTTATTAAAACAAAATCTTTAACTGGGTGCAAAAATACTTCTAATATGCATATATATATATATATATATATATATATAGAGAGAGAGAGAGAGAGAGAGAGAGAGAGAGAGAGAGAGAGAGAGGGAGAGAGAGAGAGAGAGAATGCAGCTGCAGTAACATTAGAACATTAGAATGACTACTTCCTCAGACTGACTCCTTTGGATGTCTACTTACTTCCATTTACATGGTCCACGGCTGATGTTTAGTGAATATGCCCTGTTTGGGCCCTGATAGCTGTTAACATGTAGAAATGCTTTGGTAAAATTGCTCCAGCTCCGCATCTAGTCCCGACAGGCTCTGTAGTGACTGCCCTGGGCCTCCCCAGTGCCCCCACGTCTCAGATACCGCTGGGCCCTGGTACCCCTCAGCACTTGGCTGTGCCCACACTAGTGGACAGAGTCCATGACACACTGGTGGCTGAAGGTTTTAAATGCCACTCCTGATATGTCCTAATATGCTTACCACCACCACCATCAAACACGAGAAGATATTCCCATGCCATTATGGCCGTGCTCTGTAGAAGCTCTACAGTTGTAACATAAACGGGCAAAGTAGCCCATCTGTTTCTGAATACGAATAGGCTGAGAGCAGTTCGGCAGAGTCCAGGATTCACGGATGGGAAAGTTTTCTTTAATACCTCACATCTATTAATAGTTCCTGCCTGACAAACACACTACCCATGATCCCCTGAACTTGCTACGCAGATTTGTTTCTAATCTATGCAAGTCTAACAGAATATCCATATTGCTCATTTCTATTTGGGTGATAACTGCATAAAGCAACTGAAGTGGGGATTTGAGCGAAGGCACAGGTTACAGCTCATGGCTTCAGGCAGGAAGGAATGGATGAAATTTAGAATCTGTACCCAGTGGAATTAAAAACAACCAACAAAAAAAGAAACCAGGGTATTCAGAGCTGACCAGTTTCAACTGGTACATCGAAGAGTATCTTTTAAACTTTACCTTGGTTGATTTAACTCAGGTCATTTTTGCAATCCTGATTTGAGAGTTTGCCTTCATTTTTAAGGAGTTCTGTATCATCAAATTATGATTCTGGCATGGAAACTACAGACTTCTCAAATCAACCAAGGTAAATGTTAAAGAAATAATATTATTTCAAAGCAAGGCACAAAGGCATTTGTTGAAACAGAAAATGGAATTCTATAGTTCCCTCATTGGGGTCAATCAGGGGATACTTATGAGGCAGATAAAAAAAGGCTTTTGTTGGTTTCACAGACCCAGACTAAGAGGCAGGGACCAAAACTACAGGGAGACCAGGCTTTCAGACATTAGCAATGCATTGCCTATTTTTATTGGTGTGAAAATAAATACACCATTACAACACAGCCATACTATTTTTAGAAAACGCTGTCCATGTCTTTCTTCTGAATCCACTCTTAATCTACTTCTTCCAACTATTTCTCAATTAATAGCTTCTAAGAAGGAATTTCTAAGCAAACTTCAGGTAATTCCTCCCCCCTGCCCATTCTCTGTTTATGTTTATTAGTTTCTCTGTGGGTAAAGCACAACCAAGAAAAATCAAAATACAAGTGTCATTTTGATGATTGGCAGACTCTTTCCTCAGCGTATGATATTATAGAAATGGATGTGCCTGAACCAAAACCATAAAAAATCTTTATTATATTTCTGAAAACATTTGTTTCCTTAATTATGTTTTTCAGAGAGCTCTTTCCCTAAATCTTTCAGATAATGGATCACACTGGAAGATGTCAGCTCAAGTTATCACACTCATACATCACTCCGCTCTTCACAGTGGGACTGATAAAAATGGATAAGTCACCGGAGAAGGCATGGCGTCCTCTCATTAGAAACAGACATACCACAAAGTTCTTTTGGAAATTCCTCTAAGGTAGGGACACTAGTTGAAAAGAGGTTTGAAATGTAATTTTCAAACATTTCTATCTAATTATGGTCAGCTCATGGTGCAGCATCACGTGGTCCTAGGGCTTTCTGAAGAAAAGTTTCCAACTTCTTTGAATTTCTCCTGTAAAATCATTAAGCACGTCGCTGACTTAGCTCTTTCCTCAGATTCACTTACGCTTTGAGGATTGCCTCCATCCCCATTCCCACTTATCAGTAGTAAAATATATGTGTTTTTAATTGCTCTTTGTATTTCATAAGACAAAATAACATATGGTTGTTTACAAAGATCCAATTAGTACGCTTACCTAAATATGCTTTGATGGTTCTGAAGACGTGAAAATTAAAATGCAAATTATAATGTGCACACGATAACTATGGGAGAACCACCTGAACCACACCGCCTGCAGGCATGTTAGAAACCCCTGTGCCTTTAGCTTGCCATTTGGTTGGATCCTGCCCTGGAGACAGAAGGCAGAACCTTTATCTACAAGTGAGAGGCCTTCGTTCTGTCCTCTCTTAAGACGTGATGAACAAAGCCGAGAATTTTAAAGACATTATTGTGTAGCAAAAATCAACTCTGATATCCAACGTCTTCTGTTTAATGCCATAAAAGAAACCAATAACAAAGAGAACAGCCATTAGGGAAGGAGGAAGTTCACTTATAAGTAGAGTAATCCTAGTACAATTATATTTGGGAGAGCAGTCTAAACATATTTTATAGAGAAGATACATCTTCAGAACATTTTCAAAGCCAGCCAAGGCCCTCGTTTGGTACTAGGCACCCTCGTTTGGTACTAGCTGGAAGGGGATCAGAGCTTTTGGAGAGCTGAATTTTTACGAGCTTGACTGAAGACTCCTGTAGCAACCCTGGGAAACTACCAAATAAGGATTCAGGGCAAGTTAGAAAGGAACTACTAGTTGGTGAATGAAACTATGATAGTTTACTAATTTTGGGGATACGTATGGTTTATTTGGAAAGGCACAAAATTCTACCTGTGCATTTATTCATTATATTATATGCCCCAAAGGAAGATGAAATTTAAAAAGGAATTAGTGTTGCCGTGGTCCTTGTAAATCCAGCAGGTTTCCGGGAATAGCAGATATCGTAGCCAACACTAAAACGCCAGTGCTAAGCATTTCATACACATTATTTCCATTCCACCCTGACAGCAATCCCATGAGGAAAGATCCTTCTGTTTGGACAAAATTAGTCATCATATTTCTGGTTTTCATTACAGACATGATGCATACACTTTTTTCTCATGTAGCTTCTGCTGTATGAAAAGAGGAACTCTATGAGACCTGAGGCCAACAGAATCACTCACCAGAAACAATGGCATCATCCAGGACAATTAGCAACTACGGCCTGGGGCTAAGTGCTTCCCACATATTATCTCACCACACACAGTATCGATTATCTTGCACAATATATATGACACCGATGCCATTGCCCGTGTTTTACAGAGGAGGAAACAGAAGCTCTGAGGAATTACGGACATGACAACACCTCCTCAACGCAACTTGTCGGGCCAGCTTCTAACCCAGTTTTGCCTGACTCCAAAATCTTTTCTGGACTCCTTGTTTTGGACTCAGTTGTACCCTCATTACGTCCAAGCCCTCACCCCTGGATCCTGCGACTGTGACCTTATTTGGTGTCTCTGCAGATGTCATTGGGTTAAAGGATCTCAAAATAAAACCCTCCTGGATTAGGATGGGCTTTAAATCCAATGACTGATGCCCTTATAAGAGAAAAGAGACTGGAGACACTTGGAGGCATGGAGGAGGAGGTCATGTGAAGATGGAGACTGACTGACGCGGACACAAGCCAAAGAGCGTCTGAAGCCAACAGCAGCTGGAACAGGCGGCAAGGATTCTCTCTGAGAGCCTTCTGAGGAAGCTTGGCCGTGCTGACAGCTTGATTTGGACCTTCTGGCCTCCAGAACTGAGATAATGTCTGTTGTTTTTAAGCCACCATATTTGTAGTAATTTGTTGTGGCAGCCCCAGGAAACTAACATATCCTTGTAAAAGGAATAATTTCTTAAGGTGAAAAGAGCAAAGATAAATAGCTGATAGGAAAGTAGGAAAAAACAGCTGATGTGCATATTTTTAATAAGACACTAAAATCAGAAAAATCTTTAAAGAACAACTTGAATGTTACAAGAAATTTTTCAACTATCAACTGGAGAATCTCAACTCTTCACAGGGAAAATCTAACCTTACCTTATATTTGACGAGGGGCAGGAGGGAGTGACAACGCATATTTTAGACTGTAATAAGGGATGAATTTTATGTACAAGCTCCAACTACCAGTGTAAATTTCCTTGGCTCTTATGACGAAGATAATTACTTGAACTCGATCATATTTATACAACTATGTAAAATGTTTTCTTAGAGATTCTGCTCCCTAATATGTCAAAAACTCAGCAAAGTGTATTGAAATACTACTTATATGAATAACTCTATAAATAATGTTGTGCTGTTAGATTGCTCTTTTTTTTTTTTTAACAATAGAATGAGAGCTTTCTTTATAGGGAAAAACTCTAATACCATGACTTTTCATCGCCTGCAGCTTTAAACATTTTCAGAGGAAGAAACTATAGTAATAGCAGTTTGCAAATGAAGTGGTTTGTAAATCTTAAACTGCAATTTTCTCCCAAACAACACAACAACAACGAAAATCTCTAAGGAGCGATGAAACTGTAAAGTATTTTATTTGGTATTCAGATGTTGCTGGATATGTTTTCAATAAAAATTTTCCTGCATTTAAGTAGCATCTACATCTTTCCACCAAAACCTTTTCTTCTATATTATCTGCCCACAATGGGAGTGAGGCTTAGCATCTCATGCTAGCCCAATTACTCAGATGCATTATTCATTTCCTTTCTGCTTAGTAGTCCACTGTTTCAAATTTCCTTCAGAATTAAAAAAAATAATAAAACTAAATAGTCAGAGCTACAATGTGTCTCTTGTTTATTAAATCTCTCCCAAAGCCAGTGCCGTTAATGATACACCACTTACAGTTAATAGTATTCATATATATTTTGGCACGTGTTTTATTACTTTATCTTATAAGGCTTGACATATTATTAAAAGATTCAACTGATTATTGTATCACTTAACAGGTACTGGAAATTATTTTTCACTTCGAAAGTCATAAATACAGGTTGTCTTTGATTCTTCTCTCTTCCACTTACTCTCATTTTAAAATTTTTATTATTTTATTTATTTATTTTTTTAAATAAATTTTATTGGGAAATATTGGGGAACAGTGTGTTTCTCCAGGGCCCATCAGCTCCAAGTCGTTGTCCTTCAATGTAGTTGTGGAGGGCGCAGCTCACCTCCAAGTCCAGTTGCCGTTTTCAATCTTTAGTCGCAACCCACCATCCGGAATTGAAATGGCAAACTTGTACCATCCGGGATTGAAACGGCAACCTTGTTGTTGAGAGCTCACGTTCTAACCAACTGAACCACCCAGCTGCCCATCCGGAAGCTCAGTGGCAGCTCGTTGTCTTCAATCTAGTTGTGGAGGGCGCAGCTCACTGGCCCATGTGGGAATTGAACTGGCAACCCTGTTGTTCAGAGCTCGTGCTCTAACCACCTGAGCCATCTGGCTGCACTCCCCCTCTCATGTTTTTAACGAGTCATTTAAACTCATATTATGTATTGAAAACAGAGTGTCATTTCAGTTGGTCTGCCTCCGGACACTTAGTATTCCTGTCTCCAGGCTTGGTCATACTTCCTACTTGTTCCCTGGGACTGTCTGTGGTGAATGCCATCCCAGGGCTGCAGGCCATCCTCGGCAGCAGGCATTTAATTTAGATTTGATGGGAGCCATGCAAAGCAGGCAGGTGAGGGCGGAGGAAGAGGCCACGGCAGGTTCTCCATGGAGTACTAGAATAATGAGATTATTTTTTCTTGGATGGCTAGGAGGCAGCATGCTGTCGTGGAAAGAAGATGAGCTTCAGATTCAGTCCAACTTAATCTAAACTGCTGATTTGCCCTCTCCATGGATAATTCCTTCACTTCTCAGAGCCTCATTGTTTACTTGGCTGAAAAATGGGAATAAGGATGTTGCAAGGATTAAATAAGATGATGTATAGCAGACAGCACAGTGATCGGAACACGCGTGCTACTCAGTTACATGGAAATGAACTTCAATTAGCTCTTGGATTCCCACAACTTTGCTTTCTCCTGCTACACAAGACAAACCCAACAGCAGAATTGCAATAGGGCAGCAGAGCAGTCATTTGGCTGTATAAATCATACCTCAAGGGGCACGTACAGAACAAAAGAAATTTTAAAGATATATGCCAATTGCTTTGTTTCGTGACATTACTACTGTGTTTCCCCGAAAATAAGACGTAGCCAGACCATCAGCTTTAATACGTCTTTTGGAGCAAAAATTAGTATAAGACTGGGTCTTATTTTAATATAAGATCGGGTATAATACTATACAATAAATACAATATAACATAATACCGGGTCTTATATTAATTTTTGCTCCAAAAGACATTAGAGCTGATGGTTCTGGCTAAGTCTTATTTTCGGGGAGACACTCTAGTCATTAGCAAATATGGAGTAGAATGAAACCCACTGATTCCCAGTCTGGAATAGGACTCTTGCTCCTATTATATTTTCATAAATAGGACTTAACAGAAAAAATGAAATGCGGCCTCCAGTGATGGTTCCCGCCCATTATTACAAGGTCAAGCACAGAACATATGCTGAAATGGAAACGCTTTTGATTTGGGGGATTCACGATCAAACTTTGCTTTTGGGGGGGCTTTGAATCCTGCTGCATTCAGAGCAAAGCTATGAGGTTTTCTGAACCAGAAGCAGCCACACTGCGAAGGATCTAATAATAATTTAAGAAAAAAAAAATCAATGCAGATAAGAATGGTCCTGTGAATTTGAGTCATCATGGTGCCCTGAATAATACATAGCAGGGTCCACTGTGGACAAAGCAAAGCTGGCAGAAGAGCTTCTGAAAGCTGGAAGGTGATGCTTTGACGTCTAAAGAGCACCTAAAAATGCGGTATGTCTGATCCCTATATTTTAACAGGGAAATATATATATATACAAAGAAAAATACCAAAAGGTCAGCTACCTGAGTCAGTTTCTCAGAAAGTCATTTACTAGCTTTAAATTTCTCCAAAGTGTTTCCTGAAAACTCAGTCCCAATTTTCCCAAGGAACAGTTTCTGAATTTCATGAACTGCCTAAAACGTATTTCCTGTGATGCCAGCTGCTTCACCACATGCCCATCTAAAAAAAGGGGGTGGGGTGAGGGGAGGAAAGATTAGAAATTATAAGACGAGAAGAGTTTTATACAAAAGCCTCTGATATTGGATCATATGAAATACCATTTTTTTTTGGGGGGGGAAGGAGAACAGGACTTTATTGGGGAACAGTGTGTACTTCCAGGACTTTTTTTCCAAGTCAAGTTGTTGTCCTTTCAGTCTTAGTTGTGGAGGGCGCAGCTCAGCACTAGGTCCAGTTGCCGTTGCTAGTTGCAGGGGGCGCAGCCCACCATCCCTTGTGGGAGTCGAACCAGCAACCTTGTGGTTCAGAGGACGCGCTCCAACCAACTGAGCCATCGGGGAGCTCAGCGGCAGCTCAGCTCAAGGTGCCGTGTTTAATCTTAGTTGCAGGGGGCGCTGCCCACCATCCTTGCGGGACTCAAGTAGTTGAACTGGCAACCTTGTGGTTGAGAGTCCACTGGCCCATGTGGGAATCGAACCGGCAGCCTTTGGAGTTAGGAGCATGGAGCTCCAACCACCTGAGCCACCGCGCCAGCCCCCGAAATATCATTTCTATGACTGTTTACTATGCTATTCAGTCTAAATGATTCCCATTTAGAAAGTTAACAGGGTATCTGTGTGTTATTTATATTTGAATTATGGATAATTTGTAGTGATTCCTATTAACTTTTGACTATCACGGATGGGCTCAGGACTGTATCTCCCTGTAACACAACTTCTTCTATGGGGGAAAAAATCAGATTTAACATATCATTTCAATGTACATCACTTTGTCTAGGAATTTAGCCCGTCTTAATGCTTAGGATTCCCTTCGGTGATTTCATCCTGACATTTTAAAGTAAGTCTTTCAAGAAAAAAAATCTCTTGAGTGTGGAACAGGCATTTGCCTCAGACCGGTATCTGATTTTCTAACAAAGTCTATACGAAAGGAAGACAGAGAATCCAAGAGGGCTTCCCCCTTTTCACAGTACCTCATAGGACAGACAAATAGTTACCAAGAGGAAGACTGCATACAGCTCTGTAAACAAGCACACACTCTTCCATTTACTTTGGGGCTCCCCCATTCAAACTGGCCTGTCCTTCCCTTCAGCGGGGACTTGGTCTCTGCCTGAGGAGCTAATTCATGGGGGGAGGGCAGTAACGTTGAGGATGGAGTACTTGAGAACCCCTCAAAAATTCTCCCGACTTGGGCGTCGTCCACCACATCACCATGAATACTCCCCGTTCCACGTGTTACTATTAGCTGTTCTCTGAAAACAATTTGGGAAACATTCTAGATGGCATCCCACTTTTAGGAGTTCAAAATGCTTACTAGGAGGGGTAAGATAAATCAACCTCGTGATTTTGACCAAGTAACTTGTGTTTTTTCTCTCAGATGATCACCGCTGGACAGACACTTAGGTTTCATGAGATACAATTTGAAAAATGAAGCCCTTGAGTCTGTGGTAACAGCTGATGGACGGACGATTTCCTCAGGAGTTGTTCTAAGAGCTTCAGCCTCCTCAGGAGGTCAGGTCAGGCCTCTGTGCCCATGTCTCCTTGCTGCGTCACTGTCACTGTGCTGTGGCTGAGGTGTTTGCTCCAGAGGCACAGGGGAACGTCAAGGGGCATTCACACACCTTGTGTATTGGGACGTGGATCACTGGGGCCACATATTCAGGAGTGAGGAGATCTGGTCCACGTGGACCCAATAACTCAGGAGGAAGAAAACAAAACCAGAAAATTCAGAATTACAGAGGACTGTTTCAGATCGTTGTATATTGGATAACAGGTTATCCTGTATATTTTACATTTACTTTAGCTGGAATTATTACTAACGGGAGAAGACCTCCCAACAGAGAAAGAGGGATAAGAAAACATGAATGCCATCTCTAAAAGACGGGAGCCAGGGAGAGTCAAAATGTCCAGATTTCTGAAAGAGAGTAAGCAGGATCCTAGGTTACCTGCTGTTACAGCTGCTTCCTGAAGAGATGATGTGTGTTAGAAAAGCAGATGTACTTAGATGGGAGAACGTAGTCCAGTTTATGGCTGTAAGGAAACCTTAGGGGTAGAGTCCAAACTCTGAGGAGGCATTGTTGTGACAGAAGGGTGAGTGAGGCCACTAAATGAATCCCAGGAACAGGTAACAGTGAAGCCAATAAGGAGCAAAAAAAAGGCGGGGACTTGTCTGAGCCCAAAGATCAGAGATCGGGGCACGCCCGGCACCCAGAGACACTCTGCAGGTTGACAAGCTACAAAGCTTCGTGCAAACTGTACTGGAGGCATTGTCTCCCTAACAGTTATGGAGAGCAATAAAATAATGTCCCACTGACCTAAGTAAGAATTCTCACCCCCAGCCTGGGCAAAGACGCAGGAAGCTGACAGCACAGGATAGGCTGGAGTGTAACAGTATTTCACAATATCCTTCAAAAGCTTTAACACAGGACACAGCCTTTGCCACAGCAATTCCACTTTAGGACTTTTAAAGGAAATTAATTAATGAGGGACCTACCGTGTTTCCCCAAAAATAAGACCTAGCCAGACAATCAGCTCCAATGCATCTTGTAGAGCAAAAATTAATATAAGACCTGGTCTTCTTTTACTATAAGACCCAGTCTAATATAATGTAATATGATACCCGGTCTTATTTTACTATAAGACCCAGTCTAATATAATATAATCCGGTCTAATATAATATAATACAGTATAATACCGGCCTTATATTAATGTTTGCTCCAAAAGACGCATCAGAGCTGATTGTCCGGCTACGTCTTATTTTCGGGGAAACAGGCAAAGATATGGTCAAAGGCTGTTACTTTTAATGCTGTTATGAGAGTTTTTGATGAAATAGTATTTAGACACTAAAATCCATGCTGCAGAAATGTACTTATTTGTATTGCACGTTTTTCATTGCAGTTTGTAGATTCAGTAACACACAGCTAAGCATCATCTTATTTTCTGTATTATGATACATGAACAGAAAAAGTCTAATAAAGGAACATAGAGATGCTATTAGTAGTTATCTCTAGGTGGTGGACTGCAGGTAATTTTTAATAACCCATCTCTGCTTTGTTAAACTTAATTAATATCTTTCCTTTGTTTATCTGAGTTTTATTCTTTTTTCCTACGGTTAAGAGAAATTAGTTATTTTTAAGGGAAAAACACGAAGTTTTTAGAAAGAGCTGGTATCACTACATACCCCTGAGAATGCCTAAAATGATGCAGACTCACAAATGTTGACTAGGATACACAGTAATGGAACTCCCAGACTCTCCCAAAGTAGAATTACTTTGAAAAACTGGCAGCATCTAGGGAAGCTGAACATACACATATGATAAAATCCAGAACTTAGGTATGTGTCTTATAGAAGTGTGTGTGTGTATGTGTACACACATTTTTCTATATATAGTCACTGAAAGATGTACACAAAAATGCTCATAGCAGCACTATTTGGATTAGCTCCAAATACCCGTCTACAGCAACATAGAAACCCAGTTGTAGTAGAGTCACAGATACAGAAATGATGCATCTGCCAAATTTAATACTGAGCAAAGTGAGCTAGACACACAAAGAGTGCATAGTGTACTCTCACACAAAGTTCAGACACAAGCAAATACACCTGTGGGTTCAGAAATCAGGACAGTGGTCCTCCTTGGAGGAGAAGGTTCTGGAAGCCTTGTCAAGGGTCTGCTAGGCACAGTAATATCTTATTTCTTGGTCTCAGTCCTGGTTACCTGGGTGTATTTCCTTCGTGAAAAGTAATCCAGCGTGACACCTATGAGTTTTACACATACTTCTATGGGTCGTACACTTTAACCAAAGTTGACTTCCGGAAAACGGCTGGTTTGAGGTTGGGGATGGGAATGACTTAGACCTGTGGGCCACCTGGCACGTGCACTGCATGGGAGAGAGGTGAGTCACTCCTCAAGATGCTGCGGCAGTGACCAAGCACCGGGGGCAGAGCCAGACAGAACCAGACCTGAATCCCTGTGTTGCGGCTCCTAGCTACGCAAACAACAGAAGGAAGGATACACGAGGCCAGAGATGTAGTCAGGAGCCAGACCCTGAAAGACCCCGTACAGTCAAGATAAGGCTGTTGGTTTCATTCTCCATCTGATGCGAAACCACTCCTGTTAACAGCAGTCTCAAAGAGATTTCCTAGGAATAAGAGAAGAGCGGCTGCGCTACATTGGTGGAAAGAAACGCCATCTCAGAATGCTTCGCTTCATGTTCTAGCTAAAGCACAGCTTTATCCTGGAGGAGAAAAAAGACTCAACTGAATTCTGAGGAGAAATCTTACAATTGTGGCAGACAGGCCAAAAGGAGGCAGGAAGAGCAAGACTACACCATCTGGAAACAGACTTTTCACATTACGCAAGAGTTTGCAGACCCAGTGACATGTTAAGAAGCAGGTGAAATGTTATTTTGGGGTAAAAGTGACATTTCTAAACCTTTCTCTTCATGTTAGCCAGAGTCCCAGAATCCTCCTATTGTCCTATCACTACTGCCACAGACAAATATCCAAATATAACATCTTCTTGTCCGTGTTGGCGGACGCACTGAGCATTATTATTCCTTGGCCAGAACTGCATTTAGGAAAAATGCTATGTTCTTACTTGATGATACTCACTTAAAAATAAATAGGGTTTTATAATAATGATCATGGAAATAGAAATACTTACATGATAAAATGAAGTAAAACCTCCTAAAATCTAAGTATAGATAGTTTACTTCGAAAGAAAAAGGCACTAAAAAAATAATGAGCTAATCAAAACTAACAACGAGGGTGGCAATTTAAAAGTACACAATTAAAAATAAAATGTGACTCAATTTAAAATCCATACCATTATTTTACAATTTTAAATACTGGCATATGTTGAAAAAAATGACGAGATTGAGTGAAAATGAGTAAGACAGATCAAGAAATTTTGCCTAACTAGATTAACACTGTTACTCCCTAAAAAATATTCCCCAAATATATAAAGGACTTTTCCAGACAGATATAACTGGAGCTGTGTTTGTGTTACATCAAAGGAAAACCAATCATTACATTGATTTTGGGGAATCTTTGACATGTGTGTTAATAAAAAATAGTGTAGCGAACTTGTGTAAAACCTATTAGATTCTACTTCTATAGACTGATAAACAGGCAATTTTTATTCTCAGACAATATGATAAGCAATTAATAATCTTACTGAAATTGTTATATAAAATTAAACATAAAATGGTAAGACAGGCTAAACTTATATCCTTTCACTATTAAAAACTGTCTCATGCTATTCTCTTTTGTACTGGTCATTTCTTCATTTTAAGGGCAAGATGAAAAATTTAATCTATTAGCCTTTACTACCTATTATCTGATCTTCTGATAGAAATACAAGAATGGAAAACACTAGGATCCTGATAGTCACGTTTCTTTCCTTATTACATTAATTGGTGGGTACATTTTTCAGTGAGAAAAAAAAATGAAAATGTTAATTTTTTGGTGTCATCACAGATAAAATAGAAAACCTGCTTTTACATTTCCAGTGTCACCATTTCATACATTAAAGCTAAATGCCAACTAACACTTCGATCATTCTTTAACAAGGAAAATCCCGTGTTTCCCCGAAAATAAGACCTAGCCGGACCATCAGCTCTAATGCGTCTTTTGGCGCAAAAATTAATATAAGACCCGGTCCTATTTTACTATAAGACTGGGTATAATATAATATAACATGATATAATATAATATAATACCTCGTCTTATATTACTATAAGACTGGGTCTTATATAATACTGGGTATTATATTAATTTTTGCTCCAAAAGATGCATTAGAGCTGATGGTCTGGCTAGGTCTTATTTTCGGGGAAACACAGTCTTAAGCATACCTGAGAACATGATGGCCCAGACAGATTGCGAGAGTGGTCTCCAAAAGAAAGCGTGGGTTTTCGGGTCCGAATGTGGGTGTGCATGCAGGCTGTGCCGTCAGTGTATTAGGGGCATTTACTGACATGTTCAAACGCACTAGAACCTCATTTTTCTCATCTATATGACTACCAATTTCGACCTCCTAACATTCTTCGAACAATAAACCAGATAACAAAAATACAGATAACATGAAGTTGCCTAGCAAAGAGTTGATATTATATAAGTATTACTCTCCTCCTTTCCTTTGTGTATGGAAAGGAAACCTAACAGTAACATGGTAGTATTTATCCGTGGTACTTACTGTCCAAGCAGCTGCTTCTAGGGAGTCCTTGTAAGGGAACACTAAGCTCCTATGATCTGAAGTTAAGATGACGACTCTTATTTGTGTTTTTTGAAGACAGTACATTGAACCGTAAGATGAAAAAAGGTGGATTTGTTTGCTAGGGCGTCCATGAGTTCCACAGACTGGGTATCTTAGGTCATAGAAATCTCTTTCTCACTGTTCTGGAGGCTGGGTGTCTGTGATCAGGTGCCTGCTGCCAGCTGTTTTCTTTCCTGAGGCCTCTCTCCTTGGCGTATAGGTGGCTGTCTTATTGCTGTGTCTTCAGGTGGTCTCTTCTCGGTGCACATACTGGTTAGGACTCTGTGTGTCCTAACAGACTTCTTAAAGGACACCCGTGGTTTGGACGAGGGCCCCCCACACTAACAGCTTCATTTTAACTCAATCACCTCTTTAAAGGCCCTGTCGCCAAATATAGTCACATGCTGAGGGACTGGAGGTTGGTGCATCCATAGATGAATTTGGGGGAGGGGCATAATTACAGGCACCACCCATTTCAGTGTGGGTGGGGTGTAGAAATAATTTCAATATTTTCAATTATTTAAATGATTCTAGTTCTAAAAAGAAGCAAAAACGATAACTTTAGTAGAGAGGCTTTCTCCCCTATGGTATTATAAGGGTCCAAAATGATGTATATGGAAGATGACATTCAGCATCACTCATTGTCTGTCCCCCAGACCTTCAAAGCATGAGCTCCCCCACTCCATATCGTATCTACTCTGAACATTTGGAATAATCTTGGAGCATCAGTTACAACCGATTTAAAGAAATGAGTTACTTCCCACCAAATCTGCGGTGGGCAACAATGCCTCTGGGTTCCACAGGGACGTGTCAGGGGGCGCCTGGCTGCACTCACTGCTTTGGAGTGAGGCTGCTTGTGCATATGCCATCTTTTTCTTTTTCTAGCCAAGGCTAGGGATCTTAACCTGGCTGCTGGGGGTGGGGGGTGGGGGAATCCATTGTTTCCTGAAATGCACGCAAAATGGTGTGGGAACTCATGTCATTTCTTTGTGGAGATGCTTCTCGTATCTTCGCAGATCACTGAGAGGGTTTTGTTCTGTCCTTCAATCATTCAACTAAAGTTTATTATGGCAGTGTTTATTCCTATGTGCCAAGCGTAGTTCTGAATGCCGGCAGCCCTGTCCTTACGGACCTAACATTCTTGGTCCCTAAAAGGCAAGGAAGCCCTAATGTAAAGCTTAAGGTTCCTTGTTATTGTTTCCTCCTTGTATTCCAAAAATGAATAATTATCCTACTTGATTGGTTTACAAATGGATATCTTCCAAGTCATTTATAAGCATTAAGGCATTTTACTTATTCCCATTAAAGAAGCAATTATGGGAAATCATGTTTACTACTTCTAAAATTATAGCTCAATAAATTATATATACACATAAATATATACATATATGTATTTGTATATATGGTTCTATAAAACTTTTGTTTTAAATGATTTTACTACTAAGCATTCCCATCTCCTAAATAAAATGGAAAATTTTTATCATTGTAGTTTAATACTCCGTTAATGTCTTAGCGATTAAACAGATTTTTTGGTACATAGAAAACTGGACTCTATTTTTATTCTGCACAGAACTTAGCAAAGTGACTTACACAGAGTCAATATTCAGGAAATGTTGGTACAAGGAATTAATGAGTCGTGGGATGGATGAATGGGTAAATAAACACGGCCATATTTAGAAATAAAGGGTTTTAAAAGCTAAACTGCCTTTGTGGTTGTAATTGCAACCAGTATAGGACCCAGTAATCCCAGGATACCACTCCACGAGGGAAGCACAATTGAAAACCATTTTCTACAGGGAGCAAGTTCTTGGCCACGTTGCTTTTAGCCACCGAAGAGGCCTATAAATTATAGACCAACGGAAATAACGGACTTGTCCCTCCATCACATTTAACCTTGTCTATTATGTAAACAGAAGCCAGAAACCCTTCCTGGTATCGGGTCCCCCTCTCTCCATGGTACACTATGGAACCAAAGGGACTTCATTTAGCTGTGTGTATGGGTTTTTTTTGTTGTTGTTGTTAAACAACACTGTAATAACAGGGCTACTTAAGGAGCCACTTGCAAAGGTCTTTGAAGCAGGAGCACTCGATGGAGCAAAAATCACCCTCTAGACCCAAAGTACGTTCTCTTTTCTACACACTGAAATACAGAACATTTAAGGAATAAAAAAAATAAAAGCGGACCCAAAATTGTTAGAGTCTCACGTTCAAATCGATCCAATGGGTTGGCTTCCCTTGTTTGTGTTCATTTGCTGGCTAGTTTTAGGCAGTAAGATGATAGAGGCCAGGAGGCTTATAGAGATGTTACTGAAATTTTCCAGAACATTAAAAAAAAAACAACGGAATAAGTGCACTGGCCCAAATGAATGGAAGACACAGCAGTAATGGACTAGTAAGCTAATGCGTTAAAATCAATAGGAATTCCTACAACCAAGTTCTGCGCAGGCTACTCTAAGGTAAGGAGTGCACATTACTCACCTGCACTCATACAAGGACCATCTGCTACCTGATGGTATCACTTATCTCTTTGCATAAAAAAGCAGCCTTTGGGGATGGTAGGCCTGATGTTCTGGGCTAATTATAAGTTGGGTAATTATATCTTGCTTAGCTACATTTCCTAAGTAGTTTTATCTGAATTTCCTGCCTAACCCCTACACCTTCATTTTGCTTCCTAGTCTAACTCACCGAGAGCTGAATGCACCGTTAAGCAGCCCCTTGATTCGGGAGCCGCTGGAGGGACTGTGCCATCCATCCCATCGGGGGGCTAAGTGACTCCTGACAACACGGGGATGTCATTCTTCAGGCTGTGGGGGAGATGCGGAATCTGGAATGCGGCTTGTGAAGGACAAAGGCAGGGTGTTTATTGGGCAAAGAGTCTGAGACTGCGTTTATAGTATATACATCGGATTGGGGGAGGGTTGCATGTTTATTTAATGCCTGTATGCACCACCGGAGCATTATGGGAAATTAGTTGAATATTGGTATTGAATTTTCTAAGAAAGGACTGGAAAAGCCTACAGGAGCACCAAGACTTAGGGGAATCTCCTGAGAGTTTAGGATGGTGGACCACTTAGGGAGAGGGTTTTGGTACTTATTTCAATGTCACAGATGTGAAGGGCAAATGGCTTTGGTGACTGATGTGTACGTCAAACCTATTCTCAGAGTGGAATTATGTCACGGTACAAGTCAGTAGACTAGAGGGTGCTTCTATCAGGCAGCAATCACCAGAAGAAACAGCAGATTTGGAGGGTCAGAGCAGAGGGATTTCTCCAAAACTCAGCAGCGTACCCTAAAAGCAATTCTACTGCAGAAAATCTCCACGAGGCTGCCTTAGCCAGCAGGGCCAGGAGGTCCAGCTGAGGAGCTGACCCTTACTGAACTGAGTTACACACCTCTTTGGCCAAAATTCTGTTTCTGGAAAGAATAATATACAGCCGGAAGCAAAAAAAATGCAAAAATGTTACAGGAGAGGAGCTACAGAAAGAACGTGACATCAAATACGCAATATGAACCATCTGGGGTCTTGAGACGAAGGGAGAGAAAACACTGAAACTGGGGAAGTTTGGGTCTGGATTAACCGGAGCATTACAGTTATCATATGGCTGAGAGAGGAGGGCAGGACGAGGGCAGGAAAGGGGCCTGGGACAGACCTGTGTCATCAGGAAATGATTTCTAATAGGTTTATAACAAGCACAAGCAGGACAGCAGCATCGTGAAGGCGGGAGTCTGGAGATAAACACATGTCCTCATGTGTATGTTTGCTGTGGGGCTAGAGGTGGGGCATGAGGGTGCTGACAGGGGAAGAGTGTACGGTTCCATATGTCTCACACCTTCCTCTACAACGACCTCAGCGAAGTATATATTTCAGGGCAATGTTAGGTACAATGAGATTCCAGTCTCCCACCGTCCTGCTTCTCTCTAGGCAGACACTGTTTAAAATATCTTTGACAGGAGATCACTGCCTTAAGGAACCAGGCCTTATTCGTTTGTTAACCTCCAACAGAAATTAGTTTAGTACCTTAAATATCACTTCAGAGAATGAATGAATGAAGGAAGGAATCAATGAGCAACTTCAAAATGCCATATGAAGATGTAAATGCAAAACCGTATGTACGAGGTGGTGCAGGAACCCAAACCTTTTCGTACTAAAATTTTCTTAACCAACAAATGTGAAGAGTTTGGCCACAGAGTCTTTCCTGTCTCTTTAGATAGGATTTTAAAAAAACAGATGTGAGCACGAGGTCTGATATGGATTTGAGAAGGGAGCCCCAATGGGGGAAATATACATGGACCCTGGGGTATCAAGTGATCTAAAAGTTAGAGCACCAAAACTGTCCCCTCTTTGGATAAGCAGAGTCGGTCAGAAAATGGATACTTGAAGGAAGAGTAAGTTCTCCACTGAAAAGAAAAAGGTACAAAATGAAGAGAATCAATTACAAAAGATAGAGTTCTTTGGACAAATTTAAGGGCTGGCTTATTTACCAGAATGGTTTGTGTATAAATGAAAGCTGTTTATAGGCGTTTGGTGCTGAGAGGCGTGGCATCACTCAGGCGACCGCTGCTTTGCATGATTCATAAATGAATATTATTTCTGAGTGGCATAGTTATAAAGAAATCTAAATCTCAATGTACTAATTAATTTAAGTACCATTTTACATCATGAGAACATCCAGGTGGGCTCTCAGGAGAACTAACGAATCGGAGGATAGGAAGTTATTGTTATTATTTGCAAACACTGAGAAAATATTTGTGTTTTGTTATTTTGTTTTCCACCTCATTTCAGTTCCTTTGTTATTCTTTCAAAGCAATCTCTAGGGAAAAGAGGCATTATGCAAATGTAGCATCAAGTGATGCTTTGTATTATATCACCTCATTAGGCAACATCCCGGAAGGTTTCTGGAGTCCTTTAAAATAAAATCCATTCCGTCCTCTCCGTTTCCTTCCCAGGGGTAGCTCTGCTGTCAATCTTAAATTTAATATATCTGGCTACAAATTAATTGTAGCACTCTCTAGTCATTGTTATTTGTATTTCTTCTGTTATCTTTTTTGATATTATCATATGATAGCTTTCCAGTGGGGTTCCATGCCAAACACACGGCTCGTCTTTAGTATTTTCAACAATAACACACAGATAGATAATAAGGTTTATTCACCCCAATGGTTTCTCCATCTTGGTAGTATTTGTTATCATACAAACTTCCAGGGAGCAAATGGTTTCATGTATCATAAGGTCCTTTTTTTGCTGAGCAAGTGTTTCTTTATCAACTCAGTCAGTTCCCAATTTGAAGCTGTAGTATGAAGAAAATGATCAAAATATCTATATAAGCTACAAAGACGTAAAGTATTACATCTGCATTATCCATTTGGTCCCCACGGGGTGCCAAAATTCAAGTTTCCTGGACATGAATGCAAATGTCTCAATCATCAGCATGCTTCCCCTTTCAGAATTGGAAAGACATTAAGGGTTCAGCTGCGTGTAGCCCTCATCGTCTAAGTCTGCCTAGTTTTCATTTTCTTTGTCTTTCCGATTCTTTGCAAAGGGAATTCAGTTATCTTTGCACAGTAACACCACATTAGAAACAGTTTTCCCACAAAAAATATGTAGGGTTGGAAAGAACTTTAATAAATCATCTGTGTCGTCCCAGATTGTCAGCGTTAGGGTCATGGGCCTTCCCAGAAGTGTTCTGAAAATAAGACTGCCCTCTGCAACTTAAACTGAAATACCAACACTTAAGGTAAGTATGGGAACAAAATTGCCACCAAGAGACTAAATGGCTCCTAGGCCACAAGGCCCCCTGTCATCTATCTGATTGACTGTATAAACAAAGCTAAATAATAAAGGGCAAGGTCAGAAGGAAACTGGAAAGATAGACAGGTCAATATGGAAGCAAAGGGAGAATGAGCAAGGTGGATTTTGTATCCATCTGTAGCCTAACAAAGGGGGCTCCATGATCCAAAGAGTCTGTTCCCCTAAAATCTCAAATCCTAATTTGCTTCTCGTGTTCCGATTCCACGCTTAAGAAACAGGCATGTGATTCTAACTTGGCTTCCCATATGGTAACCCTACAGGGAGACATTTGGCAGGGTAGAGAATGAAAGTCTCCAGTCCCTTCAGCACTACGTTTTTTCATTACAAATTGATACATTGGCAGCCTGGTTTATCATTTGGCTCTCCATGTACGTTGCCTGCATAGAATGTGCCGGCCAGCCCATCCTATCCCTTCGGCAGTTGCCCTTCTCATTTTAAATTAATATAGCGGCATTTTGGTTGTAGACCTCAGTCTGGCAGACTGATTATATTTGAAATCAAACTAGAGTTCCATCAAAAGAATCTGATTTTTGAATCGTAGAAAACTCATTAAAGGAACATCAGGTATCTTGAGTGACACCTTCAGGACTTCTCCATGTGACGTAATTTCAGCCACCAGAATGTGATGCAGTGAAGTTACTTGTTCTTTCTGAAACTCTATGCAGAGGCGAGGATTTCATCTATGCTATTCGAAGAAGTTGCTTCAGATAAAATCTCCACTAAATCCTTTCTAATATAACTGAAGCCCATTTACTTTGTTTTTCTATTTTCTCATTCAAAATGAAATTTCCAAGGCACTTCAACATTATTTCTGTTTTCTCAAGGACTTCTTTTTTTAATAGACCTTTCTCCTACATATATAACCCCAATTGTATCTATCCTCCTCAGATCTTTTTTTAAAATTTCTCTAAACCATGCTTACACATATTTTATACATTTTACCTAAGATGTATTGTCCCTATCTTGCAGTGATATTCAAAACAGCAATACTGAGCAGTAGTGGAACAACCAGTTCTTAAAGAAAAAACAAACTGGTTATATATTTGTAGACTATTATCCCAGATTTTTTAAATTCATATTTAGTCTATGTTACCTTAGATCTTTATCTCTCATATTGGAACAAAGCCAACCCATTTTCAATGAATATGTTTCTGTTGTTGCTAAAATACTGTGGTTTCAGCACTACGGTATCAAGTTATGTTGAATTTTATTTTTTTCCATCTCTAAGTCACTTGCAGTTACAACTATTTAGTAAATTACAGTCAACTTTTACTTGTCTGCTGCTTAATTATTTTCCCCAACTGCTTTTTTCAAATTTAACAGCAAGCATATATTTCATATAAGTAATTTGATTTGTTTTCATTTCAAATAATCTCTGGGTATTGTTACTTTCAAGAAGTTTGTGTCATATGGTATGGAAGTCAATCACAGCTTCTCATTTCAGGGACAGTTGAATGGAAAAATTCTGCGTGGGTAGGTTGTTTTTGTAATCATGGAGTGTTGTGCGTGTGTGTGCGTGTGTGTGTGTGTGTGTGTGGTATTTATGCATTTAAAACACATACAGATACATTACATTATCACAGAGACATATGCACTTGTACATGCTCCAATGGGTGTATATGTGTGTGTGTGTGTGTGTGTGTGTGTATGTGTGTGTGTCATCAACATGGGGGCTTTGCTAAATCTGAACAGCTGAACAGTATCTATTCTAAGAATAGAAGAGAGAAGAAGAAGAATAAATCGCCGAGGGATATAAGGAGGAAAAAGGTCATTGCTATTGAGTATCTCGTAACTTCACCATAATTTTAGAACGCATTTGTAAAATAAATGAATGGACTATATCAAACTTAAAAGCTTCTGCACAACAAAAGAAACTATTGACAAAATAAAGAGGCAACCAACTGAGTGGGAGAAGATTTTTGCAAACAGTGCCTCTGATAAGGGGCTAATATCCAAAATGTATAAGGAACTCATGTAACTCAACAACAAAAAAACTAACAACCCAATTGAAAAGTATAAGGAACTCATGTAACTCAACAACAAAAAAACTAACAACCCAATTGAAAAATGGGAAGAGGACCTGAAAAGATATTTCTCCAAACAGGACATACAAATGACAAATAGACATATGAAAAAAAGGCTCAACATCACTAATCGTCAGAGAAATGCAAATAAAAACCACAATGAGATATCACCTCACCCCAGTCAGAATGGCTATCATCAACAAGACAAATAGTAACAAGTGTTGGAGAGGCTGTGGAGAAAAGGGAACCCTCATACACTGTTGGTGGGAATGCAGACTGGTGTAGCCGCTATGGAAGGCAGTGTGGAGGTTCCTCAAAAAATTACAAATAGAATTACCATATGACCGAGCAATCCCTCTCCTGAGTATCTACCCCAAATATCTGAAAACATTTATCCATAAAGACATGTGTGCTCCAATGCTCATTGCAGCTTTATTTACAGTGGCCAAGACATGGAAACAACCAAAATGTCCTTCAATAGATGAATGGATAAAGAAGTTGTGGTATATATACACAATGGAATACTATTCGGCGGTAAGAAAAGGTGAAATAGGACCATTTGTGACAACATAGATGGATCTTGAAATTATAATGCTAAGCGAAATAAGTCAGACAGAAAAAGTAGAGAACCATATGATTTCACTGATACGTGGTATATAAACTGAAAACAACAAAAGAACAAGACAAACAAGTGAGAAACAAAAACTCATAGACACAGACAGTAGTTTAGTGTTTACCAGGGGGTAAGGGGGGAAGAGGGTGATAGATGAGGGTAAAGGGGGATCAAATATATGGTGATGGAAGGAGAACTGACTCTGGGTGGTGAACACACAATGTGATGTATAGATGATATAATACAGAATTGTACACCTGAAATCTATGTAACTTTACAAACAACTGTCACCCCAATAAACTTTAATTAAAAAAAGATAAACCATAAATAAAAGAAACAAAAAAACAAAAACAAAACAAAAAACAAAACAAACAAAACAGAATGCATTTGTAGATATTCGTTACACTCATATCTAAAAAGTTATTTTAAAACACTGCAAAGCCAAATATTCATTTTTAAAACTACCTACTATATTAAGTCACCTTTTGCTGCCTTTTACTAATGTGGATAATATGTATCTGGTGATTCCAAAATTCAAGTCATTTGTGAAAGTCTATGAGACGTATGTGCAATGATTGTTCATGTGGGACGTGCACATTTCTGCTTTGGTCAACATTATTATATAAATACTTCCTATTTTTACGTTAAAATCTTATGAGTTATTCTACCAGTTCTCTATGCAAACTCGTAACTGCGGTTAAAAGAGCTAAAACCTCTGTCAGCCCATGATTATGGGTTAAGATTCATTTAGTAGACTTCAACATTTCATAATTTTGGTTCTCCCAATTCTGTTACTTTGATCACCTGACCATTTTGATGTTTTGAGATAAAACAAAATAAAAGTTTTTGGTTTCTAGAGACCTTCACATGGCTGCCTCCTAAGAAGAAAGATCCATTGATGTTAACATTTGGGCTAGCTAGATTGATATGACTTTATAAAAATCATGAAATACTAGATATAATCAACAGTCTGGCTGGACAGTGCTGCAGAGCCGGCCCATCTGTTCCAGTCATTTCCCCCTGTTCCCTCTACCTGTTCCCTCTGTCCTCCTGCCCAGAGTCCTTCCCTTCACCCCACCCCTAGCCTGCAACCTAAGTCCCCTCCCTCCTGTCATATTACGCAGTGTCCTCTCTTCCTCCCACTTACAGGAGCAAACTGAGAGTGATTTTGTTATTTTTTCAACAGAAAACAATTCTCTGCCCCAAGTGAATCAATCTCTACAGATACCAGTGTCCCAGCACCTGTCCTTCAGGTGCTGACCACCCACTGACAGACGGGCCATCTCTGCCATTCCGCATTCTAATAAGATCTCAGAACAAACTGTCCACAGCAAATTGAAAAAGTAAGAATGCAACATTGGGCTCATTGAATGTGTTAGGCTTAGGTATGCGAGTTTCTTCTGAAAAGATCAAATAAAGGAAAAAAAAGAAGACGTCAACATTTTGTTTCGTGTCTTACGTCTGAGAAGAAGGGTATAACCTTTTGTAACATTCTTCTCTTTCATCAATATACAATTCAGTTGCTCTATTTGAAATACCTTGATATTAAAAGCATGAACGTCGAGTGCTCTATAGAAAGAAAAGCATGTTTTTTATTTCTTTCACATCAAATGTTTTTCAATATGGTTCCAAAAATATTGTCATCTAAACCACATTTTTTAATATACCTGTCAGGGCTAAATCAGGAATATTGAAGAAAAGAAAAAGGTAGGGTTTCAAAATGAAGTTTTTGCAGCTTTTATAAAAGTCTCTTTTGGCCTACTGCTTAACAAAACAGCTTCAGCCTTCACTTTTAATTACACTGAAAGCACCAACTAATGCCACAGTTCTAAATGCAAAATTTCCCAATTGACCAGCTTATTAGGTGGCCCCATTTTCTCTTTCCTTCTCTCTTTACCTCCCCTCCTCCCTTCCTCTAGTTCTTCTTCTTTTTTTTTTTTTTTTTTTTAACATTTTAGTAGAAAATACATGGGGTGTAGAGACATATAAGCCTAGATTCTAATCTTGGTTTGGACTGCCAACATCGCATTAGGTGACTTAATTAACCCTTCTGAAGTTAAGTTTCTTTAGTTATAAAATGGAAACAGTGATGTATAACGTACAACGTTTTGGGGGTGGCCTGAATGAGTAATATATGTAAATGCTTGTGGTAAGCACTCACTACTAATGGCACTTCCCCTGCCTTCATTTATATCACAATCTAATTTGGGGATAATTATTTTAAACTGTCATTTATCCAACTGTATAGATGACAATATATTTAGCCTGAATTCCAGATCCAATACCAAGAAAAAACAAGTCATCATTTTCTTCCAGAGAATTTCAGATATGGGGTAAAGGTCAAAATGGCTGTGACATTTTCAGTCAACTGACACTTTGCCACATCATAAAATCTTCCCAGAAGCTGGTTCTGGTAAATTGTAGGCAAATATTACAGGGTAACAGAATCCAGTTGTCATTTGGTTGACCTAGTATTTTAGAGAAATGTGATCATTCACTGATGGAAAAATAACTTGGAAACCATACAGTCTTCGAAATAAAACTTATGTATTATTCCATTCATATGCAATTGTATAAACATGAGTCATTTTAACTTTATTTCTCTGAGCTTCTTAACATTACCTGTACTTCACATGCCAATGGGATTTGATTCAATTATAAAAATTAAAAAAGAAAGAAACATTGCAAAAAATAATGTTGATGAGGCGCTAGAGCTCTCCTGCAGCTTTCCCAAGGTTATGCATATAGGGTGTGCTTCTTTGGCTCAACGGAGAAGCCTCCCTTTGGGCACAGTTCTGAGTGAACCCTGAGTTAATAAATAATGCCATATTCCTGGTGGGCACATGCCATCTTGGTTAAAATGTGGACTAAAGGTGTCTGCAGTATTTTTTGTTTTTTTAAACAACACAGAGAAAAGAAAAATCTTTGTCTTTGACTTCTTTTGCTCAGTCAAGTTGATCTACTTGATTCAGTCAAATTGCCACCGGTAAAACCACATATAAAATGATATTTTACTTGGCAATTTGACACCAGGCTCAAATGTACCCTCATCAGTCATGAAGAGATATGAGAATGAAAGGTCCCTCAACACCTCTAACTGGTCGAGCTCACCTGTCTCTGCGGACACAGAGGTACATGTTGTGTAGTTGAGGGGATAAATCATCGCTACTCTAGGATTTCTCAGTTGTTCATTAAAACAATGATCCCCGCTGGCTGTGTGGTCAGGTTTATGTGCTAACCTAGCAAGGCCACAGTGCCCCGTCACTCATCGGAATACTCACCTAGGTGTTGCTGTGTAGGTATTTTGTAGGTGAATTACAGTCCATATTAATTAACTTGAAGTAACTGTGCCAGATAATCAGGACGGGCCTGATTCAATCAGTCCAATGGCCGTAGGATAAAGCTGAGGCATTCGTGAAGAAATCGCATCTGTGGACGGCGGCTTCAGCTCCTTCATGAGAGCTCCAGGCTGCCTTTCCTGACATTGTGCCCCGATTTTGAACCTGCCTCGCCACCACTCACTACTGGGTAAACAAATTCTGTGTAACCAATTGCAATATATATATATATATATATATATATATATATATATATATATATATATATATATATATATATATATATATATATTTTTTTTTTTTTACTGGTTCTGTTTCTCTGGTTGAATCCAGACTAAAATGGTAGCCAACAGAGCTCTCAACCCCTCTCTCCTCCAACTTCTGAGCTTCCCCAAATAACTCCTGATCTTCCTTCCAGATGTAAACTTTGCAAACAAGGGAGGAGGGAAGACATGAGGCAAAATACACACGCCAAAATTTTAGAAATCACTATGAATTCTAGATTTAGTCAATCTTTTACCCAAGATGTATGAGTAAAGTCTCTTCAGTTTTTATAAAGGTCACATTCAAACAACTATTTCTATTAGCAAAAGCTCAGTCTATTTTTTAAGGCAAATGCCTCATACAAAGTATTATGTTTGCCTTCCTTGTACTCTCACAGCACCTAGCAGAGTTTTTTGTATTCAAGAAATGTTTGCTGAATGAATAAGTCAACCATTCTTAAGAATTACTCTAGGTATTTCCAAGTGATTTTTATCAAAGTAGTAAAACTTTGATTCTTTTTTTCAGTGTCCTGGTTAAGAGAAGTATATTTGAACATAATTTACAAAATCTCGTCAATTAGGTGTCTCTCATTTTATGATGTCATTAAAATGGATAATTTGAAAGATAATATACAGACAAGAATATTTCTGATTTAAGCACATGAGAAGACAATTTCCAAATGCTACTATGATATAGAATCACTTCAAAGTTTCCATTCAATCCTATTTTAACTATAAAAACTAAGCGACACACATGAGTACTCACAAAACAAAATGGCAGAAGTATAAAAGAGTCTTTAGCAAATTATAGAAGGTCAGTATTCTTCAAAGTCTCACCCAAAAGCTCAAAACGTTGGCAACATGAAATGTTAAGTACCCTTTTAGTAGAAGTAAGTCAAGCTGTGCTCAATAAATTTTACCTTAAGATTAATTTACTATTCGGAAATACTGGACTTGATCAAGGGTCACTTGGCGAATAACATTTCTAATCATAGACAGAAAAAGTAAACGACAAGAGGGAAAATGTTTGCCACAGCGGTTGAAGACATGGGGTGGGGACAGACCCTGCTGGGGTCAGTTGTAGCCTCACTCGGGTCACAGGGCACTGACCTCTCTATGAGCTCAGTTTTTTCAGTGTGTGGAAATAGTTTATACCGTGTTTCCTCGAAAATAAGACCTAGCTGGACAATCAGTTCTAATGCGTCTTTTGGAGCAAAAATTAATATAAGACCCGGTCTTATTTTACTATAGACTGGGTCTTTAAAATATAATATAATATAATATAATATAATATAATATAATATAATATAATATAATATAATAAATATAATATAACATATAATACCCGGTCTTATATTAATTTTTGCTCCAAAAGATGCATTAGAGCTGATTGTCCGCGTAGGTCTTATTTTCGGGGAAACAGGGTAATAAGATAGATTTGCATTTGAACCCCAGCTTTCCCACTTCCAGCTATAACGACCTTCACAGAGTTTATTTGTCTTTCTGAGACCTATTTTGCAAAATGGAGATAATAAAATCTACTTTGCATAACTTTGGGAGTTAAACGAGATAAAATGTCAAGAACAGTATTGGTCAATAAAATTTAATGTAAATATCTACCCTTTCTCCCCTCTCAGAAGAGCAGGTGTTCAGTTTTTTGTGTGTATTTTTGTGTGTTGTACCAAGGCAAATTCCACACTGTTTTCTCTCCTGGGCCCTATTATATTCCTTTTCTGTTTTATACCTTTCATCTCACCCTTTCCACTGCCTCCTCCATTTGTAAATTTACTCATAACTCCCTCATCCATACAAATATCAAAAATTACCAGAACCTCGCTTTGGCTCTACCTCGGGATTAAGCAGCAATTCTATATGTAGCCATGTCTCTAGCATCGACGTTTTTGAAAAACTTCACTTACTGTTTCCTTTTCCCATTCATTCTTCAGTGGCCCCAACCACCAGACGTCACACAGGAGCCTCCCATCAGCCAAGGATACGGCCTCACTTCTTTTCTAGGACTTCTCACCATGGATCACATCTTAGTTTTCTTTCTTTCTTTTTTTTTGTTTACGTTTTTACTTGTTTGTTTATTGTTAAACACTCAGTTCCCTTAGCTTCCCTATTCATTACAAGGCTTTCCAAATTTGATTCTCTCCTTAGCGCTCTGATCATTACTTTTGAGTCCCTTAAGCCAACTCCTTCAAACACTTTTATAAATTAATGTTTTCTTTCCTTCTGTGTTGTTGTTTTGCTCCTCCCATGAACTCTCTGAGACATCCCATAGAGGCGTTCTAACTGTTCACAGTCATCCACTTTATCTCTATTCCAGGGTACATGGGAAGATTGCATTTTTTCCCTTCTCTAAAGTTACCCCACATACAAACAGTCATGAATCCTGTTGATTCTACTATCTGAACTTAAAAAAAAAGAAGGAATCTTTCCTCTTAATTCCCAGTGAAGCTTCCACTCATCCAAACTAACCTGCACTCCTGAGACATTGTGCCGGATGGTCTCTTGATACAAGCTCTGCCCTTCATCCATTCTGTTCTCTACCTCACAGCCAGATCTCTGCCTCCTTCCACTTAGAACCATTCCCTCACCCTTCCAATGAAATCCTTAACATCATGCAGAGTCTCTGTATTGAATTCCTCAGTCTCCTTTCCTTTCTCTCTCTCCCTCAAGTTCTCTCCTCCAGCCATTCTGACTTCTCCATTTCCTTCCAAGTACTGTGTTCCCTGATGTCCGTTTTACCATCACTGCACATTCTGACATCCTCAACCAAGAATTCATCCTGCCGTTTTTTTCTTAGCTAACTTGCATGAATCCTTCGCATCTCAGTTTATATATCATAATTTCTGATATAAAAGAAATGGTACATATTTGTGGGTTGATTATCTCACACATTATTCCAGTTGAGACGTTCATTGACTCCTATCCATATTGTGAAATAGCCTCTAACTATTCTCCTTGGGACCATTTTGTGCCTTCTAAGTACCATGTCCTCTGTGAAGAGTCTAGTTGCCTGAGTGGGGAATTTAATTTTCTAATTTTACCTTTTAGTTATTATCATCTTCTTTGCTTATTCCATTTAATTGTATCCTCCAATTTTAGTGCCATTATTTAACACAATAACTAGATAAATAATTCATCTTTTGATTAATATACTGACTAATCACCATATAAATCTCATTTACTGAAAAGTCTAATCTTTAGTTACAGCTGGGCCATGTTTTTATCTATGTTGTTTCAAAAGTTAAATATCATGATTTCTTGCAATGTATAGCACAAACTTAGAAAATTTACTTCACCAAAGTTTAGAATTTTTTTTTCTAAAAACAGGTTATAAGTTACAATGCCAGAGTCATGTTTTCTTGTCTTTTGGATGCTACTAAATCATAGTTCAGTATCATGAAAGTATATTGAATTTTACACAGCCTACTTTACAGGCAAAAATTGTGAACATAACTCTTTTCAATAGATACAAAACCTAACAGTAAACTACCCAAAAGGACAGATAATTTATATTGCTTCTTTCAACAAAAGAAGCAATAAAACTATGGCTTATGAGAACTAGACTATGTTGAAGAATTAAAAGAAACAAAACACTGGAAAACAATTAAAACAACACTAAATACAGTCAGAAAATGGAAAATATCAATTTTATACCTCTGCAGTGAAAAAATCTTTATGTAGGGAACAACTACTTCAGAATATTCTTAAGTAGAAACTATAATGATCTGTAAAATAAATACCTGACTACAGTGCATCTAAGACATACAAATAAGCATTTTCAAAGCAGGCTACAGGTAGAGAGACACACTGTGTCCATCTAACAGTCTTACGATTGTCCTTAAGACTTTACTCACATGGGATCTAATTAAATTTTCTCTTGGAGTCTAATTTACCAATTTCTAGGTATGTATTTCAGAAATAGATTTCATTGCTCAATGATTTCTGCCTTTTATCAGTTCAGATATTATTACATTTGCAGTTCTGGTGGTATAAATATAAAATACTAATATTTTTTTTTAAGTTTTGGATAGCCCTTAATGGTTTTCTCTGTTTGGGTAGAATTAATTTCTTTATTCCAAAAATGGTATGCTTCATTCTGAACAGGCTCTCCTATGGGATAAAATAACTTTGTTTCGTTCCTAGGTCTTTTTTTAAAGTTGGTTAAGGACAACTTGAATTAATAGTTACATTGTGAGAAAAGATACGACTGTAAAGAATGGCAAAATCATTGCTTTAAAATTGATTCCATTTTCAAATTTTGTGTAATAAAAAAGGAGGTAACATTGAGAGTCATATATTACTATGCTTGTAAAAGTTGTGAGAAACCAACAATGAGTAATTCTACATTTGTTAGGTAATGGTATGGTACATTTATCAAAATAAAAATGAGTTCCATATGCGTACAAAATCAACTCTTTATAATAACTATCATTAGAAATTATGGAGCCCCAAATGAATTCTTTTGGGTAAGATTCTTAAAATAAAGAATAACATTTTAAGTGCATAGCTATTACAAACTCATTTGATATTCTTTTTAATTGCCTTGGCTATAATGAATATACTTTGTATTCCAACAGATGTCACAAGTACGACTGCAGAAGTTCCAATATAATTCAGTCTTAGTTAAGAATGAGTAAATGGATATTTAAAATTGAATGTTACCAGGAAGGAGAAAAGAAAACACAAGTATAGCAGCATTAGCTCCTTAAAACAGCAAATTAAAGATTTTTATTAAATTGTGTTCTTTCTTATTTGGACATATACCAAACACAATAATACAAGAAAACTTGTTCTATCAACCACTCCTTGCCTCAGCTGCTCTACAGATTAGTTAGCCTGGAAAGTAGAAATTGGGAGTGTGAAAAATGGCTAAGAGTAGGCTGAAATACACTTCACAATATTTAGAGACTGATCTATGAAAAAAGATTTTAAAAACACTACTATGCCAATTTATTTCAGCAGAGGGAGCAGTTAACTATGTGTGCCATTTTATTTCAACTGGTCAGACATGTTCTAATATTCCCTTTCATCTTCTCCTACGTGGAGGGAGGGCTGACACCTTCAAGTCTGACAGGAGAAACCTTCACGTCATAAATTACAGGGGGTGTTTCCTGATGTGTGGGTCACAGAATTACCTAGGGATGTCTGTTAAAAGCAAACATCCATGGGCCTCAAGCAAGTTCTAGCAAATCTGAGTTCTGGGAAAATGAGCGGTTGGACAAGCAACTTGCAAATTCTGAGGTACGCATTTGCTTAAAAACCACTGCCTGGAGGCTGGATGAGGTAATGTTTAGAGCTGTGCATTTTTCATTTCATTCCAATCGGCAAACATTTATGCGGTACCAATGCTATGTGAGTGAACATCGGATACATACAGGTTTTCCGAAAAGGCAAGAAGTGTATGATGCACTCACTGGTTGTCAAAGTACATTTATTAAGTATACTAATAACCTGCAAATGCCTGGAGACGCACTGTCTGAATGTTTGCAAACACAACACACTGTGTTTATTGTCCAGATGAGCAATTCATTCTTAATGTCAAATCAGTAGTTCTTCCCCCAAAAAGGTGTCTGCAGGTTGAAGTTTGTGTAGCTTATTATTAGAAAAGGTAACGACAGTATTGCTTAAACACAAATTTATCCTGTTTTTCTGACCTTCTGGAGAGGGGGACTAGGGGGCTAGGGACTAGGAGAAGGGCAGAGGGTCTCGATGAGGGAAGAGAGGAAGGAACTACCAGACGGGAAGCACCAAAGGCAAAGTACTTATTTCCTATCTATCTCCCCTTGTGTCCAAACTGGACGTTACACTCATTTGAAAGTTCCATTGAACTTTTTAACGGCCACAGCAAAGGTCACACTTATCTGTAATTTTAGCGCAAGGCTTTGTATATAAAAAACACTCAAGTCTTTGCCATGTTGGTGTAGTGTTTAGCTTGTTACTCTTCTCTGTACGCTGCTCCCTACGATGCTGGTTCCAGCACTGCACTGTTTGGGCACTGAACGGACCAAAAGTGGCCTCTGACACGACAACGCCTCTTCCAAAGGTGCTGAATATTAAAAAGTAATCAATACACTACTTACTATGTATTAAGTCCTTAAGTGCATCAAACCCTATAATAAGCACGTAGCATATTACCTCATGAAATTCTCACCATCACCCTGAGAGGCATCATGATTCCTATCTGATGGAAAACCATACTGGATACTGAGGCATGAGTTCAGTGAACTCCCCCAAAGTCACCCGCCTGGGGGGGTGGCGAGGCTGAAAAGGGTGACCCTGTGTTTTCCTGACGCAAAGCACATACTGTATTCCCACTGTTATCCCACAGCCTGGGACACTGAGTTTCTGTGGACATGTTGAATTTACTGCCAAGAAGCCCAGAGCGGATGGGTTTTGAGGTAAACATATTTCCAGTACCTTTGAAAGCACCGCTAAAAGTAAACCATTGTGAAAATCAATTGGATCTGACTTCCTGAGACAAAGCGAAACTGTTCAACGACTATAGACGACTAAAAGCTCTAAAATCTATCGTGATTCTGTGTGCTGCTTACCTGTGTAGAAGGCTTTCATCTTTACATTACAGACAACTAAAGAACTCAAAGGAAATGACTCGAAAGTTCACAAGATCTGGTAAATTTTTACCCACAGCAACTACTGAGAATTAAGCACCAGACACCCTCTGACAAACACACATAGGCACATACATTGAAAATCTGTAAATTTAAAACAATGGAATGCTTGTTTCAAAAAAATCATACTTGCTTCGTGTTATTCCCCAGGAAACAAACCAGTTTGACTTCTTCACGGCTGCCTGCTCTTCCCAGACTGGCCTCTGAGATCACATGCCCCACCTCCCGGATTGCCCAGGTAATTCCCAGCGCCCGCTGAGACAGTACTTAGCAGTACCATCCCGTGCTCAGCCTACCTGGGGTGTTCAGCAGCCTGGACATCTTGCAGAAGTAGGAGATGTACTGCTCACAGTACTCGGCGCTGCTGGTGATGGCGCTGATCTGCTCCATGGAGGCGCTGTACAGGAGCTGCGTCACCGAGTACTTCTCCGGGCTGTAGCCCACCACGGTCGTCTGCATCTGCAGGTCGTGAGACACGATGGTCCACACTTTGTCCTCTGTGGGGAGCAGAATGCCACGGCAATGGGTCGTTAGCATGCACATGCTTCTGCAAATGTCACACAAGTAATTGAGCTACACTTTCCCTGGTGTTTTTCCCTGCGCTGATGGAGAGCAGACGGAAGGACGGTCCTTCTTCAAGTAACCGCTACCGTTGTCTCACATCTGAGTTCCACTTACAAAGCAGAAAAGTAATATATGTATTTTTATTAAAAGCAAAAGATAGCGCCTGAAAACGACAACCCATAGCCTGTGTCCCTGGGTGAGGCTCTCACGTCCCCAGTATGGAGTGTGAGGCCCAGTGTGTTCCGAGACCCCCTGACTGGGACCCATCACTCCTCTGCGAGAATGGTACCAGCTCCTTCCTGGATGCACGGTGCCTTCTCTGGCCTCTGGGTCTCTGTATATGCTATTTGCTCTATTCACAATATGTGTCCTCATCTTGTCAACAGATGTGCTTTTCAACCTGACCTTTCAGGGAAAATTAGACAGTGCGCTCTTGTTCTGTGACTGGGATGCTCCCCACTTGTCAGGTGATGCCCGTGAGGAATTACCTTGGTGTTCTGGCCCCTGACAATTCCAGTGTGTGAAAGGAGAAGCGGCTGTAAGATTGATGTGCTTACATTATTAGGTCGGTACAAAAGTAATCGCGGTTTAAAAGGTTCAAAATAACAGCAAAAACCGCAATGACATTTGCACCAACCTAATAAAACCTGAAGCGGAAGCCTCACGATGTAGCCATGCATCTGACACTGTGCTCAAAGCCTTCACGTGGCACCGGTCTTGTTCAGAGTAAAAGTCTAGTTTTTCAAACAACTGAGGGCTCCATGAGCGACCCTCTCTGTGCCGCTGTTCCCTCTCGCCCGGCTACGCTCCTCCAGACTCATTTGGTTCCGGCCACACTGACCTCTGTGCCTTCAAACCTGTCAGCAGGTCCCTCCTCGGAGCCCTGGCACTTGCTCTTTTCTCTGTCTGGAGCCATCTTTCCTCAGATGCTCTCACTGCCCAGGCCTTCTCCTCCTCCAGGCTTTGGGCCAATGCCAACTTCTTTGCTGAGTTGCACGCACGCACATGCACGGCTGCTTTCTATCTTCTGATCCTGCTCTGTTTTTCTCAAAAGCACTTATCTCCATCTTAGTGCATATTTTAATTAGAATGCAGGGATTGCTTTCAATGCTGTATGCACAGTGTTTGGCAGAGTGATTGGCACAAAATCAGTCTTCAAAAGTATTGGTTGACTAGAAGAATGAATGAACAAAAGATAAACAGAATGCAAACACGTGGTCTAGGAACTTCTGGAAACCACTTCAGTTCACTGTCTGGCTCTGCCATGACTATCCCGACAGACTGTGGACCCTTCACTCCTGTAAGCAATGATTTCCCTTTATCCATGACATGAGTCTATAATACAGTGCTTTCCAGTAGGCTCTTCAATTGATTAAAACAAGTTCAGTTATGGTATCACGCTGCTAATTTTCTCCAGGACAATTATTTTTCTAGTTTGACCTTCGGCCTGACCAGAACGGCCTTTCTTTAGCACCTCTGATCCAGCAAAGAAGCAGCAATGTACTTTAGTAATTCTGTCACTGTCTTACACAATTCTGACAACAAAAGGATTTGTCATGTATATCCAGACCTGCAGATTTACCTTCACCTAATTAAAGATCCATTAATTAAATTAGGTGAATTTTATCTCTTTTCTGTTACAACCAGCCTCTGGTGTAGAACTCTCAAATGTTTGACACCACTTTCCTTTTCTTTCTTTCTTTCTTTCTTTTTCTTTCTTCCTTCCTTCCTTCCTTCCTTCCTTCCTTCCTTCCTTCCTTCCTTCCTTCCTTCCTTCCTCTTTCTCTCTCCCTCCCTCCCTCCCTCCCTCCTTCCTTTTTTTAAATCCTTACCAGTAACCTTGTCCTGTAGCAATATGCCAGAACTCGCTGTCTGTAACTTATGATGAAACAGCATTCTAACCTGACCCTTCTTTAAAGGCTCATAAGCACCTTTATACACAAAAGAACGCTCATCGACGCAAACGTAAATGCAGTAAGTAAACAAAATGGTCCTCCATTTATGGTCTGTCAGTAACTTTAAACACATTAATCAAATTGATGAGTCTCTAACATTTTGGTCCTGGTGACTTCTTGGCCCTAAACTCTACCTCCACCCATCTCACCACACACATTTCAGTATCAAACCCCTGCGCTATCGTCTTTACACAGTTCGCCTTGGACAGTATGGGGGTTAGGGGGCTCAACCCCACGTACAGTCGAAAATCTGTGTGGAACATTTGACTCCCCAACACTTAGCTACTAATACCGTGTTTCCCCAAAAATATGACCTAACCAGAAAATAAGCCCTAGCATGATTTTTCAGGAGGACATCCCCTGAACATAAGTCCTAATGCATCTTTTGGAGCAAAAATTCATATAAGACCCGGTCTTATTTTTGGGGAAACATAGTAGATTACTATTGACTAGAAGCCTTACCGGTACCATAAAACCATAAACATCAATCAACACATATTTCGTATATGCATTATATACTGTATTCTTATACTAAAGCAAGCTAGAGAAAAGAAAATCATAAGGAAGAGAAAATACATTTACAGTACTTATTGAAAAAAATTCCATGTATAAATGGACCTGCATAGTTCAAACCCATGTTGTTCAAGGGTCATCTGTATTTATTTTATAGCCCACTCATTCAACAAATATTATTGAGTCCCTACTGTATGACAGATATGGGTCTAGCCATTAGGAAAAGCACAGAGAAAAAAAACATTCGTAAACGTTTGCAGCTTACATTCTTACATCCTAGTGGGGAAAAAATATAATAAGCAAAACATTAAAATTATATATATATATATGGCAAGTGATAATGGTGAGAAAAAAACTAAATCAGGGAAGAACAAGAATACAACGTGTGTATGGGGACTGCATTTTTAAACAAAGGGAACCATAACAGCCATCACTGGGAAAGTGACATTTGAACAAATAAGGTCATTATCCAGCAAACCAGGTAAATGGGAAAAAGTGTTCCAGACAGAGGGAGTACAAATGCACATGTTCTAACTCTGGAGTGTTTCTGGCGCTCTCCAGGTAAGAGGAGGCAAGTAAAGAAGAGGAGGACAGATAGCAGGAGTTGAGGTCAGAGATGTAATGGGGAAGGCAGGCTGTAACCTCAAATAAGATGGAAAGCCATTGACATTGGAAGGGTTGGAGCAAGTTAAAGTAGCATGCTTTAACTTATTCTTTGACATCTATCCTTTGCTTCCATAAAATTATATTTCAGAAAGGTATGAGAAAAGAATGTATAGATAGTTGGGGTGCCAAAAAAAATGTCTACAAGTGGACACTTTGGTCAACGTTGCTCAAGCAGTAGTTCGCCGTAATCAGAAGTGTCTGGACGCTGATGGTAGCCACTTTGAGCACCTCTTGTAACTGCAGAAGTCAAACGTGACTCGTATTCATGTTTTGTTATCGGTATATATTGATTATTTTAACACAGTTTTCCTTTCTTGAAATGTGTATACATTTTTTTGGCACCCTCTGTATAACTTTATAAATATTTAAAACTTTTCACAGTTCATGGAATTATACAAAGTAATATGCAAGCTCTATTTTGATGGAATAGCACAAGTGTTATGTTGATGTATTCTGCAAATTATTTTTTAATGCTTGCATATTATACATTGCAATGGCTCCTTTCAAGACATTAAATCTTAAATGACAAACAGATACTAACAATTTTGCAGGTATCTGGCATCTAAAAGAAAGAAAGTGGCATGCTGTATAGATATATAGATTTCCCTTTGCTAGTCTCATAATCAGAACATTAAGAATATTATTCCCATATTCCATGTTTATATAAAATGCATTATCAGATACGTGTGAAATGCAAATAGAAACTACCGTGTATGCCCAATTCGAAATTTCTGCCACTCTTCCATTTTCATGGAGAAGCAATTGATAAACTAGTATATTTCAAATACTCTCTTCGGATTAGTGTGTTATGAAAATGCTTTTGTGATTACCGAGAGCTTAGCATTTGTCTTATGCAATCACATATTTAAAATTTGTCACATTGTATATTGTTTAAACTGCAGCTGATTTAACGATATGTGTCAAACACTGAGACCCGTATGGAACATATTATGGAATATATCCCTCTCCGTGGCAGTAGTGGGGTCTTCAAGATTACCTGGTTTAGTTATGCTGATATGAGTACCTTAGAAAGGTGCCTTAGTTATCTCTATCAGTGGCTCAGTACCCTACTATCTGAAATTCTCAAGTAATTCCCTTCATGAGAACTCAATTCCTTGCATGGCTAGAGTTCTGACCAGGGATTGATAAAGTCAGAAAACGACCAGTGAAAAAAAGCAAAGAATACCTCTTTCCAGAACATAACCAGTTCTTTAATCATGTACACGCTGCTTTTTGACTCTGTTTTATGTTATCCATACAATCTGACGTACACATCATAGAGCAGGCCTATACATAGCGTATTTTAATGAAAGTACAATCTGAGCTAAGTACAGGGGAATTTGTTTTTTGTCTTACGCCATCTGCACATGCTGTCAAATGTCTTTGCTTTTTAGACAGTATCACTGGACTGGCTAATGCCCAATTTGCTAATCGGAGAGCGTTTTTTCACCGTTATTCATATTAACTCTGAAATGATCTTTAAAAAGAAGGTCATTTACATTGTAAGCTACCTCAATTTAAAATGGTGCATAAAACTTGTTAGAGAGGCATGACCAACATACAACACACACATAGTGCAAATTCCTTACGGTCCTATGATCTATTATAGTTACTCCAGATCTCTCTCACTCTTAGAAAAACACAACAGGAACTGAACTGTATACAATACCTGCTTCACCTAAGATTTTTCCATATTGCTATAAGAAAAATCCTAAGATTTACCATATTTGCTTGCTGGATAAAACTAGTGAATTCAGTTTTGTATATCCTTAATTTTTTTTCCCATATCTTATAAACTGAATTCCAATAACTTTGGGGCTTTCTTTGGACATAGAAATCTTAACGGCTGTTACCCTGATTTAGTCCACCAACAACTGAAATCAACTATGAGCAAGATATGAGCAAGGCTATCCAATTAAATGCGATGGCATTAATAAAAATCGCTTTTTCAAAACTTAAAAATTTGCAGCTTTATAGGATACATATCCAATGGAAGAAGCCCACCCTTTAAAGGAAGCCGTATTCTCTTGTGGAAAAAAAATCTGAATCCCAATAATACCAATATGTCATTTCAGAGAGCATCCATTTTTACTTCTGGTTAGAGATTAAGAAAACAAGAATCAGGAGTGATAAATGGCTTGCCCAAATGAACACAAAGAGTTACAGCAAACTGATGCAAACTTTGTCTCCTAATTCTGGATTTAGTGCTCTTTTCTCTCCACATCTCTCTGGCTCAGTGGTGATATGCTTGGTGACACATCAGAATCTTGATTGTCTTTCCCATAGCACCCCACTAATTTTCAAGGGAGAGGGGAAACATACAGATACTATTTTAGACTTTTTAAATATTATTTTTAAGTGACAACAATAGGTATCCTATTGATTACATCAAGAAAAATGTCCTCAGACAATATATAATCCAATCATGCGCACGACCATCTATTGAGCTCCTGATATTTCAGCACTGTGGCAAGTTCTGAGGATGTATGAATGAAAAGGACTTGAGTTCTTATCCTCAACAAGCTTGGAGTCCAGTGGAGGTTAGAAAACATTAAGCCTGACATTACAAATTACAAGCAAGTGCTAACACAGAGATGCACAGGGTCTGGGGTCCACATCATGCAGCTTTAGAAAGCCAGGAAGTGACCAAGTGGACGTGGCATTTTCAGGGAGTCATGAAGGTTGAAAAGGAATGAGCCATAAGGAGAAGGTGATAAGAGCAATTTCATTCTTCTTGTAGCTTAGACCAAATACGTTGGAGACAAAGAGGATTTAGTAGATGGGATTTGGATGAAAGAGAAATGGAAGGGTGTGCAATAGAGAAGTGGAAGATTCCAGAGCCATAACAATCGTGCGTGGGTTGAAAGATCTAGCACACGGTCATATGCGTGAGTGGTGAAAACCTTTGGAAATAAAAGATTAACTCGTAGTTTTGAAAAATATCTCTTTAAGGCCACATATGACGAGCCCATAGATAATATTGTGTTCAACAGGGTAAAATTGAAAGCTTTTCCTCTAAAATCAGGAGCAAGCCAAGTGGACTAGGACTCCAGATATACATAGGCCTTAATTTTATATTAGATGTTATATTTTGTAATCTGAGTATTGTATGCAAACTAGAAATATCTCATATTGAAACAGTGAAGAGGTACCTTATTTCATATAAACTTCACATGAAGATCCAGCTTTACAAAAGCAATACTCTAGGAAATATTGGTCATTTTACATGCACTATGTCGGCTTTCCGGAATAAGTCACAGAATAGTTTCATAAGCAGTTACTGCTCCTGTTATTTAAAGTATTATTAATTTCTACAAAATTGTGTATAAAACTTCCAGCTAGAAAGACCCCGTATAACGATAGGTTATAATACAGTTTCTTTTTAAGTCATCTGTAAGAGGATCTATTTGAAAGTTTCCTGAGTCGTCCAGGGAGATAAGTTAAAAAACCATAAATTTTATAGATGATCATTTTGTTTAGAAGGTGTCTCAATAATGATGATCCCACTGACATAGTTTGAATTGTTAGAAATTTGGTGTCACATTTTTTTTCTCTCCCCAAATACACAATGTGTGAGCATCACAAGCATCTCTGTAGCCGAGACCCTAATATTAGAGAAGCCACTTCACCACGGTGGGTGGTGGCAGGTTGAGCCATTTCGCTGTGCTGGGGACGTATGTATGCAGCTCAGGTAGCCGCTCAGGTAGCTTTAATCACGTGCAGAGAAGTAAGGTATGTAAAGCAGATGGAACCTCTGCAGGAAGCACCGAGGAAATGAGCTGAAAGTACAGATGATGTTCTGCAGGTGGTGGAAAATGTTGATTATTTTTATGCTCACAATTCCAGCCCCAAGATGGATGGAGTGCTGTGAATGAGTATAAGTAACGGTGGCTTATTCTCATCCACCTGTAAAACAATTTTGAGCTTATGTGTGCTTTTCTTCTAGGATGACATCAGCTACTTTCTGGAAAGGAAGATATTTGTTAATGTTTTTGTTCCATTGCAGGGATGTTCAAATTCTTGTACAATATGGCTGGAGTTACTGACTGCATTATATCAATTCTTAGACAAGCTCATCTTCCCTTTCCTTTCTCTGTCACACTGGGGGGGAGACGTAATTTGTGTATATTTGACAGTCAGGAGTGGCAGGAAGGACTCTTCTGCCCTGTATAGCAAGTTAAAGCTACTCTTTGGTTTTTGTGATTGTCGTTAGAGTTTGATCTGAATTAAAACTGGGAGACTAGGTAAGTGTCATCCTGGATCAATGACTGATCATTCCTGTGGACCATTAAAGATAACACTTGTTTCTTATTAATTAAAAATACTTTCAAATATATTGCACATACTTGGCTGAAAATAGCACTTTAGGTGTCTGTTCCATTGCCCGGACCTCTACCCTGTGGTCGGAATATGCCAGGTGCTCAAGGTTAGGGATTTCCCTTTGGCTGTTTCCTCTGCCTGGAAGGCTGGTCCCAGATGGTCTCAAGGTTAATCCCTCTTGGTCTTGAGACTTCCACTTAGTCTTAATCAAATGGTGTATTCTCAGGAGGCCCACCCCATCAGGTCTATTTAATTTACAACTTACTCTGCCCCTTCTTTTTTTCATATAGCACATATGGCCTTCTAACATAGTATATAATTTACTTATTTGTTCTTTTCATTTTGTACTATCTGCCTCCCCTACCATTTTTCTCATAGACTATAAACTCCAGGTTGCCAGAATTTTTAAAAAATAAATTTTGTTTACTAATGAATCTGACGTTCTTAGAATAGCGCCTCGCAGTCTGCAGAAATTCAATAGATATTGTGCTAATAATATACCTTAACCCCTTCTTCATTTGGGTTCCAAAGACCCTCTATCACTATCATTATTGATTCCTATAAAATACCCATGTGAAGTGTAGTTCATGGGTTATAGATCCCATCAGATAGCTCTATTATGTTAAACTTCAAAAAACAAACATTTAGAAAGGCTGTATAGGTGAAGCAATTGAAGTGACATTTGAAATTATAGAATCCTGGTACTGTACTTGTAATGTTTACAAGATATTAAACTGTAAGGATATTTAAAAGAGCAACATAGAATTATGTCTGAAGGTGCAAAGTGCTTCTTAAAAACACCATTTTCTTTCCAGTTTGAACAAGAAGATAATAATTATCCTGTGGTAAGTGTGTGTACATCTCCTTAAGTGGGGAGAGTGTCACGAGCATAGGGACTTTTGTTTACAAACAAGTTGTTTTATTCCAAGCACTGTTTCAGGCCTGGGCACATGGAGACAAATAATATATTTGTAATGGCACCAAAGAGCTAGTGGGAAGAGGGGACACAAAATAAGTAATTACAGCACAAGCTTTATAACTACTGATTTTCAGGCAACTTCCAGAATAATCCAAGTCACGAGGTTTAGTATAGAAATCATCAACCCATTTATCACCTACATCAAATCCTTTAACATATAGAATACTTCAAAATTTTCTAGGATTGTACTTCATATATATATATATATATATATATATATATATATATATATATTTTATTGTAGGGGAATTTCATTTTCTGTTTGCACTTAGATGAAACCTAAGTAGTAACAGGCTAACCTGAGAAACTATATTCTTTCTGAAGTTTCTATCCAAAAAGCTTTGATGTTTGATGCAGCAGGAAACATACAATTGAAACTGACAGTCTGATTCACTATTAACAGGATAGAATCTTAGAAACCAGCCCTTGCTTTCATGTTGACCCGAGCTCACATCCTGTCTGTCCCCCGAAACTTGGGAGGATAACAAGTGTCCTAACAACTTACCTCTTTGGGGGCACGAAGGGCTGTGGGACAAATGACTTCCCATTAGTGGATCTGTGGCTCTTCTTCACTCTTTCTCCCAACCCAGGCACCAGATCTATATCTATCTATCTATCTACACACACACACACACACACACACACACACACATATTTTTTTTGATGATACAGATAACATTTATCATCTTGGAAGAAAATCCCCAAATAATCAAATCCCCTAAGTATAGAATTTTCCCCGTTCATTCAGTTTCCATTCACTGAAGCAGCCCCCTTTGTGTGCCACGTTAGCACAACAGTCTGACAGATGAAGTTCCTTGCTGAGGATAATTAGCTAGAAATAACTTTTTAGGGAAAGAAAACCCTTAAGATATCAGAGTTAACAGAGTCGAAGGGACTAAAACTGGTGTTCTCACTTTAATTTTTGACAGAAGTACAAAGGTATTCGGTAAGTTCACTTTTTACAAGGGATTCCGTGAGGCTTACTGAAATACCAGCACATTCTGCTGTGTCAGGGACACGCGCACCTGCCCTCGTCTGTCAGGTCTCAGGTTCTTAGCACTTGGCCAGAAAACCCTGCCCACTCCCAAACCCATTACCATGCTGAATTCAGATTAGATATCCATCCATGTCCCTCTGCTTCCCTAACAATCTTTGACCTCTGGGTCTGCATTTTTCTCATTGCGCTTGTAATGTATTTGTTGTAGCCACAACTCTGTTAAGTCACTGAGGGCATATGGTGTCACTGTCATTGCTTAATTCTTATTGTCCAACAGTGGACCTGGTATAGGTACACAAGTGCTCAATAAATACTTACTGAATTAATGAAGTGATGTCAGGCATGATGCCATTAATTCGTGTATCGGGACCCCTGAAATGGAGACCTCCCCAGTGGAGGGGACCATGTCACAAACCTCAATCTCAGTCAGTCTGCACTGACGGGAAACATGGCTCAAGAAAACCGAACCCACACCAGTCCCAACCCTCCAACTGGGCTTTGGCTCGCTCACCTCACCCTAGAAAACGGGACCAGCTCACCTTACGAGGAAATCCCCGACTGCCTAGCTAATCCCACCTTGTGTCCATGTTGCCTCTTTGAATACTCTTCCAAGTCTGTATAAAACTCATTCTTACCCAAAACCCCTGGGAAGGAGTGTTCCACTCACTGCCTGTGAGGCACTGCCCTCCTCTGATCCATAGATTGTCCTTCCTTGAATAAGGACATCAGACTCTTCACTAAGCTGTTTTAGTTTCGTCATTTGACAGGCCGTAGTCAAAAACAAAACAAGTAAAGGTGCCCAGCTCATTTATCTGGAACCCAAAGAGACACAGGTAGAGTTTAATGTATAGATAAGGTGTAGCATCATTTTCCACGAATGCGAAGCTAACAAATCTCTGGTCTGGAAACTACAAAGGCTCGGTTGTATTGGGGAAAAATGTTCAAGAAAATGAATCAGTTCTTTAGCATTTTGCAGGAAGACAATAAAGTGACTATTACAGTTTTTCTCTTTTTTTTTTTTTTTTTTTTTTTGCCATTTCAGTATGTTGGTAACACCAAGGTGATTAATTTCTAAATGATGGTTCTTTCTGTGGCCTAAAGGGCTACCCGTGAGTTACATAAAATGAGACAGTACACATTCTAAGTATTATTATGATTATTAATAAGGAAAGTTATTTTTGAATTGCGCTAAGAAAAAAATCATCCAAGACTTGGATTGAGCATAGGGATTATTGTAAATCCTTAGTGGACAGCTTGCTTTTGTACAGCAGACCCACAGACCTGGAGGTTTGACTATCCCTGTTTGATTTACTATTATGTCACTATTATTTATGTTAGCTAGAAAGAAAAGAGGGAGAGAGGAAGCGGGGGTTAGGAGGGAGAGAGGGAGAGAAAGAAAGAGAGAACGAAAGGGAAAGAAGGAAGGAGCTATCAACCAAAAGATCATTGAAATGGACAATGATTGAAATAGTTTATACTTGATTATCTAATATAGCTTAGAGGCAGTAGGGATGGTAGAAAAACAATGCTCCAAAGGTCAGATGAGGTAGGTCTTAACACTTCTACTAACTGCCACTATGAACTTGGACTAAACACTTGAAATTTCCAGACCTTAGTTTCTTCAGTAAAAATGTGGTATCAGACCAAACGGTTTCTACAGCCACTTTCATCTCTAAAAGCTGAAGATATCATTCATTCATTCGTTCACATTTGCTTAAAGAAGCATGAATTGAATGCTGTGCAGGGTATAATGTCTGCTGTAACTCATGCACAGAGAGTGGATGAGCAGCCCAAGGGGCGTGTTTCTGAAGGCCTTAGGCTGAGCCATAAGTGAGGCTGGTTTCCAGAATATGCTTGTGCTGCTCTCTGCAATGTAATGCAGCTGAACGCCAAATGCATAAAGAAAAACGACCTCTTTGTCCCTAAGCTCGGGCGTAGTAAAGCTGCTGGATTGGTGGTTTCCATTATTTTCTCCGTGATGACACTGCTCCAGAGCCATGTTCTTTCCCGGAAAGCAGCAGGGTTTTCTGAGAGGTAAACAATGTGTGCTTCCTACTCCAGATGAAGAAAGGAGAAGCAATGGCGTGGGGGTGGGCGGGAGAAAAGTGGCAGTCTCCAGGTCTAGAGCAATAAATTAGTCTAGAACATCCTGTTTTTACCCCAAAATAAGAAAGGGCGGTGACTACTAAGAGCATGTCAAAAAGATTTAAAAGCCAACTTGAAGGTTCTCCCACTGACAAAGATGAGACAATGTGATTGAGCAGTAATGATAACTGCAGTGGCTTCGAGTCCATGAAACCAAACAAACAAACCCCAGGCAGGCTTCACTGGTCACCTTTTAGACTGTCAGGAAACAAATTTGTTTTTAAAACTTGTAAATAAAGGAAAATAATCAAATATTTTCGTATAAAAACTTAGGATGATCAACTACTGTGTTTCCCCGAAAATAAGACCTACCCCAAAAATAAGCCCCAGTTAAGATCGTCAGCCAGACGGATGCATTTAGTACATTATGACCATGTTCCGGAAGAAGATAATATGTCTGTATTTGAATAAATGTAGATTGTTGTACATGAAAAAATAAGACATCCCCTGAAAATATGCCCTAATGTGCCTTTTGGAGCAAAAATTAATATAAGACCCAGTCTTACTTTTGGGGAAATATGGTATAAGACCTGGTCTTATTTTTGGGGAAACACGGTAGTTAATTAAAGAGGAAAAGTTGTTTCTTATAGAAGTAGTCTAAGTATTTGAAGAACAAATGATGATAAGATCAGAACATCATGATTTTATAACCACTAACGCTTGCACTAATGGTCATCCATTACTGCTCCCAGCACAAAAGAAAGACAACTAGACATTGTGGGTCGCGCAATGGAAGGACGCCGCACCGGCTGTAAAGTATTATTGGCAAACAATTGTACCACGAGTCTGATCAAACCTCTAGACCACTGGTATCAGTTAATAAGACTGTGGATAGCACAACAGGGAAAAGATTTGGTTTCTTCCACAACTAAATTGGAAGGAGATAGAGAAAGACTTCAGGTGGGGAGAGACGGAGACTGGATCTATAAATTAAAAGACGTCAGAAACAAATCAACAAATCAGAGTGTGGACTTTTGTTAGATCGTAATTCAAACAAACTATACATAAAACAATTATGAAACAATTGGGGAACATTCACAGTGGACATTTAAAGATATTAAGGAATTGTGACTAATTGTTTTATAAATCTGATAATGCAATTGTGGATAGGCTTGTTAAAAAAGAATCATGATCTTTAAGAGACATATGTTAAAATATCCACTGATGTCTGAAAGCTTCTTCAAAATAATTCTATGCGGGGGCAGGAGAGAGAGATATAAATGAAAGAAGATCATCTGTGAACGGAAACTTGGTGAAGTTGGGTAATGCTACACAGGACTTTGTACGGTGTTCTCTAATTTTGAAACGTTTGGAAGCTGATCACCCAGCAGAGAAAATACATGCTCCTAATAAAAATCAAGGGATTATTACAATTTATATTCATTTTGCAGAGGGATTTTAAAGCCTATTTTCTGTGTTAAATAAGGGAATGACTATCACATGCGTATCACTATAACCTATAAACACTACCCTTAAATTTTCAGAAAGTAAAAAATGATTAAAATAATTAATGTGTAATTACCAAATATAATTTAGAGACTGTATTTGTTTTGGGAACACAGTAACGAGAGAGAGAGAGAAAAGAGAAGGGAAGGGAAGGGAACAGAAGGGACGGGAAAGGAAGGGAAGGGAAGGGAAAGGAAAGGAAAGGAAGAAAAAGTGAGGAGAAAACACAAAGACATGGAATGTTTTACCATGTGCAGTGCCAGAAAAGAAGAGGTGAAGGCAGACAGACCATCCAGAAAGAAGGAACAAAACTTGCCCGTATCCTCTGTATGTTCTTCAAGGTGGGAATGCTTTTTACATTTTTAAATGGTTGGAAAAATCAAAAGAAGAATAACATTTCATGTCAGATGGAAATACTATGAAATTCACAGAAACGGAATTTTACTGGAACGCGGCCATGCTGATTTATTTATCACAGGCTCCGGCTGCCCCTGCAGTGCGAAGGCAGAGTCAGATAGCTGTCACTGAGACCAGGTGGCCCACAAAACCTAAAATATTTACTCTGTGGCTCTTTATAGAACAAGTCTGCTGACACTTCAACAACAGTGACAAACGAAAAAGCAGAAAGAAGGAAGGAAAACCCTGGCTTTGAAAGAACTTTTAAGCCTCTCAGAATGAAACCAGAGATGGCAGTAAGTTCCAAATGGGTGATCAAGCCATGCGCCAATCAGTGGAGGATGAAAGAGGGGGGTTAACATGCCCGTGTCACAGGCGTTAGGATTTTCTTGTGCAGGTATGCTTAAATTCTCAAATTTAGTCATTTCACCTTCTGTTATGAGTATAAAGTTCTTTTCAAATATATATATATATATATATACACACACACACATATATGTACATATGTATATATGTGTATATATGTGTATGTACATATATATGTGTGTGTGTGTGTATATATATATATATACACACACACATACCACCTTAAAAACACTATCAAGGTATTATGGGAAATATTTGAATCTAAGTGACCTACTCTACTGGGCTGACCAGTGTCCTCTCAATATTCGTATCAACCCAGAACCTGTGAACATGACCTTATTTGGAAATAGGGTCTTCGCAGATGTCACCAAGTCTAGATGAGGTCATACTGGATTAGGATGGGTCCAAGTCCACTGACCAGTGTCTTTAGAAAAAGAGGGAAATCTGGCCACAGGGAGAGAAACACCATTTGACAAGGAGACAGACACTGGAATGATGCGACTACTTGCCAAGGAACGCTAAGCACTGCGATCCACTGAAGGTGGAGGATGTCGGAAGCCCTACCTCTAGAGCCCTCAGAGGGCACGCGGCCCTGGGGATCCCTTGATTCCAGACCTCAGCCTTCAAAACTATGAGAAAATAAATGTCCCTTGTTTTGGACCACCCACTCATGTGGTGGTACTTGATTAAACCTACCTGCCAACTTTACCTCCTGTGGAAGCTGAACCCCCACTCTGCATTCCGGGAGAAAGGGGCAGGCAGTGGAGGAGCTTTTACAGTATTGCCTTCTATGCAAGGACAAATCAGGTTACCTAGTGTGGTGGTAAACATAACAAAAAGACACTGTTGGAGGCCTTAATGAGCCCACAGCCCAGGGCTGGTGCACAGGATAACCACAGTGCAAGATACTGGGGGCCTGCAGATGGGGAACCAAACAGAAAGGGTGTGATTTACATGCAGTGCCCACCGCAGGGACCCAGTTCTCATCCTGCCACCCTTGCCCACAGGGGTTTGGAAGGCCCCTTGCCCACGCTTCCTGTGATATTTTTTTACCATTCATGAGCCCCAGAACTCCTCTCCTCCACTTGACATTCTAAGTGGTTCCCCGCGCTGCCTTTCACCTCAGCTCAGCACAAAACTAGGGAGTCCTCAGCAGCTCTGGCATCCTCCTGATCTACAGCTGCTGGCAGCGCTGAGAGGTAAAACGCCTGGGGCATGACTTCAGATCCAGGCTCCCCATGGGACCGTGCGACAGCGTGTTACTGAGTGGAGCAGAACAGGTGCCTCGCAAAGGGCGTGAAGCAGAGGAAACAGTCATCAGACTGGGGCCCCAGAAAAAGTACTGCCGAATTACCAGTGAAAGTCAACATTGAATTTCCCACTTTTGCTCAGAAGGTGGGTCAGGTGGCCAGGTGGCTGAAAGAGGGGAGATTTAAACAGGAGAACAGTACTTCTCTGAGATTAAGGTATTTCTTACTTAACTCATATGATATCAGTGGGCATCATGAAAGTCCATCCATCCCTTCATTCATTCATTCATTCATTCATTCATTCAGTAAATATGTCCCACTTGCTCAGGGCCCGTAGGCAATGGGCTTGTTAGTGGTGAATAAAACAGATTTGGCCTTGACCTTCAGAAAAAGTGGTAGAGATAAAATACAATTAAATAAGAATTCCATGGAATGGGTGATTGGAAGGGTAGAAACAGGACTGTGTTAAAAAGAAACAGGCAGATCCCACAAGTGAACGGGGGCCATCTCAGAGCAACTGAGAGTTAAATTGGTCCTAAAAGATGTAAGAGCCAGTGAGGATAGGGATGGAGGAGAAAGCTCTAGATAGATGGACCCGAACGGGTGCGGCAGGGTCAGGCTGATCAGTTGTGCTGTGCAGGTGTCAGGCCCTGAGAAGGTACGTGGAGGTGATGCAGTGTATGACAGAATGCATGGTAAGGTCCTGGGCGGAGAAGCACCACAGCGCCCTTTGTGTTTATAAATGATCCCTCTGGCTCTGTTTGGGAGAATAGGCTGAAAGCAGACAGGTAGTACAGAACCTTGAAGAGAGATGGTGGCAGCATGGATTGGGGTGGTGGCGGGGGTGGCAAGGGAGTGGGTCTGAAATATATCTGACAGAAAGGAAAATAGGAATTATTAATGGTTGGATATGGCGGAAGAGAAGAGGGAGAGGGAGCCGGAGGGATAGATAGATGCAGGAGGATTGCCAGCTTCCTGGCTTAAATGAACAGGTAAATGGGAGAACACATTTTTGCTGGTGGAATGACCAAACTTTCCATTTTTAGTAAGCCAGATCTGAAATGGCCAAGAGACAGTTAAATGCTGCCATCAAAGAAACAATTAAGTGTAAACATCTGGGGCTTAAGGGAAAGTTCAGTCAGGTCGGAGCTGCAGCACAGAGACTGCATCTAGTGCCATGGAAATGAATGAGGTAAGATATAGGGAACCCCAGCTTTCCGAGTCTTTAAAGGAAACTGAGGTCAATGAAATCCTGTAAGATTCTCGCAGTCAGACATGGTGTATCCAACTACATCATCGCTTCCTGTCCTTGCTACTTTCTCCTCAGAGACTGCAACTTCTAAGGACCGTGTCAGGACAGGTAACAGGGCCAAAAGGTGAAAGCACCTCCGGCGCTGTTCAGGTAGAGTGCTGCGTGCCCAGATGACCAAACGCTGGCTGTAACCAGAAAAACATCTTGAGATATGAGACAGGGCCGAAAGTTATCAAGGGGAGGGAACAAGATGGACAATGAAGAATACTTCTGGGCACATCGGTTGCTTCCATCGAATGCATTATTTCCAATGAGATGATGTACATGAGTAGGGAATATATCAAGTCACCGGACGTCTTTAAATGTCCCTATAAAAATCCTGAAACTCTGTCAATTTGTAAGTATGAGTTACACACTGGACAGAGCAACATTTATATCCAGACCTGTGTAACAGTTCCAAAATGATGCTTCCTTGGAGATTGAAAACTAAGGCGTAACAATACAATTGCATGCATAGATGGGTGAATCATTTGAATGCTAAAGTTAACAGATGGTAAATACAGATCAGGGTTACTAAATCTAGACATGAGACAAAGTTAAGAAGGGAATATATAAAAAGTTTACAGACTAGAGCTGTTAGAAGAGAGTAACTGATGCATTAAGAATACAGAACATTTATAGGAATATTTATAATCTCTTTCTTTAAAGAGATGCTTGTCGAACTTCTCTCAGCTCCTCCCTCCCTCCTTATTTTAGTCCCCTGAAACAATCTGGGTATTTCAACATTCCACCGACACTCTGGATGTTGACGCCAAATTGAAGGTGGGAGAGTGGAGGGAGGATGTGGGTTTTGCTTCTTTCTTACTTCCCTGGTGTGTCTTTCTCTCTCTCTCTCTCTCTCTCTCTCTCTCTCTCTCTCTCTCTCTCTCTCTCTCTCTCTCTCTCTCTCTCTCCCCCCCCCCACCTTGTCTTAATGCTTTGGAAGGAATGACCTAGAAAGGAAACATACCAGATAGTGTTTTAAAGCATTGTCTTGCACCGGTGGCAGGCCTTACATATCGTTACACATGCTTTATTTAAGAAATAAAAGTATTTGTTGATTAAATAGATGTCTGGGGTACAAGGGGAGGAGAGAGGAAGGCGAACTCAAAGTCTTTTGATCTGGAGGATGGGTTAATAAGAGATATCTTTCCCCAAGTTGTGAAACCCAAGATTATAGTAGACGATAAAATCAGATTGGCAAACGGAGTCAGAGGGGCTTGCGGCATATTTGGGAAGAGACGTCCAGCATGGCATTAGAAATACAAGTAGTGAAGCTCAGAGAAGGTGTATAGATTTGCTATTCTCTTTCACTGAAACACTTTCCTCTCACATATTTGTATGTCTCAATCCCTCAGTTAAAAATAAGAGCTCAGCTCAAATGTCACTCTATCAGAGAGGCCCTTCCTGATCCTTCTGTCTAAAGCATCACGTCTTATCACCAACATCCACTTCCCTTGATTTGTCTTTATAACGCCTATCCCCATCTGGTCATTATACACTTCATTTACTGACAGAATCCTCAGTATTTGTTTTGGGACTGTGTATTACATACCAGAGGTTTCCAATCATTTTTTAAAAATGAATCGGAAATAAAAAAAAGGAATGAAGGAAAAAAGGAAGGAAGATGTCAACGGCCTGTCATCTGTTTTCGTATGACCCACAAACCAAGAATGTTTATTTACACTTTTAAATGGTTGGAAAAAACCGGAAAAAAAAACAAAAAAAACAAAGGAAGACTAGCATGTTGCAATGTGAAGAATTTGTGATATTCAAACTTCAGCGCCCACACAATAAGGGCCATTGGAACATGACCACATGGCCATTCATTCGTGGTGTCTGTGGCCGCTTTCACCGACAGGAGCGGAGCCGAGTAATTGCCACAGCGGTTATTACTGTCCAGCCCTTTACAAAAACAGCTTTCTGATCCCTGATAGACACTCTCTATCGGGTCTCATATGTTGATTGTGGGAGAGGATAAAGGTGCCACCACTTCGGGACCCCGTTGACTATTACTTTGCAAAGTCGAACATTTGTATCATCTTTTACCTAGCAATTCTTGCTAAGTGTGTACCCCTGAGAAGCTATTGCACCTTTAGAACAGGAAACATTCATACAGCATATTCATAGCAGCACTGTGCACAGCAGGAAAATGCTCCGACAATCCAAAAGCCTACAAGGTGAGAGTGAAAAATCTGCTGGGGTGCAAGAGACACAACATAACCACATGGGTGGACCTTAGTAATGCACTATTAAGTTATACACAGCATGGTATACTGGTCACAAACTTTTAAAAAACTAAGAGTATATGCCTTGTAAGGACTAAATCCACATGGAAGAAAACTACAGAAAGGACATCAAGGAAATGCAGGATTTAGGTGACTGATACCTCTTCGTGGGGGGAGAGGGAGTGGAATGAAAGGGACCCTAAGTTTAATATATTATTGCCAGTGTCCTAGCTCTTTCGGGGGGATGATGGGTTCACAGGCTCTTGCTATATTATTATTAAATAAGGGTCGATTTGTTAGTGAAGAACAATGAGAGTATCACACAAACCAAGGATTAGGATTCATTGAATTCTGTGCATGGGGGAGGAGGGTAGAAATTCCACCAAACCTAAATTCTAGTCTTAGCGCTTTTATGAGCCAGTTGTGTGATTTTTCCCCAGAAATTTGCTTTAGTTCTCCAGATTTTTGTTTCTTCAACAAAATACAGAGTAAGGACTTGATCATTTATATGGAGTCATTCAATTCTAAAGTCTGCGGTTCTATGAAATAAGGACGTAGTAAGACTTGTTTTCAATTCATGGTACAAGCAAATGTTAAACAGAAATAAATGGATCATTTAAAATATGAGGTTTTGGTATCCAACCATTCACGTAGGGCTTCGAAAGCCAGTTACCCTCTCCATGAAGTAATCAACCAGCCCCCGTATAATGCAGGGCGGGACTCCTGATTTAATTGCTAGTTGTGGCGTCCTTTTTTGTAGCTCCTACAAGTATAGAAGGTTTAAAATAAGGTAATGAACCAGGAAAAATGTCCCAAACATGAATAAGTGATGAGGCCCCTGTCGACAGGCCAGCTGCTTGCCAGCACTTGTCACAAGGGTCTGTGAATTATTGATGCCACACCAGCTCCCAGAAATGCGAGATGCCCGAAGAGGCTCAGAGGGTCTCTTCCAGCACCAGGCTGTCTCAGCTGTTCCTCCATCATAGCCTGGTGCTATGATGTGAGGGAAAGAACATAATAGCACATTCGATTAGCCAGGTTGTAATTACTGTATCGATACAGAGATGGAAGTAATTTACAGATTGATTTTCTTGGGTAGCTAAGAATGAAAACTTAGGGCAATAGTTCTTCTTATACACTTAAATGTTCAAATCTTTGGGGGTAGCGTAGCTGAAAGGGGTGAGGAACAGGCACTTCCGTTGATAGATTCCAGAACATCTGCTGACGTACGCTGTAGCTCTTCTTTGGCACTGTCTCCTCATAAAGGGCCTCTAGATGTTTGTTCGAGATTACCCCAGTGATCTGGTTAGAGCTGATTCCTGGGAAGAGAGAGAGAATCCTGACCCAAGCTGGGTCAAGTTATCGTCTCCCCTGGAAAACTGGAATTGGTTTTGGGATACAACATGAAGTCTCTGCTGAGTAGTTAGATTTCTAAGTTGTAATCCTGGGTCTGGCAATAGCTCTAGTGTTTTGTAAGTACCATGGAGTCCTTAACAAGCATTCCCCCTTTCCTTTAGATAGTGTAATTATCTTTCTTAGACTAAGGAGGCTCTAAACGTATCTAGTGCCTGCTTCTCTTGCTCTTCAAAATTAAACCTGATCAGGCATCTACATCAGACTTAATTTTGAGAAGCTGAACAATAATGAATGTCAACTACAATTTTATACATATACACACACACACACACACACATAGTTACAAGAAGTGGAGTTCAGCATTAGGAATAGAGACAGTGGAAATGTAATGGCTCTGTGCGATGTCAGAAGGGTAGTAGACGGGGGAAGGGGTTATTACTGTGTGAGGGATATAAAAGATAAAGGTCTATTACATTGTTTTGTACACCCGAAACTAATAAAAAAAATTGAGTCTCAGATGCTACAAAGTAATTCTACGATTTATATATAAAACAGTCTCATGTTTTGATTCAGAAATAGCTCTGAGTAATACATTATTTACCCATTAATATTGGGGTACACTTATGTTTGGATGTGAGCTTAAATTTGATCTAGTCCAATCATCTCATTTAACAAATAAGAAAACAGAGACCCAGGGAGGAAAACTGATTTGTCTGTAGTCTCACAATTATTCAGAAAGCAGAGAAATATAGTTTGAGACTTCTTGCTCCTGATATCTGTACATCTTCGAATAATACTGTTTTCTGCTCTAATTCTGCTGTGAAAGAAATACAAAATAGAAATATAAGATAATTACAAACAACGCTATGGTGTTCAATTATATTGAGTTCTCTATCAGGAGGCTCCAAATGAAATACTGCTATGAGTCTTACTTGTCTTTAAAAGGATGTCATTTCTTTAGGAGAGGAGAGGGCCATGAAGAATGGACTGGCAGGATTTTGCCAAGTATCGATAAATCTTTACTGCTGCTTTTAGATGAATGATTCTTCAACAGAACACTTCCAACTCAGTAAGTCTGGCTTTCGGTCGCAGTCTATGTGAGAGCGGAGTTTAGGTAATTTGGAAGGTTACACAAAGTCCAAACTGCATCGAGTAAAAAAAAAATGAAGCGGAGGAAATTAAAACTTGCTGAAATGTAGGCATAAGCAGCCAAGCAGAAACCAGGACTGGAACTTCTCATGTCTCCATCACGTGCCTGTGGATCCAGCTGATGATGTGTGCACAGAGGAAGGCGCACCAATGTGACGCTCGCGAAAGCACAGGTGTAAACTCCTGACATAAATCATCACTAGTCCTATGAGCTCTAAGTTTGAGTCCTGTCCCAATACCACTTCTGAGTTGAGAAGATTCTATCAATGTTTTAATCCTAGTGCTAACTCTCGTGTTGGTCCTTCATACTACAAATAAAGCAGAAAGTAAGTGAATGTTTCATGAAGATGTGGCCGTGATCCAGACACTCAGCGGGCTCGGGTCGTCCCAAGGGAGTGGACCAGCCAGCTGTCAGCCCCGTTCCGGGCTTTTTCTCACTATTTTCCTGGGGATTCGTCCGTTCAAATTCCTCTGGGTGCCTTATGTTGCCAGTGCCCGTTCTAATCACCAGAAAAGTACCAATTAAAGTACTTCACACTGAAGTGTCACTGGATTTTAAAAGAGAATGTCTGGAAAAGGTGATGGTGAACCTAACAGCTTGGCTTTCTATGGGTGTAATTTTAGACTCTATGTTGCCTGGGTGGGAAAAGTGTATTTCTACCACTTGGGCCATGGTTGCCCATATGGTACCTTTGTGTGAATTTGAAGAAGGTGCCCTTTTCTCTGGGGATGCAGACATGAGCCAGAGCATGTAGCTTCTGAGGGCAACATGAACTGATTTCAGCCCTGATGGGTGATCCTTGGGCAGGGAACAGCCTACACACCTGTATGACCAGCCCAAGCTCCACACGTGTACATGGGTATTTCTGTGATGCTTCTGCCTCATTCTTTACCCTACCCCGTCTCCCTCTTTTTCTTTCCTTCTCTCTCTCTATTCTTTTAGAGGAGTAAAACACAAGAAGAATTTCATAGAAAATAATTAAAGATAAATTGGTCAATTATTTCAAACCTAAACTTATTATGGGCAGGAGATTATAAACGGCATAGTTTGGTCTCAGATTATCTCTGTTCATTACCTATACCTTGTAGAAATGGCAGGTTTTTATGTTTATATATTTATAATATATAAAAATGTACAAAATATAATATATAAATTACATATTTTCTAAATAATTTACTTATATATAACTTTGGTGAGTGATTTATATGCATATGGAAACACACACATACACACACACACACACACACACACACACACACAAAGTGTATCTGTGTCTATAAAAACATTGGCGATAGAAAATTTCTTAAAAAGAGGGCTCCTCCACTGTCTCCAGAATTTTTTTTTCAGGTGTACAATTCTGTATTACATCATCTATAAATCACATTGTGTGTTCACCACCCAGAGTCAAGCTACTGGGACCAAAATGTGGCAAATTTTGATGTAGGGCCACATGCAAAGACGCTACGTCACAACTGCTGCTTGGCCAACAGACACGGGACGATACTATTAACAGTAAGACGCATTCTGACTTTAGAGACGTCCAACTTGTGAGCAAAAACGTGCCTCTGAGAATCAATGAACCATTGCTTTCCTTGAGACTTTGACAATAAATATGACTGTTCACATTTCAGATAGTTGCCTTACAGGGCATCTCCCCTTAGTGAACATGCGAGTACTCAGGGGAGTCACTGAAGAGGACCCTAAAATGTGAACATGTGAGGAACAAAATTCCTCTCCATGAGTTAAACTTCAAAACTGACACATGGATCAGAGTGGGAAAATGTAAACCAATCTTAGGAGATGGGTTGATTTGCAGGTCTGGAACAATGATCTGTAATGTTTGATGTCATTTATACGGGAAGAAAGAAATGGCCAGGATGGTATTTATTCAACATTGGAAGCTTGGGAAAAAGGAAGATTTTTAGAAGCTGTTGGTGATTGTCAAGAAACTATCCAGTGGAGAGAGAAATTCAGTCAATAAACTAAAGTAGTAAAATAATGCAACAAATAGGCTTAGCCTGATGTCACCAATTCATGTGATTTATGTAAGTCCTTTTGTACTGATCCCAAACCCCCAAATTATCTGATTACGTAGGAGTGCCAATAGGGAGAGAGAGCAATGATTATATGAACTTTGAGTATTGGGTTTCTGGATAATTATTTCTCATTATAAATTAAATTAATTGTCTCTTTAGTTTTATATATCAATCTACTGAGTTTTAGTTAATGGGTAATTCTCTTGGAGTGTCACTACTTCTTATCCTTCAACAATGAAGCTGTCTAGACAATAATAATTTCTCTAATGTAATGAATATCACATGATGAAACTTTTTGGGATCGGCTGGTTAGAGTTTCCAGGAATGCACAAACATATTTTTCTCCCCGCATACCACATTTTTTTTTGGGGAAAAAAAAGAGTAGGATATCGCCATAGCGATTACGTAGGCGATGGGGATTACAGTCAGCAGTTAAACGGATGTAAAATTGTCTTGCGTGGAGAAGTCTAGATTAATACTAATATCATTGGCTAGAGTTACTTTTGTTTGTGTGGCAGAGTTAGGGTAGGATAAGGTTCAGTTCAGAAAGAATGGGAGTAGATTGATTCATATTCTACATGGAAAAGTGTGCAAAGAAGCTGACACAATGAGAGAGGCTAGAAACGAGGGAAATTATAAGCTATTTTGTTTTTCTTCTTTTCTGTTGTGTTAGTTACCACAGATAAGCTTGTATTCCTAAATCCCTAGAGAGAATGCATTACTCATTGTAATATTCTCCAGAGTGTGCCGTAGCGACGAGGTGTTTACTGACAATTGTTTTATATTTTTCAAAGTACTATAGCTTCCTATCTACATATTACCATATAAAAAAAAACCACTTTCATATGTTATCACTTAATTCCATACTTCCAAATGACACCATGGGTTAGATTCGAAATACCCAGAGTTCGGGGCCTCAGCCAACCTTCAAATCTCTCTCTCAAGTTCTTCCTGAGTCTATATGGCATGAAAATGGCATACTTTGTCAGATTTAGATTTGTTGAAACACAGATTACATTTTAGTGAAGTGAACCCACACAGTACAATCGATAACCAACTTAATGCAATCTCTCAATGTCACTTGCAATAAAGACGCACCATCTACCAGGGCCACTGGAAAGCTGCTCAGGATGACGCTGAGGCCACATAGCTGAGGGACAGCACCACCATTCTCATTGTCACAGCTGGCTGTCAATCATATGTATTCCTTTGTTTGGAACTAGACACTATTATAAAAATCTGGGAAAGAACCCCGTCTGTTAGCAAAGAATTTCAATAAACTTCCAAGTTTTTAATAAGCTACAAAGTTATGTATATCTCATTCACGCCTATAGTTTTTATGTAAATAGCTTTGTGTAAACTGTCTTATAGATGCACCCCTAGATGACAAGTTGTTTAAAGAGTCATGGAGCTGTTTGGAAAATATTAAATAAAACCTGTGTGTGTCTCAGCCCACATGTCCTCAACACTGGAACACGAATACCTCTCAGGGTTATTGTGAAGAATAAATTAAACACTACAAATGAAAGCATCTATCATATTACCTCTTACAGAGAGTCAATAAGAAACAAAAAGGGAAACATTCATGGATATTAAAAATTTGAATATTTCAACAAGTTAAAAAAAATGTGGTTCTTTGGTATTATATTTGGGGATTAAAAATAAATAAAAGGTTTCCAGGTTGGGATGGTGAGTCAACACTGGTATCTCACTTTCTCCCTCCTAAAAACTCCACTAGAGTATCTATTATATATACACATACATACACATATACACAGTGTATATGATTTTTTTAAAACCAGGATATTATTGAGAGTAAAGGGGAGAGCTATTAATAATTATATCAGGGCAAGAGGACAAAAATGGAACTACACTGGGAACATCAGGACATGTCACTGTAACTGAAAAGTCAATGAGACCCTCTCATTCTTAATAGTAAACACATGGCTAATAATTATTAGGAATCTGAGGAAAGTGGAGGAGCTCAGAGATCAGAAGAGAAGAAAAAACAGAAAAATGAACAGAATAAAGATATTTACAGAAAACAAAAGAAGGAGGAAAAGATGCATTATCCTTGCGATACAAGAAGAGAGATTGCATGCATGAAGCGATACTAGAATGCTATTAAAAGGGAAATTTTTAGGAACATAAAAGAGCTTTTAAAACCATGATGAAATGACATTCTAGAAAGAGAGAAGAGAAAAATCAGAAGAAACAACATCACACACAATAATAAAACAAAATTTAAGGAGTTGCCAGGGTGAAAGTGAGCGCCCAGCAAATGGATAGGAACAGACACACTCTAAGACATGTCCTCGTGGAATTTTGGAATACTTGGGGCAAAAAGAAAGTGCTTCTAACATCTAGAGACAAGGGTAGGTCATACTAAAGGATCAATGAACTACCAGAGGATGTGCTACACCCCCAGGAGAGAGTAAAACAAGAAGGAGAGAGACGTGGGATCTCGAAGCATGAATTCTAACACAGGGGGAGATGGGAAATTCTTGGATAAATAAACACTGGTGTAGTGAAGGGAGGTTTTGTGACGATGGCATGCCCCCAATATAGAGAGCGAACAGTCTGGACAAAGAGTGATGTACAACATCAGCCAGATGCCCACTATTATTTTACAGCCTTTTAAACATTGAAAGCAGACTGTATCACACTGTATTATGCAGTTGGCTTGTCTCAACAATGTACTGAGAAGCTCCCTGCTCTCGCCTCCAGGTCTGCGGCCGGGTCAGTGAAAGCTTTCATTGTGTCTCGAAAGCCTGCTGCCTTGTCTGAGTCTTGAAACCTACAGGTACAGCAAGTGAGCTTTGAAGCAGAAGGGGCAAATACGGTTCCACTGAAGACAGGATACATAGATGTATATGAAAGCGAAAAAGGAGTAATAGCAGTAATGATGGGGATGAGATAACAAGTTCTTGCCTAGTCTCACTTTTTAATGATTTTTTTCCTCGAAAATATGAGTACAAACAGGACATGGCATTACTACCTACGTGAAGAGAGCTCAGCCCTGACAAAGTCCACTGTGTACAAATGGCAATAAAGAGAGTTTTGACACCTTCATCCACAGGTACGTCTTTTCCCAAGGTTATTTTCTCGTTCTTCCCAAATGAGACAAATTCTATCATGGGACAGTCATTTCTCTAGGGCACTGACGACCTGCAGGGCTTCCAGTTTCAGTCAGTCCCCGGTAACATGACTCTAATTCTTGCCAGTTTAGGGAACATGTAGAATTGGTGCAGTTAATTACTTAATTTTCTTTGTTGCATCGATTAGCGCAAGACACAAAATAAAATGAGAAATCAGTTGCTGAATGAGATTCTCCCAAAAAAATTGCCAGGGAGGGACCCTGATTTACTCGGGAGGAATGAAGGATGCCCCACAACACTGAACAACATGGGGTTTGGAGAGACAACAACACAGGTATACTGGCTTTCCTTTCAGCCAGAAGCGAGGAATTCCTAGTAAGTGTGAGATTATTCCCGTGGTTTTTGGTTTTGATTACAAAGTGATGAGCTGATCTTAATTGGCTTTTCCAAGATGGTTTTTCTCCCCCTTCTTGCCTGACAGACAGAGGAGTTTCGGACCCCAAGTGTCAGAGGGAACCAAACAACAGTCCCTGGCAGGGACAATGTGAAGCCATTCTCGCTCCTGAGCAGGGAACTCGGGCAGCAAAGGTGTTGTTTTGAAAGCCCCAAAAGGCAGTGTTTAGAATACTGTTTGGGTGGGTGTGTGAAAGCATTTGAAGGTGGGGCTGTGGCAGGTGGGGACCATTTCGGAGGCTCCCCAGGTGGCTCTGAGGTGCTGAGAGATCTCAGGTGGCTTCGCCTTGACTTCACTGCCTTCCGGGGCCCTGCCCCTCAGCCCGTTTCACTGCACATTCTAGTGTTTCTGGCTCCTTTTCTTGACTTAAAGTTTGAAAACCATTTGAGAATTGTTGGAGTATTAGCCTATCACAGACGGGCACACAATGAAGAGATGGAAAAGAAAGCCTGAAAGGTAGACGCGGGCTGTAGAATACAAACGCACATCCAGAAGGGAGACCGGGCGAGCGGTAATCGGCTTCCAAGAAGAGCTCTTCCTGGGCTGCGTCTGGTCAGTGAGGTACTTCCTAGGTTTTTCAATTGAAGCTGTATGAACAGGATTGAACTCAAAGATTTACACTGATTGTGAGGCCCTGAAATAACTGAGCACAGGAAGCGGGAGCTGGCGAGCGGTTACAGAGGCTCGTAACAAAGGCAGCTTGTGAGAGGTCGACGAAGAGGAGGCGAGGTGACAGTCAGAGACGGAGAGGAGAGCGGTTCTCTGCGTAGGTTAACTACAGAGGAGGTAAACTAGGTCAGCAGACAGAGAGACGAGCGAGGATGCCTTTGATGAGAACAAATAAAAATGAGTGGAAGGAATAAAATGGAAGAAGCCGGCGTGGTGAGGCTGACACTTGAGGCCATGAAGACATCAGAGGAATTGTTCACGACACAGAGGGACATGAAGGGGGCAGAAGGCGGTGGTGCCTGACTTACGCATGTTAATTAACCCTGTGAGAGAACAGGAGAGCTGGGGGTGTCCTCATTTCTAGCTGATTTGCCTTCCAAACAGGAAAAAATGAAGCACCTGGAATAATCGAAACAAATATCACAGGCGACACCCAATGCAATTCCTCTAAATCTTGTTAACCTCAAAGCAGATTTTGTTAGATTGGGTTTAAGATTCTACACTGAGAAAGTAACTAGATATCGGGGACAGAATTCAAATTATCCTAAAAGTCAGACACAAATCCTCAAGGATGATTAACCCAGGTACACAGGAAATACACAGGTTGTCCTGTAAAGCCTTCAGGAAACTAGAGAAAATACTTGCAGTTAAATTAATAGCTAAAATGGATAATAACTGCAGTGATTTGATTTAAAATGTTTTCTCTGATTAAAAACCCCAAGGCATTAGTTGGACAATTAACAAGCAAATAGTTTATAGCGAAAATGTTGTCCAAATCACAGCTAATGAATTCACGTTGTGTAAGGAAGTTTGAGGATGATAAAAAGATATGAGTAGCACATGCTCTTTTTAGGAATCATATTACAAACCACACTACAGAATCCAAAGTGACAAGTACTGTTTGTATACACACAGGTGACCATGCAGAGGTACACACACGTGCCTGTGCACGCACACGCACGTACACGCTTGCATGTATGCACATGCACATACAGTAACATACACACAGTAACTCTGAAGCCTGTCGAAGAAGTTAACCTCCATCACTTACTAGGTATGTGAACTAGGACTTAATTTCTCTGAGCTTTAGTGGGGTTCACTCTGTGGGGTTGCTGTGATTTGCCAGATGAGTTACTGTGTAGAATCTACTTAGACCAGTGCGTGGCATTTAATTTGCCCTCAATAACACATGTAGCTAAAAGGACAAGGTATGACATCTGTATCACACATTTCCTACACGTCAGTGATTCTTATCGCTAGCTGGCAAGCAAGGGTTACTTTTGCCCAGCTACGTCTTTAAAACTTCCCCAAATAAACCATATGTGAATATCTGTAAGGGAAACAATAACAAAGCTTAATATTTTACAAACGAAATGTGACGCTGTTGCTCGAAAGGTAAAAATAAACGTCGGTGGAAGGAGGAATCATTAACAGAGACACACAGGTAGGTGAAGTGAGCAGAAGAGAAAGGTGGCCGCCAAGACTTGTGCGCCTGGGGTACAGGCCCGACCCCCACTCCTTGAATGTGGATGAGCGATCACTCCGGGGATAAGGTTAGCCATACGGTAAAGGTGAAGCGATCTGGCGGATGTAAGTAAGGTTCCCAATCAGCTGACCGGAGTCAATCAAACAGGTAATCATCCTGGGTGGGCACGCCCCCATCAGGTGAGCCCTTCAAAGAGAGTCTGGAGGTCAGAGATCCGCTCACTGCCAGGCTGGGAGAGAGTCCTGGCCAGAACCTGGGAGCTGCCTCTATGAACTGGGACCAGCTAACAGCCCGCAATAAAACAGAGCCATCAGTCTTCAAACTGCAAGGAACTGAACTCTGTCAGCTATGGAAGGACGATGGAAAAGGGTCCCAGGCATCAGATGAAGGCACAGCCCTGCTAGCCCCTTCATTTCAGCCTGTGAGACCATGAGCAGTAGAGCAGCTCACGTGTGCCAGACGCTTGACCCTCGGACATTGGGAGGTAAGAAATCAGTGTTATGGAAAGCTGCGAAGAAAACGAAGACAACAGGGAAAGAACTGCTTTGCTTTGCTGGGGGCAGTGGGGGAGGCGTGGGGAACGTAGGTCCATGACACCTTCCAATTGAACCCAAGGGCACCTCCCCCAGTGACCCATTTTGCTGGCCTGCACTGCAGCGCTGAGACTTCTGAGAAGCATAATAATAAATAAAATGACATTACTGAGTACAAGTGTTAAGGGACTTGAGTTTCACGCTCCCATAAATATTAGATTAAAAAGGCATGAACAGCTTTTACCATTAAAGAGGATAATAGAATTTGATCAGCTAAATCCCAGGGCTTTATAAAGCACAGATTATGTAAACAAGCTTAATGGCTTTTTGATAAAACTACAAAACTCGTGCTAGAAAGAATGCGGGAGGTGTCCCTGATTTGGATTTTAAACTTCACACACTACAGCATAGATGCTTACTTAAATTTTTAAAAATTAAATATGAATGCAAAAAGAGTTATAAAGAATGTGAATTAGACAACAGGATATTAAGAAAAACATTGTTTTTGATTTAGGGATACGCAGTTAAGTTTCCAAGGATAATAGCCAGATCTAGCTTCATTTACTGTTTTATTAATCACTGGGCAGAAAGAACTAAATGAAGCTTTAAATATATAAGTTCAAGGTTTCTAGGAGGAGACGCTGGTAAATAGAAAAAAGAAGCTGAAATGTTAGAAAAATGTACAATTGAACAAGGTAGATGTTAGGCATATAGGATAGTATACATTCATTAAAAATATACTGGGAGTGCCAAAATAAATGTATACACATGACTTGTAGTCATCTTTTGTTATTGGTATATACTGAGCATTACAATTTTGATTCAGTTTTTTCCTTTCTTAAAATGTGTATACATTTTTGGGGCACCTTCTGTATACGTACAATACTAAATTTTCAGGGAGATGACAAAAATGGTGAAGGAAGGAGAGGATAACAAAGATCGCATTTTAAAATGTGCCCTCAGATCTAAAAAAGGAAGCCGGGCTCTGACTTGCACAGAATGATGAATTCTTTGACAAAGGATTCAGTGAATATTTCCTCTCCTCAATGTCAAGTGCACAGTCCATAAAGTGCTCTGTCATTTGGGGTGCCCCCTAAATTCCCAGGACTGTGGCTCTGAACTATAGTTAAAAGAATTGCGTAGCAGAGGAACGGCCTTATGAAAAAAATGAGGAGTGCCAATTTATGTCAAACGTGGCCAAGAAATGAGTAAATCCAAGCTTCTTGGAGGCAAGAGGATTTCGCCTCTAAATTGTTTGACTGTAAGTAGTGATATTTTCCTTTCATGTTCCATGGTAATAATTTTTTCCTTTTTTACTTTTATTTTTTTTTTTTTATGGAAGGCAGCATAGAGATCAACTCATTCAAATTCCTACACCTCAAGGAAACCGAGACTGAGAGACAGATTGACGTCTGGAAGGTCTGGAGGGGGTTTGGACAGTATCTGCCCACAGCACAACTCTGCCAGGCTGAATTCCAGGCCCTGAAGGCAACAGAGACTCCTGGCCTTTTCTCATCTGTCCCTGCTCTCCTGCGCCTCATCTCAGGGGGTTCTGCATGGCATTTCAACTCCTATCTCACTAACAACAGTCTGGTCGACTCCAGTTTCTAAAGACCCATCTCACCCCATCCTCTCCTTATCTGAGGGCCACCACCTTAAATCTCCGTTTCACCTCCTGGGCTTTCTGTCTTGTCTCCCTGCTTTGTGTCTGGGTCTCCTTTGGAGAGTCCTATTCCCTCCTGCCCGAGCCCTGCTTTAAAATTACAATATGGTCAACTGCCTGCTGTCCCCTGAGGATCAAGTTTCAACTGCTTTTCATCCAATGTGAAGCATTTTATAAGTTGATCTGTTTTTCTCTCCGTTTCTGGGCCTCATAACACCCACTTGTTCTTGAAGGCTCAGCTCATGGGAAGATCTTGCTGGTCCCTGAGTTCAGGGTAGCCGCCCGTTCCATGGGTCCCCAGAGTTGTCTGAGCAGGTCCTTCCTTGGTGGTTCATCATTTCTGGCCTTGCCACGCCCCCTACATCCCGCCTGCTGTGACTTGTCTAACTTTCGGTACCCTGCCTGCAGTATGTTTGCACTGACTCAGAGTCACTCTTCATCCCCCAAACCTTTTCATCATCCTCTAGGACCCAAGAAGTCACTTCAGCTTCTAAACGGGTGACCCCTTCTTCCCCCAAATGCTCTCAGTGACATTCTCCTACACACTTACAGACCCTGTCATCACCAAACACCTGATCTCTGTTGAGTTCCTATGAGCTCATTCTTCAGGTGTCTTTCCCCTGTTTCCATCATCCATTAAGTGATGTTATCATTTCTCATGTCTTTATATGCTAACAATCAGCACATTTATATCGCTAACCCAAACATCCTTCTGGGGGCTTATCCAACTACAAAATCTGCATCCCAATTTAGATGGCATATGGTGCCTCATAATCAACGAGGACAAAACTGAATTCTTGAAATTCCTCTAAATCTGTTCTTCCCTTAATTTTCCACATCTCCCAGATGGCACTGAGATCCACCTAGTTATTCAATCCAGATATTCAGGATGTAGTCTTGGTAACTGTCCTTAATCACGCTTCTCTAAACTGCCACCAATTCTGAGGATACCACCTTCAAAACAGACGAAAAATCCATCTCTTTCTTATCATTTAAACAGTTTCCATCCGGTCCATGGAAGTTCACCTCCTCCCTGGCCTCATACAGTTGCTTCAGAACTGGTCCCAGTACTCTCCCTGCTCTTGTTTATAGCACCCCACGTGGTAGTTTCATTCAGGACCTCTCACTCCCCAGCTTTGAAGCTCTCCATCGATTCCCACCCACGGCACTGAAAAATAATTGAACAAATGAAAACCAAACCTTTGTGCCTCACTGTCACCCTTGCTGCCTGTGCTGCTCTGGCCCTTGCCTCTCTTCCCACTTCATTTTAAGACCCTCCTTAGGCTCATTATGCTCCAGGCTTCAGGTCCTGGCAAGAAAACGATCTCTTTCATGCCTTGGGTGTTAACCTATAGGCCGCATTTCCCATCCTTGCCTTTTTGAGTGCCTTGTCTCTTTCTATAGTAATCCTTTATATTTTGGCTAAAATACTGTTGCCTTAGTGAGGCCTTTCCTAAATCCTCTATCCAAAATCAATTGCTCCTCACAATTCCGTTATTTTTCTTTATAGAAAAATTACTTACGTGTTTTCTTTTTAATGCTTGTTTTCCCTACTATTGTGATCATCGGGAAGGCATTTATCATATCCATTTATTCTCACAGGGCACAGTCCCTGGCACATAGTGAATGTACACATGAAAAGAACCCAGAAAAAGGACCCCAGAGGTATACTTGAATATTCTTCTTAGCTTCTACCCAAATTTATATCAGATATTAGCTGCCAGGAGGTCCCCTTTCTTAAAATTTTCCCTACGTCTATAAAGTGACAGACACATGCTCCTGCACTGAGAGACTGACCACAGCCAAGACATTGCTTCTTCCCCAGAGAAGATGTCTTGCTTCCATTTTTGAAATATGTAACATATGCAGCAGTGACAAACACCCCATCACATTTGGGTCCCTGGGAAATGGAATAGCTCTGTTCGTTCACAGAAATGCCATAAAATAAAGTGCGTGTACAATGTCTTGAGACATCGAGGGACACAGCAAGACGTCATAGACCCACTCATGCTGGCATGCCCTCCTCTGCTTCAACATATATCTCTTGGAAATGGAACAGCCCACGTCAAGCTGTGTGGTGCCATGCTCTGCTAATGATGCGCAGTTCATGCTCCTTCCAGAGAAGGAAGGGTTAATGGGTGGCAAGGGGCCAAAGAGTGCCTGCTGACCTCCAAGGGTCCCTGACGCTCTGATGTTCATAACTCTCCTGAGTGACAGAAGACACATATTCTCACTGTAAGGACTTGTTGTCCCTGCTCAGACTGTGCCTAGAGTTTGGGGGAAACTATGGTCATTCTCGTGAAGGGAGGAAGGGAGGAGGAGATCCGTGTTTCTGAGTGAAGGCTTCCATATACAGAGAGGTAACCTCTCCCGAAAGTAAGCCAGCCATTCATTTGCTGTGTTCCTCACATTCATTATGGTTGTATTCGTTATAGTTTTGTTGTGTTTTCTAATTCTCCTTTGAAATGCATACAGGAAAATAACTAAAGGAAATTCTTAATTGTCCCAGCCCGGGCAGGCTGCCCTGATTTCCCTAGAGGTTAATAATTTCCTTGAAACCAAAATCAAGATTCTTATAGGTTAAATCAAATTCTCATAGATTATACTTTACTTCAAGTAAGATTAAACTGAAAGTGAACAAGAACGTCGCTGAGTACACTGTCAGGTCCAACAACCAGCGAACTCTTAGATCATCAAGCTTTCTGGTAAGTGAATGCCTTCTCGGGGGCACACTCAGAGTTTTTGGTTTGCAAGGAAATTTTTGAGGCGACAGCTGCCATTGTACCATTTTCGCTGTACACTTTCCATCCTCTACTCATGCGCTCATCATTCTCCCTCCGGTTCTGTGCCACGCCTGGCTTCCGGCTGCTATTGGCAGTTCCCCGCAGGGGTCTGCTTGCCTCTGGCACGGTGTAGGGTTCTCAGTTCTAGTTGCACAACCCTATTCCGACTTCACACCTACTCAGTTTGCACAGGTAGACCCAACCAGTTTGTAGGGGAAAGCAAACAACAAAACCCAAAAAACTCCATAAGTGATTCTGAAGCATATCAAGATTTAAAAACCATTGGCCTCAAACATAACCGAATTTGAATCTTGTCTGAATGACATAAGCAAGTTATTAACTCAATGATCCTTAAAAAGTAATATTACCCTACTCTTGGTAACCTTTAAAGCTTACTGTGTGCCAGACAATATGCTAAGAACCAGACGCAGACTCTTATTTCATTCATATAATAACGCTACGAGGTAGGTATTACTATGAACCTATTTTATAGACAAACATACAGAGGCTTATTGAGTTTAATAAAGTTAATAAAGTGCCCAAGATTATACATCGGGTGATTCACGGAGCCAGGATACAAACCCACATTCTGAGTGAAGGATTTATCAGGACACCTGACACATGGCACACAGTCTGTGAGTCACCATCATCCGCAGGCTCATAAAATCACTGTTCTCATCAGATTCCTCAGGACCTCACAGCAACGGCTGACCTTCTCCTGCAGCCACTAAACACTGCCTGCCTCATACTCTCCTCCGGGATTCTGGAGGGTAAGATGTCACCGAGTGTCTGATGGAAAATGTGCTCCCCCGAGAGCTCTATATCCTACACAGAGCTGTGGAGTTTACAATAACCCACAGTCTCATTCCACGGTCCTGGAATTCAATAGGGTGTGAGGAAACACCAGGTTCTCTTCCCAAGTAGAAAACCTTAGATAATTTTCATGAAGGCTGCAGCGAAGTTTTGCTATTGTTAGAGAGGATTTCGGCATCCAGAAGGGGCTCGTTCTATAACTAAGAGGAACAGGGGGAGGTCTTGGGTGGTCTGTGAGCTTCCTCTAACAGTATGGACAATTGGGTGATGCTACACTTCTTCCATCTCGGCTACTCATGGAGGAGGCTTCGTGAGCCTTTTCTTTCTGTGGACTTCAACCTTGCTGTTTCACTTTCTGGGCTTTTCCCTACATGTCGATTTTTCTTTTTTTAATTGTTCTAGTCAGAAGGTAGGCTTTTCTAAAAAGTACTATTTTGGAAGGTATCATTGCTTTCAAAATATATTTCACCATTCATCTAATAATATTAAGCTTATTGCATGTTGTGATAAAAATACAGCACAGAAGACACAAACTTCAGTGGTACCACTTATTTTCTACACACAGAAGAGCAATGCTCATGAGACATAAATACGCTATAGTTACCTGTCATGTTGCAGTAAACTTTCAGAGGCCCCAGCGGTCCACTGCCATCAGGATCTATCCAGTAGTAATTGGACGTCTGGCCTAGGTGTTTGTAGGCTTCACAGGAAGGCTCATAGATAGCTGGAACAAAATATCTTATATGAGCACAGCACAAATAAATGGCTCCCCAGATAAATGCCCCAGCAACATATCAAACACTGGCAAACTGCTATTGAGAAGTGTGTCCTCTATGCTGGAATGAACATTCTTTTCTCTGTGTTTAAATTCATGATTTGGTTATTACTCTACAAGCATTTCTGACGTATAACAAACAAAGAGCAAGTGCCTACTATGACTTTATAGCTGGGAAAAAGTCTAAAACAATCAATATATTGTAAATAACTGTAATGTCTGTTGCATTGGGGCTCATGATCATTGAAAAAATATTTAATCTATAGTGCATAGATGTCATCTTCTCACTGTAAGGGATGTTGTTTTGAAAGCCCATCGGTATTGACTGCTTTGTTGGGCTATCAACTAAGAGACCAGAGAAAATCGCTGTCTGTCTCTCTGTTTGTTTTTGTCTGTCTCTCTGTGTCTGACACACTGACACACACACACACACACATACACACCTTTTTGCATAGATAATATAAATTTCCCTCAAATAGCATGAAATTTCTAATCTTCCTTTATATCAGGAAGAAGAAAAGAAAGGTCCCTGCTTCATTTTATTTGTTATAAGTGCTTTAACTATATCAAATCTAGTGTGTGAAGAAAGCTAGCATCAATATAATTAAATTATAGGTTATTTTTCATTGTTTTCCCCTTTGTTTCCATGCTCTTGACACCTTTTCTTCTCAGAGAGACTGCACCTGTTTTCAGCGATACGAAATGGACATTTACATGTCTGCTTTGTAGTTAGAACTCTAAAATATTGTGAAAGCTTTGTTTAAACAGCTCCACACTGACACGTACGATGAATGTGAAAGATCTCTTTACAAAACTAAGAACTATTTCTGGTAAGAATCTCTCTGATATAGGTATATGTAGTGGAGTCTTTTGGTAAAGTGCACTTGAGTTCACACGCCGAGGATCTATTGCTTGTTAAATTATGAAGTAGGAGGTCTGACTGGGACCTCCTTTTCTACCTTCCTCTTCCAGGTTCTCTGTGCCGCCGTTTGGCTTTCCATGGTTTCTTGTCTCTGAAGATGTTTGACCTTCAATGGCATTTCATTTAGACAACAACACTAAACTAAAACAATTCTAAAATCTTTGATTTATTTAATGCTTCTTTCCTCCCTCACTTCCTTTCTTGTGCAAATAGTGCCTGAGTACCTATGGTGTGTTGAGCAGTGGAGTAAGCAACACAAATACAACTGTGAACCGCATATATAAAAAGTGAAGACGAGGCACTACCTCCTAACTCATTTTCTTTCTTTCCTTTTTTTAAAATTAAAGTTTATTGGGGTGACAATGGTTAGTAAAGTTACATAGGTTTCACGTGTACAATTGTGTAATAATATATTGTTTATATAGCACATTGTGCATATGAGGCCAACATTACCCTGAAACTGAAACCCAGAAAAGATAACACAAAAAAAGTAAACTACAGACCAATATCTCTGATGAATACAGATGCAAAAATCCTAAATAAAATACTAGCAAATTGAATACAATGATACATTAAAAAGACTGTACATCACATCAAGTGGGGTTCATTCCAGGGGCACAAGAAGGGTTCAATATATGCAAATCAACCAATGTGATACATCACATAAACAAAATAAAGGATAAAAATCATATGATAATTCAGTAGATGCAGAAAAAGCATTTGACAGATACAACATCCATTTATGATTAAAGCACTTAATAAAATGGGTATAGAAGGAAAGTACCTCAACATAATAATGGCCACATACGACAAACCCTCAGCTAATATCATTCTTAATGATGAAAATCTGAAAGCTTTTCCTCTACAATCAGGAAGAAGATATTGATATCCCCTGTCACTATTGTTATTCAACATAGTGCTGCAAGTCCTAGCCAGAGCAATCAGGCAAGAGAAAGAAATAAGAGGCACCCAAACTGGGAATAAAGAAGTTAAATTGTCACTTTTTGCAGATGACATGATTCTTTGTATAGAAAACCCTAAAGACTCCACCATAAAACTATTAGAAACAATAAACAGATACAGTAAAGTTGCAGTATACAAAATCAATGTACAAAAATCCATTGTGTTCCTATATACTAACAATGCAGTTTCAGAAAAAGAAATAAAAAGAAACAAAAACAAAAACCAATTCCTTTTGCAATTGCAACAAAAGGAATAAAATACCAAGGAATAAACTTAAAGGATGTGAAGGACCTATACCCTGAAAACTATAAAACATTATAAAAAGAAATTGAAGAAGACACAAAGAAATGGAAAGATATTCCCTGTTCATGGATCAGAAGAAAGGGATTAGAAAGTACAAATTAGTAGCCATAATATTGCCATGGGAATATGAAAGACAATTTGGGGAATATACTCAATAATGTTGTAAAGATTTTGTAGGGTGTCAGATGGGTACATGTCTTATTATTATTAGGGAGACCACTTCAGGGACAGTGTTAGATGCCTGACCAATGCAGTGTACAACTGAAGCTGAATAATATTGAATGTCAACTATAATTCCATATATATATATATATATATATATATTCACGGGATGTGGAATACAGCATAGAGAATAGAGTAAATGGAACTGTACAATGTCAGAGGGGTAGGGGGTCGGGGGTGGGGAGTTATCACTTTGTGAGGGATGTAAATGTCTAACTATTACATTGTCTTGTACACCTGAAACTCATAAAAAAAAGAATCAACAGAGTTAAAATGGCCATATTACTCAAAGCAATATACAGATTTAATGCAGTCCCCATCAAAATCCCAATGGCATTTTTTAAAGAAATAGAACAAAAAAATCATCAGATTGTATGGAACCACAAAAGACCCCAAATAGCCAAAGCAATCCTAAGAAAAAAGAACAATGCTGGAGGTATCATACTCCCTGATTTCAATTTATACTACAAAGCGACAATCAAAACAGCATGGTATTGGCAGAAAAATAGACACACAGACCAATGGAAAAGGACTGAGAACCCAGAAATAAACCCACATATACATCGGCAGATAATTTTTGATGAAGGAGCCAAAAACATACAATGGAGAAAAGAAAGCCTCTTTAACAAATGGTGCTGGGAAAATTGGAAAGCCACGCACAAAAGAATGAAACTAGGCTGCTGTTACCACGTACCAAAATCAACTCAAAATGGACCAAAGACCTGAACATAAGACCTGAAACAATAAATTACATAGAAGAAAGCATATGTACTAAACTTATGAACCTTAGGTGCAGAGAGGATTTTATTAATTTGACCTCACAGGCAAGAGGAAGTAAAAGCAAAAATATCTGTATCAAACTAGAAAGCTTCTGCACAGCAAAAGAAACCATCAGCAAAACAAAGAGGCAACCAACCAAGTGGGAGAAGATATTTGCAAACAGTGCCTCCGACAAGGGGCTAGTATCCAAAGTATATAAAGAACTCATACAACTCAACAACAACAACAAAAAACAAATTAAAAAATGGGCAGAGGACCTGAACAAACACTTCTCCCCAAAAGACAAACGGCCAACAGATATGTGAAAAAATGCCCATCTTCACTAGCTACTAGGGAAATACAAATCATTTTCATTAAGTAATGAACGTTACCTGTCTAATGTCATGTTAGGTGCAATGGAAAACGGGAAAACACTAATGTAGTAGTTTTGTATGGCTGCTGTAATGAATAAGCAATACTTAGTAAATTGAAACAACACAAATTAGCTATCAATTTGTAGTAATGCTTTCACCTTTTTCATGACACCGGAAACTAATAAAAAAAAAAAAACAAACCCACAAATTTATCGTATCTTAACAGTTGTAGAGATCAGCACCTTGGACTGGGTTTCACTGGGTTAAATTGAAAGGTGTAGGTAGCGCTGTGTTCCTTTTGACAACTCTAGGGGAAAATCCATTTTTTTTCCGTGCCTTTTCCACTTTCCAGAGTCCACCTGCAATCCTTGGCTCATTGTCTCATTTCTCCATCTTCAATGGCAGCTGTGGCTGGTGAAGTCATTCTCCCACTCCAGCATTCGAATTCTCTGCTTTCACTGTCACCTCTCTGTTTTCAGGAGCCTTCTGATTACCTTAGGTCCGCCCAGATAACACAGACTAACATCATGTGAAGGCCCTTATTGTAAACATAAAGTCCCTGAGCCATATAAGGTAGCATATCACAGCCTCCACGGGTTAGGAACCTACAAATAGGCGTATGGCAGGGGTGGGTGAGGCATTATTCTGCCTATCACAGCTACATAAAAATACTACGACCGATAGATTTGAGAACACATTTTGTTAAACACCTAATGTACTCCCACTGTACATGAGATTAACAAAAGGAGTACTAAACAGAAGAACAAGGTCAAATGTTTGTACAGAACATGAAAGGTCCACATGGCCATGAAGTAGCCACAATATTGTTGTGTACGCTTCTCTGACCGTGGGTAGAAGCGTACACAACACGTGCTCTCTGCCCTCCCAGCCTCGACCGAGGACAACCAAGGAGACGTGGTGCCGTTGCTCAGTGCAGACAGGGCAGGGGCCTCTGAAGGATTGCACAGGCAGGGGAGAGCAGAGGGTTTAGGGGCAAAGATGTGCAACAGGCCTAAGGCATGCTGGGAAATCCAGCATCAAGTCAGGGCTGGGCAGAGTTCGGGCAGCAGGTAAAGGAGGAGCTATTCCCCAGGAGAGGTGAGCGCTCAAGAGTCTGGATTGCTGCAGAAAACGCAAACAGAGAGGGTGGGAAATGGCAACATATGTAGTGAGCAGGTTTGGGTGACCTTTTAAATGGAGGCATTACAAGGAAAGGAAGTAATATTGTAATAATTAGGGATGGTGTGAGACGGGTACTAGATTTATGGGGGTAATAGATGGGAGGGGTGGAGGAAGAGAGAAAAGTGAAGGGATTAAGAAGTACAGATTGGCAGTTACAACACAGTCAGGGGGATGCAAAGTAAAGCACAGGGAATACAGTCAATGATACGGTAATAAGTATGTACGGTGTCAGGTGGGTACGAGACAAACTGGGGGAGTCACTTCATAAATCATATAACTGTCTAACCACTATGCTGTACACATGAAATTAACACAAAATAATATTGAATGTCAACTGTAATTGAAAAATTAAAAAAGGAAGGGGAGCGTGAAGGGGAAAAAGTGGTCCAAATTTCCACGTATAAAACAAATAAGTCTTGGGCATGTAATAATATACAGCATAGGGAATATAGTCAATGATATTGTGACAGTGTGGTATGGGGACAGATGGCTGCTGGACTTATCATGGTGATCACTTCTTTAGGTCAGTAAATGTTGAATGACTATGGCGTACCCCTAAAGCTAATATAATATTATATGTTAGCTATATTTTAATAAACATCTTAGAAAAAAAATCTATAGCTCCCAAATAAAAGATGTTAAGGGCATAAAATGTGTGTGTGTGTGTGTGTGTGTGTGTGTGTGTAATATATCTCTTGGTAGCTGTATAAACAATAATTATAAAAAGTTACTATCCACTAGAAGGCTACTGCAAAGGCTACTAGAAGGGTTGTAGGAGGTATGATTAAGATATTGCATAAGAAAGATGTTAAGATATCGGGGCAGGCCCCTGGGAAGGGAGCAGGAAGCCCCGATCTGTAACTCTGTGCCATGGCTTCAATTTTCACATACACACTGATGATACAAAAAGGACATTGCTATGGGTTGAAAATGCATCCCCCCAAAAGATGCTGAAGTACTGAGCCCTGTACCTGTGACTGTGGCCTTATTTGGAAATAAGGTATTTGAAGATGATTCAGGTTAGATGAGGTCGTTAGGGTGAGCCCTGATCCACCCTGACTGTCACCCTTATAAAACAGGGAAATTTGGACACAGATGACTACCTGCAAAGGAAAGACAACACGGAGATGCAGGGACAAAGTGACTACAAGCTAGAGGATGCCTGAGGTTACAAGAAGCTGGTAGGAAAGGAGGGAACAGATTCTCCCTCACAGCCCTCAGAAGGACCAACCGCGCAGATACCTTGATTTCTGACATCTAGCCTCAAAACCGTAAGGCACTATGTCTCTGTTGTCGCCCTGTTTGTGGTACTTGGTACAGCAGCCCTGGGAAACTAACAGACACACAGCCGCCCACTCGCTGGGCCACTCTGTCCTTCCTGCTCCCTCTGAGCTTTCCCAGCGTTCTTACGGGCCATGTGGGGGAGGGCTCTCTGCCATTTTGTGCTCCTTGATTTTTAAGAGAGAAAGACCTTTCTGATAAAATAGTTCCTTCTGGCCACTTATGTACACGGTCTGACGAGGAGAGCTACAAAGTAACAGCTCTCTGAGCTTCGCTGATGCTGTGAGATGAGGAAGGCTCCCTTCGCCCACCCGTTCCCACTTGTCAGGCTTTGAGGGAGGAAATGACACATGAGGTACAAACATCCTTCAGTACCTGGTGAAGCTTTTGGTTCACGCAAGTAGCCAAGGCTGAAATGTGTTAGCAAATTAATTACAAGTCAAAAATGAACTCTTACATAATGGTTATCTTTGGAAGCTTTAAGTAATCTTTTCCTGACTACACAGAAAAGTTCACTTCCAATACTTTGATATAAAATTGGAAACAAACCTACAATAACTTTATAGATCATTTGCTAATAAATGCTGCAACATTGCATTTGGATATCAATAGTTTCCTGGTCTCTTATGTTGGAGGTGACCACGTACTTACTATAGACTTGCCGTAGGGACCAGGTGACAAGATGCTAAAAAGGGAGACTGTTTCCTGGAGACACTACCCTTGAATTAATAAAGAAGCCTTTACATGGCAAATGTGGATGCACACGAAAGAGCAAAATAGTAGTTCTCAGCTCTTGCAAAGGGCCTGGGGTACATCCGGTTGGTGGTACTGAAAATATGATGGTCTCTGGGACCCTCCTTATTCTGATCCCTCCTAATGACTGAGCCACCTTCTGCCCTTAATCCGTCTTTAAAAGACGAGTCTCTCCACTGGAAAGAGATCTTTCTCATCTGAAACTATGAAACTGACTTTCTGATCTCAATCAGGCCTTGGTGCTCTTGGTGGGAGAAACCAGTTTTCTCGGAATCTCAGTACTCCTGTCGAGGTAACGACTGAGGTACAGCTGATGGAAACTGAGAGGCAGCAGTGACCCTGAGACCTTCCCCTGTGAAAGCTCCCTAATTCTCGGGCCGTGCAATTATTTTTAATTAGCACAATATAAGCTTGATAATAGCTAAGTCCTCATTAACACTTGAATATTAACCTCCTATGTTCCCTGTCTCTTTGGATAATATTATTTTTAGGCTTGAATGCACGCCCTGAGTAAACTACTTTATTTCCCCTAGGACCTATTGTCTCATTATTGGCACACAGCAAGTGATGGTGGTAAACAGAGTGTGGGTTTCAAAACAGATATTCTGCACGCTACTATTCTGTCATGATCTCTCCATGAATGCAATTTCTATAGGAGATGTCATTTATCATCGAATGGGGTCTCTCACCTGTTCAAGTCTCAAAGGAAAAGGGTGATTTAGAAGAAAAAGAAGTTTTGATTTCCCATTAAAAAAAATAATAACAGCTTGTAGTTCTCTTATTTGAGAAGTTCTTCAACTTTTTTTTTTTTTTTTTGGAAATTTAGAGTAAAATCTGTATTTATTATTTCATTTCTACTCTCTCTCCTCCCCATTCCCAGCCCAACTCTGCCTTTGTTTGGCCCGTCTTTCCTAAGTCCCATCAGTCTTTACATCGGCTCCATGGCTCTACTTTACACGGGAATCCACACTTGCAAAGCCAGCCACAAAATGACAACTTCTTGTCTCCATGGCACCATGACTGTTATATCACTTGATGATGTCAACGTCCACGCTTGGTATTCTTTGAACCTCACTCCACAGGACATCGAATTGTTCTGCATTTCATGACTCAATCTGGACAAGCGCTACATGTATTTTCTTCATTATTACTGTCAGCTTATAGAAGACTACGAGGTGGGGAAAACACGCCTGTAAAACCAAATGGGCATACAAACACATGCCTCCCCATTTTAATAGGTCTCTACAATGGAGCTCAGCAACCCTAGGTACCTATGACTTGCTCAGGTCCTCCAGAGGTTGCCTATGTTGTCTCCTGCTCCGTCTACTTGATGCCTCATTGCTTTGTCTAATCTTCTCCCTCTCACTCTGTGTTTCATTAATTCAAGAATAAGAACATTGACTCGAGATGTGTTAGGGCCGATCTTCTCCCCATTCAATATAACGCTGAACTAAACAGACCCTTTTTCCTTTCCTATTTCAAATTAATTTATTTATTAATATCTACTGATGTGATAGTAGATCTAATGCTATGCTTTCTACTAGAAATTAGAAAAACAAAATGAATGAATCGTAGATTCAGGCTCCGCAGAGTTTGCTATCTAATACATGGGGGCAGACGTGTTGAGAGAGGAACTTCTGTCTGCTTGTCTAAGTGTTATAAGAGAGATACAAACAGAGTACTAGGAGACTTTGGATGAAGGATTAGTTAAATTGGCTTAGGACAGTCTGGAAAGACTTCATTTGTGAACTCGCTTCGAGCTGAGTTTTCAAGAATGGACAGGAGTTTTCCAGGAGGAGGAGAGGAAGACCTTTCCTTATCGCTCCTTCTCAAAGCCAGTCCTTAGAGAATGTAAGATCATTTTCTTCATTTTCCTTCTCGCTTTGCCCGTGGCTCCATCTTCTCTGTCTGTGAATCTGCACTGATCTCCTCTATTCCGGGTGATGAGAGAAAAGAAGGAAGTATACATGCTGCCCTCTAGTCTTAACCCTACCTGGGGAACTTCTTTATCACTTAACACCTTAACCTCCTCAAGCCAGAAAGTTACTGCTTCTGCCTCACTTTATGGAATGCCATTGGTCTACACTGCCTTCTACTACGTGCTCATTCTCTGGGATTTTAGGAGACGTGGTCACTGTGGGCCATCCTCTCGCTGAACTCATGCTGCTCTGGCTTCTGTGTCTCGCCATTGTCCACCTGCTCCCACCTCTCTGGCCACTCCTCTACTGTGTCCTGCTTAGGCAACTTCTCGGCCTGGTCTGTAGAGGGACCTGTTCTCTGCCACTTGTCCTCAGTGCTCTGTCTCTGCCATCTGCACTCATTGAAGACTGTTTACCAAGGAGAAGGCAGAGCCAGAGTTGGAACACAGGAATTCTGGCTAGAGTCCTCGCCCTTAAATTAGGCTGAACTGTTTGTATTAATCACATCGTGGAAACAGGCGTATTTGGTTCTTATTATTGAAGGGCAGTGTGGAGAAGAGTGAGAGGGTCTGTTTCACTGAGGAAAAGTCTCGTGAAGGAAGAATAGATTTTTATTGTTTATGTGCGGTATGTGTCAGTGCAGAAAAAAAACACCACAAAGGCAGAAATTTCTAGGGTTCAGGGAAGTTTATCTGTGGCCCTGGAAATAGGGCTTATATATTTTTATCTGTATTATATTTCAAGATTGCTTTCTGAAAGCCTGTAACAATTTCTTCTTTTACCAGGAATGGATGAGGGTATCCTTTTAACTTGTCCCCACTAACAGTAGGTATTTTTTGTCACTCTTATGGCAAGTGATTTTAGAAAAGAGGAAGAAGGTAAAAGAATGGAAAGAAAGAAAGTGGGGAGGAAACTTCCATATGAACCTCCATCACAGTAGGATGGAGTACGTGTCATTATCCTCAGAGGCAGAGCCAGGTTTTCTGGGGCCTGATGTTAATACATTTTGGGAGCTCTCTTTAAGAAAATTAATTTTCAAATCAAATGAAAATGTTGATATGAAAATGGGCAATAGGAATATGCTCGAAGGCATCCTGACACCAGGATGCCAGCAACAACTTGGACGATGTATGGAAACGATCACAGACCACATAAACAGAGTCACTAAAACCCAATTTGCTGTATCCCCAACTCAATCTACCCTCAGCCAGACACCAAAATTTCTTAGGCTACTCCAAAGCACCCCAACATGCAACGGGAGAAAGTTGGAGTGAAAAGGGACGGCGGCCTTGGATTGTTGCCGTTGCGATGTCTCATCTTTGTATGCTTTACATAAACTTATGACCATGAGAACGTATACTACTCAAGTGAGGGGCTCTGAAGCGTTGGGTCTAATTCCCTCTGACGAAGAAATGAAGGCTCAGAAAGGTGTTGTAATTTACCAAAGCCACACAGCTTGTCAGTGAGCGGACACCTGGATTTCAACAGGTGCTCTGCCTTTACAGGTTATGTTACCTCTGCTGGCCGGCACGACTCCTGCCGTCCTATCTGCTTTGGGGGTGCTATTTACCTTCGAAGAATTCAAAGGTCCCACTGAACAAATTCTTTGTTAAAAGAAGGAAAAAGCTATTTGTCTACTTGAAATGGTGACGTGTGTGGTATGTGGGAAAGCACTCTCAAATGATAAATGAAAGTTTAGATCATTAGACTATTATTACAGTGTTGGGCTGTAGCCATGGTGCCACAGAATTGTCATGAAACATCACATCTGTGGTAAGGCCATTTTCAAAATTAAGATATCTGTGGGGAAAACACACTTGATAGTCATTTTTTCACTCTTGGGATTTCAAGGCACAGATGGACTACAATTCCCTGAAATTCTGAAAAAGTTTTGTGAGGAGATGGTGTAATGGTCTCTCTCGATCATAAGCATGTCCATTATCTGGGCCCAGACTGTATTATCCGGCTCGATTTTTCTATTACTCAATCAGTTGCCGATGATTTCATCTAAATCGCTGGTGATTAAGTGAGATGACATCTATACAGCATCTAGCATTGTTTCATTTATTTCCCCTTGGCAAACACCGAAAGGCCAAACTCATTGTAATCATTAAACTCAATATGAGAAGGATAGAAAATATTCTTTGAAAAAGGTCTATGCATCCAAGATCAAATAGAAATACATCGAGTGTAACCAAAGTGGTGAGTAATTCATGCTCTGCTCACCTTACCTTACTGCGCACAATTGAAAACTGGCCATATTGATTTCTTGCCCAATATACAGTGAGACCTCATTTATCTGACATCATTTGGAGATGAGCTGTTCCAAGAACTATAGAATTTTGGAGCTTGAGGAGACCTTGGCATCATCTATTCTATCTCCTGCGTTGTAAATAATTATAATAATTGTAACAACAACAGCTATTTGAGTTCTTAGGAGCCATCATATTCTTTGCTGAGTGTACTGCATGCAATATGCCATCTGTTCTTCGTAGTAATCCCTGAGGTATATATTCTTTTCATTTTACAAATAAGGAAACTGAGGCTCAGAGAGATCAAAATAACTGAAGGCTACGAAGTTTGAAAGTAATGAAGCCAGGACTGAATTTGAGTCTGTGGACTCTGTTCTTAGCCACTGTTATCTTCCCAGCTCTGAGACGATGTCATACATCTTACCCAAAGTCACTCACTTATGTAGTGTCAATTACTGGGCCAGAACTTGGGTCTCCTTTCTGTTATCACATTCTCTCCACATCATACAAACCCTAACATAAATGAACTGATGAACCATTTTCCTTCCTTTAAGTACTAAAGCTCATTTTATCTTAAACATTTTCAGTGAAAATCATTCTAAAAGCTATTGCACACTTTTCTGCTTCCTTAATCATACTGCATTAAATATAATTGCTATTTCTTGCTGACTCAGATTTCATAATTACCCACATCAATCATCGGATTATGCCGTAACAACATGATATCCTCAGCAAATGATCCCAGGAAACTTTGTTTCGTTGACTTGTTGGTTTCCCCTTTTTACAAACTACGAATCCTTATTGTATTATTACTTGGGATGTCATGCTACTATTGTGCAAATTCTAACTGCACTTCTTATCCATACAGAAATAAAATAAAATAAGAAAACCAATACAGGCAGAATTGTCTATATTGGGTGTTTGAAAACCAAAACAAAACAAATGTGGCCTGTAGGTTAGAGGTATCTTTCTTCAAGAGTGATTTTTGCTGCCTGTAGGATAATGGGGAGGGAGCCAGGAGAGGGCAGAGAAAGGGCTGCAAAAGCAAAGGAATAGGACAAGTAAAGGCTCAGAGGGTGGAGTGTGGTGCTGGGGGAGGGGCAGAGTGGGGGATCCTGAAGGGGATTCAGAGTGACTGAGTCCAGAGTTCAAGATGATCAAATACGAGGAGTTGAGACTAGAATCAACGAGGGCGCAGTTCTTCAAAGAACTGTATCCCCAACTCAACCTCCCTTCAGCCAGACACTGTAACTGTGCTGTAACTTCAAGACATTGAGTCACCCTGTGACTAATGAGTATTGGAAGGAGTTTAAACAGCAGGATGAGATGATCAAGTTGTATTAAGAAGTCCCTTTGGCTATGAGATGAAGACCGGACGGAGAACGCGAGCAATGGAGTCAGAAAGACCAGTGATAAGGTCATGCATGGTTTTGATGGAGGATGTTCTCAGCAGAAATAAGAATTTTCATTTCTGTAATGAGACAGAAGGAGTGGACAATCCCTAAGACTTCTTCCAGCTCCACAACTCTGTAATTCAGTGATTCTGTGGCTTATGATTATTTCCTAAAACACGGTGAACGCTATGCAAAGAAAAGGGGGCGGGGGTTGACTTGATGTTAATCTCTACTTGATTGCAGCTGAAAGTTGGTATTGTTACTATATTGGAATCATAAAAGCAATTGTCGCTGGCTGTTCTGACATTTGATTTACTTTCCTGCTCTGTACAGATGTAAAGGTTATGATGACAGGGATAAAACACATCACAGTTCAGAGTTCCAGAATCTCAGTTTGTTTTGTCATCCAGTAATATTCTGAGATTGTTCTAGTGGCTTCTCAACAGGGTGCTAGCAAGTGGGCAGTGTTCTTATTAATCCTGAACTCTGGTGCCGAAATAGCCGGACTCTTGGCTGGCTCCCCCATTGGTGTGCTCTGTAAACTCGAGCACGTGACTTAACCTGCTGGGGCTCAGATCCCTTGTCTGTAGAATGGAGGTGGGAGTAGTTCCTCTCACAGAATTTTGTGAGAAGTGAACATTTAGAGAGCCTTTCACTTACTGAGCTTTATGTAATTACCAACTATTATTTTGTTAGTTATTATCGTCCCCAGGACCATTACTCTGGAAACAAAAAAGATGTAGAGTACTAAAGATACATAGGAATTCAGCTTACATTTTTTGGTAGGTCTATATATTTGTTTCTTTTAAGGAATTAGAAAACATATAGGCTTATCAATTCAGACCTAATTTATAGTCATCTTTTTCTTTTTTTTAATGAGGGTGCAGCTTATAGTGGCCCATGCGGGGATCGAACCAGCACCCTTGGTGTTATGAGCACCACGCTCTAACCAACTGACCGGCCGCCCCCAGGGTCATTCTTAAATAGAAGGGACATCCTAGGTAATCGAAAGTCAACATGAAACCCAAAGCTGACATCATTCAGCCTCCGTAGAAGCAGTTCTATTGAGATGCCGTTCACTGTCTTGGAAGAAAAACAGACTAGTTTTGGAGTTCTAATTGTTCCAAAGTTCTTACATTGACTTGAAATCAGAACCCTACATTTTACTGCATCATGGATCCTAATTCTTTCGTTTGGTAACTCAGAAAAAGCCACATACTCCTCCTCTCTCATGAAATGGTCTATTTTCAATTTAATTGCGTGATTCTTTGAAATCAGCGTAAGATTTAATTCTCATTAAAACATTAGGAGTCTTAACTGCTTTGACTCTCAGTTACTTGTAAGCAGGGCTAACCCTAAGTAAACCTACAAAGTAGTTCTCAGTTACCTCCTGTTACCCCATAATGCCACTCCAGGGCACTCCTCCACAGTTGGCGTATTTTCCTCCTAAACCATTCTTTCCTTCTTCCCAGGTGAATAGCCCTGACCCCTAAGAGATCTCCAGCTCTTCACTCATATTTGCCACCGAGGTAAGAGATCTGAGAAGCTAATTCACATCAGGATGTGAAAAGCCCCAGACACTTTTCCTTGGGCCTGTTTTCAAAGGCTGTATTAGGAAGGCAAAGTCCTCTTGCTCACCACTAGTACGAATCAGGCATTGGGGCACACAAATGAAGGGGGACGGCATTTATAGGCTAGGAACTTCCCAGCTACCCCAGAGCAAAAGCACACGACCAATGCACTTGGCAACGGCCTGTTAGGAGCTTTGAAAAGGCAACCTCAGGCTGACTGCTGGAGAGGGGAGGGAGTCTGGGGAGATTACCACCCACAAGAATGAAAATAAATCCATGAATGATCTGTCAGTCTGTTATCAATTCACCCGTTGAAAAGGAAGACAGAGATTCACGGAGGACAATTAAAGAAGGAAAAATACATTCCCTTCATTAACTGAAAAGCCTTTAGTTGATACAACTAACTAGGAAAAAGTAATTAAGCTGTCCAGGAAAAAACTGGCAAGGAGGTGACATCAGCCCTTTCCGCTGAGGACCAGTGAATTTGTTTTTAGTCCACTTTCCCCTGAAAATGTCAAAATACAGGTTTCTCTACGAAAACTTCAAAGATAGGGAGGCAATTTCTCTTTTAATGACTTACTAACATGGCCACTATCACTGCAGGACACAGTTGTAAATGATCTGAAAAAGATGTGCCCTTCAAATAATTGTCTGCAACGAGGAAACTGTCACTGGTCAATGAGCACATTTTATTCCGCATTCTTAAACCACCGCTTGACCTTTCGGCCACCTTGATTTTGATTTTCTTACGCTGATCATTGCTTTGTCTCTGTTGTCTTAAATTCGACTTCCATCATTTTGAGGAGATGTCTGTTGAAAGGTCTTACGGGGCTCGTGTAAATATTTGTCCAGAAAAATCAGAATCAAAACATAACCACTAACTCACTTCCCTGGGAAATTTATGAGAGGTCTACCAATGAACTTCTTGAAACTCAGATCAGAGGAAATAATGAAAGAAAGAAAAAACATATGCTAGAAATCTTTTGTTAGTATCTAGCATGTGCTACATGCAGTGTTTGGCACTCTGAGGAAAAGAGAATAAATTGTTACAAATTGTCTTTCCTGACCCCCAGGTTTTCAGAGCATCCATTTGCCAATGCACAGCATAAACTCGGAAGGCAGTCTGAAACTGTGTAACGAAGATCTCTGGACCCCTGGCAAGCTGAAAACATATTATAAGAGGGGCATACCTTTCTGAGAAAATGTTTCTAGTTTTTGAGTTTTGTTTTTAATGGACTGGAAATCCCACATGGTCTATATCACTGCCCTGTACTGAAGTAGTGCCTGCTCTGTGTATGCATTGAAGATTTCTTTAGTGGGGACCTACAGCAACTGTTAGAGAGTCACTTAAAAAGTGGCAGAGATGGCCTCAGTACATAAATACGGTCCTGTTATGGTGTCTTCTGGAGAACATGGATGACAGCGATGAGAACCACCTTTACAGTGAGAATAGATACTTTGTTTTGGCTACACAACGTGTATCATGATAAATTAATACTGATCATTTGGAATTAATCAGCTTTGGCATGGGTTTGTATTTAATTTTTGAATTTGTTTTTTTTTATGATTTCATAAGAGCTGTCAGCATAAATATTTATTCGCAGCTTTTTGCTCGTGAATGCTTAATAGAATAATCAGAATAATTTAGTTCATCACTGTGGGAATATATTTTATATATATACATACTCGTATATATTTACATGTATGTTTATACACGTAAAAAAATTGACGAGTGTGGGTAGGGTTTTTAATGGAACAAGGTATGCAGAAAACCGACTGGATCTTAAAAGAGCTGAAATTTAGAAAGACAGGGAAGAGTGTGTATTCTTGGGTGTGGATAGAGAACTGGCACGTGTTAATGGGCTTTTTACGGGACTTTAGAGGGGATGGTGTGGGTGGAAGAGTGACACATGGAGTCAGAGCCCAGACTCCAGGCCTGGGAGGGAGGAAGCGACAGGCAGAGGGAGATCTGTGAAAGGAAAGTGACAATGACCAGGCAGCAGTTCAGGAACTTCAGTCGACAGAGAGATGGAGAGAAGCAGAGATGATGTGAAGCCAGAGGATGCAATCTGAAAGAGTGTGATAGGGGCACCTGTCTCCTTTTCTTCCTAACGCACCTGAGCGTTAGTCATATGGTGCCTGTGTATTTTGTTTCTCTCCAACTAGGAGGCAAGGCCCCTGAGGGCAGGGACATCATGTATGCGTCCTCACCGCTGCATTCACAGGATCCATGCGTGGTGGACGCTCAACAATATTTTATGAGTGAGAAAATTAATGAAAATCTATATGAGTAAATACATTTAGATGAAGAATCGGAAAGACGCTTCAAAGGAGGAACTGATTTTAAAAATGCTGATAAAAGGAACTTGAAATTTTAGTCTACTCTTTTAAACTTCGTAAAATGTCGTAATTTAAAAAGTTATTAAAGGTACCCCAGTTCCTGCCTAAGTGAATCATATAAATGCTCCGATTTTCAGAGCTCTGTCTCTTCCCCGACAGAGCCGAATATGTGTGGACTTCCCTCTTACTCAACCAGTCTGGCTATACCTTCCTTGACTTAAAATGCTATCATCAAGGCTACTAGGGCTGCCTCTTGATATAGTAAATGGCTTGAAGATAAAGGAGTTTAGAAAATCCTTCTTTTCTCGGCAAAGCCTCTCCGTAAGCCTTTTCCAGTACATTGCAGGAGATTGGGGAAGCCTACTTCTGCTGACAGACGGTGAATATTATTAACTTCTTCTTACTATTTGCATTCCTATTGTAACTCTCTCAGTCCTTCTTGCCTCTCCGTCCCCCACCCACAGGTGGATGCTTTGGGCTAACTGGGGGGAAAATCCTACACAGAGACACAAAAGCACAAAAGACATTAAAATATTTGTAACTATTTACCTCTATTACCACTCCTAAGAGTAGAACTTCAGGGGAAATATTATAAACCCTTTACCCACAAAGCAAGGACACCAAAGAAGTCGAATATCATTTCCCAGCCGTTATCTTGGATTTGAAGAATGTTCAATTCCTTCTTCCATTTAGAAATGGTAGAATATCGAAATTGGAGGCAGTCTTAGTAGCCTTACAGGTTATCCTGTCCAGCGCCTCATTTGACAGCCAAGAAAACAAAAACCCAAAGACCGTAGGGGACCCACAGAAGACCAGCCACTTGCTCAAGACTCAAACTCACCTTTCTGACTCTATTTTCTAGCTCCAAATATTTTCCACCATGACCTTTAATTCCTACTGCTTAACTAGTTGATTTTCAGGCAGATGCGGACCACCTGTTGTCATGAGATCTTTATGGAGCTGCAGTCCAGTATGTAACAAGCCCTGGAGGTTTGCTAAAGGGCTAGTTATCGGTCGGGATGCTGAGATGCAGGGAGAGGACCCTGCTCGCTGGCACCACAAGACTCCTGTCACTGAACTGCTGCTGCCACTCGAGTCTGTGGCTGAGTGGACAGGCCTAGACACAGTCTGCGTGTCTGCAATCTGGGAAAATCCACCTCAGCGTTACGGAGAGGAGAGCCGCAGGAGGCGCCCAGAGCAGGCATTCACATTTCAGGTTGAGGGTAGTAGGACAGCAGGGCTAACTCTTATCACAAACGCGCGTCATCTTGGCTGTGAGTGTCAGAATGAATTATCACTTCGTATCACTGCCCTTTGAAATTTTCATTCCTCGTCTTTGTCCACCTGGACGCAACTTGTCTGCACTTTAAACTTTAAAAGTCCTATCTTTGAAATAAAGGTTTGATTTTTATGAAATCCATAGGTTTTTGCATATCCGCAAGACCCCCATTTCAGTCATTTTCTTGGGAACTGTCAGAGGTGTCAGTCAGTCAGGTTACCAGAAACCCATCAGCCTGAGCAGCCTTTTAGCATTCGGAACAGTCTAAGTGCCCTACCTTTGTTCTCTGAAACGGTGCTTCTGGCTCATTCTTCTGTACCCTAAGGAGGCCTGGGCCACACGAAATTGAGCTGTATCTTCATAATAAATACAATTCGAAATGGTGCTATACCAAGTGACTTAATTAAAAATTTCCATTCTTATTCAGTCATACGGGCTTATACCAGGGTTTCTTAACCTCAGCACCACTGACATTTTGGGCTGGAAAATTCTTTGTCAGTCGTGGTCGCTAGGATGTTTATCAGCATCACTGCCCCCTGCCCCCAAAACTAGTTGCCAGCAGCACCCACCCCCTCCAAATGTGACAATCACAAATGTCTTCAGATGTTGCCCATGTCTCCTGGGTGGTCAAAATCCCTACACGATGCCTAAAATTCAGGTTGAGCTCCACGTTGATTAAAAAAAAAAAAATTGTATAATTCTATAAGCTAGAAAGTTAAGGGCACTGCTGATCTCTTAAACCATCAAATAGCTGGCTAATGTAAAAACTGTGCTATTAGGTTCTCTGAACCTCTATTTCTTCATCTGTACATGGTAATAAAAAGGAAAGGGTATAATGCTAGTTGTAATATAACTCCATAATAATGTATAATATCATATAGCATAGATATCATATAATATACATACTATAACGTATAATAACTATGAAATCAGTTAAACTGGCATTGACAGTTAATGCTTATTGTGTAATTGTGTCCGTAGCAGATGCTAACTATTATAACCAGTACAACTGAAGCCAATATAGCTGTGACTAATTAGAACTATTACTATTTACCAGTTCAGTAGCGCCTCCTTTACCTGGTATTCCTGAGGGAATGGGGTAACAGGCATGTGATTTAATAATAATTAAAGCTTATTCTTTTAAGCATGGAGCTTATGAATGTTATCTCCTTTTTGACTTGTCAGCAGACTTTAAAACATTTAATTCAATTTTACAAATATTTTACTTTTATCTTATTTCTGCATCGCTGAAAAAATGTGTACAATGAGCACTTGTTCTTTCAGCTCACTCCCCATTCTCATTTTCACTAAGTTTATGGAAGTGAGTTCTAGGAAGAATTTCCTCCAAAGGCTTCAATTAGAAAAGGAGGGCACTGATGTAAAAATAATCAAGTCATGAGTTTTTTTCATGACTTTCAGTAACATTTTAGATTTTTAGGCACAGAGACAAATTAACGTTGTTATCTGTAAGGTTACAATAAGAAGTAGAATGTTGTAAGGTGACTTTTCATTCTATTTTTTTTTTTTTTTAAAGATCAAAACAACATCCCCAAACAAACTGGATTCTAGCTTTGTCGTGACTGTCTGTGTGGTCTTGGACTTAGCATTTAAACTCTTTTAGCCTAAGTATATTCATCAGTAAAAGAAGAGTGATAACTTTTGGTCTCCTGGAGTTCTTACAAGAGACGAATGAGACGGTGTATGAGAAACTGCTTTAGGAATTCAGATGCTTAGTACAAAAGTTAAGTAATATTATTATCATCACCACCACTGTCTCTGCTGCACCCATTATCATTAATAATACATTGAATATTTTGAATACCATTCTGGACCTTGCTTGAGTAAGTGCGTTAACATTGATTGGAAGGGAGATAGCTAAAGTCTTATCAGACAGACCTTATCACCACCAGCGAGTACTACAATTTCCTCGCGAGTGGAATAATTTTTCTGTGTTCAGCAACATAATGGAACATTATGGAAATAGAAAAAAAATCTTTTTATCCAGCATATACCATTTCATGCTCTGCAGATAGCAGATAAACTTATGTCCTCCTTGAAATCGATAATAGTAAAATTGCCTAGGCACCAAATTCTCATTTTATGGAAACTTGTAGCCCTAACAGGTGAAAAATGTACGTCTATATACTTCGCTTTTTTTTTATTCAACCTTGACTCCCTGGATTCTTTGGCCTTAGCTTTGGAAGAAGCTGGTAACATAACCATAACAGCTTGATTTAACAAATAATGCTACTGTGCTCTGGGAATAGCTTGGATGGGAACAGTTCTCTGAAAAAGCCACAAGGTTGTGTTGTAGCCTAACGATTATTTCCGAGAGGGGAGAGACCTGTGCTGGTGTCAACTGCTTAGAGTGTGGGGCAGTGTCTGTAATATGGTAATATGATGAATAAATGAATGAACATACAATGGGAGGAAGGAAGGGAGGGAGGGAGGAAGGATTCGGTGATAAAGTGCTGGGGTTCACCTGGGAAAGCCAAAATGGATCCTGGGTAACCATTGGTCAAATGTATCAGTAGTTTTTATTTGCACTGGGGAAGGAAACACTGAGCTTTTCGCTGAGAACCTTGTGTATAAAAGCAGTCCGAGTTCTCATTCTCACTTTTCATGAAAGGGTGGCTGCCACTTAACTCAGTCTACGAAATCTCAAGAGCGTAACGTGGAAGATGCTGATATTCTCACAGTTTTCTGCCCTGTTTGATTCTAAAATGGACACAGTTCTTTTCCATTTTAAGACGAGCACGACGTTCTTACACATTACCCCACTGCCTCTCCTGAAAGACAGTTTCCCACCTGTGAGCTAGCTCTGTTCTGCTGCTATCCAGCAGCGTCCAGCTGATGGCTGTATTATACAGTATGTTCTGGGCTCATCCAAGGCGGGTCTAAACAAAAGCTCAGGAGATACTCCCTGCTGCCCCTTCACTTGGTCGTTTGGTAGAGTGCTGATCTCTCTGGCTGGCATGGGAATGGGTTTACATGTGGAGTCAACACTCCAGCTCTCCCCCGGCACATTCTAGTGGGGGTTACACATCCTACTCCTACCTACTCCCATTCACGTGGGTCAGCCTGGGTCCCTTCACCGGGAATAAGGAATTGTTAGTGAAAGAGAGGAGTCAGTCTTCTCTTGATTAGACCAGTAACATGGGAGATGCCCAAGAAAACAAAAAGCTGGTCTATGTTTGAGTGAGTGAGTGTGTGTGTGTGTGGAATATGTGTGTGTGTGTGAAGAGTGCAAAACGAGAAGCTGGCACACTGAGGGAAACGGAATTAGACGTGCGTGGGCTGTGAGACTTCGGTGCCCCAGATTCTTTCTGCGCCCTTCTCTGCCCTGCTGTGCCTAGATTCCCACCTGCACCCTTACAAAGCCAATCAGTGTGGCTTTCGTACCCAGAATGTTACGTCCCTGGCAACCCAAACGATCCTGATTCATAAAGGTTGCCTTACGGCCATGATGCCTGTAAACGAGGAAACCTAACTTTATTTTTCCTTTATCCTCTCAACAGTCTTCTGATTTCAGCTGCATCTGAGGCTATTGCAAGGACAACGACAGTCTCCCACCTCATACACTGCCTCTTTGCAAAGGCCTTTCTGGACTCCAAGGGAGCCTGCTGAGCCACATTTAAGGCAGCCAGGAAGCGTGGAGAGTGAGTATCTCAGCCGCCACCCTGAGCCAGTGGGGGGCAGAATCACTGAGGAGGTGCCCCAGCAGCCCCAAAGGTTTCCCAGAGACTCTCTAGGGGGACTGAGCCCAGCTGATGGCAGCAGTCACTCACTTATCCATGTGCCTTTTGTTATTTCCTCCCATCCTTGCCTCATTTCTCCACTCCTTCACTTGGGCTTAGTAGGAAAACCTCCCAAGTAAACCACCTCCAGCCAATGCCTCGTTTCGGGAATTGCTTTGGAGAGAACCAAAATTATAACAAAAGCCATTTCCTGCCATGAAAAAGGCTTCAGGAGGGGACTAGATAGTTAATGGTTAATACTTGCCACTCACTCATATGTGTGTCTAGTTTCAGCTGACACCAAAGAGTAAGAGAAATCTTGGGCCATTATAACAAATTCTGCTACATAATGTGGCCTCTGATCCTACTTAGTAAAAAACGAATTGTAGTCTTATAACAAGACTCTTAGAACACATTTTAAAAACTCAGTGAGAGTTTGCATTACGGGGGGACTTTTATACAGTATATGTACATTTCTTTTTAAGAAAAGTTATTATATGTGGTTACATTTAGAAAATGCATACAAATGGAGAGCATATCAATAAGACTTAAATTGCATTTACAATTTTGAAATATTTTACTTTTTAGAACCTTGGGTATGATCTGAAAAATTTCCAAACCTTGATTTTCTGAGATATAAAATGTGAAAAGAAATACCTATGTTACATAATTCATGGGGACTCAGGAGTATACAGTGTTCTATTGGTTCAATAGTGGATGGTGACTAAATAATAAGAAAAAATTAATTTTTGGCTTATATTTTAATGGAATGACTACAAGTACATATCAAGCAAAAGTTCCCCTCCCCCCCAAAAAAGGGAAAAATTCACAAGCTATTTGGAAACACCTTCATTGTCTCTCTTATTACATAGCATGTTGAGAAAAGAAGACATATCATAAACAAAGGATTCTTCTGTCTTCACTGGTTAGGCTACTTTCATCTACTATGCCGGAACTCAGAGAGGTTTTCACTTTAATTTAAAAGTCTAATTGATTTGGTGAGCACGTAATAAAATACATCTTAGAATATACTGACCTATATATTCTAGGCCCATGTTCTTACTTATGGTTGAGGCAAAAATGAACACTAGCCTTTAAAATCATGACCTTGTTAGAAATCATTCCTTCAAGCAATATGCACTGAACCATTATTACAGTACTCAAGTCGATTATATTTTTCTTAAATATGCCACTTGTCACTGATTTAATCCTCACGAGTGAAACTGTACCTCAAGCTTGATATCTATATTCCAGACAGGCTGATTATGGGATATTTTCCATAGACTACTAGAACATTAGTGCTAGAAGGGTCACGGAGACTATTTAATTTTCTCTACCACCTTAGTTTGCAAGTGAAAAAGGCAAGCCCAAAGAAATGATTTGCCTAAAGTCACACTGTGCATTAGATGAAAAACCATGACAATGATCTGGGCGCCTCCATAATGATTTTCAGTGACATTTCCTAAAGCATTTTCTGTGGAACACTGGTCCTTTGAGATCCTGTAACCCCCCAAACCCCTCCCCACAGAAAAGGTTTCTGTTGTAAAATAATTTTGGGAAACAAGGCATATATTGGAATATTAAAGAAGCCTCAAAATGATGTTGTTAAAAGTATGTTTACTGAAGTAACTTGGTCATAGAAAATTTCTTTTCTCCCCATGTACAACTTATTGACAAAATCTTCCCTTGTTATGTTAAGAAGTGTGGCCCTATTAAACCAAGACCTTCCAGGATAAAGTTCAAGGACTTAAGTGTAAGATATGCAACTTTTTATCAACAGCTTCTGCCTACCCATCCTACGGTATCACCTGACAATCTTGCATATGCTCCAGACATACATGACCAGGTTTACTTCCCCCAAGGTGCCTAATGTATCACTTCTGCTTTCACATGCCCGATTTTATCTACTTGGAATATATTTCAAGGGCTTTGAGGGCTGGCTTGTATTCTTCTTTCTTTCTCTCTCTCTCTCTCTCTCTCTCTCTCTCTCTCTCTCTCTCAGATACACACACACCATTTGCCATTCAGAATGCTTTGGTCAGCATATGCTCTTTGTTCCTTTGGCCTAGAAAATACAACTATATCAAAGATATGCCCCTCATTCTCAATTTAAATTCGTATAAGAACATGTTATGTAAAAAGATATATGCTTTGTGCAAAAATAAAACATAAGGATAAGCTCGCCCTTGATAAATCCATCCCCTGCCTGTTGCTTCCCTACCTTAAGGGCTGCCAAATGGACCAGCAAGTGGAGCTGCCAGTCCCTGGCTTTTCCGCTGTCAGAATCCCTCCAACCGAGTGGAAGGAGGCTGAGAGTAGGCCGTTAGGGGCTATTTAGGAATAGGAAGAAAACACTGAAAGTGCCACATTACTAGGAGAAATAAATGTTGAGTGAATTAGAATTTTCTGGAAACTTATTTAAAATCTCATAGGAAGATTAGAATTCTCTCGTGTCAAATGCTCTTGTCAAGCTTTGGGAAAGAGTATGCCTGTGTTACTTTCTCTTGGGAATGGACGGAAAGACTGACATCATCGTAGGCCCTTCCTCTCTAGCGTTCTGCTGTTGTCCCTCACGGTAGTTGACTATAAATGTCTGTGTCCCGGCAACGTAGAGGAAATCACCTTTGCATGTCATTCACCCAACAGAAAAAGTGCCAAGTGGTGACAGAAAGGCACAGACCTAGGAGACTGCACACGCAGCTGTGTTATATCGTCCTTCAAAGAATAGTGTTTAAAGGGTGAAAGTCCTCAATAAAATCATTCTGCTGAGGAAATAACATAAAGTAGGAGGTGTCTCTTGCTCTGTGTGAGCTGACGTTGCACAGAGTGATAAGATACGTGGCGCCTGTAGAATCTCCACCTCTTCGGAACCCCTGATCTGAAATACTGAGGATGTACATGGACATTCTGAACGCATCTTCAGCCTTCACGTGACTGACTGGTAAACGTTGGCGTTCATGCGAAAATTGACTTTTCACACTCTAGCTTCCCATACACCTAATATTCTGTCCCAGAATACAGTCACTGGATTTTTGGGAAAGCAACGAGGAAAGGGAGCAAATGAGAGAGAAACAAAGAATTTAAAAATAAAGAGTAAACGGATTTGAAATTAAAAAAAAAAAAAATCTGTGTGCTATAAAATACCATTGAGAAATCTCTAGGCATTGAAGAAAGGCTCCCTCCAGTGGCAAAAATGTTGGCCTAAGGGTCCTTTTAAAAAACTATGATTCTTGGATGTTGTAATGCTTTCTAAGTTCTGCTTCTGTGATATAGTGGGGAAATATTTGATTTTATGAGTTCCTTCTTCTTTAAAATGGTCACAGAATACAATTTCATGTTCATGGTAGGTGGAACAATACCCTCCCCCCCCCAGGAAAAAAAATGTCTACCTTCTAATCCTGACCCTATGACTATGTTACCTTACTTGGTGAAAGGGACTTGGCAGATATGATTAAATTAAGGATCATGAAGTGGGAAGTTATTCTGGATTATCTGAATGACCCAATGGAAACACAGGGTTCTTATATGTAAAAGAGGGAAGCAGGACACTCATTGTCAGAGGGATGTGACATGTGAGAAACTGGACCAAACATTGCTGGCTTTAAGGGTGGAAGAAGGGGCCAGCCAAGGCAGACAGGTGGCCTCTAGGAAGCTGGAGAAAACAAGGGGAAGGACTCACCCTTAGAGCCTTCAGAAGGAACGCAGCCATGGTGACACCTTGACTTAAACCCAAAGAGACCCATTTCAGACTTCTCGCCCTCCCCCCAAAGTGTAAAGTAACAAATTGGTGATTTTTTAAGCTACTAAGATTGTGGCTGTTTGTTACAACAGCAATAGAAAAGGAATTCATGGGTTTTTTTGTTGTTGTTTATAAAATCTTTTTTAAGGGGGGTTGACGATGAAGGGTCTGATAATATGAAAACAAGGCTGGCTTTCTTTCTCAGTGCTGGGCATTGCGTTTATGAAATTTATAAAAAAATACCTGAGAGGACAGCATGCAACTTGGTCCATCTGAAGACCTGAAGGGAGGTTTCTAGTTTAGAGAAGAGCTGGCCTCTCCACAGAGGTGTATTTCCTATTTTTGTACGTGTATGTGCTGGACTACAAAAGTTGAAGGCGGTCGGAGAGGGGTGCCAGTAAGACCACCAAAGTCTGGACGTGGCCAGGGAAAGATGTCACCTACCTGCTCTTTCCTCCCTTCTTTATCCTCTGCTTACTCTGTCTCTTATCTTCTCTCACTTATTTTTCTCTCTCCCTAATCTCTCACATTCTTTTTCTTTTTCTTTTTTTCCCCTCTTTCCTTCAATTGGCCATCACACGGGACTAAAGTTAATTTTATTGGTTCTCTTTATCTAAAAAGTTTCGTTTTCCTTATCGTCAATGTATTCCTATTTCTTCTTCAGTTCTGATATACTGCAACTATAGAATAGATATTTTAAAATATCTTTCCATTTTGTGAGCTTAATTTTAATAGTAGCTATCAAAAATGAAATTTGCTTTTCATGGATTGACATATATATATGCACTGAAGAAAAAAGAGATAAAAAGTGTCAAAATAAGTCACAGTGGTTATTTCTAGACAGTGATACAATGGATGATTTGCTTCCCTTTTTGATTCTTTCCAATTTTCCCCATTACATATCTCATCTTGAAAAACAGTTTCCTAAAAAGGCAATATATATATATTTTTACGACGTTAAGATGACTGGGATAAAAGTGCTAATTCTATTTAATCTTATTTTAAAATCCCTCTGAAGGACTTGAAATGTTACTTTCTGGGACATGAATCAAACAATAAAGGAACAGCCACGGCCAAATACACTGAGAGAGGATCCTTCCTCCACGCTGTCCTCTTTAGTCACATGTGTGCAACGGAGACTCAGTTTCTGTTCGTTTTCCTTCTGTGTAACAGCTTTCTATAGCTGACTTACGCTTGCTTTCTACCCTTGTTTTGTCACTTTAGTGCTACACAACTTATTGCGCATTTTTAGAAGTAATTTTCTCGACATCAATTAATTGATCTTTTATGTGCTGTTTGAACTTCATCTCTCATATTTGCCATTTGTCATGACCTTTATATTTGAATTCCATTTTCCACCTACTCATCGTCTGTTCACATTGCAGTGACACAGGTGACAAGGACATTCTCCATGCCCACCATACTGAGCATTTCAGACCCCACTTCCCTGCAGCCAGGTCGCCTCTGACACATTAAGAACAAGGCTTCGGGAATGCCTTCAGATCCTATGCCACAACTTTCTTCTCGAATGTCTCACCAGATTTAAAATCTTAACAGAATTCATCCCATCTTGAGATTGCCTGAATAAAAGATGTCTGTGGGCTGAATGCAGCTCTCTGACTGACATAGAGAACTGGAAAGAAGAAAACACCTGAAACTAGAGACTCCGAGTTTGCAAATCATAAATAGGTTTGCATGCATTGTTCTTCACTTTGGATTTTATGATTTTTGACTAAAACTAATGCTACTAAGAATATGTATATACACATACATGTGTATCTATGTATCTGTGTACATATACATCCCTAAGTCAGATGGAGAACCTCTTACACACACATCCTCAGGGAGTGGCTTCCTACTTTAGCAGTATTGTTTTCACCCAAGCGGACTTAGGAAAACTGGATTTGCAAATCAACTTTAAATGTGTTTGTTTCCCTCACTATTGTAAGTGGAATTTTAATATTAGCCCCTACTAATGTTTTGCAATTAACCAGCATTTTAACACCGAACTAAGCAATAAACGAACGTTTTAACACTTTTTTAATTGAAAAGATTAAGAGAAAGCTAATTAATTTGTAAACTTTACAGAGTGAATCATTCTGAGTCTATGATTAATTTGGTCTATGTGTTGTTCTATACATGAGTAGTTTTTCTTTTTTTTTTTAAGTACAAAGCACATAATTAGCAGTAGATAATTTTTATCAGCCCCTGGAAATATTTGTGCATTCACATTACAAGTGTTTTTTTTAAGTTTTCTCATGACATTTCAAAAATGTCTGATCTTTCATTAACTCACGGAGAATTTGTAAATCTTCTGTCTCTACTGTAATAGTTGAAATAGCATTATACTTTATTTTCCAAGAAGAAATCATTCGGGGCTATTTATTTTAGGACCTATACTTAAATTTTACTTTGGTTTCTACTTCTCATTAAATTATTAGTATACCATCCCAAAAATACAATCTTAATACAAAGTCATCAACATTTTCAACTGGAAATCTGCATTCCCTGAGGCGTGGGACTTCATTTATTTTGTGACTTTGTCCTGATTAAAACAATTTTATATAACATGTTTATAAAATGTTAGAAAGCTGGAAAATTATATATATGGTAGATATATATGGTAGAATATATATGGTAGATTTTTATAAGTAGCACTTTTTTTCAATTTTACAGATCTAATAAATTGCAATCTACTTAAAAATCTATATATATAAAACATGTAAACATATTTTATGCAAATATAAAATATAAAATAAAATCTGTGTAAAAAATCCCTCGTCTATCATCTATCTATCTATCTATCTATCTATCACCTATCTTGTACCTTCACTTATCTAAGAAATGCAAAATACTTAAAGAGCTGAATAAAGAAATCTATTTGCCTGATACAGTTATTAGCGCCTAAACAGCATTATAATAATATTTATGCAAATATACTAGCAAAGTATATTATCATTGTATTTCCCCCCATTTTAAATGTAATACAAGGATAATTTTTAATAGCATCTGGCATTTTTCTTAAAAAGGGGTGACATTTTTTTTCCCCAGTAGATTTATGATTTCTCCATGGTCAGAGCAGAGATCTGAGTCGGAACGGCTGCCTTGACTTCTGATGGAGGGAGCTGATGATCGGCTTTCAGATGAGGGCAAACGAGCATGGTGTGATTTCAGGCGGTGCCACCAAAATGGAAAACTCCAAGAATTTATAAAGTAATGATTTCACTACTTAATGATACATTCCTTTAAGAAAGGGGTTCTTTCTTCCTTAGGCTGGTTTCTTTTTTTAATGAAAAAAGCTAATTATCCTTTAATGCAACTTTTTTTTGTGTGTGTGCTTTTTGTAATGAAATTAGGAGGTAATTTAGTAACGTTCTAATAGTAAGTTAATGAGTTTCATCTAAGAGCTTGTATCACGTAGTGAATATTTTCTATGTGTACATAATGTTTCTAAACGTAAGTCGGGGAGGAATGTGGGAAAGAATAAGTTTGTTTTCAATACGCTGTGTTTGTTACAGGGTTACAACATGCAGGATACTGAGGTATGCATACATTCCACAAATGTTTATGAAATTCCTACTGTGTGCTATTCACTGTCCACGAGGCCGTTTGGTGGATCTACCAGATGTTCTGGACTAGCGATATAAATAAAGGAATCTTCAATATTTAACAAAAATTGAAGACACGGTTGGGATACTAAGGGGAAGAAAGGCCTGACAAGGCTGGGGAGGCACCGGGAAGAACCCAGGACCTAGCTTGAAACACAGTGGCTTCCATCCCACTGAATCCAAACGAAGAGCTTGTGGAGTCACAGAAAACAAAGAAAACTGCTCCAAGGAGAAGGAGACATATATAACTACAGATGTCCCATTGATGAGAATTGGCACCAATTTGCCAATATGGAGGTCGCGGCTGCAAGCAGACTCACGAAGTAGGCGAGATGGAGGCCGCGCTGAGGGGCCGACTGACTCTGGAAGAGGACAGCAAGGGAGGACGGCTGCTTGGATGAGAAATGTTGGGAGAGAGTCACAGTTTTTAAACACATGCCATTCCTCATTCCTATTCTCTCCGCACGCCTGCTTTCTAATTTCGGACATTCCTGACTTCCTTTCACTCTCTTGACTTATGTTCGCCTGCAGGCTCTCATGTGAGATATCTGATGCTCTCCTGAGAGCAGGTCTGATAGATGGAGTGGAGAGAGAACCTACAGTCGGTCCCTGGGCACCCAGGAGAGGGAGATCCATGGGGACACCGATGGCTCCTACCTTACAGGGCCCACGATATGCCTGGCAATGGGCATCCATCATATATATATATATATATATATATATATATATATATATATACACACACATATATATATAAAGCAAATATATATGAGAAGCAAATATATATATATATATATATATACACACACACACACACACATATATATACATATACATGAGAAGCAAATAATATATATGAAGCAAATATAAAAAGCAAAAACAAAAAAGCACCTTCCCCGGTGAGTGTTACTATTTCTCTTTGACAGGAGAGGGAAGCGAGGCTCAGGGAGGCTGTCCTCACCTTGAGCCATACAGACAGTAAGTGACAGAGGTGGGGCTAGAATCCCAATCTGTCTTACTCCAGTAACCAGTCTCTTTTTAAAATATCCCAGGAAGGAAGGAAACGTTGAATAACAGGTAAGTGAAGAGAGTCCCAAATCAATATGGTCTGCTGACACGGTTGTTTCTGTCAGAGCCAGTGGAGAACAACAAAGCCAGGGTCAGACCTGGTGGCCCAGCAGCTCACCTCCTAAAACCCAACTTGATACCATTTGGTCAGATGAGTGATTTTCCTTTAAGGAAAAGACACCTAACAGAATTTTGAAAGATGCCATTTTTGAAAGGTCAAGGCGAAAGAATGTGTCAATATTTAGAATTCTGAAGGACAGGAGGCTTCTGCCAGTGATTACACGCTTCTGTCTTGCTCAAAGAACTTAGAATGGTCCCAGGGCCTGACTGTGTCTTCTTCTATTGCTGCTGGGCTTTTATCATATTGATTATTTTTCTCACCAAGAGAGGAAGGTTTTCTGAAGGCTCATCACATTTCCTTAGCTAAGAACTGGGTTAGTCACACATTATCTTCTGCAATTGTTCCCCCCAATCTACTAAATAAGAGGTGCTTGAGCCAGTTCTCACGAGGCTTCTTTGGGGTGAAGGGGAAGGAACCAGGGACCTGTCCTCATTACAAGGTCTGATGCAGGCCTGTTGGACTTGGATCTTTCTAGACCTGCAAAAGTTCCATTTGTTCATTCAGACTTTCCCCAAAAGGCAGAACAGGAAAGCAGGGGCAACAATTCCTGCATGAAAAAGGTCTTACTGAGTGTTTTATGTCTTTTACGACCTACAACTCTACAGGTTGCAAAACACTTCATACTCGTTGGAGCCAAAGTGTTTTAAGGTCATTTGTTTGGTAATCTTCAGCGTTATAGAAAAAGAAGCTGGAAAAGAGAAAAAGTAAAATGAAGAAAATGGATACATTTATTCCATCTAAATAAATCTCTGCTGTTTTGCATTGTTTCTGTTCCTTAAATCCTCCCAGATTTACAACTGAGTGTTGGCAACTGCTGGAAATAGCCGTGAATTTTCCAGAATAATTGGCTCTATTTGAAGACACAGATTTTAGTGTGTATACTACATGGTGTAGCTGTAAAGTAATAAAATAGATTTTTGAGTGCTGCTTCTGGAAATCATTCTCATTATTTTAAGTCACATATCGTGTATACGTGTGCAGGTGGCCACATTTCATAGTTTGAAGGTCCTTTAGAGTTTTTACAAGTTACAAAATAATAGAATTAATTGCTTTGAATTTAGTCATTTTGCACTGGGCAAATATTGATTTCTTTCCCAACACCTTTAATTTCTAATGGAGCTTGAAATTAACTTTGGGTTTTAATTCCATTTTATTCTGGGTTTGTACATTAGGGCCATAAATAATGTCAGCAGAGTGCTGAGAGAACCTTTTCTGAGCCAGGAGCCTACAGTGAGCTCTGCAGCATTGGGGTCTCCATCCTTTACGGAGAGGAGGAAAGTCTGCGTGGGCGTGTAAATTGCACTGGTGTTTTGTGAGCGAGAAATCAAATAAAAAATGGGAACCTATAAACAGTCAGCCTCTGATCACTTGCTGAAGTTTGCACCATCATGGTTGTATGTGTGCATGTATAGGACTTTAATCAGATCCCAAATGCTCAGGGAGCAAAGGCAGATTTCCATTAACCACAAATACCTGGAAAATGGGCCTTTCTGATCCATGGGGTCGTAGACTACCTGTTACATAGGTACACGGCCTATGCATACACGTTTACAGTAATGTATATATATCACAAATACAGACTGCAAATTGTAAAATCATTTAAATGCAGTCTCTCTTTGAGGTTTCTGCATGTTTTTTTCCCCCTGATTTTATATTGTCTCTACAAAACAGGGTGATTGTAAAGAACTCGTGCCAAGGCCCGATGGAGGCCTACACGCCTACCAAGTGAGAAGCCCGTTTCACCCAGAGGTTCCCTACCTTGCCCCCACCGCTGATGAGCGTACGTGGAGGCCAGTATTAGAATCTGTAGGGTGGGACTGTACTACATTTTCCAGTAGAAAACCTACTTTTCAAGGCCACATCTCAAAATGGCCTCTGTGTTCTAGGGGTTTTCAAGGCTCTGGGAGTTGGAAACGCTTTGCCAGAAGGGAAGCAGTACAGCAAAATACAGATGTCACAAAACCGACAGAATGCTTTGAAATTCGGTCTCTGCCATGTCCCTGGAACACCTGTTTTAGACTCTGTAAAAGGGAATAGCATCTTCCTCAGACTCAATTGTGAAGACTCGATGAGATAGTGAACGTAAAGTACAATACTTAACGTGCTTTTATCTCTGTTCCCATTAATGTTCTTTCAACCCACAGTGCATGTTCCAAATGAAAAATATAATTGACAAGTACTGAACACTAGGATTTGTAAGAAAGCCTATGGGAAGAGTTGACCGATGCCCACACAATTCTGGGGGAAACCTGTGAACAAAATATTTCGGGGAGAAAAAAAACAAAACAAAAACTAAGTGTATAAATGTCAGTGAAGTCATACAGATAATTTCCATGGAAAATTAAATAAAAAGAGAAATCATCTTAAGTTTGAGTGATCAGAGAAAATTTCACCAAATTAAAAGAGAGTCTGAACTAGACCCTGCAGAGCATACGGTTTGCCTGTGGTAAACGTAGGGAGAAGAGCATTCTGGGATGGATTTTGTGGGATATAAGGAAAAGTGAGAAGATGGAAAGCAGGAGGGGACGTGTGGAACTACATACGTACGCAGGGACGGACGTGAGCATGTATGTGCAGTGGGCTGGATAGTGAGCTGCAAAACTTACGTCCGTGGAGAACCTTAGAAGGGGATTGTATTTAAAAAGCAGCATCTTTGCAGATGTAATTAGTTAAGATGAGTCATACTCAGTTAGTACAGGCCCTGAATCTAATCCCTGGTGTCTTTATAAGAGAGGAAAATTCAGGCACACAGTCCCACAGGGAAGAAGAGTCCCACAGGAAAGAAGATGGAGGCAGAGGCTGGAGTTGTAAGATGACAAGAGTCAAGAAACACCAAAAATGGCTGGCAACCACCAGAAGCGAGGAAGAAGCAAGGAGGTCTCTTTCTTGCAGGCTTCAGAGGGAGCACGGCCCTGCCAACACTGATTTCGGACTTCTGGTCTCCATAGCAGTGAGAGAATGGATTTCTGTTGTTTCAGCCATAAAGTTTGTGGCTATTTGTTAAGGCAGCGCTAGGAAAATGACACACATAGCATTCCATCTCTTGAAGTCATTTATAAGAAAAAGCACAGAAAGTGCCTCTCCTTTACTGCTTAGCGACTTCTCTGATGGCGAATGAACTAGAGTCTTTGTCTCTTGATTCACCCAAAGATTTAAGTGGGAGTCAGCTCTGCTGACACTGAAGCCTTTTCCATGCAAGTTTCTACAGAACATAGTCTGGCACAGAAAAATGATTATGGACCAAACATCAGGGGCATTATTAAATACAAGTTATTCTCTTGCTGAGACATGAAAGGGATCTTATAAGATGCTATGCTGGACCGAGAGATCCTCCATCGTGTAGTTCAGAGCCTGATAAGCATGTCTTTACAGTTGTTTGTGAGGTATGATGCGTGTGTGTGTATGTGTGTGTGCACATGCACGTGGGCACATGTGGATCGGCATGCCTGCGGACACAATTACAGCTCCGTTGCTCAACATTCATTTAATACTTTCCAGGTGCTGAGCAGTGAGCTAGGCACTTGTGTGCAGAGATAAGAAAGACATGCTCGTGTCCTGGATAACTTACAGTGAGTCATCAGGGTTTATTTCGATGTAAGGTGACTGCTGATGACCGAGATAGGGGCTTGTATGAAGTACGCCTCGGCAAGTGTGAGGACTTTGACTTGATTTCTATTTGAGATTTATCTAGTACAAAGGCTGTCAATGTGTTTATCTTTGTATTGGAGGTGATGTGTAAGAAACCTGACTGGTCTACTTTTGCATTAATATTTTTAGCGTAAAAATGTTTGTGCTGTTGTCTTTGATAAGTTTTAATAACGGATTTGAAATCTCTTATTATTTCTCAGGAATGGAATGTTCTCCTTTATAACAGAGACAAGAATCAATACTAGTGATAGACTATAGCGCTTTTAACTCATATCCCCAATTTTACCCGTAAACTACTCCAAAAGAAGCATTATGCCAGTCACTCCTTTTCACTGCCATTAATTTTTGTTTTTGTTTTTAAATCTTGCCCTGGTTTTGTCCAGAAAAAAAACCCAAAAAAGCCCAAAAAACACTATTCTTTTGACTTCCCTTTAAAATTGCTTTTCGACCCTAAGTATATATTGGGGTGCCAAAAAAATGTATATACATGACTTGTATTCACCTTTTGTTATCGGTATTTATTATTACAATTTTAATAAAGTTTTTTCCTTTCTTAACGTATGTACACAGTTTGGGGGGCACCCTCTATATTTAAATCTAAGGCAGGAAGTAAACCAACTTTACAAGTAAATACACTTCTATTTCTTCTAAACTGTATTTACATGATCTCTAGGGCTGCTTGAAAGATGCACAAAGCCTTCTCTCTCTCCATCCATATATCACACTGCAGGAAAGTAAGGGAACTGCAAAGTCTAGTCTAACTAGCCTTGCAGTTCAGAGGTTAAAACATTCTTCCTTCTCTTCCCACCCCCTCCTACCAAGTTCTCCTCCATCTTCTCTCTCCCCACCACCTCTGCGTCAAGTCTCCCTTTTTTGGGAACAGGAAGCCACATACTGGGGAAGAGAACTGGAACAAAATTCAGAAAATTGGGGTGGTCTCAGACCTCTGATAAGAAAACGGTAAGAAGGTAGCATTTCAGGGCATCACGTTGTTTTTCAGGCATAACTTTTAATCTTAATATGCTATTCCATCAATAAGTATTTCAAACTATCTACTAAACTGCCCTGCCTCAAACTTTGTATACTTATTCTTAATTTTTCTTTTTAAAGTCTGTTGACAAGAAGCCCATCCAACCATCATCGTTCTTTTTGTTGCACTTTTGAAACACAAAAAGTTCTTGAATTTCTAGTATGACTTTCCACTGAACACCCTCATTAAAAAGGCACAATGGAAACAGTTTTCTTAAACTAATCAATAGAGGCTGTTGGAATCTAAACGATCACAGCGTGAAAATTACAGTTTATGCAGATTAAATGTGTTTTGTGAGTACCACATGTGAAATTGATGTTAGGTGTCACAGTGAACCCATGCCTTAGCTAAGGAACCACATGGGGTAGAATTTTGGGCCTATTATTCATTTATCTCATCTTAAGATAGGTGGTACATGAAAACACAGGGCGGTGACAAGCATGAAAGAGAAGCACATTTTGAATGCAAACTAAAATCCTAATTCAAAGTCCCTTAGAATTTTTAATATTACTTGGTCTTTAATTTGCTTTCACTATGTGTAAGGTCTTTCAACATCGAATTTACATGTATACGAGGGATGGGGATATGTTTTCTATTAATAAGTTCTCTTCCGTGACTGCTAATAGCAATTCAAATGCTTCTCAGCAAATTTGTCTTCTGTATTTTTGCTGCTCGATGAAGCATTTTGTTCCCTTATTTTTATTACTACACTGTGTTAGCCCTCAAACCTAGTTGAGGCTAAAGAAATGAAGCTTAGTGCAAATGACCTCTATTCAGTGGAGCTGGGGCAATGCCACTGAGTCAGAGCACAAGTTATAAGACAGGGCTGATGCCACACTTCACCTGGTGTTAGTGGGAATTAGGTCCTAAGTGGGGAGTGCAGTATCCGGGAGAAGGGCAGGATTCGTTCCGTGTCTACTGCGTGTCCGCCGCCCGTCACACACTCACTGATTCTGCTCCTCTCCCAGTACTGAGCCCTGAGGACCCTCTAGATGACTGGCCTCTGGCTGGCCGGCCAGTTTTTCTACCATAGCTCATGTTTCCTCAGTGAGGAAAGTCCATGATCAGAGCAGTAGACGTTTCCAGTGATAGTGAGGAAGCACGTACTGCTGCCCGCGGTTTCCCAACTGCCTTCCTCAAGGGCGTCTAACAAGTGTGCAGACCTGAGATGTCTCTCCCAGAGCTGCCACAGCAGTGGGAAGCCAGACAGTTGCCATTCCTGAGAGTCTCGTGGACATTCCGGATACTTTCTCCTCTCTCACACAGCAAGAGTCAGCTTGATTTCAAGAATTACACAAAGGAAAAAAGGTAATCCTTTTGGACAACAGATAAACGAAGCTTGTTCCATTCACCTAGCCTGAAGTGCTTGGGGAACTTCCAGAATAATCATCCTGGCCCCACAAAATCCAGGTGTTTATTATTTCAGAAAGCCTATACCTATGTCACGGAAACCATGAAGGAGCTTTAATGTGCTAGTATTTTCTGAGTAAGAATACGCTTTGCACTGAATACTCAAACATTCTTTAAGAGGGCCATTTCAGCAGCAGACAGCCATATGCTGGAAAACACACCTGGGGTTGCCTAGAGCTCTGAATTCCATTGCTGGATGGATGGATGGATGGATGGATGAAGGGATGGAAAGAATTTCTCCTTCCACAGCCAAACTCTTAGATGTGGTTATGTTGTTGTTTTGTTTTTGATTCAGTCTAACCGGCTGGCCACACTTGGCCCGATGGAGCTTAGTGAAAGTTGATCATACGACCCAGCAAGCAAGACATGTTTAACTGACATCTCGATGGGTTTGGATAACGGCAGAGAGTATTATTAGGACATTCTGATGTCTGCTAATGAGCAATGACAGCAATTTGGCATGTGCCAATATTGTCTGGCATTTGGTGCCAGCATCTGCGATGGCAAGAAAGGTCTTTCCAGAGTAGGGTAGGCATATATTACAAGCAGGAGCTACCATGGCAGCTTTGGGACAAAAATGACTTGAGACCAAGGAACCCCAAACCCCTGCATCTTTTTCTTGCTTTACTTGCATAAAAGACCATATTGTTTAGTCAAATGCATACACATTTACAGTATTTCACGTTACTTGGCTAAGGGAAAAGATTTTCAGATAAAATGTTTTACTAAAATTTGAAGTAGTCAGAAGCAAGAACACCCAAAAAGTGAACTAGCAAAATTGCCTCGGAAACCGCTGTGCTTTCCACGGGAAGCGTTTGCCTCTAGTGGCATTAGCTGTCTACAACAAAGGAACGGTCTCAGGTTATTTCTGTGCTTGGACTTCTACTTCCACTGGGCCACTTCCCATATTTTCCCTGTTAGTCCCAGGCTGAATTATCAACCTGACAAGGAATTTAGCTCAGGGCGCAGCTCCTCCTGGAACTTTCCCCATCCATCGAGGTTTACAGAGGTTTCTCTCTCATGTTCAAATACCGGCCTTAACACCAGTTTGGTACATAAATATCCACGACTCTCTACTAATACGAGTATTAATATGTCCTGACAGTTGGTCCCGCTTCCTTTTGCAACAACCTTATCTACTGCAGAAGGAAGCGGGCTCCTGTCTGTATATCCGCAGCCACTTACTATGCTGCATTCAAAATAGATGCAGAATATTACCGAATGAATGGAAAACATCTGTGAACTGGAGATAGTCCCACACACCAGATTTGTAAAGCTCAAGACGTGCAGTAGGAACACAGCGACTGATGTCAATATGAAAAGGGGAAAAAAAATGTTTGCTTTGGGGAACACTAAAAGGATCAAAGGAGAAACACATACTATTTTTAACTTTCATTCTCCTCTTTTGTTTTTTGAGTAGATACAAATGTCTCTGGAGTTTCCTTCTTTATCTTCCCACTAAACAGGCCTCCTCCTCTCTTACCTTCTTTCCCCCTAGCTGAACTTGGAAAAGGGGCAGAAATGAATGTGTTCTATCCCCTTTTCTCTTCACTCTGAACCTTGGGTGAGACAGTCATCGGGATTCATACGACAGGGCAGTTGAATGAAGAACCTCGGCCAGCACTGGCGTTGTCAAGCCTCTGAGAAGTTCACAGGATCCCAGCTCAGCTCTGGAGCAGGCTGCTTGTTATTAGGCACGTGCAGATCAACTTTTTGCACAGGCTCTTTATTCAAAGAGAAAGATGTATTTTTGAAACTATTGAAAGAGTCTTTGTAAAGCTAAAATTAAATCCTTTCTTTCGATGGTTAATCTTAGCCACCTTTCCAAAGCAAGGCATCACAGAAGGGATTAATCTGAAATTTGGGCTGCCTCAGAAAGGTAAAGGTCCTTGGGCTGCATTTCTCCAAATGACCTGCACTATTTTAATCCATTGTAATTTATTTGGTTGTGGCTGAAAGATAGGATGGACTCTAAATACCCTTCCAACATTTCTACACAGGTAGCACTTTTTGTTTTTTTCCATCTCATTTTCTCTGTGGATGCCAGGTGAAAATGTGAGTAAAGGAGCTGCTGGGATGGTTTCTTTGTGTAAATAAGCGTGATTTCAGAAAGGGACACCACTTGTCATTTCCCTCTTTCTCCAAATGCCTTGGCTCTGGTGAAACAGTGAGTTTCTCATTAGAGAATTCTCACAACGAGGCAAGGCTTATTGTTATCTCACTTGTACACGTTCTATAGAAAACTGCACTCTCCACCCAACACCAGGCTGACTCTGCATTCTCCTCACTCTGCTTTCTCCCTGTCCATCTGATGAGGAAAAACCAAAACCAAAACAGAAATAAATAGTCTGATACTATAATCTGAAAAGATGAAACAGTTGCTTAGAACTGCAACGAATTTGTGATACGACATTAAATAATTTTCCATATAATTACATGCATACATATTTTGTAAGCATGAAAAGTATCAACCTAGACTACGAAAGGTAAGCATGCAGTACAATTCATCCTCAGTGCATAATCCCAATGAACCGGAAGTGTGGAAATGGATTAAGATGATCAGGACCTCAATGAAATGATACACTTCTTTGGAGGGCGCTAGCTAACACCACATCTGGGTCTTCCCGCCCTCTTCCTTTCTCTACCCCACATTCCAGCACCTACCCCATATACAGAACGGAGTCAGCTCTCAACGTAGAGCCGAATGGATAAGAAGTAAATAAATGACGCTAAGAACAGACACTCCGAGTCCCACAGCCACTCCCTAACGACAAGCACACCCCGAGTTCTAGAAGCAGGCCATGGAATGGGGAGATGAGTGGGAGGTAAACTTGGGAAAGAACCTGCTAATTGTTCACTTGGTAAGAAAGACGCACAATCGGGCTACTGATTGCCACGTTGACATTAGAAAGAGCAGATTCACCCTGTATGTGTAAATCAGCCTGTGGGGCCAGTGTATTTGCTAATCAAGCCTTTTACCTTCTCAGTGAGCATTCGCAGGAATACCGAGGCACCTGCCGACCTTTTCCTTAGGAGTCAACTACATTAGTGCTCAGTGTCCAGAAGCTACTTACAATCAGACAAAAATCTGTCGGGCTGTTTTTAAAGACTTAGTGGTAGAATAAAAGTTACAGAAAGAAATGCGATGTTTTCTAAATTTACAAAGCACTTCAAGAGACAACATTTCTTTGCATGTCCCTTAAGTTCAGAGAGGTTAAGTGATTGTCCAAAACACAAAGCCAATGCATGGGATCGGGGGAAGGAGGCGAGGAGGAAGAGGACTAAATTTAATACTTCTCATTTCATTGCTGTCAGAGGCCCATCGCATGTACCAGAAGAGATGTCTTCCCTCTTTCTGGGTATAAGTGAAATCCATACTTATGGGCCAAGAGGGTCTGAAGATAACAGCACAGTTAGAGGCGTAGGAGAGAGTCTCTTATCCCACAACCAGGCAAGTTCAGCTGATGCAGAAATGAGGGTCGCCATGTTGCCTGAGGAGCTGAGATCTGACATCAGAACATTTGACTTCTAACCCTGAGATGTTTTCCCTCTCTGCAATTTCTCCACAGCAAGAATATACATATGATCGTACTTGATTAAATTAAAAGATTAAATCCATCTTATTCAAATTGTGCATCACGTTTAAAGTAAACTTTTTCGTCGTTCACTAGATACTCAATATTTAAATATACGTGCATCTATTTTAAAACAGCTCATAAATCAGCCAGCACAGACGTGGACTATACTCTATGACCTACGATGTCATTTTTTGGTTGCAACTTACTTTGCCACTATTATAATATGTTTGTACAAGTTAATAAATGGAGACTTAACAAGACACAGTGCTTTCCTCAAAGGTTATTTGCAACCTGTACATTTGTTTGCCCATACTCTGAATTGTCAAAATAACTTCTTGTCATTTTATACTTTTGTGGTTATTTCTGCTGTTATTACAACTACTACCCTCTCTGCTTTCCCTTAATCCATCTTTTATTCTCTGTCTCCCATTTCTGTTTTCCTTTTTTCCCTTTAGATTCACTCTCTCTTCATAACTTCACAAATCTGTATGAAGGATACTGATTTTTTCAAACGGCTCTTGATGCTCATTACGTTCTCTGCCGTTCATGCACTCTTTGATTCAGTGCATCTTCACTGAGTACATATCATACATATGCTGGATGGGCCCTGGGGATAAAGTCGTGGGCAGAACCTCACACTGTCTCCCCTAAGATATTCTAGCCCAGCGGAGGGGGAAGACATTATTAAAGAATCCCAAGTAATAAATGCAAAATCACAACCATCACTAGCGCTAAGAGAGAGATACATGTCTTAGAATAAGAGGAGTTGACCTAATCATGGGGCCATGGAAAGCTTCCCTAAGGAGGTGACTACTGAGCTGAGATCTGAAGGATGAGCAAGCATGTAGCAGACAAAGCAGAGAGAGAGGGTGTGTGCAAATCCTGTGGTGGTGATGGTGGCAGGGAGTGGGGACAGGGAGAGGGGACAGGGCATGTATGAAAAAAAAAACGAAAGGCGGCCAGTGGGATTGGAGGGGAGGAAAGGAGGAAAAGTATGGCAGAAGACCAGGTGAAAGACCTATTCACATCAAGAAGGTCCTTATAAGCCAGATGTACAGCTGAGGGATGCAGTCCAGTTCTGTAAAGCCATGATTCTATTCAATGACTTCTTCAGGCGGGGTTCGGGGGTGGGGTGCGGAGTGGAAGAGATGGGTAGCGATTCTCAAATTCCAACTTGTCTTCACTGATGCCTTAGCCTGGTAGTTCCAAATGGGCAGAGGTACCGACTTTCCTGCACTAATAAATCTATGTGTTGATGCCCTATGTTAGCAGGATTAATTTCTTTTAAAAATTATGCTCTGAATTAAATTACGTATGCGTATAATGACTAATACACAATGTGGTGTGACCTGTTGAAGGCCACTGCACTTTTCTTGTGTGCAGTAATAAGATGCAAAGTAATTTATCATTTACAAATTTATGGACCAAGAGTAATAGCTCCAGACTACAGCATGTAGAATATTTTCCTTTTAAATTTCATTTTTTCCTCTCTAACATTGGCTAGTAAACATTTTAGTTTTGAATTTGTGGGGAAACATCAGCCCCTGTCCCTTCAGTGGTTCAGAATTCAGAAATCACGTAATTGTAAAATTGAAAAGAATTCTGGGTAGGCCTTTGAATTTATCTCTTCTTACTACTTGTGGAAACAGTCATGTCTCTATATGTGGGCAAGCTGAGAATCTCTTCTCTAATAAAAAGATATCTGGAAAAATATTTTCTCTCAGAACGAAGGTCTGGCATTTAATAATTCTTAAAAATTCCCACCCCTAAACATTGCTTATATCTGTCAAATATCCTCTTGCACTTGTGAAAATAGTCAAACATTTTTATATTATTGAGGACTTTCTGGGTATTTTTCGGGTGGTTCCACACAAGGGACCATTATTATATGTGAGAATGACTGTGTTCACAGACAGAAGACAGCAGCAAGAGAAAAAGATATCTGTATGCGCTGAGATAAGGGATGGTTTTTAAAATTCAATTTATGTAAATTTGAGCCATCATTATGAAGTGTGAGAAACACATGTGAAAATAATAAGATGATAATTAGATCCTAAAGAGCATTTAAAGTATTGGAAAGTAAGCTTGGAGACCAATTGAAAAGCATCTAGATAGCAACACTGCGAGAAAAAGACTAGCTATAAACACGAAGTTTTGCTCATAAGAAAGACACATGCGTATACATTTGGGAGAGAAAAGTAGGGGCAAGTTAATATAACAAAACAAATAAACGATTCCACGTGCTGATGGTACTCTTTGTCATGATTTATGTTCTGATATGCTACTAGTCAGTTCTTAGAAATTCATTGACAATGGAATATCAGCGTAAGAAAATTTAAAAAGTACAAAACTGAAACAATTTTATGTATTTACATTTTGTTACTAACTAGCCTCTTTAGTTTGGGGACAAGAAAAACTGGCTTTCCCTTTCCAAAGATCTGGGACCTTTGGCTTTCCCAGGCGGAATTTCCTCACCCAAAGGAAGACATCCTAACTCCTCTGGAGAGTGAGTGGTTTGTAAATGGCAATCCTCTAAACCCTACATAGACTTCGTTTGAAATAAATTCACCATGTATAAACTAACAAATAAACAAATGGATATAGGTCTAGGACATACCCAGATCGCTTTCAATTCTTCTGCAAAAAAATAAAAAAGAAGGAAAGAAAGAAAACCTACGGAAACCAATTAATGATTCACTTCACGCCCAAGTCTGCCATAGAAATGACAGCAAACAATGACTGGCAGCATGAAATTAAATGACAAATTGTGTGATATGGACAATTATTGATATAGAAGTTCAGAGTGAAGGGGTGATTACTCTGAAAAGGATGAAATGGCAAAATGAATTGAGTACTAACATATGCTAAAGCTCATCTCAGTGTCTTTTCATAAATCATCTCATTCAATCTTACAATAGCTTTACGGGGGTGCTGTGACTATCCCCACTGCACACAGGAGAACACTGAAGCTCAAAAAGCTTAAGTGCCAAGTTCAAGCTCTGGCAGTGGGACCTATCAAGAAATGGCTTCTAGGTTCCATCTTGAGCTATAAGCTCTGGCCTGAACGATTATGGGTCTTCTGAGAAATAGCTATCTCATCCTGACCGAGCCCGGATCAGCGTAGAAAATATGCTGAAATAGTGTGTAGCCTAACTGTACTGTTTGAACCTCTACTGAATATTTAGTTATACTAAACTTTGGACTTTTGTCAGCTAGTCTTTACCTTGTTAAAGTAGTACTATTATAAAATTACCGTAACTCCCTTTCAAAAGGGATGCTTGGTCCTCTGCAGAAAAATAATGAGGTAAAATACTTAATAATACTGTCAAAATTCAACACCACAGAAGACAGAATAAGCAACTGGAAGTCTTGGCTCATTGGCTTTTAGAACTGAAGAGACCTCAGTAGCCATTTTGTCACCAGAGGAATAAAGGAGTCCAAGAGAAGGCAAATGGCCGGCTGCAAGGGCACACAGCTGTGTAACCTTATAGAAAGAAGCTGGTGTCTTTTCACTTCAGAGCTCTTGCTATCAGTGCAGGCACTAAGCAAAAATGCAAAATTGTTCATTCTGTATACAACTGAATGGCATATGTTATATATTTCTGCATTACTATGTGCTGGGCCAGACCCTCCCAATTTTTAACTAATCCATGGAAGTAACAAAGAAAGAGATATATCAAATCTTCCAGCTTATTAGGGAACATTTACCCATCAACAAAATGCAAGGTATAATTTTTTCAACAGAAAATAGTGTCCAATCAACCCTTTCTTGAATTATGCACTACAGTCTATTTAGTCACACACTTGACTTTCAAGATTTTGGCCTCATTTAGAGAACACAACAAAAGATCAGGGTCTCATTGTTAAAATGGATGATTCTACCGTTATAGATACAAAAGTGGAACAAGGAATGAGTAGAAATGAGAAGCAAAGAGGATATGATTTTCCTTCTTTACACTTAAAGCTTGCACTAGAGTCAAACCTAAACACACTTAGGGAATTTTTAATACTTGGAGTTATTACTCTTTAAAAAACTCAACTATTCAACCAGTAGTGTGTTTTTAAAAATTAAAGAAAATGTATATTTTAAAAATCTTTTTCTTTACGTATATTTTAATGAAGGAAGCAGCTATGAAAATCATTATTTGCTTTTTCATTCAATATCAAAGTGGTCAGCGAGATAGGGAACCATCGTAACCACCACCAATATCTTGCTCTTCGTCTTTTGTCAGAATGTCCATATTCAGAAACAAGATCCCTTGTAGTTAAAAGGTGGTATTTATAGCACAATAGGTAAATCATACGGGTAGAGTGAAAGTACTTAGTTTCATCAAAGTTACTTCCTTCAAACATTATATATCATATAATGAATAGCATATGCTGAAAGTTAACATTGTGATGTGATTGGAAAGCAACAATTTTAGTCATAACTCCTTTACTCTAATTAATTTCAATATCACTTTTGTTCTTTACTCATGAAAATACTTTTTCACAAACCTGAATATAAGTGCTTTATAGATGATGAATCTAAGTGTCTATCTGTTTTTATTGTCTTGTGCATCTTCCTATTAATGTTAATTTTTCTAGAAGTTCTTTTTGTCTCCTGTTTTCAAATATATTCCTAAACAAATGAATAAGTACATAAAATAAATTATTTCTTAGTTGAGTCCTGACTACAACTTTTTTGAGGCCTCCATATGACTAAATAGTGCTAGAAAAAGGCTTAAGGAACTATATAGCATTTTTACTGCCCCCAGACCTCTACTCTGAAAATATATTGCTTATTTCCTAAAAAGTGAAGAGAAAAGCAGTCTGTATAATTAGAGGGTTTAGATATTAGACTTTCAGTTTTTCAGAATATTGAGAGAAGACTGAAGGACGTTGAATCCCTGCCTCTTTCTCTTCCCCTTCCGTCTTTCATGCACATGCTCACACACACACATACACACACACACACACACACACACCCACAGCAGGTGACCTTCTTTCAACTCTATCTTTTATGGCAAATCTGTTTTCAAAAGTGCTTTGTAAACAGCAATGCATTTTTGGAAAATTAATGTTACAATTATAGAGTTAGCGTTCACTTAAAAATATTCTTTGAATTAAAAAAATAATTTTGATTTACCTTTTCAGGGTAAAGCTATTATGTAAAACAAGGCACATCTGTGTTTTACTAGTCATCTTGGCATGTTACTTTTTATTTTTAATATTAAAAACAATTGTCTTCTTGTGTTTTTATTTTAGATGTACAACTTCAATGGATTTCATTCACTTTCTGACTCATTTTTTCTGATTTAAAAAAAGGCAGCCAAATAGTTGACAGAGCATGAGACAACTACTTCCCAGAAACTCATGTTAAAATTACACTCAGCCTCTCTGATGAGCTGATATATGAGGATCCAGTCCGAGAAATCACGCTAACAATTTTCCCAGCAGTCTATCCAGCCAGACATAGCTGAGACACCTAGAGTCAAATCCAAGGTCAGCATTCCGATTTCCACTGCATGTTTCTGGAACATTGAAAATGTTGGTCCTTCTTTTTGAGTCATTAGGCATGAAAGGATATATTCTGACAACTAGAATACTATTCTGGTGAAACAATAACAAATCAGGTTTCTTCAGAATCAATTGATTTGGTGTGTGGATTATGCAGGTTGCTGAGTTTTAAAGCATAGAGGAAGACCTGGGATTTTCGTGCAATTACAAGTTTAAAGTGAGATAAATTGGCACTCACAGTTGTGGCAGGTGGCCCCACTGTACCCCGTCTCATCGCAAGTACATTTGAAGCTGTCCCACGTTTGCGAGCACTTCCCACCATGCTCACAGTGATTGGGCACACATCTGTCAGAGAAAGAGACAAACAGAAATAAAGCAACAAACAGATGAGGTTTATGAGTGGCCAAATTCCAAGCTGTCTGGGCAATATATCATTTCAATGCCAGGTTGCCTTACCAAGGCAATTAATCCTTGTTAGTTTGAGCAGATTAATATGATTCATGATGGGAGGTGCCAAGTGCACAAAAGATGATGTATCACAGGACTGGTGTTTCCTATTTTTGAGTAAACAGTAGAAATTAACAAATGGTTGAGGGATTCATTTGCATATCACAGATTCATTTTGTTTTCCTTTTGTACAAAAACAAAGACACTAACTAAATTTCCTCCTGGTGAGAGATGGAAGATTAGCCATCACGTTTCCTGTCCTATTCTCTCGCAAGGCCAATACCACGTCAGAAAGGGGTAACACTGAGTTTCTCACAGCAATTTGAGTTTCTGAAATAATACCATGGCAACAGCATTAAGAATATAATTGACTTATAAGAAAAGATTTCTACGCCTTCTTGACTTTTCCCTTATGCCCAGCTGGCTAATAAAAGCCACCTACTTAAAAAGGCAGCAAGCATACGTAACATAGAGGGGAAAAAAATCAGGTTTTGTGTTCAAATCTTTCTATTTACTAGACGGTCAACCGTAACCAGGCAATTTAACCTTTCTGAAGCACAATTTTCTCATTTGGAAAGTGGAGTAATTATGCCTTCCTTATAAGCAATGTTAAGGTTTCGAGATAACATTCATGAACTAGATAATCAGTAGGTAGGAAATAGAGGTAGGAAATAGAGGAATAAACAGAGAAACTAGAGGAATAAATGGTAAATGGGACCTAAGACTTTGTGGACCACAGCTTTCAGGACACATTTTAAGAGCTTGCCTGTCTGTCCCCTTCCAATGGTAAAGTTGAAATGTGTTGTGAAATACTCCTGTTTCAACAGCACACATTCTTTCCTTTCTCCTGGTCCTAACTCCTTAGCCCTCCCACCAATTCCTCTCTCTCCAACTTCCCCACAAACTTACTCTTTATAATCCTGGTTCAGATGCTCACCGTTACCAAAGGTATTAATTGTTATGCACCAGCATTCACAGAAGATTTCTGGGTTTTAATAGAAAACTCTCTGAAATAGAAAAGTCTGCTCAGAATAAAACAACAGAATCTAAATCAGGGGTGCTACGTATCGAACTGACAGAGAACCACCCTGCATGGAACCCCTTAACCATAAAGCCTGGGCAGCATCCTGCTGCAAAATTCCACAGGACTGGGCTCAGAGAAGGCTTTCTCCACCCTGGTCTTTTTTTTTTTTTGAATTACAGTTTATTGGGGTGACGATGGTTCATAAAGTTACATAGGTTTCAAGCGTACAGTTCTGTAATACATCATCTATAGATCACATTGTGTGTTCAACACCCAGAGTCAGTGCTCCTTCCATCCATCCTGTTCTTGATTTACCATCAGTCATGGCTAAAACTACAGCAGCAGGGCACAGCCCAGTGAGGCACAGAAGCTCCGATTCTTACACAAATACTGTTCCTTTACAACTCCTTGTAAAACTCTAGTTGTGAACTAACATTTATTGAGCACGTGTTATATACAAAGCACTGCGAGAAACACAAGATGAATAAGATTGTACTCACTGCCTTTCAAGAGCTTCCAGCCTAGGAAAGTAAGTGCAGTGTATACACAAGCACTATAATACAAGGTAGAAATGGAAAGTGGCATAATGCAGGGACAAACTGCACCACGGAATTTCACATGAGGGAGCCTACACAGATTTGGGGGACAACAAAAGGATTTTAGGTTGAGCCTCAATGACTAGACAGGATTTTAAGAGAAGACTGTGATAGGAAGAGCATTATTGGGGGAAAATACAACGCACACAAAGGCATGATGTTGGATTATCATCAGAGGGGATAGAAAATTCACTCTTGTTATTTACTTACTCCCACTTAAAACTTTTATTTAAAAAATGTATTTCTTTTATTTATTTTCATTTGATGAATGTGATATGTTCCAATTTATAAGTTTAAGGAGTACAGAGTGCTACTTTGATACAGTTATATATAATCTGATTGCCTTTGAAACAATCTTTATCATTTTACATCATCACAGTACAGTATTACTAACTATATTCATTATAGTGTGCATGAGATCTCTATGGCTTATTTACTACTCGTTACAAGTCTGTACCCCTAAACACACCCCATCATTCTTATCCCTCACCTTCTATCCCCTGGTAACCATAATTTCACTGTTTTTACTTTTTTTCCTTTTTTTTACAGGTAGGACTTATTTTTTTTTTTTTTAGATTTCACATATAAGTGATATCATACAGTATTTGTGTTTCTCTGTCTGACTTAACTCATGTAGCATAATGTGCTAAATGTTCAATTATGAATAATATTCCATTGTATATACGTACTACATCTTTTTTATCCATTCATCACTGACGGGCACTTGGCTTGTTTCCCTATCTAGACTATTGTGAATAATGCTGTGATAAACGTGGGTGTCCATATATCTTGCCAAAATCCTTTTTCATTTCCTTTGGGTATATACCTAGGAGTAGAATTGCTGGATTATATGGTAGATCTATTTTTAATTTTTTGAGGGACGTCCATATTGCTTTCCATGGTGGTTCGACTAATTTAATTCCCATCAACAATGTACAAAGGTTCCCTTTCTACTACATCCTCACCAGCACCGGATGGCTCTTGTTTTTTAATAATAACCATTCTAACAGGTGTGAGGTGATGTCTCACTGGGGTTTTGATTTGCATTTCTCTGATGATTAATGATGCTGAGCATCTTTTCATGTATGTGTCGGTCAGTTTGATGTCCTCTTTGGCAGAATGTCGATTTATGTCTGCCCATTTTTAATTAGATTATTTTCGTGTTTTTAGGTTGGTGCAAAAATAATTGCGGTTTAAAAGGTTAAAAATAATTGCAAAAATCGCAATTACTTTTGCACCAATCTAAGTTGTGTTAGTTTTTTATATATTTTGGATTTTAACCCCTTATCTGATATATAGTTTGCAAAATTTTTCTCCTATTCTGTAGGTTGCCATTTCATCTTCTTGTGGTTCCTTTGCTGTGCAGAATCTTTTGAGTTTGGTGTACTCCCATTTGTTGATTTTTGCATTGGTTGTTCATGCTTTTGGCGTCATGTCCAAAATATCATTGTCAAGACCAATATTGATGAGTTTCTTTCCTATGTTTTCTTCCAGGAATTCTATGGTATCAAGTTGTACGCTTAAGTCTTTGATCTATGTTGAGTGAATTATGGTGAGTGGTGTGAGATAGGGGTCAAGTTCGTTGTTCTGCATGTGTTTATCACATGCAGTTTTCACAACACCATTTGTTGAAGAGACTGCCCTTCCCCTGTTGGATATTTTTGGCTTCCTTGTCGAACAGTAGCTGACTGTAAATGCTAGGATTTAATTCTGGGTTCTTTATTCTGCTCCATTGGTTGATGTGTCTATTGTTTTGTGCCAATATCATACTACTTTTATTACTATGGCTGTGTAGTATAGTTTGAAATCAGGAACTATGATAACTCTGGCTGTGTTCTTTTTTCTCAGGATTGCTTTGGGTATTTGGGGTCTTTTGTGGTTTCACACAAATTTTAGAATTGATGCTTCTATTTCTGAGAAGAACGTCTTGCATTTTGATAGGGATTGCACTGAATCTGTAGATGGATTTGGGTAGTGTAGTCATTTTAACAACATTTATTCTTCCAATCCATGAACATGGGATGTTTTCCCATTTGTGTTTTCTTCAATTTCTTTCAGCAAAGTCTCCTGAGAGCAGCATAGATTGGGTCTTATGTTTTCATCCATCCAACCACTCTTGTGCCTTTTGATTGGTGAATTCAATCCATTTACATTTAGTGTGAAATTTGATATAGGAGGACTTACTGCTGCCATTTAATCTTTTCTTTTCTGGTTGTTTTGTATCTCCATTGTTTCTTTTTCCTTGTGTTTCTGTATATCTTTTTAAGTTGGTGGTTTCCTATGATGATTTGCTCAGTTTCCCCCTTTTTTATGTTTTGTATTGTTACTCTAGATTTCTGTTTTGTAGTTACCATGAGGTTTGTATAAAACGTTTTATAGATAAAATAGTCCTTTTCTTCTGTTGATAGCAACATATTTTCATTTGCCTAGACAAGTTCCATCATTTTCTTAATTTCCTTTTATGTTCTGTTGTCAGAAATGATTCCTTTTTATGCTGTAAGTTCATTATCAAATTGTAGTAGCTATAGTTATTTTAATGTCAGGGAGGCCGGGGTTTAGGGGATCCATCACTGCTTCCTTAGATCCACCATATCCCTGAGGACCCATCCACCCAACTTCAGATATACAGATGTGTGGATCTCTCAGGCATCCCAGCATGCTGTGGAGAGGATCCTTTGTTGGGTTATGGATGTCCTACTGGTTGTAATTTAAAGTGGGGGAGGGGACAGAGGGAATGATTCATGCCACCCTGAGGCTGATGTCCCTACTTTGACCCTCTACATTTAATAGGCACTTGGAAGTCGTGTTGAACATGGTGTTATCAAGGTTATAACGATGGTCCTTCTCCAAAAGCCTTATAACCTAGTGGAGGAAGGGGATAAGATTCATGGAAAACACAATACCAGGCAGAATTTGATGACTCATCAAAGAGCTAGGAGGAGCTATAGAAATTTAGATACTAGAAGAGTTGTGGGTAAAATGTAAATCAGGGGTTTAATAAAGTTTCGAGCTGTTCACCCAAGAAGTAAAAGAGGAGTTGCAGCATTTTTATAAAATGTTGACAACTTTCCCCAGCAGGGTACACGAGGAAGCACCAACAAGAAGGTAGGTCTGTGAGGAGTGAGTGGGTGTTTCTGGGTTGTTCCAGTCCATTCCCACAGCTGCTTCCCTCTGCAGGCACCCAGGTGTGGACCTCAGCAGAAGGAGTTTATATCCAGCATCCCGATTCCCCAGATCACGGGAGGAACCAACAGGACAGACTCCAAAATTATATAAAACTAAAAACAAAACAAAACAAAAACCATCCTTCATACTTAATTTTGGAATACAGTACATATATGCCTATATTTACTTCCTAAAATTGTTTTGGGGTGATATTAGCTCAGCCTAATAGTGAAAGTAATTTACATCAGCTCATTCTACCAATTAATTCGGGGGAAGCAGTGCAGAAGTGTCCTGAGTTGCAAAGGAAAACCAGATTGGAATCAAAATGTGCTCTAAATAATGCACAAAGCAGAAAATCCATATCTCAAGAAAATAAGATTACTGAACACTTACACACACACAAGAAGCATATGCCTGTCAAGCGAGATTAACTTACTACTTCTCAAATTCAGTGTTAAGGACGTCTTTAAAAGTGATCTTTTATTTAAATGGGATTTTAATATTTTATTTTTTTATTATTTGTTTCATATAATTTGCATTTTTAAAATGGACATTATCCTAATGCTGATTACTGGCATTTTAATTCTCAATGGTGAGAACTGTTTTATTTCCAAATCAAGTTGAATCATTAAATGCAATTTCAAACCCTAATATTTTATCACTATATTAAAAAAAAAAAATGTTAGGACCAGTTACTAATAAGCAAAACAAAATAGAGATTAACCTAGCTTCCCTCTTCCTAGTTATTTATTCTTCTCTTGTACTCTCACAGAACTATTTGCATATGTCCAATATACCATTATCACATTGGTTAGTAATTATTTGTTGGAGCATCTGTCTCTTTCAAATTGTGAATCTCTCCAGTTAGGGATTTTTATCTTATGATTCCTAGCATTACAAGGTACCTCGGCCACTCTCAGTAAATGCCTCCTGACCGGCTGACTTAAGGAACAGACGAATTCGATGCTAGAATGTTATGCCAAGGAACTGAAGTAATTTCAGTGGAACTGGCTCTTTCATTATTTTCATGTATCATTTAAGTCTTAACTCTGGACCCATGCATTAGTAGACTAATTATTTGAGTACGTCCCAGGAAATGTGTAATTTGTTTCATAGCATGGCCTAGCTGGAAAGTTTGATTCACATAAAAAAGGAATCAAAATGCCTCTCCTCCTGCTACCTGAGAACTACTTGACCTGGATCAGGAACATATGGGGAGGTTGGCAGGTGTCAATTTGTTGTGATCAAAGGGCTCCAGTAGAAATGATGCATCAAATTAACTCTGTTCTCAGTTCACTGTGGCATCGGAAACTCTGCCAACTGCAATCATCCTTTCAGTTGTGGCAATACTTTGCAAAATGCTTTAGAATCAAAATGCACTTTTTAAAATGAAATTTATGTGTACCTCAATACATAAAACCAACAAAAGCTACATTTGAAAGTTCAAATGTGTAACAATTTACTATAGAAACAATCAGTATAGGCAGAATGGCTGGCTGGATGCAACAATTCCGTCCAGGGTTATGAATGACAGTTGCAGTTTTATTTTACCCAGAATGTCTCTTTTATTTCTACACTTGATTTTAATTGCAAAGCATTGAAAAACTGGTATTCAGATGTAAGAAACTGCAAACAGTACCAGCTTTATTTGCTTGCAGCAGCTTACTTTGCAGTCCATGGATACGGTACTACGTCATTAAACAGAGATAGAGAAGAACATTTATTCTGAATCTAAAAAATGTTGACCTGACAGCATAACTGAATGTATTTGTTGTCTTCCAAGCACGGTGAAAGTGTTTTATTTTTTTCTCGACAGTGTTTAAAAGTTAAAATAAATAGTTTTAAATAAAATCCAAATTAAATCGTTGTGTTGCCTTTAAAACTATACATGTGGTTTTGTAGAACCCAACATAGAAACCAGAGTGTCGTCAGCACCCTGACATGAGAAATATACTCTCACAATACCAAATAGCAATTAACAGGGGAGGTTTATCAGAACAGCTTGTTGTTACCAGTATCCTGAGCTACTGGTACACAGAAGCCGTGGTTCTCCAAATTCTACGAGCTTAGGAACCACCTGAAAATCTTGTTAAAATGAAGATTCTTATTCTTTTGGTCTGGGATGGAGTCCTGACATCATGTGACTCTAACAAGCTCCCCGGTGATGCTCATGCAGCTGGTCAGACGGATCACAGTTTGAATCAAAGGCTCTAGAACATTCCAGTTCTCTGTGGCAGGGTCTCAAAGAATGGACACCAAGAGGAGACACAGCCCAAAAAGAGAACACACAGAGGGGAGACAGCAAGTAGAAAGGGCAAACTTGACTTATGTAGACATCTTCTGAGACTGTACTTTTTTTCATCGTTCCTCCTACCATTTTGATATGATTCATTCAGAGTGACAAAATAATAATCTCCTAATCTCATTCAGTAGGTTTAACATTTCAGAACCTGACTGTAGACCTCAAAAATTAATATAAGACCCCGTCTTATTCTACTATAAGATGGGGTCTTATATAATATAACATAATAGAATAGAATACAAAACTGGGTCCTATATTAATTTTTGCTCCAAAAGACACATTAGAGCTGATTGCCCGGCTAGGTCTTATTTTTGGGGAAACACGGTAGGATACTTAATTTCTTTTTAGATTAGTACACATTTTATACCTGGATATTAAATATGCCTCATTCTAAACTTTAGAAAGGAAAACTTTAGGTTACTTATAGGTTATTTTGTGAACTATTGGAAAATCATTTCAAGTGATTTATAAATTACCATCCAGAATAAATTACCTCCAGAATTTGTGATTTTCCCCTTCCTCTTACCTCCCAATTTTACGTTTGCTTATCAAGACAAGAAATTCATTTCGAAAGTTTGATTTCTTAAATGCTATTTTTCATACTCTTGGCCCTCAGAGCTATTTGCACAATCATGGAGGAGTTTCCTTCGCATTACCTTCAGTATTGATGTCAACGATATTTTAGTACTTTTATTCCCACACTAATTAGATTTCAATTTTAGCTGAGGGCAGACTCTCTATGGACTGTATATCATTACCTTCTATTTCTTCTGGTCAAACTGAAATTATATAGAGAAGTCATTTTAATTCCAGCAACAAATCTAGTATTTCATTTCTACATGACTTAATTTGATAGTTGTATACCCAGAAAAGCTACTGTTATATTGACAATGCTCCTCCAATAAGCATTTATTTATGGAAACTTTTAAACCTAGAGACAGTGCCTATACCTCCTACATTATGCCCCAATTTTCCATTAAGAAGTAATCAAGCATCCTTGGTCTACGTGAACATAATTATATATTTCTACACAAACTCCATCAATCATTCATGTTAGCCTTCCCGTATAAGCACCTTAAAAATCACTTCTATTATAAGAAATCTGAATTCATTTTATAGGATTTTGCTAATTTACTTTGAGTTACAGTTTTACAATACATTCCCCCATTATTTTATGATTAAAACATCTTTTAAGAGATCACAGGTTCATAGGAGTTGAGGGACCTGTGACAGCTCTAGTTTCTTCAACTCTCTCCAGGTCGAACGGTTTTTAACCTACATAAGCAACAGTAATCAGTCAGTCACCTGTTCCCGTCAAGACACTCTGAAACCAACTCTGGAAAAACAAAGAATAAAGGAAGCGAAACCCTCAAGCATTGCATTTAGTTGTCAAAATGTAATTAGCACGTCAGGTCTCTCTATGCGTCTAACATGAAACATGTTGGTAGAGAATTAAGATAATACACATCATTGACAAATTAATCAATATATAAAAAATGCCAAAAGAACCATAAAAGAATAGTTAATACAAAAATAAAACCCCATAAATTCACAGGTTTCTTTTATTAAAGAAAGGAATAGTATGAGTAACTTTTATAGAAAACTATGAAATTGTATTTTCATTAGATTAGGATGATTGAATATTTTAAAGAAAGTTATATTATTCATAAAATTACCATGAAAAGAATAGTTTAATTATTTTACAGTTTATGCTTCCAAAGGCAAACAAGCTATTATCATTATTTTTTAAAAAATAACTGATATGGGCCGGCCCGGTGGCTCAGGCAGTTAGAGCTCCATGCTCCTAACTCCGAAGGCTGCCGGTTCAATTCCCACATGGGCCAGTGGGCTCTCAACCACAAGGTTGCCAGTTCAACTCCTCGAGTCCCACAAGGGATGGTGGGCTCTGCCCCCTGCAACTAAGATTGAACAGGCACCTTGAGCTGAGCTGCCACTGAGCTCCCGGATGGCTCAGTTGGTTGGAGCGCATCCTCTCAACCACAAGGTTGCCGGTTCAACTCCCACAAGGGATGGTGGGCTGTGCCCCCTGCAAATAGCAACGGCAACTGGACCTGGAGCTGAGCTGCGCCCTCCACAACTAAGACTGAAAGGACAACAACTTGAAGCTGAACGGCACCCTCCACAACTAAGATTGAAAGGACAACAACTTGACTTGGAAAAACAGGCCTGGAAGTACACACTGTTCCCCAATAAAGTCCTTCCCCTTCCCCAATAAAATCTTAAAAAAAAAAAAAAAAGAAAGGTGAATTCCGCTATTTAAAAAAAAAAAAAAAAAAAATAACTGATATAAGTTTAACAAATGAGAAAAATTTGCACAAAAAATTCACATTACACTATATGAAATGCAATGTCTTTTTTAATTGGTTCACTACTTTTTACAATTCTAAAATCAAACTAAAACATCCCACTAGCTAGGCATCAATGCATTCTGATAATCCAAATGTTCACGAACGAAGAACATTTAAAATGTCCTATTTTCAATGTGATCAGGTTTAGAAAGTATCATACCTCTTGACACCAGTATTCTAAAAAATAGGGAGACACAAATGGCTCCTACTGGCCTACACAGAATTCATTAAAGAAAATATATTCTCCTAAAGCAGAAGATAGAATAGATCTTTGTTTTCTAGATATCAATATGGCAAAGCACGTACACACACACACACACACACACACACACACACACACACACGGTAGATATATTAATAGCTAAATTTTAAAAAAATGTCTATTCAAAGTTGACCTTGTATCCAGGAGATTCAATAACCTTTAACCCTTCCCTCTCCCAAAATAATAATCACAGAAATCAGTGAAAAATTGAACCAAGGAAAATTCCATTATTATATAATTTGTTCTATGAAGTCTCCCTTGACCTTGGAATACAGAATGCGGGGGCTTTCCTAAGACATGTAGACATTTGGCCCAAGACTTTGAAAACTAGAACTGACTATGTCAAACCAGAGGATCTGATAAATGTTAAAACGAAACAGCCAAAAGGATTTGGGTCTGCTCAGACATTGGTAATAAACCTACTGCTTTATGCTTGAGTTGAGCAATTTGCGTACCGTGCAGACAGTGTTTTAAATTGTTTAAAAAGTCAGCAGTCTAGAAATGAACTCAAACATCCCTACAAGACTAACGTTTGATAAGATACAACATCCGTTTATGATTAATAAATAGGTATAGAAGGAAAATAAATAAATAGGTATAGGTATATATAGGTACCTATACCTATATATAGGTATAGGCATAAATAAATAGGTATATATTAATAAAATATGTATAGAAGGAAAATACCTTAACATAATAAAGGCCATATTGACAAACCCTCAGCTAATCTCATAATTAATGGTGAAAAACTGAAGCCCTTTGCTCCATGTTCAGGAACATGACAGGGCTGTGCCCTATCACCGCTGCTTTTCAACATAGTGTTGGAAGTCCTCACCAGAGCAATCAGGCAGGAGAAAGAAATAAAAGGCATCCAAATTGGGAATGAAGAAGTTAAATTGTCACTCTCTGCAGATGACATGATGCTATACATAGAAAACCCTAAAGACTCCACCAAAAAGCTATTAGAAACAATCAACGAATACAGTAAAGTTGCTGGCTACAAAATCAATGTACAAAAGTCCATTACATTCCTATATACTAATAATGAAATCTCAGAAAAATAAATACAAAAAACAATTCCTTTTGCAATTGCAACAAAAAGAATAAAATACTTAGGAATAAACTTAACCAAGGGTGTGAAAGACCTACATGCTGAACTGTAAGATATTTTTAAAAGAAATTGAAGACACAAAGAAATTGAAAGATATTCCCTGCTCATGGATTGGAAGAATCAACATAGTTAAAATGGCCGTATTACCCAAAGCAATATACAGATTTAACGCAATCCCCATCAAAACTCCAATGGCATTTTTTAAAGAAACAGAACAAAAGAATCATCAGATTTGTATGGAACCACAAAAGACCCTGAATAGCCAAAGCAATCTTAAGAAAAAAGAACAATGCTGGAGGTATCACACTCCTTGACTTTAGCTTGTACTACAGGGCAACAATAATCAAAACAGCATGGAATTGGTAGAAAAAACAGACACATAGACCAACAGAATAGAATTGAGAACTCAGAAATAAACCCACATAAATATGGACAGATAATTTTTGAAAAAGAAGCAAAAAACATACAGTGGAGAAAGACAGCCTCTTCAATACATGGTGCTGGCAGAACTAGGAAGAAGCCACGTGCAAAAGAATGAAACTGGACTGCTATCTGTTACCATGTACCAAAATTAATTCAAAATGGGTCAAAGACTTAAGCATAAGACCTGAAACAATAAACTGCATAGAAGAAAACATAGGTACTAAATTTATGGAACTTGGGTTTAGAGAGCATTTTATGAATTTGACTCCAAAGGCAAGGGAAGTAAAAGCTAAAATAAATGAATGGGACTGTATCAAACTTAAAAGCTTCTGCACAGCAAAAGAAACCATCGACAAAATAAAGAGGCAACCAATTGAATGGGAGAAGATTTTTGCAAACAGTGCCTCCAATAAGGGGCTAATATCCAAAATATACAAGGAACTCATACAACCCAACACAAACCAAAACAAAACAAACAAACAAAAAAAAACCCAATTGAAAATTGGCATAGGACCTGATAGACATTTCTCCAAAGAGGACATACAAATGGCCAATAGACATATGAAAAAATGCTCAACATCACTAATCATCAGAGAAATGCAAATACAAACCACAATGAGATATCACCTCACCCCAGATAGAATGGCTATCATCAACAAGACAAATAGCAACAAGTATTTGAGAGGCTGTGGAGAAAAAGGAACCCTCATACACTGTTGGTAGCAATACAGATTGGTGCAGCTGCTATGGAAGGCAGTGTGGAGGTTCTGCAAAAAATTATGAATAGATGTACCATATGATCCAGCAATCCCTCTCCTGGGTATCCACCCCAAAAATCTGAAAACATCCATAAAGACAAGTGTGCTCCAATGCTCATTGCAGCTTTATTTACAGTGACCAAGACATGGAAACAACCAAAATGTCCTTTACAGATGAATGGATAAAGAAGTTGTGGTATATATACACAATGGAATTCTATTTGGCTGTAAAACAAGATGAAATAGGACCATTTGTGACAACATGGATGGATCTTGAGATTATAATGCTAAGCGAAATAAGTCAGACAGAAAGTAGAGAACCATATGATTTCACTGATATGTGGTATATAAACTTAAAACAACAAAAGAACAAGACAAACAACTGAAAGAACAAAAACTCATACACATAGACAATAGTTTAGGGGTTACCAGAGGGTAAGAGGGGAGGGAAGTGGGAGATGAGGGTAAGGGGGATCAAATATATGGTGATGGAAGGAGAACTGACTCTGGGTGGTGAACACACAATGTAATTTATAGATGATGTAATACAGAATTGTACACCTGAAATCTATGTAACTTTACTAACAATTGCCACCTCAATAAACTTTATTTTAAAGGAAAAAAATAAAAATGAAAAAAAAGAATAAAGTATTCATGTATATATATAATCTTTAGGAGGGACTACTGTCACCACTGTAATTTAAAAGAGCTGTAGACAGCAGAAAACCTCAAATAAAACATACATCAGAGAGAATGATTACAATGAAGCCTGTTTGCCATGTGGATTGTTTATGCAAATATATACTGTTACATCCAATTCCACTAATATTATTGAAGATCTTTTCATTTTTGTTTCAAACCTTAAGTTAACCTATTAAGGTTATGATGACATGACACTATGATAATACGTGTGTGTGTATGTGTGTGTTTGCTGTTTCCTTTTTTATGTTTTTTTTTTTTTTTTCCATTCTAAAATCCATATCTGTTTACTTCTGGGTTGAAAGAAAAGTCAAATCACTGAAATAGAAAGGTAAAAGTTTATGGCTAGGAAGAACTATAGAACTCCTTGTTGAAGCTCTTTATTTTACAGATGAAGGAACTAAAAACTGGAAATTCAGTAAAATTAAGTACATCCAAGGTCACGGTGCACATTTATGGCATAGTCAGAACTTGGGCAAAAATGTCTGCCAGGTATTTTTAAAATACTACATCGTTTTCCAAAATTACAATGAAGAATCATAGTTGCAAACTGAAGATTTGGGGGAAGCATATAATATACAGATAAATAATTCTTACTTCCCTACAAAAAAAAACAACCAAATAAGCAAAACATGTATTTATTATCTCAAAACAATTTGAATGCCTTTTATCTGGACACATTCTCTCCAATGTCTGGCTCTCTTACTTTTCTTTTTTTTAATGCTGGGTACAAATAGGTATATTGCATTTATGCAGAGTTTTAGTATTGGTACAATGAAGAAATTAAAATGAACATTTCTGACATTATTTTTATAGCTGATTCAAAACAAATCGTGTGGTAAATGATTTAAACAATTGCTACGGTTTTGTTATTATCCATACTGTTCAACTCATTATTTCTGGAAAACATGCCAGTCTCTTTGGAAGGCAATGTTTCTTATAAATTAAACTGGTTAGAAATCTCTCTATCAGGCAGTTTGTTACAGATATTGTTTGCAAAAGGGCTGTAGATTTTGGCTCTCAGAGGAGTAAAGAAAAGAGACCTATGAATATGCTAAGGGAGACGGAGGATTTGAAAACGTTTGAGTGAAAGCAGGCAGTTATCCTTTAGGAGGCCAGGGAATACTGGATTAACAGTCTCATGACATGTGGTTTTGTTCTATCCTGTAATGATTCTACTGTACCTCAACCAGATTTTTTTTAGGTAAGTTATCTCTGTAAGAGCTGGGTCAGCACCTGAGACATAGTAGCTCCTCAATAAATGCATGTTGATGAATTACTGAATCAAAGGGAACAGTGCAAGGAACTTCTCATCTATTATAGATGCTCCAGCACAAGAGGAATCAAAGAACGTACAGGTTGTAAACAGTTAAAAACAAACAAACAAAAAAACTGTTCTTAACACTTCCTTCAGAGATGCATATAATTATGGCCAAACATACTAAAAGCTTTCTAAAGGTCTCGCAGCTTGTTATCGCCAGAGATAAAATACTCAGAATAATAGCCTTAATTCTTGTCTTCTAGTGTTCACACTTGTTTCTTTTTCCTGTTATAAAAAAGACAGAGGATTCCAGTGCACAAATCTGATCTCATAAATGTCAATAAATTTTGGGAGGTGGTTTGCACGTTAGTTCTTTCATCATTAGTTTTAGTAAAGATTGAACGTAACCAAGTTAACCATGTGTCGATTCATATAGAATCTTACAGTTCTTTTTGTATTCTTAACACTTTCAAAAGAAACATGCTCATTGGTGTGACCTCTCCTCTTGGTATGTTTACTAGCAGACAATCTCCATTTGATAACCCACTGTCATCACTGTTTCTGTTAACACTTGGATATGCAAGAGTGTAGAAAGAACTCATTTCAAATTTATTCTCATTTAAGGACTTGAACTCGTTGATACAAATCCTGGAAAGCAGGGCACAGAACAACTATCTCATTAATTGGATCTTGTTCCAAACTAACCTGCTAAAGATTGTCCTATTTGTCTTTGTATGGAATTGAATATACTATTATCTTTAGGGCTAATTGAGAATTTCCATTTTATCCCCCAAAAATGAAATCGGCAGTATAAGTAAATTGATTAACATTATCAAGGGTTGGAAAACAAAATGCTTTCCAAAGAGATGTCTTTAAGGTTTACTGAAAAAATAACTGAGGAGAACTGAGCAACACTTGATACCTTGTGTATAAATGGAAAGAATACTTACTGAGCGCCTATTATGTTCCACGCATCTAGGAAGCAGTGATGTTTCTAAGGGAAGATGGGTAAGAGCTAAGAACGAAGGAGGCGCTCCTGGACATGAGAAGAGCGTGGACAAGGACAGGTAGGACATCTTGTAACAGCTTGGTGAATTGCACACATCAGGAATCTATCGTTGCCGAAACTTTAAGAGAACTTTAAGAGCACAACTGGAAGAAGTGCGAGTTATTTGAATTCTTTTTATATGTGACCAATAATGGCCTTAAGTGTTGGACAGATGCTATGCTGTTCACATTTCTAGAAGTTAACTCTAGACCCACTTACATGCTGCTGTTTCCCAACAAGGCATTTGAGCTCGAATTCTAGCTTTAAGTTTAGAAATCAAGACCGCACCAAGGATTTGACAGCAGAATAACTGTCATCACTGGTCTCCCAAGGATATCTATTGTAAAGTGATTTATAACAACATTATAAAGTTGTTACTATGAACTCATTATTCTACTATTCTTCTGTTCACTAGAAAAAGGGAAAAAAAGGATGTTAAGTCAAACAACAAGGAGCCAGCAAAACCCTTCACTCAACATTTAAGAGTACAGGGTGAAGGGTTGAAAATGATGGAGACATTTACAGTTTTTTCAAACCAAGAATAATGAAATTTCAGGATCCCCCCAAATCAGACCACTTTCAAGAAAATAATTCATCTGAAATGGAAATAATTTTAAAGAAGGTAATAAAATAACAGTGAACATCTAACTGTTTTATTAATAGGCACTTGACTTTATAAATGATCGTGAAATGATTTTGCATGCTTAATTTTAATTACAAACAGCTCATTTCTTCGGATTTATTATCTTACTTAAAAGTGGCCTGATTGCCCTATAGAAAACTTGATAGCTTTATAATTTGCTTCTGGTTAGAGTTTCTTGATCCTACTTTTAGTCTAAGTTATTATGGCACTATCATTTATGTCAAAACAGCTGAGTCTTTCTCAGTGTTTCAGACAATTAATAAACTGTGGATTTTTAGGGACTTATTTTTCAGTAGTAAAAATGTATCCCGAAAGTTAATTACTTAAGCCTAAACTTGAGTTTACTGCTTAGCATTTAATTGAATGTTGTTTTTGTCATGACTGCAAAGCAGATCTCACTTATAAACATTTTTTTTTCCAAGTGGAGTGACAAGTTTCCATTGAATACGTATATATTATAAAGCAGGCGAAACCTTCAGCATGTCCCTTCTTTGTGCATCTGGGTTTCATTCCTGGTTTGTCATGATGGAGGCTAGCTCAGGATATACCACCATAATAGAAACACATCCCCACACCCCCAAAGAAACCCTCAAAAATTCTGCTCCAAAGTAATAAGTCGGTGCATTTAGCCAATCAAATAAATAAGCAGAAAACTGAAAATTTCTGCTTGACTTTGTAGGCAAACCCAGAACACTGCGGTCAAAACTCAGGTGCACACACTGCCCCACGCACAGCCATTTGTACTAACAGATGCACCAGGTAGGATCAGCTTGTATGATTAATGACAATGAAAGCCTTCCAAATAATCAGTTTCCTCTGAAGTGAAATTCACATGGGGAAACCGCAAAAACAAAACCAAAGAATCCTTATGAGAAAAACAAATATATTGGTTCTTTTCTGACAGGACGGTTATGGCTTAGGTGCACTCAAAGCTCACTTTCAAAATGATTAACTTTAAAAGTTGGTTGAAGGGAAAATTGCAGCCAAATTGTAAAGTGAAATAAAGCAGCAGGAGTAAAGCAGCTTTTCTGAAGCCCTGCTTGCGTTTTGGTCCCTGTCTTTCTAGGAACCAACTTCGTCTTCACCATTCAAGGTCCTCCACTGAGTTTTCCTCCTTTATCTTTCCTTCTTCTACTGAAACACAAAATCTTCTCCTTGTTCTCTGCACACTTACCCCAACTTCCCAAATGGAAAACAAGAAAAAAAACCTTGGAAACTACTATGATCGGAAACCGAGGTAAGGAGTGTTCTATTCCCTTACATTATATTTTCAAACCTGTTTTTGTTTAATTATATATAGGCTATTGATTTCTGTATGTTAGAGTTATATCCTGCTATCTTATTCTAGTACTCTTTGTATCCAGTAGTTATTCCATTGATTTCTCTCAGTTGTTCAGGTAATCATATCATCTACAAATAGAGGTAGTTGCATCTCGTTCTTTTCAAGTTGTATGCCTCCGATTGCTTTCTCTGTTGTGTATCTCCAATATGATGTTAAAGCATAGTGAAAATAGCGGTAGCATTGTCCCGTACCAGTTGGAATGTCTCCAGCGTTATTCTTCATGATAGATGCCCATAAATGCTGGCCTTTGCAGATACAGGGATATAGATAGAGATATACACATAAAATCACGTTAAAGAAGTAGTCAACAATTCCAACAGAGGTTATTTGTTTGTTTTTAAGAGCTGGTATTGAATTTCGTCAAATTTGTTGTCAGCATCTCCGAAAATGATCATATTATTTTTTCTCATGGGCTCTCTTAATATGACGACTCATATTATTAGATTTCCTAATATCGAATCATCTTGCATTTCTGGAATCATCCCCACTTGTTCATGCAATAACATTAATTATAATGTGCTGTTGAATTCTGTTTAATACAGTTTATTTGAGACTTTTGCATAGATACTCATAGATGAGAGTGGTCTGAGTTTTTTGTTTGTTTTTTGCTTTTGCTTTGTTTTGGTAAAATCTTTGTCAGACTTGTCATTGTTGAAATTACTTCATAAAAATAATCTGAAAGTTTTCCTCTACTTCTAGTCTCTGAAGTACTTTAAATCAAGTTTTTTAAACCTATAATGTCATCCAAGCTTTCAAAGAGCTATTTGTTCATTTAAATTTATGTAAACTGAGATGAGAAGCCCGCAATGTAGATGCATGTCTTAGAAACTGTTAAGTAGCATGCGTTTTTGAAACTGAGTCATCTGAAAACAGTGAATTCTGACACTGCTAATTATTACCTGTATAACTTGAGCAAAGTACTTAATCTTTTAAAGTCTTTGATTACTCACTATTAAATGGGCATTCTGACACCTGTTAAGTTTATAGTGATAATTCTACTTCTGTTCTACCATCACATACATAGATATTGAAACTATTGTTGCATATCACTGATTCCCAGTTTCAGGGTTATTCAATTGATAAAAGGTTGAAGGGAGATTAAGAGACACAAATGAAAATTCCTGGAATAGCAACTTTGGTGAACTAAGTCTACGTCTGTTCCTTCTAGAAGACGTGGAACACTTAGTATTAATGAAACGGGTGATTGGAAAGTCAAAGTTGAGAACAGGGCTACATACCCGTCACTACAGTACAGTATTTCCTGAGCTTGTCAGAACCATAGGAAAGGCCCGTTTCTACCAGGCAGGCACTCAACTCCCGCACACCAAAAATAAGATTAAAGACCATGATCCCATCAAATGGGGGATGGTTTCTCAAATGGGATTTTAAAATACTGATCCTCCACAGTAAGCACGGGCAGACCAGCGTTATTAAAGGGCATCCGGAGGTTTTCTTCGAGTTGCAGTGTTGGCAGCTTTATCACGAGCTCTGACCCTGCAGATGCAGCTGCTGCAGGACTTTTATTAAATTCCTGTTCACTTTCCTCCTGTCAGAAAAGAAAGGCTACGGCTTCTTGAAGGTTAATGGGCTCGGGGAGAAGCCCTCTTTTAGCCATGCCGGTGTTCGGTTTGTAAACCATCCAATGCACCCCTGATGAAGCAGCACCAATCCTGCTTAGATTTTAAATCCTCAAATTAAATTTTGTTGTGTTCTTGACGTTAGAGAGCCAATACTCAGAAACCACAGCCCTGCTGAGGAACTGTCTTGGCAATATCAACATATTTGTGCATTCTGCTCCAATATCAAACTACATATTGAATATGTGTCCTATGTAGTAATTCTAAAACAAAACAGTGACAAACACAAAATACTCTATCATATAATTCAGTATAAAAGGGGAAAGCCTTGTATAAATGACAATTCGTAAAACGAGAGGAATTCATAGCCCTGGCTGAACACATACTTCACTTAAACTAGAAATCCGACTGCAAAATAAACAAAATCCAAGCCAAAAACAAACAAATGAAAAAACCAAAAAAAATGACCAAAGGAAATTAATTCCATGTTTGAATTCGAAATGTATGGTATGGACAATATACTAAAAAGCATAAAACTAAGGTAAGATTAAACAAAGCGTCAGTGCTTAGCATAAGAGAGCAGGAAATACATGTTCGAATTCATATATGAACAAACACACCAAAATTGAACAGTTCTTTGATGTAAAATTTGTAAGTCTAATTTAAGCGCAAAATGCTTTGAGTTACAGAATGTTTTAATATTTATTTTTGCTCAGTGTTATAAGTCAGTGCTCTTAAATAACATATAAGAGCCGATGCATCTCAGCTTCCCATTTCATAAATTACCATGACTTTGGACTTTCCAACTGTATATATGCAGAAAGAACCTATTTCTTAAAAAAAATTCATAATTCAAACCAAATAATGTGGTCTTATTTCCACCTCTCATTTTAAAACACCTTGAAGAGTTTTTCACATTTCTTTAAATCAGAATTAATTCTCTCGATTCTAGATATTGTCAGCGAGCATCGAAGAATTATTTTCAGGCTCACTGATATTCACGATATTGGCTAAGTCACTTAAATAATTTGAATTGGTTAGTTATGAGAATGAAAAGGGGCAATTTATAGAATTACTGACTGCTTCCTATGAAGCAAGCCCTGTGCAAGGTTGTAGGAATACAAGATGAGGAAGACTACTGCTTGCGTCAAGAAGGCTGTGTTCTAATGGGGGGCATACAGATAAGGAAAGAGACGGCTCTAAGAAAGTGAGTACACTGTCCTACGCGTAACTAACTGCACTTCATTCTCCCAGGAGACAGAGGAGCTTCTAGGAAAGCCGGATGACAATGGCTCGGTTCTTCATGGGATATGAGAAAGGGAGAAGGCATTACTGCTTAGATAGATAACAATGAGAAGTTTACCAGGAAGAAATGGTGTTGGGGTGAAGAGAAAACTGGAAGATCTCACAAACCTCTGTCCTGCCAGAATAATTGTTGAGGACAACTGGCTGAGCATAAGACCAAAGACAGGTTGGTCACAGGTTGCCAAGGAGGGCCACCCTGGCAGACCTGAGTAGCTGATACTGCACACTAGATGAGAATGTCACTCCTAGGCGTCCTCAGGGGTCAAGGAAAGCATGACATATTTCCCAGTCACACGTTTACATTTTACATTCACATTTCTCTTTGAAAGAAATATGCTCGCTACAGGTAGGCTGCAAAATGTCTATAGCATTTTGCACCTTGCTAAGATTTCTTCCTGCGGATAATGTAGATAGCCAGAGAAGATATTTTCACACCTAATGTGCTACCCTTTCAATAGGCATATGAGTATTTCACACATTAAATCATTTGTCTTGCCTGTCCGTTAGGATTCTCTGCTATGCTAAAACCAAAGCAAAAGTCCTTTTAAAGAAATACCTGGCTCAATAACTCCTACGGCATTGCAAAATATTAGTATTCTCATGACTTAGCACTATTGGAAAAAGGGTGCTCAGGGTCTTTTGCTATTTAAAAAAGTTTATAATCATGGCTTAGTGCAGCTACAATCACACAGGTGATGAAAAATCAAGTAACGTAACAAATTCCACAAAAGAAGTTACCCAATACAGCAGAAACAATGCCAATTACATAGACATACAGAGAGCGAAACCCTAAAATGTAGAAAGTAATTTAACTTTATTTTTATTACTTGTGAATTTTTGCAAATATAAATTTTTAGGTGCTATCCTCCATTATTTCATGACACTTCTCCTCTGTGTTTATTGTGTATCTATCTATCTATCTATCTATCTATCTATCTATCTATCTATCTATCTATCTATCTATATGACCTATAATACTAAGAGATTTCCTCTGTCATTAGCATTTTATGTTTATCATCATAGACATTTAAGAGGAGACTGGGAAACAAAATTGATTGTTGTATACTTGTTTGGTATTTCTAGTAAGAACTGACTGATCTGATATTAAACGATGGGGAGTACAATAATAAATATAATTGGTTTGTTTTCACATAGGATTGGTTAATGCTCAGGCAGAACCCAACCCTTAAGTAAGAATGCCCTGGATTGTTTTGCAATCTAGAAAAAAAAAAGCTCTTAAAAAAATAAGATTTTTCTAGATATAAACTTTAAATATAATTTGAAACTCTTAATTGATTCTGATCTAGCAACCTGGAGATAATTCTTGTTAAACATGTTTTAAAAATAAAAACTATGAGAAGAAGATTTCTGCATCTTCAGAAACAGGGAAGAAAATAGAAATATTGCATATCACATTTCATTTGCTGGTCACTGGCATTAATTTAATTTTAAAAGCATTGCAGCATTGAATTCTAGTGGCATTTAATGGCAAATGACATTTAATTAAATCAACCACATTATTAACTGCTACCTTTTTATTTTTTTAAGAGCCATGCATAATTCATGGACAAATTGAGAGAGCCTTTTTAAAAAAATTATTTTTTTATGTTAAAAGCACTTCATCATATTGTAGTAGGAAATAGGTTTTGTAAAGACTTAGCAATGATTCTCTTGATACTAGCCCTATTTATAATTTCTGTAATATTTCATTAATATGTGTTGCCTTTATTTAAATACATATTGTGCAATGAATATACATATAATATATATGACATATAACATAAATTCTGCAATTAATATATTATTAGATATTAGGAAAAACAAAGTATTAGAAAAAGAGAAAATACAAAAAACGAAATAAAAATTGTACCAAATCCTACCACATTGAATATATATGCATTCTAAACATTTAGGTATATGGTTTACACCCTTTTTTTCTAAATACGTCCATGACCAAATACACATTCTATACACATACGTGTGTGTTTGTGTTACGGCCGGAATGTTCGTGTTTCCCTCTCTCCAATTATACTATGTGGAAATCCTACCCACCAAGGTCATGACATTAGGAGGACATTTAGGAGGTGATTAGGTCATAAATGTGGGGCCCTTATGTGTGGGATTAGTGCCCTTATGAAAGAGACCCCAGAGACCTAGCTTGTCCCTTCTGCCACAGCAGTTTACAGAGAAAAGACAGCCATCTAGGAAGCAGGATGTCCCCAAACACCAAGTCCACTGGTGCCTTGATCTGGGACCTCCCAGCCTCCAGAGCTGTGAGAAATACATTTTTATTGTTTATAAACCACCTCGTCTCTGGTACTTTGTTCTAGCAGCTCAAGTGGACTATGACAATGTAAACTGATCTATTCGCAGGTAGAAGAATACGTGTGTAAAAGCATGTAAATACAAATTATTTCTACATCCACTCTTCAAAACTCTTCTGACATCTATCCACTTGTCTGTATCCACTGGCTCCATCAGGGTTGAAGTGACAAGTATCCCTTATCGGGTCCACAGCTAAACCTGTCTGTCCTTCATATAGAAACCATAGTGATTTTTAAAAGTAAAAACCTAATAGTAAAACCCCAATTGTATTGCTTCCCCACTTAAGTTCCTTTCCCTGACTTTCTCCTGTAATTAGGGTCAAGTGGGAAGTCTTCCCATGACCCCAGGCCTCTACCCACCTCCTCAGCCTTTAGCCTCCACATTCTCCTCCTTGATCTTCTTGTCTATCCACATGGATCTTGCTTCTCTTATCAGATGCATAAGTCCTTTCACCCTCTTCACATGCTACTTCTCTCATACAGAAGGCACAAGACTTATCTTATATTGCGATTAATGTCCAGACAAAATAGAACATTTTAAATGTTGCCTGTAGCTGATCTTGTGCTCACCACGAGTCCCCACCAGCTGGTGTGTGTGATAAGAATTTAACCAAATAATCACTGTACATTCGAGCTTAGTCTAATCCAATAATTTCAACAGTCTCTTGAGGTAATGTTCAGATACGCTTGGGAAAAACATCTTCTCTCCTTGTCTCACTGGGAGGAAGATAAGAGGTTAGTTAGGTTTTCCCACAGTCAGAGCGGTAAATAGTGGCAAGCCTGGATATGGCTCCCAGGTCTCTAACTTCCTAAACATCCGTCTACCGCTGATTTCATCACTGATGGCATGGACCAATTAAATGCTGGTACTTAAGAAGCTAGATAACCCTAAAACATTCCAATAAAAGAAACAATTATCATTTTCAGGAATGCTCTGAGGTAGCAGGATCCTCTCAAGTAAAAGCAGAGAAAGGGATCCTATTTCATTTCACATGAATGAAAGCTGGAGTGGAAACAATGGCATAAGCCAATGCAAAAGAATGTCGATGGAAGGAAGATTGCCACATTGGAAACAAGACAAAGTAGCTAAAAAGCAAACAGCGTTGAAAGAGAAGGAGGGAAACAAGGAGGGGGAAGTGGGGGGAGAAAGAGAGAGAGAGAGAGAGAGAGAGAGAGAGAGAGAGAGAGAGAGAAAGAGAGAGAGAGAGAGAGAGATCTGCTGCTGCTGATTGTGTACCCGACAGTCTGGGGATGCTCAAAGGACTCTGCTGATACAGTGGGGTGGTGGGTAGTTTACCAGACTCTCTAGAGCCAAAAGAAAATATCTACTGACAACCTATCAGATCCCTTGTTCCACGTTTTTTCCTTATGAAAGAATCATCTCAAAATCAATGCAGCTTCCCAATTATTTTAATGTCATGAACAAAACATTCTGCATGGAGAAGAAAATAATTCTCACCCCGATTCAATGTATAGTTCCTAAATTAATAAGCTAACATGCCTGTGGAGAGTTCAAATAAAACTAAGAGAATGACAACTACCATGTGTTGCAAGATTAGTGTCAAGAAATATTCTAACACTCTTTCTCCTCACAATGCTGTAAGTCAAACACATTTTTCATCCATTCCCACCAATGTGGAAACTGAGGCAGGAGGCTATTCTGGTCAGTCTAATGAACATAAAATGTGCAAATAAAGTTTTGGGATACACTATTCTGAGGCCAGGTCTATAATGTGGGATCCCATCCAAGGTCATTTTCCCTGGCGAGGCTGGTTTGGAACCGCTAGGTCTCCAGCACCACAGTCCGGCTAGCGCTTTATTTATTTATTTTAATTATATGTGTAAAATGAACACTAAAACACAAAGAAAGATGGACAGAAACAGGACCGCCTTTTATCATGTCTCCAAGCATTCTTAAAGCAGGAGGTCACCTCCCTGTGAGAGGACACCTGAGCTAAGCATCCTGTTCGGCATCGCCTTTACCTGGATTCGCCTTCCATACCTGAACTTTTCTGCTGTACTCACTCAGGCCGTAGGCCGTCGGTTCTTGCCTAGTAACTCTCCTTTCCTCGTTGGGATGGATTTTTTTTCGAAAAAACATTGATTGTTAAACCATCTACGTAGCACCATCCCATTCAGAGAGAACCTGCGTGATGTGATTTTCATAACCTAACAAATAAAATGTAGTGGTTTTAACTTTACTCTTAGCAACGAAGGAGAATGATGCCAGGGAAAATCAAATTAGACTAAGAAACAAGTCAAGAGCTATCGAAAGCAAACAAAATCCTCCTTATACAACATAGGAAGGAAAATAAGATTTGGACTTCTCTAGCCATCGTATTAGATCATTTTACTGATTTCCATTTCCAGTGTTTATAGAGAATTCTTTTAACGCCGGGCCAGGACCCTGGCTACCTGACTGATCCCATGTTGGGCTCCGCCGTGTTGATCTTTTATGCTCTCAAATTGTCACTGGCTCAGCCAGTTGCTGCACTCACTGCCTTTCTTTGTTGGGAAAGCGACGAGTTAATAACTGCTGTGTTTTCCTAACCATGTTCCTAATCTAGTGATTTTGCCCTGTAAAGGGTGGAACAGATCCACTACCCACACATACATCATAATTTCCCAGGGACCTTCACAAAGATGATCGATGTCCTTGCCTTTGGCTGTCTTTTCTTTTCGGTGACTGATGGGAACAAAACCAAAATCAAACAAAAGCCTTTTCACTGGGAATAGAAAATCTGAATGGTGGACAGCAGACGGAGGTCTAGAGAAGAATGAAAACAAACAATCAAGAATGAGGAGCGAACAAATGCAGCAGGCTTACGTCTGCTTCTTGGTGGAGCTGGTCTTCTTGGAGCAGAATCACAACCAGTTGCATTGCTAACAAATACCTGCTATGTTTGTCTGCACGGCCTTTTTAGATTATGCTCTTTAAAGTTTTAGAATGGGCAGATGTGAAATTGCATGTTAAAGAGAACATAAAGCTACAAGCTTGTCCGTCTATGTATTTACCCACTTCTCTAAGGTCTGCACAGAGATTTAATTTTTCAAACATTGCCATGTCCTGGAATACTAGAATCGAAAACAGCTGGGAAGGACTCCACAAGCTAATGCTGAACCTGGAAGCCCAGGAAATGTAAAAGACTTCCCTCACGTCACTCAGCTATGAAAAACCTAGGTCTGATGTAATTGATTGCCTACGAGAATGGAGCGACTGCATAAGGACTAGAATCACTGGGGGAATAAAAACGTTTTGCCCAACTAAATATCAAAGATAACCATGTAAAACAATCTATGGCAAAGTTACAAATAAAGCTGATTCTCAATTTGTATTACTTTAGCTAAATTCATCTTTGCCTCTGAATGGAAGCATTAGCTGAGGATATAGAGATAAAGTCAGCAAAAGACCACCTTCTGAAATTTAAATTTGGTCAAACCAAATACATGTATGCATTCACTTGTCAAATGCCTTATTTTGGAACTAAATTGCTAGTGAACTTATGATCTCTCTTATTGAAGTCACAGGATCTGGGTGTCTCCAGGTGCATTCAAACTTACAATATTTGGAAAAATTGTGTTTTTAGTCATTTATTAATGACATGCACACACCACCACCACCATCACCACCATGAACAAAAACAACAACCACACAGGTGGGGAGAAGGAAATGGAAAGAATTTGTTATTTATGTGGCACTGCCAGGCAACAGAAACCTGTGAAACACAGATGTTGTATTGGAGCAAAAATTAGCTGTAATTTATAAAAGCTGGAGTAAAATATTATTCAAAAAACACACACATGGCTTTGCTTTCATTCTAGGAAACAACTGATTATTAATTTGGAATATATGTCTGCTGACAAAGCAGCACTACAAAAATGCTATCACCTAAGAATGGTTGGGGCTTGAATTTGAAATGAGCTAAGGGAATAAAAATAAATACATGAGATCATCTGAAGTAAAAGGAAGAGAAATTCCCTTGGTCCATAAGGTCAACAGATCAGGGTTTAGATAGCTAGAATTTCAGGCAAGATTCTCTGCAAACAAGTGTTACAAATCACCACACAACGTCCCTCTCTCTCCAGGTTGTAACATTTACAATTCCGCCATCCAAGCCACAGTATTAGCTTCCAGCTTCCAACAGAAAGAATGATTGTCAATGTCCACAATGGAAAAAGCTTTAAACCCTTTTTGATGACTGGGAGTTTCTCCATACCTGTTGACTGAATGGATCGTATTTGAAATTTTGAGCACACATTGTGAAACAGAAGCAGTTCTCTTCACTCTGCAGCAGTGAAAGCAGTGAGAGAAGAGAAATACAGGGTAGGTGCCTAAGGAGGAATGTCAACTCTGGACAAGCTGTCTACCAAGTCACGTAATCATCTGTAAGTAGGATTCATTATTGGAGCTGAGAGAGTGTGGTGGAGAGAGTATTGTGATGCTAAATACTGTGTAGAGTCAGTGAATAAATATGAATAAGGCACTTGCAAAGGTAGCCGAAGTCATGATTTTGGATTCTTCTGCTCTAGCATATTCTGATTAGGGTTAATAGAACGATCATCATGCCAAAAACAGTTGTTTGCAAGTTTCTGTTCTTGAGCACCAATCCTATTTGTAAAACTCTGCCTGTGGATTTGTTTTCATTGGTTTTGAAATATTGATGTACAGTACTAATTTTGTCTAGCAAAACATCTCCCATTATCTCATGGGGTTAATTTTGAATATATTTAATATCTGGACCAGTGAATTCTCCATGGAGGGATGTTTCATTTCTTATATTGTGAAGTTGAAATATAGTTGCTGCACAGAGTTTACAAGCAAAGCAATTTTATCAAATGGCACATGGGACAAAAACAAAATTCTTTCCCTTGATCCAAAGAACTATTTATTTCAAACTGTATAAAATATCAAATGTTTTATGTTGAAAATTTGTGGCTATTGCTCTCAACATTCTTCTGTCACACCAACGACTAAAACCCCGAAATTGCATAGTAATGCTTGACTGGACTTTATGCTACACAAACAGATCTGTTTGTCATGAGCCCCAGACACACAATGGAATTAAGGAATCGTGAAACAAGCCATGTCAGAAGTGGGACTCACGCACTGGATGAAGAATACACACCTTAGCAGTTGTGGACTCACACACCCACTGCACTGTGTCATTTAATAGCACATCCGGCTTGCTGACATTGCCTCTCTTGCCCCCAGCAGGAATCAGAAAGCCCGAACACTAAAAGGCCTCGTACATTATCTTATCAGACCCAGCCCTTGTGAAACAAGGAAGCTGGGGTTCACTGGGCTGATGACTCTATCTGCAGTCACACTGGAAGGGGAGCCATAATAATTAGACCCTAGGCCTCTGCCTCTTGTGTTACACTATCTGAAGTCTTTTTAAGCGTTCTTAAGAGTGGTAATCCACGGTTCTAGGAACAGAATTCTAGAACTTGATCACCTTACTAGTCTAATTTCATTTTACATAATAATATTTCTTCTCTTGGCCTCAGTGTACTCATCTAAAAACTGATAGGAGAATCTCGAGATCCTATGATTCACAGTAATTCTACCTAAAATACGATGTAGGAGCCTCTTCCTTGGTGATAATACTTCTCACACGGCAGGTGTGGAAAAACGATCTTCCAGCTGAGGCGTGTAGAGTTGGATAATGAGTTGCCTACCCCTCTGCACCACAGCTGGAATCGTTTCCAGCCTCGTGGGTGGCAGGAAGTGACACACAGCGCCGTGGAGGCACAGGCACCCCTGCAATTCCAGATCAGCTTATGAAGGCCACCAGGATGAGTGTCCCAGACCAGGATCCATGCCACACAGCCATTGGTGTGAAGGCACAGCAACAAGGGCTCCTCACCTAGGCTGATGGATTGTGACAATGACAGCGGACATATGACTGGGAATCTTGCATAAGGATCTAAGACATTTTCAAGTACACGGACTTAATTTCAGAGACAGAACCCAATGAAAACATATCTCCCTTGGTTCCCTCCATGCTCTTGTCCAATATGTCACTCAGGGCAGTGTGTGCTCTGCCTACACACCTGCCAGACTAGGCTAAGGCCTCGTCTTCATTTCATTCTAGCTCATCATCATAAATGGAGGAATCAGACATTCTCATCCACCAGACACGGCACCTCACCCATCTCTCTGTTGTTGGTTTCTTTCCAAGAGTGTTCAGGCCACGTACTGTTTCTGTAATTAAAGTACGTAAAAACTAAGTGTTGACCAAGATGGCCTGGATGTTGCCCTCAGCTTGAAAAAACTTCAGACGGGCTTCTTCCTGATGCTAGGCTCCTGAGCCCCGTTTTCTTAGACCATTTACTTTAGAGAGCCTGTAATTGTAAATCCCTGCTCTGCCTCAAGGAGATGCAAACATTTTTAAAAGCCTCTTGTCAGTTCTACAACCCGGGGATGTTTTCCTTAAGGACCCAGGAGCCATCCCTTTGAAATAGAATCACTGAAGAAGATACTGCCCCTACCTTCCAGTCTCTACTAGAGTGGAAGCTTAACTTCAAGGAGCCCTTCTCCAAGTTATGAAACCACTTCCTGTCATGATGGGAGAAAGTTTATTTTTCATTTGGGCAAACCGAACACAGATGACACAGACATTCCCCAACCCCAGCTCTTGAAAACTCTCCTACCCTGCGATTGAATGAACTTGAGCTTACACTGAGTTCTGCCCTCTCTCCACTATTGCAATAGCCGTGAATAAAGTCTTTGCTGCCTGCCTCACTTTCTGCAGAAGAGTATGTGCTCTGACAGTGCTAATTTTGATTTTATCTTGTGTTGGTCAGACGTGTTTGCTTTTGGTTTTCTTGTTGTTTTTTAATCTTGTCCCTGGGACATAGCCTGATTTTCTCAGCTCACATGTCAATTAACAGTGCTTTTCATGACTCTAAAATAACATTAAATTCAAAAGTTAAATTAAAAAATTCTAGAACATATTTGTTTAAAATTTCCTTAAAAACCAAACAAATTAAAAAAAAACAAAAAAAACTTCTTGTCAATGTTTCTCAAAGGACAAGGTTGCACAGCTGGTCAGTAGGGCTATTTAATCTATTTGTCATATGCAAATGTTCCTTTAGTGGAGAATAAATTACCCAACAGCTTGATTGAACAATAAAATAAAACCCTTCAATTCTGCTCGTAGCTTCTAAACTTACTGCCCAGGTGGGCTCCCCTGTATGATAATACTGGAGACGTGCCACAACTTATCTGGTTCCCTTAGTGCTTGCATACGTTTTCATTATGAATTAATAAATTGGTGGATCTGGGTGGTGATGTGTGAGCCTTTTAAACCCCTATAAGAGCTAGCCATCAAAAAATAATGTAATAATAACAAAATAAGGCGAAGAAGAAAGAAGGGTAAGTTTTACTAAGTAATTACAATTTGCAAGGTGCTGTTCCAGTAACATACTGTAAGTGTTACTTCAAGAATCAGGATTGCAGCACTACGGGTAGCGACCATGGTTGTTCCCATTCTATAGATGAGAAAACCTTTGTCTCAAGGATGTGAATAATTTCCCTACAGTGACACAGTTAATGAATGGCAGAGCTGGGATTTGATGACTTAAGGAGAACAACAGCAGCCCTAACGGTTAACCACTGCACTACCGGACCTTCTTGTCTGGCAACCTGTCCGCATTAGATAGATAGGAGAATACTGGCTCAAGGAAGACCGAATGTACAAACACCCTTAAAATAAAAGTTCTCTCTGCTGCTTGCTGCAGGCCACGGGTACGTGGCCTCAGGTCCTCCCGGCTACGGCAGTGGTTCTCCAAGTGTGGTTCTTGGATCAGCAGGGCTCACATCACTTGGCTGTTTGCTGGGAATGCAAATTCGCTGGCCCCTCCCAGACATACTTCTTCAGGAGCTGGGGGCCGGGGTGGGGGGGGAGGGGCAGCCATCAGCTCTACCAAGCCCTCCTGGTGACTGATGCTTGCTCAAGTTTCCGACTCACAGGTCTAAGGCAAATCCTTATTCTGCTGAAGCTGTGGCTCTGTGTAGTCATGACCCGAACAATACCCTGTGGTGATTTGTAGATTTCCAGCCTGAAGTGGCCTCCACCCATTTATTGTGGCAAAACATACAGGAACTACACCTTTTCTGGGCAGATTCTGATCTTAGAGATCAAGAAACTTACATTTCAAAATCTTGGCATTTTCTATGTTACCCAGAACAGGCTTGCACAAAATGCTTTCTTCAGAACTATCTGTTGAATGAAAAATCATCTCTGACTCTCCCTTTCCTGTCACCACAGACCAAGAATATAAAGCTACAAGAAGTCACAGTATATTCAACCCTTACACACACACACACACACACACACACACACACACACACACACACACACCTGAACCACAAGTAATACATAAGATCACGTGTGGCGTAAGAGTTAAAGAGAAGCCAGTGTTTTTAGGTCACTGCTGTGATCTAAACGGGGAGAATAAGAGTGGGCAGCTGTCCAGAACCCTGGAGTTTGCTCTTCATAACGCGGCAGCCTGTGGCTCATTTATTTGAAGTGTTATGACATCCCAGAGTAGCATGCGCCCCCAATGTACAACTGAAGCCACAGAATACTTGAAAAGAATTATAAGGATTACTTTATGTTCCACTCCATTAGCTCATCAAAGCCAGCTTTTCGACTTGTCCTTGTAAGGCTCCTCTTGGTAACATAGACACATGAATGATATGCAGAAAAAGTACAGCCTTCATTTCTGCGTATATGTTAAAAATGCATATGCTACATGGGAGGGGGATGGGGATAAGGGGGAGGGGGAGGGGATTAGAAAACAGTCGGTAACCACAAGATGGCCACGGGGTTTTGAAAATCAATTTGGGGAAGGTAATCAATAATGTTGTAAAGATTTTGTAGGGTATCCGGTGGACACTTGTCTCATTAGGGAGACCACCTCAGGGATGATGTAGATGCCTGATCACTGCACTGTACACCTGAAGCTGAACAATAATGAATGTCAACTACAAGTTTGTATGTGTGTGTATATATATATATGTATATATATACATATATACATATATATATATGTATAAATACGTATATGTATGTACTTACAAGAAGCGGAGTACAGCATTAGGAATCGAAACGGTGAAAATGTAAAAAACAAAAAATACATACACATATACAACCATACGTGGATGGAAGATATTACGAGCCTTAAATATAAATATATTATTATTCTTGATTTCTTTTTTCCTTGGGAAGGCACTGGACAATTCCATTTTTCTCTCAATATAGACATTAGAAGGAAGAATTCAACATTAAGATAAGATACACAACATCTAACTATCTTGGTAGGCAACATTTCAACTGGATTTTGAAATAACTTTAGAGAGACTCTTAAAAATGCTCCACATTACCAATGCGAGAGACATAAACAGGCATTTTTTTTTTTTTAGTCATACAGAGGATTCTCTTTTCATATAGTGACTTTAAATTAACATATAAAACATAACCGCTATTTGAAAGGGAACATGTTTGCTAAGGTATTAAGCTCAGCAACTGTGGCACGTCATACTCGACTACTGACAGAGAGAAGGCGTAACCTTGAACATGAAGCCCAGCTGAATAATCATCAAGAACATAGTTTTCCACTTCGTATTCTCACTTCTAAGCTTTCAGACCTTCAATAAGTTTCAATATCTTGCCTTCATTTTTTTTTTTTTTTTTTTTTTTTTTTTTTTTTTTTTTTTGCTACTAGCGTTTTGGATAATATATTTAGAGAGAGTACAAAAAGGTTTTCCAATAAAGTACATATATTACTTAAAACAACAACAAAACATTGCTATTTTAATAGATGCTAACTTCATGGTTCTTAAATATTCATACATGTTCAAATTTTGCTGTTGTTCCTGCTGAGGTCATAACATCTGAAGACACATCAAAGAAAACAATTTGCTTTTACATTTTGATATTTCAACTCCGGATTAGGCACTCCAAGGCTTGGATATTAATATTGCTACTGTCTACCCACAGGCAGGCTGAAAACACCCAGAGGCACATAATTTTATTGTAGTTTTTAGGACATGGAGGAGAAAGCAGGTCCTTAAGAAATTCCAACTGATGTGAAAATATGAACATTTTAAAACGGGTTGAAAATTTCATAGGTAGCACTACATTCCAGTATGAAATTCACAACTTGTCTCTCTAGAACAAGTGTCATATTCGGTCCTCAATACTTTCGCCCAAAAGGTCTCTTTCTTATTAATTCACGTAGGAAACACCAGGCTTCATTCTTGTTATGGAGAAAATGTCCCAGGGCATCCTGAGGACCACAGCCCTCTCCTCTGAAGACCCAAAAGCAAACACACTATCACCAAAGGACTCTACATGCTACCGTGTATTCCAACTCCAAGCAGCTACAGGTAGAGTTTTAGTTGAAAACCCACGACACTTCGTGGGGTAAAGGAAAATTCCAAATAATTAACTTAAGCACTGACCATCTAAACATATTTTTCTTAAACTTAAAAGTGTGTATAATATTCACCCAGGCAAATGAACAACTCTGAAAATCAGTATTTTTGAGGCGAATCGTAGAAGATTTTAAAATTATGATGTACAGGAAGTGGCATGACAGAAGATGCGCTGCTCTGTGGATGATCAGTCTGTAAGAACTGTTTTCAGTCCAATGCTGATTTCAAACATCCCCTGCTGCTGGTGGGACAGGTAGCAGCTCATCTTCCTTCCTTCCTCCCTCGCTCCCTCCCTAAATGTAATCATGTATGTTGCTGCAAGGGATTGATGTTTCTGAGTTTATTTCTTACATACTTATTTAAACTCTATTGGGTGTGACAAATATTCAAATAATCATACAGATATATACTCAATACTAAACCTGTAGGTACGCACAGGAGAAGTAAAGGCGCACAGTTCTAAGAGTATAAAACAACAAAGGTGACTCTGGGGATACAGGAAAGGCCTTCGGGAAAATGATGCCTGAGCTACGTTCTGAAGTATGGAAAGGGGTAAGGGAAAGGGAGTGGGCCTTCCAGGCTGGTGAACATTGGGTGACAGAGGAAAGCACGTGACTTCAAGATGTCACATGTGAATGTGATTTAGAGATGGAGAAGGGGAGGAGAGAAATTATGTGCAATCGTTTGGAGCTGCTCGCAAGGCCCAAATATGGTTTCTTGTTTCTCACTGAGCAAATCGATTCCTTCCCCCGCAGTTTTATTGAAATATGATTGACATGTAACATCGTATTAATGTGTATAACACAATGATTTGATACATGTGTTTATGGTAAAATAACTACCACAATAAGTTTACTTAACATCTAGCACCTCACATAGTTACAATTTTTTTTTCCTGTGGTCAGAACTTCTAAGATCTAGCATCTTAGACACTTTCAAATATACAATATAGTATTGTTAACTGCAGTCACCATGTTATGCATTAGATCCCCAGAACTTACTAATCTTATAATTGGAAGTGGGTATATTTACTCTACCTGAACCCATTTTCCCCACCCTCCACCCCCTACCTCTGGCAACCACCAACCGGTTCTGTTTCTACGAGTTTGTTTTGCTCTTAGATTCCACATATTAAGTGAGATCATACAGTATTTATCTTTGTGTGACTTATTTTACTTACCATAATACCCTCAAGGTCCAACCATGTTTTTACAAATGGTAGACTTTCCTTATATTTTATGGATAAATAATATTCCAATATGTATATATATATATCACATTTTCTTTATCTATTTACCCATAAGTGGACACTTAGGTTGTTTCCATATGTTAGCTACGGTAAATAATGCGGAATGAACATGGGATGCAGGTATCTCAGGGAGGTAGTGATTTCATTTCCTTCAGATATACACCCAAACATAGGTTTTCTGGATCATATGGTTCTAGTTTTAATTTTTGAAGGAACTTCCATGCTGTTTCCCATAGTGGCTGCACCAATATATATTTCTACCAACAGTGCCCAAGAGTTCCCTTTTCTTCATATTCTCGCCTACACTTTTCTCTTTTTGATGACAGCCATCCTAACAGGGGTGAGGTGACAAGGCAAATCTTTTCTTGGACAAATTCTGTGAAGCGTATTTTAGATAATTTATGAAATTCATACCATGTAACTAATGTGGGACATATTGATGGTTCATAAATGGTACGTAATATTTTATTTCAGGCATATACCTGAACTGATAATTCACTTCCTAGACTTCTTAGTATTTTCCTGCCTTAAATCTTCTGTTCCAGTGACATCATGAAAACTTCAGCATGATTTCTGTTTTTTAATAAAGGCTGCCTACTCTCGTTTTCCCTGTAAAGCTATGGTTCCCAATCAGGGTTGGCTGTGCCCTCCTGGGAGACACTTGGCAGTATCTGGACACAAGATGGTTGCTACAGCTGGGAGCGGGTGCTAATGGTATCTAGTGGGAATAGGTCAGGGATGCTGGCAAACATCCCAAAACGCACAGGAGTGACCATACAACAAAGAATTATCTTGTCCAAAATGTCAATAGTGCAAAGGTTGAGACACTGCTCTAAAATGTTTTAAAAATTAAAAGCATTTTTCATGGTCTTTTGTGTAGGTATTTGTATATTTCCCACATAGAAAACAATGGGGCAGGACAGATTTCAGGATATAAGGAATGGCAAATGCGTTCAGTCTTGCGAGGGTTACATTTGGAATGCCCATTAAATAAATCCAGATATACTATAAAGCAGGCCTTGAGTGAAAATTTAAATTTGGGAGTTTTTATCGTGCACAGACATTGAATCCATGGGTGTGGACGAGATGACCTAACGTGAAGAGCACGAGTAAAAGAAGAAAAGAGACGATGCATGACTGTTCAGGAGCCCCCGTTTCATGACTGGATAAAGCAGTGTGAGCCTACCAAAGAAAATTAGTGAGAACAGACATATCGAAAGAAATAAGAGAAAAATAAGAGGAGCGTGATGTCACGGAAACCGACGTAAGAGACTGTGTCAAGAAAGAAAAACTGATTTACAGTGCCAAACACATCTGAGAGGAGAAGCAAGGAAAGGACAGAGAAGTCCATTTTATTAAGAGACTCAGAGGTCACAAATGACCTTTGAGGAGAGCTGTCTTGGTTGAATGATGGAGGGAAAAGCCAGGTTGGAGTGGCCAGGATTAAGAGGCAGTGTGGCTCTAGAGACAACTCTTCTAAAATCTTTATTGTAAAGGGAAGCAGAGGTTGCAGAGGCACATGTGTGAATCAAGATTAATATGGGACAGACTCGAGTGTGTTTAAAGGTTGATGGCAATAATTTGGTTAGAAGCTTGCAGTGCAATATACGGGGGGAGAAAAGGAAAAATTTCTATTGGGACGTTTCTCTGAGGGCATAAGGGGATAGGATCCAAAGGAGAGAGAGTCTGGCCTCAGAGCTGAGGGAAATCACCTTTACTGTAACAGAGAAGAATTAATACATACCCTTAGTGACTGTTTTGCATAGAATGGATACAAGGTTTGGTGGCATATTCTTGTAGCAATGAGTATGTATTCCACCAAAAAAGCAGAATGGGAAAGGCCCAATAATACTATCTGCTGTGATCTGAATGTTTGTGTTACCCCAAATTCATATGTTGAAACCCTAACCCCCAAGGTGATGGCAGTATGGAAGTGATTAGATTTGAGGGTGCCGTCCTCACAAATGGAATTAGTCACCTTACACAAACAGACCCAGGCAGGCTCCCTTCTGTTGGGCGAGGATACAGTGAAAAGGTAGCTGTCCAGGAAACTCGCTCTCACCAGACGCCAAACTGGCCAGCACTTGAGCCTTGTGTTTCCCAGACTCCAGAACTGTGAGAAATAAATCGTTGTTGTCTATAAGCTATTCCAGCAGCCCGAATGGACTAAGACACTTTTTCAGTTGTTCCAAACCAACCGAGTCAGGAATTCCAGAAGCCAGGCATAGGAAACGGCCGGCACTGGCCCTAATCAGCTGCCCATGCTCTTCCCTTCACCGGAAGTATTCTGCCTACTCCATGTCCTCTGGAAACCATTCCCTGCAGCCACAGGTGGGAGGACGTGCTCCCTCCTCCATGCCCAGTGGCTCTCCCCACAGTGCACAGTGATGCTTAATTCCTTCTCCAGACTGGGAGCTGCCCCCGGGTGTGGTCCTGTCACGTGTAGAACACCGGTGCCCAGTGCCCGTTTCTCGGGAGATGACTGAAAAGTGCTCACTCAGGAAAGGAGCTTTACTTTTTCTTGTGAATGTCTCCCCAGGGGGTAGTTATCTTGTGTTGGCAAAATGGTGCTCTCTAAAATTATCCCTTGAACTATCGATTCATATTTATATCCACATGTACTTGTACCTCTGAGAATAACCCTTTCGAATACAGGTTTCTCTGTTCGAAGCCGCTTCACTGAACAGATGGGTTAATCCTGAGTTAATTAGAAAATCCAGTTAAACGGAAATTCTGCTAACTGGAAGGCTTCATTTTATAAACAAGTTAATTAACTGGGTAATTATCGAATCTCTTTCTTCTCAGACTGTGACCTCATTGAAGGTACATTTTTCCCTTAATTTTTCTCTTTCAATTAAATACAAAGTGCATTTGTCAAAATGCTTACTGAAAGAAATAACCATACTTGGCTCAAAGTACAACTGGGGATAACATGGGCTAGAAACACGAGAATACATAGAATCAGGTTTCTGATTTTAGGTATGTATTTCCCACTTTCACCTCCAATGTATATAACAAGGTCAAATCAAACACAACCTTAGAAGAGCAGCTAGCACATAAATAAGAAATAAAACAATGGGAGAATTCGTCCTCTTTTCCCTTTACTTTTTAAAGTACACATCAGTGTTTTAAGTGAATACTGGCAGTCCAAAAGATGAAGAATTCAACCCATAAGTGGACTCTAGAATCCTACATAAGAGAAAGTGGTAGCTTGCATAGAATTATAAAATAAACTGAACAATAATAAATGACAATTCAGTTCCAAAAGAAAGGTCAGAGAAAGACAGATGCCACATGATTTCGCTTATATGTGGAATTAAAAAATAAAATCCAAACAGAACAAAAACAGACTCATACCAACAAAGAACAAATTGATGGTTGCCAGAAGGGAGAGGGTGGAGGGATGCGTGAAAAAGGGGTGACGAGTTTGCATGGGGACAAATGATTACTAGACAGTGTGGTGAGCACACTGTAAGATATATAAATGTCGAATCACTATGTTTTACACACATAATATTATATAATATTGCATGCCAACTATATGTTAATAAACACACACACAAGAGTAAAAGGTCTACTATAAATTGAATCCTCCATTGTGGAATAGAAGAGGACGGCAAATTCAATTCCATGAAATTTATATAATGCTAACTATATTGCAACTTTTTTCATCAAATAAGAAAAAGTGACCCTTACTTTACGCTAGCTACGGTAGTTGAAAAAAGAAGATACCAAACAGCAATGCAGAGCAGTTATACTATTAACTGCAAAATTATGCAGTCAAGTTAATAAGAATAAACTCATTTAGCAATACTGAGTAAGTTAAAAGGCTCAACTCTCAGGTGAAGTCCTGAGGGTACCCTAGAGCATTCCAGAAAGTCTTCATGCACAAAACAAACTGGAGGTTGACTATATGTGGTTGCTTCAGTTTCCCCAGTTCACCATTTGTCAAATGACAAATGAAGCTGAATTGTTACTGTTGAGTATTTCTTTTCATGTGAGCCCATTAAATCAGTATTTACTTTGATTTATTTGTACTATTCTTTTCAGTTTAAATGTTTCTGTTTGAAAATGAATTTTACTAAGTACTTTTTATTCAGCGGCACCCTGAAACTGTAAAATATGCCGGTTTTTCCCTGCCTTATATCCTCTCTTTCACCGTTCTCGTCTAAGAATTATACTTTTAAGTTTGCCTGTACAAATTGAAAGCCACCTTGAACAAAACAATGGGGCTGTGTGCACCCTCTGATGTGGCTTTAACCTAGCTCTCTTCCTGAAGCCAGGAAAGATAAAGGCTAGTTGCCTGGAGCCCATTGGGAATATGAATCACAGGCAGATAGTGCAGGTACCTGCCTTTGTGAATAGGGAAAGTATCCCAGGAAAATGTCTATTTCCCATCAGCACTTCTTCTCACACGTGCTGTTGTGACTGCCATTCAAGTCGGTGTGTTCTCAATGTGAATGTCATACACTCCATATACTCCTGGTTGCTTTCTCTATTGGTTACCTACCAGGGGCAATGCCTGATCTCTGACTTAGCATTCAACTGTCCATAATGTGGGCCTGATGTTTTCATTTCTGTATTTTTGCCGAACTATTGTCCAACTTTCTCCAACATGCCCTACCTTCTCCCCACTCGGTCACCTTTGCCTGTGCTTGTTCTGATGGGATTCATTTTGTCCATATTCGCTTAGTTTACCTTTGTCTCTTGAAAGAACCCATATTCCATAAAACCTTTGCAGGCATCCCAATCACAATTGGTTTCTGTCTCCTCTGAGATTTTTTGGGGTCCCTTATCACAAATGGCTTGGCATTACATCTCTTTGTGATGATTTAATATTACTGATATTTAGAGGATGAGTATAGGATCATTCATCCTCCCTTTCATTCAACAAAATTTTTCATTTATCTATTAAAAATCTATCAGGAGGTTTTTGCTGGGCTAGACACTGAGGATACAGTGGTAAACAAAGGCAGACTCATTCTCAGACTTCTAAATCATTACAAGTTAAAGAGGGAGCAGACATTCTGTGAACTGCAAAAGCCACAGGACCTCAGGCACAAGTGCTAGGCCTTTGTGGACAGCGTCGTTCTAAACAGCTTCTGTTCTAACCATGGCATTAGGGAAAGGGGGAGATTCGGGTGGGCTAGATGCACAGGATGCATTGGAACAAATCAAAAGTCCTATGGTAGGAACACAAGGAGCCATGTGTTCGGGGGGAGGGGGCAGCTAGACATTTTGACTGGAGCTGATCTGAAGCTTCTAGTCTCTGGGATGCACGGTCAGGGAAATCATGCTAAGTAAGGAACTTCATACTGATTACATTCAATGGCATATGTTGACTTATATCCATCACACCCACAGACACCACACTACTCAAGAGGGCACTCAGCTGGCTGGGGCTTCAATTTTTCATACTAGAGTCCCAGGAAGGCTAAAGCAACTCCATAAAGAATAATGGAAGGATAAGTATTTACCTATGAGCTTTCTAATTATTTAGGCCTTTATTTTTATTATTATTTTTTTAAGCACACTTGATTGGCTTTAAAGCAAAAAGGCACTACTGTGTGTTCATTTTTGCACAACCAGCCCCATGACTGGCTGACCCAGAGTCCTGGTCTATTGGCAGAGAGGCTCAGGATACAACCACCCCTCTTGAATCCCTCATTTTTCATCCTTAATCTTAAAGTAATAGAAAATGACAGGTAACTATATAATATATCCGTATAAGAATTCTACGATAATAGGAGTTCATACATTCACATTTGAAGTCAACACTGGAGTTTTTGAGATATATTTTTATGCTTAATGTTGGAATAAATAAAATATGCATTATAAGAGTCAGTTGGAAATACCATGTTAAACCTTCAGGGCTAGAACAAAATCAAGTAACAAATGGCCAAATCAATAGGAAAATGTCCCCTCTATCAACAACGCTGATAAGAAACTCAAACATGAAATGAATACTGAAGAGATTAATTTCATGTACCAATTATCCTTCCTTGGGCATATGGAACAAGTGGTCAACAGGCACATTTGAGTCAACTGATACAAACGGAAGAATTTCCATCAGAGAAAGATCCAGAAGGTAGACAGTATACTTGCGATGTTAAATTCCACAGGGGTGGTTTTGACAATGGGATAGAGAGCCAATGGGTGACAGCTGATTGGGGCTGGTTAGTCAGATCAGAAAATGTCTAGTGATATGCATGGGATATTTTATCTCTGGGTTCTGGGCCTTTTCAGGAGAGTTATATGAGTTAGGACAGGAATCATCAAAGGATAGAGGGATCTGGAGCTTTGTGGTAGGAATTTTTCATAATAATATTTCAACTAGTTATAGGTGAAGCAGCTCTTTTTCTTTACCACCAGAAAGAGACTGTAAATAAATAACTATAATAATATTTCAAACACAACTTAGATCCTTTCTATTCTTAGTACGTCCCTGCCTAATCCCAACCCTGACAGTGATTATTTAAAGGAAATAGTCATTGCATGGAACTAATAAGAAGGATTACAATGTTTTTTCACAGTGTAGGAATACATGCATTATTTTCCTCATCTGTAAACAAAAGCGATGATTTATAAATGAACACTCCACTTGTAAAGCCTGTGGCTTTTACAATAAATGGGAAGAACATATCTCATTTACATGTGTCACTCTGGCTACTGCGCTGATCAGCTGGGGAGTTATTGCAGCATCTTTACAATGAATGGGCCAGGAGTGGGGTTGGTGGCGAAACAATTGAGTTCAGGGCATAGACTGAGGGTAAAGCCTTTGCTGATTGGTTGGATTTGGGAAGTGGGGGGCAGGAAGAAGAGTCAAAGGTGAAGCTCAGATTTTTGGCCAGAGCACAGAGACAAATGGAGCTGACATTTGCTCAGATGGAGAAAACTGCAGGAGGGACTCTTGGTTCTGATGAATAGTTTGGTGTTGAACACACAGAGTTTGAGACACCTGTGCAGACAGTGAGGGCTGTGAAGAGGCAGTTAGGTGTAGGGTCTAAGGCCCCACAGAGAGGACACAACTAGAGATGTGTTTGTGAGTCGAGAGCAGATGGATGGGACATAGGACCACGGGCCTGCTGTCTTCTCCGCCACATTCTGCTCTCTGGGGGGATTTGAAGCGCCAGGAAAACCACACTTAACCAGAACTGGTGTGCTTCTGAGCAAGTACAATGGAAGGAGAGAGGAGCAAGACATTGAGGATGATCACCAGGGGGTCATTATGAGGCTAGAACGTGGAAGTGAACCTGGGCGGGAGGGAGGTGAGCGTATGAGTGAAGGAAGTGTAGGGGAAGTGTCTTTTTGTTATGTTTCATTTAGGGAACTGGAGAGGAAGAGCAGCGAGATTATGGAGTGGTGGGAGTCAATGTTGATGTCCAGTGCCGACCTTGGAAATGAGTCGCCATGAGGTGTTGAAGCAACACGTCAGTGGAGGAGAGAGAGTAGGTCCAATAATTAAGAGATACCTATATTGATAGAATGGTTGATGTAGGTATGAAAGCCCTGAAGAACAGGACCAGAGAACTACCAGAGCATGTGGAAGCCATCAAGGCACTGAACTCTGTGAAGACGAAGAGGCAATGGGCCAAGGGTCTGTAAATATCCGGAATGAGAAAGGTAGATGATGACAAAATAAGCGTGGACGCTGGGGCAGTGGGTTGAGGGAGGATTGAGGGAATTGCTTATTTATTAAATATATACACAATGGAAAAACACGGTTTCGGAACCACTTCAAAAATGTAAATTGTATGTGTTTTTTCTCTAATGATTAATATTATGAGAGGTACGGTCAGTACATTAAGCACGTTAATCAGATTTTTCTTTAAGCAACTTACATGGTCTTTGCCATGAAAATCATCCTAGCTGGGCTAATGTAGTAAGACACTCCTGTAAATTAAATTCCATCACTTTCCTAACAACCACAGGCATTTCAAAAACCTAGGCAATTGGGCAAAGGATCTTAAGGGTGGTCAGAGGTTGCCTTTTGTTTTTCAGCATATGTCTTGGAATTGGAAGAGGTCGTTAGTTAAAAAGTATATATATATATATATATATATACACATATATATATCTCATCAGCCTGTCACATAGGATGCCTGGAGCCTGTTGGTGACCTGCCTTTACAGCCTGGGAAACCCCTATTCCATCCAAGTGTTTGTTTATATCTTATGACTGATCCTTATCTATAAATGGTTTTTAAGAAAAGAGTCAAAATTGTGACTTTTCTTTTAGCAGACTCGTATACAGCAATGTCACATGTAAAAACTGGCATTAGATATTTGCAATCAGAAAACTCTGTTGCAAAGCAATAGTAAAAGTCTTTCCGGGAGTGTATAAAAAAATACATCCACGTATTAAAAATGTTTTGAGAAACTACATTTACTTCAGCTATGATGCTACGGGAGATAATTCCGATGCTGCTGTGTCCGCTTCTGTGAACTGGCGGTTGATCCTCTGCGTGAAGAAAGTATTCCACATTCAAACACAATTAAGTTTACTTAATGACCTGTGACTATTTATTTCCTGCTTAGATGGAATCAGTATTAGTGATCCTGCTGAACCATCCCTTCAGTTTGTATGTTTTGGTTGAAGAGATTGCATGTGTCAAGGTTTAAACATCCCTGAAATGAGATATGTGTTTGTTTGCTTTAATATGGAACAATTATAAATTTAGGATGCTAGCAGGAAACAACTGCTTTCGGGTACTGGAAAACTACTGATTATATCTGTATTATATACCTCTAGATAGCTATATGATATGGATATACAATAGGTATAATCAGATATAATACATAGATATAATCATTATATTATATATGTGTATATAATCAGTAATATATATGTAACTATATAATTATATATAATCAGTGGTATATATATCTGTACATATATCAGTACATGTATATATACACATAAAGACAAATACACTAGGACATATCAGATATCCGCATATTTTAATTGTGTAACTTAGACGATGTGGATAAATACACTATGATTTATACTTGAGTAGTTTGAACAGAAGGATAGATGTTGTAACTATAAGTTGAATGAACAGAAATGCTGATAATCCTCCAGTGTAACATTTCTATATAGAAAAGAAACTTCAATGTCTACCATCTATTAATATTTCTCTATAAAAATATATCACAGCAATATATCCCATTTATGTAATTTCACCACTTTTGTATACACATGGATGAGTTATTAAGAGAAACATGGATATTAGAAAAGCATCTCAATGGAAATGAACTCTTAAAACAATATTTTAAATGATACTAAACATCGCTTTTTCAAAACACCTACTCATTTGTTATCTAGTAAACCAACGCAGAGGCAGTAATAGCTTAATTTAAAACAGTGATAACATATAATTCATAAAGATCAAAACCAAACTGTTTAAGGAGAGATTTGAGGAGAGGCACAAGCTTTTCTGGTGCAGCTTCTATCAAAATTATTTCCAGTGGTTACTTTATTCTGAGCCTCTATTGGAGATGAACTGAGAAAATACTGCTTAACCTCCTTCTTTGTCATGCATTTGTGTTTTCAGGGGACTAGATTACAAACATTAACACAATTTCAGAGCACTCACCTACTTTCACAATGTATATCAAATCACATTGTACACTTTCAATATATTACCATTTTATTTGTCAGTCATATCTTAGTAAAACTAGAAAAAATGTAAACATCTTGAGCTATATAAAAATGAATACCACAGCGTCTCTTTTGGCCCTCAAGATTGTTGGATGAATAAATTAATGAGTAAATTCATTCTCTGGAAAATTCAGGGAGAAACGTTGAACACACCCTATTTCTAACTCTATTTTGTTCTTCTGTTTTATTCCTTTAGATACGCATTACTGCAACACTTAATGAAAAGAACCCACTTTAATGTCACAAATTCTGCTATTTAATAGGTACTTTGGTCATTTTGTTTTCAGAACATCAAAGGAAACTTTAAAAATTATACTTAATACTTTAGAATGAGTTGGCACTGTGGGAAGAAATTTTTTTTCTTTAAAACTTCAATAGAAATAACATTTTGACATACAGTCCTCTAGTTATACTCGACTTAAACAGCAAGTGCAGATTCTTGCTTTGATTTCTAACAATATGCAGTTGGTAAATGGTACAATCTATAATTTTAGGCATCATGCCAAAAGCCAAAGGATTTACAAGTGGAGTCTTTATTTATAAATTAAGCCATTAGCAAGTTTAGTTTAGAGGGTTTTTTTCATGTCCCAATAGTTAATATTGTAACTGTTTGCAAAGGTTAACTTGCATCCTTTTGTATCTGGTAGAACCTGTTTCCAAGGTTCATTTGATAAGATGATTGGATAGTAAAGGAACATTGACTCCTCCTCTCAGTTTTCTACCCAACACAGCAAGTGGAAAAGCGAAGACTCAAGAGACAGAGCACCTGGTGTTGGAACGGAATTTCTAAGAAACCACATGGAGTTTTCTAGGCCTCCTACTCTGGATACATCCTACAGGGTCATGTGGTTCTTGGCTTATTTCTGAGCCCAGATCAAGAAGAATTGTCTTCAAATGAATCACAATAATATTAACAAGATTCTAAGCCAATACCCACAAAAAAATGCTGGTAGACAATCTGACAGGGAAACTCCATGGGGTATGTTGGCTAATCTTGAATTTCCAACAAATATAATAAGATTCCAAGAAACCTCAAGCCAAATTTCTAGCCCAGGCGTAGGAAATGTATTTTCTTATGCCTGCTCTTTTCCCTTGGCCCCAGGTTTCAATCTTCATTGGAAAGAGACAGTTTATAAATAAAGTCATTAAATAAAAATAAGTCATCCTGCCAGACAGTGTGTTACCATGTAGAACATGGTGCTTGGGGTTTTTGTGTGTGTTTGTTTTATTTTTTTCTCCTTTTAATATTCCAAACAAACAGCAGGGACAAATTTCTACCTATCACCCTGGCCACGAGTCTGTATCCATGTGGCAGAATACGGGGTCCACAAAGCAGCAAATGCTGCCGGGAGAGAGCCATGGTGGGGGAGCCGTGGTTAGGGGGCCAGCAGGGCACTCCTGGGGTGTCACACATAACTTGGAAAGTTTTCCAATCTGCAGAAGGTGAGCTGCAGGGAACCTGCCTGCAGGCTGGAAGATGGCAAGGCAGGCAGGGGGTAGACTGAAGACTGGAGGGCAAGGTTTCTCCTCCGTGGGAAATAAACACTCGCTCTGAATCTGTTTATTGAAACGACTATTTATTCAGTTGCTCGCGTGTCTCCTTTCATACAGTGGTTACGGATTCAATGTTTGAAAGCTGCTGGGAATGTTCTGTAACATCGGTGTTGAGGGAAATATTTCCTTCGTAGGCTAAGTACGTTTTATTTTCAGGAAACATGCTTTGAAGCACGGTAGTCCTGAGCCCGTTTCCTAATGAGCAGTTACGTCACCGAGTTTCGCTGAATTGTGATGCCCTCTCCGACACAGCAGGCCTGACAGCCAGGGGGGAGGAGGTTTAGGCTCCTTTCCCAATGGGAATAAAGCTGGTGCTCCCAGATGTGGAGGCATCACCTAAAAGGTTCACTTTCCTTTAGGTTCTCTCCTAACTTGTAATAAATAAAGCAGGCCCTTGGTAATTTGTCCAACTTTCTTTTCTAGAGAAAATGACCTTTGTCCTTTGAATGTCTTACTTGGTTATTAACAGATGACATTGGAAAAGTCCATTTTCCAGTCAACTGTTTGAAATGCAGACTACCTTTTTTCCCTTTTGGTATAAAATACGCTGTAAGTGAGCTTGTTTCCTAGGCCACGTCACAAAGCTTAATCCCAGGGATCAGCCATTGCTTCTAACATTTAGACTATTGCTATTACGGGGAAACACATTTGTAACTTTGTATGAAAGCTCCAGGAAAACATTGCCCCACTTGGGGATGGCCCTAAAAATAACAAAGTGTATCTCATGGAGGAGGGCAGATCTTCTAGGAAACATGACTTTATCAGCACCTACCATGTTTCCCCCAAAATAAGTCCTAACTGGAAAATAAGCCCTAGCGTGATTTTTCAGGACATCCCCTGAACATAAGCCCTTACGCGTCTTTTGTAGCAAAAATTAATATAAGACCCGGTCTTATTTTCGGGGAAACACGGTAGCTCTATAGAAGAAAAGGGATATCGCAGGTGGGATATTCTGCTTTGGAGGCTCCAGGCCAATTCTGGAAGTCAGAACCAGAACTTTCTTAGTGCTTGTGCCACAGATGGGTCATTCTTCCGTCAAGCATTCCTACAGCAGGAATCTCCTGTGCCATAAAAGATGTGTTTCTCCTCTTTTTACCAAAAGACATCAACTTTTCTAACTTCCCACCAATGAAATTTTCATTGTGGAAACCATCAGGATGGGGTTTTGGAGGAATATTATTAGTTTTAGAAAATGAATACCAAAGAACTATGCCTTCTATCACTTTGCAAAACTACGGGTATTGGCGTGTAATTATGAAGCAGTTTTAAGTGACTTTTACAAAACAAAAAACTATGCAGAGCAACGTGAATTAACTCTTATTGCACTTACTAACTGGCTTCCCGTATTCATCGAACCAGTTTGATTTCATGATAAATGCATTCACCTTTATGCAAACTTTAAATGGCACCCTTAAGTCTTTCCTAAGATTTTAATTAATCTTGAAGATTTAATACACTCTTGCACAACTCAATCAAAGGCTTATCTTTTTTCTAGCTCAGGGCTCCTTCACTAATTATCAGTAGGCATCGTATCTTACAAAATTTTGGACTTGTTTTTAAGGGACAATAATTGTGATTCATGTAAACTGACCACCATCAGATAACTCTTCCATACAGTAATGAATACATCTCAAAAGGAAAGAATAAAAAATGAGAAAAGGAAGGGACGTTTTCCAAAATTCAACTTTTTCTTTGTAGGTATTTTCTAGGATGTAAAAATGAGTTGTAATATTCCCAAGTATTTCTATAGTATTTCTGTAATACTTATCAGTAATTCGGGGGATATGGTAAAAAAGAAAGCATGATAATTATTCTAGAATATAAAACTGCATCTTGTACAGATGCCCCAATACCTGCCATACTGGTATGCTGATGGATGGTGAACTGATACAGGTAGTATCTGAGAGGGGACAGCTGCCTTCCCAGTCAGCCCCCAGGCCGTAGGGAGAGCCAAGCCATACATTCCCAGCAACTTTTGATGAGGGCCTGGTAAAAAAAGACACATTGAGCCAACGTATTTCCTTTCTAGAATTTGAAGTAAGAAATATAAAAACATTTGGCCCACTAGCAATGAAGGTTAAAACAAAGGTCCGTCTAATAGACGGAGTTCTGAGGGCCAAATATGGGGCACTATGAATACTGAACATGCGTTAGTTCGGATGGTATTAGCTGTAAATAACAGAAAAGACAACTGAGTCTGCCTTCACAAAAAAGGAAATGTATTGGTTCAAATAAATGAAAAGTATGGGTTTGGGTGTAGGCTTGATCGAGGGGCTCAGCAGTCAGCGAGATGCTGGCTTATCTCTGTCTTTCCAAAGCCTCTCCGCTTTGTCCAGACTCAGCCTAAGGCTGCCGGGCTCGTGATCCCAGATGGTTCCTGGTAGGACTGCCCATGGTCACAGGTATGTCCCTAAAGCAGCCTCAGTGGCCACGGGTTGTAACTATGGACAGATTAGCTTCTCTGAACCCAAACAGAAACCAGAGGCTGTTGAAAAGGAATGGGATGAGAGCAGCCTACAGGAAACGGGTTGCTGAGAAAGCAAGCAATGCATATCCATCACAGAATTTATGAGAATACAGAAACTATACGCAGAGTGATCCAGGTGGTTTGGGGATTAAAAGGGAAACAGCTCCAATATGTTAATGCAGCGCTTTGGGGTGAGCATCCATGAACTTGTGCCTTAAACCTGTCTCAGCAAGGTGCACACGTGTTACAGAAGGTACCTATGCATCTCGACTTTTTGGGTGGAGAATCAGTCAAGTCTGTTATACTCCTTTCATTCTCAAAAGCAGCACAGTTCTCTGGCAAATTATACAGTCATCTTACTGTTAGGACACCTACTTTGGAATTTCTATACATTTCCCCCTATCATTCATGCAAGAAATGTTAGCAGAGCCCATTGGATGCTACCACAGGAAACTAAGTCTTGAGGGAGGCACGTAAAGATGCAGGGTCATGGACAGTGTTCTGGGTGACCGACGGGGAGTCGGGTCCCTTGAGGTCTGGTGAGAAGTGACAGACCTTGGGTTTTCTTTGCTCATCTTTGGTTCTACCTTTCACCAGTTCTCAGCAAGAAAATGACATTGCTACTTAAATCCACCAGAGTTTGTTTTTACTGGACTTTTTCCCCCGCCCCCGTAGATTGTTTATAACCAAAACCCCTGACTTGTACAGTTTCCTGCAGTGAATGGGCCAAATTAAGACACAGTTGCTGATAGAGAATCTAGGGATGAGTTAGCCAAGAAGTATTTAGAAACCATAAATTTAGATTTATTTTTCCTGGAAAACATAAAATAGGCTTCCCTCTTTGATAAGCCACAGCACTTCCAAGGCCCACGTCACCAGCCTTCTCTCTTATCACCTGAACTGCTTTTCCCACACACCTGGGAGCCAAGACGCAGAGCTATACGCAAGGTGTGGCTCATGGACCAGCAGCATCAGCATCATCTTGGAGCTTGTGAGAAATGTAGAAACTCTGTCCTCGTGACAGACCCACTGAATAGAGTCCATCTTTTAACAAGACCACAGGTGATTCATATGCATATAACAGGTTGAGAAGTGCAGGACTAGAACACTCACTCTCCCAAACTAAATTTTCCTCCCACTCTTCCCTCTCCACCTATATTCATATTCATGGTCATCATGAGGTTGCGTCTCCAGCCAACCATTGTGTCATCCACCCCTTTTATTAAAAGTGCTCCTCTTGGCACAGATATTTACCCTGTAAATAACTTTTGGATTTAATTTTTATACCCATCTGTATCAGCCGTGCGATCGCGTCCCCACCTACCCTTCCAGCGGTTCTTATAGACTGCTCTCTTGGGGAACTGTGTCTTTCAACGTACTCCTTTTCACCTTGAATAATTTTCTCCAACACTTCTCCTGTGCACTCATGACTAAGATATCTGGTTTCTCCATGAAGAAAGCACTCTACAGTAAACGTACCAACAGAAATGAGTCATTTTTCTATTCTACTTAACTCATTGGTAAAAGAGAAGAATTCAAAACACTCTGTGACTCAGAATCATTATTTAAAAAATAGAAACTCTTTCCTGATGTACCCAATTCTAGGATCATCTGACGACTGACTCAAAAAGAATCAGTGGGAAAGAAAGAGGCAGAAGAGTTTTAAGAATGAATGTGTTGAAGTGAGCCTTCCTTCTAATGGATAAAATCCTATGACTCAATTCCTCTGGAATGTATACAGTTAAAAACAAGTGCATGCACACATTCCAGAAGTTAATGGCTTCTCTAGACTATGGACGAAAGCACACATTCTTAAGAATTTGTGGCAACTCTTTCAGCCATGTCACATGCCTTTGTTTAAATTGTCCATTTGCCTAAGAGAGCCTTGCGCCTTTATCATCTGATGTGAGCTTTTCTGTCCTGAAAGGATCAGTTTTAATCCCATTTCTTCCAAAAAGCATTGCTGAATTCCACTTGAAATTATTCATTTCATTCTTTGTACTTTCCTAGCCTTTTTGTGTGCATGCTACTATTGTATTCATTCATTCTCCCAAAAATATGTCTTTAGAGCATGTCGTATGTCAGGCATGGTGTTAGGTACTGCAGTCAGAACGGGCCGAGCTCAGGTCTGTTGCCCATTGTTATGAAGCTTAAAGTCTAGAAGAGGAGAAAGTGATGTAATCAGTCTGGAATGTGGGATTATAAATAAGTTTGAAAGAATCTGACCTGGTCTGGGATGGTTTCTCTGAGGAGATTCCCTTTGAATTGATCTGAAAGATAAGAAGGTGAGGAGCAGGTGCAACTCCAGATGCACAGCTCAGAGCAGCAAGGGCCACTGAGAGGATACCCCAGGCACTGGCTGAAGGCAGAGTGGCTAGAGGCGGTGGAGGAGAAAGGTGGAAGGTGCAGATGGAGAAGGAGGCAAGGGCCCAGCCAGAAGAGCCTAATACAGCACTTCTAAGTATCTGGATCTCTTTCCTAGGGCAATAAGAAGTTACTGATGAGTTTCAAGTAGGAGAAGTTTCCACCATCCATATAACAACTAGAACCTTTCCCGTTCTGTTATAAAATCCTTGAAGACAGAGGCTGCATCTTATTTATCCGGAATACACCAAAATGTCTATTGCCTACGACTGAAACTTGATAAATGGATTGATTTTTGAATAGTTGGAGAAAAAATAGAAAATATATAACTTGAATAAACTGTACACATGCATCAGACACTTTTTTCCTGGAAGCATAATTTTTAATTTTTAAATATTTCTTCGAGATATCAACTGGGCTATCAACTACTATTCCATTACAAATTTTCCTCTTCCGCTGCAGTAATAAACCCCCAAGTTTCAGCAGGAAGTTTACCATCTAAAATAAGAGACTGTCATTCGCAGTGTGTCTTGGAACTCTCTGCAGTCATGACTAACTCTGATCAATGAGAGAGTGAAAAGTGAAAGTGTTGCATGAAACTAATGGAAAGACTTATTAAAAGGGGAGGTGAGCCCTCCTACTTTTCTCATGAAAAGCAGATGAAATGCCTGGAGTTCTCACAGCCATTTTGTGACTGGAAGAAAGGAAACCATGAGCTAAGGAAATCATAGCAAAATGTTAGGGTCTGAATCTCTGATTGCTTTCTGGAGTTACCACACAAGCTTTGGATTGTCTATTTCAGACATCTTATATGTGAAATAAGAAATTTCAGATTCGTCTAAGAAACTGTAATTGGCACGGTTGTTCTTAGCAGCCGAAAGCAATTTCTAATGGAGACCTAACCTTTAATGTCAGGAGTGCTGCCTTATACACATTTGTATGGCTGATGGATATTTTAATGGAAGATGTTAATCTTTGAAACAAGAAGTTTTAACATGCACTCAACTAAAATATTGTCTACTTACTTTAGGCCTCTTTTTTGTTTTTTTCATTGAATATTTTTAATTTTATTTGTAATGAATAGGGAATTAATATTCCAGGAGAAAACTAACACATCTGGCTGCTACGTCTGTAAAGATAGTCTCTGGAGATGGTATCGCAAGCAGGTTTAGGGCTTCAGGAAACAGTTAATTAAAAAGGGACCGGGCATTTCAGAATGATGCCAGTTTCACAGACCTTCTGGGAATCCTCATCGTCTCCAAAATAAAACAACTCTACAGGGCAATTTACTGAGTCTTATCCGAAGTGGCATGGATATTTTAAATCACTTTTGGACAACACCAATGCAGAAGCTGTTCAGCATACAGCTGGCACTATCTAGAGATTCTAGAGCAGGACGGTCCAGGAAAAATACCATCTGGGTCGCTTATCATATGTCATTTAAAATGTCATGGTGACCACGTTAAAAAGGTAAAAAGAAAGAGGTGAAATTCACTTCACTAACACATTTTATTTAATACAAAATGAAATAAATATAAAAATACAAATGAGATAGTTTATATTCCTGTACTTGTAAGAAGTATTAACAAGGTCGTGTGCCCTTTACACTCCCGACACACTTCCATTAAAAGTTGTTGGTTTGTAAGTGTCTGAGAGCCACCCTGGAAGAGTGGCTGTCACTGGACAGTATAGCTCGTGACCTCTCCCGTCCGTCTCTCGATTCCACGATGTCATTACCTGCCCTTCTAACCAAGCTCTGTCTTCGTATTTTAACTTTCCCTCTTTTATTTTACTTCCCCCCATTATGCAATTGCTGCTACCATCGTGTTTCCCCGAAAATAAGACCTAGCCAGACCATCAGCTCTAATGCATATTTTGGAGCAAACATTAATATAAGATCCGGTGTTATTTTACTATAATATAAGACCAGGTCTTATATAAGACCTGTATAATAAATATAATATAATATAATATAATATAATATAATATAATATAGTATAATATAATATAGTATAATATAATACCTGGTCTTATTTTACTATAAGACCTGGTCTTATATAATATAATGTAAGACCGGGTCTTATATTAAGTTTTGCTCCAAAGATGCATTAGAGCTGATTGTCTGGCTAGGTCATATTTTTGGGGAAATAGGGTACTTTTCAGAATTTTCCAGATCCCAGTAAAATCTTGCTCTGATATTTTGATTACTGAACAAATAAATATTCAGTTAAGACACTTGTTCAGGGATGAGTGAAGGTAACACTTAATCTTCCATGAAAGACTTTTTCACTCTGAAAACAGTTTCTCTTTCCCCACTTGTACCTTCTAATCTCCACATTGAAGGAGCTCCCTCTAGTCCAACTCCTACACACCTCAGATTGACACTTTTCCATCCAGTTCTATGGCTCCTGCAACAGTTCAGGCTCTCGCCACCTCTGCTCAGGTCACCAGAGCAAAGACTAGTAACACAAAATTTGACATCCCTGAAAATCCTTCCATCATTTCTTACTGTCCAGGAGACATTATCTTTTTTGTGGGCTCTTTTTCCATGGGTCCTCCCTAAATTTCCAGCCTTACACAGGTCACGGACAATCTGTGGAACATCCTGCTTTATGCGCGTTTCTTGCCAGTCCCCAGCTGGCTCTTACCCACATCCTTTCGCCTGTGCTTTCCATCTACCTGAAATGCCCGTCCTGTGGGCCTGTGGACTGCTCTTCTGTGCCATCTCCATCCTAACCTGGCCACCAGGCAGAATTAACGCTGCCGTCCTTTGTGCATACTTCAATTCAGGCATTTCCCAGTTTTTTTCAATAAGTATGCTTTTTTTTTTTTTTAATGTCTGTCTCTTTATTAGTTAGTAAGAGTGTAAGGCCCATAAGATTACATCTTATTCATAAAGGTTAACACCATCCTTGGCACATGGTAGGTAATCAGTGAACGATTGTGGGATGGGTGGACAAATAAGTGAATAATGTGTCTTTCCAACATTTCTGTGACCCCCCCCCACACACACACACATACAACCTTTCTGCTCTGGTTTAAATGGTCATTCCATCTGCATCCCCCTCCTGCTCAGGTCACATTCTTTTTTATATAGACAGGAAGTGGTAAACTAAATGAGATTCAGACTCTATTAAGTTCCAGAATGAATCCATAGACACAGACAACGAAGAAGATTTTCTCTCTACTATGGCAGTGGTTGACTTGTGGGATTTTAGGCAATGTTATCGAAAAAGCTAAGCTGGTTTGCCTTCTTTAAACTAGTTTCTAGTTAGCAGAAATACAACCACAAGAAGAGGAAGTACTTCTGTTTAATTAACAAATACAATAAAAATGATGACAAGTCCCAAATCTTAATAAAACTGTTTTTCCTAGCATAGAGAAATCTGTGATTCCTTCCCCCTTCTCCTCAGGTTGCAGATCATTTAAATAGTAGAGGAAATTTTTCAAAGAAAATGTCACTTTTAAATTGCTATAATAGATACTGTTCCTTAATTTTTACTGTAATTTCTATTTTAATGAAAGTAGACAATGGTCCATACCAACAAAGCAGAGAGCTATGTGAGTTAATAGTCTTTCCCTTCATTTCATTTCCATTTCATTCCTTCCTCCTTGGTTCCCTACCTCCTTCTTCCCTGCCTCCTCTCTATTATGCAGAATGCAGAAAACAAAAGGAAAAACTGAATTCTACTTTCGTTTTTTCCATACTACAGAACAGTAGAGTGTTAAATATATTGCATTTAATGAAGAAAAAAAAGAAAAATATTAAAAGGATACTTATCTTGATCCTTTTGATTTAACTTAAGACTTACATCATGTAAATTCAAGGACTCACTTGCCAGAGGGAATGGCTCTGGGCTTGCTGATTGAAATTCTACAACTCCAGTCTACCAGCCTTTCTGATGAACCATTTCCAAGAAACATCACCCTCAATTTCCAGTTTTGATTTCTTAAAATGCACTGAAAACTAAAATCACCAATGAATCTGTCAGTTTGTACAACTGCCTCGTCCGTACCTAAAGTGATAGTTTTGTTGGTTCTTGGCCACTTGTCTTTCTGAAACCTTTAATTTGGCTTTAATGGAAATGATTTCTTTCTGTGTCTACACATTTGAAAATGTACTTAGTCTTAAATCAGACCATGCTATTACAATAACAAGTATGTCTTGCATAAACGTATTTGGAAATGGACAGCTGACTCCCACACAACGTGTGCGGGAATACGATGGACGAAAGATGGTGGCCTACTTGCTCTAATTCTTTGCCCATCAGCCATGGGTATCACTCCCTATGTTTTATAAAGGGAATGGTGAGTGTCTATTAATCTGTAAGTCTGGTTGTAGGGGACGGCAGTTAAATGAGTTCTTAAGAGTTTAATAAAATTTTTGCTATATATCTAAGTAACTGACAAAAGCAATTAAGAAGAAAATATTTGTTAAGGCAGATATTTTAAATGTGTTAATTATTTGTTATTGTTCTTATTTTTCAAGGAATCTAATATCAAAAGCAAGAAAGAAAACTTAATCACTCTTTTAAATCTTTCTGTAGTTTATGTAGCTACATGCTAAAATTGTTTACCTTTTTCCTTTCTGCTTATCTTCAAACACATATCTGTTTGCTGACGTTACTTTTATGCACCAGGGCTTCCTTGGGATTTAAATGTCAAAGCACAGCTATATGCCACACCAAACACAAATACAGTTTTCTTTTGTCTTAATGCATGCAATACATCAAAGAAGAATAAGGCTGCTGTTGAATCTTAAAACGGTTAATTTAACGTTTTTCTTTTCCTTTTTCTCCTAGGAGAGTTAACTCCTCTGGCATTTCACTACTGTGTTTTCTTTTTGAAAAATAAGTTTTGTCACCCTAGTACTCTATTTGTACTTAAAAATAAAATCACGTTGAAATCACTTCAGAGAGACAACCGACCTGAACATGGGTTCACCTGGGGTGTGTGACACTTTTGGGTCACTGAGCTTATGTTTTTGTGCTAGACAGATGACTAAGGCTTAAATATTTAAGTATGAACAAGAAACTCTTCTCTGGGTCCCTTCTAAAAGAAACCAAATGGCTCTGGCAATGGAATTACCGTGTTTCCCAGAAAATAAGACCTAGCCAGACCATTGGCTCTAATACGTCTTTTGGAGCCAAAATTAATATCAGACCTGGTATTATATTATACTATATTATACCCGGTCTTACATTATAATATAGTAAGCCCATGTCTTATATTAATTTTTGCTTCAAAAGACGCATTAGAGCTGATTGTCTGGCTGGGTCTTATTTTCGGGGAAACACGGTATTGACTGAATATTATCGTATCTAAATGTGTGTGTTCAAATATTTTTTTTTTCTGCTGTGGAGGATTCAAAGTGGGAGCTTATGAGCAAATCAAGATCAATTTTAGAAAATAATGTTACATGTATTCGTCATCTAAGTTAGGACTATAAATTTTAAACATTCTCTTATAGAAACTCACAACCTCCTGAACTAATATTAATCTACTTATTTGTTGTAACTACTCTGTTGTTACTTTTCCAACAGAGTCAGCTTAGTTTTGAAACATCTCACACTGTATCTATCTAACCCCCATTTAAAGGCTCTTAGGGGGGAAAAATCATATGCTTTTCTTTCAAGGAAAAAAATCGAACTGGGTCGATGTTCTTGAAAAGAAAGCACTGAATTAAAAACTAAAAACTGGGTCCATGCTTATGCACTTCCATCTGATCATATAATGAGGATTTAATTACTAACTCAGAAATAGGATGCAGTGGATTCAGTTTCTCAAGGGGTAATTTTGTGGCTGCGGTTAAGCCGAGATACATTTATTCTTCCTTTTCCCCTGGTTGTGCTACCCAGGATGTTTCCTGGGTTTGTTTCTTTGTATATTTACAAGGGAGGTGACAGGAATGCTAAAGAAGATTCTAATTCTAATGAACCACTTTCACTAGTGTTTCTACCAGACACCCATTCTAATGTGAACTTGCTCTGGCCTCTCAATTGCCATTTAGTCCCCAAGTTCCAATTTCTACAAGGCATTACTGCCATGTGGCTTCATGTATCCTAAAAACATGTGTCATCTTTTCTTTCAAAACCCTTAACGCACTTGGGAATTTGTTCCGTGTTCTAGTAACAACATGACATTGGTTGATTTTAGAAGTAGAAGATGGGAGAAGAACAGATGCTTTTGGCTCCAAGAAAAATAAAACTTGACTCACAGTGACGTAAATAAACAAGGATTACTTTTTTTTTCACATAGAAGGTGGTTGCTGACTGGTTCGCTGGAGCTCTGGTTTTCTGGACCACCCAGCTCCAGGCAGTGTCTGCATTTGAACAAGGATGCTGGAGGGGGAGGGGTGGCATCTGTATCAGAAAACAAAGCCTCCTCAAGAACACCACAGCCCACTTGGCTTATCTGGAATTAACCAGGACTGTGTCACCTGGCTACTCCTGCCTGTGACAAAGGAAAAATATCTGTCTGGCAACTAAGCTATGAGGTTGGTCTTAGGATTAATACGGAAATCACAACTAGCAAAGCAGACTTTACTACTACTCGCAAAATAGATACGTTTTTCCAAACCAGGCATGAACACCTAATTAAGCTCAAAATATTTGAACACCAGCTTTTTCATCCACATGGATGAGAACCACAGACAAGGGCCTGGGTGCACGAGTCTTGCTATCTTGTTTCAGCAACTTTCCACGTTTACAGATTCTGACCAGAACCTGCCAGGACCCTCCCAGGACTCCATCCAGCCTCCCAGTAGCCTTTCCCGACTCCCCTTTTCCCCCCACAACCTGTCCCTTCTCCCTCACTGCCTTTGAAATGCCCCCATGGTTCTGCTGTGGTTCTCCCTTAGAGGAGGAAGTGAATAAACTTTACTTTGGCTATCGGCGTGTTTTTGAAAGATTTTGGCTCACATTTTCACCCCAGGAAGGAGGTTTGAGAGAAGTGGGTTGAGAACAGGAGTTATAAAAAACACCAAAAGATGCCTGCCACGAGGACTCAACAACGTAAGGGTGCTAGGAGCAGATAATAGGTGGTCATTGGGAGAACAAAGAGGTTATCTGCTGGGTATCACACTGTTTGCAGAGAATGTTCTAGCAACGGAGAGTTTGATGAAGGTCCTCCTTCCTGAGAGCAGAATATTAATCAAAGGGTATAGCTAGAAGCTTCCTATGTTGGAAGATGCTTCTTGCCCACCACTCACCTTCTCCCCTTCCAGTTCTGTGGCTGTTTATGAAATACCGTCCAAGGAACCAGAGGCGCTCCATAGGTAAACATGGCAATTTTGTCAGACACAACATCTTATTGGGAATCTGCTGACATATGCTTGTTACATACACACATCCAGTTGCCTTCTTGACATTTCAGCTCATACATCCAATACACATTTCACCTCATGTCCACCACTGAATGTGTGATTTTTTTCCCCTTAACCTTCTGACCAATTTCTACCACTAGCCTTCCCTTCTGAGTGGACAGTAACTCTTTCCTTCCTGTTGTTTTTACCAAATCATTTGGGTTTATTCTTATTCCTCCTCTTCCTCTCATGCGCCGCATCTAATCCATCAAGAAACCCATTGACTCCATCTCCTAAATAGATAAAGACATGCAGAACTGAGCACATCTCACTACCTCTTGTGCCAGCACCCTGGTCTCAGACCACCAGCATCTCATCTGGATTATTGCACAGGCTCCCTCCTTCTACCTGTCCTCCTCCCACAGCCACAGTTATCCTTTTAAAAATGGAAGCCAGATCACGTCCTTGCTCTACTACGAAACCTGCAAGGGCTCTCTAGTTCCTGCAGGATAAAAGCCAAACCCTTACGATAACCTACAGGTCTCCAGGACCTGGCCTCTCGGACAGCTCTGGTCTCCTCTCCTGTGACGCTCCTCCTTGTCCTTCCAATGTGCCACCCTGGCCCCGTGCTGATCCTAGGTCATGCCAGGCAAACTCACTGCATTGACGGTTCCCTTTGCCTGTGATGCTCTTTCCCCAAATTGGCAAATTCTATTACCTCTTTCAGGTCTTGCACTATTATTACGGTTTCCGTGTGGTTAACTCTGACCAATCTACTTAAATGGCAATGCAATCTCTATCTCTTGGAATGCCATTCCTTCTTGATTTGCTCTGCTCTTTTCTTTTTTCCCCATAGCACGTATTCCTTCTAACTTACTATAATATTTGCTTATTTATTACATCTGTCTTTCTTCCTCTTCCTTCAGAATGTGAGCTTCACAAGTGTAAGGATCTTCGTCTCTGTTGCTCAATGATTCGTGCTCAGTGCCTAGAACAGTGCCTGGCACCACGGAAGCACTCAGAACTTACTACTGAATGGATAACTCAGTGGCTCGGCATGCCCACTCTTTCCTTGGTCCGACACTATGTTGAGAAAACGAGCCACGTGTAAATCCACACCCACACACAGAAATAAAACTAAGTTCAAATCATAGGGTATTCCGGTATGACACACAGCAAAACTCCTTTACAAGAAGCGTCCCAAACTATTTCCCTAAGTTCGACTCATCAAATCATTGCAGCTGTTCCTATTATCGCCAAACATTTTTTTTGTTTGTTTTTTAAATCACGCTGTTTTATGCTCTCATTTTTCCTTTTTTTTTTTTCGCAAAAAATAGTTTTCAAATCAATCATGTTGAAACTTGAAAGGAAGAAAGTAAGAAAGAGCCGGTGTAGGCTAATTTATGAAGAACGTAGGTATTTTGAAAATAAAATCATAGATATTGGGCAGTTGCAAAGTTTCAGTTAGTGAGGAGGGGAAAAAAATCAAACCGGAGGTGGGCTAGGGATATACCATTGAAGTGTAATCTGACGGGTCTCCACTATGTGAGGACAGGCTAAACCCCCTGGTACTTTCACCTGGACCGACAGAGATTAAGGGTGAAATCGTCAACAAGTTCCCCAATGGTGTGACTAAGGAGAATATAGCCCTGCGTCCTATTTACAAAAAATACAACACTTGACAGATTAATATTCTAAACTGGGAACATTTTAGGTACATAAAGGAATCTGCTATTTCACACATTGGTCATTAACGTACATAAGTCATCGCCTTCAAAAAATAAGTCAAACAGAAAACGTGTTCCCGGATGGACTTAGGAAATGTGTGGAGATGTGTCAGAGGTGACTACTTTCCCATAGCTACTCTTCTGCATTACCATCCTGGAAGATAGGAAAGATATCCCTTGTTCTGTCAGCTACTAAATGCTTGGCAACGTGGACAATGGGACTGACCCATTTTTGGCAAAAATAATATATTTTATTTATTCCTGTAGCTGACAAAAATTGAAATTTGCATTCCCTGTCGTGTATCTTCTCCTGTGTTGTTTTCCTAACCAGAAGTGCCATCTTTTACTCTCTTCATTTACCAAATCTCAAAGGAGTGATCCTTTGGGGCCAGTTTAACTCTTACTCTCTCTATGGGAGTAAAACATAAAAATCTCAACACCTCACCCGTACCTCATCAGTAGCAGACAATTTAAATATAATGCCCAAGAAACAAGCTGTTTGAATTGAAACAGCAACGTCACCATAAAATCCAGCCTGTTTGCAAAAGCTGAACGAACTACCTTGGGTACTATTGACAGAAACGACTGTATCATTAAAGCTGCTGACATGGAAAATGGGCAAGGTACTAAAATATATACATATACTGTATAACTATTCCTAAGAAGGAAAATCTTCCTGTATGGGAAACAATTACTAAATTTTATAGATTAACATCTCCTATTAGAACATACAATCTTAAAACATTCATTTCAGTTTTTCTGAGGATTGCTACCATTTGCTTTAGGCCGAAATAATAGCTATTACATTACTGAAGGTTCAAAAATTAGGGGTAAATTTCTATTAAAATAATTCATTGTTCTGTTTAAAGATAAACTCTTTAGGCTATCAGGATGAGTATTTGCATATACGAAATAAGAAAAAGCACTATGCTATGTCATCAAGTCTTATAAACATATTAAGGCTTAAAAATATTATACTCTGTAGCTGTCATAAACTGTAATTTACCATTCTTGTGAATACTATTTTATTAAGATTATACAGAACAAACTTACTTCATTATAGATAATTTTATATATTTTAAATATTCATTATGTCTTTAAATGGCTTCCCCAAGGATCTACTCTTAAATGAAATAAAGATATTAGGAGACTTAAGGTCTGTATTTTGTTGAGGGCAGACTAAGACTTATAGAACTTTCATCTTCCAAAATATAAAATTAATGAAATTAATGAAATAATGAAAAATAATTTCATTATTTTTCAGAATAAGAAAGCCCTATCATGAAAGACTTGAAAATCATTTTTAAAACCACCTAAATTCACCAGGTTAGTTTCCACTTATAGTTAGATATAGTTTGTTTATGGGCAAAATATGTGAAAATTAAATTTTTTCATACTGGGATGAAAGACAGTTTGTAGAAGTATATTAAGGTAGTGTATGTAATGCTGTCAGAATATTTCACATAAAAGTTGCACCCTTCCACTGTGTGAGAAGTCAATTCAGTTTTTATAAAAAGCTCCTTCCCAGATTTGCAAAAATGAATCAAGATGAGATTTTTGCCATATTTCAGTACGGGTATTTTATAAACAGAATCAATTAAATTAAATATTCTGTTTCAACAAATCCCCATACTACCCACCAACCTTTTTTTTTTTAATGTTTCTTGCTTTTCTTTTCTTCTCAGGAGGAGGCATTAGAGGGACAATATGCTGAGGATGAGTCCTGACCAAGATAAGGAGAGAAGGAACATCTCTGCTTGTCCACATAGGAAGCAAAACTATAATAAAAACACACTGAGTTCCTTTATAACTCAGCTGTTGCTGGCAAAAGCGCCTGCATAATGCTCACATTCACTGAGGGAGGTTGATGGACTGATGTGACATTACAGATTGTTTGATCATTTATACACGTATCCATATCCTGATAACCACGTTTCACTGCTAATATCACAAATACGCCACCATCGGCAGGGCAAATGGCTCCTCCAACCTCCCCCCTTATAGGGCGTGTGTGTGTCTGTTTCACTTGTCCCACAACGACACCACTGATTTGGGAAGTTCGGACACTGAGAAGGAAGAAAAGACTGTGTACCTGTCTATGATGGCGCACATGTCAATGCTGACGTTCGCGAAACTTCCCGGCCTCCGCTGCGCCACCGCGTATAAATTTACAAGTTGATCGTCCACTTGAATGAGCTGCATGCATCCTTGGAATGAAGGCTGAAGGACAGAGTGACTTGAGTTCTTCATCTGGTTCAGAAAACCTGTGCGAGAGAAGAAGAGGGAATGGTAAAGGCTGTGTATAGGAGGCTTCACTGAATCTCCTCTGGGCACGTCCCCTGTCCACAGCCATGGTAGCCAACGACTGTCTCGCTGTTCCTGGCAGATGCTGTGTGCAATGCAGAGGAAGGAAGTCTTAGGCGGAAGAGATATTATAGTATGTCAGGCAGAGAAGTGAGGGGTGAACCTAGACGAATGTTTGCCTCTGGGGGTCTAGCACCCCTCATACTTTCTCCCTTCTTTCTCCCTGTCACGTTTCTGTCCCGCTGCCAAAGGCTCACTGCCATATTCTGCAGCTGACCCTGTCTTCTGAGATTAGATCATAAAACTTTAGACCTTTCTCAACAATCCAACCACCTTCTTTTTATACTTTCAATATTACATCTATTTTTTTAATTCGCTAGAGGCCGGTTAACAACCAGAAACTAAACTTACTACTATCAATTAAGGTGAATCTCTTTTATGTATTAATGTCTTACTCAATCCAAAGAGATATTCGCGTTACAAATGATTTCTCCACGTATACAATCCGAAGTAACATTACAAAGTGTTACATTTAGATGCAAAGGTCAGTTTTTTCAGTGTTAATACATCAGTTAACACATCTAATACATCAGTGTTACAATTCTAATTCTAATACAGTTTTGTCCTTTCTTAAAATGTGTATCCATTTTTTTGGCACCCTTTGTAGTTTTGCACACCAAATTCACTTACCAGAGCAAATTTAAATGTTGCTAATGTGATTAAAAGTCTGAAGTGATTCACATGTATTTTAATCTAATATTATACCCACAGCAAAACATAATTTATACAGAATGGATTGAGACCAAGATGCACCATTAACTGAACAAAAATGAATTTTCAATAAAACTTAAAAAAAAAAACACCCCAAAACACCTGACTATTAAATGAATTTTAAAACTGTCCTATTCTGTTTGAGTAGTAATAGTTTAGGACAATAAAAACCTCCTTCTCTCTTTATTAACGGTTTTTAATAAAGTCTAATAATTATCATTTGAACCCCTTTCGAGGGTTAAGCACAGAGTTATTTAGTGTATCCTCTTCCATCAACAGTGTGCTGTGTAAAATAGGATTATACGTAATTTCTAGACTTAAAAATTAGTATACGACTCTATTTGAATGTCAAACATCTAGCTCATCTATGTATTTATTCTGAGTCACAATTTTTTTTCATTTGCATTGACTTAGTCCCCTCAGAAATTGCTGATCTTCGATAAGTCGTGTATTTAGACTAGCTGTATGCATACATATGATTTTCAATCTGCTTAATCAAGATAATATTGAATGGAGTTAATGTCTAAACTTAGCCGAGAGAAAACATCCAGCTGTAGCTTTGAAGACTATTCTTAACAAGATGATCATTTGGTTCTGTTTTTTGAATAGTTGGGAGTTCTAAATATCCATACTAGCTTTGAAATATTCCAAAATGAGTATATCTATTTGTGAGAACAAGGCTTTCTCTCAAGCAAGGCAGCTGCATAACAAGTAGCTCACTGTGGATGGGGTATAATTAAGTTCATAAAACACGACTTCATCAGTCACTCATAACAATGTTTCGGTTTGGCCCTAATGAATTTTGTACTTTGAAATCGTCAAGTCCTTTCATTTCCTACATGGGACATGCTCTAAGAGGAGATAATTATAGGACAAAGTACTGTGCATCCATTAAAAAGTTAGATTTTTTTCCTCTCCTGGAATTGTCTTTAATGTTTCTAACAGGGACTGCATTAATTCACATCCTTGTGGGGTCCCCTTCCATATGGAATTAGGGCTAATCTCTGTGGTCAGTAGAAAACTATGGAAGTGGTGGCAGGTTGTGACTTCCAAGACTAGTTTTCAACTTGGTCTCTGAGATCACTTACTTTGAAAAGTCAGCCATCATGCCTGGAGCAGTCTTATGGAAATAATAAATCATGATTTTAAGCTCTTACATTTTAGAGTGATTCGTTATATAATAATAAATAATTAATACTGAATTTGGTACTGGGAGAGAATTCTAACAAAATTCTAAAAATGTGGCAGTGACTTAGGGACTGGGACGTTCACATAAGTTGAACGGACCTTGAAAGGACTGTTAGTAGAAGCCTGATGGTTCTTGAGGAGGTTTGCAGTAATGGCTTAAAGGAAAGTGAGGGGAAAAAAAAAAATGTGACTGGAAATGGGATGAAACTGGATTCTGCCTATGTTGCGGTGGGAAGTTTAGCAAGACTGTGATAATATGAAAAGGAAAAAGTTGTACTTCAGGAACTGTGTAACCTAGCTAAGAACATTTCCAGACAGGGAAGTCTGACATTTTCTTTCTATTTATAGTAAAAAAGAGGGAAAAAGAGAAGAGAGGAAAGCTAAAGAAAAACTGTTAAATATGATGGAGGCAGGACTTGAAGAATTTGAAAATAAAATGTTTTCTCAATTTCAGTTTCTCCAATGGCGAACAATGCAAAAATTAAGATCACTTCCATGCAAAGATCAACTACTAGAAAAACATAATCTGAAGATGACAATGAGCTGTGACTATAAAATCCACATTAATGCTCCCAAAAAAGGTGTCTTAAAGAACCATTGAGTCAGACAAACAATCCTCTAGGCAGCTTGTTGGTGTACTGTACAGATGCTCTGAGTTATACAATAGGAAATCTAATAATCTTAAGGGCATTTCACCCTAGCATGTCAGCAGAAGCGCAATGTAACAACAACAACAACAATAAACAGTTCAGTGGAGTAAGCCTGAATACGATTCATAGGAAGTCTACAGATTCTTAAGAGAACTGTATTAGTGGAAGCACCACCAGCTTGGGCTGAAAGGGACAGAGACGGTGCAAAATGAAAAGATATCTTTAGACCCTAAACTTCTACAGGCAGGAAACTACACAGCTGTCCACACAGGCTACTTCTTATTTAAACAGGGAAGTATGAGTCAGAGTGATAGAACTGAGAACCCAGAGGGCACAGCCAAAAGCCATGGAGAATCATTTCTAGGACACAGTAGGACTGGGTTCTAATCAAGGAATCACCAACATGTGCCTGACTGAATTTTAGAACTGCTATGGACCGGTTACTTCTGTGTAACTCTCCTTTTTCCTCCTTTGAACCAGAGAGGCTAAACTGGTGACTCTAAGCCTAGCCCACCGTTGTACATTGGGGATGTGGGTGGCACAGAACTTGTTCACAAGTCTTCAGATGAGCCGCTACATGTACCTGTACCCAAACCTCTTGCTTTGCTCTCGGACTTCACCAGGAGCTTTCATGTCGGTATGAACTTGACTTAGATGATGAGTTACTGAATTTCGAGCTGGTGCTCTCGGGGGATGACACTTTAGCGGGACTTTGGAGGAGGCGAGAGTACTTTTCATGTGGAGGAGACATGACTCTTTGGGTCCCAGAGGGTGAACTCTGACAACCAGTCTCTAAATTAGCCATCAGTCTCCGCTGCGTACTATTCATAGCCTGTGTGGTCTCCTTGCACACTGAATTAGTGTCACCCTGTGTGACAGACTGAACCCTGCAGATGGGAGCGTGTGTATATGCCTTCCAAGGCTTAGTAATAAAGGCATTGGGGCTTGCCCTTGGTCCTGAATCACTGTCTGTGGGGAAGCCAGCCCGGGTGCCGAGAGGAAGCTCCAGTAGTCTGGCAGAGAGGCTTCTGTGTGGATACAGGAAGACCTACTACTCGCCGCCAGCAGCAATGGCTAACCATGGAGGAAGGCATGTTGAACAGGTCCTGGTGAAGCCTGCAGATGCCTGAGGCCCCAGGAAACGTGGAACCACAATCTTGTAAGACACTTCATGCCAGAACTCCCCAGCCAAGCTGCTCCTGAATTACCGATCCACAAAAAAGAAGGGATCATCAATTATCACTGTGCTAGGCCGCAGGTTTTGAGGTAGTTTAAGGCAACACTAGATGATAATTCAGATGATAACTAATTCCTGCCATCACCTTCTCAAATAGTTTTTAAAAATTTGAAACCAATTAACAAAAAAATTAGCCTGCAAAACAGAACGAATGGTAGGATGCTGACCATTCAATTGTACTGAGCAATGGGTGCAAGATATTGGGTTTCTGATACTGACATTCCTGGTGCCCCAATCCCCTTTGAAAGGGAGGAGAACGTATTATTTATTTTCTGTATTGTTCCCTTTCCGTGCAAACATAATGGCACTAAAAATACTTGTGCATAGCACCTGTGATGTTTTCAGTGGCTGCTCTAGAGCTCAGAAATTAACCTACTTAATAGATTCACAGCAGGATTGTTCAGAGATAGGAATTTGCGGCTGGGATTTTGAAGGTCAAAAATGCATAGGTATAAAATGGATAGACAGATAAACTTAATTAAAATTTGCTAATTTCATAGAAGGATTTATAGAATAAAGAGATGAACTTTCGCTTTGGCTTAGAGCTGTAGATTTCTTGTATCTACGAATTTGGAATAAAACAATGCAACATTCATACATGGGTTGTTGTTACTGGGCTCTGTGACTTGACAGTGTGTTATAACACTCACAGTGAATTGCAATCTTGTCCGTCTCGATTGCATCTCACCAGCAGTAAACTGGGAAGAATTCTTCCTTCCCTACAAGGTTATAATGATGTTACCTAACTGGCAAGTGTGAGATTTCCGTCTCAAGACTTAGCATATAAAAACTTCACCCCTGATTTGAAGTCCACTCAGTATTTTACTATTCTTGCTGATAAAAGAAACACATACAATTTCAAGGTTTTAAAATTTTAATTCAGAAATACATCAGTGAAAAACATGCTGATATTTCTTTTGACATTAGCACGCCGATCTAAATTGGTGTCAGTTATAATGCTAACATGACGGGACAGAAGAGCAAAATAATAGGCAATAGGGATGAAAATTTTACATGTCTAAACCACATGCATACAAGATTTCTCTATTGATACTGATTTTAAAGTTGGGAAGTTTGGGAGGTCAGAAAGCAGCTGGTGGAACGCTGCACGGATGCTAAACACCATTTAGTGCCTTCCTTTCAATATAATCTTGGAAGATGGTGCAAAGTGTCTCCTAACCTCTTCTGTTTACTCAAGCTTCCTGAATAACCCACCCTAACAGGAATTGGGGTGCTAGAGAGGGCTGGAAGTGAGCCCAGGGGTGGCCCGTACCTCCGCAATGAGAACAGCCATGCAGCTTTCCTACATAGCTTGGCTGTGAGATTAAGTACAACGCACGTTGATTGAGTAAATAAATACACTGAGGACAGTGGGACCAGGTTCTCACTGTCATGAAAGGAGGGTACAAATGGAAAGTGGGAAATCTTGAATGGATCCTGTGGGTTTGGAGTGTAATTTAATCAGTGTACACTTGTGGTTTTCCGTATATTTAGATAGATGTAGAAATAAATCTAGATGGAACTGTGTGTGTGCTCAACGTACAGACAGTTTCTACAATGCACTGAAGGCAGTCTGGGAGCAGCGTTACCCCCAGAAACAATGAGTTCCCTAATTAAGTGTTAAAGATGTCTATCCATGCATATTATATTTCAGCCACCCTGTTCTCTTGTCTATGCCTCAGGAAAACCAAGCCCTTTCTGTGTGGAATTTTCTTCTCCCTCGTATTTTTCATGGCTGACTTATTCTTCTGATGCAGGTCAGCTCAAATGTCACCATCCAAGTGGGGCCCTCCAAGACCACGCTATGAAAAAGTATCCTATCAATTTTTACATCCTAGTTCTTCAGCTACTTATTCCTTGTCATAGAATTTATTACAGTTTATATTTATATGGATTGGCTTAGTTACTTACATAAGTGTGTGTGTGTGTGTGTGTGTGTGTGTGTGTGCTTCCTCTTTTAGTATACTTCATTACTTTTAGTATGTTTCATATACTTTTAGTATATTTCATTACTTCAGAAATATTGTCATTTTTCCCTCTGAATTCTTCTTCTTCTTTTGTTTTAACATACCCATTGAGAAAAACTCACATACCATAACATTCACAACCCTACTTTTCTCTTAAAATAATCCATGGGATATATGGAAGATGTCCAAGATACAATAAGGTGTCTATTATAAAGTTTAGAAATAATTATTTTTAACTGACGTAAGCTGTCCTTTACAACATATTATATACCGGTTTCCAGTCAAAAATGGACCTTTCTGTATCTGTTAGGTGAATAATGAGGTGCATGAGTATGCTTGGATTTTTGCCTTGGAGTGAGGTGATGTTTAACCTGTGTCTTTACTTCCTTCAGGTCTTTGTTTCATCTGCCTCATCCGAGAGGCCTGCTCTGACCACCAGTTAAATAACACTCCCCACTCTTAGCTCTCTACCCTGCCTTGCTCAGTTCATTTTCTTCATAACATTTATCAGCATCTGATATATTGTATGTTTGTTTATAGGTTTTTTTTCCTTTTATAAGAATGTAAATTTCAAGAGACTTTGACTGCTGGCTCTTACTTAGTAGGTGCTCAACAACTGTCTGTTGAATAAACAAATAGACAAGGAAGGGTTTTGAGCAAGGAAATTACTTAACCAATTTGTGTTATGTTATTGTCTCTCTGGAGGAGATAAGAATAGGCTGATGGAGAGAAATCTCAGCAGGGCTTTTCTTAGAAAGAAGCTACTGATGAAGCTCCAAGTTCTTATCTAGACTATGTCAATGAAGCTGACAGAGAGGAAATATATAAAAGATATTTCATAGGAAGATATGAAAGAATTGGCTGATCGGAGTACTGCGCAGAGAGAGACACGACCAGAATGACTCGTAGATTTCTCGCGGAGCAACTATATGAATGCTTTTGTCTCTCCCAGTAGACGAGGCAAGAAGAGCATCAGGTCTTTGCGAAGTGGGATGAAAAAAGCAGGGGAAAGGGTGGTGGGTGATTCCGACAAGATCGAAGCTGTAGGTTTCAAGTCTAAAGCACCTGTGGGATATCCAAGGAAAAAAGTTCACCCTGCAGGTGAATATTAATGTCTGGACTTTAGGAAAGAGATCAGGATTTCGGTAAGATTTGTGAGTAGTTATGCTACGGAGTGGAAGAAATCGAGTAAAGCATAAATAAATGAATGGGATTATATCAAACTAAAAAACTTCGGCACATCAAAAGAAACCATCAACAAAACAAAAAAGGAGAAGATATTTGCAAACGATATATCTGATAAGGGGTTAATATCCAAAATATACAAAGAACTCACACAACTCAACAAAAAAACCAAAGAATCCAAATGAGTAAATAGGCAAAAGACGTGAAAAGACACTTCTCCCAAGAAGACATACAGTTGGTCAACAGATATATGAAAAGATGCTTAACTTCACTAGCTATTAGGGCAATGCAAATCAAAACCACAATGAGATGCCACCTCACACCTTTTAGAATGGCTGTCATCAAGAAGACAAGTAATTACAAGTGTTGGAGAGGTTGTGGAGAAAAAGGAACCCTCATACACTGCTGGTGGGAATGTAAATTGGTATACCCTGTATGAAAACAGCATGGAGACTATTAAAAAATTTAAGATTAGTTACCATATGACCCAGCAATCCCTCCTCTGGGTATTTACCCCCAAAATTTGAAAACATTTATTCATAAAGATATATATATATATATATTGTGTTTCCCAAAAAATTAGACCTAGCTGGACAATTAGCTCTAATGTGTCTTTTGGAACAAAAATTAATATAAGACCCGGTCTTATTTTACTATAAGACTGGGTCAATATAATATAATATAATATAATATAATATAATATAATATAATATAATATAATAAAATATAATACAATACCGGGTCTTATATTAATTTTTGCTCCAAAAGATGCATTATAGCTGATTGTCCAGCTCTAGGTCTTATTTTCAGGGAAACAGGATATATATATATATATATATATATATATATATATATATATATATATATATTTCCCTATGTTCATTTCAGCATTATTCACAGTGGCCAAGACATGGAAACAACTGAAGTATCCTTCAATAGATGATTGGACAAATAAAATGCAGTACATACATATAGTGGAATATTACTCCGCCATAAGAAAAGATTAAATACTGCTATTTATGACATGGATGAACATTGAGAATATCACGCTAAGGAAAATAAGTCAGATGGAAAAAATCAAGAGCCATATGATTTCACTCATATGTGGGATATAAAACTGAAAGCAACAAAACAAGACCGAGACACATGAGCACGCATACACACAGACAACAGTATGGTGGCTACCAGAGTTGGGGGTGGGGCTGGGTAGAAAAGAGGAAAGGGTGTCAAATATATGGTGACAGGAGATTTGACTTTGAGCGGTAATTTTTCCCCAGAACGCTGCACTATCTACTCTCAGTTATTTAAAAAATGATTTGATATGTATGAAAATATTTGCAAAATTTTTACGACATCTCAATTTTTATAATGTAAATTCTATGCAATGCAATTGTTAACAATATTTAATATTCAATAATATCACATTATAGAATATTAAGAAAAAGATAGAAATAATAATCTCTAGAGAATTCCATTTCTTATGATACGGTACTGTGAGGAGCATGAAACTTTCCCGTATCAAAACACCTAGAAATGGTAGATACAATGCAACACACATCCTTTAAATAATATATCTAAGCATCCAATAAGGTAGGAGCTTTCAGAGGCCAACAAAAATAGAAAAAAACCAAGGTTCAGTGTGCTGGATGATGCTGAACTATTAGTATTCAAAGGGTATCTGCTAATCTTTGTAATGCTGATTTTAAAGGCCAAGTGTAATTAGAAAGCGTGTGCTGAACTTGTGCAAGGAATAGGACCCCACTCCCACCCCACAACACACCACCACATAAAGCCTAAAATGCTAAAATCTCAGTTGAAGCAGATACTGGAGAAAAATTCACTAGTCAGCAAAGAGAGGTGACAAGGAAATTTGTCTCACTTTTCCTGGCCTATAGAAAGAAAAAATAAATTACTTCTTGAGAGTTCATAAGCCACAGTCTTGCTCAACAAAATTAAGGCTTTCAAATTTATACTGATGATAGGGTATAATCCCCAAGCCAAGAAATTAAAATGGGAAAAAAAAAAATGGTTCTAAGCTGCTATCTTTTGAAGGAAGTTTAAATCCTCTCTGGATTGACTCTGGAATTCTAGGATTCCTGAAGATAAAATCCTGAGAAATTTAAACTCACAATCCAAAAATACAAAACATAAGAAAACAAGCACAATGAACAAGATTGGGCGAAAATATCACACAAAAAAGTTTGGCCCCGATGAATTTCAAACAAATTTTAGGATTGTAAATATGGTAAAAACAATAAAAAATTATTTAAAGACATAAAAAGTGGAATCTAACATATAAGAAAGGAATAAGGTAATATTAAAACAACCAGTCAGATTTGATAAATAACTAAATAGGTCCTCCAGGAATGAAAATATAGTAGTTAAAAACTCATTAGTTGCCTTAAGCAGATGAGACAACGAAAGATAGATTGCATACCCAGAATGTAGTCCAGAAAAAAAGAAAAAAATGACTGAAAAAAAAAATTTTCTAAATGTAGAGGATGAAAATGAGGTTTAAATATATTTGAATAAAATTTCAGAAGGAGAGAAGGGAGAGAATGACGGAGAAGGAATTCAAAGAAAAGATGTCTGAGAGTTTTCCAGAACTGATTAAAAATACACATTCAGGGAGGATGGTAATTCCAAACAAAATTATATATATATATACACACACACACACACACACACACACACACACACATATATATATGTATATATATATATGTGTGTGTGTGTGTGTGTATATATGTGTATATATATATATATATATATATATATATATATATATATATATACAGAAACAGATAGTGTAACAGCAGATCACCAAGAAGCATAAAAGTAGCATGAGAGAAGGCAAAGGACTAACAAGGAGTGATACAAAAGCAGACAGGAAACTTCTTAACAAGGGAAAACAAACAAAAGGTGGAATGCAATGGAATAATACATTCAAAGTGCCAAAAGAAAATAAAATTCCAATCTAGAATTGTATATGAAGTAAATTATCAAAAAAGAAAGAAGGTGATGTTAAGACATTTTCAGAAAAAATAAAAACTGAAACAAGTTACCACCAACAGATGGCCATTAAAAACCATCAAAACCATCAAAATTAAAGGATGTGTGCCAAAGAGAAAGAAATTGAGTCCAGAAAGAGGAGAAACACAGGAAGACATAGTATGACAAAAAAAAGTAGCAAACATAAAAAAAACTAAAAATACACTGACTTCATAAATGTATATAAAAAAAGATAATATTGAAGTTAAAAGAGATAGATGTGATAGGAAGGACAAAAGTAGGGTATAGGATGGTAGGGGATGATCAGAGTTACATTACACTGAATTGTGCCTCCTCAAAATTCATATGCTAAAGCCTCAACGTCCAGAGTGACTGCATTTGGAGCCAGAGCCTTCAGAGAAGTAATTCAGGTAAAATGACGCCACAAGGGCGGACCTTAATCCCACAGGACTGGTGTCCTTATAAGAAAAGGAAGAGACCCAGAGATCTCTCTCTCCCCACGTGCCCAGCCATCGACAAGCTGGTAAGAGAGCCCTCACCCAAAACCAACCCTGGCAACTTGATCTTGGACTTCCAGACTCCAGAACTGTGAGAAAAAACGTCTTTGTTGCTCATGTCACACAGCCTGTGGCGATTGTTATGGCAGCCCGAGCAGACTAACATGCCAAGTTTCTTACACAGTTCAGGAGGAAGATCAAGATGGTAAGTTACTTTTTCCTTTTATACTCATGAAACATCATAAGGATGATTCCTAAAATAGGCAATATGAAGTATATATCATTTACATCCAATAGTGGAGGGACATATTTAAAACAATATTTGATCAAGTAAAAGGAAGGAGAAAAGGAAGAATAAAAGGAACACAGTAAAAGTAGAACTGGAAGCAAGCTAAGACGGTAGAATGGTATGCAAGTATAACAATAGTTAAAATGAATTTTAACAACACTGAACATCACACTGAAAGATGGATTGCTCCAATGGATTTCTTTTTTTAAAATATATCTAGCAATATACTATATCTATGAAACATGTCTGAAACACAGAAACCAAGAAAAGTTGCAATGAAAAGAATTAGAAAAGATAAGCAAGGCAAATACAGATTTTAAAAAGCTTGGTGTGAATATAATATTAATATACCAATGGTAGTGATATGTTCCAAAATATGGATATAATTTATAATATCGACATTAGTGTTACATGTGGAGAAGCATAGGCGCTGGAGTGACCGTGTCTGAGGTTAATCCTGTTTATTCTAGTTTACCAGTTGCATGTTTCACTAAATTACTTAAGAGTTGTGTGTCACAGTGTTTCCTCAACTCTAAAATAAAGAAAATAGGATCGATGTCATAGCGTCATTTGGGGAAGGTGCTGAATACCTATAAATTAGTAAGCATACAGTCTGACACACAGTAACACTCACTGTTACTGAGGACGATGAAGAGACAGAATACATTTTAAGATAAAAACAAAACACAACAAAGAAAAGGCATTAGGAAAAATAAGGTAGGTGAGTATATAACGACAAAGGTAAAATTCACTAGAAAGTTATAAATATTCTAAGTATGTCTGCACCTCGAAACAGAGTATTCAAACAGATAAAATATATTTTCGAAACATTAGCACTACTTCCTCGCAAAATCCTTCCCGATGATTGTCCCCTTACCCCAAATTCTAGATCCTTTCCCACACACAGTACTTCAGTGTATAATTTCATTAAAGCCTCCGATCGCATGAAGGTGTAATTCCTTCTCACTTCTCTCCTACCAAATGCCATCCACTTTCCCAGCCTTGGCTCCACCTTCTGTCTTCTCAGGACCAAGCTACAAACCCATGTAGAGTAAGCATCCAAAACGTGTGTTTGGCAGTTAGTAAGTAAATGTCTTTGAAAGAGGAAATTTAACAGGCACAACTTTTCATTTTATTTTTTCAAAAACAGACTAAACTTCCTAAACCTATGCAGGAAAACTCCACATATTATCATATGTTTTCCCACCCACACCTACTGTCCTCAACCCCAGTATTACAAAGACTGTCCTACGTGTGTACATTTCCGTGAAGATGACAGAAGCATCCGTCAGTTTCTCCTAAACATCGACAAATCACAAATACATAAGCAGTGGCACAGGGAATTTGATAAACCGACCATGGTCCTATTTTCTGTCTCTCAAAACTCACACAAACAACAAGATCGAGAAAAAGGTATACACTTCGCAATGTCCAAGAAATTGGAGAACGGTGAGGGAGGAGGGATTACAACCGTTTTAAAAGATACTGAAGTAGATGATGAGTGAAAACAGAGATGGTGCAAAAGCAAAAGCACTTACATACCTGTGGGGAGACATTCCTATGAGAAGTGAGTCCAGCTGCACAGCGAAGCCCTAGGGAGGCTCAGAATCCAGAGGTAAAACGTGTCACGAAAGGGGACAAGGGCAGGTGGCATCCTCCCCACTCCCTAAAAGGCTGCCAATCATACTTGGAGTCACTGAACCTGGGAGTCTCAGTTGGAGTCAGTCATTGGAGGGGAAGGTATGCGTGAAATTGAAGAGTGAAAGCAGAAAGATTGCTAGTGACACTGCAAACTGGACAGTGGGCTCCCCAGTTCCCTTCCAGAATATACTACTCTGGAGGAAGTAAACGGTCTCAAAAAAGACATGGGGTTGAAATGTAAGGGCCACGTCACTGTCACTGGTCATGTGATTAACAAGCTTCCCCTGGAGACAAATACCCCTTCAAGGCACTTTGTTGTCTAGTATGTGTGAATATTGGGATTTAGATTACACGACCACATACAGATAAACGATTCACACACCTTGCTCCAAACAGCCCAAAACATAAAATACAAAAGCAACACTGATTTCAAATGAACGCACTGGTGAGTAAGATTGGAAGACGCACATTAAATTGTGCTTGAGGGAAAGTGTCAGTATCCATAGAGACCTACAAATAAGTTATTTTTAACAGTAACAGTGGAAAAACCATGTTGCAAATAGAAAAGTAGACATTTAGCCATTTAATTGACCTGCCTTCTAAAGGTCCAAATTCCTTCATAAGAATGCTACAATATTAGCAGTTTTCACCTCCCTAGTTTTACATATATATTTTGTGTGTGTGTGTGTGTGGGGGGGATATAAGAATAAAACCTGCTCTTGTTTAAGAAAAAAATGAATGATAAAATTTGAATTACAGTCTGAAGGTTTACAGTTTCCAAGCTAAATGTAGGCCTATTGGAATAGTTGAGATTCATCTCCGTGAAATGTGTTTTATTGTCAGTATGGCTTTCTATTATTTAGACTAAACTCCTACCACCTGCTAGAAGACACATAAAACAAATGGATTTGCAGGCTATGTCTGCTTTCTTCTGATGAATAGAGCCGTCCCAAGCCTTCTTTTCGGAAGCATAAGTAAAATATTGGCAGTTTACGTCTTCTAAAATGTAGATCTTCCTCTCTATATAAAAATGTGCCAAAGTAAATATAATTATTAATTAAATAAATAAATAAATAAAAATAACCCTGGGCGTGGGTACAATAAACTACAACGCTTGTGGTCTGGCTCTCAGTCATTAACTAGCATCACTACCATTCAGTACCATGATCCACACTTAATTTAAAGACTAGTGAATTCAAGGGAAGTTTCTGGACACAGTATCTTCTGTTTATTGCCTGTGTCTGGAAACAACTCAAGAAAATGATACATGTGTCCAGTTCAGAAGTCTCCTTTATAAAGTAATAATTACTCTCAAATAATAAATATTTCACTGTTTTAATAATTAAATATTAAAATAATAAGACATGCCTTCTTTCTTTGGGACCTTACCTTTGGTTTCTTTGGCTGTCAAAATAACAAACCAGCCAAAGAAACTTCTCCATTTATAGTAGAGAGTATAAAACTATGACTTTTAAGAAGTTATGCTTGCAGTTATTTTTGACTTACATCAAATTTGGCAGGATTTAAAATTTAATAATAACAAAAAAAGATTCAATAATACAATGACTTTTCTAGTAAGAGAGAGATATTAGTATTTTGATAAAATGCAAATCACAGAAAACATCCGCGACTGTGAGCTGTGAAATGGGCATCCTGGGTCAAAAACACCAGCGAGGTTTAAGCACAGTTAGGAACCCTTCGTCTTTTCTCAGTGGGGCCTCTCTGATCAGTTAGATTGGAATACGGTGATGGAATATATTAACACACATAAGGAAGAATGTGAACCAGTGGGGGAGAGGGTTGGTCAGCAAAGGAGTGGGGAAGGAAAGGGAGCCCCGTGGGAGGTGAGGCTCTGGCTCAGTGATGGAGGAGACCTGACCAAAGAGTTGAGTATGGGACTCCCAGTGACGAGGCCACCTCCCATGCAGAGGTGACCAGAGTCACAGCTAACTCCGTGCTCTGACCTGCTTGGCCTTGTGGACATGCATGCAGCAGGCTCCCTAACGCGATGCCATTAAAAAAAAACCATCACACATCTGGCTAACGCGTCCTCCCCATTAACTTCCAGGGAGGACAAAGTCCCTTATTATTCATTTTGTCATTCAAAACAAAGTTAGAGCTCAGAGTAAATGTTATAAGGTATAAGAAATAGGAGTGCGAACTGAGAACTACCAAGTTACTAAATTACAGGGGACTGACCTAGTTCTCTTGACTTTCGGTAAGAGCGGGAGAAAAATGTTCCTGGAATACAGTTCAGGAATGAACCACTGGGTAGAACACTTTAAAATGAGGAAAACTCTGATAGGAGCCAAACAGAAGTGAGAGGAAATGTTTCCAAATGAAAAAGCCAAAAGAGACATGAAAACATGGCCAGTGTCTGTCCTTTCGTGGTCTTTCATGGCAACATCCATCATCCTACAGTGACGGTCACCTGAGACCAGGTAAACTGTCTTCACTCTAATAGGTCCAGAACATTCTTTGGTAGCACCCCAGACTGGATTTATCTTTCAGAGGCAAGAGCACACCAGCTAAGTTCAAAGGAACGTGTGCTTATTAATGTATTGAAACGGGAACTGGCACTGAAGCATGGACGGACAGCTGGGCAGCTTTCTCGCTGTGGTCAGGGAGGTGATTCAAAAGCTGCAGCCTGTGGTTGGCTGCCTGGTGGGGAGCGCTGTCTCTCTAAGTCATTGCGGCAGCTACAGAGCCTGCCACCTACCCCTAGTTCTGCTGTGAAACGGGGATTAGAGACAGTGTCTCCATAACCTGCTCATTTCTGAACAGTGCAGTATGTCATCCATTGCCCCATATGCATTTAAATAAATGCATACACATGTACTCATATATATGACTATTGAATATTGTAGTAAAATACGTAACAAAATGCACACACTCTCATGCATACACACAGAGTACACACGTGAGTGAGCAAAACTGGAGAGGCTGCCAGAGAGAGAACAAACTAGTCCTGTAGTTCTTATCACACCAAACGGCTGGATTTGATGGTAAAGTGATTAATACGGTGGAAATAATAAATAATTCATTTACCCATGCCATGATCCGACATTGTACACTAACAGTGGTCTGTTAATGTAATATTTATTAATCACATACTATGGATTTGCAAAAAAATGTCTGTTTAAGATTTAGATCTGAAAATATCTGTGAGAATATAACCGTTCTCTAATTTTACCAAGCATAACTGTCACTTTTCTGTGAACATAGTAGAACTCTGTAATCTGCAAGCTCCACGACACTAGAAGCGACTCAATTCAGCCAAGAGGAAAGTGGAAAAATAAGTCGCCAGACAAAAACATGTCAATTTTCATGAATTTCATGTATTTAATAAAAATGAAAAGTCTCTGCCTATAGAGCCAAGTCCAAGAGTTAAAATAAATGTAATAATACTTGTTTATTATTCACTGGGCTGCGTATCATATGTAAAATGGAAGAAAAGTAATAGCAGTACCTAAATAACCGATTCAGAGAGGTGAACTACAGCTTCTTGGGGAACTAAATGGGGTCTCTACTCACCATATCACCCTCATAAACTTGACTGGTTAAATTCCATTACAAAAGAGACAGACCAAGGGAGCTCATCCAATTAATTGCAAATCCTTGTGATATACCATACCTCCAGATTAAGAAAATGATTTACTAACAATCTTAATTTCAGATAGGAGTCTTCGTATCAGTGCCCGTATGCATGCAGTAGGAGGGTCCTGGGCTTGGATGAAATCCCCATTGTGATTGTGAGTTCACAGTATTAGAATTTGAAGCAGCTTAGGAAATTTCTAACTACCCGTGCGTTGATGTTCAGTGACAGAGTATATACTGGAGTTATTTCTTTGCTGTTGAGCTAGGCAAGGCCAAAACCAAAGAAAAGTCATCGACAGCCTTCATTAAGCAATGTCCCCCCGACAAAGACGTCACTGAAGTCACAACCAGGAACAAATGAGAAAGATCAAGTGCAGAGATGATGGCTAATGAGTTTGGTTCTGGATATGCTCAGTCAGAAGGGACTGCTTAGGAGAAGATATCCAATTGGAAGCTGGAAACAAAGTCACAAAAGGAGAGAGAGAGAAGGAACAAACTAAATCAGTCATAGCAAGTTTTTTGTGTTTTTTTTTTCCAAATTAAGAAACATGATTATGAAGTATTAAAGTCTCCCGTTGTACTTTTCTTGTAGAGAGTCCAGAGGTCCCTAACCAAACCGTGATTGTGTATTACCTAATTGCAATAAAGAATTCCTTTCTTTGAGCTACTTCTGTGCCTTTTCAAAAGATTTGTATTTTAATATACTGATTTACATTTCAATAACTGCATTTCTACTGGGAGCTCCCCGAGGGAAGGAACTGTGACCTATTTATTTTGGCTTCCCATCCATAGGAGGTGTTTCTTCATGGTTTTTTAATTAAACTGTATGAAGAGAGAGAGGTGTAGCTCTGTTTTAGTTGAGTGTTTCAACAATACTGAAAAACATAACATTCCTGCACCTGAAAGAGACCTTAGGAACACATCACTGGCCGAAAAGCAATTGCTAGAACTCAGTTCAGAAAAAACATTCCGTGGACACACATGTCCTTATTTTAATGAAGACCCCAGAACTACAGAGGTCAAATGATTTGCCTGACATTCACCTAGAGCTGCTCCTTCCAGCACTGACTGGGTAGTGGGCTCCAGGAGCAGGCCCGGCACAAAGGTGCGAGAGTTTCTCATCTCTTCCATAGGTCTGCAGGAGGTAGCTTACCTTACTGCAGTGTCTCAAAATGTTAGACACACCTAAATTCAAAAGAAATACAAATGGACTATCTAATAGCTAAAGGAAAAGTTTCCAAAGTAGCCACTATTTGCATTAAAGACAGAAAACAAACACACCCCCCCAAAAGAGAAACAAAAACAAAACACACACACACACACACACACACACACAAACTAAAAACAAAAAAACAAACAAAAAAAACCCCTTGACATTGCTAGGAATAGCCCCTTAGGATTTTTGTTTACTTGAGAAATGTTCTCAGTCTTCTTCCATGTCAAGAGAGTAGACCACTAACTTGTACTTTCTAAACCCTTCACCTTCTAACCCGTCCCCACCCCCTCCCATCTAACAACTATCAGGTTTCCCCCCCCTGCATCTCTGAGTCTATTTCTGTTGTTAGTTCATTTATTCTGTTCTTTAGATTCCACATATAAGTGAGATCGTGTGGTATTTGTCTTTCTCCAATTTGACTTATTTCACTTAGCGTAATATTCTCTAGGTCCATCCATGTCTCTGCATACGAAATACAGTTTGGGGAATATAATCAATAACATTGTAAAGATTTTGCAGGGTGTCAGATGGGCACATGTCTTATTAGGGAGACCACTTCCTAAACTGTGTAGATGCCTGACCACGGCACTACACACCTGAAGCTGAAGTTGAATAATTTTGAATGTCAACTATAAATGTATGTGTGTGTGTGTGTGTGTGTGTGTGTGTGTCAAAAAAATGTATACACATGACTGACTTGTATTCATCTTTTGTTATTGGTATATATGGAGTATTACAATTTTAATACAGTATTTTTTTCCTTTCTTAAAACATGTATACATTTTTTGGCACCCTCTCTCTCTCTCTCTCTCTCTCTCTCTCTCTCTCTCTCTCTCTATGTATATATATATATATATATATATATATATACACACACATATATATATATATACATATACACACACACACACATACACACACATATAGGTCACAGGATATAGAGTACAGCATAGGGAATAGAGTCAGTGGAATTGTAACAGTTATATTTCTGAGGGGTAGTAGATTGGGAAGGGTTATCACTTTGTAAGGGGTGTAAGTGTCTAACTATTACATTGTTTTGTACACCTGAAACTGAAAAAGAAAAAAGAGAGAGTAGACCAGCTTTCCAGGACAGAGGCTGAACGTGTCAGACGCTTGTCCAGCCTCCTATGTCGCTAAGGCATGGTACCTCTGGCATCACTATGCCCAATAAGATCAGTGAGGGGGTTCTGGAAACATATTTCTCACTGATGGGGTGTGTACGTGTGTATGTGTGTGTGTGGGGTTCCTCCTTGCCTTTGTGTATGGTTGTGTTACAACCACCATGTCAGGAAAGACCTCATTACAAGGTCAGCCCATTAAGGGTGATGAAGTGAAAAATAAAGCTCCTAGCATGTGTCGATCAAAGACTTAGCCAAATCTGGAGCCCCTTCCTGCCACACTTCTCATTAGATGAAATAATGACCATTTAAAATTGGTTGAGCTAGTGCGTATCAAGTATTCTGTCACCTAAAGCTAAAAGCATTATAACTAGCACAATTATTCTGAAATGGAATGATTTAGGTTCCTCCATTTTACGAAGAGCCTAAATGAGACTACGTACATTGCCCCATTCACTGAATGCCTTTTGCCTTTTCTCTTGTGTGGATGAGTTTCATGACAGCACAGGAGAATGTTGCTTTCTATTTCTGAATTCAGCTTATTCAATATTATTATGTCCTGTAATTATGTACTGGATCAAGCTGGGACTAGCCTTACAGCGATTTTAAAAGTTCTTTTTACAGAATCAATTAGAACTTCTATTTCTGGGCATCCAGCTCTCATGGCCATCTGGTCACACACCCTTTCCCATATCTTTACCCTGCTGTGACACTACAGAAAGGCCACAGGCAAAGAAAACAATGGCAGCCAAATGCTCACTTTCATTCAACTGGTGCTTGTTTTTCTGCCAAGACAGTAGTGCTGCTTACAACTGGGAATTCCCTGCAATACTATGTGGTCGTATTTCCCCACAAATACACCTTCCCTCAGTGGAATAAAAAGCATGTCCTCTGTGAAATCAAAATGATTTTATCTTTAAAAGAAACTGAAAGGAGAAAGTTGGTCTTTATGAAAAACTAATTGAATCAATGATTTGCCATGTATCTAATCAACATTGGTCATGAATGTTAAGAAATTATCTTGTTTATTCCTATAATGAGAAAAAAAAATGACACCCAAAGTTCTAAGATCTGAAAGCATATAAATAATACTCTTTAACAATTAGAGAACATATAGTCTTCTCCACATTTCTAGCACATTTAGTTCTTTGTATTTTTCTATGAAATTCTATGGGACACTACACAGTAAGATGCAGATATCAATAGAAAATAAGAAACAATGGACAGACAATTGGATTGGAAATAACTAAGGTCGAGCTGATACACACTATATGCTTTATCAAATAATCTATTAAGATCATTGGATGCCAAGTTACAGAAATCCAAATAGATTCATGAGTTTCAAGTGCAAACAGAGCAAAGAATGTGCCTTTGGAGAAGAGTACGGTACAAGAAAAACTGAAGTGCAACCATCGAAAGATGCAAATGACCATTAAACTATATAACTTGCTTTACATCGAGTGGAAAATAATGGTCACGTTCTCTTTAAAAATGAGTGTACTATTGTAATAGTTTTTGATAACACCGGGGTAAAGAACATTCCATATTTACTTAGGTGACATGGCAGTTTTCAATTATAGCTGCAAATCCGTTCATATTTCTCCCATGGGGAGAGTTCTGGTCTTTGTTCCTTCCCTGGAATTTGAGAGGCTTCTGGCTGTTACGACCAAGAGAGCCTGGGAGACGTGACTCACTCATGGAGAAACCCTCACTCACCAAGCCCGACCACCCTGAGACTGCAGTCCTAGCTGGACCCATCCTTCTCCATCCTGGCCCAGGCCCCAGACACAGGAGTGAAGCAGCTGGCAGATGCTTCCAGCTTCCGAATTAGATTCCATCTCAGCCCCTCGAGTCATGCCCGCTGAGCCTCAGACATCGTGCAGCAGAGCGATCCCTGCTGCTTCCAATCTGAATACTTGGCTCACAGAATCTGTGATGATAACAGAAAATAGGGTGACTGTCTTGCCTGATAAGTTTTGTGGTTGTTTATCACTCGTGATATACAACCAGAACAGGTAGCTATGAATTAATGATGGGATTAATTTAGGATAATTTATTATTAATGAGAAGATAAAACATACTTGCTGTCTAATGCAATATGAGTTGAGTTAAATTATACAGGGGATAGACTGGATTCCTAGAAAGCCCGGGTGAACCAAAACAAAATGGGCAGATGAAAGAAGGCAGATGAAAAGGCAAAGCATGCCAACAAAAGAGCAGAGACCAACTTCACATCAAATCATTACCGTTCATATAGCAAGAGCCTTTAAGAGTCATGATCGTCAGAAAATCGTGGACTCTATTTCATTAAGGTACTTTTCATAACAGATGAAAAAAATATCAGGAGCTTAAAAAAAATCCTGTATCATAAAAGTTTTTCATAAATACTTTCCAAATTGATTCTCACCGTGTAGCTCTTGTCCTTAGAATCCAGGGTCTTTGAGCTTTCTTTGGTTCCTAGATTTTAGTTCTGCTTATTTATTTTTTAACTACAACTCCCAGCACTTAGATCTGTACTGACTTTCACAATCCAGCCTTTACTTTTGTGTGCTCCCTCATCCTTCATTGTTTGGTGTAATATAACCTTTGATCCTTGTTTTGAGCTCGCTGACCCTCAGTTGGAAAGTCTTCCTAATGATGAATTCAACCCTCTAATAAAGTCCAAGAAATGACTTATCTTCTCTGACCCCTTCTGCTCCCACCTACCCTTTTTTCTCATAGAATTTTGTTGACTCGGTGCTAATCTTATCTCTGCGGACTTCAGTTTTGGGGGAAAGCTGAGAATTCACCAGAGTGTCCAATTATTACACAAGGCTGATAATTATTCACAGCACGTAATACTCATATAGACAGCAGGAGAATGACAATGTGGTATCTACATTCTTTCTTCTCACAATAAAAGACCAATCCCTGATAGAGGGGATCTGGTAAATGGAAGATATATAAAGGATGGAAAAGGCTCCATGTGTACCGTAGGCACAGAGGTTTTGGGCAACAGAATTAGCAGTGGAGGAAGAGAAGAGCCTACTGGTCTCAGTTATAGATGCTTGGAGAATACTGGAAACACTGCATATCTATAAATACAGGGACTGGCATAGTCCACGTACTGTTGGGGAAGAAATAAAAAGTTACATTCCAAATACGTAAGTCCGAAGATAAATTTGGGAAGGGCTGTATCATAAATGAAGGCCACAGTGTTCAACTTTAGGAAACACGAGGATGTTCCAATGTTTCTAATAGGTTGGTGCAAAAGTAATTGCAGTTTTTGCAATTATTTTTAACCTTTGACACCGTACTTACTTTTGCACCAACCTAATAATAAAAATAATTCATTTATTAATTGTTGAGGTGTGTACTAAATATCATTGCTTATTGAGCCCCAAGAATGAGGACACAGGATCCAATTAAGGAGTAACATATACTAGTTTATGAAGATGCTAACCGAACATATGAACCTACATAAATAAATTAAGTCAACTACTCTAAGCCCTGTATAAATGAGCTAGCTTGAACATTAGTAGTGGCACACCTTGATATTCTAGAGTTGTTATTAGTTTTGGAAAGAACCACGTATCTTCAATATATAGTTGTTCCCATGTGCCAAACGTTCACTTAGGGTCTCAGGATGTGGAAGTGAAAAATAGAGACTCATGCCCCTGAACTTTAAGAGTTTTATTTGAATATAGGAGACAGACACTAAGCAAACAAATAAAGCACCTATTACTTTAAGTGAGAAGAGTTTTGGATAAAAAGTAATCAGATAGGCAGGGGAGGGAGTAGGGAAGGGAGGTGTGAGTGGGAGGAGTTGTTTATACCTTAAATAGGACAGTCAGGGAAGGCATCAAGAAGGTAACATTTGGACCAAGACTGGAAGAAGAGAAGACAGGCAGCCACGTTGACAAGTGGTGCAGCATTCCAGGCAGAGGAAACAGCAAGTGCAAAGATCCCGGGGCAACACTGTTCCTGGCATAGGGGAAGAAGAGTGCGGCTGAAGCAGAGACAATGAGGAAAAAGTAGCAGGAGGTGACTCAGAGACGTTCAAAGGACTGACCACACAGGGCTTTAAGGCCGTTTTAAGGGCCTTGACTTCGTCAGCAGTAAAATGGTACGTAAGCAGCGAAAGGTTGTGAGTAGAGGATGATGTGCTCTGGCTGACATTTTAGAAGTATGATTCTGGCCATTGCATTGCAAGCAGACTGCAGGAAAGCTAAGGAGCAAGTGCAGAGACCGTTTTGAAGATTAATGCAGTAACCAGTGTGGTGGCTCAGAATAGTGGGGCAGCAGGTTTTGTGCAGATTTTTAAGGGGCAGGCAACAGGATTTGCTGATGGGTTGAAGCTGAAGAGAAAGAAGGTAGTCCAGGAAACTTCAAGCTTTCCGGTCTGAGCAAACAAGGTGACTGAGTCAGATATAAGACAATTGCTTATAAGCAAGACATGGCTAATGACCTTAAAATCCCTTTAGAATGTACTGTGGTGCCCAAACACGATTTCCGCAGGCCAGGTTTGACTTCCGAGCTTCCAGTATTATCAATCAAAGAACACATAAGCTTTAACAAACAAGACCATTCTGTACATCCATGTGTAGGGAACACATGATGGGCTTTCAGAAATGAATGCTCAAGGTAATTCCAAAAGAGCCTGGCATTGTTTTTGAGGAATTGCAACGATAGTAGAATAAACGCAGCTCTTAAAAACTATTTGAAGAGAAAATTTCATTTAGATGAATAGAGTTTGCTTGTCCTTTTGTTGGGAGAAAAAGGCATTTCATAGTCACTCGTAATGTGTATTGAGGTTCATGACCTCCATTGGCTGATATTGACATTCAGCCTTTATATTAACTAAAATAGATGCCATATATTACACACAGACAAAAGTATAGATTTTACAAACATTGTTTCCTCAATGAGTATAATGAAGGTTTTCACCATAGGAGAAATTAAGGGTGATATGATTATTGGCGATATGTTAAAAAAATTATATATATATCAAAATATATTTTATATATATAATACACACGTGCACACGCGGACACACACACACACACACACACACACCTCTTTATCCAACTTGATGGACAAAGGTTTATTTATGGATAAGAAGAAAATAGTACTGCCACCCAAAACTAGTTTGTTTAAAAAAAAAGAAAAGAATCAGTTGAGTTTTCAAGTATGTTTGAAGTTCCCTAATACGTACATTTACATAAATAAAACTTGTTTGCTAGAAAATTAACAAAAATGTACTTATTTGAAAACCAAGATTTCATTTTTGGGAAAATGCTATTTTTTTAAGTTATATTTACCTGTATTGTCTTCACTTCCTAATTTTTTAAACAACAGTGCTTTGAAAAAGCATTCATGTCTAATTTATTACAAAAATCACACTAAGGCGTTTTCATCACAATAACCTTACTAAGGTTAAGCTAAGTGTTATTTTTGGTAATGTGTGTAAAGTTTGGAACAGATGGACACCATTGCAGCTGTAAATCTACTTTATGTTTTTCATTCTCAATAACATTTACGCAGCAGGCAACTGGTTAAGTATCGGGGTATTTAAAATGAAAGTAGGAGGTTTATTAACTCATTTCCCACTGTTCTGACTGGAAAAAAAAAACATATCTTGAAATTGAGTAAGTACTTAACAGTATGAAGTTCTAAAAGGAGAAAATTATAACGAAAAAGTGTCAACTGGATGGTCAGTATCATGAGGAAAATTAAGTGGAAGTCTGATAAGCAAGCCCATGAAATAACATTTGTGGCCAGGAAAGTAAATAATAATGGGGGTAGAAGCAAAGCTTTGCTGAATCAAGTAATCAACAGGTGCTAAGTAATGAAGAGAAGATAAAAAAAAAAAGAAACAACATCATTTTGAATCACTAAGCTGGAAGGAGAAAGGGCAAATTAATGAATAAAGATTATTCATCGCAGTACCGATGGCTGCTGGCTGCAGGATCAGAAGATTCCGTCACCTCAACTACCTGACACGGCTGAGACCTCCCAGGAGCAGGAGAAAGACCCTCTAATGAATGAGGAAAATGCTTTCTGACAGTTTGCTCGAAAACCATAAGGAAGACGCCCGTGTTAGGGGAAGCCGTCTGGCTTTACAGATGGGCTCAGTTTTCTTCAGGACCCAGCCCAGATGTGGAAGGAAGACAAAGATGCTGAGAAGAAGGAAATAAAGTTTCACGACTGTGAGTGAGGCGTTTGTGGTCAGACTGCAAGTTCAATGACCAGCTTAACAACAGCTGGCTTAATAACAGCTGGGGAAGGGACACAAGAATTAATAATACTACCTGCCTCACAGGACTTTTGTGAGTGTGTATTAGCTAATCCATGAAAATAACGTAAGAGAATATTAGCTAGTGTGGTCATTGAAAAGAGCAGGTTTCGATGACTATGTTACAATCAGAAAGATGGAGGTCAGAATCTGAATGAAAGGCATGGATGTAATTTCTAATGTCATTAGGTGAGGTTTCAGCACAGAAGACAACTCTCAGGATGTCACTGCTAACCAGTGGCCACCCAATCGTAGCTTGTCCTATTTTGCATTAGAATTTTTGCTTAAGAAACAGCCTTATGTAAGGAGGGGAGAGTTTCACTAACTTTGAAGGAGGAAGATCCAATAAAGGTAACTACCATTTTATTAAAATACTAATTCAAGTTCTGAAGTTATATGCCCTTCAGGAAGAAGTCTTCATCAACTGTGCATGTACACATTACACGGTGCAAAGTGCTTCTTCACTAAACCATTATTTCCTGTAATTCTATGAATATGGCACTTGATTACACTATGGTGCCGTTTGTTTTCCCATAAAGCTTCAATGGTGGTAGGTGAGAGAAGACTAAATGTTAAGAACAAAATTCTAAGTGTGCTAACAGAGTTGTGGCTTATAGTAAGCAAATTTGTATGAGGGATTAATTGCTAGAGAGAGCAATTCAAAAGAACCAAAGGTTGAGTTTAAAGAACTCAGTCTTACACTAAAGATTAAGGAAGTAACAGATCCATAGACTCATATTTCCACCTATTGTATTAGGCTGTGCCAAACGAACAATTATGTGCATTACTATTATTCAGCATGCTAATGGTTAAAAATCGTAATGATTATTTGTGCACTGCTTAATTGATATGATGCTTTTTCCATGTACGAAAACATACTCATGCCCTTGAAATAGAATATTGACTAACAGGCAACACAGCAGGCAATATAAATTAACAATGAGAATTTTACCATGCCACAGGACTTACGTTTTTAAGAGGGAAACTGCACTGAACCCATGAAACGATTTGAAGGTGCCCAAACCATAAAATCTAGCACCAATTAGTTATTTACTTCTGGGTACAGTTCTTAAATCCACGAATGACTTCTAAAAACTGTAGAGCTCGTCTAAAATTTTCTTCAAGACCTTTGACTTAAAGATGGATAAAATGGACACACTATTTATTTAATATGTCATTTAAATACTAACTGTAATTAGGATTAGAGAAAGAAAAAACTACCTGAACAAGAGCAGAAAATTAAAATTATGACTTAGATAAAATGTAAATTATTCGTCCCGAGGGAAGCAAGATTCTCTGCCATATCTCAAAAGTGCTGACGTGTACTTGCCACAAAGCACAGTATTGTTATAAATTATTTCCATTTCCATTAGAGTTATTGCAGGCACAGTAATTGCACATTAGCCTTTGCATAAAACCAACATTATCGTCATGCCACATATTATGTACATATTTCACATGTCTTGATTTTCTTGGGCCACGTCAGTCTTCCTCTCTGAGAGCTGAGGAAACTGGAGATACAATATAATAAATTAATCTAAAGCGACAAGCAGACCAGATGATCTTTTGCTGATGTTACTTACTCATTTTTATGAGCTGATTGATTCAAAGCAAAAGTTTGTTCATAACCATTGAAGCATTGGCACATTTTTATTTAGTGAACACAACACAATGCCTTTAAAAGGAATTTATTCATGACATTGAAAGACTTTCACCTTAAATCACATGTTGCCTAATCACTTGCCTATTCGCTCTTAATTTATAGAAGTCCTTGTCTCAGGAAATCAGATTTATACAGCCCTTATCTACTTTTTAGCTCCCACTGAAGATTTAGCTTTGAAGCTTTCGTTTTAATAATTCCTTGTGATAGAACATACTGAGGTGCTTGCCTGGAGGTCTGGTGCATTGACGCACATTACTGGGTAATTGATTTATAAAGGAGGGGGCAAAAGTATGAGTTTAGAGACTGATGAATTAAGGTGAGCTTACTCGGCAACATACACTTTATTAATTAGAATTTTAGTCTATAATAGATATATATTGAATATGGTTCTCAAGAAAGATACTTGCGGAAATAAAGAGAATGTGGCTGCATATAATGAATTATAGACATTATATGTTGCTTAAAAATAACTCATCGTCATCTGAACTTTGTTAGAGCTGCAGCTGTTACTGTGAAAGTCCCAGATTGCTGGGATAGCTATTTTTCCCCTCCCTTTCTCCTTTCTTTCCTTTTTACCTTTTTCCTAAATTGTGCATTGTTTGGGGATTTTTCTAAGAGCTGGTCATGTAAGATGGAATAAGACTTCGTCCATAGTTTAAAGAGGCTATGGTCAGTGTTTATAATATATGTACGATTAATTTAAATGGTTTTGTTTTCCACATCATTGTGGGAATAAATCACTTATTTTCCACATCACTAGTCTAGTTCTCAAAGAATAAAGAGATAAATTACTGTATACCAGTTCCAACATATTACAGGAACATTTTAAAACTTAGAAAAACCTAGTAACTTGGATCTAACCAAATAAATAGGAAAACACTGCAAAGAAGAAAACATTTTTGATATGGAGCCAAAGTTAAAAGATAACCACCGAATCAAAAGATAGACTGCCAGAATTGTACACTTGAAACCTCTGTAACTTTACTAACCATTGTCACCCCAATAAACTTTAATTAAAACAAAAAAAGAAATAAGATTACTCCAATGCATTGGTTTGAGTGTACTGATTGGTAAAAAATTTTCATTCCTGTTTTATGAGGGAAAAAATCCATTTATCTTAGCAAAAAATAAGTCAATTAAAATTATATTTGTTATTTTTTGTAGGGTTTTCTAAAGTAAAAAGGACGTATTATTAATAGTATCGGTCAAACCTTAATTTATAAAATCAAATATAGTTTTCTGGGGCTATAAAATAATTTGGTCCAGGTACATTAACTAAGGATAAATATTTTCAGTTTTCAATGCAGGGTTGGAGAAGTCTAGCTTTTAAAGTTGTAATAAAAATGGTGCTTAGTTTAAGTCTGATGTCTAAAATGTGTTGTCTACTCTACCAAATACATATTTTGTATCAATAATATGGTATTGTAAAGAAGCATTGAAGAGAAGAAACAAATGTCCACTGGTTGAAAATTTCACAAATGTTAGGAAAAATAGACCAACTCTCACACACACGCACATATACACACACACGCATGCACACACAGAGATGCAATTAAAGAACTAGGAAACACTATTTTAACATGTATAAATTTCATTTTGATACATAGAATTTTGCCTCATTAAAGTAAGAGTTTAATATCGCTCCATCTCATTACAGCATCTTCCTTTATTTGTGACAAATGGGTGCTATCAAGTATATAAAAGTATCCTTATCAACATCCATGATCCACTTTGAAGGAAATTACATGGCACTGAGAATAGGAAAATTTAAATTCACATAACATAAATGAGCCACTTCACTTTAGGAATGACTATGTTGTATTGCATGTTAAATTCTAAATCCTGCATCATTTTCACATCAGTAAAAAGAAATTAGAAAGAAAAAAAAGAAATTAGAAACTGTATTTAAGAATCCTACCCCAAATCACATTTGCTTGTTTTATTGAAGTCTTTAGAAGCATATTGAGTGTGAATACATTAAACAATACTGCAATTTTACATCACTGATTTTTACAGTACCTCTCACATTCTTTTTTCTAACATCTGTAATCAAGGTAGAGGACCCTACGTTTGCAAATAATAGTCTTCATATTAAAAACATTAACTGTGATGTTATAATTTATGAATGGGGTAATTACATTTAGGTAAACATATGTCAGAAGTTATGGAGCTTAGGTATGTGACATAATTCTTTTTCTTTTCCTTATCATTACCGTAACAATGAATTAGCAGCCAGACCACAAAGTGGTGATGTAGACACAGAGGGCAGAGAGGGTGATGTAGACAGAGAGGGCAGATGTAGACAGCTCCTTCCCCATCTCGCAAAGTATATCTTTAATAGTGTCTATGTTTTTTAATGAAATGTAACTTACTAATGTTTTTCTACCTTTAAATTCACCAAAGGTTTGGTTGGGGTGGTACTTGTGTTTGCAGGTAGGTTTAAAACAATAAAAACGATCATATCAGCTCCCATAAAAAAGTTCGGCACAACAGCCAATGAGAAATCAAAAGACAGGATATCTGGATTCTACCGTCTTTTTTGATTTGACAAATAACTTACATTTCTAGGATTACCAATTTCCTCATTTAAATTGGAATATTATCATATTTGTTTTATCCACCTCGCAAGGTTATTATGAGACCCAAGTGTCCTAATGTTGATGAAAAGTACCCTGTAAAATACCAGGCACTTCTTTCATTATCATTAGGATAAAAAAAAAAAAAAAGAAAAATCCCACGAGAGGAAAAAAATACTTTTTAACTCATTAAAAGCAAATTTTTAGAGTTAAAAATCTCACAAGTAGCTTTTACTTTCGTTTTCAAGTAATTTTGATAACTTCATATTTAAATTGCTAATGAGTATCTTCAACTTATTTTGATATTACTGATTATTTTCAATGGTCCTTAATAAGTTAGGAATCCTTTGGATACAAGTAATGGAACACTCTGAGTCATACTGGAGTAAACACTAAGCACATTTATCACCTTGATCGTCTCACATGACATGATATGATGTTTACAGGTTGTTCACTCCTGAAGTAGCTCTGAGTACTCTCTTCAGACTATGTTGTACTACTCCTAAAACATAATGATTAGTTAGTGGAAAAATACTGAGTCATAAAAGCAATCATCTGTTATAAAAGATACCTCCAGTAGTATTGAAATAGTACCTCCTTATGTGTTTTATTCCATATATGTATTTAAACTAGTTCACTTTTTTCCTTCCTTAATCAAACACATTGTTCTGACCATGTTAGTTCTTTTCTACTTTCATTTATTCATTCAAAAATGTTTATTATGAACCAACTTATATGTATAAGCACTATGCTTAATACTGTGGGCAATTTTTTTAAGAATTGCTTTCATCAATAATAATGGCAATTAGGAAGAATATAAGCGCACATTAGACTGATAAATTCAAGGATTCATAATTTCTTTATAAATTAATATAGACAATAAACTTTGTTGCAGTTCATAGAGGGGAGGAGAGACCATGTACTAAAATGAATACAGGAGAAGGTATCATAAGGGGTGATGGTCCAGGACTTACAGGTTAGATAAGTTTTGCATACTTGGCGAAAGCATACTTTATTATTACTTATTAGGAGTTACTCTAAATACTATAATTCTCTCTCTTCTACTACACTATGAGCTCCTCCATGTGATAAACTATTTTCTTCATTTTTATATCCTCAGTGGCTAGAATGTATTTTTATTTATAGACGTATGACAATTAGAGGAAGAAATGAATGAACAAATGAATGATTTCTAGAAGGACAGTAGTGAATCCAACAAAATAAAGATAGGAGTAAGAATAACATGTTTGAGAAAAAGCGATAATCGGCGTGACTTCAATGGAGTAAATGAATCAATGCCGCAAGGGGGAAACAACGTTTGAAAGATAAATTTGGAACAGAATATATGAGGAACTTTCAATAACTTTTAAACTTTTCAGGATTTTAAAAATTTATTGTGTAAATTGTGGTCGTCCCTGGGGTTTTTGAACTGGGAATAACATAATGAAATAAATTGTATATATTCATGTCCCTTAATTCTATCTTCCCCACATTCACAGCTCATTTTTATATAGATTGTCAGATTCCTTTTGCACATATCTAATTTTTCTGAAAGGCAGTGATTGATGGACACGACCAGAAAGAAAAGGGTTGGAAATTGGAATGAATAAACTTTGAAATTCTCAAGTATGGGACAGAGGCAAAATAAAACTTGAACTCTATTTACAACGTCATAGTTAGTCCTCATCTGTAGAAATAGTATGGTTTTTGTAGTTATCACAGAAACATTTCTCCCAAGGGTTTTGAAATTAACAGGTAGAAAATTAATCCATTAATTTTTAATGGTTATTAATTAAGCTTGACCCTAAGTACATAGAAATAGGCAAAAGTTTGGAAAAGATTCACATTGCTTAAGTCTCCCTTTTTTCTCCCAGGTCTTATCTTAGTTTCTCTGTGTAGAATTACTATATGACGCTCCTGCCTTTTCCCTGAACTTCAAATGTGAAAAATCAGTGCTAAATTTAAATGTAATTCCAAAATATGACGAATCATTTGAATATAGTTTATTTACACTAACTTTGCTGAAGAAAGAGAAGAAAAAAGGTAGACAGTATATATTATCTTTAATGAGACAGAAAGAACTGTCACTGACCAACTTTTTTGAACATTGTTTTTGAAACAGGCACCTTATCTTTAGTGAACATATGTTAGCCAGACATTTCACCAAGCCAAATAAAGTCTTGGAGTTGAGTGAAAACTGCTACCTTTTGCATACCATTTAATTGAATACATAACATTGACTTCACAAGTTCTTTTCTAAAAAAAAGGAAAAGAAAATATCTACATACATTTGATCCAAACAAGGAAGCAGAAATGTAGATATAGGGACATTTTTTTTTTCCACAATCACATATGTATGACTAAAGAATTCCATTTTCAGTCAATTAACTACAAAGGAAATTAATGTAAGCTATTACATAAAGCTATAAAACTGTATTATTAAAACGGATTTAGACAGTTTTATTTTCAAATGACTATAAAGTAAAAATGACAAAACTGTATGGAATATACCAATTTTCATTGTTCTCCATTAGCTTTATAATTAAATATAAATAGGATGACTGTATTTGTATATGCCACTGGGAAACTCAAGATGCATTATAAATATCGGCTCATGAATCCACCGCATATCCTAAATTTTATATATACGCCAAGAAATGTATATAAAAATAGACATATAAAACCGGAAAAAGACATACTTTTCTTGACTGATAGGTAATAATAATAGCCTGGGTTTTGAGAAAATGAGCAAATTTAATTATAGTTATGAAATAATAAGCTCTATGGCATAAAGACAAGAGACGCTGACCCAGATATGTAGTTATATTCGTCTACTACATAATCCTCACTGAGAGACCCACAAAAGAAATCAGATGTTATGTGCAATATTTGGATCCTATATGTCGGTTTAGTAAAAAGAACGTTCCCCTTCATTTTCAGAACTATTAACGATAATATAGCAGAGGGATGCATTTCATTAATACTTGAAAGAAAGAAAACAAGGAAAGCTAATTTGCACAGATTAATAAGAACGGGTTCATAGAGTGCAACCATGATTTGTATAAGGCTGACGTGCCTACAAGGGTTTCACCGAGGGGTTTTACCATATCATATGAAGAACTTTTAACAGTACATTTGATAAACACCTTTCAGATCTTTCAGCTCACTTAATATTCCTGTGCCATACAAGCTTCTTGGAAAATCAGTAGTAACAATAGCCGAGAGCAAAACTGTGACCCAGTTACATCTGTCTTTGAGTTTTCTCAATTTTTAAAATTTTATTTATTTATTTGTTTTTTGTTTATTTTTGCTGCTGTTATCTCTACCTAACCAGCTAGCTCAATGTATTCTCTCAGCTTTTGGTCAACCTAAGATGAAAAGAACTGACGTAAATGTGTTTAAATGGTATGATTCAGTGTCTTGCAAGCACTTAAACAGTATTTAGTCTTGAGCTAGAATGATGGAGCTACGCAGGTAGAATGCTGGGTGAGGTCCAGTCAAGTTGGAGAAAATGCGCTGAGACAGAAAGAACTCCTTCGAGATTGTAAACTGACATCTCTAGCGACTGCGGATTCTTTGGACTTCATATACTTGAATGGAAAGGCAGGGGCTTTAGAATCAGAAAATCGTGGGCTCAGTCTCATCTCTGACACTTTCTAGCAGTGTTACCTTTGAAAGTCACTTAACCTCCCTTAGCCTCAGTGAACCATCTATAAAATATGAACAGCTTTTTGATTTGAAGAGTAAATGAGAGAGCAGGTAAAAGGCGATAAATAATGGTCAGCCTTCTTCCCATCATCTCCTGAAATTGGTCCTGATCGTTAAATCTACTCAGTGTAGAAGCAGAGTTAACGATTGGAGTCTGTAATTTTGAGACCCTCACTTTGGTGTCCCCAAGGACAGAGAGACATGCATCCTATGTGTGCACAGTAAGGAGAGAATTAAGCTAGTGCGTGGGAACGAACTGCCCGGCTGTCTACCCGCCAGCTTTTACTGAAAAAGGGAGAACAGGGTTCACGATTAGTGTTATTATTCAGCAGTGAGTGACTTTGGGAATACAAAGTCATTCATAAAAATAAAACTTTATATTTAGAATATTAGAACTAATATAACACTTTGTAGAGTACTTGATGTATTTCAGAGCAACAGAATTCATGCTAGGAAATAAAAGTAAATAAAGGCTTTCTCAAGTGTACTGGGATGTGCCTAAAGGAAAATTAAATATTAAAATGAGGCTCTGAGATAGCAGGCAATTCGTCTTTTTATCCACACGTTCTACTTGCAAAGCCTATCTTGTTGCCTGGGGAAGATAAGAGCTTTATGGGGGAAAAATGGCCAATTTCATTCTCACTGCTAACATCACTATGTCTTCTTTAAAAAGCAACCTACTCATTATAATTATATGCCATGAATAATATATGTAGCACCAGACTAAGATTATGGCTAGGATAACTATATTTCCTATTGGAAAACCCACATCAAGCTGTATTTTACTGTTGTTCATGCAGTAAAGAAAGGGATGTGTTTTACTTTTTTTCTTGGTTGAACTGATTAAGATTTGAACTGATTAATATGGAGACTTGTTGCTGGCATAACTCCATCCTTGCTTGAAAGTTCAGTGCAATTCAACAAACATGTATTGATTGTCAATTCGCTGTACAAGGTTTGGCATTGATAATCAATGGACAAATCAAACATGCATTTGCCTCAACAGATTAGAATGGAAGACAGAATGTATATGATTAACATATGAAAAGTCAGGGCCAGTGCAGAAAGTGAGATTATATAAAAGAGAAGGGATACAATGGAGGGGCTCTATAATTCATAAAATGTTTCTCAACTTTGACAGAACTCTTAGTTTTCTTGTTTTTCGTTTTCTTTGTTATTATTTCCTTTCAGAAGGTCAACATCCATTAATAGTTTTAACATCACATTCCGTTATCGTTAGGTAGTAGCTTGCAGTTCAGATGGTCTCTTTTTGTTTCTATTGCTCTCAGGTAAACAAGTTATTTATATTTTATTATGCCACCCAGGTCAAATCCTAAAACCTAATTTTGTCCTTGGATGAGCACAATTGAAATTGCTATGGGTCTCACTGAGTTGGTGTGCCGAAGTAAATAAATGTTTCATGTATAACCACCTCTAAGGATAGAAACTTCTTTAAAAAAACAAATGCAGGTATAAGCTTGGAAACATTTTTGACATTAAACCGGCTCGTGGTTATAAAATCAGATAATGTATGTGAAATTACCTTGACAATGATCAACAGCAACTTGGATGTAATGTAATATTATCATTAAAGAGAAATGAGAGTTCATTTGATAAAAATGACGTTCACATTTGTTGGACTTAAACTACTTGACTTTTTAAAACATTTAAACTTGTAAATAAACCAATTAAGTGATGATCACTAAATTTTGAAGACACATTTCTCTTGCTTTGATAAATCCAAGTAGCCTCCACTATACACAGATTATCTTATTTTTATGACAATAATCATTGATTTTAACATGCACATCTATAAATTGTCAAGGTAGGCAATTCAATGATAACAGAATTAAGCATTTGAAGCACTTTCTATTTCTTGAAAGGGAACTCCATTTAAAATACATTTGCCACTAAAAATACTTTATTAAGTTGATTTTGTTTATTAAGTTTTCGTGAAACAAGCAGGACATGAAAAACAATTCAAACAATACAGAAGCAGGAAAGGCTAACCTGAGCACGTCCCTTCCCTTCCACTTTCTTTCCCCCCACCCCACTTCCCTCTTCAGAGATCTCCATCAGCAGTTCGCCGTGCATCCTATCACACTTTCTATACACCTACACGTTCCACATACACACTAGCAAATGCTAGTGGTCACAGAGTATTTCACCCTTATTTCACGAAAAGGGAATGTTAGGGTTTTTTGGTTTTTTTTTTTCCTTTAACCTAAAAGGCTGATTTCAAAAGCTGATCATTATGAAACAAGTCTTTACTGGGATGCTTTAGTTATTCTCTATAACATTTTCAGTTTAAATTAGATTTAAAAACCTACTATTAAAATTTTGAAAAGAAGTATGCTGATCTAATAGGCTTTAATAATATACTACTTCAATTCTAACAGCTCGCTGTGTGCCCGAACCTCCTCTCTTTGACTTACTAACAATCAAGAGGGCATTCACTTAACAATACAATAAAGAGCACTCTTTCTTAAGTTCTGTATCTGGTTTTAAAAAAAAAATCAGTGAATTGCCTTTGCTCTTGAAAAGTGACTAAGACAATCGCCCTACTTTTATTTGATCCTGTGTATTTTTTTACAGTGGGAAATGAAATCTTTAGACTAGAAATTTCAAGTTCAGACTTCCCTCTGCTCAGAAATCACATTGGAGTCACTTTTAAGACCGGCCCCTGCAATCTGTTGGGGAATTCCAAACTAGCCTCAGTAGCTTCATATCCTGTTTTAGTGATGGGATCACAATACTTCCAAGCAACCAGGAAATGATCTGAAAATCACATGAGAATGGTGGCCATGTATTCGCACACTAAACATAACATATCTAGTGAGAAAGTGATGGATGGAACTGCAGGGGCAAGGATGCAGTATTTAGACTTTATAGCGTATTCCTCACTCCTAGACTAAAGATAAATTCACAAACCAAATATTAGTCACTGAGAAGCCGGTCAAAAATTATCAGCCAAGATTAGTTCTCTTAGGAATCGCAATGATAAGGGCAAGGTCAGTTATTTAGAGAGTCATAATGATATGACCAGAGTTATTTTTCTTTCGTTCCAATGCTCAAAACTGATCACACGTGGAGCCGACTGCCCCATGTGAATACAGCATGTAAATTAGTAAACACAAGGGCCAAGATCATTCTAGAGATGATGGAGAGTTAAAATAGGCACTGCTTTACCTGAGAAAAGAATCGACGACAGGCAAATTGAGGGATTCCAATATAGACTGTGTGATTTTTGTGATGATAACTTGTGAATAGATTTTAGAGTCATTTCTTTTTACGAGTAGGACTTACTTTCTAAAAGAGGTCTTAGAATACTGGTCTGCATTTTTTTTTTTTAATATCACACACCGTAACTTAAAAAAAAATCACACCACGATCAATTTATTTTCCTTTATAAATTATAATATTATATTTACATATAAAAGTATAAATTTTATACAAATGAAAGTTTTAATATTCTATTAATATTACCATTTCTCCAATTGATTCTCCTGCCTATCTCCTGGGGAATACACACGCCATCTTGGAAAACGTAAAATTAAAAGGAAGAAAATCCCAACTTGGCAGATAGTAGCACCTGGCCTAGCATTTAATCACAATTTTTTGCCAATTTCACTGTTGAATTAAGAGAAAAATTACATGGTTTGCTCCATAGAATGCCCTGCCCTTTTCCACAGAGTTCTGGAGAATTGTGGGTGGCTATAGAAAGAGTGGCATAGTCTGAAACTCCATTTACTCAAGAGACAACTCATAGTTGGGTCCTGGCATCGAGGGAACAGAGAGTCAGAGCTGAGCAGTGGGAAAAGGACGGAACTAGATACTTTGTCCTGGATTCAGATGCCAGCTCTGCCACTAACTAGTTCTATGATTTTGATAAGAGGTTTCTTCTCCCCAAGCCTTTATTTTCTTACAGATCATGGGACTGTTTACTAGAGGGGTTCTAAGTTCCCTTCCACCTTTAAATTCTGCAGGAAGGTACTGACCGACAATTTTCTTGAGTAGGCAATGGTGAAAAAAACTTCTCTTGACTAGTTTTACTCATATACTAAAGGAGTAAGAGACATCAATGAGCCCTAAGAACCCTAAGGCCTTATGAGGAAGCAGACTGTTGGATTATTGTTTTCTGTGTAACTTCACTTTCATACAGACGTGCTTAAATAAACTCCCTTTACGTGTATCTTACGCTAGGTAGCTGCTGCATTTGTGTGAGCCATAAGCGCAAAGGAAAACAGCAAAACTCTGATTTGGAAACGGGACCACAGTCCAATGGGTATGACACTCCAAAAAAACAATCCTCTAATTCTACTGATAATTAATATTCAACAAAATCATCATAATACCTAGGATAATCACCTGAAGTTTAAGAGCTAGCGTATCTGTCTCCTGAAATCAAGTTCTTTTCATTCAATAAACAAAGGTCATATCAAAGACACTTAATTTAGTCCTGATTCTCAACACTTCTATATGCTCAGTGATTTTAAATGCAAGCTGAAAATGTGAGCAAAATAACAGAGGATCAAATTTTCTCCACAACGAGGTATTAATTGCTCGGCCTGTCTCACTCATCCAACAGCTGCCACCTCACCCTGCTGTTTGTTCTTCACTTCCTTCCTTCCTGACTAGCATAGTGGGGTACAGCTGCTAAATTTTATTTTTTCCTCCTCACGTTTGTGAGATGACCTTTAGATACTAAATGTTGAGTTCCACGGTGGGAACAATAGGGCTTAATTTAATAATAGAGGAGTATAGCGATTCCTGCTGAGCAATCTAAAACATTATGACACACCGAGATGATGGGTTTGATTTCTAAGAATCAACATAAGCATTACAAAGAAAAATGTTACCCTCAGCTACACAAATAATTTATTTCTATTTTAATTTGACTGCTCTGATCATACGTTTTCATCAGTCTCTGTTTTGCTTTCAATGCTCAAGATTAAAGCCTCTCATTGACAATTTTTTGTTGTTTTTGTTCGATCATTTATTTTCTTTAGGGGCTCAAGCACTCCTGCTGATTTTCTTTCCTCTAGGATAGTGAATTCGTTTTTACTTCCATGCTGGAAGCCAAAAGATTAATCCTTTGGAATTTCAGCGAATCACCTAATTAGTAACTTACTAAAAATGAAATGAGTTAATTATGTGTAATTTTTTTATAAAGATCAATGACAGGCAAATCACTTTCCGAAGGCTATTCCCCTCATTTGCAGCATAAACGAGAAAAACAGAAATCAAATAAAGTTTTTACTAGTGCTGATAGCACCACAATACAATAATAGGTTTCTAGGTTATTCTATTAGAAGCATTACCTCAGCATGATTCCTTGTTTAAACAGTAATATTTAAGAAGTTATCCTACCTTGGAGTAAGAGTTGATGAATATCTTCATAAGTCACTAAAATGCATCATATCTTTCAAGCTAATTGAACTCAATTAATATTAACTGAGTACCTGCTAAGTCCAAGGTTGTAAGAATTCCTACCCACCCCGCCCATTGACTAGTTCTGTACAGTGGCATATCACCTAAATTCTCTAAGCTTCGATATGGTCATCTATAGAATGGAGACCATGATGTGTGTGTGGTACCTCGTAGGATGTCTGTGATGGTAGAGTTTTGGTATAACAAGCACTGAAGCAACGTTATGCTAGACCCACATAATCAGAGCTTCCCTGCATGCATCTCGGTTTCCCTGACATTAACCTGGGTGTGACACCAGCCTCTGGTGTCCACACACATAGAAACACCCGTCCGAGGCAGGCATTTTGTTCAGCAGGTTAGACTTACTGGGAACCGGTGATTACAGCGAATAAACTGGTCAAATCAGTTTGGGGAACTGTGTCACTTGCACATTCACATATTAAAGAGTCTAAAGAATTGTGCATCGGGCAAGCTGTGTGCTTGTAAGCCACTGTCTCCCGAGTCTTCACATCCATGGAAATGTGTTTGTGAAAAATTCCTACAAAAAATAAATAAATAAAACCCCACATGGATCGTCATTGTACTAGAATTATTTTCTTCTCTTTCTTTCAGCTACATCCTCTTTTCTGCCTAGGAGGTCCCCCTAAAAGTTTCTGATTGCTGATTGGCAGTGCTGACCTTCTCCAGGCATGGAGCAGGCATTTGCTGAGTGGTCTGTGGAACTTTTACAGGAGAAGGAAGCAGAAGGGACCTTTCTTTGCTGAAACTTTGTCCAATGGTTGTCATTATGGATATTTTCATCACACACAAAAAAGCAATTTACAGAACATTTTCCATTTTGCCCTTTTCTTGATACATTCAAGTGAATTAATTTTCTTAAAATTTGGCACCCAGAATAGCACACGGTACAACAGATAAGGTTGAGCCAGGGTGGAAGGAAACACAGCTATCGTTTCTCATGGTCTTGACTTTCTTCCATTAAGAGCATCTGAACGTTATATTTTACCAGCCTTATCTCTCTGCAGACATATTCAGCTTGACGCAAATAACAATGTTCTCTTTTCTTATTAGGATTTCCATGCTAACTATTGCCAAAGCCACATCACGGTAGACTTAATAAGGAGTGGGGATCTGAGAATAGTTTTTCCAAGACTAGTCGGTCAGTCTCATGAGAACAACAAAGCCAAATGGTTGCTGGAGAACTTTCTGGGATCCCGAGGCAGCTGATGAGACCACTTCTAAGTAAGGATGCTTTTGGAAACGTCTGATAGTTGATCAGTGCTTAGGGGAACTGAGATAAAGGAGGAGCCCACTCTCTACCACGTTCACACTTTTGACCATCATCACCACTTCTAATGTTATGCCGGTGACTCCCAAATGATCTCTTCTGAAGTTTAAACCGATATACTCAATTATACATGTGATGTTTCTACAGGAATGTCTAAAAGAAACCTCCTATTTGATATATGAAAATGTCACCTTTACTTCCAAAATTATACTTCCTTCTTTTTTCAAACCTGATCGATAACGTAGCTTCACCAGTTGTTCATGCCAGTAACCTTGGTCGTCGTATTTGGCTTCACCTTGAACTCACCAGGTCCTCCCATTAACTTTGTTACCAAAATATACAATATCCTTTGAATCTGTCCTTAGTCATCCCTTACCATGGTCACTGCCACTGTCTTATTTCAGGGGCCATCATTTCCTACTTGAGCTACTCTGATACACTGAATAAAAGTTTAGGCAAATGGATCTGGATTCTAATTAGCCTTCAGTCTGTAGCTGTACGTGCAGTTTGCGTAACTCACGGAACCTTACTTTTCTCGCTTACAAGAAAATTTAGGTCCACTAGTTACTGGTGGAACTGAAGCCTGAACATAGATTCTTAAATTTCCCTTCTAATCCTTCTTCCAAACCTCATTGTACTCTTAGCTACTCCTCCCAGATTTGTGTCATCTGCAGATTTGATAAGCTTGATGTTATTATATAGAGTCTTTGATAAAAATGCTTCACAGGAAAGGGACGAAAGAAATGGCTTAGGGTTGCCTCTTGAAGATCCCCCTGTTTCTATAGCACAAATGTACCTTTACAACGTCCCTCAGTAAAGGGCAGAAAAAGATGGTAGGTGTAAGTAGAGAGCTAGAAATTGATCTGAGCTACTGATTAAAGAAAAATGACCTGAGCTACTAAGAACCACATGTCCAGACTGGGGTCCAGAGTTCCAAGAAGATACATCGGGGCCTGACATTTGGATGCGAGAGGCCTGCCCTCTGCCTGCCTCCACACCTTTCCCCCAGGCAGAGGGTCACCTCTTACACCCTTGGCTGTGAGACCAGGACGCTGGCAGTCATAGCCCACATTGCAAATATACCGACCAGCTGCTTACAAAGTTTCATGGGTCTCCCTTAGGACAGCTTCACAGACAACTTCTATCATTGTTTCATAAAACATAGGCCTTTTCTAATTCTTATAGTTGCCTTGCCTTCATCTCAGATTCGCTCTGTTACCTGAGCTTCTGGGAGAGGATGAGATATGTGCACCTGTGTGTGAGGGGGTGAGATGGGTGCGGGGGTGGGGGGGAATGCACAATCTCTTCCTCGGCGATGGTCAACCAGACACAAGTCATCAGAGGGCTTATGTTCTCTCAGCCCATTCCTAATGGTTTTATTTTGGTTTTCCTCTCAGCTTCAAGGTACAGAAAGGTGTGGAGAGGCCAAAATCATGAAACTTTTTAAAGAAAGCACATCCTTTTTCTAGTGGTCTATGTCTATTCAATCTGGAGTCAAATTTGCATATTAAAGGAAAAGTTAGTGAACTTAATTAGGGTTTTTAAGCTCAACTCCAGATTTTACTATGATAGAGTTTGCCAAAGGCTTCATTACATCAAGTTAAAGTTATAGTATCTATCTAGTTCTCAGCCTTTTTGCCCCAAGACAGCTGGCTGAGGGATACAGTGCACTCCTGCAGTCTGGCTACATTTTAGTAGTAGTTTTCAAATGGCGTACACATGCATGGAAGGTGGGGCTTCTCCTCTAGTGAGAATCACTTGCCAATAAAAGTGATCTTTCAACCTATCACTCCTACTAAAAAAAAAAAAAAAAAAAAAATCCCTGATGTCCTGGAATGATATCCTTAGGGAGACTCTTGATTGCTTCATTAATTACTAAGTATTGATAAATCATCAGTTAATAACCAACTTTTATAACTTTTGCAGAAATTAAAGCCAGGCTTATATTGACCTGTGGGTTCTGGAATCTGCCCCGTCCTGCTTTATAAATGACCAACGGGTATTCACTCCCATTTCATATCTGTGGCTGAGAGACCATCCAGGATGGCTGCAGACTTGGAGCAGCTGGTGCTTTCACTGACCCTGGGTGGTTTGGAGACTCAAAAAAAAAAATAAAAATATGCAAGTCGCAACTCCCAGCTATATTAGTTGCTGAATTCACTGAATGTATGCTTTTGTTTTCAACGAAGACATGAAATTTATATCACTGATGTGCATCCTTTGCTAAGAGCTCTTCTTACAGGTTAATAGAAGCTCTTCTTTTCTTCACTGACGTTAGATGCCAGCGTCCTTTCGCTGATACATGTGTTAACATTTTCAGTTTGAAATCCATCTTGCTTGTGGAAGAACACTGAAGGAAAATATGAGTGAAGCGGGCACCTTGCTTCTTTCCTATTCTCATCTTCACTCTTCTGTTTTTTTGCCGTCCCAACATACTTAATTTTTTTTTTCTAAAAATTGTCTCTAGATATTTTTCATAAGCTCCAGCTTATTCAGGCCTATTAGACTCTCTGATGTTTTTCCTACAGTTAATTCTCTCAAGATCCGTTTCTTTCTGATGAACTAATTCCTGCTAAGGTGTTGATGGCTGATAATGGCTTAATGTATCAACCTTTTAGGATAGCGGTTGCATTTTCACAACTGATTTTAATTCCTTAACCCCAAAGAGTGCATGACAGGAGAATTTCAAGTATCTTTTCAGAGACAATGAGGAAAGAACTCTGGAGGGAAGACCATTTTTCCTAAAGCCCCACTAATCACAGAACAGATTGTTAAGTACTTATCTGTACATAAGCCTCTCATTCCTGTAAATAACATGAGAAAAGTCAGTAAGAGAAAATGTAATACGCATTCTTCCTTGCCAGACATCAGACAGTTTTGAAATGATGCAGGAGCAGCTTCTCCATGTCTTCAGAGGTTTCTAAAATGGAGGTAATGTGACTTTTCAGCTCTTTTATTCTGATCTGATCAATTTAATTTCATTATGTTTTTATATAAGAATGTTTTATGGAGCCTTTAAAGCAGTGATTACAATTTTACCTGGAAAGTAATTTAAAAAATGCCAACTCAATGCAGGCATTCTAGTGAACAATGTATTATGTTGGTTAGGGGGTGTGGACAAAAAAGGGGCCACACACTAAGCCTGACAAGCTCAGGGGAGGCCAGCATGGCGGGCCCTACAAACTCAGAGACCGTAAGTAACCACATAGGATAGTCAGCTTACAAATTCTCAACTAAAAGCAGGTCATGGCGGGTAGTCATGTCCTAGGCCTGTCGCTTCCTCGACAAAGGTCCATCTTTATCTTAAGTGAGCCTCAGCCTGTCTATTGTCTTTTTGCACCTAAGATAACATACCCTTGGAATGTCAGAGTCATCTCCTTTTTCAGACCCCCGAGGGCACACCCACTGTACAAGAGCACAGAACCCCTCATTGTTATTTTGTTCCCTGAAATCATCTCTATGTGTGTAAAATGTCAATTATTAACTATCCTGTATCCACCAATGTAAAAGAAGTATGTGTCTCTCCATTTCACTTTTTATTCAATCCCAGAGCTTTCCCACTTTGCTTTCTCCTGCCCCCTTAATCTACCACCAACGGATTTCATGCACCCTCCTTATATCGCCTCCTTCGATTCTAATATATTAACTAAGCTGCAAAACTACCATTCTCTGGAGCATTTTCTTAATCCATTGAGATTTTGCTTCATGGCATTTGTTGCCAGTTTGGCTCAAATAAACTCACAAAAATGCTCTACAATTTTGGACAGGTTAGTGTCTAGAATCAGACAAACCTAGATTCAAAACCTTGTTCTGACTCTTAAGAACTGCGGGTCTTTAGGCAAATCACATAACTTGAAGCTTAATTTCTACCTCTGCTAAATGGGCACAATAATAATAGCCGCTTGACAGAGCTCTCTTGAGGACAATGAGATTAAGGAAAATACTCAGAATAGTTTCTAGAACATAGTAAAAAGCTAATGAATGCTACTGTCGTGAAGGAATGTTTTTAAGTAGAAAAACATGACAAAACTCTTCACGTCAGCTTCAGGGTGTCAGGGTTCCTACAGGTTATTATTGTCTGATCAATGAAAGGAAAATTTTGTTATTTCTATTGAGATTCTAAGATGCATTAGTCTGTTTGTTCATTTATTTTTTTCTCACATTCTTTTATTCATGCAGCATATATTAAGCAGTTATTAAATCAGAAGTTGAAAAACAGTGATAAACACCACAGCCATTCTCCCTGTCCTCAACTCTGGTAGTCCAATGGTGTCGTTACAGAGCAGGAAAGAGGCTAAGTGTAAAAGCCAAGAGTAAGAGGCAATGGGAGACACTTACCCTAACACATTTCACCTCTCGGTAAAACGAAATCAACAGATTAACACCCATTTGGATGATTGTTGTAAAGAAAAGTAAACACATAAATAACAAGTGTTGGTGAGAATGTGGCGAAATTGGAACCCTGTGTACCGCCAGTGGGGACATAAAATGGTGCAGCAACAGTGAAAAAGAGTATGGGAGTTCCTTAAAAAATTATAAAGAATTACTATGTGATCTAGCAATTACACTTGTGTATTTATAACCAAAAGAAGTGAAAACATGGAATTGAACAGATATTTGTACACCATTTGTACATACATTATTCACAATAAAATGGTGGAAACCAAAATGTCCATCAATGAATGACTGGATAAGCAAAATGGATAAGCTATATGTACACACACACACACACACACACACACACACACACACAGTGATCTTTCAGCCATAAAACAGAATGAAATTCTGAAACATGCTACAACATGGATGAAACTTGAAGACGTCATGCTCAGTGAAATAAGTGAGACATAAAAGGGCAAATGTATGATTTCATTTATATGAGGTCTCTAGAATAGTCAAATTCATAGCCACAGAACAATAGTGATTCCTAGAGGCTGGGGAAGGAGAGAATGAGACACTGGGGTTTAATGGGGACAGAGTTTAAATTTGGGGAGATGCAAACGTTCTGAGATGGATGGTGGTGAGAGTCACACAGTAACAGGGTGAGTGTACTTAATGCCACTGAACTATACACCTAAAGTTAGTTAAGATTTTAACCAAAATTTTATGATATATATGTATGCGTGTGTGTGTGTATATATATGTGTGTATATATATACGTATATATATGTACATATGTACATATATATACATATTTATATGCACATATATATATAATTTTTTTAACCACATTAAAAAAATCATACACTGTGTGAATTCAGTAGTTCATATAGCTGGAAGTTGTGACCAGCATAAGTTTTTCCCACTATAACATAGTGACTTTTAGCTGTTACTTGATTGTTTGGGAAAAAAAAATCAACATTTAGACAGCAACAAAAAATAGGGGTTGTGTTTTCTTTTTAGGTTTTTTGTAAGTGGAATAAAACAGTTATATGCCTTCCCTCATTCTAGAACACTCCTCCCTACAAGATATTTTATTCTTTCACCTCATGAGCGAAGCAAGCAGGGGTAGCAAGAGAGAGAGCGATGGGGAATGGAGCACATTATTTTAAACAGGGACAATGCTGAAGTGTATTTTTGTTTAGCCAACTAGGATTTCATTGACAGAAAATTAATAGTGTATTTAACAAAAAACAGTTCGTTGTTTAACATTCAAAGTTTACAGATTTTTCTCTTTGCAAAACAAATGATACATTAGAAAATGCACCTTTCGGAGGGAAAATATATTATGGAACCATAAAAGCTTTAGAAATATTTAGTGCAATCTTATTAGAAAATTAGAGCTGTTTATTAAGGAAAAACGAAGGTGTCCTAGAGCACATCTTTAATTTCTAAAGTTGATGTCTAGGAAAAGGTCACGCCTTCTGAAAAGTTACACTTTAGTGCCACAGTAAGAGACAAAATGTAAGGTTGAATGGATTACCTAACTGATATGGCATGGTGTATCTTATACTCTTTAAACAATAAGAGTGCAAAAAAAAAATGTGTAAAACACAGATAGTGCTATGTTCTAGCATAAAATAATATAAAATTTTGTAATAGAATAATTTTTGATGATATGGTTAATTTCCCTTGTTAATTCATTGAACACGTGTTTCATGAGCGTCTTCCCTACGTCAGGCCCTGTGATAAGTCTCAGTGTACCGCGATGTGCAAAACCAAGGGTATTCCTGCTGTCGTGGCTTTAACGTGTTCTTGTACATCTCATATACCTCACTTCTTTTTAAGTTACAGTTTCCTAAATCCAAAGACAGTTTTCCCTGGACTCTTAACTTCCGTTTCTCCAGACTAAACAATCATAACCACATTTCTCCTTTTCCTTGTAGTTCCACCACATACAAACTAAGAAAAGTAAATCATTTACCATCGGAGCTGAAGAAGAAAGCTCTGGAATAACAACTGCCGTTCATTTCAGTAACTTCTAGTATTTTGAGGAATGGTCAAGTAATGCCTCTCTCTTAATTTAAGACCAAGAAATGTATTGAATTAGGCTTTTTGTGGGAAATAGAAATAAGATTGGGAATGACAAAGAGATACAAATACATGATTACAAAATATTCTATTGCTTATTTAAAAAAAAAAACAAACTAATTTTGTCACTCTAAATTATTTGTAATAAAAAGCTTCAGGCTAGGATGATGGATAATTGAAAACTTGGAAAGGCAATGAATCTACTTAAACATATTTCTCAAATTCAATATCCCTAGATTAAATAACCATATACAGATATTCAAAAGTTGCCCAAGGAGCAAATCATGATACTGCATGCCACATTTATTAAGTAAAGTTGGGTGCACAGACTTGAATCAAATTCAAAGTAGTATCAGCTATTTGCTATTAAATAGAGGAGTTGTCACAGAGATTGCTAATTAACTTCCAATATTTCTTTTCCTCCTCTTGAATAGGTAAACATTTAGCTGGGCACTGGGTTACCTAATCTCCCTTGTGTGACCATGTACGTTCCAGCCAATGGTTCATACACAGTATCAGACTTCAGGGGAACGGTCTTAAAAGAAGGAGGGCAGTACCTCTCATTTTCTTTTTGCTTCCGCCTGGAATTTGGGCATAATGCCTGGAACCTATCATGCCATTTGGGTTAAAAAGGTGCACACTAAATGATGAGGATGAGAAAGTCTGCCTGCTCCATGGAGCCAACTGCATATGGCCTTTAGAGTTTGACTTCTATCTTCTTTTATAGAAGAAACAAGGGCATCTCCATCTTGTTAACTGCAGTCTTCATCACTTAGCACTGAAACCAACTCACACTAATGCCACATTTGGTACTATATTTAGAACCAGGGTGCGACGTGTGATTGAACCTAAAAAGTTTATGAAATGCCTGAGGGAGGCACCAGGTCCTGGAGCCTGGGAGACTGCAGGCTCGGCAAGCTGGGCCTTTGTTATTCGCAGCAAAATATTTGGTCATATCGTTAACTGCTGTTCCCTGGAAAGCAGACAGGTGCCAGAGGAGACTTTACATATTAGGAAAACATTGGGCAATACTCAGAGGCTGATGTGCCTTGGTTCCTTCTTGCTGTATTCAGCAAAGTCTTTGAAAAAGCAATGAACTCAGTCTAGGACCAACCAGGATGCAGGCTGAGATAACAGACCACGTGCTCTCTGTTTATACTGAAAATGTGAACTGGTGGAGAATTCCCAAATTAGGAGCTTTAAAAGGTTGAAAAAAGTATTCTAAAGTACAGTAATTATAAGCCATAGCTGCGGGGAGGTAGCCTTAGGAGAAAGTAAAGTTGTGTACCTTATCACCTTCAGGTAAGAGTAAAGCTGGAAAAAATGGGAGTGGGGGAGAGTTTCAAGAAATAGGCTTCTTATATGTTAAGAGTTGTTATATTACTATTTAATCTGTATTTGGTGCAAATATATGACCTCCAGTAGGGCTCTATCATGTGCTACATAACTATGGATGATAAATAGATTCAAGTAAAATAAATAAGTGAAAGAAAACAGCAACACCACCACCAAAAGGACTTGTCTACCAGACACTGGAAAAGAGCAGATTTAGGATACTGCCCTCGCAACACAAGTTATTCTTTCTCAGGGCCTCAAGATTGAAAGAGGGAAGGGCAAGCAAGTTCTCTTGGAGGGAGAGCAGAGTGGCACACGTCCACTGAGAAGTGACAGAACATCGAGGTAAGTAAGTAAAATGACAGAGTTGCCAAGCTTAAAACTATGTCAAGAACAGATATTTAGGTGTGGTTACCTGCACATAGAACCACCTTAAAGAAAATAGATTAGAAGACTACAATATTTCTGGGGGAATTATTTGCCAAGGAAACCACATGTATGGCCTGCAAAAGTCTGTGCCCATTCAATGACTAAAGCAGTCCTAGAAACCCATGTTTGTATCAGCAGGAGCTAAGAAAGCATGCAGCCCACAAGGGCACACCCTGAATACCCTTTACAGATATGGCCACGTAGGACAATGGATTCGGAGGGGCCCCACAGAGAGTAAAACTGTTGGTCACAGAAGACATTGGAAAAGAAGTGCCTGTGCTATTGCTGCCTAGCAAGATTTGAAAAGTGCTATGGACCAGTGATGGCTACATGCTTCTCATGCTTTTATTTTATGGAGTGTATCCTGCAGTTACTAGGTTTTTAGTTTATACATCACCAGACCACAGAAAACCAAATTTTGACCTGATGTAGAGGGCTATACATTATTCAGAGATGGGGATTTGAGCTGGATGCAGTAACGAGATTCTGGGTTGGTCCCACTTGAAGAAACATAAAAAAATGTTCTATATATGGGAAGAAGGGTGAAAGTGCATATTTCTGTGTACCAATGCTGATACACACTGCCACTATCTGTTTTCAAGATCTTTTTAGTAATAAAATCCCTTCCTTTTAGCTGGGCACCTGGCTGTCTGGAAGAGTTGTATTTCCCAGCCTCCTTCGCAACTAGGTGTAGCCATGTGACTAAGTTCTGACTGACACGATGTATGTATAAGTGTCCTGAGCATCTTCCAGGAAGCGCCTATAAAGAGAAGAGCCCCACTCTTTCCCTCCTTTCTTTCTGGTATCTGGAATGGTGATGTGATAGCTAGAGCTTAAGGAGATATCTTGAACCACAAGATAGAAGCAATATGCCAATGATGTCAGAGAAACAAGAGAGATTAGGGGCTGCCAAATTACAGTTTGCAGGATACATCTAGCCTGCCACCTGTTTTTGTAAATAAAGTTTTATTGGAATACAACCATGCCCATTTGTTTATATATGGTCTAAAACTGCTACAATAGCAGAGCTGAACAGCTGTGACCAAGATCATCTGGCCTACGATACATAAAATATTTACTAGCTGGCCCTTTACAAAACAAATTTGGTGACTTTCTGAGATGGAAAAATCCATGTTTCCTGACACCATGAAATGCCGTCCAGGCCTTTCATCCTGCTTAAGCCATTATTAAATTGAGTTTCTGTCAAATACAGCTGTACAGTATCCTAATACATTTAGATTTCTTTTTTTTTCTCTTCAAAATAAATGTTGTTATTGCTATAGATTCTTTCTAGCACAGAAATGCTACATTTTTTGTAGCATAGGAATTCCGCATTTAACATTACTTATGTGAAAGTGCAAAGAAAAATAATGCATTTAATGATATTGATGTTTACCGTTATATTATTTGACATACCTTCAGAGATTAACTTTCCCAACAACAGAAATGTATACTTAATTTTTTTAAAAAAGAATAAAATAAGTATGATTGACCAAAAATTCTGAAATTCTTAATGCAATAAGAAAGCTTCTTTAATTAAATGGAGACATTGTGTTTGTGGATGTCCTCTTCAAGAAAGCAAAATTTCTCCACCAATAAGCGAAAAACGTCAGTTAATTGAAAAAATTATTAGTGACTTTAACAATAAAAATAAGACTAGAAAGTTCACCATTAGAGATTCATCCTTTATAGAGTCTTGAAGGCCAGAGAGTCTTCCAAATTCCTTATTACTATAAAATTTCCTTTGGGAGTAGATAATAATTCTTAATTATTTGAGAGCTAGCTCATTGCTGAGATGGGCAAGCAGACCCCCTCCCCACTCGCCAAAAAAAAAAGGAAAGAAATTTTGAAAAAAAAGTGAGAATTTAGCAAAGTCCAAGTTTAACGACATAGTGGGTGAACCAGACTGAAAACAAACAAACAAAAAAAAACTAGCTTATTTCTAATTCTGTGATCTCTAAAAACCCAACAATGGAAAAACAAATGACAAACAAAAAAACCAGCTATATGCCCTGAAAAAACTTACTTCCTAACTCAAAGGGAGGAGTTTACATATAAATAATGATCTGCTTAATGGATAAACAAAACAAGCAGGCAAACAAAAATAAACAATAATAGACGAGAACAATTGCAGGCATTGGATTCCATTTTGGTTTTGTTTCTACACATACAGGATTATTATTATTTGAATTTTCAGCAATCAAAAAAAAATTAGTATCCTGAAATTATTTCCTTTATATGCTTGGCCAACGAGAATCAGGAATGGAAACAGAAACACCAACTTCACTAGGGGAAAAAAGAAAAACAAAAAAAGCAACAAAAAACTTCTCTCTGGTTTGTAAACAAGTGCTATGAAAAAAATTGCTAAAACTGTCTTTTGTTTTCACTTATTTGTGTCATTGCTCGGTAACTTGTGGTGGCCTTGGAGGGGTGCTGGTCATACCTCCTTTCCTGTTTGAGGGTCAGGGTTGGCTGGTAGTCACCCAGTATAATTAGGGACCCCAGACACCATCCTGCTGAGCCCATATTCCCCCACACTGCCCCAGTCAATTACTAAACATGGTGAGAGTACCAGAATCAGGCCACTTCTGTCTGACACGGGATTCCAACTGGAGATTTTTACAAGGGTTGTGGCCAGCACAGGCAGGTTCAGCACTGAGACAGAATCTGGGGCTGTTCCTATGCAATCCTTTTCCTTCCTTCTCTCCTTCCTTAGGTGTCAGCCCTTCTCCTCTCTCACCCCTTTATCTTTCAGAGGTATTTTGTCCAATTAAATGTCTAATTCTGTCTTAAACTCTGCTTCTTTACAGTACCTGAATTGAGACATTATTCATGACAAAAACAAGTGTAAATTTCTTTCCTTCCTTCCTTCCTTCCTTCCTTCCTTCCTTCCTTCCTTCCTTCCTTCCTTCCTTCCTTCCTTCCTTCCTTCCTTTCTTTTTCCTTATTTTTTCTTTTTGGTAAAGCATTATAAAATCAACTGGAGAGGATAGGCTGTAGAAATATTTATATTCCACAATTAATAATTTGACATATATCACACGGTTGCACCAGATATATAAATCATCACAGTTTTAAAATTTGGCCAATTTTTTTCAACTTAAGAGCATTTTAGGTATGGAAAATAGTTCCTAAGACATCCACACAGAGAGATATTTAATTTCCATATTTGTAGAGTTATCTGTTAGGTTGGTGCAACAGTAATTGTGGTTTTTGCAATTATTCTTAACCTTTTAAACCTCAATTACTTTTGCACCAACCTAATATATTATTTCCACACTCAGAACATTATGTTCTTCTAGTCTAGCGTTTTTAAAGTAGCAAAATTAATATAAGGAGAAAAGAAAGCCAAGTGTGCTAGCGATAAATAGCCACAGGGTTAAGACAATTCTTGAAAGTCAAAGAGTTTTTATAATTTCATGATTTTTTGGGGGAAAAAACCTACTACAATTCTACTTTAAATCTGAATATTCCCAATGCAAACCAGTCATAACAGCCAGAAAAAGGCAAAGACATACAGAATATCACAACAATTCTAATGATAATTAGGCTGAATCACAGCTCTAATTAAATTCCACTTCTTGGAGGTATAAAAAGGTCTTTGGAATTTGGGGCTAAATAATGAATATTTTCCTATCTCTAGCAGAGAAACAGTTTCTGGTGAGGTTAATGTATTCAATTTCATTGTGCAATTCCCTTCCTCTTCTCTGCCCTTTTCTTTTATGCACATAATTGGAAAATAAACTAAAAAGACCAAAATTTCTTTGGGAATTGGATTGGAAAAAGAAATGTATCACTTCTTGTTAATGTTCTCCTAATGGAAAGAAATGGCTTAAAAATTTTTTTAAGTGGGGAAAGAATTTGGACAATAGCTAATACTGGTCTAAATATTTTCATAGCATGTAGTTGTTTTTGTAAAATCAAATCCTGTTTTAGCAATTAGTAATTGAGAAAGAGTTTCTAGGTTAACTCACAACAATCAAGGGATGACCAAATCCCTATAGACGAAAAAAAGGGAAAAAAATCATATACGATAATAATGAACCAGGGTAAAATAATAGAAGCATAATACAAATCTATATAAACAAAAATTAATTGAAGGGTTCTGAAGCAAAAAGAAAAAAATTGAATTCTAGTTATATAATGTTAGCCAATCCAAATCAAATAAACTATTTATATTAATAATTTACAGGAATCTCTAAAGAGCTAAATTGTGATTTCCTCATATCTCATTCTGAAACGTAATACTGTTAGTCAACTGACGGGTCAGAAAAAGTTAGCTCTTGTCATTAATACTAAATTAGGATTTCAAAGAGAGACATATTAATGAAAAGATGGGGCGCCCACACATTTCAATAATAATAAATGAAGTTCAGCACTTCATTTGCGTACATGCTGGTTAACTTGTATTTTTCCAAGGGCAATTAATCGTTTATTTCCTAATCCCCTCAACCTCAGTACAGTTGGACCATGGATGGAACAACGACCAAGAGAAAAGATTACAGCCAGGCCATTCTTTCAAACTTCAAGATTATAAGTGAACTAACATCAATGAACCATTGATGTTAAAGCAGTTGCTTACCTCTGACTCAGTGTCCTCCACGTGTCCATTTCTGTATGGCACTGCCGTCCCCAAATCAGACTGACTGGAATTTAGTGTACCTGGGCAGATTTTAAATCCACAGATTCTTGACCCTTCTTATACCCCACGTGGGATGCAACAAAAAGAGCATTTGTCCAAAACTTGCGATGAGAGATTTGGGAATTGATTCAGAACCCATCAAGGTAATCCAGGAGAAAAAGGACTCAGGGAACTGTGACAGTGAGTGAGTGAGTGACTGCGTGCGTGTGCGTGTGCGTGGTGAAGCAGGGCCCTGCTGGGACCCCCATAAAAGAGGCCTTGCATGTCCCTGGCCTCCACTCTCCCTGCCCTAGAGCTTAACAATTGATAATCCCCCTGCGGCTTGGGCTCGGAACGTCCCCTGTCCCAGCTCCCTGCTTTAGAAAAGTACCCTGCAACTTATGATTAATACCCTTGTGCTTATTGGTCACAATCTCTGCGGTCTCGCAGTCTTTCCAGGCTACTCCCATCACTGCTCCTGGGTGGCTGACGCCACCAGAGAACCACACTGCTAGAGGGAAGGCTCCCTGCAGACTCCCAGAACTGTCACCTTGACTCTGGAGGAACCCAGGTTTTCCCTTAAACACCCTAAGTTGGTCTGAGAATGTGAAGGTAGTTTTTGAGGGTGTTAAGCTGCTGTCTTAGACCACCGGTGCTCTGATACTAAACACTAATTCTACTGTGTTTCCACGAAAATAAGACCTAACCAGAAAATATGCCCTAGCATGATTTTTCAGGAAGCTCGTAATATAAAAATAAGCCCTACTGTATTTCCCCCAAAACAAGACTGGATCTTATATTAATTTTTGCTCCAAAAGATGCATTAGGACTTATTTTATATTATGAGCATCCCGAGAAATCATGCTACAGCTTATTTTCTGGTTAGGTCTTATTTTCGGGGAAACACGGTGTGACCCAAGTCCTGTTGGTCTATTGGTTGAGTGACGAGCCCTGGACTTGGTTGGCCTCTGGTTTCAGTGGTTTACGGTCTTGATAACTTTGGAGGAGGAATGAAAGGTTACTGCTGGGACAAGAATACCTCCAGGAGCTTACGATGCACAGTCGGAAGTAATTTTGGGGGAAACACTACCAAGTGGATCCCAAAGTGGAGAAGGGGAAGGAGAAAGTGTGGGACACTGGGGAGGGAAACCGCAAGGCTTTCATCAGGCGGCTGGTCTGATCTTTGAGTCCTTTTTGTATGTCACACCCTGTATCCCACCTGTCAGCAAGGCCTGTTGGCTTTACTTCCAAGAATGGACTCAGAATTTATCATTCCCCACGCCCTCCACTGCTACAGCCGAGCCCATCTCTCTTCCCCTGGATTGCTGCTATAGTGTCCACTGCTCTCTCTCATTTACCTATAGTCTTCTCTCAGAACAGCGGCCGAGAGATCATTTTAAATTTCTCTCGCAGAGAAAAAGACTTCACAACCCAGCCTCTGCCTGCTCACATCCCGAACGCCAGAATCCTTTCCTCAAACTCTCCATGTGCTCAACAGCTTTATATCCTGTTAAACTTGTTTCCCCTTTTTCCAAGGGTGTCCTTCTTCCACGTCTCCTTCCTCGAGCTTTTTGTTCAAATGGCATCTTAATTGGGGTTTCCCCTGCCACCCTGTTTGAAATGGCAGTCCTCAACACCCCATCCCAAGAACTTCCCATCCCCTTCCCTGATTCATTTGCACCAAATATACTTAATTTATCAATGTGTTGTCATCGCCACTGGAATGTAACCTTCTGATAGCAAGTGCTTTTCTGATCTGTTTACTGCGCTAGCATGAATAATATTGCTATATTGTAGTAAATATTTCGTAAATGGAACGACCTGAATCCTGCCTCTACTAACTCTTTTGTCACACGTATACTGCACTTGGATAAAAAACTGCATCTGATCGAATAAACAATGATTTAACCTCCAAGATCCTGAGAAATTATACCTGCCAAATATGATAATGGAATACCAGTGGCTATTGCACGCCTACACCGTCAGTATCGCTTACCTAGAATTGTTTTTGGGGGAAGGGCATGTGGCAGAAGCGGACAATCTAGGTGGGGATAGGATGTCCTCGAGCCTCTTCCGCATGTAACTATAAAATGTATTCAGTGACATTAAAACGCTGTACACGAGTGAGCTTAGATCTGTAACTGGAAAGGGATGTGCTTTTTATTAAATGTTATTAACCCCGTCTAAGGCCATCCTTTTCTCCTGCCATCTCCACCTGGGTCACCACTTTTCCTGAGAACTGCCACCCCCTACTGTGTTCCTCGCAAAACTCCTCTTCCAATGAGACTGACTCTGGAACCTCCTCACCTCTCCGCGTCGTCAGCCATGGTTCCTTCACTTTTTAAATAAAGAGAATGAGGACAAACAAAAATACCAAACTTAAGAAAATGTGAACATTTCAAAATCTTTCTACTCTCTCATGACTACGGTCCCTGCCCTGGTCTGTATCAGGAAGTTTATTAGCAGGTAAGCAGTTGATATTAAATTTAGTTATTTTATTATTTTTGATGATCAAAATGAATAAAGTGTTAGGAGAAGGAATTCCAGTTGGGAGGTAAAGAAAAGGTTAAAGCAGCTAAAATATCTTTTGTTGGAGACACATCCCAAATGAATAATCTCTTTCTTTTTCTGTTTATTCCCAAGAAAGAACAAGGCAAAACAATTCCTCGTGCTTAAACATCTGGTCATGAGCCTTACGGAGGAGAACTAAGATCTTTCCTGGGATTACCAGGGTGCAGGGATGGGGAGAGAAAACTTTGCTGGTGGGAAACAGCCCTCCCTGCGGTTGCAAAAGTAGCTGTGTGTTCAGGACTTGACTTCAAAGGATGCAAAGTGAAGCGTGTTTAAGGGGCTGTCATGGAATACCTGAGGGCAGGAAGCAAGCTTTTTCTTAAGCCTTTCAGCTAGAAAAGGCCTTTCAGGAAAACAACTTGTTTGTTACTGAAGAACCGCTTTGAGTCCTGGAGAAGCGGGTGAGACGGTTTGGATGAGCACCTGGTTTTACACCTTAGATCTTCCCTGGAAGGGGTTGCCTCTGCCTAAGTTACAGAAAGGCTCAGGATGAATTGGAAAGACAGTCAGCATTTCGCATGCCCAGGGGCAGGCCCTGGGTTTAACAGGTTATACTGTGTAATGTTCACAAAGCAGATTTCATGGCCTGTTAATAGATGAAGAAAGTACGTTAAATTATTAAAATGATCCGTGAACTCAATGAGGCTGCGATCCAGAATCAGGTGTGCATGATTTAAATGCATTGGTTTTTTTAGAACAAAGTCAATTGTTCTTTCCTCTAGAGGAATATTTCTTAAGATGTTTTCATTATCACATCTGCAACTTATTTAAAATTGATCAGTATGAAGGGCTGTGTGTGTGCGTGGGCATGTGCACACGCGTGTGCATGTACACACACACACACTTTAAGTTACAGTCTGGAGGCAGCTAGCATTCCATTCAGAAGCCACACGATCATGAACATTACAGCGAAACTGCAGCCACTGAAGCAGGGGCTACCCAAGGATTTCTGTTCTCTGTTCCTCTAATCAACTTAGTGAATGCCAAATTGGGTTTTCTTTGATGAAATCAGTTGCTTCTTAATTAGCAAAAATGTTAGATAATATTAGAAAAGCGATCTCAATGGTGAAATTAAAGATACTAAGGATATATATTAAGATATTTGGCAAAGCATCTTTTACAGACACCGCAGCCTGTGTCAGATGATATAAGGCTCCAGGGAGTCCTGTGACCTGAGCTTTGCAGAAGGTTCTAGAGTCTGGATCACATAGTTTAGGAGGCTTTCTGTTGCCTGGCATTGATTCTGAGTATAGCTGAATCCTGCTTCTAGAATAACTACTGCTGCCTGAAGAGAACATTTCATTCAAGGAACAGTAAGTCAGAGAGCTAGGACTTCACTGAGCTTGCAGAAGAGTTTGTATTAACAGTGCTGTGCCTTCTTGCTATGATTATTCATTTAATAAACATCTATATTCGAGAGTACTGTATTTCACTGAAAATAAGACCTAGCCAGACCATCAGCTCTAATGCGTCTTTTAGAGCAAAAATTAATATAAGACGCAGTATTATATATTATATTATATTATATTATATTATATTATATTATATTATATTATATTATATTATATCATATCATATTAAGACCCGGCATTATATTATATATATTACATATTATATTATACCCGATCTTATATTAATTTTTGCTCCAAAAGACGCATTAGACCTGATGGTCCAGTTAGGTCTTATTTTTGGGGAATCACGGTAGCTATTTCTTACCTCACTTTCCAGTGGCTGATGTCGTCTTTAAAAAGGAATCTAAAAGAACGTGTGTGCAAATTTGCTAAGGTCAGTGTATAATTTTGCTCTTCAGATCATTGGTGTCAGAATCACTGGAAGTTTAGAATTCTTCGATTTCTCAGAATCCTGCATTTTAACGTTCTAGGGTCAGGACGTGAGAACCTGAATCATAATGAGTTCCCTAGTGGTTTCCATACACTCTGAAGACTCAGCTTGAAGCATCATGACCATTTGCTAACAGCATTTCTCAATGGCAGATCGAAGACCCAAGAGGAAAGAAATGTGTTCCTGACTGCTGGGTTTGCAAACCAAAATCTGTAAAGCAATAGTAAACCGCACACTATAAAGCCCGCATCTCCTATAAACTCTCTGCCATACATTTGTGGTTGGAGCTATTTGCTTACCCATCTAAAGGGAAACAGATCAAAACTGGCCATAGGCGCTCGGCAAGCTCATTCACGGCCAAAGATATTCCACGGTCATTTGGAGGGGTGGGAATATTCAGTAGTTTTCCCACTAATTATTGTGATCCGGTTTCTATGACAACGATGAAAACTTGACCAAAAACTTATCATATTTAATGTAGTTTGGAGCAAACCAGTTTGGCTATCGGGCTGCTTTCTCTCATATCGATAAGCCCCAATTTATTCACGCATAAGACATCCTGTTTGACTTTCATCCACTCATCAAATATATAGAGAGCCTTTTTAAACTTAGGTAGTTTTGACTTCCCACAAAGAACATAAAAGATTTAAGAAGCAGAGCTCTAGATCAGGACTTGTGTCTCTGAGCTGTCACTTATCATCATATCACGTTGCCGAGGGAGCAAACGCCCTGGCACAGGAGTCGGTGGTCTTGAACTCAGGTACTGGGTCCAAAGTCAGCAGCAAGTCAGTAAACCACCAAGGGTTTCTAGGTCTTCTTTTAGACAATTGGGAATACAATGCTTGCCTAGTCTCTTTTTCAGAATGTACTAATTCACTCCTAAATGTTTATTGGTCACCTACTATAATATACTCCAGGAATTTTTCCAGGACCTTGGGGGATACAGTAGAGAACAAGGCATATAAGATGACTGCTCTCAAGTAGCCTTATTCCAATAATTAGAAAATGATATGAATACAGTGACAAACGTGTATTTATATATGCAGATAAATACATATGTGAATATTAATACATAAATTTTCAGAGGCAAATTTATGTGCACATATATTTTTTAGTTTAAATCAAAGCCTTTTCTAAGGATGCAATGTATGTTTTTGGATCTCACATGGTATGATTTAAGGTGAGAAAGGCAATAATCTAATGAAAGATATATCCATACAGACAATAAACCTAGCACTTTAATAAAAGATGTCTCTGTATTTCATTAATAATAAAAATCAATTTCTGGCAGGATGATGCATTCCTTAATATAGAAAATATGCTAGGTTCATTCCACAACACTCTTTCACATATGTACAGAATCTATCATTAAGAGAATCTTCCTTTTTACTCATTTTTTTATTGCTTAAGAACCAAGACATATACGATAAGATGGCTTCTCATATCGGGCAACCTGTGGTAGGCAGCCTCTAAGATGGTCCCAGTAACACCTGTCCCCTGTGTAGCTCCCTTCCTTTAAGTGTGGGCTAGCTTTAGTGACTTGCTTCTAACAAACTGTATATAACAGAATGGATACAATGTCAGTATCAAAAGTGGATTATAAAAAGCTTTGGCTTACATCTTGGAAACTTGCTTGTTTGCTGGCTTTCCTCTCCTGTCCCTTTCCCTTCCTTCCTCTTCCCACCCCTCTTCCCCTCTTCCTCTAGCCCAGTCACCTACAGGGGAGGCCACTTGAAAAAGAGAGCCTCTGAAGGATCAGAGCCACATGGGGAAGAACTAAGGCACCCAGCCAACAACCAGCACTGACTGTCAACCAAGTGAGAGCACCTTCTGGGGATCAGACCCTCCAGCCCAGCCAAGGCTTCAAGTGATGTAGCCACACCCAACACCCTGGGTATAACTTCATGAGAGACCCCGAGTAAGAATAACCCAGCTACGCCAGTCCTGAATTCCTGATCTAGAGTAACTACGGGGTAATGTTTGTTGTGTTGAGCCACGAAGGTTTCAGGTAGTCAAACAACAATAGGTCACTAATACATAATCCAGACCCCACTCTTCAGAATATTACTATGAGAACGAATCGATTCAAACCTTATGCATTACACCTCAAATATGTGAACCGGGCTAGAAGAATATAACAACATCCTATTAATACCTTTGTCACGAAGAAACATAAATGTGCCGCTCTTTTTAACTGAATCGGATTAGAGAGTTTGTTTTTTCCTGAAACCTACTGAGTCCACTGAATCAAATATAAATACTTCATAATCAAACCTCATTAGAACTCTATTTTTGGCAATGTGTTAGTTAACCAACAAAACAAACGTAATCTTACCTCCAAAGAAGTACCTCTCGCCAGTTTTCACTTGAAGAGGACTATTAGTCCGAACTGCTGATGCCTCGTCTCCATCGATGGTGAGAATTGCAAAATTTTCCTTAGCTAGGAAACGAACCTCGTGCCACTGTCCATCATTCAACCCAGAACCTGGTAAGTACAAAACACAAGTCAGTTTACGTGGTGAAGACAGTTCCTTTTAAAACAATTTTTAACAGCAGCAAAGTCAGAACTTTATAAATAAAAATTAATATAGTCTCATCTAGGAAAATTCAGTGCTCCTTAAAACTGGTATCTCATGCTTCCTTGACATCGTAAGTGCTTTTATTTTCTATTGAACCAAATAAGGCATAATAATAACCTGATCTAAGGAAATAATACTAATGTGCCATTGAGGTGTTTCACTTGGGAAAATGGAGTAAGTAAAGTTGTTGGGGAGGTGATGAAGAACATTTTTATTTTAATAACTTGTTTTCTGGTTAGCTTTACTAGACGCTACTCTCATATAAGCAAAGGGGTTTATGACTTTTGTCTAATGTCTCTCTCTCTGTTTTTATAAACATTTTTGTACTGTTCTTTTTTTTCTCAATAACCACATCTGGCAAGTATAGTTTATAGAGATTAAGAACTGAAAAATAAATGTGTGAGTATGTACCATTGTTGGTGTAATTAACCACTAACAAGCATGGGAAATAAGACCAGGATTTTATGACCATTTATAAATAAGGTATCTTTATAATGAAGATACCTATATTGAAACAAACAAACAAACAAACACAACCCAAGAAAATAAATCAACGACTCCCACCCTTAACAACCATATTTCACTGTTGCCATTGGGAACAGAAATTCTATTATATTAAGCTCTACCTTACACTGACAATAATTTAAAGTTTGGTTAATTTGTGTTCATTTTATGAGGAATATTAGAAAATTAAGGAGCATACAGAGTACAGCAACCATTGAACGTAAATATCTGGAATGAGGTTAGGAAACGTTAAGAGACAGAGACGTCTGTGAGGCCAGAGCGGCTTTCTTAGACCTATAATGGCCGATCCTATGGCAAAGGGACAATATTTTGTGCTAATCTGCTCCAGATGGAATAGTCTAGAATCAACAGGTAGCATTTACTGGAAGGTACAGTTCAGGTTCACAAAAGGAAGAGAAGCCTAGCAAGTAAAGGAATCCAAAATGGAATGAGAGTAAATCAGGGAGGCACTGATGATAGCGCCCAGCCTCTGATCAGAGGTGTGCAAACTACAGGCCAAATCCAGCCTGCAGCCATTTGGTTTTATACAGCCTGAGAGCTAAAAATAGTTCTCACGTGTTTAAATGGCTGAAAATAAATAAAAACGATCATGTTAAATTACATGTGAAAATTATAGAAAATTCAAATTTTAGTGTCCACGTCAAGTTTTATTGGAATGCAGCCAAGTTCATTTATTTACATATTGACAGAGACAGAATCAAATAGTGGCTACAGAAACTGAATTGTCCGCAAAACCTAAACTATTTCCTGTGTGGTCTTTTCAGGAAAAGCATAAACCAGTGGTTGGTCTATACTATTGAAAAGAAATACTTCAAAGAAAAAATTAAGGCCTGTTGGAGCTTAGATGGTAGTCACAAATAGGTATCATTTACTGACCTTATACTGGTAAATATCATTACAAATAATCTCCCTTCAGATATTTTTCTCATGATTTTCCAATTTTAATTTAGTAATGCACATTTGAGCACATTTTATTTTAATGGAGGAAAATAGAAAATTCCTGCTGTAAAGTAATTAATACTAAATGATTTCCAAATTATAAAATGTATGATGCATACACCCACATACACCTATAAATATTTATTTATATATATAAACATAAATTGTACATTTAGTTTTACATTTATGTTTATATAAACATAAATACAGTTTTTGCACTGTGACATTACTATGGAAATGTACAGTCTTATTCTAAAGTTAAAATCCGTGAGCTGTCTGACATGTGGTCTTGTTGATTGAAACACTTCCTTTTCAAGTAGGTTACTGTTGGGTTCTCCCACAGAACTGATGCATAGAAGACTATTTTCACCATAATATTTTTCTTTAAAGCATAAAACTGGGCTTACTGTTGATTAACCATTGAAGAATACAGTTTTGAGTTTTGGCTTTTGTTTTTGCCTTTAAAATGTGATGAATTCTACTTTGAAATGCAATTTGGGGGGCACAGATGACAAGAACATCACTGTTACAAATGTCCCTTCCTCAAGGTGAACCCTAAATAATCACACATCCAGAGGAAGTCACTTGGAAGGTATCATCCACTGACAGAGCGTCCTGTTCTAAATGGTAGACCAGAAAGCCTTTCTAAAAATGCCTATAAAATTTTCTTCTTCACAAAATTAATTTATAAATGAAGATCATCAGCTTAATTGTTCATGGCAAAAAAAAAAAAGATCTATTATTCCATTCAGATTAAAATAAAGACGTTACCTCGATTTTTGCAAGAAACTTAATTAGTAGAGAAATTGGACCTTAGGTAATAGCAGTCTTGTCAATAGCAACCACCACTGCATCTGAGCTTTAACTGTGAATTCCATTCATTTTAATTCCAATCATTATTTTGAACTTTTAATGTGAATTATCAGGAGGCATGCCTCAGCAATCTATGACGGAAATGGGTCCCCAACTATAATGAAGTTCCTTCTTCAGTTGGTCAGGAATGATCTAATTGCTCCAAAGAAAACATCCTGCTTCTTTTAAATTTTCTTTTTTTAAAATTTTTTATTTATTTTTTATTTTAATTAAAAAATTTTTTTTCTTTTAAATTTTCTTCACCTGCATGTTATAAAAAATAATAGCCTGAAAGCTCTCTCTAGAGAAGAAATCTAACTTCATGATCTCTGTATATGTATTTATAGATAATATTGTTCTAAGCTCTATAGAATAGTTACTCTGCTAAGTACTTTACTTGCATTTCACGCATTTATAATTCACAGAAAATTAAAAAAAAAAAATCACTGTCCCCAATAATTAGGTGAGAGAACGGAATCTAATGAAGTTTATGCATCCTATAGCTAGCAAATAGCAGAACTTAGAATCAAACTCAGATATATCTGGTTCTAGAGGCTTAATTCTTACAAACGACAAACAAAAACAAAACAAACAACAACAAAACATGTTACACAAACTCTGTGTATCCATGGTCAGAGTTTTCCTATACTATGTGAGTACACACACACACACACACACATACAATTTGGCACCACCCCAGAAAAGGAGCTCAATTTCTGGGGATATCCTTGTCTCACATTAAGGTTGTAAATAAACTGGGACACCATCAAGTTTCATCTGCCAACTTTCGCTATTTGTGCCTTCAGATTTTGGTTGTACTGGAACATCCCACACGCTACATGTCTAGTAGTATTTTCTTACAATGATGTTTTGTCCTTAAAATTATAATAAGAATGGAAATTTCATACTAGAGATTTGAAAAAAAAATTACGGTAAGAAAAAAAGGGTGCCATAGTTTCAGTATATTTCACTTCTCTCTGTGTCTATTAGGTCCCATGCAAGGGAGACCCAGACAACTTTGTATGAAACACAGACTAAAATAAAAATAAAAACACAAATTCCTGTGTTTGCAGGAAACACAGACTTTTCCTGCAAACTTGCTCCAAAATGTGTTTTGCCTTCATCATTTCCTGGACCACTTGTCACTTGCAGGATGTAGTACAGAATTAGTTTTGCTTCACAGAAGTTATAAGAAATCGTCTCTTTAAGGCATTTTTTTAAAAAAATTAAGGATAATTTTTAATTCGTATGAAACAGGGCATTCATTAAATTTAAGAGCTTTTGGAATTCAACACTATATGAAATTCACTCAGAATACCAAAGCTGATCAGATCATTGCTATAAGATGTAAACTTATATTAAACACCCAGACATTTATTCAGAACAAACGTATTATCAACCCACGTTTTATTACAAATTTGTGACTCATAAATAGCAAGGAAACATCACTTGACAGGTTAAAGCAGCACTTCTCACTGGCTGTTACAGAGATGTTACTCCTCCAGTCACAGTGGAAGTCACAGTGGAAGGGAATGGAGACACCCACCAGGGCCTCACATCTCAAATGCAGTGGGCTCCTGGTGGCTAGACAGCAGTTCAGGACCAGATGAAAAGAAAGATGCTGGTACTTGTGCTTACGAAAGAGCCCTGTGTCTCAGATGGCTAACATCCCTTGAGAGCCGCGTATGTGTCTACACACACTGTATGTGTCACTGAATGGGCTCTTCTCAGCAGTGAGAAGGAAGATGGCACAAGGGCAGGAAACTGTGCGATTACGTTGGTGCAAAAGTAACTGCGGTTTAAAACGTTAAAAATCAGTGCAAAACCTGCAATGACTTTTGCACCAACCTAATAGTTGGGAGGGCAGATCCCAGAGCCAGACTACTTGTGTGTGTCCTGGCTCTTGCTTAGGCGGCGATTTACTTAACTTGTCTGTACCTCTGCCTTCTCTTCTCTAAAATGCAAATCAAGTCTCCACTTTATAGGTTTCTTTTGAGGAGGAGATGAATCAGTGTTTGTAAAGCATTAGAACAGTGCCCGGCACCTAGGAAGCCGTGTATCTATATTATTAGATCAAAAGACAAAGAAGCTTTGATGCATCTCATTTTACAGAAAAGGAAGCTGAGGCTTATATGCAGTAGTTTGTTTTTGGGGGTTATAACCTCACAATTACAAATATTGGTTAGTACAGACAGCCTTCTAAAGAAGACAGCGATGTAGTAAGTCTTACAAAGTAGAGAGCATGAATATCCACATATGACACAACTAGAAAAATAGTGTATCCTAATGTTATGCTACCAGCACCTGAAGCTTCGAAAAAACACGTCCAGTGATGGACTTAGACATAAAAGCAATTCCTGTATGCAAACAACTTAGACAGAGGATTTATTTGTTCTGCAAATGTGTTAGACGGCTTACAAAGTTAGGGCAACTAATGACACTGACGTGACAGCTGCATGTAAAGACATTCAAACACAAATATTTCCAAAGAGTGAGAGTGGAAAATAAACTTTCTAAAGTATTCACGTATATCATTTTAAAAACACATAGTCATTAAGTAAATATTACCTACAGCAGTAAAAGTTTCTACTGCAAGCTAGTCCAAAGGTATTCTTAGTTATCTTGCTGGGAAAAGTGGGGATTGTCCCGGATTTGGGGTCATATTCTATCGAGGCACACATGAAACATGCCCCCAGAAGAAACTGAGTGAGGATTAGAACAGGGGCGTCTGATGTACAGACGAACCCTCAGGGGGCAGAATGCCAGAATGGTCAACGGGCTCTGAAGTCAGACAGCTGGATGCCGATCTCACTTGTGCTCACGCACCAGCAGCAAGTCAACCTCTTTGTGCCTCAGTTTCCCTTCTCTATTAAATGGCAATAAAAGTACCTGCTTCACAGGGCTGTTGTGAGGATTAAGGGCATATATATCATCAGAACAGCGTCTGGCACACGGTGAGCACTCAGTAAATAGTAGTGATTGTTTCTTAGGAGGTAAGCCGAGCTCTCTAAATATCAACTTGGGTCGTTGTACTTTAATGCTCTAAAAATTAGTTATGATGAAATGATTAAAATTGGTTTTCTTTATGAACAAATAGACTCCTCTCCCATATAAATCCAATAGTGTGATATTTGTGGTGAGGAATGTGAAGATTTGGGGAGGTAGCTCCCAGTATAACTCGTTAATATCAAGGTCAACAACTTTTAAAGCCAATTTTGAGCAAAATGTGTGTGTGTTTTTTTAAAACCAGATTATCCCACAAATGTGTTCCTGAATGTCTATGTGATATTTCCAAAATTAAGTCCAATTTCAAACAAGGATTTCTCCTGGTGACTAACTTTGAGGAGACTGTTCAAACTGGAGTACATACTTTCTAAAACATTTTTTGTTTTAAAAAATACATACTATTACAAAAGTTTTGATTTAATTTTATACTTCAAGATTATTTGATGTTACTTTATAACAGATACCTCTAGTTCTTTATGAATGATAAAAACTTCCAACTGTACATTACAAAAGGAAACCAATATTTTTATAAACAAGTTTTTAACCTAAAACCACAATATTTGAAATGATATTCCAAACTCCTGGTCTTAATTTTTTCATAAGATAACTAAATTGTTTTATAACATTTTCTGTAACATTTCTCCAACTTGCAATTGTTAGAAAAACTTGTTTTGTATGCAAATGTAAAATGTTAATGAAGCATATTCTATCTAAGCTGTCTTTCTAATGCTATTAGTTTTAAAGTGAGACTCTTGAGGTGGTTACTTTGATTGAACTAGAAGAAACAGATGTTACTCTTATTAGAAACAAGAAGAAAAGACTAGTTTAATGAATATTGAAAAAAAAAAGGATTTAAAATATAGTAGCAAACCAAGATGTAACATCTGTTTGAAAATGCTTCAAATAAAATTATAGTGACTAGAGTTTTCAATCTTTTGCTCAATATTCAATCTTGAGAGAGAAATTTCCTAGAGTATGAATCCAACTTTATGCAGTTATACTGTCCTCTGACGTGCTGACGATATATCTCACAAATTACCATTTACCTATTTATGCAATACAAAGAGAAAAGGGGATATATACGTCTATATAAATATGCCATGTACGATTTCTTAGATTTTCTATATAAATTTCATATCATTAGGAAAATGATCCAATTTAATCTTGCTCACTTCTACGCGCCAATTCAAACCACTGTTTCTATGTATGACCAGTTACAATTAGAACATTTAATAAGGTGCTTAGCCAGGAACAAAACACTATTTTTTTCAGCTGAAGAAACTGCTAAATGCTTTTCTGTATAAGTATAGACAGAAAGTCACCTTGGAATGTGTCTGTTCTGAAAGAGCCACTAATGGAACCTTTAAGTTAGACAAATACACCGGGGAGAGCAACTGCGTGACATTTTTCATGAGTTGCTAGTAATGACCCCTTCACTTATTTAACATGTAGAATCTTAGGGATGGGATGGATTCTTTTCTTTCTGGCACCCATAATCTTCTGAGAAAGAAAAGACCTCGGTTAGTATATTTTATTATCCTCCCTGTACATGAGAGTCATTTGGGGAATTTTAAAGGTCCACACTGAAACCGCCAAATCATCGCCAAAGAAATCAAAGATTAAATAAATGGAGATATATGAGTATACCAGGTAATCCTAGTCAAAATACCAACATTAATCTTTGTAGAAAAGGAAGTATGAGATTCTAAAATGTGTAAGGAAGCACAAAAAATTTTAAATAGTCAAAAAAATATTGAAGACTTATCACATGATTTCAAGACTTGTTATAATACTATAATAATCCAGAATGAGATCTGAAATAGATCCACACATATATGTGGTCCATTATTTTTTGACAAAGCCAGTAAGGCACTACAATAGAGAAAAAAAGATGTTTATTTTTGTGTTTTCAAAAATGGTGCTTGAACAACCGGATAAATTTAGGGAAGAAAAAATGTATCTTGATTTCTGCCTTATGAAATACACAATAATTAATTCTAGATGGATTTTAGACTCAAACACAATATAGTATAAAGCTAGTATAAAGCTTCTGAAAGATAACAGAAATTTTCAGGACTTTGGGTTAACAGAGATTTCTTAGGGCATCAAAACCACTTGGTAAATTGGGCTTCATCAAAATTAAAAATTCCCACTCAACAATAGACATAGTTAAAAAAAAATTGAAGGCAAGATGGAGTGAGAAAAAACAAAAAACAAATAAAAACTCTTACAAATCAATAACTGAAAGACAAAAGTGAGCAAAAATGACATCACAAATACAGATATATTAATTACATATAAGCACATGAAAACTTCTTTACATCATTAGTTACCAGGGAAGCCAAAATCACAAAGATACACAATTTTACACCCACTTCATTGGCTAAAAATCAAAAGGACTAACTAGGATCTGGACCAATTAAATCCTCACATGTTGCTGGTTGGATAAAATTGTACAACTGCTTTGGGAATGTCTTTGGCATATTTTTAAAAAACATAATTATACACATATTAATCCTATGCCCCGACAATCGCCCTCCTAAATATTTACCCACCCAAATCAAAATATATGTTACAAAAATGCTCATACAGAGTATTTTGTCAGGTTTATTCGCAACAGGCCTCAACTGGAAATAACGGTGTACCTATAGTGTGTGTATTCAAACAAGGAAATGTTAAGTCATAAAAAAGAATGCACTAGTGGTACAGACAATGTTGCTGTGCATGAAAGAATGTAGGCATACAAATAGGACACTGACTGAATCCTTTTACATGACATTCTAGTACAGGCAAAACTCTACTGTGACAGAAATCAGAAGAGCGGTTGCCTGTGGGGGAAGGGTGCAGGTGGGGACGGACTGCAAGTTCACTGCAGTCCACTGAACCTTCTGAGGTAATGAAACTGCTACATCTTGATTGGAGGTTGGTTGAGTACGTGTATATGTGTCTCAAAATCCACTGAATTGTGTTTTTAAGATCTGTGCATTTCACATGTAGTTGATCCTCATTCATGGGTTCATTAAGTATCAATTCACCTACTTGTTACTATTTGTAACCCCCAATCAATACTTGTGGTGGTTTCCTGGTTGTTCATGCGCTCAAGCAGGCACAGATGGATGAAAGATTTGGTCACCCAATGCACAGTTCCTGTCTGCCTTCTTGTCGCAGCCCTCACCTGTGAACAAATGCTCTTTCACTGCATATTCAGTGCCATGTTTTTTGCACTATTGCGGGGGTTTTTTGTTGATTATGCCATTTAAAGTGGATCCCAAATGTAGGGCTGAAGTGTTATGTAGTGTTCCTAAGTGTAAGAAGGCTATGATGTGTCTCACAAAGAGAAAATATGTATGTCAGGTAAGCTTCTTTCAAGCACAAGTTACAATGCCGTTGGCTGTTAGTTCAACGCTAATGAATTGATCCACCTTTATCACACAAGGTGACTTGAAACAGAAACACACATAAAACAGGGTTATGTATTATGGGTGGATGTAAATGTGACCAGAGGATTGCAGGAACCTAACCCTATATTTCTTGCAGAATCAATGGTTCAGTATTCACTAATCTAGTGTTCGCAATCACTATATAGAACACAACTACCATACGTTGAATGGGTTTAGGGCGGTGCGAGTGAAAGCAGGGAGACCTATTAGGAAGCTCTTACAGCAGCTAGGACAAGAGATGACGGAGGCGTGGACGAAGGTTAGCATTGGAGAAAAGTGGTCAGATTTGTCGTATGTTGTATAGGTACTATTGACGGGTCTCACTCGTTAACCGGTTATCAAAAATTTGAGAAAGATTTGTGACTGAAGCAGGCAGACAGTGTAGATTTATGTGGGGAGCTCAAGCAAGAAAGGTCTCCAGATAGAAATGGCATGGCATGATCATGTCAAGAGGCTAGATAAGGTTACCTAGAGAGAGAACAGAGAGAGCAAAGACAGGTGGAGTGCTTTAAACTTCAGAAGCTGGAAAGAGGATGAAGGGCCATGAAAGAAGACTGAGAAAGAGCGGACAGTGAAATACTGAAGAAACCATGAAAATGGGATGAGAGATTGTTTCACGGGGGGACTGGCTGACTCTTTTAAGTGCTTCTGAAATATCAAATAAAACTAGGACAAGCAGTAGACATCAGATTTGGAAATATGGAGGTCTGTAATTAGAGTGGGGTGAGGAAACTATGGTAGGCGAGGAATGCAGAGTGAGAATACACAATCCTTGAGTAGCTTAACTGTACAGGAAAATAATTTCGGGTAATAGTCTATGTTGAAAATCTGAGGAATACCATGAATGCATCCAACGAAAAATCTTAATTCATAGATACTCAAAATTTATATGCAATTTCAGGGGTTTAGCTCTTCATTCAGGTTAAAAAGCCTGGTTTATACAACCCATCATCTTTTAATTGCACTGCCTGACTTTATTGGACAATGAGAAGATTACCAATTCATTTATGCTTTTTGGCGTCATTGCTTTTCTTACACTCTATTTTTTCCATTTAGTGGCTTATAGGTTCTATTTCCTATTCCTTAATTTTTTTGAAATAAATATGCCAGTTAATTGGTTTTAAACTTTCATTATTATTGTTTATAGTTAATGCTTTGTTTCTGTTTGAAATGACTATAGTTATGAAATTATTATTATACTATTTGTGGGAAATAAATTGTCATTGTTATCAAAATTACAATTTATTTCTTGAATCTAAATTGACTAAGTCATATTTAGTCCTTTATCTTTGTGTCAGATATGTCTCAGTACAGTTGCAATATCTTATAGTCTCCTCCAAAGGAACAAAATCATTCTTGTTTATAGGAAATTGACACTGTCCAAATTACAAGGACATTCAAATCATTTCTTTTTCCGAGGACCTACCTACGTGAAATACTGTATATAAAAAATAAATATGATGATTTCTTGTCTCAATAAGTTTGCCTTATTGTACCGTCTAATGAGATTTAAATATTTTAACATACGTTTTTGTAATTTCTATGAAATGTTTCCCTATATTGTAAAAACTGGAGTTGTATGACACAGGAAAAAGAAATACCCAGAGAAGCCATCGTGTAGACGAAGATGATTTTGGTATCTAACTGGGGATCCTTGACAAGAGTTTATCCCAAATGTAGGTGCTGCCTTGTTTTCCACAGCTTGATTGTCATATGCTGTTGAAACTCTGTTTGTTGATCCCCCATCTTTGTGGTTGCTAGCGAGGTGGATATTAGAATAAATAGAGTTCTCAAATCACATAGTTCCTTTCCTCCTACACAATAAGGAGAAAAGAGAGCTACATGACATTATTAGAAGATGACTGGTTTTGAATTCTACTATGTCGTTGTAGTAGAAGTGAGGCAGAAAGACTATGGTAGAGAAAGAATAATAGGGACAAATGAAGATAATGGCAACTTAGTTTAGGTTAAATCTTGAATCCATTTTCTCATTTTTTTCTAAATTTTGATAATAAAGCAAATTAAAAGCTTACAAAGAACAACTGTCAGAATTTAAGATTGGCTTTCTTTAAAACAGTATGTATCATGAAATGTTCACCTTCCTTTTCTATATTTTTGAAAGTGGTAGTTTTGTATTAGCCATTGAGGACTGTGAATTTAAGTGGCTTTGATTAAATCGAGACTTTTCAGACTAGTGTATGCTGGACAACAACTGTGCGAGAACTGTTAAGGTGGAGCGGTTATGCAGCCACTCAGGGGCTCAGAAATTCATGAGTTCAAAGAATATCATGATCAGAGTCCTACCACAGAATAGCAATATTAAAATGTTACTTGAGGTACAATCCTTTATAATTTGAATATAAATCATTACTTTTAAATTGCATCATAAAATGCGTAATTGAACCATAGCTTCTCATTGCAGATAATTCTGCATTACTCTCCTTTAATAGAACTGTTTTTATACTTGCCACTGAATGATTTTTATCCTTTACTCAAACCAGTACCTACAGTACCTAAATAATATACCTAGGCCACAGACACAGGCAAAAAATCAGTCTCTACCTTTTACAAGCAGCTATTTTTCTGCAAACCTCGCTACCACTTTTTCTACCATGCGGCTTGTTGTGTCAGAGGCAGCTTCTGTGTATTTCAGCTCAGTCATTTCCTCCAGCTGGGCTATTAACAAGCAGTGAACCGTGAAGGGCACATATCCATATATTTATGAACTACTCTCTTCTGCAATCTTCAACAACAACCCTTTTTAAGTGTCAACCGCCTTTTGGTAGTTTTTCTCATTTTTGGTGGCAAAATGGAAGTGGAAAAATACTACCGATGACCATATTAATATTTGTATGATGAGCTTCATATATATTTAGGTGACAGATGTACTCTATTCATCCATTCTTGTGAATTGGACAAGATTAAAAATTAAAACTCATATTTTAAAAATTCACATTTTTAGCATAAATTTGAAAAATGACTGATTTACTTTTTAGTATGGCTTCATGGACTAGCAATATGGACGTAAGTTGTGTGTATATGTTTGCATATATGTGTGCACAGATATTTGATAGTCACCACATGACATATAAGAGAGGAGTACAGTGTGACAGGTACGTTAAAATACAGCTGGGTCCGAATTTCAATAGGATGGACATTAATATTACCTGAGAAAATCACTTTACCTCTCTGGCCCAGAAATTCTTATCACTAAAATCACTAAGTCACTAAAATGAATGATTCATACCAGCTGATTACAAGATTCTTCTCAGCTCTAGATACTTCCAGTAAGCCTAAAATGCATTCATGTTCTGTACAGGGGAACAGAAAGCCGCTGACCCTGTATCGATTCGGAGAAACAATGTTATATAGAGCACATTAATAAAATAAGTACTTCTATGGCTGACGTTGACCACTGTGGTCTCGGAATCTGTATTTGCCCTGCTGGATGGCACAATGGTCACCACACACCCGAGTGGATCACAGAGACTTCACCTGAGATGAAAAGAGAAGAGTCCATAGTATAGATACAGAATCTTGAAACTCCAGACTCCAGGAACGTACCCTGTGCCCTCCCACCTCAGCTTTCCTCTCCCTGCATCTGGAACCAGCTCCAGCTTGGTGTGGCTCCTGGATTACGTGGCGCCCAGATGTCCCTCCCCCTGGCAGACCTCTACACTGTCCCAGCTACCAGCATCATTTGCAGCTCATTCCCTGACCTACCTTTATAAGCCAACCTTCCTACTCCTCCTGTCCAGACCTACACTTCAAGCTTGCAGATGTTTTTGCCCCCGGTTATCACAGCCTGCAAATCTATCATCATATAGACAAAACATCACACTTGCTACTTCTTCCAAGGCCAGGCTCCTGTCTTGCTTCATTTGTAGAATGAGCTTCATACCTCCTCTGTTCTCACAGGCAGCCAATGTGGGGATCATTGTCAGTCTTTCTCTTGGTTCATTTTTGTCTTCTCTACTTTGTCCATCATATTCACAACCTATTCACATTTACCATAGAAGGTGAAATCCATGCCCCGCTAATCGCATAGAGGAATTATGGTAACACGGGTTTCCCTTCTCTTTGGTCCATTTAATTTGGATTGGTTTCTCAGGCAGCTTCATGGAAACCTGGGAGTAAATAGATGGAGGACCAACATGGGAGGTGAAGCCAGTGGCACAGGAAAAAAAAACAACAAAAAACAAAAAACTATGATCTGAAAGGGAATTCTTTGCCATTTCTGTGATTTCACATCAGTAGTGGAGTCCTAGAAACTACTGGAAAATTGAAAATAGAGGTAAGGTTTAGGGCAAGAGCATGTTCCTTACTCAAGAGCATGTTCCTTGTTTCAACCAGACGTTCTCTGGTTGAGAAAAAGGTGTTGCCCAGCAGTATCCTACAAAGGGAATTATCTGAGGGTACATTTGTGTTAGATTAAATATCTTGCAGTGCTAAACTTCTGCGATACAGAACGGTGATCACTTTCTCATTAAGAGGTCTTTGTCCCCGCTAAAGATAACATGAATAAGCGCCACAGAAGGCTTTTTTCTTATCATTTGTACCCCATGAGTAGTTATTTATTGACTGTCACTTGGTATTGGTTGCTGGATGAGCAACATTCCATTTACCATCAATTATCGAATTTACGAGCAATCTGGGGTGTGGATAACATTCTGTCTCTTGATCTGGGAACCGGTGACATAGGTGTATTGAGTTTCCCAAACAATTCATTGATCCGTACATTCATGATCTATACACTTTTTGTATGTACAGTATACGGGCATAACTTGGGAGATACTGCAGGGTCGGTAGCGGATTACTGCAATAAAGCGAGGATTGCAACAAAACAAGTCCTAATATTTTTGCTGGTGGAGGCACTTCCCTTCAATTGGTAAAAACACATCTGTGGAGGACAACAAAGCCAAGAGCAACAACATGAGGTACGCCTGTATATCAGTGAAAGTTGAAAATAAAGCAAGAGTCTATGCAGTATATAATCTAATGGAAATACCTTAAAAAGGTAGAAAATATTGAAGTCACTGTTATTTTTAAAGGTCATGAGATAGTGGATGTGTACTGAAGCCATCAAAAACATAGTAAGTATGCACACAGTTGTAGAATATTAAAACAAAAGTGATTTTGAAAAACTGATAGCTATTAATATCATTAATTTAACATGAAGTGTGGTATATATGAAAATAAAATATACTCTTGGGGGACTATGTAAAGGTAGACAGACTTTATAAAAATTCTGAGGGGACTTCAAGACATTTTGAAGGGCTTTAAAAGGTGATGTCACATTTTAAATTATGACTAATTTCATTTCTAAACTTCAGGGCTTGACTTTCTTTTATTAACTTATCAACCATGATAACAACCTTTTCGCGTCTCACAGATACAGGGAATGCAATCTGCTTTAACTCATAGAGAAAAAAATAAAAAACACCCCCCAAAATAACCATCTGATATAAAAATATTTACTTTCTTTTGTTTAGCTTTCTCTCTAAATGATATAGAATCTACCATCTCCTTTTATTTAAAATCTCTCTCTTAGGCTTTCTTTGTTTCCATTTTTCTTGACCTCACCATGTCTGTATCTCATAGAAAGGTGTAACCAGATGGTTACAGATCTTGCAAGTTCACCACTGTCATAATTCATTTAGTTGAAAGGTTCTCAATCTTTTTTCTGCTCTCAAATATTTGAGAGAGAATAATTTAATTGGAAACCACGGCTCACCATGGCAGTGATTCTCCAAGAGAGGCAAAGCCCTTGGGCAGCTAGGGTTATAAATGAGAAAGAGAATTACTTGAGAAAGAAAATTTATGTGGCCGGTAACTGATACATATGGATTCTATCCTTTACCCATACTCGTGATATGCTGTATATTTATGTAATATATAATACACTTATACAGAACATTCTATATCCATATGATATGATATACACATACAGTATACTCTAAGACTAAGCGCTAACACCAGTATTCCCTGGGTATCTAGCTCAGTCTTCAACAAATGCACTAAGAACTCACACACCAACAGACTCCCAAGTAAAACCCACATTCTCTGATAAAACAAGGAAGAATGAGAAGACACAGATTTCATGGAGAAGAAGGTGAAAGCAGTAAGCTGGAGAGAGCCGATTACGTAGCTCTTGGTCTGAAGTAGACCTTGGCCTCGAACCTCTGTCCCTTTGAAGGAGGGTCCTGTCCTTCCTTCAACAAAGATTTCACGGGAGGACACCTGCACCCACAGTTAGAGAGGGTGGTGAACTCCAGATGCCAGGAGTCCACCTACCGACGATCACCGTGGCCAGAGTCAAGCGAAGGGGCTGCTGGTCTAGTCACTAAAACCAATTCTCAAAAGTGGATTGATCAAAACTAATTATCCAGAGAATCAATTGATCAATGACTAATTCACCATACTCATCAAACTTCCCAATTTACCAGGTAAGTAAGTTAAGGCATATTCTCCTTGAATATATTCTATGAATATGAATACATTCTTCTTATAAATATATTCATGAATATATTTCTCTTAAATATTGAATATATTAGTATTTTAAGGATTGTTGAACTTATCAAAAGCTAAGGGTCACAGATGTAGCCTTTTCATGAATATATGCATGGAGAACATATGCATGAGAAATATAGTTACCAACTAAATCATCCTGTGAATACAGTGAAAAGGATATAGCTGGTGAATTTTTTCATTCATTTATTTAATACTATGACCCAGAGAATGTCCTAGACACTAGAGGTACATCAAAATCAAAGTTCCTGACCTCGAAGAGCACAGATTCTTAAAAGGTTTCATGTCTTTAAAGAACAACAATATTTAAAATAAGCTTTTGGCAAACAGATTTTGTAAGTTTGGTAAATTCATCTGCTTTCAAGGGAGACATTCACCTGGTGTTGGGGATTGCCTACATGGAATGCTTGTGATCAGTTAGAAAAACCTAGTATCAGAGGTTGATTGTGTTAGTCTATCAGCCTTTCTTGTGAACTTCGATGCAAGTTACATGTGCACATTATAAAACAAATAACTAGTTACTCTGTGGGTAGCCAGAGCTATGTCCCATCTGGAAAAGGAACAAACAAGTAAATCAAGACTCACAAACTTAGTACACTTTCCAATAGCACGTAGTAAGTTGCAAACCTGGAAATAAGACCCAGGTTTGTGGATTGTAAATCAAAGATTTTCTCCCACTTTCCAGAGCCGAAAGTTATCAGTATTGTAACTTTACACTTTTAAAACTTGAGATTTTAGTTGCTGGGTTTGGCACTGGTTAGTAACTCAAATTTCTAAAACAACAATGAAAAAGATAACTTCTGTATTCGATTTATATTTCCCAGTGGCTTTGTTTATTTAAAGCAAATTATGGTAGAGATATATAATACATCAGAACAACTTCTGTTAAAGCGTGAAAATAAGGTTAATGGGAGTACTAACAGTTATTGTTACTAATTCTTATTTTTATTAAGCAATGAAGAGCTTCATTAACTAATACATTAGTCTTTTTTTGTTAGCTGCATGAGAGCGAAAACAATGAAACTGTTTGAGTTCAGCTTTATATAACTTTTATAAGGGAAAATGTTCTTTCCCAAAGGGCACTACAAGTTAAAAAAAAAAAAAAATCTAAGTTGAGCATTGTTATTCTCTGAGAAAGTCATCAAACCAAAATGAAAATGTGGGCATTTTAGTCAGCCCCTGTGCATTACTGAGTACAATTCCTACTAGTGACGTTGTGGTCCTGTTCAGAGACGCCTGGGTCTGAGGCAGATTTGCTAGAGGGTGTATGACCTCTGTTTTGGTCTCAGCTCTGCAAAAACAAGAAAGGGCGTCTGTAGTGTTTTCCTGTATATACCTCAGGGGTTTTTTTTGTTTTGTTTTGTTTTGTTTTTTTGCTTTTTTTGGTTTTTTTAATTTCTTCCCAATGAGATCTTACAAGGAACTCAAGAAAACCTAGATTGGATACTAGGCCCCTCTTCTCACTATTAACTTCTTGGTTTGTTTTAACAGAGGGTTTTCAATCCTGGCCATCTCTTGGCTCAAGCAAAACTTTTGGTTAACCAGAAATAGTTTACAGTCAGCTCCACTCATTTGGAATCACTCAAGTACTGATATCATAAATAAGGGGAGAGAGTCCACTTGAATTCTCTGTAGCATCACCGTTCTTTCACATGAAGCTGAATGGGTTCATTCTGCTACACAGACAGATTTTAAGAACACACACCCTATCCTTCTCTTTAGGTTGTGTTCACACATACGATGAGAGATCTCTTTCTGGCACCTTGTAAACATTCACATTTTCTACTCTGATAAACAACGCTTAGTGACAACATCATCACTACAAGAAAGGAGTCAGAAGTGGTTTCATTCTTAGAGTATTCAGCGTTTAAGCTGGCTTATTCCAAGGCTGACCTGGTGCTGCAGGGAAGCCATGGATTGTAACAATGCCTCCTGTCTATTGTGACTGTGGGTCTTCTTGGGATGAGTCTATGTAGCAACACTAGGAGCCCAACTAGGATAATTTCCTTCTTTAATTAGGTACTTAATAATCAAACTTATAATTTAGCTCCTAGCATGTCATAACAATGAGATTTGAAGAAGGCAGAATAGGAGTCTCCCTCATGAGGTTAGGTACTAGATGAAAATGTATTTTCTATGATTATTATACCCTATGGGTGAAAACTTAAGGAGTACTGACAATACAACTGTGTGGATCTGTTGCCTAATTTCATCACACATTTACTGAAAAATCTACTATGGGAAAGACATTCTTTCTCTGCAAGATTTATCATCTCTGGTTTGAGTCAATGTTTTAGGAATAAATGATAGTCTCACCTTTAGCCTGTTCAAGAACTTAGATCGTGATATTTTATTTTTGCCTTTGAGAAGATAATTTGTAACTGAGAGAACAATGTTTTTAATATTCATTCTCTGCAGAACTTTTTAATGAATTATCTGAAATTCAAGTATAACTATCACTAATAAATTTATGCAGATTATAACATGTTGAAATTTGCATAAGTATTACTAACATATTTGGCATAATATTATAAAGATACTGTTCAGAGTGAGGAAATCTGGAGTTAATCATTTAGTCGTCTTCATTATAATTCTTATTTCAAGTATGTATTTTTGGATGTGTCTAGCAAGCTATGTATAATGATATATATTCAGGATAAAAGCTAACTTGTATTTATTCAATTTTCCAGTAAAAAAAGATATTTCATTTTGTTAGGAGTGCAAATTTTAAAAATCCTATTATAGATGCAAAAGTATAAAATTCACTTATTTATAATTTTGAAGTCATTTTTTAAAAATTGTGCAAGTTTTATTACTTAACATTTTATGAAAAAACAGATTAAGTAATTTTAAAGAATTGAAAAGATTAGATTAATGATAAACACAAATGATATAGATATGTTATGGAGAAAATTATCATGTCTTTATTAATTTTCAATAGAAATGTTTTATTTTCCATTATAAAAGTGAAAACTTAATTCAACATAAAATTGTACAAAATGTGTTATAAATATTTTGAAAGTAATTTTTTTTATTTCAATTGAATCATTTCATTGAATCTTTTGATTTTGTATACACTGCAGTCATGGATGAAAGAAATGGTAGCCTTTTTCTCCTGTATATGTAAGGATGTGAATGATTAAAGAGGAAATAATGATTCTGCTTTTCTGCTTTCAATCAAACTTTTTGAGTAATGATTTTACTCACTTAACACGTACTCACTTAAACCATTGCAAGCTATACTTTCTTGTAACATAGCTGAGACAATGGTTGCTTCTCTTAAGTCAATTTACACTATGTTAGGGATTAAGAGGAGCTATTTAGTTCAATTTACAAACATTCTATTGGTCTTACCTAGGCTTAGAAATGTATATTTGGGTTATAGTTCTATTTAAAAGATTACACACACACACACACACACACACACACACACACGGTACCAAAAACTTGTATACACATTTTAAGAAAGGAGAAAACTATTAAAATTGTAATACTCAACATATACCGATAATAAAAGATGACTACAAGTTATGTTTGCCTTCTGCAATTATAAGAGGTGCTCAAAGTAGTAAGCATAAGCATAATTTTAATAGTTTTTCCTTTCTTAAAATGTGTATACATTTTTTGGCACTCTCTGTATATGTGTGTGTATATATATGTATACACATATATATTACAGTGGTGCAAAAGTAATTGTATTTAAAAGGTTAAAAATAATTGCTATATAAATATATATACACATATATATGTATATGTATATAATTGTTTTGTGATTACAAATTCTGGTGATTGAGAGGGACAGGAACTATGTGGATCACTGTCCCTGACTTCAGAAATAGTTACTGATTTTTGGAGGGCATATGTAGAGAAATAAGTATTAAAGTAAGTAGATATTGCTTATTGCTAACATTAAAAAAAAAATGACAATGAACAATGGAACAGATGTCTTACCTTCCTTTGAGGAGATTAGGCAAAACTGAAGGGAAAAGTTTCTGTTTATGGAAATGGATGGTAAGGCTCCTTGAAAGGAAGGGTTAAGAATAAAGCAATGGGAGGTTAGGAGGTGACTTGGTTTACTTGCTTTATGCCCCTTCCGGAGTTCACTGAACACATACATACCTGAGTATGTATAAACTGCATTTTTTATCTTTGAATCCCCAGACTCAAACACTCAATTGCATTTGTTCAATGAACAAACGGAGTGTGTGTCCTTCAGTAAGAACACTTTGCATGTAGGAGATAAGACGAGAGGAACTAGTTGAAACCAGCTCATGGACTCTGAATTTCAAGTTAAGAAGTTTGAACTTCATACAGAAGAAGTTTATGAAGTGAAGATGTGGCATAGAGATTTCTTAGGAGGAATTAATCTGGCAGGTATGAACTCGAATATGAGTAACACATAAAAATTTCCTGTTTACAACATGTCTGCAAATAAAGATATCTGTAATGTGCTTGTGCAAATTTTAAAAATAAATTTATATTAAATATTATACTTAGAAACCTGAATTAGCACCACTCAACAAGCAAAAATTGGAGGAAAGTGACTCAACTCAGAAGTTCAAATAGGATTATGGTAGGAATTTTTATTCTCATTTTGGTATTTCATTCTGTGATTTATTATTAAGAAATTAAATTTACGTAGTCTGATTCTTAACTCTGAAATGTTGTAGTTTTTCTTTTTTTTGATCCCCATCTAGTTTTCACTCCTTTTCTGAATTCCTCAAACATTGAACAAGGCACATTATTATATGTATCTGAAATCTTCTATGACTATAAGAAAATGCGATCTGATTTTGAGACAGTCTTAAATGTTCCTATTTATATTTCAGCTCCTCATGCACGAACCTGGTTACCAATCATGTATACATAGACATAGTTAGTGAATCCCCAAAACATATTGCAAGCACCTCATGTTTCACACACAGAAACAACAGAATACTAGCTGTCATTGGTGTTTTATAAAGATAAACGATTGAACCACAAGAATCCTGAGAAGAATTGTAACACCGCACTTGCATTTTATCCCTGAAGGCTCTGTGACACTGTCAGTTAAACACTGGTGAGCACAAGTTACTTTTCATTTCTAACAGCTTCACTGTCACTACTGACAACTCTACCCGTCATAGGAGAAGAGGGTTCTTCCCAGGACGTCCACAGAGCAGAACTGCATTACACGTTCTGTTCTTACTCACAGCATCAGTGCTCCATTTGTGTTTTTTCTTTTTTGTTTCCTTTGCCAATGGAACTCAGCATTTGAAGAACATTTTCTGATACAAATGCATAGATGTACGTGCATCAATACAAAAAACCTAACAGTCATTCATATTGCCATATCTATTCCCAAAACACGAGAAGAGCTCATGAACTCCTAAATACACTTGTATTCTAATGAAACGTTTTGTTGTTACAGAAGAAAACGACGCTTTAATCTAATGAGGATACGGAGAGAATGTCTCTGTGTTAAGACCGTTATTCTCCAATTGGAGTTCCAAATTTGTTGTTTCACTTGCTTGTTTCTGCAAACTATGGTTTCTATAACATAGCTACTGAGACAATGGTTGTTTCTCTTAAGTCAATTTAAACTATGTTAGGGATTAAGAAGAGCTATTTAATTCAACTTACAAACACTTTATTGGTCTTAACTAGGCTTAGAAATGTATACTTGGGTTATAGCTCTATTTAAAAGACTATATATATACACACACACACACACACACACACACACACACACACACACACACTATATTACTATATACCGGGCGTGGCAAAAAAATGTATACACATGACTTGTATTCATTTTCTGTTATTGGTATATATTGAGTATTACAATTTTAATACAGTTTTCTCTTTTCTTAAAATATGTATACATTTTTTTGGAGATTTTATATATATATGTATATGACTTGCAGCTTAAAAATCAAAGCATTCCACCATACTTTCTCATTTTCAAACAATAGCACAACAATGAAAACAACACAAATGAAAACTGGACCTACCCACCCTAAACCACAAATGTGAGGCAGGATGGTAATACCCAGGTGGCGTCATCCCTTTCTTTCAGTTTAAACTGTCCCTTGTCTGGGCGTCTGTAGACTGGGAGGGCGCCAGGATGTGAACACAGGACTCCAGAGACAGCCTCCAGACTCTGCCCTTCTGCAGTTCAGGGCGAGGGAGAGCCCAAGTGGCCCGTGAAGAAGAAACCAGATGAAAAGGGAGTGCCCGAAGGTCTCTCTCTAAGGCCTACAAACCACACATCATTTTTGTGTACAGTCCTTCCAACACCAGGTAACTTCATTTAACAGACGGAAGGAATGGAAGCATATTCAAAGACAAGTCACCGAGCTGATGAGTACACTGGGATCACCATACAAATGAAGCTTGATGAAATTGGGAGTCTGTGAGAGAAGGGTCACAAGGTGGGGAGGAGATATGGTAGTTATCTTCAACTTTCTTCCCTTTCTTACCTCTTAAAGACAAACATTAATGACTTTCATCCGTACGCTCCAGTATTCACTGGTGAGGGATAAACACATGTAAATAATTCACCTGAATTAGAATTCAGTACTAAAGTAGAATTTGGTGAGACACTACTATCCAGGGAAGTTGGGGAAGACTGATTTCATAAAAGAGGGAACATTTGGGGGGAGGGGTGGGCGGTGTCAGAGAGGATGTTTAGAAACTTGGTAGATGACTAACGGCTGTTAAGATTCTGGGATAAGGAAACAGTCCATGTACATTAAGAAGCCATAAAGGAAGCATGGCACACAGTGAGATGAGCGTGTGCACTGGCTGTGCTGGGTGCCTGGGCCAGACGCAGGTATGGGGAGTCACGCTGGGTTCCTGTGTGGACCACAATGTGAACGTCTGCATGCCATTTAAAGATATTTGGGCATTATGCTATAGAATTTGAGAGAATTTTAGAGGTTGCTTGAATTTATTTAATGAAATCAATAAGCTCCGTGAAGCTGGAGTTAAATGGAGAGAGAGAAAGAGAGAAAAAAAAACACACTTATTCCTGCTGTTTCTCAAATGAATGATATTTTAAAGGAACATTAACTTTCGTAGCAGCTGAGACAAGGATCTATTCAATTTAACAAGGTGTTATCATTATCTAGACAAGTTGTTCTCTCATGAAGCTACTTAAATTTCTATTTTAAAAACTTAGGTGCTACGTTGATAATGTTACTCCAAGTGTAATGAGCTGGCAGAGATGCAAGGTCTTTCTTCTACAAATTCGCACGAAGCTGACTTGTGAAAAATCGGGCTAAAAAGCAGTTCTACTTCAGTGGTTGCTGGGGGCTTCCTAACAGGAAGAGAAGAGAGATGGAGTGGAAAGAATCTGCAAATCTTGGAGGGAGAGAATCCAGAGTGAAGCTGCCATACCAGTAAATACACTAGTCACCAAAGACATGCTCTGATTTTAACAGACAGACATGTGTTCAGAGCTCATACTGAGCTAACTGAGCACAAACGCTCCCTTTTGGGGCCTGCCCTCTCCTCTGTGGGATTTGAGAAGCCACAGAAGAAGAATTTCTGTTAAAGAAGAAGGCTTCTAGCGGACCTGTAAACATAAGCTTGTATTTACATGCTTTTGCATACCTGTATAATTGGCTTTCTGGGCTACGTAAGGAATAGCTATCGTTCCTCAGACTCTGGAAAGACTGGCCTTGTGATGAACAGTCTTTGAAATAAGGACCCCTTAAAGAGTGTACTTTGAAAAGCAACCCTAAATACCCATGACCATGGAAATGCTTTAGTCAAGATAAAGAGATGCCTAAACCTGTTTTAAGCAGCCTTCACCCCAAGTTCCTGCTGAGGGGTGGCCACGGATGGGTATGTGTACACTCGTGAGCCTACACCCCTTCTACACTGAGGCAGGCCCAGCGGAAAGGAGTCCCGAAGGCCACCAGTTCTGTCTGGTAAGCAGGTGCACCACGGAGGAGAGGCTGATGAAGACACCGGTCACATTTTTTTTCTATTACATAATCTCCCCGGAGTAAGACATTTATCTCCCTGGAGTCTGGGCTGCCACGGGCAGAGCGTTCCTGGCAAATGACTTACCACACGTGATTTTTGCACATAGTTATTCCTACACAAAAAGATCCCTGGAATCTCACTAGATTCAAAGGGAGCTTATCAGAGGCCTGCAGGCTGAGAGATGCAGAGCCTGCCTACAATACACACACACATCTGAGCCCTGGCATTCACAGGAGCACGCTGTGTTACAGTCGCCGGGGTCCTTTATCTGAAATGCAGGCTCCCAGCCTGAGCCATGAGTTTCTAATGCCCGGGGTCTGTCGGGAGGCCTGTGGGGAGTGATGTACAGTCAGGAACGAGATCCATTGCTCCAGCCGTGTCATCCCACAGAAACACAACGTCATCCACAAAGCAAGCCACATATATAAGTTTGAATTTTCTAGCAGCCACATTTAATAAAATGATAAAAAAACAAAACTGGAGACTTAATTTTGATATACGCAATATATCCAAAATCAATGTACATGACAAAAGTTACTGATGCATTCGTTCATCTCCTACGATGTCTTCTGCATCCTACTTCACACTGAGTAGTTGACACCAGTAGCACATCCAAATTTGGACCTGCTACATTTCACGTCCTGCATACACACAGGTGGCCGGCCCCAACACAGGTATACGAGTCATGGCTGTCCACTCTCACTGAAGCTTCTGTGAACCCTAAACCGGCCTCAGGCTGGAGTTTCCATGCGGTACCGCTCGTTGTTACCCCTCCCCTGTAAGCCCCAAGGCCTGGAACCCCATTTCCCTTATCCCTACCATTTTCACCCCGCAAAGTCCTACCCATGCTTAAGTCCTAGCTCAAACAGAACTTCCTCTTTCTCGATTGCCCCAGCTCCTCTCATCATCACCCCCAAACACCACCAAATCCGAAATACAGCAAACACGGCTGTGGGGTGCTAGTTCCGTTTTCTGTTATACGCTCGGAATGCTGCGGATCTCTCACGACACTTCCTGCATTGGCTCTGCACCGACTGGCGTGGCTGGTAATACTGACTAGCTCCTTCTTCACGACGAAAGACACTGAGTCTGAATCTAGCAAAGGTCTGGCTCATAGCACAGATTCCAAATGATGGTGTCGAACAGGTGAACGAATTCCTAGTCCAGGAACTGAGCCTTCCCCTCTACTTCAACTAGCTTGAGAGTCTTTGTTCTTTGCGATTAAAAAGCCAGAAGAAGGTATTTTCTATCTAAACTTACAGCAGACATGTAAAAGGGAAGAATGGAATAAAAATGTGTTTTGGGACACACACACAGAATGTTTTGTTTCCAAACCGTAAGAATCAGAGGGAAACTCACTGTGAGGCTAATTAAATTCAAGCTTCAGGACTCCTCAGCTACTGGGATTGTGAGTGGGAGTGCTGGGAGTTAGCTCCCCTCTGGGAGCAGAGGGCACGTTCCATTTCCAAAGCATTTCAGTTACCATCGTGTTTCCCCGAAAATAAGCCCTAGCTGCGTCCTTTGGAGCAAAAATTAATATAAGACCCGGTCTTATGTTATATTATGTAAGACCCGGTCTTACAGCAAAATAAGACCTGGTCTTATATAAGACCGTGTCTTATATTAATTTTTGCCCCAAAAGACGCATTAGAGCTGATGGTCTGGCTAGGTCTTCTTTTCAGTGAAACAGGGTAGTATTTCAGGTAAATTGCTTAGTGAGATCACAGAAAATAAGGGACGTGGGCCTGAAGCCTCCAGTGATTTGTTGTAGCTTTTTCTTATTCTAAAAATAAGATTCCATTTTGTAACTAATTTTGTACTTGTAATTTTGTATTCCTTTTCTGTAAAGAGTTCTCTCATCTCCAAATTGTATAAAGCTCAAGTCCCACAAAACTTGAATCTGCCCCTGCAAAGAACATAAAAGCTTCCATTCTTTGATCTTTCTATAGTGGGTGAAAACAAACAAACAAACAATCCTTTTCCAAAAGTCTGGATGATGACGCTTATGGCTGACCTTCCCCGTCAAAGCGAGTCAGCACCGAGTAGGGGCGAGGGAAAGGGATTGTGCATGGGGGGGCGCCCCCCCACTGCGTCTGCCACAGCCTTAATACTGCTCTGTGAAGGCCAGAGAGATCAGAGGGCCACCACAGGCTGTTCCCTGGGCAAACCTTACGCTGCTTCATTCAGTTAACTTCATTAGTTAGAACTGACCACGGGACCAGGGAAGTGAAAGCCTGAAAGCTACAGACCCTATCTATCTTCAAGCTTTTTATAATCTAAAACTTATTCCGCATACGCTTGTACAGACAATATAGGAGAGTATTATGAAAAGTAATTGCAAATTGTGTGAAACTCCATTCATTCATTCATTCATTCATTCATTCATTCATTCGTTCATTCATGCATTCATACACACATACAAATAGAATGCTGAGTGCCAGGTGTACAGTGGGAAGCAAATCAATCCCTTACTAAGCCTGGCGTCCAGTGATGGCCTCACTGCTACAGGAACTCAGAACGATCAAATAGTGCTAGCCCAGTCGGTGTGATTAGGAAAGGTTTTACAGAGAGGGGAAATCTTGAAATAGATCTGCAAGGAGAGGAAAAATGTACACAGTGAGTGTGAAAGGAAACAAGATTCTAGGGGAGGACGTCACCATCGGAGTCAAGTGAATAACATAATCCTATAATGTAATGTCAATCGTTACCAATTGATACCTAATCGTAGGACAGTGGTAGGAATGCTTGTATTACTTTCACTGTTGTCTTTTGAATTTCATTTGTTCGTTGAGATCTTTGAAACACAACATGGAGATGCAGTGTATACTGGAATAATACATGTGATTTTTACAGGAAGAACAGGTTAGCAATGTAAAAGGCACTCTGTGGCTTAGCGTAAGTGACACGTTTATTATCCTAAATACGCTTTCGTGTTCATTCTTCATCTCTCCTCCTCTTGGCTTAATTAGCTCCTAGAAGTGAGCTGGGCAAGAAGGTCAGGAAGCCGTAGTAGGAAATCCTCTATTGCAAATGAATCTTGAATGTAGATGGGTTTGACAGATAGCTTTCCACGCGCCTGTTAATTCTCACTGTTAAGTAGCTTTAATTTCAAACCATCTCTTCTGTTTCCCATTTAATCATAATGCCTTTCCAGAATGCTAAATAGCTTTTCCTGGAGAAAATGAAATACCTATTCCATAACCTTTAGAGACAGAAAATGGGAATACACAACTAGTTAAAAAAAAAGTTAAGTTAGAAACTTAAATAAAGAACTAAGGTTAGAAACTGAATTTTGCTTATGATAAGTGGCTTAATAAAAGAGATTAAAAAAACAACTGTTATAACTACTCCCACACCCCCAGTTCTGCCATAAAAATAATGATGAAAGCCAACAAAAGGCTCAAAATCTCATTTTATTCACTGTAATATTAGGTGGGTTTTTAAAATCAGTTTTGTAAAAGCACACATTTCTCAGTGGATAGAATGCTGCAGGATTCCTTGGAGGCTGCAGCATTATCTGAACAGGACTTTGTTCTTTACAGCATTGGTCTCAGAGGACCCAGGTACCTAGAGCTCCTGCAGCATGGAAGGAGTTACCTGTCGGAGACCCCAAGGCCGCTTCACCTGCCCTAGTCCCTGAGGATGACACTGCTGGAGGAAATGACTAAATCAGGGATGCTTCTAAAACTTTCTGCAAAAATTGAAAAGAGGGAGACTATGGCCTCATGGTTTGGTCAGCTTAAAACACCTTTGCGAACATTAGAAAGCAGTGGTCCTTCCTTTGTGTGTTCACAACCCTGCTTGGCAGGGGCTGGATTTCAGCTCTCGCTTCCTCCTTAGCTGAGAGACCTTGTGCAGTAAACTACCTGTGCAACTGTACGGATGACCTTGGTCTCCGATGCCTAAGAAATAGTGCCCTTTCCATAAACCAAGACCGGCCTCCTTAACAGTTTACCTATTGTATTTTGCAGAAGAATGCTTAATAAATTAATAATTCTCCATCTAGAGTTGGAAACCTCCATCTAGAAAATATAGCTTTTCATTATTTTTCTGGATCTCGAGATGTCTTTCAGGTTGCGCTTCAGAGGGCTCAGAGCTGCTTAGGGGCGATGGCATAATTAAGCAGCAGAACTTTGTGGAAGCCCTGGCCCTCTTGGAGGTATCACTGATGCATTGACGTGCCTTGCGACAGCCTCCCGTGCCTGGAATCACAGCCCTGTGAGCTTGGCACCGCGGTGGTTCCTGCCCTAAGGATTCTTCCAGCTGTGAGGCTTTGCTGCTTCAGCCTCTCCCAGGCACGAGGCCACAGTCTGAGCTGGACTGAGGGCCCAGGCTCTGCGGAGACCAGCGAGTGACCCCTGGGCTTCCCGCAGCTCAGCCACTCCCATTCAGTTCACAACCCCCCCCCCCCACTTCTTAAAGTTTTCCCCACCTCACCTTAAATTATGAGAAATCCTCCTAGCCTCACCTCGTTCTACCATTCTACCCTACCTATTTCGCAGTGTGAAAAAAAACTCATTTACACTATGTATTTGCGTTTCAAAAATTGCTAAAAAATACTTCCTATAATGAATAAATATCTAACTGTAAACTTCCATACTTCTTTGGGAAAACAGTGCTTTTCTGAGAGACTCATATTACAATATAAAAGCAAGCGCGGATTCAGGCTCTGAATGAGGTCTGTCTTATTTTGTGTGATCATTTTCCATGCCTCTGCTTCTTCTACTTCCATTTCCCGTAACCTTGCCTGACCTTTTGAAAATAGAGTGGGTTCACTCCATCCCTGTCTGTGTCTGCCATATAAATGCCAATCAAATCAAATCAAGCAAATTCATTGCTTACATCTACAGAGCTTCCTAGGTTCAGCTATAGAGGCCGCTCTGATTGCTGGGATCATGCAAAACCATCCACTCTGAGGCGTGAGCGCTACTGGTTTGCTGGATGCTGTCTCCACAGACTCAAACACGTACACACGCTCTCTCTCCTCTGGATGCCTTACTTTGCAAATTGTTCTTCATTTCATCCAAAGTTATTTCCCCAAAGAGCGAAACTGATTTTTAGATATTTTAGAGGGATGGAGAAATGAGACAGAAGGTCATACGTACTTAAATATCAAAGTATCCATATGTCTGAAGCAAGCTGCATGGAACTCTATGTATTATTTCTATACCTCAACAGCATGTGGCCCCTTAGCCTAATTCACTCTTTATGGGCACCCTCAGAGTGAAACAGATAAAACGCTATTGAAAAAAACAAAACACAAAATTTCACTCTAACACTACTCAATATTATGCATAAGTCAAAATATTTCAGGGAAATCTTTGATTTGGTCCAAAGAGAGCGAGCAGATAAATTACAGTGGAATACTGGTATGCTCTTAAAGTTAATGTTTTTCCTTCAAGGAGGAAGAACACTTACTTACAACAGAGATTAAAAACAGGTGATTTTTTTACTTAAAAATATCACTTCTTAGAAGAGTTTATAGAATCCAAGGTAACTCCTATAGTCAGAGGAAGCTACTTGTTACATTTGAACTACCTTTTGTTGCAATATTAATTTCCTAGTGTTTGTTCTCCTGTGGATGTTGTCTATGGAAAGTTACTGCCTATATTTGTTTGCCAGGGCTGCCATTACAGAATACTACTGGCTCAAACAATAGAAATTAATGTTCTCAATTCTGGAGGCTAGACATCCCAGGCCAAGGTGTCTGTCGCAGGTTTGGTTTCTTCTGAGGCCTCTTTCCTTCGCTTACAGATGGCCACCATCTTGCTGTGTCCTCACATGTTCTTTCTTCCCTCTGCGTGTGCCTGTGTCCTCATCTCCTATTCTTATGAAGACACCAATCATATAGAACCAGGGCCCTACCTGACACCCCCCCACTTTAAATTCATTAACTCTTTAAAGGACCTATCTCCAAATATGGTCACATTCTGAAGTGCTAGAGGCCAGGACTTCAACGTATGAATTGTGGGCAATTATATTATCTTCTATTTAGTTCCTTTTTAATGCTTGAAGTTCAACATTCACCCATTCCACAATCTTCATTCCAAGTGAAATCACTGCAGTGTTTGAAAGATTTCAAACTGCGTCATAAGATTCTTTAATACACTCCATTTTCAGATTCTCTAGCCTCCTCTGAACTTTGCTTCAGTCTCACACATTCTTTTTGGATTGAGGTATTTAAGAACAGCCTTCATTTTACAATAAAAGAGTATCCTTTCTTAGTAACTTTGGCTTGGCTCCTAACACAGTGCCTTGCTCATATTAAACATATAAAAAATTTTCCTTACGTAGAATGAGCAGAAGAAATTTTATTATTATACATGATTATAAGAATGAGTGTTATAATCCTGACTTATGCCCAGTTTACAAGTATGCTTAATTATGACTCTCAAATTACCTCTTGCTTTGCTAGCAATTAACCATTTTTATTTGAACAGATGCTTGTCTATCTAGTGATTCACCAAAACGTTTCAAAATCATTATCCAGTATTACAAAATTTTAAGTAACTGAGATTCTCAGACTTAAAGATTTAAAGCAATTTGGCTTTCATCATCCCCTACATTTGTAATATTAGTTGCTAGTTTCTACTAACCATATTTTTCATCACTGAATATTTATGGATTAATTTCTCATTTATCCCCAACGAAAGTAATTTTAAAACATCCTTTAGAAATCATTAGTGCTAAAAGTTCAATTCTCTGACCTATAGTTCAAAAAGCTCAATAGGTGAAGTTGTTCTCGGTGACAGAATAACCTTTTATTTTATTTTATTTTTTAATCCCCTTATCTCTTGACAAATGCCAATCCAGAGAGCTGTCTTCTCTAGAGCTTCAAAGCTCTAGATACCAGCCCTGGTGTTAGCACGCAAAACCCAAGTAACTATCTTAGACCTTTTGAATCACAATCTCTGCGGGTAGAGGGAGTATGTTTCAGATGGTTAACTGGTAATTTTTCTACACAATCAAAGCAGAGAACTTTTGCTTGATAAGGAAATGGTTCCTAAATGTAGCTGAACACCGGAATCACCCAGGAAGTCTCAAAATATGCGGAGGCCCAGATTACACCCCAATGCCTGGGCATCAGGATATGTACAACTTCACAAGTGATTCTAATGTGCAACCAAAAAAAGCACACTGATGAGAAATTGGAAGGGTGTTTCTAGTTTATATTTCTAAAATCATTTGAAAATTAAATGCATAACAGTAGGACTGGTACTGCACATCCCATTTATTACAAACAGTTCACTATTCAGGGACTTGCCAGAGACTGTAAAAGGAGGGCACGCTGCAAAATGGTCTTGCAGAACGTCATGTTCCCTCCAAAATCATGAGGAAAAAATAGGATTAGGCAGATTCTATGCTATCCCTTACAATTATTTTTCACAGTCTCTAAAACAATAAAAATGGTACATTCAATAAAGTGTGAATACTAGATATTTAACTTCTATTCGTCATCCTATGCTCTCCGGAACATTTTCACACTTTTTTCTCCCTCAGTTTTAATGAAGGCTTTGAATTCAACTCCAACTGTTGAAGATACTATACAAACTAAGATAATTTTTTTCTTTTGATTTTTCACAATATTGAGCGTTTTTGATTTCATGACTCAGACTTAATGGACTTCCAAACTGTATCATACCATGGGCTTTTTTTTACATGAGATGTATCTTGAAGACTTGCAATAGAAAAAAAAAACAAAAACACTTAGGTTGTCTTTACTTACTAAATCCCTACATTAACTGTCCTACAGGATATCTCTTAAATCCTCTCCACAAATAATGAGGTATATTTTCTTAGATCTCTCTGGAAGAAACTTCATGTTATATTTTAAACTAGAAAGCTCTGATCCCTAACCTGGCCTTTAGATACGGCTCATTACCTTACTCTCCTCCAAGTTTTACCTTGCTTCTGTTCTTGATCTTTCCCATGGTTTCCTTGGAAAAACATTTTTTGTTTGGCAATCCATGTTCCTTTCCAAAACCACTTTACTTGCTGATCATCTCCAATAGTTTTGACTCAATAATCAGGCTAGTTTTCTTTTTTCTTTTCTTTTCTTTTTTTTTTTTTTATGGGGGAGAAGCTGAAATATAGAAGATATAATCAACTACAGATATAAATACTAAACTTTCTCAAAATTATGCTCCTATTTAGGGAGAGAATCCTGTATAGCCTAGAATCTTACGTCATGTAACGTCCTCTAAAAATCGAATTGAGAGAAGTTGTATTCAGGTTAGACAATATAAAGAATACAGCCTTCTCCACATCTCTGTGCGCTCTATAGTGTACCCTTGCATTGATTTGTCCTAAACCACAGGAAACTAACTACCTTTGAACAAAAAAGCTTCAGTTATTAGGATTCACTTTTAACATATTGTATTCCACCAAGTTCCCGTGATTCTTCGTGCAGTCTGGATTCCATGCCGAGCCATTTCACTGCCGTTTTTTTTTTGGTCATCATCCTCCAAATATAGCGCCCGTCACTTTTTTCATGCTCATCTCTGTCCTGGAGAGGAACACCCCACCCCCGTCCCCTATCATCCTTCCCTTTAAAAATAAAAAAATGAAAAAATAAAAAAAATAAAAAATTAAAAAAGAAATTGCTTTGGATTGGAGAAACGTCGCTATGCCATGGAAGCCTGATGGCAATTCCATAGCTTTGGGCCCTAATGAGTGTGGTGACTGCTGTAACTCAGTGTGTTTCCTGCCTATGGGATTTTTCTTAGACGTGATGTCCGCTGTGAGGCCACTTCCAAGACTGGGGCTCCTGCACCTGCCATTGCGAATCTCATCTCCTTGCAGCTGGCTTGTTACCGGGGAGATCAAAGGGCCTGCCTGCCTCCTTCCCATGGGGTGACACGGTCCAGTGGACTGTGGAAAGGACTCTCACTGAAAGGGGCCACCTGATGTCACCCTGACAAGTCTGCTTCCTGTTCAAGAGGCTTCTGAGTAAATTGTGGCTCAAGGTGGCCCATGGCTGTCTTCTAAGTCAATGTTTAATTGGACCATGAAAGACTGCCTGGTGGGCATTGTACTTCTGTACTTCTATAATTAGTCATTCATTTCTTGTTAATCTAAGTGACTCCATCGCTCCACTAAAACTATTTTCTCAAAATCTACCAATGAGATAGATCGAGATATAGATCTAGATATAGATACACATATTCCAAGCCAAAGCCTTTTTCATTCTCTTGATACCCAAGTGTTTTTGATACTTCCCAGTGTTCCATCTTTCAAGAAATTCTCTCTTCCTTGGGCCCCATGTTTCTGTTTAAATTCTCATAGTACCTCTACTCATTCTTCTGTTTTCATGCCTGATTTCTTTTGTCTCTTTTATTTCCAAAGAATGCTAAATTCTGTAAGAACCGGTCCTCGCATTTTTCCTTAGAGTGCCCACTCAGGGTCACTCAATCTTATAACCTAACTTCTTATATCCAGATCTTCATCTTCAGCTTGGTCTCCTGTCTCCCACCACCATCTATTTTTCATTTAGCTTTGCCACTATTGGCCCACGTTCAACATGTCCTTTAACTGTCCTATTTCCCACCACTCTCCTCAAACAGGAAGAGACGTCAGTATCTCTACGAAGTGTACCTTCCAATGTTGGCCATCGGGTTTCAGACTCAGGACTCATTTGCAATGTTCTTCTCTCCTCCCGTAATTTTAGGTGGTGAGTTACCACGTCCATTTTCCCCTTTGAAATCTATGTCTATGGCCTTTTCTTTATTCTCTTTACCACCACTTACTCCAGGTCATCCCTCTATGACTCCAGTGCCTTTTAATATATCATGGACACTGCTACCACATTTGTCATCCCTAACTCACTCCCCACGCCATTGAGATGCTCAGTGACCTATGCTAATACGACCAAGAGAACAGTAATGTTTAACGTCCCCAGACAAATGAAGGCCCCTTTCAAATGTAGCTATCAACACTCCTTCAAATAGCCCTTTTGAATTTTTACAATCCGAAGACAACAAGGTCCATCTTTCTCTCTCATCCGGAGAATCAGACGGTCTCATCATTTTTTTTCTCCCTCTAGGTCACAAAGTCTTTCTCCCCCGCAACAACCACAGGGCCTGTAATTTTAGTGTATTCAGTTAATAAGGTGTGATACTTGTCTAGCTACTAGCTGGTGAACATGTCCCCTTTTCCTCACTTCAATACAGTATATATAAATAACAAATTCTAATTCCTAAATATTGAGTATATGGTTTTAATTTCAAAACCCCATGGCACACATCATTTGCCCTATTAAACTATGTACAGAGATTTTTGCTCATCATTTATATGAAATGAAAAGTGGTATATTATGAAAAGTATCATGACATTATTCTGTATATTTTGATGTCATGAAAACTTTATGTACTGAGAGTTACATAATTCTAGAATAAGTACAAAAGAAAATATTATTAACTTTCATTTAAAAATATATAGTACCCAAAACATTACAATATGTATCATTCAACACTGTAAGCAAATAGAGGTGCTATAAAGGACAACCAACCAAAAAGGCACAGTCCAGATGCTGCTCTAGACATTTCACATGCCTAAATAAGTAAACGCAAAAATAAACAGAATTCACTTTACGTGACAGAGGGTCATTATCTATTCACACTTCCTCTTTGTTGCAGGATTTTTCCATAATAAGTTTGTCTAAATTGTCCACATGTGCTGCCAATATATGATTGTAATTATAATTTAAAAATAAAGGCAATTCTACATTTTTTTCCTTTTTCTGAGCAAGATAATTATATTTCTTTGGAAAATAAATTGCCAGCATTTTTAGAGTTAGAAATTCTTCAAAGAACAATTAAGTCTTTGCTGAAACATGAAATAGAAGATAGTTCTAGAGATGATTACAGCGTTTCAATTCAGTGCTTCCAATGAGAATTAAAAAAAATTGGCTTAACTGTTACTCAAAGTCAATACCTCAGAATCTAAGATGTCAGGCTGTATATTTTGAATGGCTTAAATATATTCAGCAATATGAGCAAGCCCTGTAAACTACAAAGTTATTCAAGTGAATCAAATGTTTATTTCTCTATGTAATCAAAAATAGGAAAATCATGTAGTTGTCATATTACACATGATGTACTTTTTTTTTTTACATGATGTACTTTTAAGTAAAAGTTATCTTATTTCCTCTACAGAAAGAGTGAATGGAAAAACAAACAAAAAATATATATATTTACTTGAAGTTCTTAAAGTAAGGAAATAAAAAAGTATAGTTCTAAACTATAATGTGGTACAAATTCATTATTTTTAGACTATAATTTTTAGAGAATTTCATTTTTACACTGGTGCTTAGCTATCCATTTTTCCTTTCTATTCCTGTAATATTTTGAGGTGTTACAACTATGTTTTTCTTGTTCTCATGGACTTGTAAATGCTGCATTGTAAGCTGCATTATAAGAAAGCTTAAAGAATCTTTATTAGAGGAAAAGACCAGCCAGTAGCAGCCTTCTGGTGATTGAAGGGTCTTCAAACAGTTATGAAGTTTCTGCTGAGAATCAGTGGATTCAATCCTCCCCTACAACCTGATGGGTATCTCACTCTCACAATACGGCTATGGAAGAGGAAACACAGAAACACACACACACACATACACACACACGAACACAAAACTGGCTATTCTATGAAAGCAGTAAAATACCCCAAAGTCAGAGGTCAAGAATTCAGGAATACGTGAGGTTAAAAGAGAAATCCACCACCTGATTGGAGTCCAAGCGTTTGGAGAATGAATGCCATTTTCCCTACTTACTGTTTGGATAGAGCAAGTACTTAACATACAGGCCCCGATCGTTAAAACAGCAGTAATACCTGCCCCATAGACGATTAAGACCTGCCAGTAAGATACTGAGTCAGCACAGGGCTTGACACCTAAGATGCTCTGAGAAAATGATTCTCCCCAGTACATAGTACCCAGAGACCACTAGTCAAGCTGGAAGCCTGAAGATTGCTCCTAACTGTGGATGTGATATGACCAGAATCACGTGGCGCCCAGCTTCCCACTGTAGGGCTCTTGGCACTTAAGCTCTGGCTTGAAGGGCAGGGGGCCCAGCTCAGGGCTCTCAAGCCTGAAGAAACAGTTGTGTTGGCGGCCATCTTACACCTGACCAGTATTCCTTTTATAGTTATCCCTATTATACCTGACCATTATTCCTTTTGAAACTTCAAAGTCTTCAGAGATCTTTGGTTTCCAGTCCCCTACATGTATCCTTTTATTCTCTTACTACCTGACAAAGTGTTTTTTTTAAGCCTCAAGAAAACAGCAGGAGCTCCAAAAAACACCAAGTCAGTGATACCTTCTGTCCCATGATGTTGCATTTTCTTCCTTGAGAATAATGGAAACAACCGGCTAGGTGATCAGCAACACTTACATGGCCAGGGGACCCGCATCTGTCAAAGAGGTGCTTCGAGATCACAACCTTCTGTGATGTACAACCTTCTGGAATAACAATGCTGACCCATAACGCCTATTTTGAGACCTGGTGTCGAAGGTTTAATCCAGGGACTGACGGCCGCAATACAAATGGACAAGCATCAAATGGGCAGAAGGCAACACTGCACAATCCAAAGAGACGCCTGAAGCTTTAACTACCTGAGCTAGGTATTTCATTTGTTCCCAATAGGGTCTCGGAAGTTTTCATCTTTAAAGTTACCTAATGTCAATGTTGTTTGATCCCTGACAAGGCCCAACCCCACCGTTGCAGAATGAAGCGGAGTAACAGGATATCAGATAGTGAACGGTTTACTAAACACCCTTTCTGGAGGCAGGCTTCCTGAGTTCAAATCCAGCCCCTGCCACTTACCCAGCTACTGAGCTCAGTATCTCAATTCTATTATCTGTAAAATGGGGATGACCGTACCTACTTCATAGGGTAATCATATGGATTGAGTTAAGTTTTGTAAATGTATAATGCATAGCAGGAACTGTGTAAGTGTTTGATCGGTAAATAACAGTCAGGAAATTAAACTACCATGGGTTTGATATGATAGTGGGTAGGAGGATCCAAGGATAGAAAACTGCACCTTGTATCTCCTTTCCCCTTTATATGTAACTGATAAGTTAGTCATAGACCTTGGAGGACTCTAAAGAGATCGTCGTTTTGTAGCCTTATTCGTTCATTCAGTATGAAATTATTTCCCCTACTTTAAGATTCAGGGAGCTTAAATTACTTACTAAAAGTGAAAAAAGTAAAAAGAAACTTAGAAGAGAGTAGAAACTGAGGAACAAGTCCCACATCTGTTGTGAGATGGAACTTTTTTGCAAGACCCTCCTGAAAAGTAATTAAAATTCCTGACCAAACTCTTGAGTGGTTTTCTAAGCGACTTCCATGATATTTCAAGATCCCTTCGGGGAATGCCGGGTGAACCACAGAGCTGACAGCTTTGGGACCTGCCTGCATCTTTCATCCATTTTGTCACTGGCTGATAATCTTTCACCAGATGTTAGTTTATCACCTCTCTTTTTTTTTGTACAAAATGTTTGTCCCAGCAAGGGACATCCTTGAGTTTGGCTTACCTGGTAATCTCTCATTAAGTATCATGTTTGAAATAAAACTGATATGAACACATGATCATTTTATCTGAGATGCTGTCTTTAAATACATACATATTTTCCAGAGTAATAAAGCACTCCTTCCTATATTCCTCACGATTCTTACTCCCTGCTGGTTTTTTAAAATTATTATTATGAATCCCAAAGACTCACAGATCCGCTGAGTTAGAATTGGGAGAGATGTTATGGAACAACTAGGCCAACAGGCCAACTTTCTGAATGGAAAACATCAGCATCTCAGCTGTAGCTATGGAGACTCTAAGAGAATTTTAAACGGAATGCAAGTATCTTCAAGAAGCCATGACATACCCTTTCTATCGTCAAAATGTTTTTTGTTTTCTATTTTCAGCGGGTTTATTTATATACTTACTGTCCCTTCCCACCCAGGATCCAGACAAAAGTAAAAGTAATAGGAAGTCTCTCCCTCACCCTCTCCTGGGGAAAAAGGGCCACATAGTAAACCTGACAGGCCTGACAAACTCAGAAACTGAAAGTAATCACACAGGGTGGTCTGAACAAATTCCTAACTAAAAGCGGGCCATGGCGGGTAGTCATGTCCTGGGCCCGTAGCTACCTTGACAATGATCAGTCTTTACCTTTGAAATTGTCTATTGCTTTTATGCATTAAAGATAACGTACCTTTGAAATGTAAGCGTAATTGTCTTTTCCAGACCCCTGGAAGGTACAAGCCCAGCACCAGAGCGTGAGACCACACCGTTACCTCATCCACATCCCACGTCTGTGTGCTGTCAATGTTAACTATCCCCCGCTAACCAATGCAGAAGAAGGACGTGCCTCTCCCTTTCCCTTGTTAGCCAATCCCAGAGATTTGCCCCTTTGCTTTCTCCCACCCCCTTAATGGGTTCCACATAACCCTCCTTACGTCTCCTCCTTTGATTCTAATGTATAAAATATGCTGCAAAATTGCCATTTGCTGGAGCATTTGCTCAATCCATTGAAATTTTGCTCACAGGCAAATGTTTGGCTCAAATAAACTCTTTTAATAAGACTTTTCTTTAGGCTGGACGTTCTTTTGTTGACACTGTATTTCTTTCATGCATTCAATATTTTTGATTGAATGCATGAATGAATGAATGAAAGAAGGCATTACCCATCGAATATGTTTTTACATGAGGGAGAAGACTTATGGATAAGAAAGTGTAGGGACTGAGAGAAGAAACGAAGGTCGAAATGGAACATCGATCAAAGCCCACGTGGTGCCACAGGTCTGCTGTGCCAATGACTGTTTCATGGGCATTGGAGTAACACACGTCAGATGCCAAGGACACAACTTGATTCTATTGCTTAGTGATAGTCATGCAAACAACATATATGTACCGTCCTACAAAAACAACTTTATTTATTTAAATCACTGAGGAAAGAAGAGATAGAACCCAAAGAACAGGAAATTCTTTTTAATGTAAAAAAAAAAAATAGTATTATAATATCTAGAAAATATCCCCCAGCTAGATTAACTTTGAAAATAGAAATACTCTTTCTAACTCTTTATAACCAATGAAATTACTCTGCGCAGTATTAGTCACACAGACGGGCCTGAAATAGAGGCTTATTAAATGAACTGGAATAAAGTGCACCTAAAAGTTTTTCCTGGCTCTGTTTAATAACTGATTCCCAGAGAGATTTGCGGAGATTAGATGATAGTCTTTACTATAATTCTCTAAAATAATTTGTCTTTCATTATTATTTTTTAATTTACACAAGTGTTTAGTGGCTAGCATATTTTTATAACTGTTACTCGATTTTTATAGAAACAATGACTGAAGTTTGAAGATGAAAACTGAAATAATTAGGTTTGGTGCTAACATGAAGTTTCACTCCCAGTCTAGATTACTGAAGGTAACTGGGTATCCTCTTAGTGACCAGGTCCAGTTGGCGGGCGCTGCCTGGGCCAGGCCACGGGGCCAGCAGGGAGTTCAGTGTTGCTGCCTCAGGGAGAACAGGATGGAGGCGCCACAGGGCTGCTGGGACAGGCAGCTCCCTCCACCCCATCACACACTCGGCGAAGTCATTCTGTGCACAAGGGCTCCTTGTTTTTACAGCTTTCTAATCCCTCAGTGCTTCACACTAGTGAAAAACATTTTCCTTTCCTTTTTTTTTTTTTTGAGAATATTTTTTCTGCATTCAATGGCAGCATTATAACAATTTATTTTGAAGATGAGAATTAATAATATTTTGAGGGCCACCAAGGGGAAAGAAAAATGATATAACTTACCTTTCTAGACCAAAAAAAAAAAATTAAAAAAGTTTTCTATGTATTTGAGGAATTTGCAAAATTAAACCTCCAAATGTTAGAAAATCTTCCCCTTTTCCTTCTAATATTTTTATTTTTAGTGTCTTTGTGTGGCAACATAATAAGGGTTTTCCTACACTGGTATTGTTTTGTCCAGTTTTGTTTTCTAGAGCAAATTCCTTCTCTCTCTCTCTCTCTTTCTTTTTCTTTCTTTCTTTCTTCCTCTCTCTCTCTCTCTCTTTCTTTTATGACTCAACTCATACAACTCATTAAAATAAGCAGCACTAAGAATTTAAGAAAGAAGTATGTTCCATAAGAGACAAAAAACTGAGAATCACTTCTTCAAATTCCTTTTAAATAAATGACTGTTAAAAGAATATGGACAGTAGGAAGTGATTCCTCAGCCTGATAACTGATCACCACGAAATCAAAACCTCTCTTTATTCAGGGCTTAGCTCAAATGCCACCCCTCAGAGAGGCCTGCTCTGCTCACCCTTCCAACAACGGTTCTCCGTGCACCTACCCTGCTTTATTACATCCTATATGTGTCTGCTGACTGTGTAGCTCCCGACCGAAGTGTAAGCTCTGGAGGAATAACACTTCATCTCTCTTGTTCACTATTCATATCATTGGGACCTAGAATATTTGTTGCAGGAAAAGGACCATAATTACAGATGACTATTTTGGTCTGTTCTTGGTGCGGACTGGTAGTCACGCTATGAAGTTTATAAAAGTCGTTGGTCATGACATGGCCCTTTCAGCACGGAAGACCTGATATTTTACAAAATGATATACTAAGTTGACAACGAAGATAAGAAGCAAATGTACCAAGAGTTTTGGCATTGATTTACAGGCTAGTTAGTGGGTTTCTCAGAACATTAATATCTTTATCTAGAAATTTCTTATCGGCAAGAGACCACCAGGGCCACTGCTAAAAATCAGGAAACAAGCAATAAGGCCTCCAGAGTCATCAAATAGGTTTAATAAAGTTGATGCACAGGCCAGCCCCCTGGGTGCTCACCTGCTGTGCATCTTTACTTTTCCCACGGTCGTTAAGAAATGGGTGATCTAAACCCTCCACTCAGAGAAGACCGGACGCCTCAGGTTAGAAAGTCAGGAAATCAGAGGGGAAGTTGGGAATGAAGCTGGGGCAGTGGCTTGTTGCAGGAGGAGGAAAGATTGTACAGTTTCAAGTCTCCTAGCACTCAACAGGAAAGTGGAGGAATAGAGAAGAGACCAGAAGAATGGTCATCTGAAGCATTTAACAAGGGAAGAGCAGTGTGAGATGCAACCCTTAACGTTGTATCTAACCCTTAACATGTACATACGTCATAGTCACAGCTTCATGACAAAATGGTACAGACACATTAACATGTCCTGCTTAAGGAGACAGAAGACTGTACTCTGAAATATTTCAACAAGATTTCATCAAAATTGACTTTTGCAAGGTTTGCTTTTGGAGGGGTCAATCTCAGTTATCAAGGAAAAATATTTCTTGGTAAATCCAGGTAACTATATAATTAGTTTTTTCCAGTGCCCATTGCATATCACATTTAAGAACATATACTAGTATCATACATAGCCCCCTCTCCTGGGAATCTTTCATTGGAGAATTTTGTTTTTTAAATTAGGAAGTAACTATATGAGAATAGATTACCATCTATTCAGTGCCTAAAATACACTCCATGCTGCATCAGCTGCCATAAGATGTTATCAGATTTAATCCTCTCAGCAAGCCTGTTAGGTAAGACTTATTACACGCATTTTTAAAGATGATATAAGTGAAACTTAGAAAGTCACTTATTCTGTCAAAAGTGAAGCGGCCCGAACTTCATTCAGATGTATTCTCTTTTCATTGTATTATGATTACATTAATTAAAAGTGTGTTAAGAGTTAAGGTAGATAAAATGGTAGCTTGAAAAATGAATGGGTTGATTAAAGAGAGAATCAAAGAGAGCGTCCTTGTAAGCGATTGGGGAGAAAAACAAAAACAAAAAAACACCAACCCTTAAAAGGAAGGGAGGTTGTCATTTTGTGTTGTGGAGGATGGTAGCGAGTTGGTTAGGTAAGTGCACAGTGAGGCCGTCCAGTTAGGCTGTCCTTTTTAAAAATAATGCTGATGAAATGAAGATGGAGGATACTAATGGAAGGGAATAATAAGTCAAGTAAGAAATAGTAAGTGGAAAGCTTTGAAGTTTGTACGGGATCCAAAGAGTGCCAAAGACCGCTTCAGGGACCGAAAAGCAACCCTTTACCAAACTGACCACAGTGTACAATGGGATCTGGAATGGCGAGAAGAATCCATCAGCCGAACGGACATTAATCTTCCTATCACGGCGCCACTGATTTCGAGGACTAGACACAGGATTTTCCTTTAAGCAAAAACATGCATAATGGAAGTTATAGAACTGGACACATATAAAGAAGAAAAGAGGCACAGTATTTCTCCCAGGATTCTGGGTGTGTAGAATAGAGCAGCGATACTGGCCTTAACACAGTTTAAACTTGGCAAAGAGAATGTCAACAGAATGATGGTCTTGGGCTACTAAAAAGTTGAGTATTCCTTAATAAACGTGTGTCATTCAGAGAAGATAAAATAGTGATACGCATTTGGGAGTCATTCTTTTTCAAAAGGATGAATGGTAAACGTAGAAATGTTGAAGTAGGAATAAAAGAACGAGGACACTGAACAAAACAGTGGTGAAGTTGGCTGCATTGTAAAGAGGAGTCAGAGTCTATGAAGAAAAACATTCATGAGGCAATTGGAAAGCCAGAAAACCAAGTCAATTCAAATCAAAAGAGGATGGTTAGCAGTGTTGCATGATAAGAAGAAACAAAAGTAAATACATGAGAACTCAGTTTTTATACAAGTCTGTTTTGCTTTATAAAGATGTGCCAAAAATTAGAAATGAGATTAGGCTTGCCAGATTTAGCAAATAAAAATACAGAACACTGACTTAAATTGAATCACATAGGACATAGTTATAATAAAATACGGTTTGTTGTTTATCTGAAATTCAAATTTAACCGGGCATTCTACATTTTCTCTTGCAATTCTAAATCAGATGCACCAAGGTTTCACCTTCCGTAGTTGTTTTCACACTGGGGAAAAAAAGTTGCAAAGATAGAGGGAAACTGAAAAAATTCAGACACATAGGAATAAGAAGGAAAGATGAAATGATTTTCTAGGGGGAGTATAATTAAAGCTTGTATCTAGGATTGTGCCAGAAATCCCATTGATCTGATATGAAGCGCTCAGGCAGAATGGCCCAACAGTCATTCCAATACGAATGTTATGCTCTCCTTGCCCTTCAGCTGAGAAGTCTGCCTCCAAGATACAGAAGCACTTTGTGTAAAGACTGGCTTGCTTCATCGTTGTACCTTGAAGCAACATCAGCTCCTAATTATTCAGGCGAATCGCCACAGCTCAGGACAAACTTGCCGGTCCTTAGGTAGAGATGTTATCCCACTTGAAAGGACGGGGCATTATCCCTGCATTAAGATGTTGACTCAACAATACCAACAAAGGGCCAGCCATTTTATTTCCTTTTGAAAAATTCAGGAAACATCAAAATAAAAGTCACACCTCTTCCCCCTCATCACCACTGAAAATAGATAGATAGATAGATAGATAGATAGATAGATAGACAGACAGACAGATAGGACAAGGTCCACATAGATTTTATTTTTGGTACCAAAAGGTCTGTGTGTTTAAATGATACGAAAAATGCCATTCTACATGGAATTTTAAACACTCACCTTTGGTATATGTTTCCTTTTACAAATACAAAATTAGATGGAGAGATGTTAGGTGTGTAAACACAATGCAGATACGTGGCTGTTGGTCACACTGGACATCAGCTAAGACCTACTCAATGCTACAGCTCGGGCAGTGAAAATGCCCAGGACTAGCAAAGTGTCCTGCGCAGGGAGCTCGAGCTCCGCAGAGGATACAGCAGCTCAACGCTGAGCCAAACGGTGGCAATATAAAACTATAGTAACTAATTAACTGTTTACTCCAGATTTAGAGGGACAACGCCTGGGGCTTGGGACGGATGAAAGGGAAACCACCCTATTTTCTTTCTGCAGAGGTATAGTGAGCTAAGGCCTTATTTGTTGACAGCTGACTTTGTAGTGAGTTTACCTGTGTTTGCTCATTTACATGATGTTATAAAGTGAGTACTATCATTGTACTCCTTTTATAGATGAAAAAACAGAGGCACAAAACAGTTGATGCAGCTTCCCCAAAATGACTTGCCTGGGGAACAGCTGAGATGAAATTAAAAGGTATTCAGACTTGGAGCTCACACCTGCCATTTTGCTACTTCACTTGTCTTGTGAAAAATGCTGTCTGTTACTGAAGAGAGAATGAAGCTACCTATAAAATGTGCGTGCTATCGCAGTGTCATAGAAAATCAGATCACATTAATAGTTTGGGGTTCACAATGTGTTTGGTTCTGTTTGGTTCACTTTCAGAAACAGCAAATGGAAACCTTAAACATTTATTATGCAAAATTTATGCAACTATAATATATTGTCCGTCATAAACACGAGCATTTCTTATAGGTGGTTTCTATACCCACTGCATTTAGTGGTTGGTTAGTGACTTTAAGTTTGTATGCACAATCGGGCATACTTACCAACGGGCGGCCATAGTTTCAGATACAAACTCAAAAAGACATACAGAAACACTTCTGTGATATCTCCATCAATGTAGGGTACCAGTGCAGAGTATTCTGTCTCATAACTACTAGATTCTTTGCTAAGAAGATTGTTTCTTCTCTAGAAAATTACCGGCATTCTCACTTTCTTTTTTCTCTTCTTTTGAGTTGGATGATCAATGGAACCTAACCAACTCTAATGAAACTGCATTGAATAATAACCATTCTTGAGAATAGTTACTCTAAATCTCTTGTGGTTCACGTTAGGTGAGACTTGTCCATGAGTACTGAAGCAGTAATCGTAAGAGCAAGGCTTAGAAGGGCCTCTTCTACGCTGAAGCACAGTGACTTAGGAAACTGAATGATGCTTTTACAACACTCGTTACTAACTTACAGGAAATTAATAGCTGAATATACATCTAGGAACAGAGGAAGGGAGAATGAATGGTAAATAAAAGGAAATGTCTGAGAGTCTGAATTTGCCAATGTTCAGCGGGAAATAAATCCAAATGAAGAATAATAAACAAGACTCAATTTCAAGGATCTAGTATGGTTACTTACAGAACCAATATTGGGGACAGACAATAAAAGATAAAACGTATTCTCAATACCATATTTCCCCCAAAATAAGACCTAGTCGGACAATCAGCTCTAATGCGTCTTTTGGAACAAAAATTAATATTAGACCCTGTCTTATTTTACTATAAGACACGGTCTTATCTAACATAAGACCAGGTCATATTAATTTTTGCTCCAAAAGACTAATTAGAGCTGATTGTCCGGCTAGGTCTTATTTTCAGGGAAACACGGTAGGAAAATTAAGCAGAGAAGTTTGTTAACATATATTGATTGTGAATTAAAAGAAAAATAAAATGAAAAAAGTTTGAGGCATTCCAGTCACACCATCACTAAAGCTGCTTCCTGTTTCATCAGGATTAAGATGACTGTTAAGGAAAAAAATAAAGCAACTAGGGAATATTGTGCAGGAGGCTGTGTGTGTGTGTGTGTGTGTATGACACTTTGATTTATATATCTTGTGACAATCGAAATTTAGCGTCTACTACTATGCTTTCAACAACACTCCCCAATGGAGTTTGGATTTCTAGACTTTATATTAACTTTTTATTGATTTTTAAATCAACCTGACTAAACGTGTTTGTGCAGGGCTGTTTTAATAAGCAGGGATAATCATAACTCATACATGTACTTATTTTTTAAAGTGTTCAAAAATGTTTCTGCTTTCGTAACAGTTTGGGGGATGTATATCTGACCAAATTCCCGCCATTATTTTTTTTTGCACAAATTTACTTGGACAGTTGTAGCAGTATTTACATACATGCTTGCCCACAATGGACCTAACCATCACTCACTGACGTTTTGCTTCATGCCAGTCTGAAATAGGAACTGGTAATGCACAAGTGAATGGACATGACCCAAGGGACTTACACTCTATTGGAAAGACAGACATTGAAATGAGCATTTAAAATACAAGGCAATATGGAGTACAGCATAGGGAACAGAGTCAATGGAACTGTAACAGCTATATACGATGTCAGAAGGGTAAGAGATTGGGGGAGGAGGGTAATCACTTCGTGAGGGGTGTAAATGTCTAGCTAGTACATTGTTTTGTGCACCTGAAACTAATTTTAAAAAATACAAAGTGAAAGGAGCTGCAATGGAGTTGCATGTAAGATACATTTGAGAACTTGGAGAAAGGGAAGCCTCAGTCCACCCAGGGAAGTTAGGACTCCTTCAAAGTGGAGCTAGCACTTGATCTAGTTAGGGAAGATAGGGGACTCCGAGCATATGCAGAAATGTGGAAAACTACAGTTGGTTAATGTTAGACTACAGTGGAAGAGTGAAGACTAAGGGAAGTGACCTAATATGAGGCTAGAGAGGAAGACAGGAAAAGACCACATTATCATGTCATTTGATAATCCAAAGAGTATGGAATTTACCTTAAAAGCCTTTAAAGAATTTTAGGTGTGGCGATCAGGCGTGAGATTTACAGTTAGATCAGACTGGAAGATGGACAAGGGAGAGGTGATTTAGTACATTGATGGTGAGGATTTTAGGAAGTTGGAAGAATTGAGCGATTATTTGGATGTGGTAGCTAAGGGAATCTGAGAACTCGAACTTGCGTCCCAGGTTTCTTGTATCAAATAAAAATAATACAGAGAAAGCTAAATTGTTGACAGTGCCTCTAATTCCAAGCAGAAGAAAATAAAAATCTATTTCTAGGAAAAGCACTCTCAATTTTGATAATCAAGATTCTCACAGGTTAAAATTAAAACAACTCACAGTCAAACATCACCAAACGAAAGAATGTCACGCTGAACAAGCTCCAGTAAAAATAATAAGCAAACTGTATAGAGTCCAACACGTTTAAAGGATAGACATTTTTTTAAAATTAAAGTTTACTGGGGTGACAATTGTTAGTAAAGTTACATAGATTTCAGGTGTATGATTCTGTAATACATTATCTATATCTCACATTGTGTATTCACCACCAGAGTCAGTTCTCTTTCTATCACCATATGTTAGACCCCGTTTACCCTCTTCTAGAACGGCCCACCCCCCAAAAAAATTGAGCAAACTCAAAATAAAATAAAACTTTGAATTGAAACCTCAAAGGGTGACAAATAGCTCAGTAGACATAATTATATAGAGAATCAGCTCAACATTCGAGGGTTGGCAGGATATAAACAGGATCAAGAAATGGGGGCAGCCACGTTGGGTACTGGAGTCTGAGCAGGGTGAGGTGGCGTCTCTTTGTGGAAATGGCTGACAGGGAGAGTCAGAGACTCACAAAGGTTAAGAGTGTCTGTGTAGGAAGGGGGCTGCCTGGTGTTGGCTGTCAGAGCCTGAGTGAGGAAGGAGCTGGCAGCAGCCGTGACAAGAGAGGTTTTCCTCTAGGGGAGGACTCTGGGTTCTTTTGTTCTCTTCCTGCTTATTTCAAGTTGTTTGTTTATAAAGATACTACACACCTTTTATGACGGAAACCATCTCTGAAAATATAACGTGTGATTTTATTGAAGGGATATATAAAACTTCCTGACACTTGGTTCATTTTCTTTGGTCAAATGGGAAAGGTCAAACGTCCAGCCATAGACTGGATCACAGCACAACCTGTCTGATTTGTCTATAAATACAGGAATAATCAAACAGTTTTTCTTACGTCTGAACTCTCAGGAAATTGCAAACTGAACCAGAGTGTCCAAATGGCACTCTTTAGTTTGCCTGCCAGGTACAGATCATATGGCAACGGAGGTAACTGCAACATTTGTTCTTCAGAGAAATTAAAAAAAAAAAAAAAAAGCGTAAGTCCTTTTCATGTTTTGAATGGAAAAAAAAAAAAGAAAAAACTCAGTAAGGGAAAGGGTAAGAAGCATCAGATTTCTTCAAAAGCATGTTTTTCATTTACCTTTTGGCGAATGCGTGAAGCAACAGAATCGTTTATATAATTGCGTGTCAATATCAGAAAAAAAATTATGTTTGTAAAGAACGAATTAGTTACTATATTTTTCCCTAACACTGGGTAACTTGTACTTGGAGGCATTAGTAAGTCCCCATCACCCTTTTAGGTGGATTTCTGTTTAATATTTAGGACGAGAGTTTGAAAGTACAGAACGTAAAGCAATAACAGAGCCGAGGATTAGATGTTCCATTATTCTCCTTCAAACCTGAACGGCATTTAGTTTTACTTTATCATTGAGGTTTCAGTTCTAGCGTGCATGTACATCAGCAGGATAGATACAAAATAATCTATCTTACAAGTTTCATATGAAGTCTGTGTCTCCACAGACAAAAACATACCGTGTTTCCCCGAAAATAAGACCGGGTTTTCTATTAAGTGTTGCTCCAAAAGACGCATTAGGGCTGAGGTTCAGGAGATGTCCTCCTGAAAAATCATGCTAGGGCTTCTTTTCCGGGTAGGTCTTATTTTCGAGGAAACATGGCATTTTAAATGCAATGGTGAGTGCGAAAGCATTGGTTACGACCCAGGAGGTTCTGCTAAGCCTAAGTCAAACGTCGTCCACAACTGTAATTCCTTAACCCAACATGATGAACTATGAAAGGCTTTCTGCACCAAGTTCATTTGAAACCTGTCATGTGTTTGCACCAATATTTGTGGATACCAATTGAAACACTCCGGAAGTTAGAGTCTAGAGGGTTTGTTTTGGCTGGTGTAGCTGCTTTCTTTTTCCAGTTGGAGTTGTTATTGTGGTTCACAGGGTGATAACAACGGGTTTCCATACGGACCACCCATCGACTCAACTGTCAACTCTTAAAATGCTTTCATTGATTCAAAACCGAAGAATTTTCTAATAGTTGAGTTAAAAGTTTGACTGAAATGAATTTCATTTCAGTGGCATTTTTTTTTTTTAAGAGCGTTTAAATCAAGCTGTTTCTTGTGCTTGAGCAAACCTCTGAATCCTAGTTCACAAAGAACAAGGTCATTTACAAACTGGAGTTGCTCTCTAAGCCCTACCAGACATAAGAAAAAGAAAGAATTCTGCGCTCCTTAAATGGGCTACATTCAATCAGAGTAATGTTTTTTCCCAGGGTGGTATTTGCATAGTAGGATTTAAGAAGCTTAATTAGTCTCTTTTCTATCTCAGAAGAAAAATTTACTTCCGTATCCTGATGGCAATTCTTTCCTAAAATTGGATGATTAGAGATTTATTTAGCTAAATAGCACCTTATATGTAAATATGAATGCTCCTAGAAAGGCTGAAGGATCTTGAACATCTTTACTCACCCACACTCAGCCTTCCCCTCTGGGAAAAGATCAACTGCCCCTGCTTCTAAGACTGCTTCTCTTGGGCACTGGATCCCACCTCCCCACATCTGCTCAAGGAAATTTCTCTAGCAGTTTCACCCCTGTAACCTGTATTATCAATTGTCTTCTGCTTTGCTGATCTGTTTCCATTATTATACCAACATGCTTCTTCCATGAAAACAGGTCTTACCCACGCTTCCCTCCCCAGCTACTATCCCATTTCTCTGCTCCCTTTTTCATCAAAACTCAGTTAAAATAATAATAAAGATCTATGCTTGCTGATACAAATGAATTTTCTTTCATTCGTCCTTGAAAATCCTCCAAACAGGCACATCAAAATAGCTCCTATCCGCGTCACTGGGACTTGCTATTGCTAAATGTAGTGGTTGTTCTTCAATCCTCATTTTATATGACCCATTGCCAGTTCTTGACCCTCTCGGTCAGCCACAGTTCCTTGCAAAACAATTTTATCAGTAAGCATCCAAAACACTAACCATTAGCCATTTGTTCTTCATCAATTCCCTGCTTCCTCTGCATCTCACCAACCACTTAACGTTAGAGTACAAATAAAGTCCAATCCTAGGACCTCGTGTTCTTTTTGCTCGCATTGCCTTAGCAATCTCCCCCAGTCTCACAAATATTTAAATATCGCCTGTGTGGTGAAGAGTCTCCAAGTTTTATAACCCCAGCCCGGAGGACTCCCCTAACTCCACACTTGTATATTCAACTGCCTATTCAACATCTCCCCGTGGGATAACTACGACATCTCACACTCAACATGCTTAAAACTGAACTCCCAACACTGTTTCCAAATGTGCTCTGCTTTCAATGTTTGCCATCTTAATTTATAGCGACTCTTCACTTTCACATCCTTTGGTCAGAAACCTTTCTGTCACCCGTGATTGTCTTTCTCTGTCTCCCATCATTCATCTGGTACCGTGTCCTATTTAGAATCCAGCCACTTTCTACTTGCTCTCCCAATGACATCACCTGGATGTTTGTAATAGTTTCCTAACGGGTCTGCCTGCTTCCACCTTGCTTCCTTATAGTCTAGTCTATTTCCAAAGCAGCAGTTAGAGTGAGCCTTTTAAAATCACAAGTCAGATCATGTCACTTCTCCATTCAAAACCCTCAAAGAATCTCCACACTACTCGGAACAAAGGCCAATTTTTTTTTTAGTAGCTGACACAAGTCTAGAGATTCTCCATGTGCCTCCACATCAGCCCTGATCATTTGACGTCATCTTCTCTAATCTAGCCACACTGATCTTCTTCCTCTTCATATACCATGCAGGGGCCTCTTCCTACCCCAGGGCCTTTGCACGGGTGGTTCCTCCTGCCTAGACTGCTCTCTCCCTTCGCATTCTCCTGATTGACACCCTGGGTGATTTTACTCAATTGTCACCTCAGTAAAGGTGTTCCTCAGCACTATTTAAAACTGCAACTCTGCTTCCCAGAACTTTCTAGCTCCCTCTCTTGCTTTGTTTCTCTTCATAGCACTTATTCCCTTCTGATATACATAATCGTTTATTTGCGCAGTTAATTGCCTACACTGTCCCACTAGAATACACGCATGATGAGGGAAAGAATGTTTACTAGTTTTGTTTTCTGTTGCATATTCAACAGCTGTACTAATGGTAGTCACTCAACAGTTGTTAAATTAATGTGTAAACCTTGACTACATTCTGCATTAAGTACACTAGTACGAGCTACGATGAAACAGGATAGAAGAGCAGAAGACTAATTTCTTGTCCTGTCATAAGTGAGCAGACTAGTCCTCTGAAAATCTCTACAAGAGGAGACTTAGAAAGCTCTATAGTAGGATAAGGTTATGAAGGAAGACCGGCGGGAACAAAACAATGTCCTTTGACGTTTTGCTTGACATTAGTAATATCTGCCAAACATACGTTGAATTCAAATGATTAAGAGCGAGCGAAGGAAACGTTCCTCTGGTAACTCTTCTTTTTTTTCCTCCCTGCTGTTTTTTCTTGGTTCCCAGTTCTCCTCACTGATCTCCTCCCACCCCTGGAAGAGCTCCGTGCCACACGGCCATGCTTCGTTTCCAAGCCAGGGTCTGAAGTTACAACTTAAGTCACAACAGCAGGACCAAGCCCTGGTGTAGGTGATGGTTATTAAACCAAGTTCTCTAATAAATCCCTTTATTTTACAGACTGATTAGGAAGAAAAACAGATCTCTTAGAGAAAGAAGTAGAGGGGTTTCTCTCAGTCAATAAAGACGGTGACCAGATTATGACATAAATAACAACATCCATCATTTATTGAAGGTACACCATGGCAGTTGTGTTATATCCATTATTTGTAATTTTAAAAAGAATATTGCAAAAAGGGATAATAATACTTTGTCAGAGAAGGTCAACGAGGCTTTGAAAAGGAACTTGCCCACAGATACTAAAAGCCTCAGCGGTGGTAGTAGGACCCCTTTTAGAATACTGGCAGGCCCATTCTGTGGTTCAAAGCATGAATGATTCCTTCCTTATTTTTTTTCTTAAGGAATTCTTTGGGGTAAAAGGAATTCCAATCTCCAACACTGGAATACTAAGGGGATGCAGATATAAACTAAGGAAAGCAATTCCCAGTGCTGTTTCATCTTAAAGCTGGACATACAGTTAAAGCCAACTTAGTATACGTCCTTAAAACCTTTTAGATGATGTCATGAGCACAGTGACAGAATGCACCATGGAAAGTGGGTCATTCCACATGAATCTATGTCCACCACTGGGAGAGAAAGTCACATGACAAAGGGATCTTTAAACATAATTAAAAACACGAGTCATATTATTTGAGTGGAGTAGGATTTATCCCTGAGACAAGCAGGAAAAGTCATTTTCTCTAGGTATTATGTTCATTCCTAGACGATTTTTGAGTTAGTAAGATCATAGTTTAGTAAAACAAATAATTAATCAGGCCAAAAATATTTAGAAACAGAAAGCAAGGGGAGACCCCCAAAAAACAATTCCACCTCAGTTATAAGACAGTGCATATGTGAAGCTCTCTACAGCTGAAAATTGAATTTGTAACTGACAGGCATGCTTTGTAGTGAACAATATGGCACCATATTTATTTCCGTAATTATTTTACAACTTTTAAATTGTGGCTTCTATTTGCACAGCCTCGGGACATGGAAAGCACAGCCAAGATTATTGAAGAGTTTATTGTTTGAGATGTTTTACTTAACTCCAAGTAATTTAATTCAAGTCGATACATCTCACGGAAGATATAACAAATGGCCTACCCAGTGCTTGCAACATACTAGGCAACGGTGGGAGATTTTTAAAAAATGTGTAAGATCGAGTGGTCTCCACATTTGGAAAGTCATTAGCGAGCTCAGCAAGAGGGATCAGAAAATAAGCCCTATTCAGTCAAAAATCAAGGAAAAAATATCTTTGGGGTTAAAAATGAGTCAGATTAATTCAGCATGAAAAACATATACAGAGGGTACCAAAACAATGTATACACATTTTAAGAAAGGAAAACTGTATTAAAATTGTAATAATATGTACCGATACCAAAAGATGGATACAAGTCACGTTTGATTTCTGCAATGACAAGAGGTGCTCAAAGTGGTTCCCATCAGCATCCAGACACTTCTGATTATGGTGAACTACTGCTTGAGCAATGCTGACCAAAGTGTCCACGTGTATACATTTTTTTTTGCCCCCAGTATGTGTATGTATTTGTATGTGCGTATGTGTGCGTGTGTGTGTGTATGTCAAAATTTTTTGAGAAGCACAGATAATGTTAAAGTTATGCAAATTCAAACACTAATTCACATGTCACCCATTCTATACTTCCTAGGAATAGTAAAGGAATCATTTCTAAGGGAAAAAACTCATACTAAAGGTTCCTTAATAATATTCCACTTTACTTGATTTCTTGGAAAAAAATAAAACAGCTTGGACATATTCTAGTGTTATATTCAAGAATGAAAGAAAGGGCAACACTTTTATTAAAATATCCCCTACAGGTCAGCAAACCTTTTCTGTAAAGGGTGAGAGTAAGTATTTTAGGCTTTGTGGCCACATTCAATTCTGCCATGCATGTTCCAATAAAATGTTATTTGTGGACACTGAAATTTGAAATTCATGCAATTTTCATGTGTCACAAAATGTTGTTTTTATTTCTGAAACCTTTGAAAATGTAAAACCATACTTAAAAAATGGTATTCAAAAGCAGGTGGCTGTGAACCCAATATAATCTGTTTTCCTGATCCAATCACAGACTGGCTCTCATGTTTGTACACACGTGAAACAAACTATACCTCTGGGGTAGAGTAATTACAACTGATCATTTAGTGTTTAGCTACCAAACATTATTCAGTATGCTTATTAACCTTTCTGAGCACATTCAGTTGTCATTCCCGCTCTGCGAGTTAGGAATATTATTACCCTCATCTGATGAAGAAGGAAACCAAGGCAGAGAGGCTGAATCACTAGCTCAGCGGGACACCCTTCCTAAATGGCAGAGCTGGGATCAAACCTAGAGCCCGTGCTGTTAGACACTGCTCTTTGTCACCTTCCTAATGGTGATGTGCGATGTTGTCAGACTCAGAAGAGGCAACTGCGAACTATTTAAACTTCTTAAAATTCATAAGAATGATGTAGAAGTAAATGCACACTGTTCAAACTTAGGTGTTTAAGGTTTGTTTGTGTGTTTTGTTTTTGTTTTGGCAATTAGCGTATTTGAGATACGGAGTGTTACAGTTTAGGGAAAATAAAGATATTTGTGATAAAATATATTTCTGATTCCTGTCGAAAACGTTAACATGTTTTCCTTGGGTTGTGAAGTTCTAAATGTCTTGGAGAGTTTATTCAATTACTTCCTGATGCCAGAGAAACTTCATCTAAAATCACACCAAGAAATTGAGTATATGTGTTAGTGTGAGTCATCGCTTAAAAGTCACATTCAGTTAATGCTTCAAGTATGTACAATCTGTTTTAATTCTTTGTATTTGTTTTCAATGCCATGAGAAAAAACTAACTCTGGTATTTATTTCTCAAACTCCGTTTTTAGAAGAATTTTGCACATCACTCAAGAAATGAATCACACTTCCATCTGCACATGCATGGGGGTAGGAAGCAGGATATTTCTATTTGGTAATTACATCACCATTCTTTGGATGATATGATGTGATTTCTTTTGAGAGGCATCTACTAAATGAAGCTTTTGGTAAATTAAAATAGTTTATTTCCTTAACGTGACTAATTTACACTGTTCATTAGCAGGGATATGTCCATTATTTTTCACATCTCTATAATATTTTTCATAATGGAGTTGTGCTTATTCTGTTTTAGAATTACATGCATTATACTGTCCATAATTATCACATAGTATTTGCATATATCAGATATGTGTGTGTCTGTGTTTGCATGTGTATAATAACTATCACAAAATGGCCAGATTTGTGATTTTAAGCCCAAGCCCAAAATGTATACGGCCTCTTTACATTTTAATTCTTTTATTTAATCTTCCTTCATCTAGGTCTTTCAGATAATCACAAGGAAATGCAAATAGAAAAATTCACAGTAATGCCGATAAGGTCTTCCCTACTAGACGATATATCTTTGCCTAGAGATTTTCTACTCTCCCAAACTGAACTGATTAAAAACTCTTTCCTGACCTTTAAATGCTCTTATTGAAGTTGAGGTCGGTGCAAAGAGGGATAATCTTTGAATTTTGAACAAAAGCCAGTGTGAAAATGTAGACTGGAATTCTGTCTGGATATGAAATTGGAACAAAATAATGACAATTTTGAAAAATCACATAAAAGCAGAACTGACAGAAGATAGAAGAACGTCAGCAGGGATGGAGTGACCTGGAAAAACGCCCAAGTGCTTGACTTCCTCTGTAGACAAACACCCAGAGAGAGTGAGTCCTCAAGGTAAACAACTGCAACCTCATAAAACACTTTATCAGACAACAACTAAATATGTGGCATAATTATTCTGCAAAGGAGAGGACTGTGCTCAAATAATTTTTTCCAAGTACTGATTGCTTGTCAGACTTTGGTTCTTCCAACAATAGCCTGTGGCACCCATCTTGACAATGGACCAGATAACAGATGGTATTTCTTGAAGGACAGACTCAAATTAGGCCACTATGTTCAGGTAAAAGCAACTTTATTCCTATGTTATCGTGGACATTGCAAACCCATTTTTGATTTTTTGGTGTTTAAGTTCATGAGATATCTAGAGTAGTCACCGGATTATTGAAACACCTAGTCATGAAAATTCTCCATGCATTTTAGACTACAGCGTTTATTTTTAAAGTAACGAGAACATAGGATAGGATCATTGGGCAAAGCGATATTTTAGGGTGTTGATTCCTAATGTTACCCACAAATCTTATAGAGTTGTTCTCTAGGTTTTCTAACATATTACTGTCATTGCCTCATTTTTAAAATGGGATTTAACACAATGTCTACAATCCCTAATTTTGCATTGAGAAAAACTTTAGTTTCACTACAAAGTTAGAATCGTACAGAATTATGCTATATGTTAATGTATGTCTATACTATACTGCTTTATAAATTGAACTTCTTCATTTAATACAGTGAATATTTTCTCATATCATTGAAACATGATTTTTCATGCATGCAAAATACATTTAATGGCTGCCTAGAATCCCATCATATAAATACTACTGGCATTTAGATGGTTGGCTTTTTTTTTGTTATATCGGAATTTCCGTCATCATCAGTAACACCATTCCCACATCTATGTTTTCTGCTTTCTTAAAGGACTGCAAGTCTGGGAACTCTGGTTTCCAGAACCCACGACAGGTTTCCCTGTTAGATTCTGTCAATGAGAAGCATTTCAGCAGAATTTAGAGGTGCAGAGTGGAAGTTATTATTGCTTTTGTGTCTGTAGGGGGCAGATGTCAGCCCACTTTCTTGATGCAGGCAGTACCATTGGTTGCAGTTTCTGTAAGTCCCCAATTTTGGGTGTTCTGAAACAAGCAGCAATTTCTCTCACCTTTGTTCCCCCAGTTCCAACGATTTTATGAATCTCTGATTCTCTGTATCGTACTTCATTCTGTTTAAAATACCTACAGGGATTCCTGGTCTTCTGACAGAATCAATTTATGACTAAGATAATCATAAATAAAGTAACCTGTTTTTTTTTCTTATTATTTTCATGGTACGCATTACAAAAATGACTGGGTGCCTATTTCCAAAAAGGTTTCCGGAAAATGTGTGGTAGCTTCATTAGCTGTAAAACATATACAAGTAATCCAGTCTGTATTAGTGGTGTTGTATATTGTTGTTGTTAAAAAAATTTCTGCTGGCTTAAAATGTAAAAATAGCAATTTATTTGTGCATTTGTTTCATGCTAAAGAGATTAACACAATTTTCTTCTCTAATTTCTATTACTTGTAATATTCTTTGAATTGTCTAGTCTTAACATTTTTCTAATTTTTTTAAATAAACCTTTTAATTTAGAACAGTTTTAGATTTAAATATATCCTACCCCCAGTTTCTCTTATTATTTACATCTTACATTAGTGTGGCAATTTGTTACAATTAATGAACTAATACGATATATTATCTATAAAATCATGAATATAAGTTACCAACACTAGGGGCACTGCCTAAGCTGACGGCATGTGTGTCTGCTGTCCACTACGACCCAGATCACGTCCCCTCTGGGGCAGATGTCGGGCAGGTCTGCTGACTTTCATAAAGGACTGGGGTTTCCTAAGCTTGGGATTCCTCTCCTGCCATGTACCCCGCTGTGTGGAAAAGTTATCCCCTGGCCCTCAGGACAGTACTCTGTGCGAAACAGGGCTCAAGGAACCTGCTCAGAGGAAATGCTCAGCCTCCTCTGGCCACAGCTATCACTGTGCATAATATACAGTCCTCTGTCCCTGCCTCCAAAGCCACGTCTCTGCCAGCACCAGGGAACTCTGGCAGTTTCACTGGTTAGCTTAGTAGCCGGGTACAATCCCAACCTTGACTCGGGGTCCTTTACACTGTCTGTGAATCTGAGCTTTCATTTCAATCTTGTTTCCTACTTTCTTCTTGAGAGCTGGTGTGATGGAAGGGAACGGGAGAGGGGCAGGTGGCCAAACACTGTGCGGGCTGCCAGAAGGGAAGGAAAAAGGGGCATAGGGAGTGGTGAGAAAGGGCTCTAGAGAGAGAGAGTTGGTTGCTCCAAAACCAACTCAGTGCTTCCCACCTGCGCCTGGGGCCCATCCTGCTGTCATCCTACAACCTTTGCAGCATTGCTCTCCTTTAGCACTCCTCCTCAGCAAAAACTGGCCCTGTCGGCATTTATATTAATTCTCACACGAGTCCACTCCTCAAATTAAAATGACAGACCATCTGTAACTCATTCCACATTTCCTGAGATGAGGAAACAGAAAGTTTTTTTAAAGAGAATTTGGAACTATTTTCTAACTTCTCAAAAGCAGTCAGTCTTTCCTAGATCTCAATAGATTCTCTGCTTCCCTCAAGGAAGCATGCAAGAGTAATTGTAACAGACAAACTTCATTTCTCAAAGGACTCTCAGCACTCATCCACAATCTCCAAGGAACTCATTTAACGAGCAGTGGAAAAAAAAAACAAACAAACTCAATCTTGAAAAAAAAAACAAAACCTATTCAATAAAAACTTCAGAAATGGCCCTAATTAAAGAAAAAGCACACAATGTACAAACTAATCCATTTGAATATCAGCAGGAGATTGTTATGTATTTGAATTACTAAATGAGTTTGAAACATAATATACTATCTTAGCTTTCACAGTGTATCACCTGAAAAATGAAAAGTTTTACATTTCTTAATGTCTACATTTAAGTTGAACTTATTTTGGGGGGACTACATGCTATGAACATTTTAATATTCTTAATTATGTAGGTTCATAGTCCTTTTTCCTGTAAGGAAAACTCATATTTGACTTTATCTCATGGCATGATGCTAAACCTTGATTAGTTAGCCAGACTGCACTATTCCAGACCGTTGATGTTTCTGCTTAAATTCTAGCTCAGTTCTGGTTAACCAGAACCCCCCATTTGTTTCTTCATTTCAACTTTAAATCATCCCACACTGTATTGTTGTGGTTTCTGGTTACAATAAGGCCATTGGAATGAATCTAAAGGAGTCTTTCCTTGACGAATATGGATGAGTCAGGGTCTTAAGCTCATTATTCAAATCACCAATTATCACTGGAAATTACTATAAATGTATGTGCTGTGGGGTAGTGAACAGTATCTGAGTCAGCTTCCAAAATATAAACTTGAAGTTTGTTTTTTAAACAACAAAAGTAGGAATGGTGAAAACTACAAATTGCAATTTGTCTTTGTCTCTAAAACCCAAAAAAACAAAAACATCAATAAAAGATACAGACACCTATTATACCGGTATTTTTGGTTAGGTCATGTTTTAATCACACTTTTTATTAGGTGGTGTTAAAGTATGTTTATATATGATATTTTATGAATGGATTTAAAAATAGATGATGTATTAAATGTAAACTAGATTATAAAATAGGTTTTATGAATAGGTTTTAAAAAATAATTTTCCATGTCTTTAAGCAGTCATTATTCATTTTAAAAAAGTATTGTAAAATAATATTTTTTCAAGTTTCTGAGGTAGCTTTTACTTGTCAGTCTTTTAAAACAATAAAAGCCATTTTCAAAAATCTTCCAAGAATTCAAAGCTTAGAGCTCAATTTTTTGGACAATTTTAAAGAAAACAAACAAAAACAAACAAACTGAAAGAATACTGTACTACCTCAACAACTTAAGAAACAGTGTACTCATCTATTTTAATGAAGCTATTTTAGAAACCAATGTGGCTGTATTAAAGTAAATGTTACAATACTCTTAAATATCCTGTTTCAATGTTAGAGGATTGGGCCAAAATAGGTGCAGTATATAAAAAAAAAAAAAAAAAAAAAAAGGAGACCCTCTCCCTGGAGGGTATTACTGGACATTCTATTACAGAAACGTTCTGAAAAACACCCATCCGTCGGTTTACCACAGCAGTTTAGGTGAGGGTGAACTGCGTGCTTTCTAGTATATTCCTTTGCTCATCTCTGTGGAGCAATGATACTGATAATAAGTCATCCGCAACGACAAATCATGAGACGGCCGGGGTGTTGCACCCTCTACCACGTCCGGAGCCTCCCAGCGGCGCTTTCCTGCTGACTTCCAGCTGCATATTCTCCACCTCATTCTGTGTTGCTCTGTCACTGCCCATTCCCTGCTGTCATCTGTGATATGGCAGGGAAGTGACAGAGGAAGTTGCAGTTGCTGGTAGCTGTAGGGATGGCAGGTTCCAGATGAGTGAAGCTCAAGTGGGCACGAAGCCTGCGAGGGGTGCTTAAGTGGGTCCGTCCCGTTGTATTCACTTGGGTGGGGGTGCACACGTGCATGGGGTGCACACGTGCGCGAGCCGCTCCAGCAACAGACTCAGACTGAAGGCTGTTGATGGAAGGTAGCGTTCCTGCATCCTAGGGGTTCCCGTGCCTCCTGTCAGACTAACTCACCCTCCAGACAGGCCTGGGGCACAGGTGGAGCTCTCTGTTGTTCTCTTTCTTTTTCCTTACAAAAGCATAGACAGAAAAATCTGGAATCCTGGAATGATCATTCCTACCAAACGATTTACTTTTAGCAAATTCAGCATACGGGTCGCAGGGCGGGCCTGAGGCTATCTAGAGAAGAATATCCCGGAACATAGTTGTTGCTTTAACCTGAGTGGGTAGCGGTCATTTAAACTATGGGAGATTTAAAAGCAGTGTGGTCTTTAGCTGGGGCTGCCGTAACAAAGCACCACAGACTGGGTGGCTTAAACTCCAGAAATGAATTTTCTCACAATTCTTGAGGAGACCATTCTGAGAGGAAGGTGTCAGCGGGGCGGGTTTCTTCTTAGGTGTGTCTCCTTGGTGTACAGATGGTCACCTTCTCCCCATGTCATGACATGGTCTTCCCTCTGTGTGTCTGTCTGTGCTAATCTTTTTTCTTTTTCTTTAACAAGGACTCTGCTATTATCAGATTAGGGCCACCCACACGACCTCATTTTAACTTCTGTAAAGGCCCCAGCTCCAAATACAGTCACATTCTGAGGTGCTGGGGGTTAGGGCTGCAGCAGCCTTCCAACAGCAGTTTTGGGATAACACAGTTCAGCCCATCACAGTCAGAATCCAGATACCTGGCTCTTCTCAAAACAGCAGAATACAAGGGGGTTCTGGGCACCCATTACTGCCGTTGTCAAATCCATTCTCCACGCTATTAACAGCAGGGGCTTTCCAAAGCTCATTCTTTTCCTTACAATTCCCAGTGTCTCCACACCCCTGTGCCTTGTACACAGATTCCAATTCCTTAGCAGGGTGTGAAAGTCCTTGCAGTCTTGTCTCGGCCTCTTTCTTCATTCTCATCTCCCTCCGCCCCAACAAACTTGACCTTCTTCAAGTAGGTCAAGCTTACCCAGGCCCCTTCCAGCTTTGCACACGCTATTCCTTTTGCCTAAAATGTCCTTTCCCGTGTTCCCGTCCGATGATTTGTTTCCTGGCTGACTCTTGTTCCTGTATTAAAACTCTGAATATTCTTGTCCTCAGAGGGCTTCCATGAGCACCTGGGCCCAGGTTATGTGGCCTGCACAGCACCCATGTTCCCCCAGCACCCAGGGTGGCTCATCCATGGCTCTTACAGAAATGGACTGAGGTAGTTCTTATCTGTCTTTCCACTAGAGCATGAGTCCTTCAGGACTGTGTCTTTCTTCTCTGTGTTCTCAGAGCCTACCCCCGTGTCCTCCAGAAAGTAGGGGCTTCACTACTAGTTTTTGAACGAACTCATAGATACATGAATGGACGAATCAACACAACTTTTCCCAGCAAGCATCGTTAGCGCCTGTTCTACAGACGTAGGTAGACTCCTGTTTGAAATCAAGCTCCCTGTCAACTCTTAGCTATGTTAACCTGGACAAGCTCCTTAGTAGCTCTACACTTGGATTTCTTTATCTGAAAAACTGGAATTAAACATACTTCCCTGGGTTTTTATAAAGGTTTAAAGAGAAATAAAACAAACAAACACATGAATGTCCTTGTATATTATAAATAATCATCATCATCATAACACAAATTTTTATTATTTTCACGCAATGAAGGAGCCAGGTTCTCCCAACCCAGGCTATCGAGGTGCCATCATGTGTCAGTACTTTGCCAAGACATCGAATGATGTGATTGGTAGACTGAGCAAATACCAATCCTGTTCACTAAATAATCCTTCTCTAGACTAGTCTTGAGTAAGACCGGGAGGATGGTTCCACTCTAGTCAAACAGAGCGAGAGAGAAGCATCTCGCTATCCATAAATCACAATTCTATTCCCAGCTTTCATTAGCCCTACAATTATTTGGCTGCATTACAATCAACTTGAATGTGCAATTCCTCAAAACGCAAAAGGACACTTGTTATACCCAACTGGTTGCAAAGCCAGTAAAAGAAAAGAGAGAGAGAGAGAAAGTGCTCTGAGGAACTTGACAGTTAAGGGAAATGGAAGGCCAGCCTGTGGTATGATCCTGTAAACGATGGAATATACCAGAGCCGTGGTTGTGAAATGTTAGCCTGCTCCAGACCCACCTGGAGGGCGGGTTAAAACACAGATGACCGGGCTCTGACCCAGAGTTTCTGATTCGGTGGGTCTGGGGGTGAGGCCAGAGCACTTCCAACAAGTTCCCAGCTGACGCTGACGCCGCTGGTTAGGCCACCACAGTGAGAACCGCTAGCTTAGACTATAGGAGGAAGAGGTGAGACTTTTAGGAGAAAGCCTGTCCTAACATCGAGCAACAGCTTTTCTTTTCTATGGCTCTGAGGCTATTTCTGTTTTGTTCGCCCGTTTGTCCTGTTCTTTAGATTCCACATATCAGTGACATCATATGGCATTTGTCTTTCTCCGTCTGACTTATGTCACTTAGGGAACAAAAAGAAAAAGCTGTGGGTTGCTAGATGGGAGCAGGGTGTGGATGGGGAGAAGGTGGAGGGATTAGAAAGAGGCAAATGGTAGACACAGTAGAATCATGGGGACATGAACTACAGTGTGGGGACTACAATCAACAATGTTGTAAAGAGGACGTAGGGTGCCACGTGGGCCCTGCACTTATCAAGGGGATCGCCTGATCAATTCTGCAGATGCCTGACCAATGCACTGAACGACTGAAGCTGAAGCAAAATAATATTGTGTGTCAACTATAATTAATAGATATATACGTAGTCACAGGAGGCGGATTATATATTACAGCATAAGGAAGACAGGCAAGAGTATTGTAACAGTTATATAAACTGTCAGGGGGGTAGAAGCTTGAGGGAGGGGGATATCACTTTGTGAGGGGTGTAAATGTCTAACTATTATGTTGCTTTGTATACCTGAAATAATCATCATCATCATCATCATCATCATCATCATCATCATCATCATCTGTCTGGGAGAAAAATAAAGAAAACAAAACCAGATTTGAGCCAGATTTCTGTGATATGGGATAAAAGACAAAGAGAAGGAGTCATCTTGAAAAAGACAGAGGCCATGTCTGCCTGGGTGACCTGTGGGAAAAGGAAGCTGAGCTGGGACTGCAGCAGAAGGTAGAGGGGAATTGTCCCCAGCATGTGAGAAAGCTGACACAGCCAGGACAGAGAAGTGGATGCTGACTCTTGGTGCTGTGGTCAATTTAGAGACTATCACTGAGATCAAAGTACTATTTACTTCTGTTTTTTTCTAATTAAACAGTTTCTTCTTAATGGATGTGTGTGAAACAACCTCTCAGAAATTGTGGGTCATTTGCAGACTGTTTTTGTACATTGTAATCATGTTTCGACCTCAAACAACATGTGCCCTTCCCCCAAAAAATGTTGGCATACATTCTCCCCAGTCTAACTTACTAATAGGCAAACACAGGATCTTGTGAAATAAACTTCCATTTCGCTCCTGTAAAAAGAGGTTTGCCTGTGTGCTTGTTATCTTGTTTACACTTTCTGTCTGTTGCAGTGTTGTTTAGACAGGGTTAAGGAGTGTGAAGCATCTGGCAACTTTTGAATTCCTGAAGGGTTTGGGGACTTGGAGCTCTTTTGAGCTGGCTAGAACTATAAAGGCAAAACACAAAATGAAATAAAGAAGAAATAGAAAACCCCGAGTTAACTGGATTGTTCTTCTCCTTTCCAGAAATAGTGTTTCACTGTCTTATATATAAATGTCTTCTGTAAAGTACGCCAGACAAACCTCTAGGATATCAAATTGCTAGGCGTTTCCAGAGACCTAAGGCACGACTGTCTCCTTGCACTAAAATTGTAGGTCACACCATAGGCCCCCCCAGAAAAAATGATCCACAGCCACCATTCCCGACCCTCTGACCAGAGGTCTCAGATCTGTGACCCTCCTCTGTCTAGGAGAACCCATGCCCTCTGCTTCTTCAGAGGACAGTATTTTTTACCTTAAGGATTTGGTCTCAGTATTTTATACCGATAAAGCTGGTATTTAACTTTAATTTTAGTGCAAATTTTATGGAAATTGGTCTTTAGCTTCCTTCCTGAGTGAAATTTAATTTGGGTTATGTTGGAAATATACTGTGTTAGGATCGCGGGGTCTGTCACTTTCTAGCTCTGTGGCCTTGGGCTAGACATTCAACCTTCGCCAGACTTTGGTTTCCCATCCACAAAATCCAAGGGAGGAATGATGGTTTCCCAAGACCCCTCAGCTCCCTCTGGGGCTCCCCGATCCTGGCTCTCTAATTCTAGAATGTATAGAAGACGTTTACATCCTTTCCTCCCACCCTGCTTTTCCTTTCTTTCACACGTAGAACATTGCATGATATATCTATCTTTAAATCTTCCAGGTTAGAGTCCTGATTTTTTTTTTCGTTATCATTTGATTTTAGTCCTTTAGAAACTATAATGGGCTTATACCAGGAAAGCGATAATATTCAACCCAAGTGTTATATCACGATCATTTTTCTGTCTTCTGAGACCAGTTCAGTTACCGTTTTTCATGTCTCCTTCACAAACCACTTTATGTAAGTATAATGTTACAGTGAATTTAATCTGGCTAACGGCGACATAGTTTAACGCTTCGTACATTTTCCAGTTTGCCAGCCAGCTGAATGCTGCAGACTAACTGGCACGGTAATGGGTACATCATTACTCGTGGTGATTTATGCACATTGATAATTTTTTTTTTTCTTTAGAATCGTCAGGACTGGAATACACATCAGTACCTTCGCCCTCAAGCCAACACGACACTGCTAATGTCACAAAGTTCACTGCTATGGAAATCATAAGCAGATGATATGGGATAATGACTCAAAGGACAATTGATAAAAATTTCTTCCTTTGACATTCTCAGAATTAGAACATTGTGATACACTCTATTCCCAGAGAAACTTTCTCTCAGTTCACAGCATCGCTGTAGTAACAACAAGATAGAAATATCATTACTGTGGTTTTCTATTCTGCTTTATGAACACATCAAGAAAAAAAGATCTTCTATTGATTGTGGTACACCAGCTTCCCAGGAACTTATTCTAGACCACTTAAATGAACTGATATGTTATGTGAGGAATGACTCCGGTAAATTGTTTTATATTATAACTAGGAAGACTAATTCCTCCTTTCTTGAGCCATAAAGAACGGTCAAAATGAAAATGTTCTTTGTGTTTCTAGCACACTATTTTGCATATTAACCCCTTATCATATATATATATATATATATATATATATGTGTGTGTGTGTGTGTGTGTGTGTGTGTGTATGTGTGTGTGTGTGTGTATATATATATATATATATATATATATATATATATATATATGGTTTGCAGATATTTTTTTTCATTCCGTAGGTTTCTTCATGTTCTCAATTGTTTCTCTCACTGTGCAGAAGATTTTAGATTGATATAGTCCTGAGTAATATTCCATTGTGTGTGTGTGTGTGTGTGTGTGTGTGTATGTATCTTTATAATCCGTCTATTGAATAGCCACCCAACTTAGCTATTGTAAATAATGCTGCAATGAACATACTGTAGTAATGCATATATCTTTTCAAATTAGGATTTTTGATTTTTTTTTCAGATAAATACCCAGATGTGAGACTGGTGGGTCATATGGTAGTTATATTTTGAATATTTTTAGGAATCACCACACTGTTTCCCATAGTGGCTGCACCAAGCATATAGTGCAGGAGTATTCCTTTTTTTCCCCACTCGCGGCATTTATTCTTAGTTGCCTTTTTGACAATAGCCAGTCTGAGGTATGAAGCAGTATCTCCCTGTGGTTTTGATTTGCATTTCCCTGAGTATTAGTGCTGTTGAGAGTCTTTTCATGTGTGTAATGGTCATCCGCCTGTCCTCTTTGGAGAAATGTCTATTCAGGACCTCTGTCCATTTTTTAATTGGATTGTTTGGTTTCTGATGTTGACTTGTATGGGTCTGGCTAAAGGTTTATCAATCTGTTATAGTTTTTTGTTTGTTTAGTTTCTATTTCAGCTATTTCCACTCTTTATAAATCCGTCCTTCTACTCACTTTGGGCTTTGTTTGTTCTTTTTCTAGTTCTTTTTAAGTGTAAATTTTGATGTGTTTTGGAGATTTTTCTTGTTTCTTGAGGTAGGCCTGTATCACTATGAATTTCCCTCTGAGAACTGCTTTTGTTGTGTCTCTTAGATTTGGGGTCATTTTGTTTCCATTTTCATTTGTCTGAAGATACCTTCGATTTCCTCTTTGATGTTGATGAGTTATTTCCTCTTTCTGTATTGATCCTTTTATCATCATATAATGTCCTTCTTTGTGACCTATCACAGACTTTGTTTTAAAGTCTAGTTTATATGTGGTAAATATTGCTACAACAGCTTTTTTGTTTCCATCTGAATGAAGTACCTCTTTGTACTCCTTTACTTTCAGTTTTTATGTGTCTTTTAATCTGAAGTAAAAGTCTCTTGTAGGCAGCTTATGTACAAGTCTTGTTGTTTGTCCTTTCAGTGACTCTATGTCTTTTGAATGGAGCACTTAGTCCATTTACATTTAGAATAATTATACATAGATCTGTAGTGACTGCCATTTTCAAATTGTTTTCTGGTTGTTTTTGTGGTTCTGGGTTCCTTTTTTGCCTCTTTTGCTCTCATCTCTTATGCATTGATGACTTTCTATAGTGGTTTGTTTTGATTCCTTTCTCTTTATTTTTTTGTGCATCTATTATGGGCTTTTGGTTTGGTTACCATGAGATTCATATATACCAAACTATGTTTATAGCAGTCTATTTTAAGTTGACAATCACTCAAGTTTAAATGCATTCTAAAAGTATTACAGTTTTTACTCATCTCCCCATAATTATATTTTTGTCATCCTATTTTATATCTTCTGTGTGTTTATGTGTTTGTGTGTGTGTGTGTGTGTCCCTTAAGTTATTACTGTATTTACACATAATGATAATTTTATTTTTAAACCTTTATACTAGTTTTATACTTTGTTGATACATTACTTTTACTAAGTGTTTGCTTTTATTAATGAGATGTTTCCTCTCTTATATTTTCTTATTTTTACTTTTGGCCTTTTCTTTTCCACTTAAAGCAGTGCCTTTAACATTTCTTCCAGTTCTGGTTCAGTGGTGATGAACTCCTTTAGCTTTTGCTTGTCGGGGAACCCCTTCATCTCCTCTTCATTTCAGAATGATAACCTTGCTGGCTAGAGTGTTCTTGATTTTAGGTTTACCTTTCATAGCAAAATGAAAAGATCTCACTTCAGTTACACAGAGTTGTACTAAATAATTGCCTTTGAGTATGAGAAGCTGAAATAAGAGCTATGCACAGCAGCCTACCCATATACCCAAACTGTTTTTTTCTCAACTCCAAACGCACTGACAGACTGAAAGTGGAAATGAATTTACCCTGTCAACAAACACCAGGGCTACGTAGTTCTTCATACATTTTTGGATTGAAGAGAAAAACAATGAGATTAGATAAATATATGTGTATATATATATTATGCCTAAGTATTATATATATATATGCCTAAGTATTATATATATATATGCTAATGCTAAGAGAACATTATATATATATATACACATATATATGTATATATACACACATACATATATATATATATATATATATATATATATATATATATATATATATTTTTAGTGAGGGGAGGAGAATATTATCGTAACATTTAAGAAGAAGAGTATATATTCACAAGTCATTGACCATAGGAGCTAGAAGAATTGTTGTAAAGTGCTTGTTGTCCTCAGTAGGATTAAAGGAGATATGGGCTCTATGGAGTAAAGTGATACAAAATATTGGATTAAGACGAAAATATAAAGTATGATTTTAGGATAAGTTTATAGATGATGGTGTATCTATAATGATGTATGTTATTTGTTTATTATAATCTCTTTATACAATGCTCTACAGTGTTTATTTCACATAACTAAATGGCAGACCTCGGAAAGAGAGGAAGAAGGCTCTGTGATACGCTCTGCAGATCACAAATTTTCTATTTTTAAGATTCTATTAGGTTGGTGCAAAAGTGATTGTGGTGTTTGAAATTATTTTTCACCTTTTAAACTGCAATTACTTTTGCACCAACCTAATAAATATATTGACTTAAGAGGTTGTTATTTTGCCTTTACCCAGCATCACTACCTACTGAAGGATGAGTGGGACTGGGGCGAGGGGAGTGCAGAAGGAGCACATATTTCCATTAGGTGGAACTGATGAGATAAAAATCTTTGTTCTTAGAAAGTTGAATCCTGGGTGTTTTAAAACAAGTAGATCCTAGAATTAACAGTTAACTTCTCTGTACACGGCTATGAAAGTTCAGCAGTTAATCTACCAATCCCTTACAGTACTGTCCAGCACGACGGCCTCTTGCAACTGCAGAGTGGTTTTCGTGCATGTGTTCACCTGTCTGTCCTTTCTGCAGAGGGAATACTGCTCCCATTAAATGATTTCTGAGTTGTTTCCTCATTGCGATGAAATTGGCAATGCTGTTGATGTGAATGATATTTAAATTTGAATTTAGGTAACCATGACAGCTTTCATTATTATTGATTTTTATAGTGCGATCTGTGTTAAATGTGCACTCATTAGAGTACTTCTAGTATTAAAAAGGAGTAATCCAAAGTGCTGTAATATACACGAGATGTGTCTGTTTTTGCCATCAGGTAAAATTCTTTTCTTTCTTTTTTTATTTTTGTTTTTTAGTTCAATGGTGAATGACCGGCATAAGCAATCCAGAGGAAATTTATTTTGTCAAAATGGTCCAGAGTATAAATATCTGAAAAGCACTGTAAAGTCAGAATAGTAATATCACCAAAGGCATATATATATCATTTATGTGGATCTCTGGTTCTCACTATATTTCTCAGGGCTACTTTGTAAGTCATGGTTCCTTTTTGATTGAACGGAAGGATCAAAAGACAGAAAATACAGATCGGGCCTTGCCTGGCTAGTAATTCAGGCTGCTCAATATGTGCAGTGGAGAAGTAGTGAAAAGCATAAGCAAAGCAACATAATCAGCACTGTGCTTTGCTCCTATTAATAAGATCATAGCTGCTTTCGAACGGTTTGAAAGAAATGGATATCTGGATCAGAAATAGCATTTGGGAAGCTAGGTCGCTGATTTATTAAGGCGTCATAGGATTCGGATTGTGGTGGTGCCCACGGGTTAAGTTATACATGTAAGGGAATTTGGAAAGGAGCTGAGTAACTAGCTGTTGGGAAGAAAATTAAAGTTTTTAAAAAAGTTTCTAAATCAGAATGACCATAATATGATGCCATTAACACAATTAGGGAGGTTAGCAGGACTGACCGCGGTTCGTTGATATTTTTGTGCTAAGAGAACATTTTTGAGGACACAGTTCAGTGGTAGAAGTGGAAAGGACTTGCCCCTATTTCATACATAATTGCTTCTCTATGCCTGCTAGTGATGTCTTGAATTACAGAGTGTTTTTTACAATTCTGTATCATTTACTGGTTCTAAAACTGTATCGAAAACACATTTTCTCCATCTGTACGCACCTCCCGATCCTGTGTTGGTATTAAGTAATGAAGCTCATAAAAAAATGTAACTGTCAGGTTTAAACAGCCACCCAAAGTCCCCCAGCGGCCACTGAAGTCAACAGCCGCGTGTTTGGAGGCCTCTTTCTTCCCAGGCTGCAATGTCCGTTTGTCACATCCCCGACCCCATTTCCTTCCAGTCATTTGAATGATCTCTGAATGGAAGTTGGAAGAAGGTACTATTGGGAGGGCGGAGGGGTTGGAGATATCAATCTGGCTACTTTGAAAAGTCAGCATCCATCAGGCCAATCAACGACTGTCCAGTTTTATGGTTGGTATACGCCAGGCATTTCTGAATCAGGGGCCAGTAGAGAAGATGCAAACTCTTTTTCTTTTGCTTCCAGGTGCCCAGGCCAGGCGTGTTTCTGGCAGAAACATCGTGGATCATCCCCATTTGTTTTTAGAAATCTATTATTATCTGTTTTACAGGTAATGGAATTCCCTCCATACAATAGATTCAAACACAGTTTCTAATTCTGTATCTCATTATGATCTTCAACTTTTCTTCCGGGTTTGTCAAAGATATTTTATTGGGAAATTGGAAGAGCCTGAGTCAGGAACTGTTAAAATGGTGATCTGGTTAAGACAGGAGATATGTTGTGCTAGGCTTATGTAAATGGCATTTGCAAGTATACCTCAGGTTTATTAAACCATGCGACTCACTCACAACAACAAAAACAACAACAAATCTGTATTTTTCATGTCTATGACTGTCATCAAGGAGGTTATAACAAATATTATTACATGGCAACTAAGGATAAAAATCTAATGTTAACTGTACTTATAAGTCCTCTCTTTGAGACCTCAATATAGTTTCAAATCACTGGCTACCCAGCTTCTAAAAAGAATCGTTTGCTAGGAACACTAATCTAAGGAGCATCATGCTCTTCTCAGTGACTCTTCTATAAATTTTAAATTTCAGTCAGTCATTCATCAAACATGTATTAAGCATTGCATGTATTTATCGTCTAATTATAGGTAGAGCAGAAACATAAATTATATTAAAACTACCACGTTTCCCCAAAAATAAGATCTAGCTGGACCATCAGTTCGAATGTGTCTTTTGGAACAAAACTTAACATAAGACCTGGTATTATATTATATTATATTATATTATATTATATTATATTATATTATATTATACCTGGTCTTATATTATGTTAAAATAAGACCGGGTCTTATATTAATTTTTGCTCCAAAAGATGCATTAGAGCTGATGGTCTGGTTAGGTCTAATATTCAGGGAAACATGGACTATGCTAGGTGCAGTAGAAACAGGAGTGGGTATCTCAACCCTCAAAGAAAACTAGAAGTGAGATAGATGTCTCCAAGGGCTATAGCAGGTTGGCAAGAGGGACATTATATGAGTGTGTACGAAATGCCAAACAGTTGGGGGCTGGCACAGTTTAAAGCTTCAAGCAGGGTATGGCATGGTCAGCTTGGCAGTTTACATAGATAAGACTGTCAGTTGTTTGGAAGGAAAAAAAAAAAGAATGAATAGGGGCATGAAAAAAGGCTGGAGGTTAACTACAAATGGGAAAAAACTGTGATCTTATGAATAACAGATATGCTAGCCAGAACTAGGGGTATCATAATAAAAATAAAGGACTGGGTAATATGACATTTTAAGAGATAAAAATCAGGAGGTGTTCAACTTGGTAGCTTATCGAATAGGCAGTGAAAAGAAGGAGAAATCAAAGATGATGGCTGGATTTCTAGCTTAATGGATATATGGGGATGCTGCCCAACTGAGAGGAAGGGAATAGATAGAAAAAGAAAAAGTAATGGAAAAAGAGGAGCCATTCTTAAGGAAGGAGGAAAATTAAGTTTGGTCATTATGAAATTGAGGTGGCTAGGAACTTTGAGCTGTCTCTATAGCAGAATGACTGTTAGAATCAATATGGTTATTAGCCAATATTTGAAATTAAAAGGGAATGTGTAATTCATCATTCCCTAGTTATAATTCAGTCAATCAATTCAATGTTGCCCTATAGAGAATTTTACCCTCTTCCTTTGACATTTTTAAGGTTAAATATTGCCTATGTGGAATAAATTTGGTTAAAGTAACCTTTCATGAAGCATAGGTACATGGGATATTATAAATGTCAAGGAAAGAATAAACTTTTGTCTCTTCACATGGACATAACAAAGAATAAAGTTATTATTGGTACACATTAGATAGTCATTGGAAAATCTCTGCTTATGTTCAAAATCATCAACTGAGAATAGCATCATTAAGAAAGGTAATAAAAGTGGAAATTAAAATGAACCAATATTAGTGAGAATCATATCCTGAGAGGACAGAAACATCATGTTAATCATTTCTGTATCCCCAGTGTGTCTAGTATAATGTCTTGAAAATTCTAGGCACTCAGTAAATATGTATAAAAATGAATGGAATTTTGAGTTATTTAATTGCAGGTATCTCCATTTTTTTCAAGGATAATATTTTTACTCTTAGGTTTCATGATTATGATGTAATTCGAAATTTATAGGTAACTGGCAAAAAGAATAAACAATTATTAATTCAGTTACCTGAGAGTATTTTCATTCAGAAACTGACTAGTCAACGTGACCGTTACTCCAAGCTCCAAAAGCCCTGTTATGGACAGAATGTTTGTGTCCCCCTCAATTCATATGTGGAAACCTTACTCCCCAATGTGACAGCATTAAGACTTGGGGCCTTTGGGAAGTAATTAGGATTAAATTCGGTTATGGGGATAGAACCCATAGAAAAATGGGAGTAGTGCCAGTGGAAGAGTCACAGGAAGCTTGCTTCCTTTCCCTGCTCTGCAGCATGTGAAGATACAATGAGATGTTGCAAGTCTGTAATGCAGAAAGCGGTTCCTCACAAGAATTAGACCATGGTGGCACCTGATCTGAGACTTCCAGCTTCCATAACTGTGAGAAATAAATTTCTATTGTTTATAAGCCATCCAATCTACTGTATTTCCGTTACAGTAGCCCGAAGGACTAATACACTCCTTATATGGCTTCGTAACTATGTAAGATATTTTATGTGACACATGACACATACCACATACATAGTTGGAGAAGGCAGAAACAAAGCCATTACGTAGATTTCTCATGGTACTTACAACCAAAAAGTTAACCAGATGGCTTAAGCTTTACAAAAATGTTAAAGAACAGACTAAACAAGCAAACAAAACAGAAATAGATTCAGAGATACAGGGAAAAAAAATCACTGACGATTGCTAGATGGGATGGGGGAGAAAGTAAAGGGATTAGAAAGTACAAATTAAAAGTTCAAATTAGTAGTTACAATATAGTCATGGGGATATGAAATACAGCGTGGAGAATATAATCAATAATGTAAAGATTATGTAAGGTGCCAGATGGGCACTGGACTTATCAGGGGGATCAGTTCATAGACTGTGTACATGTCTGACTAATGCGCTGTACAACTGAAGCTGAAGTAGAATAATATTGAATATCAACTATAAATACACACACACACACAGTGCTAAAAAACATACACATTTTAAGAGAGGAAAAAAACTATTGAATGTGTGATACTCAATATATACCAATAACAAAAGATGAATACAAGTCATGTTTGACTTCTGCAATGACAAGAGGTGCTCAAAGTGGTTACCATCAGCGTCTAGACACTTCTGATTATGGCGAAGTACTGCTTGAGCAATGTTGACCAAAGTGTCCACTTGTACATATTTTTTTGGCACCCCCGGTGCGTGTGTGTATATATAAGACCGGGTTTTATATTAATTTTTGCTCCAAAAGATGCATTAGAGCTGATGGTCCGGATAAGTCTTATTTTTGGGGAAACACGGTAGTCACAGGATATAAAGTACAGCATAGGGAATATAGTCAATAGAATTGTAACAGCTACATACAATGTCAGAGGGATAGTAGATTGGGGGTGGTTATCACTTTGTGAGGGGTGTAAATGTCTATTACATTGCTTTGTACACCTGAAACTAATAAAAGAATGCTATACCTTTAAAATACCAATTAGGAGTAAAGGGACTCCTGTGCTATTGGGTTACTCACAGATTTTGTTCTGTCACAGGTAGCTTTTTGGTCATTTGTGGAGTTGAAACTGAATGATGTAACTACTCTGTTCTGGTTTCCATGGCAGGCAACTGTGCTCATCATGTTTCCCTAAGTTTCCTTTCTTTCTAAAGCTAGGACTTCATATTTAGGCAAAGACTTGTGAGTCAATAATCAATGTAGCCACTCCGAGTCTATTAGTTTTCTTAAGCCATGATGGTTTCATTAGAGCTGCACACATGAACAGAAAGAAACAACGACGGAAATCCAAATTTCTACCTACAGACAGAAGAGTAACACTCAGAGTTTCCTTTTACCAGTTTTTCATGATCGTTATATAGTACATATTTGGTGGGTTATTTAAAAGAGTGCAAATAATCCCACTTGATGCAAATGACTTGCATTTTTGAATCGGAGACTGATAAACTGATTTTATCTTCTAAAGGCCCTGATCAGCCTGTTGCTGGTATAACCTATCACCTTTACATACAGGTGATGGTGCATGCTGACTATACTTCCACTTTTCCCCTCATTGGAATCCTATTTGTAGAAGAAATAAACTATGTTTCCAGCATCTAATGTCTTGCACTTGGTTTGTAATAATCTGTTGAAAGATAAATGCATTAAAATTAATTTCTCATTAACAAGCAGGGAAAAGAAAATACACTCATTTCTAAAACTTAGATTTAGATCTTGAACATACAAAATATCCTAATATTATAGCAATGAAAATAGTTCAAAACGGAACTCCAATATAAAACATTAAATCATTTCAAACCTCCAAATGAATTTTATTTATTTTCAGTAAGCGCATGAAAGTGGTCAATATTTTAGAAACGAACTTAAATCAAGCATTAACCTTTATCATATTTATAAATACTGATATACCAAAGCCAATTTAGGGAAAAATTTGGCAATTAGTAACTTCTCTCACGTCTGAATACATTAGGATAAAATCCATATTTGCCAAGCAACCTCTTCCATTTCAAAACGTCTCATATACAAGGCTCTTGAAATAATGTCAATAAATCCTATCTATCATTTTTAATGTCTACATTCGACTTTACATAAGATGGCATTTGACACATATCTTTACATCTAGTTACACACGTACCCTTGGGGGTATGAAGTCAGTGTTATAGTGGTACCAACTAATCAAGAAACTAAAAGTGATCATAAACGTTAAAATCAACTCCATTATAAAAAGTGTACCACTGAACACCAGAGGTCGAAATTATAGCATTTTTCTGGGAAGCCCTGGCAAAGAACATGAAGATGCTTGAGTGTGAAGGCAGAACAGATGTGGGGAAAATAAAAGTTAATGATACCAACATTAATGTAAAAGAAAGATGTATGGACGAGAAGGGCTGAGAAAAGGAAATCACATTCTGTGTGACCCACCTATTTTTTTGGCTGGTATTGACCAGAGGAAGAAAAAGAAGAAAAGAAAGTAGGCTGATGGTGGTCGGGCAATAGTTAAAACCGCTATTAGAACTGTTTAAAAACCGGGCAAGCCATTCTGCTTTCTAATCCTCATTTCCCTACTTATGAAGTAAGGATCTTTGCCCCAATCAGTTTTTTTCTTTCTTGTTTGGTTTGGTTTGGTTTTTAATTGAGGTCTACATCAGAATCTCTTGTGGAGTTTTGCAATAACATGCTTGTTGGCACTCTACCTCCTTCAGTTTCCTTGGAAAAGCTAAGTCAAACAATTGTCTAAGAAGGTTTACTTTTTCCCTGTCAAGTGTCTCAGGTTATGAGATTAGGAGTATAAGGAAATTATCCTCTCATCAAAAGAAATCAAAATGATTCCACAAATACTAAATTTTCTGATTAAGTCTTGGATTTCATTTGGAATCCTTAAAGCGGAAGGAAAGCAGCATGGAGCACGGAACAAGTAAAAACTATGGAAAGACCCACGTTGGCCCCAAGTTTACGGTGACCCCTCAATCTGAAGAGCAAAATTAAAGTTAGATTCCACCACAAGTGTTAGAAAATCAAGTTTAAACCGAGAAAAACAAATCTTGTAGCCTTTCTGGATTTCAGTTTTCTCATATTTAAAATGAAGAGTGTTGACTATGCAACCTTAAATTGTACTTTGATTCTAAAAATCCATTAGACCCAAGTGTTAACATTTGTTTATATATTATTCTTCCTTACATTTAACTGTATCTTACTGTAAAGAACAAAATTATTATGTTAGTAAATAGTTTTTTAAAAAAGAAAATAAAAGCACATTGAAATAGGAACTCTGTGTCTTATATGTCTTTTGAACCACGGTTGGCACAGAAACTAACGACTTGGTTTCTCCACAAAGAAGTCTCCGTTTACCAGGAGGCAGCTGCAGGCCCAGTGGAAGTGACAAGCAGCCTCCAGTGGGTCTGCTTTGTAAACTCAGTCCTTAAATAATGACAACTGACTCTCGAAATATGAGAAATAGTTATAAGCAGTCCCCCTTTGTTTCCTAACTTACTCAAGTTGGAAAACTAACAAGCTTTCTTCCAATGATGCTTTTGTTTTTTTTTGTTTTTAACCTGAGCATGACAAGATCACCTGAGAATAAAATCTTCCATGTATCTGTGGAATAGTTCAGGCATAAACACCTGTCATGTAAACCTCTGTTACCAAAAATGTCAATACCTATTTCTCTAGCTGTAGAGGGATTTACAGTAGAACAGATTTTCATTTTCTCCTTCCATTTGCTCTATCTTGAGTTTCAGAAAGCATCTTACTTTTGTAAATTCAAACTCGGACAACAGAATATCTGACTTGGGAAAATGAAAACAATTTCGTTAAAGAACAGAAAATGGAAAGGGGTGGGGTGTGAGTCCCTTTCTCTGTTCTGCCAGATAAGATGTCCAGTTTAGAAATCCCACAAGCTAATCCATTTCCAAAGTAGGACGCCTGCTTCTATCATTAAGGCCACAGGTATAGAGAATACATTCTATCAGCAAATGATGACAAAATTATTTCTGGACAGGTATAGAGACAAATGACATTTTTTTAAATATCAAAGTAATTTCTCTAACTGAAAACAGTGAATGACTGCGTTTTGTTCAATGTGAACTATGCACTCTGAACATATGTTGTGATAAACATCTTTTCTTAACTAAACATTGATATTGGAAAGATTCATTGATGGATGTTTCTTCACCTAACTTCAAAACACTCTGCTAGACACCATAGAAGATGTGACACATTGCCTGGCCTAGAGAAAGATACCATGCAACTGGAATGATGAAACAGTCATATACAAAATTCCCTGGCAAAATGAGGCCTCAATAATCGTGTGCTGGAATAATAAAAACATATTCGCAAAGTAGTAGGTTCTTCCCAACCACAGGAGATAAGAGGATAATAAACACTTTAGAAGGAGAAATCTCTAAAGCAACTTAGGGTTGACAAAAAAAGAAATAATAAAACCTATTAAAGTACTTATACATATTTTAAAGTCATTAAAACAATAAGATAGCACATTAAAAGCGTATGTCATGTGTCTTCAGTTGTTAATAATGAGTACGCTATCATTATTTGGCTTAGGCTATTGGAGAACTGCAGGCCCTGGAAATCCACTAGGCCCAGCTGAGATGCAGAAGGAGAAAACTTGAACCCAACCCAGCTGATGTGAAAACCTGTGAGTGAGAAAAGTAGGTCGCTGCTGCCATAAGCCTTTGTGTCCATGTGACATGGTTGTAGAGAAACTTTATTAATATAGATGCTTAAGTCAGCCAGTGGTTGGCTCTTCTTTTCCTAAAAGTCACACGTTTTCATGCTTACTTAGCTCTGCAGACATACATTAGCCAAAATTACACATGCTTGGGCTTCTAGATTTGCTGGAAGTGAGTAATGCCGTGAAGAAACTTATTAACTATTACATCAGCTCCCAAACCTGACATGTCATGGGTGGAGACAGAGAACAGCCAAGTGGCCAGTAACTGTTTTGTCAAAGGACTATTATAATCGAAGACTTGCAGCAGAAGTACATTCATAGATGACATTTCCAATTGCTAAATCCACACCTGTCCACATCCGTGTGTGACACATGGAGAAATGCTGGCTTGCTTTTGCCATTGATGAAGATCGACTAATTATTAACAGATCAGAAGAAGATGATCAGCTTATGAAAAGAAAGAGCATTTTGTTGTTTGGATTTTGTACTGTATAACATTATTCATCATAATAGTTAAAAGACAGATTACTTTTTATCTTTTGCTAAATGAGCTCTGCAGATAATCTAAAGATTCAGTTTTAAGCAGTGATATATGGACTCGCATAAACACGAAGCTACATGAGGATACAGATGGGTCATTCCATAGACAAGCTATAAATGAGTGCTCCCACACGCCCAGAGTACAACGCTGATAAACTTTTACGACTGAGAGATAAAGGGGGCATTTGTGAGTGTGCAGAAGGCAGACAAAGAATTGCCGAACATGTTTTTTACTTTAAAGGGGACAATACACTTGGATATGGTTTTTGTTACTGTTTTGTTTAAGAGCAAAATACTCTATTCATAGTATATACTCTGGCCGCATATATGCAGCAAATCCAAATCCTTCCCGCTTAAGTGTTTTCATAGACGTGGTACGTGGTACTCCTGGCTCTCCTTTTGCTCTGGAAGTGAGAGAGTAGGTCAAAGCAAGTAGCTCGTAACAAAATGGAAATGGCATTAGAGTTTCCCTTGACAACAAGGGAATAAAAAACTCATTAAATAAACCTTGTAGGTTCTGCTGGGGTCAAATCTCCACACAATATATGAGAAGGGGGGACTCTTGAGTGGATACATTCACAGGAAGAGATTTCAATTTGTGTGAAGCAGAAATAACCTCTTGCGACTGAGGATGGAGTTTGAATGAAGAGGTTAGCAGGTACCGCAGTGAAGGTGCCAGTGTTTGCTATGACAGAGATTAGCAAAGGATGTGTCTGCTCTTTTCTTTTACATCAGCCTGGGAACAAGAGAACTTGTGCCAAGACATTCAGAAAAATCTCTCAGGGAAAAGGCTGGGTAACTCGCCAGAAATATTCAGCACCTTGCTAATGAGTCCACACTATGTGCCAGGCACTACATGTAGCCCGAAGTCTATAGTGGTAAACAGACACCATACCTTATGTATGTATAACCATGTACATGTTTGTATATCCTTATGTGCTCAAAGGGTAGGCCAGTTTAACGACAGTATTCAGGGTATCCAACACACTCCCAGGAGAAGGTTTGCTTATCCTGATCCCATACACCAAAGTACCCAAAGAACCCACATTCTCCTACTTCTGTTGAACGCAAATTGGAGGTAGGTAATGCAAATAGTTCTTCAAACACTATGTGTCCTGAACTGAATTCATCATTCCCATATATCTGTTTCTTCTGATGTATTTTATATCTCTGGTATTGCCAATGTCATTCATTGAGTTGCTCATGTCTTAAATTAGGAAGCCCTCGTTACCTTCCCTTTTCTTCCTTATCGACTGGTCACCATCCAACTGGTCACCGAATCTTACAGTTTTCCTGCCCATTATCTCTTGATTCTGTCCCTTCCTCGCCATTTCCACTGCTACTAATCAAAGTAAGTGTTACTTCCAAAACTCTTGATGCCACTCCAGTTCTTTTTGGGGATAATCAAACCTTGTTTCTACAGAAGGCACAATTCTTCACAATCAACTCTGCCTACCCAACAGATCCACTGCTGCTTCCTTTTCCTCGTCGGCTTCTCTGTACCAATTCATCTCTGGGAACTTGAGCATTCTCTCTAATGCCATACCCTCTGCCTTTCCACTCCTCTATGCATATACATTATTTTGGCTTAAGCATTCACAAAATAACAAAAAAAATATATGTGTCTTAAATCTCCAGCCTAAACTCTCTTACGATTTAGTTGCCTCTTTTAAATGCATACTTAGATTACAATACTTAATGCATTACATTGCAATGTTATACCTTGTTTATTAAATTCTGAACTTGTTCAGGATTTGAAATCTCTAAATTTCCTGTGATGGCTACATTGCATGCAATAAAAGTTGCCGGTCTTCAGTAAATACATATTAATAAAAGTAGTTGTAGTAATTAAAACATCACTATAATGATTGAAAATAAAATCGTGACAGGGACAGAAGCAATAAGCAATATGGTTTGTACCGTGGATAAAACTTCTGCAATTATAAACTCCCAGAAACCTTTCTCTCCTCTAAGCCAGAGGCATTTTATTCCATATTCCCATAATTTAATAAACAAATTTGGCTCCTAAAAACATGACTATAAATGAGAGAAATGGCCTGGATGTAATAATTGATAAATATCCATTAATATCACTTATATGAAGGGTCTGCATATTGAATATTTTTGTAACAACTGATATTATCCTTGAACTATTTCCCAGGTTTATGATGGTATTTAAGAAAACAGCTGTCTTGGCTTGCAATTGCTTGTGATATTGACAAACCAATTTGTCAGTCATAGAGGTGCAGTGACCGGCTAGCTCAAAATAAGGTTAAATTTATCCAAGCGAACGTGTTATGTCTCTGGGGTCTACGACTTATACTTATAATTTGGGGTCTACAAATTATACTTTCTCAACTACTTAAAGCCAAGTTACTAAAACTTGGATTGTGTCATTTCTGTGTTGCAGCTTCCGCACTGAACATATTTGATTGATATTATATAAAGATCTATGAGTCATAGATGTAGAGTAGATACACTAAATGCTTGGTTACAGTTTCTGCCCAGTTATCAGTTTAGGTAGGGCTGATATGGCTTCATCACATATTCATGAGCTATGAGGCACAGTTTATTAGGCGCGCAATTGTGGTTTGATTTTTATGCCTACGTAGGTTAATCATATTATATAAGTGAACTCATATAAATGAAAAAATATCTATAGGTCATGCACTGATTCTGGTCTTTAAAATATATAATCGTGACAGAAAATAAATGCGGATACTTCAATATATTTTAAATAGTAATACCAAGGCTGATAAAGTTAATCAACATTGAAGAATGTGTACAGTTGATTATATGTTTAAAAAAGATTATTTCATAAAGGGCTTCAGCCAAATTAAATAATATTTGAGCACCATAGATAAATAGGTATATCTGACTTTCTAAATGCTCAACTTCTTTATCTTATTCTAACCCTAATCTCATGTGTAGATATTTTAATAACTAACACATCTTTAAAAATTGGCAGCATAAGAGTTCAACGTTACCACAAAAATCACATTTCTGAAATGCAAATTTGATCATATAATTCTTTCACTTACATACTTCTAATAGCTAGCCACAGGATATAATCCAAATTCCCTGAAAGGACACACAAGACTTCCCAATTTGAATGAGTGTAAGACATCTCTGCTCCCTTTTAGTAATTGTTCATGGGCTCCAGACACCCTTAAAGTTCCTTGAACACATTGTGCTAATGCTCTTCCCTTGGCCTGACCCACACACTGCCTCCCTCATGGAGAAACCTGACCTTTCCTTTCTGTCTCAGTTCAAATGGTATTTCCTCTGCCAAATCTCCAGTGAACCCATGGCGCCCCAACCTGGAAAGCAAGTGCCCCATTTTTATATACAAGACAACATGTATGCATTATTTGTATGGAATTGACTACACTGCATTGTAATGTTTCATTGGAAATCCATTCCTTCTTTCACAGCATAAACTCGTTTAGTTTAGGGAGCCTGTTTTATTCCTCTCTATATTTTCTAAGAGCATTGCTTGGTGACGGCCTCCAGTAGATGTTCAACAAGGACATAATTCATTCTAGCACACACAGGAAGAGAGAAATGACAGAGACAGGAAACTCCATCATTCAGCATTTGCTAGAGATTTGGGCACTGCTGATGCTTTTTAATATTGAAGAAAAAACACCCTGAGACACAAACACCTGCATTTTATGTTGAGATGTTCTAATGCTTACATTAAACCACCAGTTTAAAGGTCCCATCTTATTCACAACTAATGAATAAGTTAATTGTGCTGTATCTCAGGTCAGCAGAATAAGGTGCGATTTAACTAAGCAGTGTGAAAAGTTGTTTCTTTTCATGAATGCATATGGTTCTGTTGTACATGTCATCCACGGTGCAGAAATAAGTCGTCTGGAGAACTATTATCATAAATAGCATTATCAGGGATAAGCCGAACTTAATTTTTTCAGCTATCATTCAAAATGGATTTATAAAAACACAAAAGACCCTTTAAGCTTGGTGGAAACTTGTTCCATTAGAAGCTGATGTGGCTATTACTGGATGTTTCCATATGACTGTTTTCAAAAGCCCATGAAATTTTAATTTACTTGAAAAACTAAAATGCAGTTATTTGTTTTGTCATGTTTAATCACTTTTCCATTTTAAAGCTAAGGATGAGAAGTCACTGGGGAAAGTAAAAAAAAGGAGACAGTGTCAATATGAGCACGAAGAAATGAGAGGCTTGCAAATAAAACTTCATATTATTAAATTGTCATTTAGTTGCAGTGTTTTTATGACTTCTTGAGAACATGAAAAACATTTAAATTGTTTTTGTTACTGCTGATTTAATGTGAAATTATTAACCTGCTTTAAAAAGAACAATATAATGTCCCACTACATGCCACTAATTGACTTACTGATAATGAAAACATAAACACATAATGTTAAAATTTGGATTGAAGCTTAGTGATTACTATGTCTTTTCTGAACAAGGGCATTTGTAACTGGATGAAATAAGAAGCATCTGAAAGTCATTCATTCTGTTTATTCATTCATTTGTCCATCCGTCTAGCCAAGTACATGAAGCCAGGCACGGGGCTGGGTTCCTTAGATATGGGATCCTGATTTTCAAACAACTTACATCAGTGGTAGGGCTAAACAAGAAACACACATTTAAATGCAACAACTGCATATTATTTTAGCCAAATGATCAAGGAAATAAACAGAGTTCAATTAGAAAATAAAGGTGAGCCTTGAATGGACTGCTCAGAGGACGTCCTGCGGAATTCCCCCAAGCCCAGAGAACGAGAAGAAACCTAACAGCTGCTTTGAGAACTGTGTTTACAGGAAGGCACTGTCCTTCCCGAAACAGTTTTGTACCAATCAGGCGACCTCCTTCTCCTCCCTTCTCAGTAGCATCTCCTGTCTGAGCACCTTGTACAACATTCACATCAAGATTGGAACTCAGGGAAGAAGACGTGAAACTTCGTCTAGGGGTGTTAACCATCTGAGGGTTAGGTCGGAACTCTAGCAGAAGCCCTACCAGGGATATACTTACTTATGTTGACAATATTTACACACATTCAGCAATTAGCAGTTTGAAAACTTCTTGGACACAAGGGTGGTTTCAGAAGTTACCGGTTGTAGCTCAATACCTCGTTCTGAAGAAAGTTGAAAACAGAGCTTGTTTCAGTTTCCCAGCAGTGATGGTGAGAGGACACAATGGATTATATTCTCTGAACCACTAGAATGCAGGGATAATTGACATAAAGTGAGAAATTATTTCAAACTAAATATTATCAATATGGTGAGCCTATACAGGCGCTTACGATAGATAAAAAGATCAACTCAAGTAAAGTTGAAATGTGTTTGAATTCTAGGTGAACATCAATACTTCTCTTAAACAGGTCTATCTCAATCCAATCTAGAAGAGATTAGGATTTCTCCATAGCTTTGTACAACCAAGGGGATCACTTCTTGCCAAACAAACTTTCTTTTAACTTGGAAAAATATCTTCATCCCAAATCTCTCCTCCAGCTGCTCATTTCTTTTATGCAAAAATCCTCACATGACACGACTGTCACTCTGCAGTTGCTCTGATCTTAACTCCCCTCTTTCTCAATTAAAACCACCTCACACGATCTTCTTGTTCTCAATTTGTAAAGCCAGTGTGGACCAATGGAAAAAAGCCAGGGATGCAGGTCGGAAGGCAACTCCGCTCTGGTCATGTTACGACATAGACCTGAGCTGATCTCTCAAGCTGAGCCTCGATTCCCTCATTTTTTAATGAGACAGTGGTACAATCTGATCTGTCTAGTTTCTTTTCATTCTAATTGCAGATGAACGTGCTTATAATTTGAGCACATGTTTATAGCATCTATTTATCTAAACATCAAGCATTTTAAACCGGTGTTATTTTACCATTTACTAAATGTCATATGGTTCTTAAAGTCACATAAGCCGAGTGTCCACATATTTACTTTTTCTCTCTTCAACTGTGGTGTGAAGTATTGATCTGGATCTCTTGGTTCCATACTACCAAGCTCAGTAACAATAATATAAAACTATATCACAGCCTTACGTTTCTATGAGCCAGAGACTCTCCTCACCATTTTGCATTGAAGTCTCATGGCCAGCCGAAGAAGTAGATGCTATTATCGTAATTGTACCATTTTACAAAGGAAGCATCTGTGACAAAGAGATTAAGGAGCTGACAAGACACTGCACGGAGGCTAGATGAGAACCCAGGCACTGGGGTTCTAGAGTTCAAGTTCTTACCCATCACAACATCCTGCTCCTTATCTAATTGTTTGATACGTTTTAGTTATGTCGATGACGGGAAGGCCGAGACTGGATCCAATGAATAGGTGTGTGCTTTTCTGATTAGAAAACTGAATGTGACTGGATGATAATTGAGTTTCCCGAAGGAAAGTGAACCTCCTGTATACATTATTCTATAATTCTGCTACACGCTGCTTGTTGATGCTGGGTACAGGTCACTCCAGCAGTGTCATGACCATTAAATTCAAGATGCGTATTTGAGCTAGGACGAGCTAGGACGCTTCCTACCATTTCCCACTGGCAAGGTTTGAGGTAACACAGCTTTTTCATGGCTTCATCAGGGAAAAGAAATTTGGATGCATAAGAACATCTACAATTCAAAATGAACAAGGGAGGCTTCCCAAAGACAGCTCCGTTTCCAAATTAGCACATGGGAGCCAAAGAAAGACCCAGCTGCTCTTTTGAGCCCTGTGCTCTGGTAGCAGCTATTCAGCAGCAGAGGAAACATATTGGAGTAACATGGAAAAAAAAAAAAAATCCCTGAAAGTAACCATCATCTTTTGGATTTGCAAACAAGACAGACTGCCAAACACACGCTGATTGAAAGTTATTTTTTATGTGTGCATTTTTTTTTTTACCCATTAGAAAATGCTTTCCATAAAATTATTGGCGAAGAAACAAAACAATTATGTTTATGCAGGTGAAAGTGAAATAAAGGGTGGAATAATTAAACTTAGGCCATTAAAACAGACTGTTGCCCGAAATACCCAGACTAGGTGTAAATATTTGAGTTATCATCTATAAGTGAGATTATTTCAAGGGATTATTTGAAAAGTGTATATTTAGTTTTATTTGGCTTTTTATTGCTATTCAACAGCTTGATGCTAGATATTTGTTAACTTAAATTATCACTTTATCTGCTTGTTTCTCACTTTTTTTTCTTACTGCCTGACCTTAAGAAATAGCAACTATATTTTTAGTCACCATTTTCCTTACACCACTTCCTTCTTCTTTATCCTTCGATTTATCTGATATCTCAACATGTTACTTTGCTTTTGGAACATCTGTCACTTCTTTATTGTTTTTTTTTAAGAGCACAGGGTACTAGCATGTTGATGTGTTTAGGAAAAAAGCCAAATTTATTTCAAGTACCAACTCTGCCACTTTAATCTTAGAATATTGGTATAATCTTTATAAAGCTTTGGCTTTCTCCTTATAAAAGGGGAATTCGTTGTCACAATTATGTGAAGTAAATATATATCAAGCACCTAATACCTGTCACAGAGTGCCCCTTAGTTAATGTTAGTTATGTTGTGCTAGTTGTTTTTCATGCAACGACATTCTCCTGGTTGATGTTCTATTTCTTTCATAGTCCTTCAGGCTCCTTCCAGACTTGAAGCCATCTCCTCCCATCTCCTTCAATGGCCATTCCAAATATTTCAATTCATTTTCCTTAGGATACACTCTCTTTGGTTATTTATCCTTTTTTTTTTTTTAACTTTCATCCTTCTGAGTATACTTATTGACTTCTCAGGAAAGGTGGGGCGGAGTGGGTTGAACCAGGCATAGACAGAAAATCAACACTGATAATCATATATATAAAACAGTACTTTCCATTTTTCAAATAGCGTTAGCCTGGGTTTACTCTGTCCAGTAGAGATGGTATCTGTCCTGTCTGAGTTTTCCACAAAATTGGGAAGCAGGAGAGCCGGGACTAGAATTCTCTTACCATATTCAATTCTACCCTGCACTCAGACAAGCTCTAAGCATTCACTTATTATATAGTTGACCTCTTAGGGGTATTGTATTTTCTTTTAACAACAGTTAACCTATTGTTCTTAAGGATCTCTCCTCCTGTGATTCCAGGACATCAAACTATCTTAGATTTTTTTCTTACCTAACTGTCCATTCCCTCTTTATCTTCTTGTGGGCTTTTCTTCTTCTTCCCCAATTCTGAAAAGGTAAGCTACCTTGTGGCTTGGTTTGGGACGTTTCTCTGTCCATCCATTCTTACTCACTAAAGTGATGTAATCCCATGACTTCCAATACCATCCATGTGTTGATGACACCAAGTATGTAACTCCAGCCATAACTCTGCTCTGAGCTCTAGACTCATATCCCTGACTGACAACTTCACTTCTCCACAGAAATATCCAGCAGATATCTAAAATGCAGCACGCCCCAAAACAGAACTGGGCTCTCTGCAAATTCTTCCTCCCATTAATTTCCACATTAGCCAAAGGGACTACCATGTATCTAGGTAATCAAGTCAGGAACCTACAATTCAGTCTTGATTACTACCTTGATTTCACACGTCACAGAGAATCTACTGTCATGGTGTGCTAGTTCTACCTTTTAAGTATTTCTCAAGTCCTATAACCTCTCTCTACCTCCACTGCTGTCATCTTAGTTATAACTACCATTATTTTATAACTGGATTATGTAATATGAGGTCTGACAATTAAGTTTGTGAACTCATCCTAGAAAAGTGCTACATACGTAGATTCTAACTTGTATCCTTTCCCCACTGTTGGCTGACTATAATCCCACTCTATATCTATTATCTGTTATATTCATTCATCCATCCATCCATCCATCCATCCATCCATCCATCCATCCATCCTTCCATCCATCCATCCATCCATCCATCCATCCTTCCATCCATCCATCCATCCACTCACCCACCCACCCACCCATCCATCCAATCTATTATCTACGTAACAGCCAGAGAAAACATTTAAAAATCAGATCATGGAACTACCTGAGAAGAAATCCTTCAATGAGTTTCAATCCTAACGTCTTTTCATAGCTTATTATACCTCCCATAATCAGGCTTCTATCTACTTCTACAAACTCAGTTCTTCCTTCTTGCCTCTCCTCCTTTTTAACATTCCTTGAACAGTCAAGGACTTTCAAGTTGTAGAGTCTTTGTACTCTAGGTTTTTCCTATCCTAGCTTGACTGTTTATCAATTATACCTGAGTCTAAATTAAATACCTTTACTCAATACCATATAGTTTTGTTTATTTCCTTGACAGTTTTTATTATAATCTATAAATATTTTATGTATTCATTTACTATCTCTCATCTCTCATTAGAACATCAGTACAATGAAAGCACTCTGTTTATAACCTGAGGGCTTAGCACACACTAGGTCCCTAATATGTAACCTTGACTGCTCCAGGAAAGGAAGGACTGTTCGTAGGCGTATGTGTGAATGTGTGTGTGAGGGCGTCTACATGTGTCTGTGTGTGTTTGCACTCTGCAGATAACACTAAAATCACAGGGATGAGAGGAGCATTTTGGAGGACTGTGATATTTCCGCTCATCATAATTTCTCTCTTTTATGGTTCTCATACAACAGTGGGTGACTTTTTCCTAGAGATCAAAGCGCAGGGTAATGGGAGGGAGGTGAAAGTGCCTCCTCTGTGGAAGTGGAGTGGCATCTTAGCTGTCATCAGCTGCACAATGAGAAGAGGCCCACTCAGGAGCTGGTGACAGCTAGAAGGAGCACATGAGGAGGAGACACCCTTCTGGGTGGATGACTCAGAGAAGATGCCAGAGAATTCTGATTACCACTCCCTACAGGAGAAGCTGAAATGTGGTGGGAGAAACGTGTTGGGTTCTGACGCCCTTTCTTGCCATACCGTCCCTTCAGTTACATCTTGTTTTGTCTCTCAACGCATACCTCTCAGAACACATTTTGAGAACTAACAGATGGCAGTTATGGCTCTTTTCCACTCTAAAATTCTATTTTCTTTCACCATTAATATAGTTAATTAAGTTTTCTTAACACTTGTACCTAATATGGGCAACACATTATTTTTACCATTTAGATAATTATCCGCTGCCTAATGCCAAGCTCACACAAAGACACTTAATTTATGTTTCTGCCTGTTGCTGATACAAATGGCAGGAACAAGTTATAGTCAAGCAAGGTACAACAGAGTTCAAATAGTGAGAAAAATAGAGCTTGGTGCTTGTATGAAAAAAATAATAAAACAGTTTAGATAATATAGAAGAGAGCTTACTTGGAGAATTAGTTCATTGTGTGGTTAGTTCTGACTAGAGATAGATCAACAATGTCTCTTCATTGTTTTGAAGTACAAAAATTTCACAAGGAAAACAGTGAAAAGTGAAATAAAAGGGAGGGGTCTGGGAATTTTCAAAGTATGTACATATTGGGAAAGGAAAAGAAGAGAAGCATAGAGCAAAATGATATAGAAAAATCTGAAGTGGACCTAAAAGGAAGCTCAGGAATCAAGTTATCTAAACGTGTTATTCAGTACAGGAGAAAACGGGTGTCTGCAGAGTGGAGGGAGGCCTGGACTCCCCCTTTCAGGACACGCCAATGTGGATCGTAACAAAGGTTCTTCTTCTGATCAGGGCTCTCAAATTGGGACTAGGGACATTTTGAGCCAAACACATCCTTGTTGGGCAGGGGTGGGGGTTGTCCCGTACTCATGGGATACTGAGCAGGTGTTTATCTATCATCTATCCTCTGTTTACCAATAGCACACACATACACACAAACTCTTAGGTATGACAACCACAAATATCCAGATATTACCAAATATCGTCTAGAGGTCAAAATCACCCCCAGTTAAGAACGAGTGCTTTAAAGAATCGATGTCTCGAGATTTCTTCTCCCCACTTCCCTGTATTAATACCCATGGTTTTATTAAGAGGGTAAAAAGGAGATCAGAAAAGCGAGGCACCATTATTTTATGCACCACTGAGTCAGCTCCGATTCCTGGGGACCCTGTGAATGTGGGATGACCACAATGCCCTTTCTTCAACGGCTCCACTCAGCTCCTGTAAACTCCCGCCACGGCTCCTTTTACAGAGTTAATCCGCTTCATATATTTGTTGCTTAATAGTAAATATTGAAATGTCTGAAATAAGGAGATGAGCTTTACGAAAGTTCAGGATGAGCTATACTTCTTCATTGCTTAATTCCACATCATCTTACTGATTAAACCTTTCTATTGTAAATCATTCAAACATAGCAAATGGAGACATTATAGTACTCGGTTAGAAGTAGAATTATTGAACTGAGGTTTTTACTTCATTAAATATTAACGCGGTTTTTTTTTAAGTATGCATACACACCTACACATTCCCACACGTTCAGACAACAACAGCTGGAGATGGAGTCATTGACAGCAACAGACCTCACGTTCTTTAGTTATTTTCCCCCATAGTGATGTCCATTGGCTGTTCTACGTAATAAATCGCACTGTGCATTACTGAACTGCTCCAGGCAGTCAAATAATACGTAAAGATATAAAGCACCCTCTTTTTCTTGCAGCTTCCTAAAGGAAATATTTCTTATAGAGACTATCAAAGGTTTTATTTCCCTCATCAAGCTTTTTATGAACAAACCATTTGCCATGTAAGCCTACGGCACTGATTATCCTGCATGAAATAGCTCTTTGGGTAGAAACTTACCGGCCAATGGATCCACATGCATGATCCCGATTTCACAATTTCCTGCAGAGCATTGCATGATAAAGAATATAGGGAAAGAGAGAGAATGCATTAGCTCTCCTCTTCCCAGCGTAGCTGAATAATGTGTGCTGGAAGCACAGCATTTATGTGCTGTGTTGTCTCCTGCGAACCTCAGACAAAGGTGCCTGTGCGGGGCTGGGATGGGAGGATGGTGGGGGCGCCATTTCTTCCTCCAGGTCCCACGGTACAGTTTCTCCCATGAAGTTACTCTGAAGTGTATGTTTTATTGTTTAATTATCTAACAGAGAAAGTGTTACTGCCTGCAGTTACCAAATGGAAGGAGGCAGAGACAACACGATTTGATCACCAAACACACGCTTTCCCTTGACAAAGCAAGTGAGACTAGGCTCTTACAACTAATGGAGAGTCTCTGTTTGAAGCAAGTGTAGAATTGACAAGAGATCGGGGGCCTTAACACAAACAAACAAATAAACAAATCAATCAAACAACTTTGATTCCCTTATTTTCCCCTGGAGTTATCATGTGGAATGTTTTCCCAAACCTGAGGAAGAGAATAAAGCTAAATGAATTTGAATCATATGCATTTTTTTTTGTATTCTGTGTGGAAAAATGAATAGAAATGGAATATGGCTAATTTCAAGGTTTTCCTTCATGCCATGCTCCTGAGAATACATTTTTTTGGCAAACGTATAGATGTTTTTATTTCATTCATATAATAGTTTACCCAGTGCAGCTCTAGGCTTCAATATCTTAAAAAATAACTCTTCTTACTATAAAAGCATCACATTAAAATTCAGGTCCTGATCAATTTCACACACATTAGCCTCCTACAGTTTAGCAATTATTTCCTCCTAGATACTTGCTACTCTCATTTCACAAAGAATTTGGTTCGTATAAATTGATGAAGACAACAGAATTACAAAGTTAGAGTTTATAACATGTTGGTATCAGTTCATTAAAAAAATCAATCAACTGAATATTTGGAAAGATGCCACACTGCGCTAGGCTCAGAGGTAGACAGGCAGAAATCAGAACTAGATAATTGTCCTCAGAAAGCTTTACGAGACTAAGCATTTTCAACCAGAGTAGGCTAATGTCTGAACAATGTAAGAGACAGTGTCAAACACTAAACGTATAAACAGTAAATGTTGATTTAAAATTTTAGAAGGACTTGAGGTTGGGAAGGACGCATGGTACGTGCTCTTAAAAAACTGGGGCTTCCTGGAAGAATTTTCAATGAGAATATGATACAATGGAAATGTCACTTTGGAATTTTAATCAGGAGGTAATTCGTGGCATGGACTTGTTTAGAGAGGCAGGAGGCAGAGAGAAGAGCAAGGCCACTGCAATTGTCCAAGCATCGACCAACAACAGCAACGACAAAAATAAACAAATAAACGAAGATGAAAATACTGATCATCTATTCTCTGCCAAGTGTTGTGATGAGCGCTAGGAGTACAGAGATGAGTGAGTCATGATAATGGGGGAATTTACAATAGAAGATGAAGTAAAGAAAAACAATTATTGTTCAAGATATGAGATGCTATCCTAGAGGATGGCAGATTGTTCCCTTGGGTTTTCAAAAGGAAATGATACTAACTTGATACCAAATGATACGAAAACTGGATCTTAAAGGATGAGCAGGAGTTCACCAGGGTGGCCTACAGAGGCAGAGATTCTTGGCAGATGGTGGGAAGTAGTCAGAGTCCATGGTGTAAAGCAGGAACAATAAGGGCCACATGCTCCAGTTGGGCTCGATTTGTGCATGCTCTTGTATGCCGTGCTTAGAAATCAGAACTTATCTTTTAGGTAATGGGGGGGGGGAGTCAAAGTATTTTCCTTATATTTTAGAAATGGAAACTTGGATAATGGAGAGAGAAATGAGAAGCAATAAGAGAGATTATCTAAAAGGCTCCTCGGTGAATCCCAAGGAGACATGATAAGGACACCACTGGTGTTGGGTGATGAAGTCAGCAACTCTTTCAGACACATCCTATTCAATAATACCCAGTCCTGCGTGAATGGAAGCCAGTGTGTTGAACGCATGTGAGAGGCAATCCAGTAGGGTACAAGAGGACTGTCTTTACACTCCAGTTTTCTAGACTCCTTTGCAAACTCTGTCTGGATGAGTTATTCTATCTCCATGCCTCTGTTTCTTCATCTCTACAATGGATGTGGTAATGGTCTTTATCTCGAGAAGTTGCTGAGTTAAATGACTTCATAAATGTGTGCACAGTATATCTTTATTTACACAGTGACTGGAACAGAGAGAGACTCAATCAGTGTTAGCCAGTGGGCAATCTGGCTCCAGAGTCCGAGCTTGCATCTACTACACCCTAAAAATAGGACAATGATTGGAAAGAAACATTCTTTCTGTCAACTAAGATGGCCTTGAAGTAGGATAAAGAAACGATGGATAGATGAGGCCCCTCAAAAGAGTGGATGGTATCTGCTAAATCATCACATGTGTCAGGCAAAAAGGAGAACAAAAGTTGATTTTCTCAAGGTTTCGACTTGGGTCACTAGAAGAATGACTTTGCGATTGCTATGCATGAGTGAGGAAGAAGGTTTTATCCCTAATTCCCAAGATAAGTTATGTAAAGGATTTAGCACAGTGACAGTCACTGTGTAGTACTGAATGGCCATCATTGTCATCAGCGTCACCATGACTATGTCAGGACTAGATGAGAAACGCCGGGATGGCCCCAAGGGCTCATTCCTTCCAAACTTTTAGTTCCTGGGTGGGTGGAGAGCTGGCTGAGCGGACCTGAGTCAGCACAATGCAGGAGCTCACTGCAATCAGCCACTGGGCTCTGGGGCCTCCCTTTTCTAACAAGGCAGCTGTTCTGACTCCTGTCCTGTAATGATGTAGAGAATCAGAAGTACAGGCTCCTCTCTGCTGGCATCTTGGCCATGGTGTCAGCTGACCATCTACACCCAGCCAAAGCTAAGGGCTTGGGGGACTGTGTGCACGTCACTATTTCTCTGCTTGTTACTGCCCCCTCCCCCCCCATTCACTGTGTGTTACACCTGCACACCTAGAAGCAATAGGAATTGGATGACAATGAAGGCAGCCTGAGGTTGAGACTTGGCGTGGATCTGCCCAAGGCCTCCTGACAGAGAATTTCAGGTTGGGAGATGGTTGAAACTCACGCCCAATGGGTAGGCGATATTTGTAGGGGATAAGAGGTTGCAGCCGAGACTCAAGTCAGCAACTTCAGGGTTCAACATAAAAGAGCAGAGAACTGGAATGAGGCGGGAGGAAGAGTGCTGGGAAATCGGAGAGAGCAATACCCAGTATGGAGGCAAGGGACTGTCCACACGGGGATACGTCTGGGGCAGCAAGACCCCAACCTCTAAACAGAGCTCAGCGGTAGGGTTCCAACCTCTGAACAGGTCCCGGAAAGGCTGGAAGCAGCAGAGGAAATACTGGATGTACTAGAAGAAACACTGGCAGATTAGCGACGTCCTTTAGAAAACATCACATCCTATGAAGTGCTTAGCAGAGAGAGACCCAGGCAGAAGTTGACTTGTAAAAAATAGACTATAGGGAATAAGAGGGGGAAAGTGGTGGGGCTGAGAAACAACTGTAGGAATTCAGTTATCAGAAGTAGGGTTTGTGGTTGGGGTAATGTGTCAGGATAAAAAAAAAATCATAAAATTGAGTTATGATTAGAGATGGGGCCATGCCTATAGTTATTTCCTGACACAATGTTACCAAAGGTAAATACTTTCTAAGCAGTATTGTGTGGCTCCCCTAGAATTTTCTTAAGAGCTTTTACGAGCAAAGGAAAGACACTAAGACATATACTCATATGTGGCAAACATCTCAGCAGGTATTGGGGGTGCGGGGGGAAGTCATTCTTTAGGCCGCTCTCAAGGCAATTTCAGAGTTCCCAAGTAGCTTTCTAGAAACTGCAGGACCCCTGGCCCGAGAAGGCTCATCTCCACAACAAATTACACTGAAGCAACAGGTAGCCCAATCTTCACACATGGGGGAACTCACATTGCTTAAACACCATCAAAGAAAAAAGAAAGGGAGGTGACAGTGCATTATGCTATGTCACGGTCTGAAATCCCAGGTCCAGTTCCTTCCCCGGGTTCATTCTCATCATGAGGTTAACAGGGGAAATGGAGGTCGGGGGGAGCTTCTGATCCCATGACTTGGTGTTTTTCTGATTATGAAGGCAGCCAACCTCCGACTGCTCTAGGCCGACACCACTTATTTTTCATTTTGTTAATGATGTAAAGCAATATTATATGCTCAATGGCCAAAGGAGCTAACGTTGATGTGATGGTTAATTTTGTGTCAACTCAACTGAGCCACAGGGGGTCCAGAAGTTTGGTTAAACGTTATTCTGGGTGTGTGTGTGAGGGTGCTTCTGGGTGAGATGAACATTTGAATCAGTGAATTGAATAAAACACGTTTGTCTCCCCTGTATCAGGGGAGGAGGTCATCCTATTTGAAGGCCAGAATAGAACACAAAGGGGAGGAAGGTACGATTCTGCCTGTCCTTGGAGCCCCGACCGATCTTCTCCTGCCTTTAGACTCCACCTAACACACCAGTTCTTCTTCGTTCTCCAACCTACCGGCTTTCAGACCAGATCTCACACCATCGACTCTCCTGGATCTCCACCTGTCAAATGCAGAATCTTGTCTCCATAATTGTGTGAGTCCAATCCTTGCGACAAATCTCTTTCTCTCTCTATGCACATCCTACCGTTCTGTTTCTCTGGAGACCCCTAATACAGTTGACTTATTATCTCTCTGCTATATAGACCTACATTGCCTCAATGTACCACTTACTCATCTATCAGTTAGAGAAGTTGCAGCCCTTAAACTATATGAAAGATGCAGACGGCAGGCCTTTCCGTAAATCTAACGTGCTCCTGTGCCCTCCCTTTTTTTGTTTTGGCCGCATCTTCAACTACATCCGTATGAGTTTGGGGTTCCTGAGCTGTGTTCTTCGCCAGGCTGGCATAATTCATTTTTATGTTCATAGTTAGTTTGCAGTAGTGATGTCTGATTTTTTTTTTTCTCTTTGGCTAGTTTGTACAGTAAATTGAAGTTTTTGAAACATGATTTGGTCTCTACTGGGAGTCTGTACCTCCATTTTATCTACCTAAGTTTACTAAATTTTACCTTCTCCTTGCAATTCTTAAAAATTATTGTACACATATATACACAATCATGTTTTATTCATCTTCCCCGAAAAAGGTATAAGAGATTTTAAAAGGCCCAGAAACCTTGTAGAAACTAGAGTGAGGATAGTATCCTGGAGTGTGATTATAAATTAAAATGTCCCCTTTTCTTCCAAAAGAATAAGTCAATATCTAATATCACAAAACTTTCCCCCAGCCTCGTTTTTCTTTCATGTTGAAATATAATGCTTCTATTGATGTGAAAATGCACCGGCATTCTCAGAAGTATAATTAAAGGTAGATTTCCACTCAGCTTGCATGACGACAGTATATCCATTTTAGGGATTGAAATATAATAAAAAGTCAGTTAGGTGAAGCTACCCAGAAGTGATATCCTGTTTACTCAAATGCTTTCAGTTGGCACCATGTGGCTCTCACAGCAAGTCTATTTGTGAATTCAGAAGAATAAAATAAGTGAACTGCATTGCAGAAATGTCTGAAGTTATCTATATTTGTACCTATTTATCTCTATCCATCGCACTTTTGGCTGTTACTAAACAAGAGAAGATATGCAGCCCAAGCACAAGTGTAGACTCCTAATTAAAACGAGAACAGTGCTCTATGAATGGACCTTCCTTAGGCTCCGCTTCCCCTAAGAATCCAGAGCCACGTTTTGTCTTCAGCATCTTAAAATGATGGGTTTCTGAGTTTTCCTTGAACATATTAGATATCTAGAAGTCCCTCAAAAACTAAGGCAATCTAAAAATTAATTTTTGGCTACCGTTTTGGTAGAAATAGATGTACATTATTTGGGAATAAAAAGATTTGTAACAATTGATGCATCATTAAGAGAGAAAAATAAAATCTGTTCTTTGATCACTAGCAACGCTTTTAAGGGAAAATGTCTCTATCTATCAATCCTGAAAAAAAATGTGTTTCAAATTACGTGGAAGACATATCATTTGGTCAAAATTAGTTAGGTATACTCTCAAATAAAAGCTCATAGACTCAACCCCCAAATTTCTCCATCTGAATATAAAATGCTCCATTTGTTATATAAATGTCATTAAGGAAATTACGCTGGAGCTGATGTTTTAAGAATAAACTTTCAAAAAATCGATTATATATTGTATATGCTTCTAATTAAGTTGGGAAACTAGAATTTTTAAATTGATGTAGCTTACTCTTGCAATTTCCACTCATGATACTGTTAAGCATTACACTTTGACAGAATATCATCTTACACTTAATTATTGTACAATATACCTTTTTTGTTGTTGTCTAACAGTAATAAATGGCTTATTGGAGTACATTTGGAAATTAGGGAAAATGTGTTAAGAAGTTAGTCATATATTGATAACCAACCAATTAGTCCCCTGAGAGGAATAAGCCTTCTTCCCGTAACACACCCAAGTGGAATTCAAGGTTTACCAAGAAAATTGTACTAAAACAACAAAAATAAGGCCACAGAAAGATTTTCTTTGGAGATAGAAATACACAGATAATATTTGCTATATTTGCTGAGTGCAGTTTTCTGACATACTGTGGGTGCTGAAAAGTCATTCTAAAATTGAAGCAGTGTCTCCATAAACAAAACAAGGAGGTCTGAATACCTCAGCTTAGCAAACAGTTGATTTAGGAGCAGGGCAGACTCTGAATGATTTTTCTAAAAGGCTTTGTTTACATGGATAAAAATTGATTTTTTTTTCAATAGGTAAGAAAGGTCATTAATAGAATTAACTTTCCTTCTACTGTATAAATGCAGAATCACATTTTCTGACCTTATTAATGTGGGCATGTCACAACTTTAGAGTATTATTCTAAACATCTATTTGTGATTTAGTGGCATAAAATTGAGGTGTTTTGCAATAAAAACCTCATTTCAAATGATGGGTAGGTTTTTTTTTCCCCCCGGCTATACATCAAACAATAATTCACATGTAATATTTTCTTACTACTATTATAATATTATAAATCTGTTCCTGAAAGATACTTTCAGTTTCACAATACGGAGTGCTGGAGTAAATGACTCCAGGCCACTAGAACTTTAAAAAATTCCAAGTCTTCAGTTGAGAAGATAAAATTGTAGGTCAGTGTTTTCCAAACTTGTGCGTCCTGACTTGGTTTTAGGTCATACAATCATTTAGTGGGCCATGGCAATTTGTTTAATGGAAAAAGAAAAGAAAAGATCAAAATAACCAGAGCGCATCTAAAGTAGCAAGGTAAGTTTTATTTCATGAAACTTTGTTTCAGTAGGTATTGGGTGTGATAGAAACTGTTTTCATAATGTGTTTTGATCAAAATCATTTGAACCTGGATGACATTATGCTAGATGAAATAAGCCAGCTATAGAAAGCTAAGAACTCTTATGATATCACATGCAGAATCTGAGTAAGTCAAATTCACAGAATGTGAGAGCAGGTGGGGGGGGGTTGTCAGGGCTAGGGGTAGGAGCAATAGGGAGATGCTGGGCAAAGGGTACAAACTTTCAGTTATGACCAGAAAAAGTTCTGGGGAATCTAATGTATAATATGATGATCACAGTTAATCATACTGTGATTGTATACGTGAAATTTGCTAAGAGAGAAGATCTTAAGGGTCCTCATCACCCACACATATAAAAGTAACTAGATAAGATGATAAATGGGTTAACTAACTTGATTGTGGTAATTGTTTCAATGCACATGTATATTAAATGATATAGTTTAAAAAAAATCACATTGTACAACCCAAATATATGTAATTTTAATTTGTTAATCATGCCTCAAAAAAAGCTGGAAAACAATGTTAGAAACCCCAAATCATGTTAAAAGCACAGTTCTAGATCTACCTTGTCTAGGGTTCTGAATATAAAAGTTAAAATAAAAATTATCGTCACAGTAAATGATGTTACCCATTCAATCCTTTTTGTACCTGCTTTTTTTTCCTTCTACCACTATTCCACATTAAAGGTAATGCATAAATATGCATGCACCAGTCAGTAACGATTATTCAATATAGAAATATAGTGAAATGTTTTATAAAAGTTGGTATTGTGACTTCCTTCAGCAAGAGGTGGTCTGTTAGTGAGCCACTGTATTGAACTTGACAAGCATTCCTCGAGCACTCCCTCTGTTACAGGCACTGTTGTATGTGCTGGAGATAGAATAGGCCTGGCCTCTGCCCTCAGAGAGCTGACAGCATAGAGGGCACATGAGATGGATGCAGATAACACAACATGTTAGAAACGGTGCCAGGGTCTGCACATGGTGTCACGAGTGCACCGGGGATGTTTAGAAATCAGAGCCCGCCGTCTGCCATTGAGCACTCTTTCACGAACTTCCTCTCTCAGTATTTTGTTCATCTAGAGAAGGTACTCCTCAAGTATTAGTTTCCTCTCTGTCTTCTAAGGTATCCCTTACAAAATAAAAACCACCATTGCAAGGACCACCTAGAGAATTTTGGTGAAAATTTTACTGTCAGTCCCATACCACGCCTAATTTTTGTTTAGAACACCCCTCTTTGCAATTTCAGCCTTCTTTGTACCATATTACTCAAGGAATATCACAAGATTGCTCAGTTGGTTCAGATAACAACAATGTCACCTAAGCCTCAGTTTATCATACTGCTCTGATGTCAAGTTTAAAAATGACCCGACTTAGCCAGGTCAGTCTTCCCTAGTTGATATATACGTCTTGTGCTCACCCTTGTTTTTTGCCTTTTTTCCCCTGACAATTTGCATATATTTAGCAAGATCACTTTAAAGATTTTTATTCAGGCGGTCTGAATATACCTTTAAAGTTGTAATTAAATTAATATTACCCTGTTGCTAACAGGAAAAGATATTTGAATGTCTATGAAGTCAAAAGATACCGGATGCTACTATGTTAGTAAACATTCTTTGTTTTTAAACATAAAATATTCGCCTAGAGGAATATCAGTGTCTCTATCAGACGAGAACACGCATTGATAAGAAACAGAAGATCAACCTCTACCACATTTCCTGCTTGCCCAGCCCTCATCTTTGCAGCAAGGTCCCAGGTTTCCATTATCCATCATCACTCAGAGCAACCAAGAAAGAATCTCAAAAGTCTGGATCCAAACATAACCACCAGCATGTCGTGCAAACAAAGCAAAACAAAGCAAACACAACTCTCTGTGAAAAACCATATTAGCGGGGTCAGGAGCAAATATCAAACAGAGTCCACTGACCTGAGGAAATATCTATTTGGCTCATCTTGGTCTGCGTGACGTTGATGTGGACGCTGACTTTGCTTTCAGTGAGGTCAATCTCCACGTTGCCCAGATTATCTGCAAAGTGACTGAAAAGCAGGAGGCCATTGGGGTTCCAAGTCCTGAACTGGAAACTGACCGCAAACAGGTCTTGGTTGAGCCGCCCTGGCACCTCCAGGTAACTGGTAGCGTTGAAAAAAACCGGCACCGTGTAGGGCTCCACGCATGAGAAACTCAAGTTTCCCTGGAAAACAGAAGGCGTTCTTTGAGGACAATGCGGAATACAATCAGCCTCCGTGTAAGTCAGCCAAAAGAGCTCCAGTTCCAAATATGTGTTCCAAACGGAGCATGAGCTTGTACCAAACCCTCACATGCAGTGTGGCGTGGATGCAACGGCTGGATACCTTGGCACGGGTCTACCTGGAGTACGTACTTATCAAGGTGCGGACGTCAGTCAGCCACCGAATCAAGGGATGTAACAAGCTCCATCCATCCAGCGGACAGACTGACGGCCGATGTGATGGGCTGAGCCGAAGATGGGCTGTGCATCTCTGTGAGTCTGAGTGTGGACCACGGGACTTTCTGAAGACAGTGAACAGCTGCCGTTCCCCAGGGATGACGTGTCAGCCAGGGAGGACGAGCCCCTGCCTCCTTCTGGAGGGCCTATTCAAACACCTGTTAACATGCTGCTCTGGTCTCAGTGGAAACTGTGGTCATTTGGTTGCTATTTATTAATCTGGTATTATGGGCAAATAATCTGGGGTTTTACCACCAGATCTACTAATATGTACATATATGTGCGTATATGTGCATATATAAACTATTTAGCGTCGGCATAATTGTGATTATTTCAGATTATTTTGTTATTCAACTCAAAAATCCCATTTAAATTCTCAAGAACTATGCTTAAACCATAATGCATTAATGATTATGGAAGCAGTGACATGAATGTACAAAAGGAAAACAAAATTTGCAGAATTACTGCTTCTCTTTCATAGTCCCTCTATTCGGTACTAAGAAATTTGATTTACCATTCAGATATACTGAATTGTATATTTCAGGATATGTAATATTTTATCATTCCTTTTAAAGATCTGTAAATTCACATTTGCTTCCAACTTCTTATATCCCACCATAATATAGTATTTTGAGGAGTATAATTTCATGATATTGTCAACTGGTCTTTCAATTATTTTTTTTTTTTTACATATCACCACATAGCTATATCCCTAGATGCACAGTTCTTCCATTTCAGCATATTAACCATTAAATTTAAGGCAGGCTCTCTCTGAATTAATATTCAAATTAAATTTTCGCTGTACCTTCACAGATGATTATTTTTAAATGCATACTTTTACCGATGAAAAGAACTGCCTATCCATAATAATTGAGATGTTCTAACTGACCACGTACTTCTGTTGTGGGGATTGTCTCCTGGCAAAATTAAAGGTGTTTTCTGAGTCATGGAGCTGACTCTGGAGTCACTGCATGATGAGGGAACGGGTGTGTGCCCAGAGAGGGTACAGCATGACAGCTGAGTCAGTTTCAATGAAATATCAGGACCAGACATCTTTGAAAGCGAATTTCCTACGTAAATATTTGCCTTTGTAGAGCTATTTGATAAACAACCTATTTGTTTCTCTGCTGCCTAACGTTTTAATCTGTGTATGTGTTTACTTAAAAGTTCATTCTATGTCTGCTCATTCCGTTTTCACCAATATAAGTGATTTACGCTTTACTCCGTCTCTTTGCTATTCAAGTTAAAATAATATTTATAACTACAATACATTTCACAGTTACAGTTGATTTTGGAATGAGTCTCAACAGTGAAATTCTTTTTAGTTTTGGGTACCTAATGGACACATGTAAGGGCCAACTGAGAGATTCGGGCAGAAACAGCACTTTATCTCTTCTGAAAGGTGCAAATCATGGAAAGAGTATGGTGACGATTTGGATGCTATACCTTTCTCTCTTAAGCAACAATTTCTGAGGAAACAAAAGGAGCCTGGTGCCTTTTTAGACAAAGCTTAAAATAGCATATGTATTAACACTGTTCTAGTTCAGAAGTAACCCAGCACGGAAGGAGGCTGTGACTCTGGGAGTCACATAATATGAATGCATAACCTGTCTGCCACTCATATTCAGTTACCTTGGAACATAATTCTTTCAGGTGAAATCTCAGTTTTCTCATCTATACAATGTCTGTGATAATATCGCTCTCGTAGTATCGTTCTCAGGTTGTCATCAATGTAATAAGCCTAGCTGAGGGCCTGTTGCCTATAAATGGACCTATTCCTATTTTGTTCTACAGTCAATATGCTTGATGAGATAGCTTTATCAAACTTAGTATACACGCATTATAACTTTTAAGAAAAATCATTATTAAAGAAAAAATTCACATTCAATTGTTTTATCGCCTCATACCCAACTCTGAACTCTGTTTCCTCATGAGGGGATTTCCATTTCTCCAATCACTGTGTGAAAACCCTAGGGTCACATGGGGGCAAGGTGGTCCTCGGAGCTCATCAGGAGCACAGTGCCTTCCTTCGTGGTGTTACCTACTTCCAGGGGCTCTCAAATATATGGGTCTCTGCAAGCCCAGACTCTCCCACACAACAAGCCGGGGCTACAGGAGACCCTGTTCTTGCAGACCCACAGGGAGCATGCACGCTGGGTTTTCAGGTTCCTGTCCTTTACCGATCCTAAGCAGTGTCACGGGGAGGCAGGTGTGCTACAGGGTTCCCTGACTTTGGCTCTCCTTGAAAGAGTTTAAGCTGGAAACTGCTCAGAAGACCACCGTGAGCTTCCTCGTCACAGCTTTCACTATCCCACGGTAGTCCATCATTATTTAATTGCATACTACTTAGTATGTTGAGAGCCTTGACAAAAGAAGTGCCTTTATTTATATACCTGGATGAATTAGGTTCAGAAACATGGGAGCGGATATAATAATGTTCCTGGTTTTAACACCATAAAAATCCTGAATTAAATCACAAACAAGAGGTGGAGAGCCATATATGATGAGACATTTGGAAACACAATGCTGTCAATCCAAGGGCTATAGAACTGCGGGGATAAAGTCCATCACGGCGTATGCTGTTCCTCTGGTATCGGGAACCCAGAAACACGGGGGCTAAAATTCTGTGCCCCATCGGAAGAGAACACACTGCCTATTTCAGGCTAATTGAACTGAAAAATCAGAGTATATCCAGGATCTACACAGGTAGTAATTGTAAAGTCAGGTTTACACGGGTAAGCCCAGGAGAGGCATGATAAAAAAGGCCATAATGGTGTTATCATTCAATAGTACAGCAAAACCAGTTCTCTGATCTGTCTATGAACCAACACGTACCACATTTGAGGGCTCCAGCTTCTTTCTTCTCGCGAGATCTGTTATGTTGATACCATTGTAGTTAATGCTTTCCATACAGCCCTTGAAGTTTTTCCGACTGCTGGAACTCGGCTTACCCGAGAAAGGTATGCCTCCAAAGGTTATCTTTGAGGAAAAAGATTAAATATAAACATTCACACTGTATTCGACTTAAAAAAAAAAGAAAGAAAAACAACATTCACAATATCTTACACAAGACCATCAATATAGCCAAGGTCAATTGACTTCATTTTAATCAATAGATAAACACATTTTTCTGTCTCCAAAATCTGTTGTATATTAAATTACATTGTTATTAGAAGGGCATAATAGTATCATTAATTATGACAATTAGATTATAACTTCAACAAGAAAACAGCAACAATCCCTTGTATTTTTGCTACCCAAAAGGCATTTCGTATATTTTCCCGAGGAGGTTTTAAAAGATTTTATACAGCAAACACAGTTTATTAAGTAATATTAAAAATACATTTTTACATTGATCATTCAAAGACATACTATCAATAGATGCTTCCAGTCCTCAGGAGATAATGAGCACTCATATATAAGTGGATAAAACTGCAGCCAAAGGCAAAGAATGTTGTGTTTACTCTACATAGACTTATTGTTGTCTAATGACCATTAAAGTAAATCATTTGTTAGACTTACGGTGAATATAGAAAATCATTCAAAAAGTCTCACTATATCGATTGGGGACATAGAACTTGGAGTCTATAATTTGAGAAGTACAAGCTTACAGATATTATAGGTCACTGAAATCCTAAGGAATAAGGTGGATGCCCCTTCCTGTGCTTCTCTAGCTACGATCACCTATAAAAAGCGAGTACATATTTTCCCATATATCTTTAGTCAAATGACAGTACTAAAATATCATTTCTATGTAATACAAAATTATACTTATTTATGTATTGCCAATAATGACATCTGCTGCTAATCATTAATTAGTAGTAAATGAAGCTACCAATCATAGTTGTAATACTAAGGTACATAATCTAGATGTTATATGTATCTTAATTATCATTCAGTGTTATCCTGATTGGGTTTTCTTACAAAGTTTTGAAAATGAAACAACAATTGGAAGAATCAACATAGTTAAAATGGCCATATTACCCAAAGCAATATACAGATTTAATGCAGTCCCCATCAAAATCCCAATGGCATTTTTTAAAGAAATAGAACAAAAAATCATCAGATTTGTTTGGAACCACAAAAGACCCCGAATAGTCAAAGCAATCTTAAGAAAAAAGAACAATGCTGGAGGTATCATACTCCCTGACTTTAGCTTGTACTACAGGGCAACAGTAATCAAAACAGCATGGTATTGGCAGAAAAACAGACACGTAGACCAATGGAATAGAATTGAGAACTCAGAAATAAACCCCCATAAATATGGACAGATAATTTTTGACAAAGAAGCAAAAAACATATAATGGAGAAAAGACAGCCTCTTCAATAAATGGTGCTGAGAGAATTGGAAAGCCACGTGCAAAAGAATGAAACTGGACTGCTATCTGTTACCATGTACCAAAATTAATTCAAAATGGGTCAAAGACTTAAGCATAAGACCTGAAATAATAAACTGCATAGAAGAAAACATAGGTACTAAACTTATGGACCTTGGGTTCAAAGAACATTTTATGAATTTGACTCCAAAGGTGAGGGAAGTAAAAGCTAAAATAAGTGAATGGGACTATATCAAACTTAAAAGCTCCTGCACAGCAAAAGAAACCATCGACAAAATAAAGAGGCAACCAAGTGAATGGGAGAAGATTTTTGCAAACAGTGCCTCAAATAAGGGGCTAATATCCAAAATATACAAGGAACTCATGCAACTCAACAACAAAAAAACAAACAACCCAATTGAAAAATGGGCAGAGGACCTAAAGAGACACTTCTCCAAAGAGGACATACTAATGGCAAATAGACATATGAAAAAATGCTCAACATCACTAATCAGAGAAATACAAATAAAAACCACAATGAGATATCACCTCTCCCCAGTCAGAATGGCTATCATCAACAAGACAAATAGTAACAAGTGTTGGAGAGGCTGTGGAGAAAAAGGAACCCTCATACACTGTTGGTGGGAATGCAGATTGGTGCAGCCGTTATGGAAGGCAGTGTGGAGGTTCCTCAAAAAATTAAAAATAGAATTACCGTATGACCCAGCAATCCCACTCCTAGGTATCTACCCAAAAAATCTGAAAACATTTATCCATAAAGACAAGTGTGCTCCAATGTTCACTGCAGCTTTATTTACGCTGGCCAAGACATGGAAACAACCAAAATGTCCTTCGATAGATGAAGGAATAAAGAAGTTGTGGTATATATACACAATGGAATACTATTCGGCAGTAATAAAAGATGAAATAGGACCATTTGTGACAACATAGATGGATCTTGAGAATATAATGCTAAGCGAAATAAGTCAGACAGAAAAAGCAGAGAACCATATTATTTCACTGATATGTGGTATATAAACCAAAAACAGCAAAAGAACAAGACAAACAAATGAGAAACAAAAACTCATAGACACAGATAATAGTTTACTGGTTACCAGAAGGTAAGGGGGGAGGGGGGTGGGAGATGAGGGTAAAGGGGATGAAATATATGGTGATGGCTCTGGGTGGTGAACACACAATGGGATTTATAGATGATGTGATACAGAATTGTCCACCTGAAATCTATGTAACTTTACTAACAATTGTCACCCCAGTAAACTTTAATTAAAAAAAAAAGGAAAGTTTGAAATATCAAGATTTTATATTTGATACATAAGGTGGAGATCCTTGTGTTCCAGGAGGCCATTAGAAAATCATGTTTTACTATTTAGTGTCATGGCATTTTAAAAGCTTAATTAGTTTTAGGGATAAAAAGCACAAACTAATGATGATTTATGAGATCATATAGAAAAGACCTCACTTAAAATAAAATAATAATAATAATAATAATAATAATAATAATAATAATTAGACGTATATCATTTACCATAAAGTTTACAAATGGGAAGAGGAAAACTGCAAATATTTAAAAAAAAAATTAGGAAACTACAAAAAGAATAATAGAGAGTAATCAAAACAATAGATTTATTGAAAAAATATATTCAACTGGCACCGAAGTGAACTTATTAGTTAGATATAGGTGTACCCAATACCAAAGGTAAGAATTATTGATACATAAATGGAATGTGGTGTTTCCTATCCATAATTTATTTTATCAGTTTCTTCCCAGTTGATAGTGATAAAATCTTCCATGCTTAATGACGTGAAGTGTCACATTTTGAATAATATTACTAACTACTAGTTTAAAAGTGTTGATTTATTCCTTCTCTGTGTGCAGAGTTTCTTTATTTGGAGACTTTCTTTGTCCTCTGGGAAGATAATTCAAACACTCCTTAAGTTCCTCTGCTTCCAGCAACCCTCAGGTTGGGTCCTACCTTACAGGAGCGGCCCTGGTGAGGTGTCGCAGGCTCAGTTTACCAGATTCCTTACAACTAAGAGATGTGGGTTCAAATCCCAATTCCTAATGTAACTAAACACATGATATTAAGTTGTCTTTTCTTCTTTCTGGTTACATATTCTCCTCAGTAAAATGAAGGGGCTGGACCACAAAACACTTTCTGATATTGCAACTACTCTGATAGTAAAAAATGTTGCAGTTGTTAGATTAATAATCAGATATTCATATGACTGACTTACTAATGATACTGTCATTGAATGACAACCTTGCTTGATTCTGAAAAATAACTGCATTAACCAATTTTGTTAGCTACCAAGAGCTCACAAAGTGTGGTAGATAGAGACGGCTAGGTATCTCGTAAGTGTCCTTTCTTCCCATCTTCTTTAGGGGAAAAATGCCTTTCAGCTGTGCACACTGTTCCCCAGCCAATATATGGCATTTACCAATGTCTCTGAAGCAAGATTTGGTCTCAGGAAATGTCAGTAAAAGAGCTGTGTGTGGCTCCAAGAACAGTAATCAAAGGGGGTGGGAGCCACAACCTTTTCTTCTCTCTCTTCCTTCCCATTGACTGGGCTGTAAGATGGAATGAGAGTAGCCCTCTGAGAGTGACTTGCAGGGTGGGTGGGGGGGGTAGCAGCAAGAGAAAAGCAGGCAGGAGTCCCGGGGACCAGGATGCTGCCCTTTTAGCCCAGGGCTACCTGCCTAGGGCCTCCTTTTACATAAAAAAGAATAATCAAGGGTTTGTTAAATACAGTATAATTAACTGTAATTGGTAAGTATGGCAATTTCTATTACTTCCTGTTGTCTCCTCACATCCTCAGGTAACTCTATAAGAAATGTGCTATTATAGTCATTGTACAGAATGTGTCCACTGTTATTATAGTCATTGTACAGAAGGGGGATAGGATGTGTCCAGTGTCACACAACCAGCAAGGGGCAAAAAGGGATGCAAAGGCAGGCTTTTCACTCCAGGGTGAGGTCCTGAGATTGATTCTCTCCAAAATCCTAACCAATTTCTCTCTGAAAGCCTAGGCAGGTTCTGCAGTGAACAAAGGGAGCCATTCCAGTACTTTCTAAGCAGAGCTGTATTGCAGAGACAAGGGAAGCATGGCATCCAAGTGGGTGAGCCCTGGAATTTAGCTGCCGAGGAGAGAGCCAGGCCACTCTCCTATCTGCCGTCCTGCCCCACAGGTACACTGGCTGAGAAGACGAAGAATGAAGCCATGTACCTCTGTATGGCCCGGCACACTTCTCAAGCCACCATGTAGCCAGCAACCTGACTGCAAATGGTGACTGGCTTTCTCTGTGGTGCACACGGGCTACAGAAGTGAGTGAGGTGAACTCTTCAACTTAAGCCTGTCTTCCACAAAAAGTTCCCCCATCCAGTTACGTCACAGGAGCAAACTTGTTTTCTGTGGTTTTCTTCATGATGCACAGCTATAGGAATGCTGACTGGTGTTGTTTAATTTACCCCGAGCGGTGGCACACTGAATCCTCGCCACACCGGCTCATGAGAACTCCCTGTTACACACACTCATTGTTAAAAATTAAAATATAGGAGCTTTAATTTAAACCAATTATATTAAACAAAAACATTCATAACTACGCAGCAGTCATCTCTACATTTTACTATCATGCATGCTCTCAAAGTTATGGACATTCATTGTGTCTATATGCTGTAACTACTGCATAATGATGTGGTAGAATAAATATATTTGGTCTTTGTTCCCCAGTTCCCAGCACAGAGCTCCTAAAATCCTTGGGATTTGCTGAATGACGGGAGTGTTTCTCATAACAAGCCGTGTTTTGAGGTTCCAGTCTAGCTGCTGAATGGAGGAGTCAAGGAGATACGTGCAAAAACACTGAGACTGACTCTACTCTAGTCCTGAATGTTCTTTAAACAAAGAGCAAAGAGAGTCCCTTTATACTAAGATAAACACGCAGGCATACAAAGGTAGCCTAACCACTTTTTGAAGTGCATGCCGATAACTGCAGTATCTAAGAGGACAGTAATCAGCTGTAGCTCCACAAACAGAAATAAGTTGAGACTATCCTGCTTCTTCCTTAGTAAATTTAAATTTCTTCCTGGCGTTTCTCTCTCACAAAAAATGTCCCAGGCAGTTTAGTCTACAGATGAGGTTCTCAAACATGATATTGTGTATAGATGGGCTTCAAAGTGTCCCAAAATTGTTGCCTCTGTATGGAAAGTGTTGTGTGAGCGTGAATACTTATTTAGATTTCATCCACAAACTCTATACAGTCTATGCCTCCCAACTTTTAACTGTTTTTTGAAAACTGGAATTGTGTTTGCCCGTTGCTAATGGTCAAGGATTTCTCACCTCTTCTATGATACTTCAAAGTTCATTGATGGAGAACGAATAATTCATCTTTAAGTTCTCTCATAAAGTAGGAGATAAGTCACATAAGCCAAGAATCATACTATTTAATGTAGAGAAGATAAAAGTTTCTGGAATTTTCTTTCCCTTTCAACAATCATTTTTGTTTAAAAGAGATTTTATTTTTGGAGGTGCAATTATTTCCTGATACCCTTTTTCTTTCGATGTTAATAAAGTCTCTTTATCAGGGTTTATATAGTATATTCTATTCTAAATTCCTATTTAGGAATATATGTAATATATTCATATCACAGAAAATTTAGACTCCATTTAAACATATAAAGAAAACAGAAAACACCATTGTAAATCCTGACGTTTTCTCTTATTATTTTTACGGCAAGTGTATTCCACACTCTTTAAAAATGTATATAGGTACCGATAATATACATATATCTGTATGTATAGATCTGCAATTTCAGAACTGAGATGGCACTGAGAACTCAAAGGGGTGCCACAGCCTACTTTACATTGAAAAGGAAACAAAGCAATACTTGATATCTTCTGGACACTGTTAAATACTGGCTGAGGTAGTTCACATTCTGACATCAGCCACATTGCTTTGGATGATGTCCTGCCTTTAGGAAAAACGGTGTCACGTGCAAGTAAGAGTGGGACAGGAAATAAGGATGGTAGTGTCAAATCTGATTCCAGAATCTGAGAAGTTGTTCAGTGAAGATGCACTCATCCCGTTCCTAGAGATTTATTAGTTTAAGAATGAAATAAAGCTATATTTTAAAATTTTATTTTATGTGTATTTTTTTCAAATAGCTACCAAGTTTTGAAGGCCTAAACATTTATTAGGTTGTTTGGTTCTAACTATTACAGAGTGGTCTGGGACAGCTGTGGAAAACTAATAAGACACCAGGGGTTCCATGAGTTAATAAGAACGTTTGGAAATCTCTAGCTAAATAATATTTCATCCTGTTTATTTTACTGCTATGCTCTTCTTGTTCATTGAGTGTCATCTCTTTTCTCTTAGTGTATGTTACGCTGTGATAAATCTCTCCTTACAGAATTCTTATTTCTACATGATTAACATTTTTGATAAGCATTTTAAGGTTGAATTTCTCCCCATATAATTTATTTTAAAAATCTGATATGACTCCTAGTATATTATGAGAATATATATTTTTTTACTGCACCAGTATGATCATTGATAATTTTTTAATCTTTGATCATTTGGAAGGTAAAAAAAAAAAACAAAACAAAAAACATTGTTATTTATGGACAGTTTCTTTAAGATATTCTATATTTTCTTTTATGAAAATTTTACCTGAGAAGATAGAACTTGTCAAAAGAACTATCTACAGTCATGAATTTATACATTGCTTAATATAAATCAGAACTCAGGATTTCTCATTCAGTATTTTGTAATAAATAGTAGGTTCTCCTATGGATATAATACACTGTACCTTATCATGAAGAAGAGATCATTTATATGACAACTAACTACCAATGGAAAGATCACAACTTCACTGTACTCTGGGCTCATTCGATGGTCCTGATAACATGACAGACGGTCCTTCTCTCAAACAGTTACGTTGGTACCAAGATTTTAAAAATATGTCAAGTATTGATGATTAAAAGTTTAGACGTGCGTAAGATGACACATATGAATAAATTCCGCTTTGAAGTGGTACGTGTGTTTCTTTGGAGAAGAAAATGACAACGGTGTAGCATAATTCACGACAGCACGACTGCAGCCCAGGGAGGAGACCGAGGCGGCCGCCCGACATCCATCACCACGGCCGCGGCCTCAGGCTCACCTCATAATCCAGGTCCAGGTAGTCGAACTCGCCGTTGGTGCGGAAGTGCTGCGTGCTCCTGTCCAGCGTGAGGTTGATGCCCCGGCCCTGGCGCTCGATGACCACAGAGTGCCAGTGGTGATCGTCCAGCAGGCTGCCTGTCGTCACAGACGTGTGGCCGTAGATGGGACCCAGCTGGTTGCTTCCTGTGTCAGGAGAGTGAGAAAGAGACAAGGCAGTGGCACCCGGGTTCCAAGCCGCAGCTGCCCTTGTATGGACAACACTACAACTGGCGCTCTGTCTGTAGAAGTTGCCATGGAAAAACCCGCGTGTCACAACCCTGAAAAACAGTGTCATGCTCAACGTACATAAAAAAGCTAGTCAAGATACTGCCAGTGTCATCAAAGAGAAATTCTGAAGAACTGTCACAACCTAAGGAGACATAACAATTACATGTAATGTGGAATCTTGGATGGGATCCTGGAACGGAAAAAAAGGCATGAGATAATAACTAAGGAAATCTTAATAAAGTATGGACTTTGGGGCGAAAAAAATTTAAAAATTAAAAAGAAAAGCTAGTCAAGATGAAAAAACGTATGCTCCCTAAAAAATAATGAGCTTTTTAAAGATACGGGTAGGCTCCTTATAAAGTCCGTGCCCCTGGGCGCTGGAGCCAGAGGGTTCTGATGCTGGCATCGCCACCACTGCTCACTCTACCATCCTGAGCAAATTGACAACTTCTCTGAGCCTGTTTCTTCACATGTATAAAGAGGGCAAAAAACAGTACCTGCTTTACAAGGCTGCTGTGGGGACTGAATTATTTAGTACATGCAAAGAGCTTACACCGCCTGGAATACACTGAACATTCATTAAATGTCACCTGTTAGCAATCTTTTATTATTGCTGTTGGTGTTATTATTTTTCGTCAAGAAAATACAGCATGACAATTTTCATTTTCTGACCCCAAATGCCATAATCTGAAGCATAATGTAATATTTAATGGCATGGAAATTTTACTCAAGTTATACTTCAAAATAAAAACCTGTGAAAATATAGATGCAGCATTCATTAATCTAGTTTTGAAATAAGCTCTCCATAGGAATAAGACTATAAATAAGGGTGAAAGGCTGGAGGAATCCAGAACGTTTACTGAGGTCATCTCTGATGCTGTTTACATATTTTATACCATTTTATATTGTGTCTAATGAAGGATTGCTTTTTATGGTCAGACAAAACTAAATGTGATAAAATATCATATCGTTTCAGAAGAAATAGCATAAGAGAAATAAGAAAAACACATGATCGCCCAAAGAATTAAATTATTTCCTTTTTCTTCACATTGAAGATGTCTATACTGACATTTTCTATGGATTTCCCACATCACAAGTACGCCTCTTGTGGTGACGAAATCAAATGCTGATGTGTGATCAGGATTGTGTATGTAAATGGGGGGGAAGAAAAGAAAACAATAAATCTAAGTGAAAGGTTACACTCAGTTTTATTTAGACTAAAAGACTAAGCAGCAGCGAGATATGCCTACTATTTAGGTAATGGAATCAGAGAGCAACAGCGGACGTGTGACTGTATTTCCAGGGCTGTTACAAATTCTAGTCAGTCAATAAAACTCTAGAAGTAAAGTGCTTGCCCAGGAAATGGTAATGATCTTTTTTTGAGAGGTCACATGATCACTTACTTGTTTCAGAATCGTAATGTGATGTCACACCTTTGTAAAGCAAGTGACTTTTGAAAGGCTACCCTATTTATGTTTCACTTTAGTTTTAAAAGAAGAAAGGTTTGAAAAAACACTTTTTTAGATATAATCCGAAAGCTCTGAATGTGTGTGTGTGTGTGTGTATATTTTTAAAAAGAACTTACATTTTATTTTCTCGTTTCCTCACCCCAATCCTCCTTCTTACCTTCTAGTGAACCTCATTTCAAAAATTATTTAGGCCTGTTTTTCTCTAAGGTTACACATAAATACATGTGCAATATTGAGTAGAAAATAGTTTGAAGAATTAATATGTAAAACATTAATTGCTCTTTTCCACCACTAAAAAAAGTGTGGTCTATTTCCTCCCAGACTTTGTTTTCTCATATTACATACACATTACTCTCCACTGAGAGTAAACCAACAGGAGCTTCTATGTCGCCACACAGTAACCTCCCTTCTGGTTTTGTATGTGACATTTTAGGTGAATTCAAAACAGTGGCCTCCTCTTTTCTTTCCTTCCTCTCTGTGACATCACATATTCTTTATTCCTATTCATTGTCCACGTCTCCTCACCTCTATTTAGCACCTTCTCCTGTCAATCTCATACACGAGACTCCCTAAGAGAAATCTCAACTAAAATGCACCCTGTCCAAACAGATCTCCTTAGTTCCTCTATTAGAGGAAACAATCCTATATTAGAAGAAACTGCAGAGAAAACAGAGCTTTCTCTAGTTTTGAAAATGGCATGATGTCCATTGCAGCTCAAGTCATATCCTAGGAATTATGCTTTATTCTCTTCCCTTCTTACTAAATACCCAATTCATTACAAATTGTGCTGAAGTTGCCACTTAAAACCATCTCCAGAGTGGACCCATTTTTCTGAATCTGCACCGACAACCACCTTCTGCAAGCCGGTGCCAGCTCTCATGTGGGCTAAGGAGAAATCCACCTGGGACTCTCACGCTGGGGGAAGAAGCATCTTCTCTTACAGAGAAGCCTCAGCAAACTTTGAGAAGTAAGCATGATGCCATATAGTTTAAAGCCTACCAACAGCTTCCCATTCTTGAAACCAACAGCACTAAACCCTTCACCACACCCTACGGGATCTTCGAAGATCTGAACAAATGACTAACTTTCCGATTTCATCTGCTGATAAGTTCGTCACGACATCTGCCACACCAGCTTCCTTTCTGTTCCTTGAGCATTCATTCCAGGGCTTTGTCTGGAGTGATGCCTTCCTTTGAAATGCTCTTCTCCCAGATACTTCCATGGCTCAGACCTCAGCTTGAACCACTTCTCCTTGGGAAGGACTTTCCTCCACACACATTCTAACATTGATCCCTCTTGCTTCTGCACTATTAATTTATTTAACTGATTTCATACTAAAGTTTACCCTTGAACGACATGAGTTTGAACTGTGTGGGTCCACTTATATGCAGTATTTTTTTTTTTCCAATAAATGTAGCTAGTTCTTCATATCTGTGGGCTCAACCAACCATGGACTGAAAACGAATTTTTGCATTCCTGACTCAGATTCCGTACCTTGGATAGAAAACAGTATTTTCGATTCATGGTTGATTAAACTTGCAGACACAAAGAGCTGACTACAGAGTTCAAAGTTATACATGGATTTTTGACTACGGAAATGGGGGTTTACTGCCTCTAATCTCCATGTTGTTCAAGATTCCATTGCACTTACCATTATTTGAAGTCTTTCTTTTGCTGTAGTTGTTTTAAAATAATAATAGAAAATATAATGTCGGACTCCTTCACTATGTCATAAGCTTCATGAACTCCAGGACCTTCTCGGAGTTTTCACCAATGTTCCCAGATGCTAGTATACACCTTATATGATTAATAAATGCTTTCTGAATCAATCAGTATATCAATATATACCAACCACCACGGATTAAAACTAAATCGATAACAACGTGAGCATTTTTATAATTTGCATTTTAAGGATTAAACATTAGCATTTCACTAATGAGAATACTGGCAAACGGAAAGAATGATGTCAAAAGTCAGAACATACCTAGGTTTAAACTGAAGACCAGCTGGGCTTTTTTCAGTTCCAAAGTGATGTAATCCCCTTGCTGTCCTTCTCCGTGCAAGATCACCCCTTCGCTTTCAGTGGTTTTAAATTTCAAGGCAATGACATCTTTCAGTGTTTTCATCTTCTTGTTTCTGAATCTATATGGCAACACAACATGGCCGTCAAAGTTGATAACAGCGGCCCCTAAAATAAGAAATAAATAACGTTGTAGTTCAGTTACTGTAGGTTGTCAGCCAGTGTGTCACCCACTTCCGACCAGTGTCTACACAGAATAAATGAGCAATGAGTTGTTTTTTGTTTTTTTTTCTCTGAGAAATCTGAAGTCCTGGGTTCTCTTCTATTTCTTCTTTTGGTTCATTTGCGTGTCCTGAAGTGAATTGTATGGGAAGTAGTCATAAAGAATGATCATAGAAATCTCTATCAACATAAAATCTTACTTCAATTATGACACTAACAACATAAATTCCATCAATGATTTATAGACTTCAAAATTAACTGGGGAGTTTAGACTTTACTTGAAAAAAATAAAATTCTTAATCCCTGAGGTATTATGAGACTTTAACGTTTTTCCTTTTAAGAACCAATACTTACAGTTTTTAAATACACACTTTACCCACAAATCAGTTTTTCTTTGACAGAAAAATAAAAGTGCTGGGAAGGCAGGGACTGATGGCATACTCATTTTCTAATGGTGCTTCTATTCTATTACATGTTGAGTGACCTTTATGACAGTGCTCAGAATTTACAGCTAATTGAACTTTGAGAAGGTTCATTCCATTTGCTCCCAGGCCTCACATCCAAACTCCCTTGTTAGCTCCTTGCCTTTGGAACAAGAACTGGGCTCTCCATGGTTTTGACTACACTGAATAAAGACATCATCACCCATAAATGAGTCGAAGGAACACATATCCAGTCTATACTGTGACTATATCATTTGATTTCAGGGAATATCACTGAAGCCATGAAACTATATAAACGTTTTAGAAGTATGAACGATTTTGTCACCATCCTCAGAACCAGGCGATGGTGGGATGCATTTCATAACTACTTCTTATTCACACCAGAATGGAAAGTGAGATGGTCTTATTTATGATGCCCTATTGGTTCCGGGCTTTCCGATCCACAGAATGGCTCAAAGACGAATTGTAATCAGCTTTGAGCCAGCTACGATTTGTACTCAGATCAAGTTTTTGAGTACAAACAGAAGCTTAGTGACCATAATTAAACCTTTGTCCTTAAAAGTGTTTTTTACAACTCCGTTTCTTTTAGCTTTTAATCTGAAATCACCCAAAACCTAGTCAAACAGGAGAGCTCTAATGACTCTGGAATTACAAGACTGGATGAAATCTGCCTCTCAGTTTGGGGCAAGGTACTGCCAACGGACTGCACAGCGAGATAGTGGAGCAAAATAACAGCAGGTTGAAAGCCTGTCAGAGAAACCGCTTCTCGTTTCCTGTCCTAGTGCTCTGGCACTTGCAGACTCCAGTCACCACACGGAATACTTTGGTTCTCAGGGAACAAGAGGATGCAACGCGATCGCTGCTTCAGCTGAGGTCCAGAACTTCGACAGCTACCTCTGCTCTTTCTCTGTGCACGACTCGCTGTTACAAGGTTTGCTCTTACCTAATTCTATAAAATGACTACCATGAACACACTTAGTGTAAACATGATTTAAAAGTCAAGCTAAGCTCTTTCTACAAATTACTGATAGATTTTGAATCCTTTCACAACACTGACCCCATTATCTCAAATATTCACGTTTTTAAACAATAGTTTAGAGAATTAGTGAATTCTAAAAAGTTCAGAAAAAAATAATAAGTTTCAAGTTTAAATTTTACTAGCCGGTTCTTTAATGTCCATAAAAAGACTTTCATAATCAACAGAATTCTGTTCTCTGAGACTGAACAGAGGTTTATTTTACTATGGGGGAAAAAATCAGCCATTGAATTTTGGTTTCTGCTAACACTGCAAAACCAATTAGACTTTAGCTTAATCAACTATACTGTCACAGCTGAGTTCCAAGTGCAATAGCTTTATCATCTGTGATGAGAGATAAAAGAGAGAAAAAGTGGAATCTGATTATCAGATTCCAGGTTGAATTTATAATCCAGCAGTTGGTAGAAATTACTTTTTGTCTTTAAAGAGTGCATAAATGAAAAGTCAGAAGAAAGGAATAAATTCTGAACTCTAGACAGTATGCATAAATTTGCAGTCAATTTCATATCAGTGATAGTTGAATAATAGACACATCATTGTTTTACACACCTTCAACAGTATATATTAATTGACATAAAATATTCCCCATTCATCTCTCAGGAGGTAAATGTTCCCGGAACTCAGATCAAAAGAAGAATTCATTCCTCCTATATCTTCACCTAAATCAAAATCCACCTTCAGTTTTAGGTACAGAATAGTGACTTAAGGCAAATATTGATTTCTTCCTTCCTTACATTTAGAACAAAGGAAAAAGTGACAGAAACAGTTTATTTCTTCAGATAGTTCTAGGCTATTAACAAAAACATGCAGCCCAAGCCTCATCTTACAAATGGCCAGTGGTCAATGGTCAGCTGAGAAACTGGAGAAATGCTCTGCAAGTGAGATCACTCACATTATGAAATCAAAGGCGTTCTTCCCTGAATGGGTCAAATTCTTGCACAATACTATCATGTGGTTGCGATCTTAGAGTTGGCCTTGAAATCACAAAATTCCTAGAATAATCTACGATATGTCATGTATACATAAACATATACCGTGCACTTTTAAGAGAGTCTGGGATATCCTAAAATCCAGATTTAGTTCTATTTCCTTCAAAAATACATTAAAAGTTTATTTCACATCTAATAATATGTTGTGGTTATTTTGGGACAAGTGACCATTTTTTTCCCCATTACCCGGATTGCTTATCACTCCTTAGAATTAAGTTTTCTATACAGTGATTAAATATGTATGGTTGACTGTTTGAGCAATCTGAACAATAATGGCTAGTCAAAATGTAAATGCAAAATCACAGTGTTTCCGCAAGTGTGTTTCTAACAGTAACTCAAAGAGCTGATAATGTGCCCAATTCATCAAATCATCATGGTAGAAAAAACTTTTCTTAAGGGGAGAAAAAAAAAAATCTGTGTTATTTAGTCTACTTCCTGAATTTGGATAAGATATTTTGGGGAATCTTTTACCATCTAACGATTTTAATATTTTAAAAATTACCTTTGCTATAGTTTTTACTATAAATGTGATGCATGCTTATTGTTGAAAAGAAATTAAACAATATAGTAATACAGAATATGAATCCCAAACACAAGAGATCACCAATGTTATTGAGTAACAGGGTGTGTATCCTTCTAGATTTTATGCATTTACTTATCTATCTAATGTATGGAATATTCAATACATTAGTGTGTGTGTGTGTGTGTGTGTGTGTGTGTCTGTACAGGACAGACTTCCCCAACAACTTCTACAGAGTTTCCTTGACAATTAGCAGTGTGCACTAGGTGACTAGTAAAGACAGTCATTTCTATTTATCTTACTTCCTGTACTTTCCCAAAGCCAAATGAGTTGGTATAAGTGATTTTCTCTTACTTGCAAGAGACTGAGCCATATACTTAGTATGTTTGGAGTTTATGCACAGGATGTAGTACGTTACGGCTTCATTTTCTTTTCGGGTTGATTTCACATACCTTTGGGTGAATCTTTTACCCCAATGATAAAGTAGGATTTGTAAAGCTCAGAATTTACACACGTTGTGACATAATGGACTCCCTCGTCTCTGCTAGAACGGTTGGGGCCTGTCTGGTGAAACACTAAACGGTACTCGGCAGCCCAGTTATCCACCCACCTCTGTGACGCGGCCACTGAAGGGAATCTGATTCACTGGGAACTCAGGTGTCATCTATTACTTCATGACACCTGCACCCCCACTGAAGCCCAAGTGAGCAGGCTGAATTCATTCATTTCCATCCGTGAGCAATGCTCCTACCACTGGTGCTGAGAACGAACCCTGACAGGGCCAAAATAATTGGAAGCTCCCCAAATTAGAAGTTACAACTTCAATGCCCAGAGGGGACACACAGTTCATACACATCGGTGAGGCTGGCTTGTAAAAACCACTGATCTGTCTTTCACTTTCTCACTTTTCATAAAGATATGGGTAACAGAGGCAAGATTTCCCTTGATTAAAAAATCAACGGTGAAAAGATGCTAAATTCCTGGCTAAGAAACTTGGTCTCAATAGTAGAGAAACAATAGGAAACATTTGGGATATATTATGGGTATAAGGGAGGTCGTCTCTACCTACTGGTTACAAACTGAAGACATGCAGCAAATATGGTGTCATTCAAACACTGAATATTTAAGAAAGGCCAGGAATCCAATATTTTAATGAAATCTCCCTATTTTTAAATCTCCCTATTTTTAAATGTTGAGCAGCTGCTTTTGTATTTTGTATTAGGCCGAGGCTGCTACCCAGTGCCCCACCGATATGTTTTATTTATATATGCATCTCTTTAAACTTGGATATTGTCAGAATATAAGACTAAATGGATAATGTCTGAGAAGTTCAATTTATTTTCCATGATATCATTTAATTGTGAATGACTGCAGTATGTATCAGCAAGGAATTTTATTTCTCACCAGGCAAATTCTTTAGAAACAAGTTAATTAGTGCTAAACGAATAGAGAGTGGATGGTTAAAACCCAGCAAATAAGTTTTAATGGCGTCATATGATCCAAAGATATACCACTCTATGCCACCATAAACATACACTAAACAAGGGAAAGAAGGAGGGTAGGAGGGTGGGAGGGATGAAGGAAAGAAAACACCATAAATCTGAGCTGCAATCACTAAGATGTTGGATATAAGATCTTCTAAAAAGGGAAATACACAAAGGGTGCCAAAAATATATATACACATTTTAAGAAAGGAAAATTGTATTAAAATTGTAACACTCAACATATACCAATAACAAAAGATAAATACAAGTCACGTTTGACTTCTGCAATGACAAGAGGTGCTCAAAGTGGTTACCATCAGCGTCCAGACACTTCTGATTACCACGAACTACTGCTTGAGCAACACTGATTAAAATGTCCACTTGTAGACATTTTTTTGGCACCCCAGGTTTATATATTTTAAAAAGTATTACCAGTGAACAGATACAGCTAATCCTTCATTACTGGAAGATTGTGTATTTGCAAATTTGCCTAGTCACTACAGTGTATTTGTACCCCCCACCCCTTCAATTCTCATGGTGCTTCTGCTACCTGTCACCAATGGACATATGCAGATGGACAGAACTTTTGAGTCACGGGATGTTCACATTTCCAGCTGAGGCTTGACAAGGCCATGCTTTGCCTTCCTGTATCAGCTCTCCCACTGTAAAAACGGGTCCATTCATGATTAATTTAGTGCCATATTTTTTGCATTTTTGTGCTATTTATGGATGATTTCATTATTTGAAATGCTTCTCTCCCACGAGTCATGCTGCAGTGCTTTCTTGTGTTCTCAAGCCCAAGGAAGCTGTGATGTGCCTTATGGAGAAAATACATGTGTTAGATCAGCTCTGTGCGGGTGTGAGCTGTAGTGCTATTGACCGTAGTTCAATGGTAACGAATCAACAATATATACTAAAGAAGGTGTTGTTAGGAACACGAATAAAGCAATGTTATATATTGATGGGTTGACCAAAATGTAGTGACCAGAGGCTTGTGGGAACCCAACCCTGCATTTCCCCGGGGAGCAGTGGTTCAATATTTGCTAATTCAGTGATCATGCAACTTTACTGAACGTAACTACTGTGAATAATGAGAATTGACTATATTCACACTGCATTCATTTCTTTAGGCAGGAAAATAAAGAACCATTTCAAACCACCACAAATATGAAAGTGAAAACAGAATAAAGACATATTTATTTATTTATTTATTTATTTATTTATTTATTTATTTATTTATTTATTTATTTATTTATTTTTACGTTTTTTCCTTTTAATAATCTAAACATTTTACATTAATATAGTATTGTTTAGTGATCAAAGTCATTTTATATTTATCACGCTCATTATATAATTGATTTATACTCATTATAACTCGTTTTGTCAAATAATCCTGTGACAAAGGCAAGTCAGGTATAATTGTTTCGTCTTTCATGCAAAGAGCTACCGCAAAGTCAAGTGACTAACCCAAGGGCACAATAGAAATTAAAATTTGAATTATCTGACTTTTCATGATATATGAATTCGTTCATATCAATAATCCAAATGATTTTTTTAATTTCTTGACAAATTTAAGATTTACTTTTTTCCTTCTAAATTTTATTTTATTTTTTTAATTTTTTTTATTTATTTATTTATTTTTTTTATTTTTTAATTTATTGGGGTGACAATTGTTAGTAAAATTACATAGATTTCAGGTGTGCAATTTGTATGACATCATCCATAAATCACACTGTGTGTTCACCACCCAGAGTCAGCTCCCCTTCCATCACCATACATTTGATCCCCCTCACCCTCATCCCCCACCCCCCAACCCCTTTACCTTCTGGTAACCACCAAATTATGTTCCCCAGATTAATTTTCAAACCCGTGGCCATCCTGTGGTCACCGACTGCCCTCCAATCCCCTCACCCTCCCCCCCACCCCCCAACACTCCCGCCCAGCTAGCAACCCTCAGTTTTTCCTCATCGTCTCCAAAACTGTTTCTGATTAGTTCATTCACTTATTCTTTTCTTTAGAATCCGCAAATAAGTGAGATCATATGGTACTTATCTTTCTCTGTCTGACTTATTTCACTTAACATAATGTTCTCTAGATCCATCCATGTTGTTGCAAATGGTAAGATTTCTTTCTTCTTTATGGCTGCATAATACTCCATTGTATAAATTATCCTGAGGAAAATGATCATAGATGAGCACCATGCTACATGGTATCATTCAACAGCTGTACCCCTTTGTTTTTGTCCCACTGCTGTGACGTGCAGTTCACCACGTGGAGTTTCAAACGCCAATCTCTCATTCCTCACAGGCTTACTGCCACCAAATGGTGTGGTTTACACACCTTATCATTGTAATTCACGAAGCACTTTGTCAATCCAGTGTTAGCAGTACACTAATGTTGAAGGGGTTCACAACATAGCACCCCAAAATATACCTCTTTGTCATGTTGATTATTTTAAGCTGAAGGCAGCTGAGGGACACTAGATTCAGGAAAGGCTCTCTGACCACCCCCTTCTACCCCATGGAAAATTTCCCATGGAAAATTTCGTCCCTGAACCAAGGAAGAAAATGACAACATTCTGATGATCAGAGTTGATGCCAAAATGGAAGTCGGAACCTGTACAAACAAATCTACAATAACCTTTATCTTCAGTTAGTTTCCCCCAAAATGTGTCCTAATCACTGTCTCAGTTTACTGCCCCTACCTCAAGCCTCTTTTTCTTGTCACATCCTTATAATTTATCATCCTTTGTTTAAAAAGGCATATAAGCTTTTGGGCTTAATGGCTTCTTTGGGTCTTCACTTGTCTTCTGAAAACTCCGCTGTACACGTAAAACTACTAAAATTTATATGCTTTTCTCCTTTACATCTGTCTTGTGTGAGTTTAATTCTTAGGCCCAGCTACAGAAGCTGAGGACAGAAGAAAGTTTTTTCTCCTTTACATTGTGCAGAATCTCAGATTCATGGAAAATCACAGACTCCAATTACACCCTCATTTATATTTCCCGTGAGGTGATAGTCATATTTTTTTCTTTTTTCGTTTTTTAGCCATTTGATCATTGCTTTCTTTTTCTGACCCCATAGGAAATATTTTTCTTGAAACCCACACCAAAACAATGCAGATTTTATCAAGTTTATTAGCATGGAAAAATTAGCCAGTCTTAACCTCTAGACCCCAATTTCCTTTAACGCTACAAATAAATGTGAAGTTGATGTCTTATAAGAATTCTAGATATGTTTCTGTGTAATTGATACTTTGGATTTCTCTTTCTAACATAAATCAAGGATTTCTCTTGAAGAGATCTCAGATTTTCTTTTGAAGAGCTCAGATTTTCTTTTAAATGAAATTGAAGGAGTTTGCAGCCTCAAAGAGGGGATCATTTTGAATTCTGAAAATATAAGGGCAAACAAATGTCACAAATTCATATTAATTTTAAGAAAGTGTTGTTTTCTTTTGTTTTTGTTTTTGTTTTGTTTTGAGGGTAATTAAGAAACTGAATTTGAAAATAGGACACATTTTGATACACTGCCTATATATCCTATTTTCAACTTTCTGCATTTGACATTTTTTACAATTTAGGTCAATCCTAACAATTTATGCACTTCCCAAGGCATGAAAGATATAATGCCGTTGCAAGTGTTATTTATAATAGGTCGGTTAAGTCTTTAAAATGTCAATGGTTGAGTTCCTTGTAATGTAGACCTAGAAGCAAAAAATCACAAGTCTTCATTCTAGGGAGGTAAAAGGCATGCTGAGGCAGAAATTTATTAGAAAATTAAAGTGATGCCAGCTTTCTCATGACACAAGTAGCATGTCGTTGAATCAACAGCTTTGTGCCATCCCATCAGGCTTCAGGAGGGCATTGGACCTGAACACAGAGCTCTGATCCCAGCTCTGGCCTATTCGCCCCTGGGGAAGTCAAGTCAGTTACTAGGCCTGTCAAATGAAGGAGGGACCGGATGATCTGTCTGATTCCCCTTAGCGCGAAAACGAAGCACCTCTTATTCTGGGTGACTTGGTCAAGCTTACAAAGAACTATACCTTTATTTAATTTTGCATTTTACACCGGATTCTAGATTGGCAGGATTGTAAATTTTAGAGCATATTCCCATTTCCTGATTAATTTGGGACATTATGAATTGGACATTCCCCAAAGGCAATTTTAAAACAAAATCTACGCATACTGAAACATTTTCATGGGTTACTACTCTGTAGCAATAAAAAAAAATAATAATTATTTATAAAGTATAAAAATTGGCAAATTGGAATAAAAATGGTACATTCTAAATAACACATATAACTGACTATATTTTTCGTTTTTTAAAAGAAAACACATGATCACTCATTATATGGAGGCTTCCAGAAGTAGAATCGAACAATGATTTATAAGGGTCGATTGGTAGTAGACTTATATTCATAATGACTTGCTAATGTTTAAACAGATACATGATTAGTAAGCAAAAACAATTCCTTATTCAAGTAAATGAAGGAAAACATTCATGACTACAATTACCTGGGGCCAGTAAAAGTGCATGTGTAACCTTGAGCAGGTGGAAAAGATCTGGTCACATTTAACTATTGTACGCCATGGCTCCCTCTCTTTTTGCTAGTATTTAGTCTAGCAAAACACTGTGTTTGTTGTAAATATCAAAGAAGGACGACACATATATTATTCCATATCTGTCTATTTTATTAGGTAAAGGTAACCAGGAAGGGAGGGATCTTGCGTTCTCAGTGTCACTCATCAAGGTTCTGGTCAAGTGACACAGAGATTCAGTTCAGGCGGCCAGGGCTCTCCTTCCTGCCTCGCAGCAGATGAGCTTCAGGAAATTACAGCACTTCTCTAAGTCTCAGTTCCTCTGATTCTCCAAAGGTGAAGGTGATGACATCGCACGATTTACAGAACTGTGAAGAATGAAGGAGTCCCTCCACCGTAAAGACCTTAAGACAACATCTGGTACATTGCAAGCTGCTAATAAACATTAGCTTTTATCATCACATATTAAGATTTTGTTTAATTGATTTGAAATAATGAATATTCTAATCCCACTTGGCAATACTGACACAAGCCTGGAAAGCGAACAGGGTCATGTTTTTTCTAGGAGCAGTAATGGATTCAGGACAAATGGTGGTGCCATGCTCGGCGACACTAGGACCCACCCTACTGAACTATTCGGTACGTTTGCTCCCTTCACTGATGTAGCTTAAGTTGCTCACCAGTGAAGCAGGCAGTACAATATAGAGAAGTGAAGTGAAAAGGAAATAATAAGTGATTCAGCTTACTCTGTTTCTTCTCTTTGTGTAATAATTAGCATTTCAGGGCAAACAAGCATTTTGGACGTCTTTTGGCCCAACCCTCTCACTGTAACTTGAGGAAACAGGTGCGGGGTGAGGGTCGGTGGCTGGTCCAAACAACTTCGGATAAAGATTTTCAAACTGAGACTTGAACTCAAGGTCTCGTCTGTGATTCTGTACACAGCAGCATAATACAAGTCATGATTTCTTTAGATAGCTCATGAATTCGCTATCCAGAAAGCCACTAACATTTACTGAATACAGGAATTCACTAGCACGACATCTGGTTAAATATATGTATTAAAAGAGCCGGATTTTTCACGGACTCAAAATTACCGAATTTAGTTAACTCCAACCCAAAGTCTAGATTGATAACAAAGACTTGCTTCCAATTTCGTATGTTATGACTAAATTTGATGAGATTTTGAAGAGTTCAAGATGAAAAAAAATATCTGTCTCAATTGCTAAACTGCAATGCTGTGGTGAAGAATAAATTAGCTAAATCTAGGTCAAATAAAATAAAAAGTGCAAAGTTTAAGACCTCTGTGAGAAAAGCCAGACACATGTTTTCCCCATGGCTCTGTAGTAAGTGGTGGTGGATGCTATTTACAAAGGTTTTAGAGACAGCCTGGGAAAGCTCGTGAAGAGAGCATTTCCAGACATCACAAATGCAGAGCAAAATGCAAAGCCTGGGATTGGTGGAGATAAGACAGCGAGAAGGGCAGGACTCTGACTGACCCCTTTCAACTCCTAAGCAAGCGATGCCCTTACAAGATGTTCAAGTGGGAGACCCAGAACAAGCCAAGAAGTTGAGATGACGCCACGTTGGCTGGGAGACCAGCAACTCTGTCTGCAGGGACAAGAGCTGGGCTCGCAGGGCTGTCCTGTGATCCTGGCAGGAAGCGAGCTCCCTGGGAGCCACACAGCAGACACATCAGGGGTGGACTGCCTGGGCCCCGACCCCATCCTGGGAGAGGCAGCTGTGCTTTTCACAACAGACAGTAGCTCTTGGACCTGATATAGCCGCTCAAGATTCCATAACAAACATTTAAGTATGTACTTTTCTCAAATAATGTTTTAGAACCTGCCTTTGTTTCTAACAGTGACTACATATGTTGTCACTTGGATTACCTTGCAAATGATACGGTTTCGAAATTTAGAAAATGTGCTTTATTTAAAAACATTTAACACAAGGTTAAAAAAATACTTTGCAAAACTTAAAAATGTGTTTTCCTTCTCTAATTTCTAGTTTTCTAATTTCAAAACACTTGATTTGGAAAGTTACCACAGAACTCTAATATTTGTGTTAGAAATATTCTCCTTTCCTGATACAGTTTCACTGTTCCATAGAGATCCTTTATTTTCTGAAATCCAAGCGGAACTTCTTTTCCCCAAATTTGGAACAACTGTGTATAATTTGATAAATCTTTTCCTCTGGACATTTAGAAAAATTTTGGAATACAGATGAGGAGAATGAAGGTCAGAATCTTGGCGTTAAAGAGGTTCATTACGGAAAACATGAAGTTTTGTGCACTAAAGTGGGCTCTAAAAAAACTGGTTGCACTACAGTAAAAAGATGCCCATGCCCCTTTTGATGATTTTTCCTATTAAATAACGCACAGACAACCATTGTTAACACCTCATACACTTCGTGTTCAAATTGTTCTGTCAACAATAAAAATAAAATGCTCTTTCTGTGATATCCATTTTATGAGGAATTCCCTTAAAAATGCAATAGAAAATGTCAATAGAACCAGGAGCCAGGATTTGTAGGGCTGAATAAGCCATGCAAGTGAGATACAAATAATTACAAATATATAGTATATAAAAATTCACTACTCTCCTCATACACAAACACACACATGTACATGCAAGCACACAAATCATCCTTATATCACTTGCACACATCTCTGCTAGGGGCTGGCCACTGGTTAAAAAGACAAACAAACAACAAGAACAACAACAACTACAAAACAATGAAAATGGATGTTTCTCTTTGGTGTCCTCCCATTTCCGTAGCTGTCCACTGCCTCTTCCCCATTCAACAGGTACATTGCTAACGGATACACTGCAACATATCTGATAATTCACATTAAGACATAAATATCTGACGATGCTTGAAGTTTTAAAGACTTTAATGGGAGCAGCACTGACAGGGAGTTTGAGGCCCCAAAGAACAGCTAATGAAAAGATAACAGGAACAGACAAAGAGTTCCTTGAGAATTTCAATTTCCGCCACGGAGATGGAAAGAGACAGCCCTCGCAACGGCGAGAACCAAAAACTCCAGCCCCTTTCAATGACAACATCCCTCCCAAACACCACGGAGGCAAGAACAAAATTATTCCCGGCATGAGAGGAAAACGGAAGTAAAATTTAACCATATCTTTAAAATTTTAAAGCACTGTAGTATACTTTACTGAGGTTTTTACTTGCCTTTTGCTTTGCCAATAATCTTTTATCCTATTAAAGATGAGATCAGTCGTTTCCCAGAAAAAAAAAAATAAATTCGATAGAGTTACAAGGGGGGGTGGGGAGGAAGTCTGAAATTAGTTATTTTCTGTGGATATATCAAAAAAGAGTATAGTCAAAGGATGTTCCTCTATTACTAAGGATAAAAAAATATTAAATTGCTTTTTTTCTCTTATCAGTTTCACTCTATTGCTTCTCTGTATCTATTTTCTTCTTTGTTTCTTACTCTTGTTTCTTTTCTTTAAACTCAAACTTATTCTTCAAACCTCTCCTCTTTCAAAACTCATTAAGCCAAGAGATAACCCCCTTTTTCTCCCCTATTTAAACAATGTGATTCAGTATTTTCATTATATTCCCATTAAAATGTTCCTTTGATAATATCCCTATTAAATTTTTCTTAGAGTTTATGCCATTGATTAATATTAAAGTTGAAAACAGTATAATGAATTTTTCTGGAAAACTGCTTTTGGTGATATGCCTCACTGAACCTCCTACCATTTCAAGTTGTTTTGTAATGGGGCTCCAGGGTTTAAAGACAAATGTTTTGGGAACCACAACTACTGTTTGACTTGCAGAGCTTTTGTGTATATGCAGTTGCTACATAAGTTCTACAGAACCAGCCTCAGGACCAGATGGACACATAAAAATGCAAGAGTGCTTTACAAATCATCAGGTTAAAAAAATCGACTTACTCTGATACCTGTTCCATCACTGAACTTTTGTTATGTGGGAAATTCAATTTTCCTTGTTTTTGAACCAGTTTGAGTCAGGTTTTGTTACAGAAGACTAAGGCAATGTTACATCTGTATTTTCAGTTTTCTTCTATAAATATGGCAATTGTTTTCTTGAAAAGCACAGAGGAGGAGGAATGCCCAATGTCCTACATTCCTTTAGGGAAAAGGAAATAAATGATGTGGTAGAAACTGGTAGGTATTCAACAAAAGTGCCTGGGAAGGCTTATTTTAATAAGAAAAATTCCAAGTTTTAGCTGGACAAATGGCAACAGAACTGAGATTATCTTTCAATTCTCCTTTGTAGCTAGATGCTGGTGGCCATGGGACCAAATTCACATTAATGTAATGTGAACAGATGGTGCATGCCCATTCTGGTTCTGTTCTCGGTAGAAGCATAAACTCTTACCAATCAGAAAAGTGGATTTCATCCTCACTCCTAGGAGACAGTGATGAAATGCCTCAGTAAAACTTAAAAAACAAACAAAAGAAAACAAAAAACATGATCGCCCTGAACTCACTATTCTTTAGTGGTCACGGTCCTTGTTTTCTTTCTCCCTTCCTGTGGTGCCAATTAATGTGTAAATGACTTCAAAACCATATATATGGGGCACAGACTCAAGAGAGAAACATCCAAACTGCATTTCTTGAAGGGAGGAAACAGATCCTAGTGAATCCTACAGCAGCTGATGAGAAACAAGGAGACAATGGCCCGTGTTGCTAGCAGAGGCCTCTCGACTGTCTACCTATGGGTTTACTTTCTCATCAATTCGTAATTAAACACTCAGGTGCAGCTCAGATGTCACCTGGACTGTTTCTCTGTGCATATCACATTTAACAATCCTTGAATCTTAGCATTATAGTGTGGTTAGTATCTGTCTGCTCTATTAGATTACATTTTCTATGAGGACAGAAATTCAGATGTCATATTTTGTTGAATATATACTATTGATTTCATATGAAATAAAATTTAAGCATTTGTTTAATATGTGAGGAAAGGTAAAAGTATTATGAGTATCCGCTCAGGTTATTTTAATTTTCATGTGCATCAATTCAATCCCTGTTACTTTCTGGCGTACGTAGCTAGAGTCAACCCTTGGCGATGGGTGAGGAGGCCAGGGAAAGCTAGGGTAATGGAAGCTGCTTGAATTGACTGGAATCAAATAGCAAGTCTGTGATTGTTAGTTGACATGAGGCAGAAAAACAAGAAAGAATTCAGAAATGATACAAAGGTATGCCACTCTATATTACCATAAAACTACACTAGACTTAGGATATCAGCTGAATATCAATGTTTTTATAGATACTACTGATTTTTAAAGTGCATTTCCTGACTACATGAGAATCTATTATAGGCACATAAGCATTAATTAGAAAAAAATATTTCCTTAGCTTTTATTAAGATTCCACTACAAGTAGGGTAAAATGTTGGGGGACCCATAGATGAACAAGATGTATAATACAGATGTAAGATGTAAAGAAAAAGAAAAAGCCATGTGCCTTTGGAAAAAATAAACGTCTGCTGTGAAAATTAAAAAACAGAAACTTCATCTAAAATGAAGTCAGAAGACAAGAAGAGAGAACTCTCACACACGTCACTCAATGCACACTACTGAGCCCTACAAGCAGAGAGGTACCTGCCATCTCTGACAGGAAGCTACATTACTTTACCACCTCAGCAGGAGGAAGAAAAGCTTCCTTCTTGCCCAGTAACAGCTCAGCCAATGGGAGACTGCCATGACTTAGCCAATGAAAAGTCACTATACTTTGAACTCTCTGTTTCCTCCAATGGACTCTTCCTTTACAACAGCTCCCTCCACCCCCCAGCATGTGAAAGAATGTTCTTTGCTTTTCTGGACTTGCACGTGGCTCACCTTTAAACCCCATGTCTCAAATTGCAATTCTCTGTTGTCCTCAAATAAACTCATTTTGTTGGAAAAATATCTCGCTACTTGTTACAAGCCAACGTTATGTTAAATAAGCATTCCAATGTTTCTTCAGTGGAAGATTACCTTGAAACATTCATTCCCTTATACCAGGCACAGTGACGTGGTGATTTTTGGAATATGCACAAATCCAAGGGATGAAGTTCATAGCAGACAAGGATAAGCTAGAGAGATACCTGGTTACAATATCAGTCACTTTCTGATGGGGGAGGTATTTGACTTCTAGCTGGATGAATCTCATGTCTGCCAGACCTTTTTTTTTTTTTTTTTTTTTTTTTTTTAGGATAACGTGTTCTAAATCATCAATAAAAACATACAAAGCATATAGCTATGAAAAAAAATGGACAAGAATTTGAACTCTGCTTTTGTTGCTCATTAGCATTGGGACCTTTTATAAGAAATATCAGTTTTCTGAGATTCAGTTTGAAGAATGTGTAAAATACACATGGTGCCGATGACGCATGAGGGGAACGATGTGGGCTTACAGATACTGAATGTGAGAGGAGAAATGGATGGCGATTCGCAGAAAATAGAAGCTATATAGTTATTGTTGTGTTTGATGCTGTTACGGTTTTTATTATTAATGTCACAAGACTGTACTACATTTTTGTCCATTAAATGACTCCTATTGGGTACTCCAGAGTCGGTATGTGCATTATAAAGGACTAAGAAGACTACGGCTCTTTCGAGTAAGTTTTTAATGGAGCTACATGTCAAAGGCATGTCCTACTACTTGAGGAATGAAGATAGCTCTGCAAGGCCCACAGTTTGGGGGTTGGAAGCCAGGGCCCGAGAATTCCATTGTCTGGGTTCATGCAGAGCTTACTACTTCCTGGCTGTTTGATGCTGAGGATGTTACTCATCCTCCCTGTGGTCAGTTTCCTCATCTATTAATAGGGTTAATAACATCTGCCTCCCAACATAGTAAGTGAGGATTAAATGAGTCAAAACATGTGAAGTCTGTAGAACAATGCTTAGAAAATATTGCGCATCAAAATATGGGTATGTTTTATCATAGACACAGCACAGAGTAAATTAAGGCTTAGTATCAAATCAAATGACACACGTAAAGAAGAAAGAAGATATACTACAAATGAGACTAGTTAGTAGACTTTTTTAATGAAAGAAAAATGAGGGAGACACAGAATAAGGTTGTCTGTATTAAGCCATCGTGGTCAAGGAACCTATAGCTTCTATCCGATTGCAGTCAAAATGGAACATGCAGACATCAAGCAAGATCTGTTAAGACGTAAAGAACACCAAGGTGATGGAGCTTTAAAAAATCTGTTCTTTCAACAGCTTCAGAATCCCCTGTCTAATCAGTAACAGCTTATCAAGCATGAGATGGGAGAAAAACAATCATCGGGACTCCAGATGGAAATGTTTAATGCATATGCAGCTTACGGGATGAATATAAATTGCAAACGTGGTGGTTTTTTGGTTAATTTGCTGAATAAAAAAAAATATTGAATTTGTTCTCCTTTAATTAATGAGTAACTGAATATTTGATACAGCAACACGCTTAACTCTTTCATAAAAAGTCAACTGCCAATGATTTGGCAGATAAAGTTGGCAACGACAGTGTTATTTTCCTTAGCAATGTAATTCTTTCAGAGCACATTTTGCAGCAGACGTGAACTCTTAGATGCACTGCAATCTATTCACTCTGCACCAATGATGAAATGTGTTGATTTACCTAACTATACAGTCTACGCTAGAGAAGAATATAAGTATCATTTAAAATGTTTAGCATTTGAACAAAGGAAGAAAGGTAAACCAGAAGTCATGGGCAAGAGGGATAAGGGACTTAATATCCCCTGTTAGTGAGTAACAAAAAGCCTGAGGATGTAGAGGACAAAAATCAGGTGTGAATAAACTGATGTTTCTGTCTGTGCCTAATTCTCTATCGGTAGCCTGTGTATATTATAATAGTATGTTAATTCTCTCTCTCTCTCTCTCTCTCTCTATATATATATATATATATATATATATATATATATATACGTATCCAGATAAATAGATATATACATATATATTTTTAATGTGTGTATATATAATATTTATATAGTACTTGCTTTATGTTTCAGGAACTTCATAATATTCATCCAATCCTGATAACAACCCTATAATATTGGTACTATTATTATTCCCATTTTACAAGTGAGAGAACAGAGAGAGCACAGAGAGGTTAAGCAACTTGACAAGGCAGCTACAAAACGGCAGGGCTGTGGGTTGAAACCACCAGTTGGCTCCAGAGTATTCGTACACCCGCCCACTGCTCTGAACACGACACTAACCTTGACAGTAGCCAAGATGGAAACTGTAGACATACATGTATTTAATACAAACCCATTGACAATCTTTCCAAAATGCTGAAGAAAGAGTCAAAAAATGTTCTGCTATTAGATTATGTTTCAGGAAATGTGGGGCTTTTGCGTCAACCTAAGAATATTAAATCGCCCATCACCACTGTTGCTTTGAGTCTTTTCCTTTTGTGAAGTTGGGGGAAATTAACCATAAGGAGCTCATCTTTTGTTTTCACTGAGTGACATGTGTACATGAGAGAAAATGCATGTACAGTTAATCACAATTGCATTCGCTAGCTGCAAACACCAAAGGGAAAGGGGTTAATAAGGCCACGTGTCATTACACAAATAAAGATGGAAATGCAGGTCACCTTTATAAAGGAACAAAGGAGAAAACTTAATCTTTTAAAACAAGTTGTTTCATTTAAAAAGGAGAGATTAAAATGTGAGCTATAGAAATAATGTGGCCAAGATGGAAAACAATGAAAAAAGTTTATTCTATTTTCTCGAATTGAAAGTAGTTTTGTTATTTTAAGAAGCTCAATGCAAAAATATTTTCTAAGTAATTCAATTAAAACCTCTAATGCCAGAAAAATCTTGGAAGGAAAAGAAGCATGAGTGTTTTAAAGAAACTCAGAAAATTAATACCACACTCTTTATTTGCCAGCTGATGGGTAATTGCCACACATTTTGCAGTATTTGCCATGAAAAGAGAACTAGCTATTTTAAAATGCAAATAATGAGTTAGAACTTGACAGCATTGTTTTTCTTCTTCTTGTTTTCTGTAAATGATAAAGCTTGCATTCTTTTCCGCAGTAAAGCCAAAAACTTGTATTACAGTGAAAAATATAGACAGCCTAAATAGTGTATAGTATCCACTGACACCCCATAATATTAATGAAATTTACACTGACAGGGACAAGTAACAAGGAACAACATCCAAAAGTCTCTGGTTGAGGTTAATTTTCTTTCTTTTTTGTCATTAAAAATCACCCTCTTTTTCACCATTAAAAATGCAGCAGATTCAAAATTGCTTTGAAACTGAGTTCACTTAGAAAGTCATTCACTTAACTAGAAAATATTAAAAACTTTATGGTATGTCATACATCCAGATACTATTATTGTCAGTCTGGAATGCTATATGGACACAATTTTACTAATTCTCATAGTATTACCCCAAAAGGCAAAAAGTGCCAAAAATCTGAATGAAAAAGCTTTTGTGCTGGGTGGAGCCAGGAGGTGAAATGCCTTATAATCTGGTCTGCACGTCATGGTACCTCCTGCCACGGGAATTTTCAAAGATTTTGGTAAAAGGACATATAAAAGCAAAGGGAGTTGAAGCAATGTGGCAGTTAAGAGGACACAGACCTCAGGTTAAATCAATACATGGTCTAAGAATAGGATAACAATACCTCTCATCCAGTTATTTCAGCCAAATGGGCAATTACATGTTGTTTACCTGCACAAAATACATATCAATTTACACAAATGGAACATTTACATCTAAAATAAGATTTCTGCGTGGACTTTTATTCCCTTGTGTTACTATTTCCACTACAGTCAACTTTAAAGTTTCATAACTGTGAAGGATCTTTTAAAAACTTGTCTGTATTCAACAATTAGAGAATAGCACTGTTGTGTAAACTTAGGGCATTTGACGACTTCCTAAAACGGACCATATCTCAATCTCAGTTTAATGCCTATCCACGAGTGCCCCAAAATGGCTTGGTTATAAATGCAGTACCTTCAGGTAAAAGAAAAAAAAATGCTTCAAAGAAGGAACAAAACATCTTTGGATGTACCAAGCACAACTATGAAAATAGTTCGAATCTTGAAATCTCATACTTGCAGGCTTCAGAATTCTTGACTGTAATCTCACTTTCAATAGAAATTTATTCACAAGAAATAAAACACCCACATCCTGATCTATGATAAAACTGTATTTTATGGAACCATAATAATAACATGATAAAGCACAGTTCTGATTTTTTAATTTGATTTTGTATTTTGAGCTATCCTGTTTCATTGGCACATTTCTGTTTATTCATATCATTCTACTCATAAAAGTTACCATATAAGGCATTTGGAAATAAGGAAGGATAAAAAAATGAAAATTTCTGATATCTAAAAGGGCTCTTAAATTATGAACATGAAGAAATGCTAATCAATGCGGTAGACTACTGTTGATATCTATGTGGTAATGTCAACTGGTCAGCCCTAAAAATAGAAAAGCTAGGGGAATGCTCTAAATGGAGATGAGGGAGGTAAGGAAAAGAGGGGTTGGTATCAGTGCCATATGCAGACAGGAGGAAATGAGCAAATGTTTTTGTAGCCAAACGATACACATCGTCTGTAAAGGGGGAAAGGGAATGTTATTACTTGCCCATTTCAACCCATAATTTAGCCCAACCAAGTACACCATCCAAGAATATCGGGCAGATGACGAATAGAAGAGCAGATGGAGATCTTCAGAAACCACAAAAGAAGAGAATGCAGAGTGATTTTTAGAGAAACATGTTGATTTTGGGGGGATGCCACTGAAAATTTTGGAGCCTATCTCAGGTTCTTCATCCAGGATGAACAGAATGAAGTGAATTCTACATAATGGAATAGCTACTAACTTATCATCAACTAAGAAATAATTAAAGGTAATGCAATTCACCACCTTGATTCCAAAAGCAAACTTGTCTAAGAAGACAAATTAACTGCCTAGTGCTTATTCTATTACATGATGCTGTGTTTAATTTGGAAATACCACTCTATGCTTTCTGACTCAATCCCCTAAACTCTTCCATACTCCTTAATTCACGTCATTCTGGTTTGAATTCCTATTACTTCAAAACACAATTCATGCTCAGGTCACCATCAACTTCAATTTTACTAATTTGAATACTAATGGACAATTTTTAGTCCTCATCGTACATGATCTCTTAGCAGCATTCATGACTGGTGCACACCATTTCCATTTTCCTGGCATTTTTTCTTGTCACACACTCCTTCCTGGATTTCCCGACTTATCTGCCATTCATTCTTTGTGTCCTGTGTAGCTTCTATTCCATTACTCAGGCACTAGATTTTGGAGTTCTGAAGCCTCAGTCTTGGCTGCTCTGCCCTTGTCGCACTATAATCACACTCAAGGTAACCACATCCAAATATGGCTTCCATTTCCTCCCTCTGCGCAGCTAAACCACACATCTGTCTCTAGCCCAATCAACACTGAGTTCTTGAGGTCTTTATTATTCAGTTGTCTACTAGACGCCTTGTGGATGTTGGTAACATACGTCAAATTCAACATTTTACACAGCAAACTCATGATACTGTCTTTGAACTAGATCCTCTACCATCAGCCCTCACTTCTGTGCATGGCAGGCATTGCCCAGTAGCTGGTAAGGTCAGAAAGACACAAGGGGTCACTCTTAGCACTTTTTCTACCATAGCCCATATGAAATTCATCACCAAGTCCTATAGAATTTCCCTTTGACTGTCTCTGTAATCCTTCCACTTCTTCCCACTCATCGCCTACCATCCCAGTCCAAGCTGTCATCTTTCTCCCGGACGACAGCCACAGCTGTCCCTGAGTCTTCTGGAGCTGCTCTCAGACCCCTTCCTTACGTTGCAGCCAGAGCAAGGTTTGCACAAAACAGATATGATGATGTTACGTTTCTCCCTTCCCCATCACTCCCAATACACAGCAAACTTTTAGCTCCAGATATTTCAGTGGCATCCCTTTGGGGTTCTAATAGGAAAAAAAAAATCAGTCACATGCCCTATAACGTCATGTGTCAAGATGCCCCCAACTTCCCAGATTCATTTCAGATCGAACACTTTCTGTACAGCAGCCACCCCAGAAGCCTTCCCTTTCTGCCCCCAGGACTTTGTATACGCTCTTTTACCTACCTGGAATACCACCTTTGTTCCTACCTTCAACTACCTCGAAAGCTCGACCCCATCTCCTAGTGACGTCTCACCTCCGTCGGCACCCATCACCCTCAGAGCACAACCACTGTGAAGGATGAGCACAGCTGTCATGCTACCTCCTCCGTGCACGTCTTCAGTGCCAGTCTCCCCCAGGAAGGGAGAGATGCTTTTCCTCCCCACCATCATACCATTCCCCAGCCCCTAAAACACAGTTAGCTCTGGTAATTTTTATTGAACGAATAAATAATATGGCCAAACAAAAGCTGTTGATGCCAGTGGCCAGAAGTCCTAAGAATGACCTGAAGCAAAACATTTTCAGTCCTCCGTCACGTCGTTAGTGCACACACCAGTATTTTTCAGTCATTCATTAACCTCTGACTGAATTCATTCCATGCTGCCCCCTTAAGCCCTACTACCTTTGCCCTCTTTGCCATGTCCCGTTCTTCCTCATTTTTCAGATTTTAGCTTAAGTGTTACTTTCTCATATACAGACTGCAAATATTTGTTAAATGAATGATGATTCTATTAAGCATTTATTGATTGCTGTAATTAGGTGCCAGGCAGCATGCGAGGGCCTGGGGTTACAAAAATTGATATGAAATGTTTTCTGCCATCAGGAACTCATTACGTGTTGGGACTGCAGTCATGTAGAGAGATAGTTAAAGCTTGATATACTTGGCGTAATAGAGAGAGGCACTCCCTGCTTGTAGGATGACGCACTGGGGAGTCCTGCTATTGTTGCCACAGAGCATGGCTGCAGGGATGTACATGGCCTGTATCCAGGATAATCTGGTTTCTACCTGTTAGCTGTGTTACTTTGACCGTACGACCTAATTACTTGCTAGAAAGAAGGAAAATCCACTATTTTAAAATGCTGCTGGGAAGTTTCTCATATGGAGAAAAATTAACTAAACATTTTGCTGGGCCATTTGCAGAGCATCAGTCAGAAGGCTGGGCTGAATTACTTTACATAGAAAAATGAAAGGAGTGTGGTTAGGGTGGGGCAGCTGGAAGAAGCAGAGCAGGAGTCCCAGACAGATGAAGGCATGGGAGGAGATGTAATGAGGCCCTGGGAGAAAAGAGGCTGAACCGTACACCCAGGGAGGGCCTGGGAAAGAACACGAACAGACAGACACACACACACACACACACACACACACACACACACACACACACGAGTCAGGGATAAATTTAGTTTCTTTTGCAAACAGAGGTATTGGTTATCTGGTTTAAATTATTGTGTTCTGATGTAAATCCTTCTCACAAACATCCTTCTCTCATAATTCCTTCTTCCTTCCAGCCCCCGATGTGAGTATATTCAAGAGAAACTGGCACAGGCCCGTTCCAGTTGCTGGACATGCAGCCTTGGCTCTAAGGAGAATATCACAGCATGCAACCCTAATCACCCTTCGCAGGCCTTGCCTTGCTTTGTACTCTCCCTACCAAGACTATAGGACTCTTTCATTTGAATGACTAAATGTGAAGTCCTTTCAATTTCCTGGAGTTCTACCCCGGGGTAAAACCACAGGCAGGCTTTGTAGAAATCAAAGGCTCGAAATCCTAGCATGAAAATCAGCTGTTCTAGCCGTCCCTCTAAAGCAGCTGTCTGTCTAGACTCTCAACTGGGAATCTTGGAATTCCCAGCGCAGTGATCCATTGATAGGTGTGGTTAATGTGGTGACATTTCTCAAGGTGTTTGGACCTTGAGATGGGCTACCCGTACATATTTTAGGGTATAGAAGAACCGATAGGTCAAATCACCTGATACTGGAGATGTCATTTTCCCCAATAAGGTGTTTTTTCTTCTTCTGCATTGACATCTGCTTACATGTTTATTCGATTGTTTCAGATAAATCAAGTCCTTCTCAAAAGACTGTAATTTCCATGAGAAAGAGACTATGCCATATACTTAATTTCTGTCTCTGGTAACAGGTAGGCACAACATATTTTCTTTAAAGCAAAACAAAACAAAACAGAACGAAAAAACCAAAAACCAACCAACCAACCAACAAACAGAAAACAGGAATACAGTCAATGGAATTGCAATAGGTGTATATGATGTCAGAGGGGCAATAGATTGGGGGAGGGGGATTATCACTTCGTGAGGGGTGAAATGTCTTTAACTATTACATTGTTTTGTGCACCTGAAACTAATAAAACAAAACAAAAAACAAAGCACGTGGAATTACAATAGGTGAAAAGCATCGTACTGAACCAGTCTATTTCACTTCAGGTTATAAAGAGACACTCAGGTAATTGGTTTATTGAGTTTACATTAATGAAATAAATGCCTGAAATTGCCGACATAGCACAGCTCTTAAGAAAGCCAAGGCTGTCTCGGTGCATACAGAAGTCCAGCTGTGCCTAGATTATTCCTCGATAGCTGCTCTAATATTGCAACCACGACCCACCATGTGGCGACTTAAAGTGAAATTTAAATTAGTTAAAATTCAATAAAGTACAAAATTCAGTTCCGCAGACACACTGGCCACATTTCAAGTGCTCAACAGCTATACATGGCAGGTGGCTCCTGTACTGGGTGAGGGGGATATAGAGTATCTCCTCCATCATTGAAAGTTCTGTTGGGTAGCCCTGCTCTGAATACTAGACAAAAGAGAGTGCGAGTACACAAACTTGCAGATTTGCAACTAAAGAGCTGTGGGGTACCAGATCTATCAATATCAACATGGACGCAATGTTTATACCTTTTGATCAACCCCATGCTGCATCAAGCTTCAGTTGCTCTATTTTTGTGATCACTTCCTTTCCCTATTCTCCCAGCCCAGATGACTGCTTGTTCATCACTGAACAGAATTCACTGGGAGAAAAGAAAAACAAATAATTGGAGAATGTGTGGACGGCAGAATTCTGGTGCGACCCCCCAACTCCCTGGGTCTAGTGCACACGACTGTACAACCTCCTCCACCTGACTGTGGGCAGGACCTGTGAAGGGGATGGATTCACTCTCCTGATTAAGTCACATGGATGGGAAAGTAAGGGACTTCCACAGATGTAAGGTCCTGTGACAGTCAGGGAGCTGCCGGGTGGATATATATGTATTAAGAGATTTACATCCGGGAATCGGTGTACGTGATGTAGGCTCTGGGTAAGCAAATCTGGCATGTCTAAAACAGGCTGTCATGAAGGGTAGATGGGAAACTCTTGGGCAGAAGTCCTAAACTCTGTTCACAGGCAAAATCCTTCTTCCACAGGGAAATCTCAGTTCTGCTCTAAGGCCTTCCAGCTGATTAGATCAGGTCTAGGAAGATTACTGTAGATGACGCCGTTTAGTCACAGCCAGTTTATTATGGAGATTAATCCCATCTATGAAAGCCTTCATAGCAGCACCTAGATTTTTGTTTGATTGAACAACTGGGGATTAAAACTGAGCCAAGGCAACACAAATGACTGACTGTCACAGCTCCCTAACCAGTTGATTTTGTGCTACTGAAAAAGGCGACCATCCTGAGTGAGCCTGATTCAAGCAGGTGGGACCCTTAAAAGAGGGTCTAGAGGTTAGAGAGTTGAAGAAATAGAGACTCTCTATCCTACTGTCCCCAAAGAAGCAAGCCACCCCGAGCTCTACAGCTGCAATGGAATGATTTCTGCCAACAGTGCTTCAGCTCAGAAGAGAGCCCGTTTTCAGATAAAAACAACAGTCTAGCCTGTCACCTTGATTGCAGCATTGGGAGACTCGGAGCAAAGGACCCTGTTAAGCCATACCTAGCCACCTGACACGCAGAAATGGGAAAATAATAAATGTATATTGCTTGAAGCCACTAAGTTTGTGATAAAGCATAGGAAACTAATACAAACGGAAAGGGGAAAGAACTTGAAGTCTATTGTGGGCACTGAATGAACTTGGCATTGACTTGGGAAGACTTCATACCTTACCTAAAACATATGTTAAGTAGTTTGCCTGTGGTGATCACTTCACAGTGTATGCCTGTATCAAAACATCCAGTTGTACACCTTAAATATGTACACTTTTTATTGGTCAATTAAACATTAATACAACTGAAAAGGGTTCATTTTAGGCTGCCAGGTTAAAGATAAAATAAAATGCTTATTTCAATTAGTCTCTTTTATCAAGGAAGAATCTTTTTTTTTTTTTTCCATCTTTAAAGCTGAGGAAACTGAAGATCAGAGACTAAACAATTTGCCCAAAGTGACACAGTACCTGCTGGATCTAAGACTCATATTCTAGAGACAGTTTAGATGATCTCCTTTTTTGTGGACACATGAATTATGTAGGAGGGACTGGTGTTTTGACTGTCACTGTTACATTATAAATATTGTAGCACAGTAAAAAAAAATGTGATAAAATTCCATTCTTTATAAAGTTATATGCAGTTCTCGGCCTCCAATAGATCTGGTCTAATGTGGTCTTCTAAATAAAAATGGAAGTAGTCGCTATGGTTGATGTTGGGGTGAGTGAGAGTATTTAATTATTTATATCACTATTTTTCACCTTGACTATTCTCCCACTAGCGTTCTGGCAACTGAGCTGGGATTTTACGTCCCCTAATCTCTTGCCTGTACTGGTAACAGAACTGAATGGAGTTACCTTAAAACTGGCAACGATCTGCTACGTGCTACAGTCTACATACATCTTTAGTTCAGTTAGAAGACTCATTATGGATCGCTGAGAATACTTTTTCTCTTCTCTACTCAAACACTAGGTCATGTGATCTTTGTTGCCTCAGAGTGTCTGTACGTCATGTATCGGCTGCAGGTACCTAGCGTTTGCTCTTAGACCTCTAAATTAACTTGCAATGTGCTCCCCTACAAAAATGTCTTTCTCACCTTACTTTTGCTTTAGAGTTTGGAGAGTAGATAAATAAGAAAAATAAGAGTCAAGACGATGGCCTCTTCCTCCATTTTCTTGACTATTCCTGACTTTAATATCCACTAAAATCAAAACGAAATCAGAAATACATCTCTAATAATTTCCACTTAAAAAATCAACATAAAAATGAGCACCTGGTATTCACAAGACACATCTTTGATTGCTGAGAGGGACAGGAAACACTGTATAAGAAACAATTCATGTCTTCAAGAAATTGATAATATACTTGGAGAATGGACTGAAAAAGCATAATGAACTCATGAAATTATATGTTGAGGGCCAAGAGCACACAAAGTGATGTCATATAAAGGGAGATACTGATCCACATATTTATCCAATGGTACCTTGTGGGTTGCAGGTATAATTCTGCGTCGGCCACTCACCAGCCAGTTTGCGAACAATAATTTGCAGCCATTTTGGATTTCGCTTACTTGGTATTTCAAAAAAAGTTGAGAGAGATCATCTTAAATTTTACGTAAGATTTATACTTCCTTAATTTTTAATAGTTGGAATCGATAAGCTCATAGTTAGATCCCAAGTTTGTCTTCAGTAATTTTGATCTCATTCTTAATATATTGGTAGTTTGGGAGCTGGGCGAATGAATGTATTTCTTGACTTAAAACACAAGTTGCTCTCTAAGTGAAAATTCAAATGGCTGCCATTTATTGACCAATTACTGTGTACAAGACATTTTCTATTAAACTCTTCAATTAATACTTACGATGTTAAAGAATAGATATTTTCACATTACAAATAGAAAATTCATTTCAGAAAAGATCAATGACTTATCCAAGGCTGCTTAGCTAATAAGAGAACAACAGGGGTTTGAATAAGACTCTATGTAACAAGTTTCCTCTCCTATTGTGCCTTTAAACTCAGTCTTATCTACAAGATTTTCTATAGAAAGAAGAAATGAGGAAAAAAAAATATACATGTCAGAATTACTTAATTACAAAAACGTTCACGGGTCCTGCATTTTACTTTCCATTTGGGTTGATTAAATGTTTTTGTAGGCTTACTTTACAAGAAATTTAGCTCTTAAAATTTTATAAAACTGATGTGGGATTTCATGAGTTGTAGTTATACATTTTTTTGGTTATTCTAGATTGAAATAAGCCAGTCAAATGCAAGATTGTAACAATTTCTAAGAAAGAAGTAGTTAGATATAGATGTGTTGAAGACGGGGAGAATAATTTTCCATTCACTACAGACTTCCTTTCTTTTTCATTTTTCCTTCATTTGGAGATATTTTGACATTTAATAGGCTCCTTTCTTATTAACTAAATATTCTGTAACTATTTGTGGAAAAATATACTATAAGCACTGTTGGCTGTGATGGGTTCGAGGAGAGAGGCTGAGAGAAAGATGGCACGTGTGCACTCAAGAGAATCTGAGCAACACCTTCTGTGAAGAATGCCATGCAAAACACAGGGAAATGTCAAATCTATACAGACCGGTGTGGTCAGAGGATTCTTCCACATCATTTAGCAGTTAAATGCTCCATTTTTTAACAACAAACAGCCTCTTGTTATAAGGTGGAGAGACTTTTGTGGTAGAATACAGATTACCCTGTTTCCCCGAAAATAAGATCTAACCAGACAATCAGCTCTAATGTGTCTTTTGGAGCATAAATTAATATAAGACCTGGTATTACATTATATTATATTATATTATATTATATTATATTATATTATATTATATTATATTATATTACATTAAGACCCGGTCCCATATTATAGTAAAATAAGTCTGGGTCTTATATCAATTTTTGCTCCAAAAGACGCATTAGAGCTGATTGTCTGGCTAGGTCTTATTTTTGGGGAAACATGGTACACAGCAGTACACTGTGTATGTGTCTGTGTGTGTATTATTTATTCTTTTTCATATTAGTAGTATACTTTTATGAGCCATTTGAATCATGAGAATTCTGATGCATCAATTTGGTTGACATTGGAATTTTTATAATTCTTTGTTAATGCTCACTCAATACATTATTACTAAAAAGCATCCAAAATTAAAATTAAATTTATTTAGTATGACATAACGACAGGAGATGGCTCTTTGGGTTTAAATCTGAAGTAAATGCCATGTTTATTTAATAGGAGGTTTGAGATGGTTGCTTAAGCTTTCCAATCCCCTCTTCTACCATCTTAAAATGGGAGTAATAATGCTTACTGCATAGAATTGTCATGTGGATTAAATAACAAATGTAAAATGCTTAACAAAGTGGATGACTTAAGATAAGCATGGAGAAAGGAAAAGTAATATACTTAGTTTTGAAATGTGATCCCAGTTTATTACGAGAAATAATTACAATCAAGAGCATCTCTAATCTTTACTCTCCTCCAAAAAAATGAATCAAATTTCCTACACACACACAAAACAAAACAAAACAAAACAAAACAAACGAGCAAACAAACAAAAACACCAAAAAACAATTTTGTGGGCAAGATTATTATGAAGTGAGTCATTTGAAGGAAATTGAAGCTGTCGGAGTTATCCAAACAGCTCTGATTCAATCAATTCAATTGAAAGCAATAAAAACACAGCCAAGCCAATTTAATGGCATTGCTCACTAAAGAAATTGTTCGAACCTTTATCTAGAACATAGTTCTTCTACACTCTCCACATACTGTGCGCCACTATGTACGGATCTGAATAAGCACTATTTAAGGTGGTAAAGACTTTATCCTCAAAACCTAAACAGCATTTGCTTGTGTCATGTCATTCCATTTCTTACCACAGGGAGACGGAGGCGGAGCATTTTGCAAGGATTGGAAAGATTTGACTTGGATTCCTGAACACATCCATGGGGTCATGTGGAGTTACACGGTCAATGGAAGCTTTAGTAAAAATACAAAACTTTCCTCCTTTCCTTGGTAAGTAGGAATAGAGCCCTTTAAAAATGAAGCTGAGAAGCAGGATGAAGCTTTAGTTTACTCATTTCCTGTCTTTTAGAGAAAATTAGCCTTCACATTATTTATTAAAGATCAATGTTTCTCAAATGGACTGTGTGAAAACAGTATGAATTTGTAGACCATAAGCAAAGCACATTGTGTAATATTTCTGTTGTTTTTAACTGTGTATTGACAAATGCAAAACGCTAATGAACAACCATATAAATAACACTCGGCCGAAACTGTGTGGAGGACCCCGTCCATCTTACCCTCAATCCAAACTTAAATGCACATTAAAGAAAATGTAAAATTAGTCAAAGAAGAACAGAGATTCAAATCAATCCTAGCTGAAAAGATGGCATAACTAATGGCAAAAGACTGATGAATTGGCAATTAATCAAAATAAAACAGCTTTATTTTTAAACTCTAGAAGAAATTTTGCTGGGTTCTCCATAAATGGCACAGATAAAATCTATGAGAATTCAGGGGATCAGTTTGCTTTGCAATATTTATGCTGAGAAGGTGACATAGTCGTGTTTCTATCTACAGTATATGCATAGGAGCTCTGTATCTGTAGGCATACTTTAATACCATGATTATCACCCGTACCAGTATAAACTCCGAGGAAATCTCTGCATGCAGGATATACTTCTTGCATACAGCTGGCACTATAATAGAGATGAAATGAAAACGGAATCAATTCTTACAATGTGTCTATTTTCTTTATCTCATATAACGAGCCAATTAGCGGGCAACAGGCACATGTATACAAGCAGTTCTCACCCGGGGGGGGGGCATTTCTCAGTGTCTGGAGTCAGTTTTGGTTGTCACAACTGGAAGAGGTGGGGTGTACTATTAGCATCTAGAGGTAGAGGCCAAGTTGGAGGTAGAGGCTAAGGCCGCTCAAGAGTCTATAACGAATAGGACAGCCTCTCCCCACCTATGTCCAACAGTACACACTCTAGGCAAAAACATCAACAGTACCATGGATGAGGGACCTCGATGTATAATGATATTCACTGCGGCCACCATACAAAATATAATTTGTTTTAAGACATTTATCCTTTTCATTTAGAAAGACTTGTATGCAAAACAAGAAAAAAAATAGAGAATAAGAAGAGAATGAGTAGTGCTAATTATGCAAGTGGAGATGAGTGTTCTAGAGTCATTATGGGGGTTCATGGGAGAGACGCAGGGGTTCTACCACCAGGCTGAGCAGTTTTGGGACAAGTTGGTTGAGAAAGGGGGAAACACAATGCATTTTCTAGTCGCCTCATGGTTTTAAACTCAGAACACTTCCTTTGTTGCATGGTTTTAAAGAAACGTGTGCCAGATTTTACCTTAAACATTGTTGCCAAGTGTTTATGAATCGAAACCCCTCATCTGCTGTATCCCTCAGATATGCTTCTGGGTCTCTCACTGGGTTTTGTTGTAATAATTACTAAAATTTTTTTTTGACGGTTAATCTTAGCATTAGTCAATATAGTTTATTTTTAATCAGCAAATAGCACCCCTATAACAGATGGACACAACATATCTCAATTTGGGGTAGAAGGTAAACCAATTGTGCCCAGAGTCAAACAGTAATGACAGTGAGTGAGCTCAGTCCTACTTTCACCTGTGCTTTGCAATGCAGGATAACCCGGTGATACGATTTGAAGGAAAGAATTGTGTTTTCTGTATAAGGGTGTCAGATAAGCCATGAGTTTACTACTTCATATAGAGCGAGCACTTAAGTTAGGAAACGTCTCCACTTAATACCTCAGAGATCACCCAGATTATGAGTTAATTTCCAGGGAGCCAAGTGTGTTTATCATAGGCAACCTACAACAGGGGTATCTTGCTCAAAACATGCCATAGATAAGGACTTTCCCGTAGAGACAATCATTATTTGGGGGTGCTTGGAGCTACAGTTAGTTCTCAGAATGTTTACAGAGAGATTGGTCCAGGTCACCTGACTTCTTTCTTTTCTAACATCAGTGATTGGGAGGCAAATGGTACATAAGGCAGCTTCTTTAACCGCTCCCAGTTCACCAAAACGAGCATGAAAGGTTGAGGAGACTACTGTGACAATATTTGGAGCATAAGAAAATAGTACCTATATGTTCAATTTAGAATAGGAGTATAAGAATAAAATTGTGATAGTCCTTCTCAAGTCTAGGTATGAAGAATCTGGTACCAGTCTAATAGGAACACAATTATTAGATGCTTTAAAATGACTGATTTCTAATTTTCAATGGATACAACCAAGAATTTGCATGGCTTGAAAATTTAAATGTCAGCATACTAAATGATTATTTTATTATATTGTTATTTGTAATTCATGAAGGTGATAATTGCCATCTTAAATATTTGCTCTTCTCTCCCTAGCTAAGCTCATTTAAAAAGGTGATAATTAAGACTAACAACTCAAGAATAAAAGCTAATAAAAGAATCTTAGTACATATTTGCAGAGTTTTAAATTTTACTTCTTTCCTCACATTAAACAGGAATTACAAGTGACATGTTGATGGACTATATAACTATAACTTTGACTTTAATACTGTCTGTAATCACCTAACATAAATAAGAAGTGACATATATGTGAAAAGTACTTAAAATAGCTCATGAGCTGATTCCCTGAGGAAACGGACCAACTGAGGTTGATAAACTTTCTGCACCAAAAAGCAAGGAAAGCTTGAGTTGTGTTTATTTGCAAGCTATCTGCAAGCTATACAATGAGTGTATTATGAATATCAGACCGTTAAATTTTCCTGTTGAATATGTGGAATGTCCAATACTGCTAAGATATTTTTCTTGCTGAACATCTCTTTCTATGTATTCTTATAGGGAAAACTATGGGCCAAGTTTTAGTCAAATACAAAATAGTATTTTATGTAGGTCATCACTATGATTATAAAAAGTCCTTGTGGGTAGAGAAGGAAAAAAGAATGAACCAGAGCAGGGAGGTATCAAATGTCATAACAATGCCCTAGATTGTTATGCAGGTTTTCTAGGTCTGTGATCAATTCTCTTATGGAAGTCGCAGAACCCTGTAGATACTGGTTTTCTGAGTAGTAAAATAAGGGATCGGGCTGAGGGGTCTCCTGGGAACTTTACAGTTTTAAAGTGCTTGTAGAGTATGGTTCTTTGCATTAATTGAAATAACTTATTTAGAAACCATGGTGAAACATAGTTATTTTTCATTATTTCATTCTTCTCTCCAACCAGCAAACATAACGTGTATATGTTTTGTTTTAATATGTTAGCTTTTCTTGGAAAATTATTTTATGAAAAGAGTGTTGGACTAATATTTACAGTAAAAAATACATCCTCTCTTATTCTACAATAGAAGTAGACTGTTTTTCCTAATTCAGAACTGCAAACATGGCTTAATTACATGTTATGCTGTACCAATAATTTTAGTTTGCTTTTAAATCAACACTATGGATTTTATGTCAAATTAACCTTGAAAATTATTGAGAGTAAATTTAAATTTAGATTTTGTAGTAAGCAATACAATGTAAATATAACTCTAAATCAGTGACATACTAAATATAAGTCCAAAATGTGAACGAGTTGCCGTTTGTAACTGTCCTTTACCTAAGCAGACAGCTACATTTACTATGTTTTCTCATAGTCCTAGACTCAACTGTAATCATCTTCCAAGTAAAAAAATTACACTGGAAAAAATTAATCAATTAAAGGCTGATTTTCATGTATCCCCATAGACATGGAAAACCATAATGCAATTCTTTGTTTTTCATAACTTGAATTTTTTTTCAATGCAAATGTCACCCTCAAATATCGGTCCAGGAATAGGATCTGACTTTTCACTATATAAAATAATACCTTCTTATATTTTAATATTTATACCTTTACATTTACATTGCTAAATACATACAGACCAAATGATCTAGTATATTTTTCACCATTTTAGAAATATCAGATGACCAGGTGTTGAATTATCACCACCAAGGTGAGCTCCAATTAGAAACAGAGAAACAATCTTTCTATTGTCATATTCCAATTCCAGTTTGAAATACAAACTATTTTTTAAAGAACTGAAGAATACTACATGTGCTTGAATCTTCCATTTTTCCAAGAGAAAAGTTCCATTTCTCTTAATGGCCAGAACATTTCTGTTTATAACATGCCATTTTGTTTTAAATTTATTGCACACAAACATAAGAACACAGCATGAGCTGCATGCATAACTTACTTGCATGACAATTTTAATTATCTCTCGGCCATGTGTAACGTGGCTTTGATAGTGATTAAATCTACCTTTATATTGATTTACTTTTATTTTCATATTAACCTGAACATAAAGTTCAAATGAATTAATAAGAGTGTGATTATTTTTCTTCTTCTGATAAGCAATTTATATATGTAATTCATAAGCAGCTTCACAAAATTGTGGTTTAAAATACCCTTAAGTAGAAATAACAAAGGTCTAGACGCATTCAAATTAGAAAAGGAAAACCTGAGATCCTTGCTTGATATGGCTCTTTTGGAACCATACCTAAATTCAGTTTCACAATTATCTCAACATTCTGTAGGCCCCTAGAGCACCATTTGATATGATGTAATAGAATCATACCCGATGTAGCAGTGGAAAAAAATCTATACAATATCAACTAGTAATCAATTTTCATTGAGGGAATAAATTAGATCTATATCATTTACATCATATATTAGTTCATTTCAGGAAACACTGATTGTATACAGGGAGTCTGCTAATTAATGGGAAACGCCAGTGATGAGGAAGGTGACTTTTCGTGTTCTCCACCCCTATCCCTCCCCCCAATACCTTAAGGCCTGCTGGATTTTGGAATGTTTGCATAAATATTCCATTGGATATATTCACATAATGTGTGAGTAAAGAAAAAAAAAAGATGTGGTTCATTCCGGGACTTCAGAGACATCTTCTTGTTGGAAACTGCATCTCAATTCATTTTTTTTAAGGGTGTTTTTCCAGGACCTATCAGCTCCAAGTCAAGTAGTTGTCAAGATAAGACAGATCGGTCAGGTGAAGAATGATGGAGAGGACACTGCAGGAGGAGAGGACATCTTGGATGAACGTGTATTACAAAGCAGGTCATGTATTTGGAAATAAACAGAGTTTGTAGGAGTGGGGCATAAAGTGTAACGTGGACGTGATAGGGTGGAAGACGGCCGAGGTAATGGGAAGGGTGCTATACCTCAAGCTAAGAACTTAGGACTTCACAGGCAATGTATAACAGATCTTTAAAGTCTTTTAAGTACAGATGTGATATGGCCAGTGTAGCGTTTTGGATTTAAAATTAGTGAAATGACTTACAAATAGAATTCAATAAATGCTAATGAGATTGATGAATCTGTGTCACAATATATCGATCCCCAAACAACGTAATAAATCTTTTCATTTCACACACACACACACACACACACACACACACACACATGAACGTGTGTGTAATGAACAAAACACTATAAGAATCTGGGACCTTTTTATATTATACAAAATTAAACATCTAATTTAAGGAGAAAAACAAGTTGACTTCCAGAACGATTTCTTATTTCTCTGCCCAGCTAAACCGATCTAAACAGAAATTTGTATGAATTTTAATGAACCCATGTTGTACCAGGTGAAATAATGTTCCCCCCAAAATTCACATCCACCCAGAAACTCAGAATGTCGACTTATTTGGAAAGGGGGTCTTTGCAGATGGGATTGGTTACTTGACAATGAGGTCATACTGGGTTAGGGTGGATCCCAACCCAATGGCAGGTGTCCTTATTAGAAGGCCATGAGAGGATACAGATTCACAGACACACAGAGGGCGGAAGGCCACATAAAGACAGAGATCAGAGTGATGTAGCTACAAGTCACCAAGCACTGCGGGCAGCCAGCCACCAGAAGCTCCGGGAGAGGCAGGAAACAGCTTCTCCCTCTGAGCTCCAGAAGGACGCAACCCTGCTGACACCTCGATTTCGGACTTCTGCCCTCCCGAACTGTGAGATAATAAATCTCTGTTGTCCTAAGCCACACAGTTTGTGGTGATTTGTTATGACAGCTGTAGCAAACGAATGCATGTTTACATGGCAGTTTCTCTTGCCTAGGCAGCAAGAGAGCTATGGGAACAAGTCTGTGGTAGCGATAAGAGAATATTCTCAGCACAGCATGAAAAGGACAAAACATTGTCCCTCTTCATTTGTATCTGGCTTCTCCTGATATATTTTTCTCCCCAGCCTAACACTTATTTTCCACCATGATTTGCATTGGACGACATCTCTAGGCTGTATTAATTACTCATCCAAATTGAAGGCATAGATAGAATTACTTCAGTTGTGTGTATCCTGGTTTCCCAAGGTGCTGACCTTGCTCTTACGAAGACTCTGGTTAAAGCTAATTTAGTATTTGTCATAAAAAACGTTCACTACTTTTACCAACACACTGTGGTGGGCTTTTGTTCAATGAAAGTTTGAGGACTGCAGCCAGAATTATTATTATTATTATTATTTTAATATGACTGGACTGTCACTTCTCCCTTCAGCTTCATGCAGTCCCTCCACTCGAGAGGGAGAAGATTAGCATTTGGTAATGGCTTACTGAGTCAAAAGACCTGGGGGAGATCCCTGGGTTTTTACAAATAACAGCATGCACGTGTTGCAACTAAATTTGAGGGGAAATGAAACAGAGAGGGAGGAGAATCATCCAAAATGAGTTTAACTTCATTGACATTGGAATTCCTGTTATTGTCAAGACAAGTCAGGAAACAGAAACAGTAGAGCCCTACAGTCTTCAAAGCAGTGCCCTGGAACTGAATTCTCCACCTGGAATAGCGTGAACTTCTCACTTCATCCTTGAGAGCCACGTCATTTCTCAGATGACAGTGATCCTGGGAGAGTGGCATGGAGGAAAGATGACGCTGGCAAAGGGAATGACGGTAGAACTACACTTCAACGGAAGCAGCACTCACTCTGAGATTTCTCCCTCTCTAGGTCTTCCGGCACACTTGGAAATACCAGTAGTACAACCCTATCCCCTCACCTGCAGGTTTAAGAGAAATCTCAGAGAAACTCCCTAAGGGGTTTTCAGAACGACGAGAGAATTCATTTCTCTCTCCCACCAGAGTCATGAAAGCCTAGTCTCTCTCCTTGCTGGGACCCCAGAGAACACAGTCCCTGCTACTCACAAGAGGGCAAAACGGGACGGTGTGTCGGATCTACATTTCCCCACTGACAGATCCACGATTCCTGTTCTCCGTGAAAAATGAAACAAGGCCCTCAAGGCAGCAGTTCACTAAATTCATGCAAAAATAGAGGGTCGTCTTCCAAGGACCCAATCCACTCTGAATCCCAGTACAGGTAAATTTAAAATATTTTAACTTTAGGAAAGTTCATAACAAGTGTGTTTAACACATCTTGTTCTTATTATAAACATGTATAGGTTTCTTGGAAAAAATATAAGTATAATTTGCATTCTTCAATAATAGACAAATGAAAAATAATCCGACGTGGACACTGGTCAGGGAAGTGACCTGTCACCAAATTTTTGACGGTTAAGATAGCATTCAAGATGATTAGATTATTTTTTTTTCTACACACAGGAAAAAAAATAGTAGAGACCGTCACTAAGAAAATGTTATAATTTATTTAGATTGTAACAAGAAAAATAAGGAGCACATGTTTTGGTTCTTCTAAGCTGCATCATCCTATATGGTAGCCAGTAGTCACATTATTTTAACTCAAATTAATTAAAATTACATAACGTGAGAAGTCTAGTTCCCCAGTTGTCTTAGCTATGTGTTAACCGCTCAATAGCCACAGGTGGCTGGTGACTAGAGGAGGTGGAGAACATTTACATCTTTGTATGAAGTTCTGCTCGGAAGCACTGCACTCGGCTAGTTTTGTCTTAGTTTTTTTTATGATATTGACATTTATATTAATTTCCTGATACTGTTACAATAAACTACCAAAAACACAATGGACTAAAGGAACAGAAGTTTGTTCTCTCCCAGTGTTGGAAGCGAGAAGTCCCAATTCAGTTTCACTGGGTTGAAATCAGTATGTCTGCAGGGCCACCTGCCTCCAGAAGCTCTGGGGAGAATCTGGTGGTCAAATCTCCCAGTGTCTGCTGGCTGCCCACGTTCCATGGCTTGTAGCCACATGTCTCTAATCTCAGCCCCCGTGGTCACCTTGCCTCCGTCTTTTATGTGTATGAAACCTCCCCCTGTCTACCTCTTACAAGGATACCTGTGAATGCAATTGGAGCCCACTGGGCAATACTAGACAATCGCCCCAGGCCAAGGTTTTTAACTTAATCACATCCAAAACAACCTGTCTTATCAAGTAACATTACAGACTCTGGGAATTAGAACCTGGTGTCTCTGAGAGGCCATTATCCAATTTACTAAAACCTCTGCAATGCTATGTTTTAATTTCTGTTTTACTTTATTTGATCCCATGTTGCCAATTTATCATTTACTCCACTGGCATCTATAGGGAGAAATGTTAATGCAGTTTCCTAAAGGATATGATTTTTCCCCCAGAAAGGCTTTTACACTAGAAAATCTAGCTTCCTATTTAGCTTCAGGTAATTTTCCCTCCTGAGTTATGATCACCGGAGCCTAGCATTGATGGAAAAGCCCATGACAACACGGACTCAAAACTTTACAAATCTACTTGCAATGATTACAGAATATGTTGTCATATTTTAAGACATACTTGAAGCAGAAACAATAGATAGCTGAATTAAAATCCCCAAGTCCATATGTTGAAACAGACACATGTACAATGTATTTTAAAAGTACAAAAAGGGAGTTTAAAAGATCTTTAAAGGAAAAGAAACATGTTGGATGGCCAAGTAAGTTTGAAAAAGATGCAAATAAAATTTATAGACATATAAAATGTAATTGATATTGAAACTCAGTGCGTGGCTTTAAAAGAGTGATATGCTAAACTGAAGAGAAATGGAAAGGTGTTCTTAAGAATATATTCAAAATGAATCACAATGAGCCAAAAAGATGGAGAACAGCATAGGCTTCCAGTTTTTAAACATTTCATAAGACTTTAGGCAATTTAATTAATAAGCTTTGTTGGTTTGGTCTATTGAACAAAATTGCTTCCCAATGCTTTACTGAAGGTATTCTTAAGGTACTCTCTTATGTGCGTTTGTGTATATATGTAAATATGCATGTATAACACACAGACAACCTTCTGTTATTTATATATAAAAACAGAAGGCAGGTTACCGTCAGAGAAAGCAAACCGATAAACAACTGAAAACAAACAGATTACTGTTTACATGAAGACGGCAGAACCCAGGGCAAACTTGAACTGTGTGCTTGCTACTCACAGTAGGCACAGCCGTAGACCTCAATCCTGAGCCCAATGCGGCCTTCCCCGTGCCAATCCAGGGGCACCACGCGTACATAGCGGGCAACCACCGGGTGCTGGAGGTCGTGGCGGACCACGCCGTCGGAGTTGGTGTTTCCCGGGAAAGCCTGCAAGAAGAACAGCATGCAAGAATCAGTGGAGATACCTGAAAACAACCATGCTCTTTCCTGTGTTCTAAAATAAACTCCAAGGAGCTTATCCGGTGGCAGGATTTTATATTCTGCACACCATAAACAATTCGGATAAAAAAAAAAAAGAGGAAAGCGTCTATATATCCTTTACTTGACAACAAGTTTCAGTTTCAAATGGAAACTGGGCCAAGGTTCCATGGGTCCTTCCACATATGTAAATATACTCATATATTAAAAGAATGAAATACTATACGGCACCCATTGTAGTATACAATAAATATTTTAATTATGAGGTTTAATATTTGAATTATGCATTAAACAATTTTTTATAGAACCCAACCATATTTCTTGCTTTTAAAAAATCTTCTCTACATGACCTCCCCATGCCACCATTAGAAATCTGACAACTTTTTCAACATCAGTTAGATAAAAAGAACAATTGACTACATTGTGCTTTTTTTTTAAAGAAGTGACAGAATAAGAGAACCATAGTCAGTAGATCGTACCAGAGGCAAGCAGACTGGCAGCAAGGAATTGAGAGTCACTGCCAATGTGAATTGTATGAGAAAATAAGAAAACAAAAGATGGTATTTCAAAAGGAAGAATAACCTTTTGAGAGAAGGGAGTAGGAGAAAGATATAAACCGACCGATTCCAAGATGTTAACGTACAGGCATCGGTAACAGAGAGGGAAGGGGGATCGCAGAGCACCCAGCTTTTCTTCCCCTTCTTGGCGGCCTCTCCTCTTCTTTGAGGAACACCCTCTGGATTTTCTCCCAAAGGTCACCCATTCACCACTGTCAACCCACCTGATTCAAGAGATGCTCCCCTCTAGCATCAGGGATGGGACCTACCTCAGTGAGACTCAATTTTAGCACTTCTGCTGGAACAACTCAGTCACATATTCACTCATGTACTGATCCATTCACTTGCTCATTCATTCCTTCCCTCAGGAAATATCTGAGAGCCTTCTCTGTACCAGATACTGCTCCAGTCCCTGGGCTACAGGACTGAACAAGAGACATCGAGTTTCAGTTTGCCTGGTATTTATGCTATTCAAGTAGATAGTGGGGCAAAATGGGGCAGATAAACAATAGAGATATGATGAATATATCTATTTGGAACTAAATTATATATTATATATTAACTTATAATGTATATTAACATTACATATTATATCATGTGTTATTGTCGTATATTGTATATATTAAATAACATATGTAGTATATACAAAGGCCAGAATTGCAAATGCCTTGAACATACTTTGCCTGGCCGGGGTACAGTGAGGAAGTCAGTGTTTTGGGAGCCCAGTGAAGAAGGAGAGAGCGGGGGACACGTTGGAGCGGTGGCGGTGGGGGCGAGGAGGGCCTGTCGGCCATGGTGATATTGCAGATTTCATGTGAAGGAAATCCACAGCCGAGGTTTAAGCAAGAAAGTTACACGTCTTATAATTTTGAAGACTGAGCCCTACAATCCGCCGCCCCACATAAAGTGAAGTTCCAAGGAGAACGGCACAGACTGTACCATAATACAAAGTACATAACGACGGGTGGAGTAATCTGGTGACAAGGAGAGGGTTATTTAGGGACAAGTGAGGAAGGTGGTGTGGCCGTGAGTGCTGACGATAAGCAACAGGACACTTACTACATTCAGGATCCCGGATACAAGGCCTGGGGGGAGAAAACAGAGTGAAACCTAGGACTATTGGGAAAGGAGGGTCTCCTTCCATTAAGCTCTTCTGAGGACTGCACCTCAAGACAATGTGAAGCCAATGGGTGCAAATGGGAGGACGTGGTTTCAGCCTCGAAATGCAGAGCTTGCCCGAGATCACAGCTAGGCTTTCTTACGACTGGACCTGTTTCCTCACTTTTATTTATTTATTTATTTATTTTAAGCAACTGAAAGAATATTGACTAACACAGAGATGTTTGAAGGGAAAGGTAATTAGTGAAGACTTAGATATACTGCATTTGAGATTTCACCATAAAATTAAAAAGCCGCAGAGAGAATTTTAGATGTTTAGGAGGGTCGCGTTTTGATCCAAGGTTAGTTTTTCAAAGGGAGTACAGAGAGTGTATTATTTATGAACAAATGCATGGTATGAGGGTGTTTTCATCAGCATTCAGTGCATCAGGAGGTTGTGTATTTTGTACTTCTTTTCATTTCCAAGCTCACTGAGATTTGCGACATGATCCTAATAGAAGTTTAAAATATTTCCAAAGAATGGTGTACTGATCATTATCCTGAATACAAATGCACAAACACATGTGAAATGTCTCCTTTCACCTAGCAGGTTTTGTTAAAGTTAAGAAACAGAGAAGAAGGTCTAGCCATTGACTTAATAAAAACAACATCTAATATTTATGTATCACTTTATTATTTAAAGGGTTCTAGTACACACTGTATTTTTGTGCTTCACAGAATACGCTATTTGGCAGGAATTATATATATCGATATCGATATAGATATAGATATAGATAGATATAGATCGTTTTTTTCAAATCGGGAAACTCAGCATCAGAAGAATGAGAGGACTTACTGATACTGAACGGCTAATAAGGACAAACAGGGCCAAGTCTTGAGCTCGTCCCCTCCCATCCTGACCTTTGAGAATCGAATTTTCAGCTAGGCATAAAGGTTTTTCTAGTTAGGCACACACATTCATTTTTCATGCTTGATACTGTGCATTTGAATATCAAATTTAAAGTCAGATAATTTTATCATCTTACATTTTGGATGTCCATTACATTTCTGGCCCATTTATTAGAGAGCATATTTTTGCCTACATATTTTACTTCTCTCTTCATGTTTATTTCCACAAATTTTGACACAAATTAGTATTTTTCTTTCTTACACATTTTCAAAACCATAAGCCTATTGTGCTCCTTAGCAAAAGCTGCTCTGTAGTTTTTAACAAGTAATGCCAAGTATGAATAACACTACTAAAAATGAAAGACTGGTCTACTCTGGGTGGTGAACACACAATGCAATATATAGATGATGTAGTGTAGAATTGTACACTTCAAATATATATAATTTTATTAACCAATCTCACCCCAAAAAAATTAATTAAAAAAAAGACTGGTGTGCTACAGTGCCTTTATAATTTTAGCCACAATGGGCTTCAATGCCACAGGGCTTGAAAAATGACCTTTTTTTTCACATTCACCTAGCTGTAGAAAGAAAAAACAGGGTAAGACATACAGCTGATTTTCATAAAACTTTTAAGATTTGGAAATCTGCATCAAAATGAAAGATTAAAATGAATTTGAACCCATCTTGAATAGAATAATACCCTTTAATATTCAACCTTCATTTAGACAAATGTCACACCATAATATATGCTTTGTGGATATATGAAAACACCAAATTTTATCACTGTAAGACTGAAAAATCAATTTACAGACACTTGTGAATTGTATGTCATCGCTGTTAAAACTCCTTTACTGGCTATGATTTGTATATATTCTGAGAAGTATAGTTTTGTTTTGTTTTTTTTACTAACATAGTGTTTATGGAACTTGATAAGCTTTATGCTTCACAAAGCTAAGAGCAATACAATATAATGTTAAACCTCTGGTGCTCCTTTAGAGTTAATGTCCTATAAATTGTTAAATATACAGCGAAGAGTTAGAGCTGTTTTATAACATGTTCTGAGTCATTCAGAAAGCTAATTTTGAAGGATCTAAACATCACTGAAATTTTAATAACTGAAAATTTCCCACCATATACACTAAATAGTTCTTCTAGCCCAAACAATAGTTCAGATGGCCTAAGAAAGAGGGAGAGGGAAACTTTTTCTGTCAAGTGCCAAACAGTAAATATTTCAGGCTCTTCCAGCCATGTACCTCTCAGTCCCATATCCTCTTACATCTTCTTTCCTGTTATTTATTTATTTTTTGGAACACCACTCTAAAAGGTAAAGAAACAGAGAAAGAAATAAAAGGCACCCAAATTGGGAATGAAGAAGTTACATTGTCACTTTTTGCAGATGACATGATTCTTTATATAGATAACCCTAAAGACTCTACCAAAAACTGTTAGGACCAATAAACAAATACAATAGGATACAAAATCAATGTACAAAAACCTATTGCATTCCTATATGATAACAATGGAATTTCAGAAAAAGAAATGAAAAAAAATTCCTTTTGCACTTACAACAAAAAGAATAAAATACCTAGGAATAAACCTAACAAAGGATGTGAAGGACCTATATACTTTTAAAAACTATAAGACATTATTAAAAGAAACTAAAGAAGACACAAAAACATGAAAATAGATTTCATACTGATGAATTGGAAGAATCAACAGAGTTAAAATGGCCATATTACCCAAATCAATATACAGATTTAACACTATCCCTATAAAAATCCCACCAGCATTTTTTTTTAAAGAAATAGAACAAAAAAAAATCATCATATTTGTATGGAATCCCAAGAGATCCCTAATAGCCAAAGCAATCCTAAGAAAAAAGAACAAGGCTGGAGGTAGCACACTGACTTCAATTTATACTACAAAGTGACAATAATCAAAACAGCAGGGTATTGGCAGTAAAACAGACACGCAGACCAATGGAATAGAACTGAGAACCCAGAAATAAACCCACAAATATATGGGCAGATACCTTTCAACAAAGGAGCCAAAAACATACAACGGAGAAAACAAAGCCTCTTCAATAAATGGTGCTGGGAAAATTAGAAAGCCATGTGCAAAAGAATGAAACTAGACTGCTATCTGTCACAATGTACCAAAATTAACTCAAAATGGATCGAAGACCTAAACCTGAAACAATAAATTGCATAGAAGGATGTATAGGTACTAAATGTACAGACCTTGGGTTCAGAGAGGATTTTATGAATTAGATCTCAGAGGCCAGGAAAGTAAAAGTAAAAATAAATGAATGGGATTATATCAAATTATAATACTTCTGCACAGCAAAAGAAACCATCAACAAAAGCAAAGTGGCAACCAACTGAATGGGAGAAGATATTTACAAACAATACCTCAGATAAGGGGCTAATATCCAAAATATATAAAGAACTCACACAATTCAAGAAAGAAAAAAAACGCAATCCAATTAAAACATGGGCAGAGGACCTGTACAGACACTTCTCCTAAGAAAACATACAAATGGCCAATAGATATATGAAAAAATGCTTAACTTCACCACCTATTAGGGAAATGCAAATCAAAACCACACTGAGATGTCACCTCACACCTGTTAGAATGGCTGTTATCAACAAGACAAATAATAATAAGTGTTGCAGAGGCTGTGGTGAAAAAAGAACCCACATACACAGCTGGTGGGAAAGTAAACTGATGCAGCCGCAATGGAAAGCAGCATGGGGATTCCTCAAAAAATTAAGAATAGAAGTATCATAAGACCCAGCAATTCTCTTCTGGGAATCTACCCGCAAATTCTGAAAACATTTATCCATAAAGATATATGTACCTCTATGTTCATTGCAGCGTTATTCAGGGTGGCCAAGGCATGGAAACAACCAAAGCATCCTCTGATAGATGGTTGGATAAAGAAGATGTATATACACACAATTGAATACTATTCTAAAATGAAATACTGCCATTTGCAACAACATGGATGGGTCTTGAGATTATCATGCTAAGCGAAATAAGTCAAACAGAAAAAGTTGAGAACTATATGACTTCATTCACATGTGAGATATAAAACTGAAAGCAACAAATGTATAAGACAAACAAGCAAACAAAAACTCATAGACACAACAGTTTAGTGGTTGCCAGAGTGTAAAGGGGTTGGGGGGATGGTAGAAGAGGAAAAGGGGATCAAATACATGGTGATGGAAGGAGAACTGACTCTGGGTGGTGAATACACAATGCGATACAACAGAAACGTACACTTGAAACCTTATATAATTTTACTAACCAATGTCACCCCAATAAATAATTTTAAAAACTAAATGTAAAAACCATCTTAGCTCACAGACTTTAAAAGAACAGGCAGGGATCAGAGGGGGCGCATGGGCTCTAATTGGCCAGGCCCTAATCAAAGAGAATCTTTCAACTTAAAAAAAAAAAAAAATCCTCCCCTCAATTCACATAGGATGCAAAAGTCTAAAGTCATTAGAAGATGGTTCAGCCACTTGGCACTGAAAAACCAATAAACTTTGGAAGAGCATTTTGTCATCCTCCCTTGAAGCACATAATTTATCAGACTGGAGGAAAATATACAGGGACTTAAAAGTGTGCGGTGTGTGATGCAGGAACTAAAATTTTCCCTTAAATTTGCTATTATAGGGTCTGACGTATAACTTATCAAGTATTCTGTGAAGAGAATAAATATATTTAGTCTTCACTAACACCTCACATTTCAAGCAACACAAAATAAAGGACACGAGGATTGCAGCAAATGAATGAGGCTATATATGTCTTCGTGCAAAGGTTTGGCGTAAGAATGAAAACTGTCTTAAAGACTGCACTGTTGTGTAAGCAAGTCCGGGAGAAGATTTCAGTGCTATTGGCAAGTCCCATACATGAGAGTAGGTGACAAAAACAACACATGAATATTTCCTAAAGTGAGAGATCTTATTTTCTGAAAATACAAAATGTCTCTGCTGCAACAGAAACTCATATTGATTACTCCTTAAGTTGATGTCATAAACCTGTGATCACTATAATAACTTCAAGTGAAATTTTATTTCTGGCTGGATTTTAAATTTTATTTTCCCCATGCTAACAATTTATATCAACAGGTAGAAATAGATTTTTTCATTCCCCAGGCTTGATATGAGTCTCCAGGCTTATGTGCACTTCCTGCGGAGGCAGGAAGAAAACTACCTTCATGAAATCCTGAATCTGTTACACTCAGGAGTGTACAGACTCTTCACCTGAACTCTCATGTCATTCTCGTTATCTAGCTGGACCAGCACACCCTGCAGGACCGAGCTCAGACAGAGCTTCCTGACAGGACGGCATCCAAGGACGCTTGCTTCTCAACCCTACACCGTCCAACAGGTGCCTCATGACATCCTACACTTTTCATTCCCTTCACTGGACTGCAATTACTTACGTTTCTGATGACCCGTGACTGAATGACTGATTCAGAAGCATGTGAGTCAGCTCTGAAGTTTGTGATGAAACCTATATCTGACGTTCACCACCATATCTGACGCCCCTCGCATTGTGGTTGGTGTCCAATAACTATAAATTTACTGCCTGACTAAGTGAGTGAATAAAAATGTGCATTCCCATGCTCCCACCTGTTCACATTTCATAGCTCTTATTATTGCTGGATGTACCACAGGAATAGTTGCTGTACTAGTTCAGCAACCATTTATAGTTCATAAACCCTATGTGTGATAATATCCTACAGGAAAAAAAAATAGAGCATGCTAGTCTGATTCAAGTAGACACTGGGTTAATAAAGGTCTTCCACAGGTATGGGGACGCCATTATAAGTATGGAAAATGTAGAGATCATGGGGAAGAAAAGGAAATGACCATGCAAAAATCATGTGAAAATCGGAGGAGAAATGCTAGGAGCAATGTGATCACACACACACCGCCCACCTGTCCATCAAACCTGGGAGGTTCACATGGGTAATTCACTTGAACTCTGCTAAAAACACACTCCTTGGGGATTGCAAAACGATGGTGAATGCGTGGGACAAATGCTCAAACAGTCCTTCTATGTATGAGCAGCGATACTCTCTCTGGACACCTCTGCTCTTGACCGAATGAATACACCTTATGTTCTGCATTACGTCAAAGAGATGAACAGATGTGAAAAGTATTTCACTAGAAGAACCATTCATTCATTAAGACAAGAATTGTAATGCAAGAAACATAATGTGACTTAGAAAAATAAGGTAAAAACCTTTAAAAGTCCAGTTATCTTTCCCTTTCTTTATACCTTTTGGGGATCACGTGGTGATGGTGCTACACAGGTCTTATCCTTTGTGCACACCTGCCCTCAGTCTACCTGAAGGGGAGAGTCAGTGCTTTTGATGCCTCGCTGCCTCCCACACTTATTCCTCCTTAATCTAGTCTCAGATACGGGGACCTTCGGTCCTGCCTTCTCTGCCTCCCTCCTTTAACACTGTCAAGCTTGATTAACATTGCCTTTGGTTTTCTTATTTTGTCTATATATTTACTTAAAATGTTGAGAAAAAGGACAATTGTTAAAGTTGGTTCAACAACATCTGTGTAAGAAGACAGAGACAAATCGCATAGGGGCTTTCCTTCAATGCAGCCCTATGGACAAATGCCAAAATACAATTCAGTAATCGCCATTTTACAACGGTAATCAAAATTCCAATGCAGGTATTCAGCTCCCTGCTGAATGACTTAATGTAGAAATAGTTCAGGTATCTAGAGCAGGGGTGTCAAAACTGCGGCCCGCGGGGCCAACTGCGGCCCGCAATCCATTGTTAATTGGCCCGCAGCAAATTCCAAAAATATATTTAGTTTACTTAAATAAACCAGGTGAGGCAATACGTGCTTCACCTCGAGTGAGTGGCCCGGCTGTTTGTGTATTTTACTGCATATGGCCCTTGGTGAAAACCGTTGAAAAAAGTTTGGGCACCCCCGGTCTAGAGGATGGATGGGTCGCACTGCCTTCAAGTTATCTTCCATAAACACTCTTTTCTCAAGTATTGGATAAGTTTCAATGGCAGTAAATTTGAGAATCTACTCCTTGGAAAGTATCCGGAGTACATCTCTTTCTAAATGTGGAATCAAATGCTTTCCTAAGCATAAGATCAACAAGATAACCAAGTTTTATTTAGGATGAGGATTAGTCATAGCAAAATAAATTACCATTATTTAAATTCTGTCTTTTCAGAATGTGGAATTCTTCATTTGGATAGCTTTATACCATGAGATACTGACAAGTTTGGCACTAAATATTCTCTGATTTGAGCATCAATAATGACTTTATCCTTTCTCAATTTAATATCCTTTTGCTTCCTACCCTTTTTATATTCCATAGCAAGATTAACACTCAGTAATGTTTCTTTGTGATACAGAGAAAGAGCCCATATAAAGATACTACCTGGATCTACAAAAGCTATTTATTTTCTAATATATTTGAATCTCACCTTTCATGGAAAAAAAAAAGAAAGAAACCTGAAATATTACATTATATGACTCCATTTTTACTAGTTCTAGTTTTCTACTCTCTCCAACTGCAAAATTTCTCAAATAAATGGGTTCTACTCTGCATTTCCCTCTCTCTCTCTGCTGCCTTTAAGCTTTAGCAATTTGCTTACTGCTGTCTTTTCTTTCGAAATAGAAATGAGAAAGATCATTGCTGTTAACCCAATAAACTTTATCCTGGCGATTTTTCTTCACCATTTCCCACAGTCAGTCATCTTCTCTGTGAATCTCTCTTATTGAAGAACATTTCTATTTTGCACATTTTATTTGATCTGACATCATTTTTCCATTGTCTTCACTGGAGAGTCTGAATTTTTCCCTGGATTAGTAAGGACCAGGTTGTTCTCGCTACCCTTTCTCAAGTGATCACCGACTTTCTTGCCTTCAGTCATAAGTTCCACGAGGATATTTTGCTGTCAGTCTCTGCTGCCTCCACTACCCTGACTTATTTTCTGACTTCCTGGGAGCTGTGTAATGGCGGAACGAGCTCTTACAGATTGGATGACTCTGGCTCCCTTGCCGCCTGGCACCTGACTGTAGTCCACTCATGGGGCACGCCAACAGATGACCAGCCCTTCGCAGGCAGCCTGTGGTCCATGGCTCCAGCTCCTCCTGGTCTATGATAATACTGTTTCTTCCCTTTGCTCTGTAAGCTCTGGCCAAGGTAACGGCTTTCCTGTGTTTCTAGTTCATGAGCAATTCACCATCCTTGTCTGTTCCCTTAAACCTGACCACCCTTCTGGGAAGTGTCCCTTCACTCAATTCTCTTTAGATTAGTAAACACTAGAATGTGCCATCTGCTTCTGATCAGAACAATCACTTGAACGTATATGTATAAAACCCTTATTATAATCTCTCAATAATGTCATTTCCAAATGTCCTTAGAGTATAGCCAGTTGGAAACACGTCTGTCCAGAATTCTCCTCATTTTCCTAAAATCTTGGGCTCTATTAACTTCACCTTCCCTTGGGCTTTTCATTATCAAATCCTAATTACATTTCCTTATCTATATTCATTTTCTTTTCACGTCTATATCCATGCCAGGGTTTAGGCCCTCTTAAGTGCTTCATACCTGAGATATCGTGCAGTTTTCCAGTTTCCTCCCCTGCTTTCAGTGTTATTCCTCTACAGCACAAAATATGGTACTGATCATGCCAAAGTCTCCAACTCAGAAATTTCAGGAAATCCCTATTTTGTACTAAATAAAATCCAAATTCTTTATTGGAGTAGGCTATTAAAAACTATCTTGCTATGATCACACAGTACATAAAGTAACTTGTTCTATCATGCAAAGCTGTCTCCTAATTTGAAGGATTCACTACAGTACTATACTATGAAATTAATATAATTTTCGCAAGACATAGACATGCAATTTTAAAATGCACACTTTAAAATATGCTAATCACTAATAATCGAACTATTTTTTGTCAACTCATGCAAATCATTCTCTTGTACTGAAGTACAGACGGAGAAAATTAAAGCAAAAATCACGCAGATATAAAACTACTTTATTTGCAAGATACTCAGATTATTCTTACTCTTTTTTTATCTTTTCATGAAAATGACAGTTAATAGTACTCTGATGTGAATATATTTTTATTTAACAATAACCAAGATAGATAAGAAGATTAATGAGATATTTAGCATAGGGTGTCAAAGGCCATGTATACTGTCTGTAATTGTTAACTATTTCATATGTACCTTTATTTTCTTTCCTGAATTTCACATAACTGAAGAAAATATCTATAATTTAAAGACAATTTTCAATCAACAGTCTGAGGTAGTGGATTAGATAGCATTATCTTATCTAAGAGTACAGTAAGCCCTTGATAAATTTATTTTACTTTAGATGAGGGAAAAAGAAACAGAAACAAGTTATTTAAAGACAGAATATTAGTTTGCTCTAAGGTCAAAGATCCACAGCTTAAATATCTATTCACTGGAATAATGGCTATTTTCAGAGAAGCCTAGTTACTCTTAGCTATTAAAAGTAATATGCTGTACAAGGGACAAACTAAAAAGATGTATTTTGTAGAAACTGCATAGACATATGCAGATCGACTGACCACAGCTGATGTCAATCAAGGCTGCTTCTCAACTTGGCCAAAAACTTAAAATATCATGAGAATCTCTCCACTGTTATAGGTGTATAAGAAATGGTTCACTTTAGGTTTAGTTCGCATACCATTTTTTGTGTGTGTGTCTCTGAATAGTTTAACTAAACTCTGAGTCTTCTCTGAAAAGCCCACACATTCTGCTCCCATACTACAAAAGAAGTTTTTTCTCACAGCCACACTCTTAATGGGGAATGAGTAATAGGAAATACCTCCTATATTTCCTATTATTTTTAAATAACTGCATATAGAAAATGTTATTTTCCATACCCATTCCTATTCATACATTTTAATAAGAATTTATTATTAAAACCACCATAATGAAGTATTTAAGCATGTATCTTTCACTTATGGGTATATCACACAAAAAGTTTCCAAGGATATATGTAGACAAAATAAGTCATAAACTTAATGCTGTAGATTTTAAAACCCTGCACCAAATATTTTTCAAAGGCTGGATTGAAAAATATATGAAAATGACGTATTTTAGTCCTTGAAGCAAGTCAGAGTAGAATCTAAAAATTAGTATCACACAGTCTGCATTCTCAGAAGGCAATGCAATTAAATTACACGGATTAAGTAGTAATAAAGACAAAAATATAAGGTATCAAATTAATATAATTTTAGTCTTAATTCTTCCACCAACTAGCTATGTAAATTTGAATAAACTCAAACAACAGAGAGACACAGGGAAAAACCCACCAACGTGGTCAAAAAAGAAAATCATGTGATAGTTAAAAACTACGGAGAACAAATTAGTCATAAAAAGAATCAGATATCAAAATTTGTGACATGTGGCTAAAGTAGTATTAAGAGGGCAATTGTAGACTTTATTATAATAGAAAAAGAAAAAGGATGAAAATTAATGATGTAAGCATAAAACTTCAGAAATTAGGAAAATAAAGACCAGGATAAGTTCAAAGAATGTAGAATGTATAAGAAAAGAATTTAAAAAGAGTGAAAATACAAAGTTCAGGTGGATTCCCTCGCAACACAAAGATCCAGAAGGCCAAAAGATGATTCTCTACAAAACAAGTATAATTGGAAAACCTCTGGTGAGACCACTCTTCCCCCAAAAAGAGAGAAAACTGACGAATGTTAGAAATGAAGCAAGGACATAACTATAGATAGATTGAAAATAAAAGTAAGGCAATGATATGAACAAGTTTTACGCCAAAAAATTTAAAATGAAAATGAAGTGGTCACTAGACCACAAAAAACATAAACTTACAAAAATGATCCAAGAAGCAATATGCATCATAAAAAAACCTAAGTAAGAAAGTAAAACTGACAACTGAAAAATCTTCCCACTATTGGGAGACAGTTCTTCACGGGTTGCTCAGTTTTTGCACCGAGCAGAGCTTTTGTTTGGTGCCATCTTTATAAGGACGGCTGTATAGTAAGCAGCTGGGAGATACAGATGTTGTTCCTTCTGGAGAAGAGGACAAGTTTATTTCCAGTCCAGTAAATAAAGATACTATCTCCTTTCGGGGCAAAGTTCAGGTGGATTCCCTCGCTACTCCTTACAGAAAGAATGAGATTGCTGAAGCATGGGTTTCCCTGGCCGTGTTCCAAATCTCCTGCACGCGTCTGCGTCATATCCTTGGGTTTCATGGGGCTTAAGGCACTGATGTGAAAATGAATCTCATACATAAAAAATAACAATGAACCTCTGATAACACCGATTGCTAATGAAAATGCTGGACATTGGTAGTAGAAATGTAAAATGTTACAGCTAGTGGAGAAAACAATTTGGCAGCTTCTTAAACATACCCAGCAACCCCCACTACTCAAGAAAAATGAAAATCTGGCTACACATAAAAGTCTGAATGTGAATTTTTAGAGTAGCTTTATTCATAATCACCCTAATCTAGAAACCTCCCAAATAGCCACCAACTGATAAACAGATAAACAAAGTGTGGTCCATTGACTTTCCACTGCTCAACTGACTTCCTTCCACCATCTATCCAGGGCAAGTCTGGCTTACACTAGTTTCTCCCTTTTTCTCATCAAACTCCATCCTCCCCATTTTCCATTAGCCCTCTTTCCACATGTCTCCTGTGTTACCATTCTTTCCCTGAAAACTGTCCCTGCCTCAACTCTTTCAATGAAGCAAATCAAGTGTCCTAATTCAAACGAAAAAAAAAAAAAATCAAGCAAAAACAAAACGAAAACAAACAAAAACTTTCTTGTAATCCTACTCACTTCTTCAATTCTCCTTTACTGGCCTCCCAAACCTCTGGAAGAGGCAGCTTTATATCCAGACTTCCAAGGCTTTAAGTCTCATTACCCACTTTTGCTTATTTTCCTACAATTAGTTTCCTGTGCTACCAGGTGAAATCCAAGGCTTCTGTATCAGTTCTGAGCCTCTGCAACCCTTTTGGGGCACTTGATACCCATCCTTACAGTATCTCTTTGAGACGGACCTCATTTTGATTCTGGGACAGGAATCACTTCTATTCTCTTATGTTTCTGACTTCTTCCTCTGAGTTCTCTTCTAGGAGGTCCCACTCTAATCCAAATAATGGGGATTGATTTTCATATCTTTATCTCCAGCCCTAAACTGGATTTTGAGATGTAGACCAGAATTTTTCACTGTCTGACAATCATCTTTATTTGGATAGCTGGACAATGTTTCAAATTAAAAAAAAAAAAAAAGTCTGCCTTTTCACCATGAAAATGCGCCCCATTTCCTCATTTTCCCCATACCATTTGCTGACATTGCCGTCCTCCTAACCCTCCCGCCCGGAGGTTTCTGTCACACCTGTAACTTTTCTTCTCCCTTATTCTCATCCACAATGCACTGGATGCTGGCGGTCCTTTCTCTCCAGTAATGGCTTTTCCACTCACGTAGCCATTGGACTTTTTCAAATCTTCACCTTACCCTGACAGCACTCTGGATATTCTCCCTGCGTCCAATCTCTTTCTTCTTCAAGTTACTTCATATACTGCCTGAAGAGGGATTTCTCTGAATGAGAATCTCATTCTGTGAGAACCTAATCACTTAACATACAGACACAGGTTGCCTTTGTTCACATGTTGCCAACTCAATAAACTGAAAAGAATCATTTGTACAATTATCACCCTTTGTTTTGTTTATAGGATGCTAAATGATTCACTTAACAGATTCTTTTCGACAAATTAACAGAATTGACTTAGCTGAACAAACATGTTTGTTATGTTGGTGTCACGCATACACAACCACAGGGCTTTTTTTAGTTGGAACCTGAAACAAGTAGCCAGTTAGAGCTCCTGATTTACAGAAAATCCATAATGCAGTTTCCATTTTTAATGCTTTCTTTATAACAAGAGATGTTCCATTTCTTGCGCAATGCGATGATTATTTTAGAGCCTATTGATATTCCCTTGTACAAATGAAAATTTTATTTGTTTTCTGAATTGAATAATATAAAATTTCAAATAGATGACCAGTGCTCTAACTTCTGAACATTTTTCTTAAGTAAGGGGATGGAGGGTGGGGAGAGAATATGTAGAATGTAGGGCATGTTGAAGTTAAATAAATCTTCTGATTTTAAGCTATGGTAGCAAAATATTATCCACAGCAAGTTTTTTTGTTTTGTTTTGTTTTGTTTTCTCCCTAGAGCATTCAGGTATGATAGATATGGATTTGACAAATTTTCCAAATTTTTCTTCTCTCACTGAAACAAAGCTAATAAGCAATAGGATTTGTTAGCCAATTATATATAACCAGAGATTCTGGGGCATAAAATATTAGAGAGCTTAATTTGAATATGCCCTTTTAAATTAGTGGGGAGAAAAAAGAAACCAAGCCTTAATAGCTACCGTGTTTCCCCGAAAATAAGACCTAGCCGCACAATCAGCTCTAATGCGTCTTTTGGAGCAAAAATTAATATAAGACCCGGTCTTATTTTACTATAATATAAGATCAGGTCTTATATAACATAAGACCGGGTCTTTATAATAATATAATACAATATAATGTAATGTAATATAATATAATACCGGGTATAATACCCAGTCTTATATAATATAATATAATACCGGGTCGTATATTAATTTTTGCTCCAAAGACACATGACAGCTGATGGTCCGGCTAGATCTTATTTTCGGGGAAACATGGTCCTAGGTTACTTGGACAATAAGATGGTGCTGTTCAGGCCTGTTTTATTCAACTTGTCCTTGGGAAATATCCTACTGAACAATCTAGAGGAAAGATTTGTTAGTATGACAGCATTCTGCAACAAAATAAAAAGAAAGTGAAATTTAACCTCTCATAGAAAGCAGTCGCTATGAGAATAACCAAATATTATTTGAAACTATATATTAATTTCCATAATTAACCATTATTGTGAGAATGGAGACAGTATTTATTTATAGAATTATATGTGAACGTTATATAAATAAAAAATCTAAGCCATTTTGTAAATCTCACCTGTAGATTCAATACATGGAGCAACCATATGTTATTTATGATGTGGTTCTTAGAGTAGTTACATTCAGTAATATTTTGTTACTTCGATAAGCCAAATAAAATCAGACTTTGGGCTCTCGTCATCTTATTTATACAGTTTTGATATTAGCATTCTACTTTCATTTTTTACTCGGAAATGATCTATTTATGTTTCACATAAACACCTATGAATTATAATGCTTTGATGTACAGCTCAGGATCCTATGTTTAATTTCATTTTCATCAAGAATATTCACACAGTGTAAATACATGTCGGCCTTCTAGCCACACCAACTGATGATGTCAAATAAGTACCGTGTTTCCTCCAAAATAAGACCGAGCCGGACCATCAGCTCTAATGCATCTTTTGGAGCAAAGACCCGGTCTTATATTAATGTTTGCTTCAAAAGACACATTACAGCTGATGGTCCGGCTAGGTCTTATTTTCGGGACAACACGGTGTATGCACTGAGCGATGTGAAACATACCCATGTAATGTTACACACATACACACAGAATGAGAGAGATGGCCCATTAAATTAGATGGCCATCTATAAGTGTGACACTTCTTGCCTTTAAATTTTTTTTGAAATAATTTTAGACTCATGTAGTAGTTGCAAAAATAGGATTGAGAGCCCCTGTGTCTCCTTCTCCTGCCTCCTCCAATGATAACGCCTTATATAATTAAAGTACAATCATCAAAGCCAGAAACCAGACATTGGTATTATATCATTAACTAAACTACAGGCATTATTCTGATTTAACTAGCTTTTGTATCTACTCTACTTGCCGGGCGGGGGAGTGGGGGAGGCATAAAAGTTCTACCACTCGTAGAGATTCATGTTCCCTCCACAATTGTGATATAGAATGGTTCCATCACACAAAAGTAATTCTTCAATTTTAAACTTAAGACATATCAAAATACGCGTAGAAAATTGTTTTGCTTTCATTTCTGAAGTTAGTCCTCACTCTAGCATGCATTCTTTTATCTCTTGACAGTGACAGGCTACTTTGTGAATGTCATTGGATTAGACACCGGGCACGAAGTGTTAATAATAAAAAAACAACAGAGACTGTATCTCAAGACTGTGCTTAAATTCTAAATGAGACAAAGCGTTCCCAAATGAGTTTCAACTGGAATCAGGATTGGAGATTAGGGGAAATAAAGAGAGGAGCATAACAGTTACTTATCTCCATCTCTGTAGCCCCACTAACTACATATGCAAACTAGAAAACCTCGTGTGGAAAGAGACACTTAACAGGTGGGATGAGCTTTTCCACCATTGTACTGTGAAATCCAAACACCTTTGGCACCAGGAGGACTCAATTACATCTCTAGTAGGGAAGAAGAGATTCAAAAAGCAGCTAGAAGCAAACATGATATCCATGTCATGGTAGGTCACTACAGTGACAGAGAAGAGTGCCAGCTCCTAGCACAACAGACTTAGTGGGGAACCTATGCTCTGGCTTGTGAATCCAACAGTTTAGGGGTTGCTAGGGGTTACAGAAAGGTGGTGGTGGAAGGGAGTAGGTGTGGCTATAAAATGACAACAGGAGGGATTCCTGAGGGCATGGGAATGTCCTTTTATCCTTACAGTATCCATGTCATTAACCTGGTGGTATAATTATATTTTAGTTTTTCAAGATGTCGCCATTGGGGGAAACTGGATAAATGAAGGACATGGGATCTCCTCATATTATTTCTTATAAATGCAGGTGAATCTATAATTATTGTAAAAATAACTTTAATTAAATAAATATGACATTCTGAATATCATAAGTATCTCCTTGAAGTATAAAAATCTACATCTTAGAGATTTCTTTTTTGCCTCAAAATGATATAAAATTTCTAAATAAATGTTGGCATATGACTTCAAGTTAAGATTAGTTGTTCTCAATTACCCAGATAACAAACTGGGGACTCTAGTATAAACAGCAGAATCACTGAACACCAAATATAATTAATTAGAAACATGCAAAGTGACCGTCACTACAATGTTTGATGAACATAATAAAGTCATTTGGTTAGAAAAATAAACACAAGGCTCAAGAAGAGTCCGTTATCGGATTGTTTTCCAACTTGAAGAAAAAAATAAACACTTTGGCAAAATGCCACAAAAATGGTATTCACATCACCAAATTATTATTGTAAATATTTTACTATAGACAGAACAGTAAAGTAGTGTGTTGTGTATTTTCTTGATAGAAACATGTTAACAAAAGAATCCTTCGGAGATCTAATTTGATATTTATATGAATGATGAAGAAATGAAAAAAAAAGTACATTTTATACTTTGTAGACAACTCTAAGCACTTTGGCACAGTGAAAATCTAGGCCAGTGGGAAAAGTTTACAATAAAATATGGATATGGAGAAGGGGAAAGTGGGCTTTAATATGACCAACAAATGGTGATTTTCCAAGGAGGGCAGGGTTATCTAAGCTTGTATTTCTGGAATGGTGGGCTGTTACAACTGAGGACAGAATCAGGAGTCATTGTAGATTCTTCCCGTGGAAATGTCTCACTGAGCTCTCACAGCGAGACCACAGAAATGGGACGCTTTATCACCCTGTGGCGAAAGACAGTATTTCTATGGGATGCTATTTGTAATTCTGGTCACTAAACTGCAATAAAGAAATAACAGAACTCTGGAAGGTCTAGAGAGGGTAGCTAAATGGTCAAAAGAATACAGACTCTTTCACATGTGGGTAACAGACTTAAAAAATACTAATCTCAGTACAAAAAGATTTTTTAAAATGAGAGGAAATAGGGTTGTACAGCCATACTCAGATGTACTTATAAATACATCAGTGTAACTGGAAGGGTCTCCTCAGTGTTGTGCTGGAGCATTCTTTCCTCATCCCTTCATTAAGTAAAAAAACGCATCTATGTTTGATGCAGGCTAATACGTTACTGCTATCTAACTGTCATGGGGTATAAAGCTTAGGGCAAGAATGAAAAGTTGTATGCCCGAGACAATATTCAAAGATAAAAACCCACAAAGAGAAGCAAAATATAACAAGCTCAAGTTTGATACATGTAAGTGTAACTATCTTAAGTTTGAAAGTGGATTACACCAGAAGAGGGAGAGAGATATTTTAAGAACCTGCTGAGTTAAAAGCTAAGAGGTATTTTTTTTTTGACCCCAATTCACTGTGAACTATTACATGTTCAAACGCGAAGTGAGACAGATGACAACAGTACTTTGACTTTAGAATGAATTATTAGAAATAAAACGTCCATGTCCCACTATATTCTACATTGGTGAGGATTTCAGTGGTCTGGATGTCATAAAAAGAATTGGCTGAAAACAAACAAACACACACATACATATATGTATTAATCACGTCTCAAAATTTTACTCATACCTTTTAAATGTTTCTGTAGAATGTATAATCAAAAACAACAACAACGAAGAGGCATGTTTGATTATTAGGACAACAGATTGGGTTCTAGAACTTCTGGATGCCTGTTGAACTTTAGTGACTCATTATGTAACCATTTAAGGATTTTTGTCAAAATTTTGCACCTATAAACCTTGTACTGTGCAGATTCTCTGGTTGTCTCATTTTTTTTTCTTTTTCTAGAATGTGAAGTTCTTTTTATTATAATTAAAGTAGAGTTAACATACAATATTATATTAGTTTCAGGTGTACAATATAGCGATTTGGCATTCATACTCATATGCTCACCATATATGTGTATAAGAATCATTTCTTATATACACTTTGAAATTTACACTTGGCAACAGCATTGTGAAAAGAGTTGTTCATTGAAAATAAATCAGTTCACTGCTCTTACTGTTTCCTAAGTGTTTGGCATTAGGAAAAAGTCTATCTGTTAAAAAAATTTTTTTAAATGAATGGACGATATTAAAAACGTAAAGAGAATTTGAACCAAAATACCAAATTTTACTTGAGATACTATATGAAATATTATAGTTTCCACCTGTATGTATAGTATGCAGTTATATAATAAATAGGAAACAACACAAAAATACAATTAATTGCAGCAAGCAAAAAATGCAGACTTGGAGAGCACCGTGTTATAACAAAGGGCCTCCTATTGATGCTACAGTTTAATAAAAGGCTAAACGACGTATCAAGCTTTCCAGTTTATTACCCATGTGCAGAAAGGTGAAGTATATAAATGAAATAAGTGGTGAAAGTGTGGGAGAAAGATGACTGGAAGAATGGAGGAAAGAGATGTAAGAGAAAAGAAAGTAGGATGGAAGACGAGAAATGGAGGACCTCAAGGAGGAGACTAGCACTTTTAAAATGGGTCAATTTGCTTTATTTACAGTGGGAAAAGGAGGGCAGGGAACTCTTTCAATTGATTTTTCTTTTTACTAGATTAAATGACCAAGCTATGATTAAGAATAAAAGTAGTCTTGAGCAGCACAAGTACTAGTCAATCCTTCTTCCTTCGGCGTCTCTTACACGGGGTCACCCCTTGACTGCACATACATTTTTCTCTGTGGGGTCGCAGCAGGCCTGCCCTTCTGTGCCCAGGGACCTACCTACCCGTGCAACAGGCCTTTCCCGGGGCTCTCCACCAAGTCCAGATAGCACATCACTGAGGCCCGTTCTTTTAGATCTTTACTCTTGTTTGCAAAACAACAAGTAATCCACAAACTATTTTGTGCTTTATTAACCTAAATTTTCTGTAAGAATATGAGATTTTGCAAAGCAGCCTCCCAGAAGGAAAAAAAAAAAAAGCCTTAAATGCAATAAAGAATTTGAACATTGGAATTTCAGGCACTTCGGAAACTCAAAGAAGAAACAATTTGCTCAAATCGGACCATGTGTCAATATACCTTCAAAAGTCAACTACAGCTGATGTTGAACAATGTGGGGATTCGGGGCGATGACCTCTACACCGTCAAAAATTCACGTATAACTTTTGACTCTCCAAACCTTAACTGCTAACCTACGATTGACTGGAAGCCTAACGGATAACATAGCTAATTAACACATATTTTGTATGTTATATGTATTACATACTGTATTTTTACAATGAAGCTAGAAGAAAATGTTATTAAGAAAATCACAAAGAACAGAAAATATATTTATAGTACTGTTCACATTTATTGAAAAAATACTCATGAATAAATGGACTGGTGCAGTTCAAACCTGTTATTCAAGGGTTAGTGTATTTACTATTCCTGTGGGACCAGTTTTTATTAAGAAGCTTGAGGAATAAGTATGTGGTTTGGATGGGTTTATGATAATTTAAAACATATATGTTACTGTCTGTTTTTCAGTTCTGCTATTTCAAAGATTATCTATAGCAAAGTTTGCAATGGGCAAAGGTGGGGAAATATCTGACAATAGAAATATTTGTTTCCTTAAATGTGTGGAATGATCTGCTTTTGAGATTTCTTGCCATGCGAAGCACAGGGGCACATCTGGCTTGAACTCAGAAGAGCAGATACTCACATGCCTTTCACCAATGACACTTAGACAAGCAATCAGATACTAGATGAAAAGACTGTCACTGCTCACTGGTTTTCCCTGCTTTCATCAGTTGCAAGAGCTAGCTAAGTTCTACTCAAATTAGCACTGATGTGTCAGAAAGGTTTTGAAAAGTTGCACAGTTTTCAATCTCCTAGAACTCAAATAGAAAATTACCCAATTTCTCCTGTTCTCAAGCGGTGAATACAGTGCACAAGCAATGAAAATCAGGTAAATACTATAAAACTATTCTATTACAGCAGAAGCTTTTTAACCTAATATAAACCTCATAATAATGTCTATTGCTACTCAAGGGAAGTGACACTTACCTTACCTGTCATTCCTAAAAAGGAAGAAATTGAGGGCCAGGGTATTAGCTTCTAATTCTTTCTATATTTAGACCTTACATTCCTGGAGCCACACCCCCAATGCGTAGGGTACATATGAGTTAGAATTTAAGTTTGATGGGTGAAAGGTAATGGAAGAGTAGGGTTTATGAGATTTCTAGGACCTCCCTTTTCTATATTTACAATTATTTCTGGTGTTTTTACTCTTTCTTAAATTCAGAAGAACACAGTATTAAAAAAATGAAGCATGTGTAATGCATACATTGCTACAATAGTAATTCAGTGATTCAAGTCCATTTTATCCTCAGAGAAAGGAATAACCAAGAACTGTTACCACCTGTTACCATGACCTTGCTGAGATTCTCCTTTGTGAACTCTGACATCCTCTCAGTGTCCCCGAGATTGAGCCACATAACATTAGCGCCTGGTCAGCGGCAGCTATGGGGTTAGATGATCACTATGACTGCTCACTAATGAAAAGGAGTCTTTAGATGTCACAGGGATGTGGTGCTTTTAAATGGATGCGTGAATTTTTTTCAGATCAAGAGGATTCTCTTTCTCAGATCATGCCAGAATTTTGGCTATGCAATTTTTTTAAAAAATGATTATCTACTGTATTTGAAGACAAAAGAATTGAATTTAAAATAAGAAGTGCCAGAAATGTCCTAAGAGCTTCCTATGTTTCTTAATTCTCCCACAAACTTGCGCCCATTTCACAGATGAGGATTTCAGCAGTGTGTGCAAGGCCATTTTGCTTATCATTTCTATTCCCTTTCAAGTCAATCTATGTCCTGACTCAGAAAACCTAATCCACATTAACCACTCCTTTGTCCTGTGTTCTCTCAAATCCCTAAAAAGTCAACACTGTGAGCATAAAAAAATCAAAATATTCTCCCCAAAATAAATATCCATACACATTTGTTGAGCACAACTGAAGTTAGCTGCATTTCCAAAAAACCTTTTCTATGACCTTTCATAGCAAGTTTTTTCCCCACCTGATATTAATAATCTTAAGACTGTGTATTAATTTGTCATGCATCTCAATTAGAGCAGTCAACAAAGAGAATACGATATTGGCCTGCTGTCCGTCATGTTGTATACAAACAGCTGAAGCATTTCCAGGGGCCAATTGTAAAAGAGTATGTATTATTTAGGTCTCTTCTTTCTGTTTTGTATTCCTTTGCCAAGACTCAAGACCTTTCACTACCGACGAACACCCTTTCCACCAAAGACTGGCAGCGACTGGGTGCTATGGATGCTAAATCCTTCCACATGGTCTGCTGCATTGACAGCTGTGGTGGGCTGAAGGTATGTGGGCGGGGGAGGCAGGGTGACAGAACTAAACATTATTGTAAACCAAAAGGGGACACAATGAATATTTGGATTATTGGCTAATCTGTGAAGTCCTTTCATCCATGCTATGTCTTCTGCTTTGAATGAAATGATGATGTCCTCATTGACTTTGGAAAAGTTAACTTATTTATTTATTGTTGGATAATGTAATAAAAGTTTCCATGGTGACTGGTAAAATGCAGGCTATTAAATCAGTGAATATGAAACAGCATCATAAGGCACTGCTCACGGAACAAACCAATATATCAGAAAATACTGGGTGTTATTTTAGAAAAGCAAGACATGCTCTACAGCTAAATATGTTTTAATTAGAAAACAAATTTAACCTAGTCTATCAGAAATGCAGATGATACAAGATTGCTTCTCTTATACTCTTAAAGTTTGAATTACTGCTTGAAACATGTATTTGTTTAGGAATATAGAATAATAATGAACATTAAAACAAGCATCAGTAACTTATGGACAGCTCTAGGGAGGTCATTTAATGACAGCCAAGCACTTGGTCTCAGAATCCAGCTGCGAAAGTCAGCTGCCTTGTGAAAGGCAGTCATACCCGTGATATGATAGCACATCCTTTTTCTATTCATAACTCTTTGTGCTTCTAATACACATAAATTCACTAATAGGTATTCATATTTTTAGCTTGCACTTCTGTTTAATCTACTCAGAATTTGACCTAAATAGAAAAGCATACTGGTAGAGAAAAATAATTGGTTTTCTCTCCTCAGCCACTGGCACTGTATTTGGGTCACAGCAAACAATGGGTTCATATAAGACAGGACCCAGCTTTCAGGTACCTCACACTCACTTGGGGAAGGACAGGGAGAGTTAAACAGTAAGACAATACTCCATGGTACCTCACAAGGCAGTGGGTGGCGACTGCTAGTAACAGATGCTCTCAGTATCCAGAGGAAGTAGATGGGGGTGGACAAAATGTTTGTTCCAGGAAGCTTCCAAGAAAAGGCAGGAAACAGAGATCGATCCTGAAAATGGGTAAGCGGTGAGGTAAAGGAAAAGAATTTTGGATAGCAGAACTGCTAGTCTCAAAGCGTTGATGTGAAAACGGAGTGTTTAGGGACAGGATATTTGACTAGAATTTGGTCGAAACGGTTGCTTAATGTAGGGAAAATATAACTAAATGAAATGATGGCATCAGACTGAGGAAATCACAGAGAACAAAGCTAAAAGGTTAGTCCTGATTCTGAAGACAAACTCAAGTTCCCACATTCCCTCCACTCCTTGCCCAGGTCTGCTGCTCCTCTCTTAAAGTTCAGTAAACAGAACTGCAAACCAGTGATCTGTACTCCAAGGGTACCTGCCAGTGATTAGTGAAATGGTCGGCTCACTCTGTCCAAATCATCTTGAATATTTGGGTCCCTCAAGAAATAGGACCAATGGCTTTAGGAAATGCATTTTAATCATTCCATGCTATATTTGCTGTCATCTAACTGATGTTTTGGAACCCATTCTTCTGTAAATACATTGAATTATTTTCTTCTGCATATTTAAATTGTGCTTGTGGGTTTTTGTTTTGTGTGTGTGTGTGTGTGTTCAAAAATAGCCCTGAAGGTGTTTTTTTTAAAACTAGGGATCCATCAGTTTGATTTTTACCATCTACAAAAGATACTGGCTCTAACACTGACAGGCCCCTAATGGCATCAATATTTATAGGTACTGTGTTTCCCCGAAAACAAGACCGGGTCTTATATTAAGGTTTGCTCCAAAAGATGTATTAGGGCTTATTTTTCAGGAAATGTCATCCTGAAAAATCATACTAGAGCTTATTTTCCAGTTAGGTCTTATTTTTGGGGAAACATGGTGCATAGTTTTGGAAAGGATTAGGAGATCTCTTATTCTATTTTCTTACTTTTATTTCTAAGTCCGTTTTGTGTCCAAGTCAAAATATTCCAGCTAATTGCAAAAAACCACATTCTTTTGGCATGGAAACATTTCACAAATATTTGAAGTCTAAATCAGTTGCATTTCTTCTTGACTAGCCTCAAATATCGTTCTCAAATTTCAGACTAATTAACTTTTAAACTTTCTATAGAAGTAAAATTCTCTAGAATTATCTTTTTCAGTTACTGTCAAGTTTCAACTACATTTACAACTATTATTTATGTTCAACTCTGAATCACACTTTCACTTCTTAACTGTAACCCTTTTCATCTAAACCATTACTTCTCCAACTTTCTAATTATTTTTCAATTATTCTGAAATAATACCAAATTTACCGAAAAGTTGCTAGAGTATCATGAAGAAGTTTCTTTTCCTCCTGAATACTTGAAAGTAAGTGGGCAACGTAATTTCCCTCCTCTCCAAATATTTTACTATTTAATTTCTAAAAACAAGGGTTTTGTCCTACATATCCACAGCAATTTTGAATGTCAGGGCATTTATCTTAAATACTACCACCGAATGCACTGATCTTATTTAGATTTTTACCAATTGTGCCAATATGGTCCTTTATGGCAAGAGAACCCAGTTCAGAATCACCTGGCACCTTTAGTCTATTCAAGTTATATAAATATTCCGTTCTCCCATCATATTTCACCCAGTCTAAAATAGTTCTCATTCTTTCCTTACCACGTCCACACCTTAATGTTTTTGAATTGAAGGCTAGAGTTTTTATAGAATGTCCATAACCTTGGTTTGTCTTACGTCTCCTCAAGATGAAATTCTGGTTAGACACTTTGGCAGGGATATCTTGGAAGGAAAGCTTCCTGCAGGTGGCATGACGTAAACTTGCCCCATTACTGGTGATGTTAACTTTGGTCACCTGCCAGCCTCCTCCACTGTAAAGTTTCTCTGTTTCTCATTTCAATTCATATTTTAAAGGGAGGTCTATTCCAGTTAAATAAATATTCCACTCTCCCATCATATTTTACCCACTAGTTTTTATATCCACTGTATTTCCTTGCAGAATAATTGCCATATTGTGATTTTTCTCCTTCCCTCATTCCATCTGGATGATTAGTTGGCACTCTTCTGTAAGGAAAAGCTTTCTCGTGTCCTCATTTACTCACACTTTTATTTATAACGGGGCAAACTCAAGGATTCTCATTTTATTCAGTGAGTTATGATCTGCTATGATCATTATTTCGGTTGATGCTCAAATTGTTCCAGATTGGACCAACGGGATTCCCTTTAGCCCAGCTCCTATGTACTTTTGACATGTCACCATCATTTTTCAACACTTGCTTACTTTCTGGCACAGATGCTTCAGACTCATCTTCTACTTTTCATGTCTCAGCCCTGACGTCGGCCATTTTTCCCAAGATGCCCTAATCCATTAGCGGAGAACAGTATTCGGGAACCCCGGTTTAGAGCCTAGTGTGCCTAGTTCTGTTGGATTGTTGTTTGTTTCCATTGGATAGAGCTGCAAATGCACTTACATCAATATGTACCTGTATATTTATCTATATACATTGCAAACTGTGAAAAACCTATAGTTTCTACAGAAGAATCAGAATTGATTTTGTAGTAATACCATGAGATCACATCCTACAACTCAAGCGTATGGCTTCTTTATCTCACCTCCTGACCCTAGGTCGAGGGAAACCTAGAAAATGTGTCTTCCGTTAAAGCTTTCATTGCTGTGTGGAATTAGATTGCTAAATACTCCACTGCATGTTGAGCTAAATTATTCTATAGCATCTTTTTCCCCATTAAACAAAGCCTTATTTGTTATCTGAAATTATCCATATTTAAATATATTCTCTTCCATTCAATTGAATTGCAAATTCAAGATAAACACAGCTTGAAAAGTCCACTGGCTACAAATGACACCCTTTCACAGAGAAATTATTAATTCAGCAAAGCTCCAAGGGAAATAAATACATGGTTCTGCAGCCAAGGTAAGCACACACATTGGATTGAGTCTGTATGAAAAAAAAATTCCTTTGTCAAAATTCTGCAATGTGACAAGTACCAATTCTGTTAGAAATTACATGGCTTGGTATTTTTAATCAGTGCTTTCCTCAGTCACCCATCAGGTTTTTGCAAATTCTGGTGTTTTATAAGCAAAAAAAGAAGAAAAATCTGATAATTATCAGAACACTGATCTTATTACATTTTAGATTATTCCTTCACTAAATGTTATGACACACGTTAAGCAAGACATGTTATAAATTAAAGACTCGTATTTACATTTGGCATGGAAATTTCTACTGCTTATAAGTGTGTATATGCTTTCTACATATGTATAATCTAGATTTTTATAAAGCATCTGTATAATTCTTTTTTTTTCCATTTTTTAAAACAATTCCTTGAGAATAAGAACTACTTTGGCTTTATCAATTCCAGGTACAATAAAATAAGACATTTTTAAAAAATCATTATGGCATTCTGCCTCTTCTTGAATTATTTTCAAATAAAGGCCATAAAAATACAGCTCATCATCTCATTATGTACTAGAAATAATGAAAGATCTAGAACTGCTTCTCCTTATTTTCTGTTCTTTACTTGAATAGGCCATTGGGTGTTTATCTCCAGGACTAAGAGGACACATTGCCTTCTTTTTTTTTTTTTTTTTTTTTTTTAATTGTTGCCATGAAAGAATATTTAGAGTGATTTTTCTGATGGGTCCCATGAAATAATGAATAATAGAAAGTTAAGGGGTTGAGTAATTGGGCCTATTTAAAAGGCAGGACTACCCAAAATCCTTACTGGTGATATTGAATAGATCGTCTACCCATTAAAATATTAAGTAGGATACCTGTCATAATAATCCATTTTAATAAGCAGGAAAATTGACCTACATTTATTTTATTTCATTAGAATTTTTGTTTTTCCTTCAATCAATGATAGGGGGAGAGCTGTGTGTTAACTTGACTGTAGGACACTTTATTAATTTCTAAAGCCTTTGAAGATAATATGCATTTTCTGAAATTTTTACTCAGTGGATAATAAACATGATATTCTCCTTTGCTGATATGATTGAAACTATTTTTTGAGGTACCTGTACATCGGCACAAACTAGAAACTGAAAAAAAAAAACTGAGTATGTTCAAATATTTAAGATATCCAATATTTATGAAAGTTAAGTTTGCATCATTAGTTATGTTACTGAATTTCATTAACTTCATTAGATATATCACAGAGTTATTCGTTCTATTCAGGTTATAGGAAAATGGAACAAAGGTAGCTTTCTTTTTTCTTAACATTTTTAATTCCATGACAAATTATTGCATTTACTTATATGAAGCAAAGCATCACAAGGAAACAAAGTGAGGGAAGTAGCATGTTCTCACACTCTAAATCACATATTCTTGGCTAGTACTTAAGAATTTGACTCAAAAATCACCTTTCTCAGACTAAAAATCTCTGCACTTGTGTTTCAAAAATAGATTATTTTACCTCTCTCCTGTAAGGAAGACAACTGGAAGAGTATGAAAATATATTTCATACTCAGATATTTTTCATCTCATCACAAATTTTAATATTCAAAATACAGGAAAGATTTAGTTTAGAGAAAATAAGTTGAATTACTCAGTGTGGGAGAGGGAAAAGCTCTTTTCAGAGCACTTATTTTACATCATATATTTAATTTGTATTTTACATAAGACATCATTCTTCTGTATCAAGTAGTGAAAACACTGGTTATCATGTGTGGATTATAAAAAGGAGCCTGGGTTGCTGTCAGGAAAGTCATGTGTAAGATTAAAAGATGAGAAGGCTTAATGAGTTATTGTTTTTTCTTCCCTTTTTAAAGTTATGAAATAGTCCAACATATCAGAAAAGTAGAGAGAATAATACAAAAAGAGCCATGCCACACCTCTCAGATTTAACAAGAATTTGTATCTTACCATGCATTAGATCATTTAAAAAAATAAAACATTACATAGCTTTGACGTTCTTCCTAATATTTTGATCCTATCACCAGAGAGATTAACACTACCCTAAATTTGGGTTGTTTTCTCCATCTATGTTTTTATATTTATGGTACAAACTGATATGTTCTTTAAATACATATGTAACATTATTTTGTATTCAAATTTTATACAATTATCACAACACATATGTTAGTCTGCAATTTGTTTTTCACTCAACACTACGCTCTCAAGTATCCATTCATTTTAACAAAAGTATAAATAACTAGGTAACCTTGAGGAAGTTACTTAGTTCTATACACTTCAACTTCCTCATCTATAAAAAAAAAAAAAAGGTGTGGGTTGTAATGAAGTGTGTGTGTGTTGTGCGTGTGCGTGCATGCATGCGTGCGTGCGTGTGTGTTTTAAAAAGCTCCTGGAATAAACTCCATCAGTATTAATATTCCCGAGAAAGAAATGAGTACCTACGAGTCGAATTGTTGGGTCAGTGGGCATGAACTCAACTCTGCCATACGACGAGAAATTATTCCTCCAAGTGATTGGACCAAACTAGCCGTATATGAGGAAGTTTCTTTTGCCCATCTACTAGTAAATGTTTGGTATCTCAGAAGTTGCTTTGCTGGAAGGAACATATCTTTCAGAAGCTTTGCCAGGTTAAGAAGTTGATGTAAAGACAGAAGAAATAGCGTTGACAATTCTCGACATGCTCGTCTTGAGTTAGAAAGATCCTATCTGACTAATTGATCTCTAGTCCCGTGGACCGGGTTTACCCTGAGGCTTCCCTTCTCTGTCCTGTTGGAGATTCTTCTCTTCTGTTAGATCTCTGGTTTTCTGGATCCTTGTCCTATTTCTAGATTGGCTTCCTTATTTGGAAGGAAACATCCCCTATTGGCTTCCTTGGCAAGAGCACAAAAGAGATAAATAATTGTACAACTGAGAATAACTGTATTTAGTCTCACACCTGAGTTATACTTAATTGGCTGGATATGGAATTCTGAGATAGAAATATTTTTTGCTCAGAATTTTAAAGGCATAGTTCTATTGTCTTTTTGCTTCTGGTATTGCTGTTGGTTGAGAAGTCCAAAGCCATTTTGACTAATAATCTTTTGTATGTGATATGGTTTCTGTTTATTTTTCCATAGGAAGCTTGTGGAACCTTCATTTTATCACGATGGCTCGACATTTTCCTTGTTATTCTGAGAACATATGGTCCTCAGCTATGAAAAATGCTCTATAAATCTTTTGTAGATAAATTTATCCCTTCTATTTTCTATTTCTAAAATTTCTATTATTTTAATATTTGCCATCTCATTTTACTAACTTATATTATTTTTTTAATTCTGCTTTTATAGTTTTAATTTATAAGAGCTTATTTTTGATCTCCAAATGCTACTTGTTACATTTTATTCTTGGTAATGGACATATCAGTTTATGAGTTCAATCTGAAAACATACTTTTAAGCCTTTCTTCTCTCTTTATAGTTTTTATTTCTTACAATTTTTTTATTTTTTGTCTCTATCTCCCTCCGTTTTCCCCTAATCAATATTACAAGATTTCCACAGATATTTGGAAAGTGTTGTTTGGGGAACCTGGATTTCAGAATCCTTATGACTTTCCTCATGGACTGGTGAGATTTGATGAGTCTTAGAATGCATGAAGATGTTAGGCTGGAGACAAAAACTACAGCTATGTCAGTGTTTAGAAGACACTTATAGCTACAGGAGTAAATAAAATTAACTTGGAGAGAGGTGCAGACAAAGAAAAGGAAAAGGGTACAGCACTTCTTCAGGTAAGCCATTAGGGTTTTCCATGTATTACAATCTATGGTGGTTTCTTTAAACTAATATGAATCACTTTGACTAGATTCACATTTAATTCTCCTACATAACTGCAAAAGAACTAAGAACTGTTCGTGTGTTTAAGTTCTCCATTTAAAGGCATTTAATAGAAAAAATGACATAAAACTAGGTAAACCAAAATCAATCACAATGAGAAAAATCATCTTTAAAAATAAATTACATGAATACTCACAAACTGTTAGATTCCATTAATACAAACACAGCAATTTCACATAGCTTCAGATATATAAAACTGACATTCTATAACTGAATGCCTGAAAACAATCTAAGCTAAACAATCACTAATTACATTCTTGGGATGGGGGAATAAAGCTGTATTGTGTAATAGCAAAAAAAAAAAGAAAAAAAAAGAAAAATCATATTATATGAGCTACTCGCTTAGCAGAAATTATCCCTCAAATTGCTGCAAGGTATATTTCTACTTTTTGTGTGATTGTCACTATCAAATTTAAACTATGTATAGCAAGAAAAAATTCCTTCCTAATTATCATAAAATTATACTTAAGAATCCATCAAATCTTTAAAATTACCAATTTCAAAAGGAAACAATAACTTTCTAGAAGAACTTCAACAGTAATGTTCAAAACATGAACAATAACACTTATCTATGCTTAAAACAATTCACAAAATTCCTTTCCTAAAAAGGACATACAGTGCAACAGAAGAAATTCCAATAGTAAGACTATTTGCGTTGTGCTTAAGAGAAATCAAAAAGGTTTAGGACCCTGATTAAAAAAAAAAAAAAATCAAATCTCAGCTCCCTTTCTACTTATTACCAGTAACTGACAATGTCACATGTTACTTGTTTCTTTTCCCATAGATTGAATACTTTTTTTTTTTTTTTTTTTTGAGGAAGGCACAGTTCACAGTGGCCCATGTGGGGATCGAACCGGCAACCTTGGTGCTACCAGCACCATGCTCTAACCAACTGAGCTAACCGATCACCCCTGAACTTAATAATTTTTTTTAAACCTTTGTCCACTAACGCTTGTATTGTTGATTACAATAGCCCTTCTACAGGAAGTGAAAGTATCCCCACATATCTAAAATGCACTGCCTGCTTAACAATAGAAAATGATAATATATATTGGGGGACAGAATAGACCTGCTACAGATAAATTTATGCCTTACTTAAGGGTTTATAGCACATCAAAATGGTACTGGTTGAAATTGAAAACTACTAAACACTTTCAGAAATTGTCACTTGGGAGTATTTTCCTTTTTATCTAGAACAATGAAATTGCAACCCTCAAGACGACAGTAGCAAGCTATACTGAATGGTGGATTATAGCATGACATTTTTAGACATGTGTGGACAGATAACAGAACATGAAAACTAGATCACTAGCAATTGCAATTCTGGTTGGCAATTTACAATGTGAGGAATACTTTCTCAGACAGGAGATAAAATGTTGACTGATTTAAAAATATCATTTGAAATTTCAGAGAGATATTCATATCAAGGTTTTATTTTAAAAGCTAAAGAATAATTATTTGTGCATATTTTGTTGCTAATTATTGGCATTCACATCAGAGTAGTTCATTTTAAGGAAAGATCCTAACATGACCACACTTTCTTCACATATATTAGATGTAGTGATATTTGGTCTGGCCATAGGAAAATCTAAACTGTAAAACTATCATCTTTGTTGTTTTTACAAATACTTCTGGGAAGAAGACATCACTCTAGGATTTTAAAAAAGTAGTCTTTCCATAACAGCTGCTCAAAAAATTACAAATAGAATTACTGTATGACCCAGCAATCCCTCTCCTGGGTATCTACCCAAAAAATCTGAAAACATTTATCCATAAAGACACATGTGCTCCAATGTTCATTGCGGCTTTATTTACAGTGGCCAAGACATGGAAACAACCAAAATGTCCTTCAATAGATGAATGGATAAAGAAGTTGTGGTATATATACACAATGGAATACTATTCGGCGGTAAGAAAAGATGAAATAGGACCATTTGTAACAAAGTGGATGGATCTTGAGATTATAATGCTAAGCGAAATAGACAGACAGAAAAAGCAGAGAACCATATGATTTAACTGATATGTGGTTTATAAACCAAAAACAACAAAAGAACAAGACAAACAAATGAGAAACAAAAACTCATAGACACAGACAATAGTTTAGTGGTTACCAAAGGGTAAGGGGGTAAGGAGATGGTAGATGAGGGTAAAGGGGATCAAATATATGGTGATGGAAGGAGAACTGACTCTGGGTGGTGAACACACAATGGGATTTACAGACGATGTAATACAGAATTGTACACCTGAAATCTATGTAACTTTACTAACAATTGTCACCCCAATAAACTTTAATTAAAAAAAAAATAAAATTGCTTCTAAAAAAGAAAAGCAGTCCATCTAATATTTACCTTCTTTAGCATGAGCACATAGCAATACATATGTAAAAGCATTTATGTTTCTAAATATGCTATCCAAAGGATGCCATCAGCTACTATGCATGCTGCAGTTTTTCATAGTATGGATTCATAGCATTAACACTTGGAAGGGAGTTAGTTGTTTGTGTATATAATAGTACCATTTCTCAGTTGGGAGTCTTTTGCTTGATGCAACACCAAAACCTCACAATGAATAGTGTTTGCTGAGTAGAGAAAAAGAACAAACATGCAGCTATCATCATTCAAACAGTAACAATACATTTATGCTAAAGCAGTAATTTCTTCCCAGTGAATTTTTACAAATGCGTTCCGCAATTCGTAATCACTTATCCTTCATGCCATTCACATAGTTAGGCTCTGAACACACAAATCACCATAACAACATGGAAAATGAAGAAATATGATCACTTTGAGTTTTGTTGTTCAAGGATCTCAGCACTTTTCCTGATTCAATATGTGCCCAATTGTTTCTACATGAAAAATTGAATGATTTTCTACCATTATGTTACACTTTCTTCTTTCAAAGAACTTAGCGAAGTCGAAAGAGGTTTCCGTGTACCCAGATTTTCTGAATCTATTCTCTTAGTGGTTTTAGAAATTATTATCACACAGCATGGATTCAATAAAAGACTATTCTGTTCATAACTTCTTTCTAACAACCTTAAAAAAACTTCATTAGATCTCCAGGTGTTCTCTCTTAAGGCAGTGATATTCCGAACACATAGGGGCTCCCTGCCCAAGCATATTAGCACATTGGGGGGTCCTACAGAATCATTGCTCTCTTTCTCTCCCTTCATTCTAACCTCCATATTTAATGATACTGAAATGCTAACTTCAGATCAGGTGTCCTTCCTCTTCCGTTTGAATTAAATTCTCATTTCATATTAGGAACCAAATGCAAGCTCCAACATGTTTTTAAATTATTATATTCCAAATTAAATGACAAACACTCACATATGATCTCACATGTTCTGATAAAATTTCAATATTTCAGCTATAGTTATTGTTCATTTCAGATATGGTCTACTTTCTCTTTTTTCTGAATGTGCTCACATCTTTCTTGAGCCATTAAAACAATTTTTTTTTCAACCTATGTGTGTTATGCTTTTCCCTCCTCCTACACTGGAATTTCTAAAAGTTAGAAGCATTCATCACTGTATTTCCCGTAGAGCACTGATAATATAAGCACTGAGAATTTGCCTAAAGAATGCCAAAAAAGTGTGTGAGTGTGTGTGTGCACGTGCGTGTGTGTGTGTGCATGTGTGTGTGTGCACGCACGTGTGTGTGTGTTGGGAGGAGTTACATATGAACTAATTCTTGGGGTCTATTTCTCCCATAATCCTTTGAATATGGCACCAACTCAGCTGAGCCAGAAGTCTCCTTTAGCTCTTCTCACCTGATTGTATTCTCTTCTGAGAAGTGTATGGCAATGCGAAAAGATTGTTTTCCCGTTGACTTAGTCAATGAGGTTTTCTTATTAATATTTTAAAATTAGAGTATCAATACCCAAATACAAACAGACCACAAAATGAGTTCATCATTTAAAACCTAAACAACTTCTAAAAATACAGTTGACCCTTGAACAACATGGGGGTTAGAAGAGCTGATCCCCATATCGTGAAAAATCCTCCTGTAACTTTTGACTCCTAAAAACTTCCGTCATCCTGCATGGTATCCACAGGGGACTGTTTCCAGAACACCCGATGATAGCAAAATGCAGATGTTCAAGTTCCTTTTACAAAATGGCAAGGGACCATGTGTACAGTTAGCCCTCCACATCTGTAGATTCACAACCACACCCCCAAAATACTGTTTTTTGATTATCAGTTGGTTGAATATGTGGATGCAATGCCAGGATATGGAAGGCCTACTATACATTTATTGAAAACAAAAAAACCCAGCATGTAAGATAATCCACACAGTTCAAACCCATGTTGCTCAAGTGTCAACTGTAATATCAGAATGGCAGAATCTCATCACCCTTTTGACTATACAGTTTCCCTAAAAAAACAAAACCTTAGTTAGATAAGGAACATTTTATGAGTAACAAAATTTTCTTAGTGAAGCATTACCTGGATCTCAGGAAAAGAGAATGTGTTGAAATTATAGAGAAGGACAAAATCAGCCATTGAATGAAGTACAATACTCTTAAACCAAACTGACCTGATACAATAACTAACATAAGATAGCTATCTGAAACTGTAAACAAAGAGTACATTGAGTAAAGAAGGTAAAAGAAGCTTTAAGCACAAGTGCCAATCCATGTTCTTGTAAGGCACGTATGCAATCAGACCTATACTGAGATAAGAAGTGCTTTTCGTAATACATTTTAAAGGTTCAAATCAGTAGGATCAAGTTTTAGAAGACATTTTGCCCAGGTGTATATTTGGTAGTAAATTAAACTAAGTGTTCTAGGCAACTCATTCATTGAATAATTAACATGCAGCATGGATAATGCCAAAATTTTGACCTGACGAGCATTAAAAATTGAAAAGTTAACTCACAGGAACAAATAAGCCCACAGAAGTTCAAACAGCATTATTGATAAGATCTCTGTAAAGATGGCCTCTTTGCTAACCCCAGCCTCTGCTTTTTATTTCTCTAAAGGGCCTAGTCAAATTAAATATTAAATATGGCCAAATATCTATGAGGTGGCTTTAATTTCTTATAAATATAAGCCAGGCAGACTTTTATTTTTCTAGGAACACTAAAAAAAAATAGTTTTATAATAGAAACAATTTTTTTTCAATATTTTGTTTCATTTACATGAAATATGTATTTTGAAAATAAGTGTTACGTTCTTAAAACTATTTTATATTATTTCAACTTGTCAAATTTACAAACTTAAAATGTTCCTCCATATCTCTCTCTCTCTCTCTCTCTCTCTCTGTCTTTCTGAAACTATTTCACCAAACACAAATCACCGTAATAGAATCTGTGTATCCTTTGGAGGAAGACTCTAATTATTTCGAGTGCAGAAGAAAGAGCACTTTCAGCCAAGATGATTAGAAACATCCTCATGGAAATCCTTCAAGGTGAACTGAACTAATGAACTAATTTAGTAAGGTTGCAGGATACAGAGTCACCATCCAAAAAAACAATTGTGTTTCTATACATTAATAATGAAAGAGAAATTAAGAAAACAATCCCATTTACAATAGCATCAAACCAATAAATACTTAGGAATAAATTTAACCAAGGAGATGAAAGACCTGTACACTGAAAATTATAACATTGATGAAAGAAACTGAAGACACCATTAAATGAAAAGATAACTCGTGTTCATGGATCAAAAGAATTAATATATCATTAAAATTTCCATACTATACAAGCCAATTATAGATTCATTGCAATCTTTACCAAATTCCAATGATATTTTTCACAGAAATAGAAAAAAAAAGGTATCCTAAAACTCATATGGAACTACAAAAGGTCCCAACAACCAAAGCAATCCTGAGAAAGAACAAAGCTAGAGGCACCACACTTCCTAATTTCAAACTATATTACAAAACTATAGGAATCAAAACAATATGGTCCTAGCATTAAAACAGACACAAAGACGAATGGAACAAAATAAAGAGACCAGAAACAAACCCATGCATTACAGTCAACTATTATTTGACAGGGAGCTAAGAATACTCAATGAGGAGAGAAAATATCTTCAACAAATAATGGGGCGAAACTGAATATTCACATGCAAAAGAATAAACTGGCCCCCTATCTTACAACACTCACAAGAATTAACTTGAAATAACTTAAATATTTAAATGTAAGACCTGAAACAATAAAATTCCTAAAAGAAAACGTAGTGAAAAGCAATCTTCAGAGGACTGGGAAGTGACTTTTTTGGCATATGACACGTAAAGCACAAGCAACAAAAAGCAAAAATAAACAATTTGGACTATATCAAACTAAAACATTTCAGCACAGCCTAGGAAACAATCAACAAAATGAAAAGGGAACCTATAGAATGAGAGAAAATATTTGCCAACTATATATCTGATAAGGGTTTAATATCCAACTATAAAAAAGAACTCATATAACTCAACAGCAAAAAACAAATAATATTGAAAAATGGGCAAAGGACCCAAACAGACATTTTTTCCAAAGAAGACATACAGATGGCCAACAGGTACATGAAAAGATGCTCAACATCACTAATCACCAGGGAAATGCAAATCAAAACCATGATGAGATATTACCTCACACCAGTTAGAACATCTACTATTAAAAAGATAAGAGATAACCAATGCTGGCGAGGAGACGGACTAAAGGGAAACTTTGTGCACTATTTATTGGTGGGAATATAAATTGGTACAGCTACTATGAAAAACAGTATAGAGATTCTTCAAGTAAGTAAAAATAGAACTACCATATGATCCAGAAATCCCACTTCTGAGTATATTTCCAAAGGGGATGAAAAATAGAATATTGAAGAGACATCTGCACCTCCCCTATTCAATGCAGTATTATTCACAATAGAGAAGACATGAAAACAACCTAAAAGTCCATGAATAGATGAATGGATAAGGAAAATCTAACACACACACACACACACACACACACACACACACACACACGGAATGTTATTCATCCTTGAAAACTAAGAAAATCCTTCCATTGTGAGAGCATGGAAGGACACTACAGTAAGTGAAATAAGTCAGATACAAAATTCCCATATAACCTTGTCAACATTTGGGGATATAGGTGAAGGTTATATGGGAATTTCATATTAGTTGTGCTACTGTTATATAAGTCTGAAATCATTTTGAAATGAAAAAAGGGGAAAAAAAATAAATATAAGTATTCTGTCAAAAAAGAAAAAAAAAGGTGGATCTAGGTATGCCAAGCAGCATACAAGAGGGAATCAAGGAATCAAAGGCACCAAACAGAAACATGTACTTGGAAGAAGGAGGCTGCGTCAGCTCCGTGGTCCGGACTGTGGCGGTCTTTCACTTGTGAGACAAGGAATTTGTATTTTATTCTGTTGCCAATGGGGAGCCAATGAGAGTGACTGGACTGGTGAAGGACGGGCTCATCGCAGAGTTCCGTGAGGTTGTGCAATACAGTGGGTAAGGGAGGCGCTGGACAGGTCAGAGTCAGGAGGCCACTTCGAAAGCCTCGATTATCTGTAGGTACCTATGTGTTAGTCACTATACGTGCCTAAGCCAGGGTGGTAGTAGGGTGGCAAAAAATGGTTGTGAAAGATAAAATTCATGAAGCCAAAGTGACTTGATGACATATATCTTTTTTTTTTAAAGAAGGTGTCTCCGTGGACACTGACCAGGTAATTCCTTCACAACTAAAGGGCTTATATCCCCTTTGGAATTTCCTTGCCTAAAGAGAGTCCCTTTCCTAAGGTCACTCCCCTTTCCCTGGAGAAACTGCATCCAGTAACTGATCAAAGAGGAGTAAAAAGCCTCCAAGCCCATCATCCCAACGCTGAAGGGCCACGCTAGCTAGATGTAGAGCTCCTAGGAGATCAGCTGAAAGCTGGAAGGGTACACTGCATTTCAGCTTTTGCTTCTTCCCAATGCCTCCTTCTTGTCCTTCACTTCCCCTTTGTTCTGTTCCACTCCACAGGTAGGATCCCAAGAGCACCCCCAGGAAGCCTCCTATATGCCAATGTCCATCTCATCTCAGACTCAAACCCAACTGGCAACAGCACCAAAGCTAATGCTCAGGATTTCAGGCTTGGGTGAGAAGAGAATCCTGATACTTCGCAACAACAAGCTACCAGACAAGAAGAGCTGTGTGAGAAAGGAGTGTGGAGAAGAGGAAGTGTGGGTTTCAGCATGCTAAAATGGAGGAGATTGTGGGGTAGCTGAGAGAAAGTCCAGCAGGCAGCTAGGAAACTCAGGGCTTGGAAATGGGAGCAAGAACAACAGATGGCAAGCGGCCCTTGTCACGTGGAGGAGAGAGTTCAGTTCCTATTTTGAGTAGCACTGTTGCCGCCTGGTTTCTTTTATCCCATGAGAAAATCCAAATAGCCTAAGATCTATTATTTGATTCCTGATAAGATTTCTTTTAAACTAAATTCTCTTGGGTCTGCGTATTAGTCATGATTTCAAATGGTCGAGCTTTGGATTTAGATTAGCATCTTAGACAAGTTTTGAGTAATGTTGAACCATTTCTTCTGCTCAAAGACACAATAACTGCTGCTTTTGAAAGCTTCCAATGAGATAAGAAAGAACCTCCATCCAAATAAGTCATTTTAGTCAGGGACAGCATAGAATTTAGTGAAACCCTAAATCTTTAACAAATAAAAAGTTGAATTTCAAAGAAAATCAGGCTACTAAGACTCAAATAGACTCTTTGGGGAAGATTTAATATATTGTTTCTACCTCTGTGGAGGATGGAACCTGAATGGTACCTAACGGATCTGACAACAAGATAGAAAGCATATGCCAGTCTGTATGTAAAAATAATACTTTGTTTTCTTATTCTGAGCACTTACCGAAAGCCATTTTAACCAGTTTTTGTATCTTTTTTTTTTTTCTTTTGGTAACCTGAATTTCAGAATTCAAAAATGTTGTATTCCACATTAAAGTTTTATTCACTCTATGTGGTCATGAATTTTAATCTTGCACATTTAAAAGTGTTTCCTCCTATGGAATGTTAACACGTGCATTAGAAAAGTAAACTTGCAAAAATACATGTTAACTCACTAATTTACCCAATGAATATTTTCTCAAGTATTAATTGAACAAACTGCTAAACCACATAAGTTTAGAAAGTGACAGGCTTTTAAGGAAGAGCAATGAGAATGTGGGCGAGAATCAAAATTTAATGCATGCTTCCTGTGAGCCTGTCATTGGACTGTGCTAGGTTCTTTAACAAAAGGTTATGTCCTTGAATTTTCATCATTACCCAGTTGATATAGGATGGTTATAATCTTCATATAACCACCCACAGTTACCAGTTGTACTAAGCAATGAAATTGAGACCCATGTCAAAGCTTATGTTATTGGTACCTTACGTTCCACTTGTCCCCCGCTAACTGTCCATGGATGTATTACATAAATCATTCAGGGAGTTACATATTGGTACAATGAGAAAGACAGAAACACACACACACACACACACACACACACACACACACACACACGTTTCAATTTATTTCCATGATAATATCATCACAGTAACTTCATATCTGTCTTCAACAACCCAGAGGGATGACAGAATGAGACAAGAGTGAGACATTTTCAGATTAATTTAGAAGCTTTTCAATTTGGACAACTCTGAATGATAACCTTTAATAGTCTGACTATCACGGGTGGCCTGTCTCAAAGTACACAATATGTCAATAGGGACCATGACGTGGCTATAGTCAAATATTTTCATTTATTTATATTTAGCTTTTACCACAAAAATATAGGTTTATCATGGAGTAATAAAAATGGGAACAAGTACTAATCACTTGCATTTTCTAATAATAAATACTTTTAAAATAAAATAGTTCAAAAATTGTTATTCCAAACCAACATTAAAAAAAATAATAATACCCAAAGTATACTTTGGAATACTTCTCAGAAGAATTAAATATTTTTCAGGGCATTTAACATTGGCATCAAAAGACCAACATGGCATTCGGTTAAGTCATTGATGTTGCTCAGCATCAAAAGTGTAGTTTGGGATTTAATGAATTAATTGAGCTCTTTTTATATCCAGGTCCCTGTTGTGAGCTTAACAAATATTATCTAATTATCAACAATAATTCTCTAGTAGGTAATAGTATTATACCTGCTATGTAAAATACAGAAACCTAAAGTGGTGTAGCAATTTGCTCAAATCCCTCATCTTCTGAGGGAAAATACACAATCCCAGGCCATTTGACATCACTGCCCTAATCGAGTGAGCCTGATTTTGCTACTTATTTCTCAGTGACACAATGCAACCTCTTTAGCAAAAAGTTACTAGAACCATGCTAAAAGTTGATAGCATGGTTAGACTCACTTGGGAAGTATGAGACCTCCACCAGCTGAATCAGCAACACTGGACCTTTGCTAGAAAAAAAAACTCTCCAGCCTCCACATCCTATCCAATCAGAACCTCTGGGGTGGGGCCCTGCGATCTGTGACTCCGATCCACTCTACCCTATGAGAATTAGACCAGTAAAAGGTTATTTACCCTTTTTAAATGATTCTTCTTTCTTTACATTAGAGAAAAATTCTGAGATGTCCTAAATGAAATTACAGCAGGCAAGAGGGTGGGAAGAAGAGTCAAGGAGAGTCAATCAGCTAACAGAGCCAACAAAAGACTGTGCACACTCCTGAATGTATGATGAAACTTGGAATCAACCACCAGGCTGCTATTTCAGCTTTTATCTACAGAGAATAGCCGACTATATCTTGTTCACATATGAACTTTCCGAACCACTGCCCACAACTAGTCCAGCGGCTGCGCACACTTCTTCCTTACGAACCATACACTTATCCCAGAACTAGCCCTGCTTTACTTTCCAGCCCCTATTATCTATAACTAGTATGAATTCATTCCAGCAACTTACATTGTTCTTCTCCAAAACTATCATGTAAAAGAGCTCCATCAATCCCAGGATGGCAGACATGTTTGTCTTTTTCATCCAGCCCTACTGCTGGTAGTTTAAATTGCACGCCCCAGGACCTGATCCTTTGTCTGGCTAGCATATGGTTCAATAAACCCTTTCTTTCAGGAAAACTTTTGGCTGCAAAGGTTTTTGTTTAACAACATATCACAATAAGTGGAGAAAGAAATGTTGAAGGCATTTCTTTCCAATAATATGATTGATTCTCTGCAGTTTCGTCAGTGATAGATACAACTATATTTATACTTTACACATAATAATTGCTAATTGCCAATTGCCAATACAAACAAGTCATAATAGTGACACAGTATAGACCAAAGATTTCTTTAAAACTCATTTGATTAAAAAAATTGCAATCCTAAGAGGTACAGACAATATATTTTTAAAAAGAACGAATCATGACTTTTAAAATCAACTTTCAACATTTAAGTGTTTTGGCAAATTTTTGTTTATATATGCAAAATGAGGCAGGTTTTGCACACAATTCATAATTGGCCAATGGTATTGTTTAGTAGCTCTAATACTGTCCAAAAGAAATATTAAATATTTAAAATTCAAGCCTTTTATTCCTATGCATGGTTTCTCTATTTCAAAGAAAAAAGGGTAAATATTTATGGAAAATCTGTTGACTCTGTGGAGGGTTCACTTAACGGAAGGTGAGTGTTTGAATTGACTAATAAATTAGCTCAAAGACATAAGTTAAGAATAATCATAATGAGAAATTCCAAGAATTTTCCACAAGCAGTTCACTACGTTTAGGTATTCTGCAGATATCTGACATATCACCACGGATATTGGGGTGAGGAGGAAATGCAGTAATGCACTGGCCTTTGGGTCAATGTTCCATATTTATTGACGGCACTTCACAGGATAATTAAGGATACCCAGTGTTTATGTTCTCTTTCGAAGCACTTTCATCACTCTGTGAATTAAATTAACAGTATTCACTTTATTATAACGACATAGAAGTGATTCAAAACAGTGTGAAAGCATTTGCCTAGAATAGTGTGTTTCTATGGCAAAAGGTTAATTTCACTATATTCAATCCATTAGAATTCAAAGAGGGCTATTTCACTCAGATGTTGAAACACATGAATTGGGACTGTCAAATGCAAATTCCACTTAAATTAAATGCCTACTTAAAAAGAATTGTGCTTGCATTTCAAAAGCATTACATTTAGCTGATGGCATGCAAAACTGCCAGAGTATAACACTGATTTATAGGATTTCCACTGCCAGGAAACATTGGGGAAAATGGGAGAACCAGTGGGATTCAAAAGAAACTTGATCTTTTCATGAAGAAAAAGAGATTAGGGCTAGAAATCTTATAAAAATAAACTTAATGAGGTTGTGGAGCTATTTCAATGAATAGCTCCCAGTTCACACACACAACTGGGAGAAGTGGGAAATTCTGGCCATGGAGGTCAGCAGCCCCTCTTTCTTTTATTATCGTTCTTCTCTTTTCAATGACAGGATGCACTGGCGTTCTAACATGGCACCTTCTTACAGTCATGTCTAAACCAGAAGTCACTCTTCTTACCCTCTTCCCCGAAAATAAGACCTAGCCGGATAATCAGCTCTAATGTGTCTTTTGGAGCAAAAATTAATGTAAGACCTGGTCTAATTTTACTATGATATAAGACCAGGTCTTATATTAATTTTTATAAGAGCAGGTCTTACATTACTTTTTGCTCCAAAAGACGCATTAGAGCTGATTGTCTGGCTAGGTCCTATTTTCAGGGAAACCCGGTAGGAAGAAAGCACAAAGTGGAAAGAAGAATGAGAGAGAGAATAAGAAAGGAAAGCAAGAATAAAGAAGAGAAAAGGAAAGGGAAAAGAATAAAGGAAATGGGCAGGAAAGCAGGTTGATACATTTTAAAAGGTAATAAAAATGACAGACAAGAAAAGCAAGAAGGAAAATAGAACCAGCAAAGTACAAAACAGCCTATTTGCATGTATAGTTTTGTAAGTGCTCATGATTCCTCAGGAACATTTGGTAAAATATAGTAGCTACGAAAGAAAACGACTTCCAACCAGGTCCGGTTCACCATAGGTATGTATAATGTTTCAGGTACAAATGCTCGTGTATGAATTCCTTTAGCTGTTAACCTGTCCCTGCTCTTTGGGGAAGAAACACACATTTCTTTTTTAGCCCTTGTGGCTGGTTAAGGACAGACTTGCTCTAGCAAACTGGAAGTGTGTTCTTCACAGAGAGTGCTCCGAGGATGACATCCCTGACAGGCTGAGCAGTACACTTGTTTGCCATCCTGCCAAAGGGGGAAAAAAAAAGTGCCCTACGGTGGGCACACCTCCCACGCTTTGTTTTTTCTGGAAAAGGAAAATTCAAATGTGATACAGAAGAGAATTTAGAGTGTGTGGGGTATTTATGGCTGTGGGAATCAGGAGATTCATGAAGCAACGCATTAATAATTCTTGCTTTGTCAAATGATTGCATTTGTTGAATTCAATTGTATTTTCTGTCTGTGGCCTCTGAAATTTTGTACTTTCTGTCAAGTACAGTTTGCAGGACATGTTGAATTTCCTGGGCAGAGGATCGGGGAAAATACATTGGTACTCTTCCTATAGGTAAGATGGTAAATAAAATTTCAGAGCTCATCAAAAGCAAAAAAAATTGAAATGTATTATTTCCTAGGCTTCAGACTCCCATCTCAATTCATTATGATGTTGCAACAGGGGAACAAAAAAAGTAAAGCTATTTCTAGAAACTTCTTTCTCAGAAATAATTATGAATTAATAATTATAGACTCTAAGGTTGAAATCATTGATTGAAGGTCTACTGTTGTGACAATTTATCAACCTGTTATTTCAAGTGGGTAATTATCACACAAAATCATGAATGCACCTGATATTAGCAGTGCACGTTTCATACTGTGGCTTACCAATCAAGCTGATATTATCATTAACCTGGTGTTTTCTATACCTCTATTTTTTTTCTCTCTCTCTTTTTTCAGCCTAGGCAAAAAATCCCTGGCTACATGTAGATAATAACAAATAGACATCAGACACATCACACTTAAACAAGACCAAAGAATTGGAAACGGGCATTTATTTGCAATTGTTGTCAACGCACACACAGAGGTAGAGCTGCCTTTTCTTTTCTGGACCTTTTGACATTTGCAGCAACACATTCCACACTTTACTCTGTCATCTGTGATATTGGAAATGAAATGCTGTGTCTGATCAAAGCATCAAGCATGAAGCCACGCAGAAGATACACAAGTATCATATGGTCCATTGCCCACGGTGATTGAGCCAGTGGCATCTCAAAGGGACACAGAGAGGTCTGACACACAACATTATCTCTCACTCTCCGTCTCACACACACGCCAGTGAAGAAACAGCCTTGTCCATCTGGTGGCTACTAATGGACTACTTGAGCATTAAGGCCTTCAAAGAGTACTAACCAGGAGTAGAACTGAAAACTCCTTCCCCTTCGGACTGACCTAAGATAATTCCTTACAGTTTCATTAGTGTACGTGTAAATACTAAAAAGGGGATAGGGCTTAACATTTATGTTAAAATTTGATAGTACATAACACCATTTCAGATGTCATGTACTTTAAACATATATTGTATCAATTTCTGTCTTAAGCATGTAGCATAGTGTGTTATAATTCACACATTTTTGAACAAAACTTATCTAAATTTGCTGTAAATTGAGGATTGTACGTGCTCTCATGACAGAATCCAGCAGTTGTGATTCTGCTGGACACAGAATGCATCCTGCAAACAGTATGTATCCTGCACATCCTAAAATACCAGCCATTTTTCAAACTCTTGCCAACTCTTCATTTATATCATGTTTATCTATCCAGTTGGAGTAGAACAGGTAAAGTTAAAATCTAGTAGTTTTGTCTGAAGCCTTTTTCAGACATATTCTCTTCTAAAATTTAATTCTTAACTCAATAATTTATGAAAATATAACTCTCCTGGCTCTTCCCCGACGCTGGACCTCTACTGAAAGAATAATTTCTGTTATACGGTAGTCTAAGCCAGAGCACAGACGGTTTATCCAGTAACGGAATTGAAACATGCTTTTGAGATTGCAAAGAAGTAGAAAACAATGTAAATGAAGAATATAGGATTTTAGTGACGTAAGCCACACTAGATTTTTAATGGGCTAGAGGTACACCAAGATCCATTCATATACAACTCGTTCAATCCAGTTGGCAGCAACCCTTGATCTGGACACAAGGAGGACACGCGAACTCATCTTGGCATTTGAAAATGCGAAGATCAGATACGTGACTAGAGTCTACATTTTTACCAGGTAAGCCATATACAGGGACGCATTTTCCACCATTCTCATCTATTTTCCTATCACAAAATTGACATGAATGAATCAGAAAGAGCTTTGAAGTACCATAACTTGCATGCATCTTATCTCCACTAACAAATTATAACTTTTTGAGAATAGGTATCATGTATTATGTAGCCCTGCTTTTCTAGATGATCAATGAATATTTATGAAATGAAAATGACCTCATGGCAGGGTTCTCCACCATGCTGGAAGATGGGTCCCTGCCCGCTATTACTTGTGCATGTCCTGCTGTAACAGCTGTCCATCCACGGACTATGCTTTCTGGCTCCCTTGCATAGACAGGGGGCCTGGGGTTCTCTGCCAAGGGAATGTGAGCAGAAGTAACGAGTATAATTTCTAAGTTAAGGAGCTTAAAAAACAGTTGTGCCTTCTCTTATCCCGTTTGCCAAACTCACTGACCGAATGCAGAGGAGTCTGGGCCCTGTGGTAGAGCAGGGCCAGAAGAAGGAAAACATCTGGTCTCTGAATCACCATAAAGAAAGCTACCTGCCAGCTAGGAACACCTCATTTGAACTACCCTGCGATTGAGAAGCAAACGTCCGTTGTGCAAACCAGTGTCATTCAGGGATGTGTTATAGCAACCAGCATTAACTCACCAAGAATATGTCAACTCTACCCTTGTTGCTAAACCTAAAGGATACGGCTCAGTCCTGTCTCTAGTAACTTTCCCATAGCAGAAGGAATTCCTTTAGGAATTCCTCTTAACTTTGGCCTTTGTCTTCACTAAGCCCACACAGCACAACTTCTCGCCACGGCCCCCACTTCTCATGTTTCCCATGGATCGTCGTGGCTTCTCCTTTTCATCCCCTTGGCCAGCCAGCTCTTCTTCTGTTTCAATATGCTTATTCTCCAAAAATTCTGTCCCAGGCCTTTTCTCTTCCAGGGCAACATCAAACACTCAAATCTCTGGAAGCAGCAGCCTTACTGTACCCACTAGGACCTTCACCTGGAAAAAGGTGACATCGTATGACTTAGGTAAACTGTTTGAAATGCACAGGAAACATGAAAATGTTACACTTCCCTAACGTGATTTATATGTCACTATTTTCTTTCAAAGTCTTAACAATAAAGAGTCAGTAGTATAGAGATTTCAGCTAACATGGTCATTTTTTTTCCTTTTATAAATGTATCATTCTTGGTGCCCTCAAATCATAATACCTGGTAGACCTTCCTTAATTTACTCTATGTATAATCTGGGGAACCAGAGTTCTTGGTCCCTTCAACAGTAATTAAGAACTTATCACGAGCTGACACTGATCAAAGTGTTAGAGATACAATGGTGAAGAGAAGAGTCAATGTCCTTATTTTCATGGAGCTTATTTGGGAAGAAAATAGATGGCGAACACATACGATAAGTTCAGACACAGACAAAGGCTATGAAAAACATAAACTGTAATCATGGGGATACAGGGTATGAAATGTCCTCATGGCCAAGGACAAGACTGAGAAACAGTAAAGCAGCCTCTGAGTAGCCACATGAGATGATATCTGAACAGTGAGAAGTCAGCCACACACATATCTCGGGGGAGTACTCCAAGAAGAGGGAAAAATCGAACACAACGGAGGCAATAATCTTAGGTGACAAGTGAAAGACTGCCAGCGTGGCTACAGCATATAGTACAAGAAGAGGCAGCGAAGAGGACAGGAAACTGGGCGTGGGAAGGAACTGAGGGTTGAGATATCCTAAATATACTGGACAGCGTTTGGAGGGAAGACCAACTGGGAGAACAGAAGACGTAGGGGGATCTACGTGGCTTTACCACTAACAAAATGGATAAATTTGGGAAAGCCACTTAATTTCTCAGACTTTTGGATTCACTCTCGTCAAACATGGGGGTTGGAATTGAGAGGTACTAATGTTTTGTCTGAGTCTAGAAAATCAATAAGAAAAACAATAGATCTTTGGAACTTTTACAAGTGTTATTATCTAAAATACAAACTCAAAAATTTCAAGGTTATCCTTCCATTTTCTACTGTGACAAAATGTTATTCATACTCTTGCTTTCATGTTAGTATAATTTATCTTTCCAATTTATTTTCCCAAATAGAATGAGAGCTACTTGAAAGGTTGGACCTTATTTATTTTTGGGTCTTCAGAGATTAGCATGTAATACTCATTCAATTAATATATACTAACAGTAAGTTGAGAGTTAATTATATCTATTCTGCACAATGAAAACTGAAAAGCACCCTTTTAAATTATTTTTATAAAAGGGTTCCCAAGGATGAAGTTAGAGTTAGTGTCTTAGATTTTTACTTAGAAAAAAACTTGAAAGACCATGTAGTTTAGCATTATTATTCTATAAAGAAAACTGGTAACCAAGGAATTTCCAAAATGCTCAAGCATTTTGTAACGTCAATAGGTGTAAGAGTATATCTGTGGCCACGGAGAGTTAAAAGGCACCTCACCAAATATCACCTGATGGAGTCATTCTAATGCTTGGGAGCCATGTTGCTGGGAGCAGAACAAGATCCCCAGGTGTCATCTGAAAGGGCTCCTTTTGCTGGTGATAACCAGCCTGTGCCCTTAGGGTTCAGGCTGGCACCACGTTGGTGCCACACTGGTCAGCCGGCTGTAGCCAGTATTATTTCCAGTGGAATGATGAAACGACAAACTCCCTGTACAACAAATGTACTTTGATATTGCAAAGACAACTGAATTTTTTTAAGAATCAAAACACTCCCATTTTCAAAGAAGATCCTAAATATCCTAGCTGAAAGGGATAAACTAGAAATTAATAGTTTGGTTAACTAAGAAAAAAAAGGGCTCCTAACCACACCTGGTCTGGGGTATTATTCTATAGGGAGAAACTTCAAGGAGAATGTACTTTTTGCTTCAATGCTTTAGGTCATTTAAGTTCTTTTCTATATTTACGCCTATCTAATCTTTAAAAAAAAATTCAATTTCTTTGCACAATGTTAAATCTCCTTAAAAAAAAAAAGTCCAATGTGTGTGGCACCAAATCTTTATACTAGAGTTTTATTTACTTATCTCTCTTCCACATCATCCCACACAATTTTACAGAACCTCTCACTTGAGCTTTTGAAGATCTGAAATTCTGACCAGCCAGAGGGCAATGAAAAGTCTAACAGCTAGTTACAAGTTTCTCTTGATCACCACAATAAATAAATGAAAAGGTTAAAAAATATATATGTATATAGTATCCATGAGAATATTCCACTTAAAACTGCTAGTGCTGTCATTCAGTTTACGTAAGAGTTTATAAAAAGGTACCTAACAAAACGAAATGGCTAACTAACTTTTCAAGGCTAGGGACCCAATACTCTCTGTCATCTTCTTTCTCATTTAGGGTACTGTTCACGTGTGGAAACAAAACAAAACAAAACACAATTAGACCATCAAAGACAGTAAACACTGCCTGAGAGTCATTTCCTGCATGACCGCTCCTTGACGATATTGTTTTCTTTCTCTCCTGGACTCTGTTGTTAGCATTTTCCTACATTTGTATCCCTTTTCTATTCATTCTTATGGGGTGTTCATCTGTGGACAGTTACCAATGATGTCTTGATCTGTTTCCTTCCTTCTAATCGTGTGTGTATCTGTGTGTGTGATGAACACCAAGAAAGAAGTATAATTGAAGTATTATTATTTACTCATTTCTCCTCGCAAGTTTTACATTGAGTCATAAACAACAGTTGTCTTTTCTCTGGCCTCTGTATTTTTTAAAGTTAATTCACCACTTGAACTAATAAATCTCCAACAAATCTGGCACCATATTTTTAAACTGCATTTTAAGGGTTCTTTTTCTCAGATTTTCTGCTGGCTGCACCCATAACACTGTTTAAATAACTGTCTACAAATTTCTTAATACATACCCATTAGACAGTAAATGCTTGGCTTTGTGCCATGAAAGGGAAGGAATTTAGCTCCCAAACTCTGTCGTCCATCATATAGTCCCTCATTCTTCGCTGAGTTTCTGTTCATGAAAATATTTTTATTTCTCTGCTAGGTAAATAGTATATTTGAACTTCTATCCATATGTCAATTAAAAAAACCTGAAAAATCTACCTCAGAAAGCTTGTGCGTTTTGGCACCTCCATAACAATTCTAATGTGTTTAAACTATGTTGACAGTAAGTACTTCCATGATGGCTTTACACTGCAGTTAGTATCTTCTGACTAAGTATAAAAGAGAAGGTATTTTACACTCTAGACCAGCCCTGGCCAACAGAACTTTCCGTGATAATGGAAACATTCTCAATCGGCACTGGCCTCTAGTGAGGAGAGAAATGTAAAGGTGCTATTTTTGTCTTCAACCCTGGAGATATGGATCATCAGGAGATGAACCTGAGAAACATGCAAGGTAAATACAAAGGGATAGAGTCAACCATCTATCTAATGCCCTCCTTGGGTTCCGAAAGAGTCATATCATGTATCTAGTCACTCTACTAACACATTTTAAACTTCATGCATTTACCAATATATATTCTTTTACCTTCAATTCTACTTGAATTGCCTCAGTGACTTGGGTACAGAGCTGGCATGTGAACTTATCAAAAGGGTCATTTGAAGTTTTTGTGGCGTGTAATCCACACTAGCAATCACAGAATGTTGTGGGGGGGAACACAGCCATAAAAACATCCATATATGGTTAGTGACAACTCTTGCATATTTTTTTTTTTTGAAAATGGGATCAATGTAATCCCAACTATATTTTTTTTAATTGATTATTTTTTTTTTATTTTATTTTTTAAATTTATTGGGGTGACAATTGTTAGTAAAATTACATAGATTTCAGGTGTGCAATTCTGTATCACATCATCCATAAATTACACTGTGTGTTCACCACCCAGAGTCAGTTCCCCTTCCATCACTATATATTTGATCCCCCTTACCCTCATCTCCCACCCCCCAACCCCCTTACCCTCTGGTAACCACTAAATTACGTTCCCCAGATTAATTTTCAAACCCATGACCATCCTGTGGTAACCGACTGCCCTCCAATCCCCTCTTGCATATTTTTTGATGAATAAAAAGATCAGAAGTCTTATCCATCTAAAGGACATTCAGTGAGAGCCTTCCAATGTCACTAGGCTGGCCTACAGTTGCCACACTAAGGAGATGAGATTCACTTTAAAGGATGAAAGAGAGGTGTAATGAAATACACCTGCGTTTCAATTTTGGCTCTACCATGTACAAGTTTGCGTCGTCTTTTGGTCTGCAATTAAATCATCCATAAAATTGGAATGATAGTGCCAAAGCGGAAAGACTCTTAGGAAGCTTCAGCAAATGTAAACTGCCACGTAGTAGTTGTTCAATTGACGATCGCTAATATTATTTTTGGCAATAATCATCTTTAAAGTTATAAAACAGTTTGTTACCTACAGAATTGTAATGAGGATTAAATTAAATGAGATGCAATGCAAAAGCATTTCACAAGTTATCCGACACACAATACATGAGCACTAAACATTAATCCCACATGCTTACGAATCATTCTTCTCACTGTCTTTAGCCCAGCAGCCTCCGTTGCTGTGGGATTCTTACCTGGAGCACGTTTAGCATACATGCTACTGGAGGCCACATTTCCTTCAGAGTATCTGTGCTCTATCTGCAGGTGACTAGATATTTTTCAGTTACGATGATTTGTGGGACAGCTTTTGTTTGTTTGTTTGTTTCCTACCTTTGAATTACCCAGAGCTTCCTAACTGTCTATACAATACTCTTTCACACCATTTAGTATATAATAGATTTAGGCTGAGCTAGACACTGAGTTTCAACATCGCTGAGGCAAGTGCATAGAAAAGGGTTTCTGTTGCTATTTGTGTTCTGGTTGAGCTGGTGCTCAGACCCTGCTGGTGAATACTTGGGCGTCATCCCTTCCTGAACATATGTGCTTGGGACAACTGTCTCCCACTCCCCACCCCGTATATATGTGCTTGCACTAGAAGAATCTTTCCTCTGCAGGAACAGATGCTGAGACTGAAACCCTCATGGCGGCTCCAAGATACAAACACTTGCCAGCTGGACTGAGTGGCCCCGAACCAAGGCTAGATTGCGGAAGATATTAAAGGTGTCAGGACTGATAAGCAAACTAAACCTAAGGCTTGAGTCAGAAAGGCAGGAGTTTCTGGGCACACCCTGACCACTGGGTACCATGGACGCTCTCTGGCAGATGTCCGTGTGATATGTGAGTTTGCGTGTAAGCATATGTGTCTACCTGAAAAACCTGTACAGAAAAGAGTGGTAACCCTTTGGGCACAGGTAATGTGTGTCCTTGATTAAGCATACACAGAGGTTTGGGAAATTCTCCCTTTCAGGTTCACCAGAATACTTCTTCTTGCTCAATTCTGTGCAGGCTTTACTAAAACCAGACGGAGTAAGAGAAAGATCGCTAAGGCCTGAAATAGACACTTTGTACAGGATCAAGGACAGTGATTTCTGCCTCCATCATTATTGCCAACATGAGTGACTCAAGAAGGCTATCTTGGGGAGCAGGAACTGTGGAGTCCCCCCTCTAAAGGAAACAGGTACTTCCACTTCACTAGCTGAGGTGGCACCAGAAGAAATTACGTGGTTACCTCTGAACCACCATGGAAATATTTTGGAGGCGATAACTGGAAGACTAACATTTTTGCTGGTCAAGTAGATTGTTTTCAAAACCGCTACCATGTGTGTATTGATGCAAATGACGCCTAGTTTGTACTCAAAGGTGTGGGTTCCCTGACTTACCTATTACCTGTTTATATCTTTTTTGAAAAATTGTTTCTTAATCATTATCCCTCTAAACAAAATTTGGGCAACCGCAACATAAGGTTGTCTATAGCCTATTGTTTTCATAACTTTCATCTCCTAAAGGACTCTTAACATAATGCTGTACAGTAAGAGCTGGTGAATTGTGGCACCCACACCAAATCCGGCCAGTCACCTGTTTTTCATAAATACGGTTTTTTAGAACACAGGCACACCTATTTGTTTAGGTTTGTCTGTGGCCCCTCTCATGCTGCAGTGACAGAGTCCAGTACTGAGGCCATAACGCCTACAGTTTCTATGTCCGTCCCTTTCCGGAAGAGACCGCGGACCCCTGCTCTCCATGAAAGGGAGATTCAGAAAATATTTGTTTAAAAATGTAAAACTTGCTCCAAACTATTTCTAAACTCACAGAACAAAACCAATTCTTCCCGACAGTTGAGTTCCAGGTTCAGAGTACATTAACATCGAAGAGAATCACTGGGTTTGCCGTAATATCAAGTCATCAGTTCAGTGCACGATGACAGCTAAGGCTGCAGACGAGGAACTGACCTTTTCTTGGTACTTAAAAGCTGTTCCCAGGGCACACCTTCATTTTAGGGTTTCACTGTCTTCTCTTAACACATCTGGGGATTGTATTTAAAGAAAACCATTTCAAAGATAAGCCAAAAGAAAGCTTAATCACGTGCTATCCTTTTGCAGAAACAGATACTTCATTTCGTTAAATGGCAATGATAAAAAGTATTGTGTATTTTAGTAACGTTTTACAGTATAAGTTCCATTGTTTTACAAATTGTTTCCTAAGGTTTGGTCTTGATTGAGATTGCAGTATTCAAACTAAAACCACTAAAACATTATTTTTATTCAGGAATAGTGGGCTGAGGCTATGGAGAGAGTTCCCAATTCTGATTTGGATTTCAAATGGACCATAATAAATCAAGATGAAGATCATGGATTTTTTCCATTTACAGCCACGAGTACCGGTGATCAGAGAAACAGGACGGCTTATTGTTCAGAGCCGTCTTCCTCAGAATTTTCTAATCTTCCAACAGGCAACCACTCAACATAAGAAATGATCCTGTCTTACCTACTACAGTGAAATAAACAAACCAGTGTCTCCCTGCCTGGGAAGATGAGCTTTCAGATTGTTTCTTTGCAAATCAGAATCCTACTGTGTCGAGCTCTTCAGATTTCATAAACTGCACAATATCCCGGACAGCTTGACTCAGAGAGCAAAGCTTTAATTGCTCAGTGATGCCTCGGGACAAAATGAAATAATTTCTAAAAATCTAAATAAATATTAAACATCAAATCAGTTTTTCAACAATACGATATCTCATTTGATGTTTATATTTACCTATCCTGTTTTAAACCTGGCTGAACATATTTAGGCACTATATGCTATGTTTGTGAGAAATCTAAATTAATTGCATTACTGTTGAAGACATTGCATTTAATTCTCTGAAATAAGCAGGCTAAAAGGGAATAATCTGCTATATGAGATATAAAAAAAAACAAGAATAAGGCAAAAACTACACCATGGTACTTGAAGCAGAAAATAAAAACACATCTTGAAAATCAGAACGTTAAATGAATAATAAGCGCTCAGGGCATTTTTCTTTCCTCTAACAAAGATTTTCTAACACTGGCTAAATTTCATTGTCTTATGCAAGAGCAGGTACATGCAATTTGAGATAAAGAAATTGCTTTCCGAACAAAGAAAAGTACAAGTGCATAAACGATGCACCGTCACTTAGATAACTATCACGTTAAAAATAGGAATAGATATATTTTAGAAAATTAAAACTTTTATTTCATCACTTTTATTTGAGTTCTTTATTTAGAAATTGACTTATTTTTTTTGGAAGCCAAATGGCTTCTTTACGAAGACTTTCTCATCAACACCCTTTGGGTGAGGTATCACATCGTCTGTCTAACCCATGGCTCCCTCCCACCCAGAGCACTTTGTCAGTGTGCACTGTTTCTCCTGAAAGCCATCATTAAATACAATTCTCAGGTTTACCTTTTTGATTTTAGGAATATTCCTGTCTTCCTTCAAAATATCTGATACTCATGATCGAGGGAGTACACTTAGGGATGGGTCTGAAATCAACTCCATTATCTGTGAGATGCTTGTAATTAAACATTCTGTAACGTTAACATTTCTTTCATTAATGTCTTTGGTCTCTTAGCTCATCTGCATTTTTGCCTAAAGCAGCGGACGGCAGGCTGCATTATTGGTAACCTTTAAAACCTTCAAGCCCACATTCTCTCAAGCATTTCTTTCTCAGTCAGAGCGAGGTTTTTGGACGCAGATTCAAGCTCAGGTTGACAGGTGCATTTGTAACACCAAGGATCTTCAGCAATTACAACAGGATACGTTAAAGACAAAAAGTCCACAAACCACAGGTCTATAGTATTCATTCTTTCCTTTGTTCAATCATTACTTCATTTACCAAAAATCTATCATTTGGGGGCCACTAAAGTATGGACTTGGAATATAGAGACGAAGTAAGATATGATCTCCCTGTCCTCAAGCATTTCCTGAAAATAAGGGTCAAGTTCATAACAAATGAATTATACCAAATGAAGAATGTTACAAAATCTAAGAGAAATACAGTGTTTAGAGTTATCTGAATCGGGTCCGTAAGTAAGCACTTCATAACTGTACAATTCGTTTTCCATCTGGACCAAGGCAACGTGCACTGTCTTTTGCGTGCCTACAATTCTCTGTGATCTCAAACAGCTCATCGGTTATTCCGAGTTTGTGGCAGAGTCAGAGACTGCAATTCTAGGCACCACGGTGTTTTCAGGAGTCAAATTTAGCCCATTCCCCACAGAATGACTCATTTTTCATTTTCAGAGCATGAGTTCATCTTGCAACTTCCTTATCGACCACGAGAACCTTGAAAACAGTGTCTTGTGTCTTATGCACAAGTGTCTTGTGTCTATTTCCATGGCTGTGCTCAGCATTACAATTGTTTCCTATTTAACAATGTCTGGGGCCTGTCATTCCACCTTGTAACATTACGTGCAGTCTCATTTCTCATTAACATCTTCAGGAAGAGGAGTCATGTGGTATATCACAGAATCCACTGGATGGGACACAGAGGCAGTGGCCGGAATGTACTGCAAAATGTAACTAAAACAAACTCTACTGCTTTCTGTGTAGAGGTGGTCAAGACAAATGACCCCGTAGGAAATAGAGAACGGTTTCCATAAAAAACCCTCCTCTCCCCACACTTCTCTTTACTTCTATCTTTACTACTCAACTCTATGTACAGAGGGTCTTACTGCTCACCTCACATAGGCAGATGCATCACCTTGACAAAGGTTATTTCAGTTCCTACAGCTATGCTAGTGGTTGTACTCATTGCAGCCTCTACAATGCTCCCTGGGACTTGGTGACTTTGTCTGCCGGCGGTCACTAGTGGCCGACTGACAGCTGTGTTCACGCTACTGCCAGCAAGAGAATGAGACTGTAATGGGTTCCCGGGTCACTGATGTCAAGTGGAAAATGAATAATAGTTTTGTTCCTGTGGGCTGGAGAAAAAAACATGCATCACTGATCCCTCAAGGATTAATTTCTCATGATAAATGTAATTGTCTAAAATAATAGTGGGGAAAACCAATCATTCTAAATGCAACACCCCGAGAATGAGTGAGTAGGTGAGAGCTGCTCATTTCAAAAGGACAAAGCATCCGAAACGCGTGGCTAGAGGTGCCATGAGCAGGCCCTGTCAGCAGTTGCTCTTAGGAACCTGGCCCTTACCCTCTTGCAGCTGAAGCTCACAAATAAAAGGGGATTCACGTGTTCAGTATGCTTATGACCAGGCTACTCAATAGGATACGATTTTTTTTTTTTTTTAGAGGAAAAAAAATATACCACATTCAAACTTTGGAGATAATTAGCCTGGGATTGACTGAAATTCTGATTCTAAACTGAGCGACTTACTAAACTGAGAGTTTGGAAGAATAAGAGTTCGTTTCTCTGCAGGTAGAGATTTGCCAAATATCTGTAGTGAGTAAAAGCACAAGCACGCTTTTCACTACATTTCTAATCTATGATCTCAGATTGTCGATACAGTTTTGATTGATTCAACTCTTATATCCATCGTATGACATAACTGCTGCAGCTTTTTTTTATTTTAACAATTATAGAAACTGCTGTAGAGACAGTTGTTTTTCTGAATGCTGTCCCATATTTCAAATGACCACTCTGTAAAAAGAAAGGCCACAGGCCACACCACAGTGTCATCAGTATGGACAATACGCAGACAAGTACAGGAAGCTCGGAGCCTGGCTAGGAGGACGTCTTGGTCTCTTGGCCTCCCTTCAGAACCAGTTGTCAAGGCCATAACAGGCCAATACTGAAAAAATACAAGCACTCCCAGAATGAATAAGTTAATGTTTTTAAAAAGCACAGTGATTCTTTGCAAAGGGAAGGGTATTTATTTTGGACCCGAACGGGATTGTTAAATAGTGTCTCTAGACATCAGGGAGAGAATGAAACTGCTGCTTATTTTCCCATTTCCCCAGGGAGGGCTACATAAGTTAGGAGAGCTTTTCAATTCAGTGAAAGGAAAGAAAAAGCTAAGGCAAGGAAGTGTGCTAGGAGTTACGTATATCCTGGAAGACTGGCAAGAAAAGAGGAGGTGACAATCCCTGGACCCCTGGCAAACTAATTCCTGAAGAAAAGTAGTGGTGTGGCTGACAATGAATGAAAGGAGAATAAGATGTCCAGAAAAGTGATATGAGAGCATGTGAAAGTGACCCAGGATGGATCAAGAGAAAAGAAACGCCATGTGACAAGGAAGTCATGAATCCCCTGCTCTCCTTTCCTTTCCTAGTCTAAAGCTCAAACCCCTGTGTCTCTCCAGTAACTTCCACCTTAACCTCAGCTTAACAACTGAAGCTCCATTTTGTGTGTGTCTGACTTTATGCTTCTGGAATCCTTTGCTTTACCTGGATTATGATCTCTCTATTTACAACCTGCCTGGAAATCTGATTCCAGTGCGTATTTTTTTTTCTTTCTTCTGAATAGCTTTTCTTTGTCATCTTGATTCTGGATTGTATGTCCCACTTTGAACAGCGTCATAGCGATGAGACAGAGTTCTGATTCAAAGAACCATTAAAATTTGGGGAAACACAGGATATGATAGAAAAGACAGAGTCTTGTCAATGTTGACTGAAACTAAGAAAAATAATGGGGGTGGGATTTCTACATTTAAGCTTATACCTAAAGCCTACTGAGGTTTTTATATTCCATTCATTCATTCATTCATTCATTCAATTAATTTTAACTGGATACCTACTATGTGCTGGGCAATACTCTAAATACTGAGGATGTGTAAGACAGATGATAATAACTGAGGTGATAATCTAAACTACAGGAAAATGCGCTGTGAAGAAAAATAAATGCATCAGTATATTACAGGAAAAAAATTAGATGCACCATTTTCCACTATGTTTTATACATGATGTTTGAGAACAAAAGTATGTTCTCAAATAGCTTTTGCTACCCCTTTCATCCATCTGGATAATTCCGTCTTGTATCTCTGGAGAGAGATCAAACATCATTTTCTCAATGAAGTGTGTTTATCCCTACTCCACATAAAGTGAGCTGCACCTTAGTGAAGGAGCTACTGTGTTTCCCCGAAAATAAGACCTAGCCGGACAGTCAGCTCTAATGCGTCTTTTGGAGCAAAAATTAATATAAGACGTGGTCTTATTATACCATTATATAAGACCCGGTCTTAAATAATATAAGACTGGGTCTTATTTTACTATAATATAAAACCAGGTATAATATAATATAATATAATATAATATAATATAATATAATATCGGGTCTTATATTAATTTTTGCTCCAAAAGACACATTAGAGCTGACTGTCCGGCTAGGTCTTATTTTCAGGGAAACACGGTATGCAAAACCCCTTTGGCACATGTTAGAAATTCAGTACATGCTAGATTCTGGTCACTCCCTAATTCTTCTCAGACAGTACCATGTGTTAGAAGCCAAATAAGTAGACAATTTCAAAAATATGTTTATAGAGTAAAATTGTGTATTACATCCAGGCTAGATTCTAACGGCTAGGCCTAAGTATAAATTCTATATATCCAAATCATTCTTGAAAGTTTCATTAAATCACACATAAAATATACAAAATACTCTATGGGTCTGTGTACACACGTATAAATCCATCAGTTCATTAACTGTTCTAATTTTTTCTTAGTGACTTTCTATGGCCCTCAAATAATCTTTCCCTGTCTAATGCAAGAATGTCATTGGTACCTTCACTCTCCTCTTCCCTGGCTGTGTAAGCAATAAACTTACTTCTTTTCTATGGCCTGGAAAACTTGAAGTCATCTGCACATTTACTCCATAGCTTTGGGCATACTTGCAACATTTTTTTTTTCTCTTTCAGATTTAATTGCATTTACTGCTTGGGGAAAGAAAGACCTACACTTCGTAAGATGGGACAGAAACCTATCAATCACGGCTAGTGCTCTATAATACCGTGTTTCCCCGAAAATAAGACCGGGTCTTATTATTAATTTGTGCTCCAAAAGATGCATTTGGGCTTATGTTCAAGGGATGTCATCCTGAAAAATCATGCTACGGCTTATTTTCCAGTTAGGTCTTATTTTCGGGGAAACACGGTATGTGAATTATTGGCTACTGACCATTTACTGAGATAATTACTATGTTTAACATTGACTATCCATGTTAACTGCCAGAAGCTATGTGTTGATGAATCTCTATACCGTATCAGGTTTATCTCTCATATTCTACACTACATAAATTGTACTGCTAATGGAAAGCAAAACAAAAATAAAAAATTAAATATTTGATGCAATAGAATCATTCTAAGTTCCACAGATCTCTTTTCACAAAGAGTAGTGAAGGAATAATGCATTTTAGGATAATAAACATAACGTGTTTGAAAGAATTATCTCTAGGGTTATCCTAAAATGAACACTTTTATAATATATTTGATAAACTTTTCATGTTCAAAATCGCCTTGTTAATTTAAAACAAAATAATAATATTTCCCTTGTTTACCCTAGGGAGTTACACTGCGGTTCAAGTAGCTCAAAATTTATGCAAAAATACTTTTCTCATTGGAAAATAATTTTTCTTCCCCCAGGGTCTTTCTTTACTCCCTGCTAGAAGGGCACTGAGTGACTAAGTTTTCCAGATACTTTGTGTGTGGCTTATAGGTATCTGTGCCAAGAAAATGACAAACAGCTTTTGAAGGATATCTTTCAACTATGTGGGTAAACGGACTGAAGTCTTCTTGGATATAGGTAAGACTTAGCAAAAAACAGGTGACTGTTACTAGCCACTAAAAGGAAATACCTCTTAGCCTCAATGGAAAGTAATCTAGAATTGAATGGGGTAAGACAGAGTTATGAGAACACAACGGGCATCTATGACAATGGTGGGAGGTAAGGTTAACGCTACAGTAACAATTTTTTTTCAAGTGCAACCCTGTATATATTGTATCAGGGCAAGGAATCAATTATACTATTCGGATGCCAAATAAGGATGCCGGAAAACAGAGTGTCTTTTTTGACATTTGAATAGAGAAGGATTTTTCTTGTGAGCAATACACACACACCATAAAAGAAAATATTTATCAGTTAAACTTAAAGAGCTTCGTAAGGAGAAACAAAGAGGTACAGAAACAACGTGAAGGCAGATTTGGAAAGAAAACATTTAAAAGTTCAGTAGATTCATCAATTACAATAGAACAGGGGTGTCCAAACTGCGGCCCGCGATCCATTGTTAATCGTCCCGCAGCAAATTCCAAAAGTATATTTAGTTTACTTAAATAAACCAGGTGAGGCAATACGTACTTCACCTCGAGTGAGTGGCCCGGCTGTTTGTGTATTTTACCGCGTATGGGCCTGGGTGAAAACCGTTGAAAACAGTTTGGACACCCCTGCAATAGAAAATGACCTTCTCCAATAGTGGGGAACCTACTGTCAAGTTTCTGATTAATTCAACATTTCTCCTCCAATGTAAGAATTTTATGTAAAGAAGTATGCCTTTCTTTTCTTCCTACATATAGTGTTTTTTTGGCCTCTTTCAGTCACTTGAAAATACATGGGATATTTTGTTCGTTTATGCACTCTTTCCAGGTTTAACGAGTCATTCGGGTAGCAGTTCCGTTACATTGATCACATTCATTCTGCTCCAGCAAAGCATACATTTCAAAATGTAACATGTGCCCACTGTGTGTCCATTCAACGTGACATCCTAATTTTAGGGGGGAAAAATGGCAGTTACCCTTAATGCCATTTTATTAAACACTGAAAGAAACCATTGTGTGTTAGATCCTAACTTAATGACATTAATGTAAGAAGGGAAGATTGCAAACCTCTTCCTATCTATGCAGCAATTCAAGCAAAACAAATGAAGTAAGATTTAATTTTATTTGAAAATCTCATAGCACAGATTATAGGGCAGTGTCATAACTAGTAGATTCTATAAAGCAATCAGCAAAAACTAGAAACAATGCATAGCTGTGCCCTACTGCTCTTTCATTTACGTTTCTATATTTGTAACACTGAGAAAAAGACGCATGGTAGATTGATTTACTACTGTAAATAACAAACCCTTCCCTTTATAACGACACTGATGATTCTTACAGTTTACAATCATTGTCAATATGACCATGGAGCTTCAGCTACTTTAAAATAAATAAGCAGTACATTGTCCCAGCCCTCAAACTGCCTCTGAGCAGGTTATTTATTTGAATTAACTCCAAAACAAACGGTTGGGCAGTTACCGCTACGCAAATATTTCCATTTCACTTAACATTTCCAAGCTTTGGGTCTGATTATGATTCTTATAGCTTATTCACTGAGTTTTTGTATCTTGCAGATAACTTTTTCAATGTCGATTTTCTGTTATGTGCTGATTTTAATAAGAGGGCTGAGATCATTTGTTCAACGTTTGCCAGCTTTGGTTCAGGTACTGTGCCAGGCATGGAGAATTAAAAGATGGATCTCCATTTCCACATTCAACACGTTCAACGGCCACTCTGGGGCAGGGACAATGAGCAAAATTAATAAATAAAGATTTTTTTTGTTTAGCAGTGAATATTATGTTTGATCATTTATCACGCATAAGACATTGTTTTATGCTCATTACAAATGTAATTTTTCTCCTTTATTATAAACCTATATACAAGTTATTCGCCCCTGGTTTCCAGAAGAGGAAAAATTATAATAGCTGGCATTTATTGACTGAATACCCACTTCATGATTTATGCAAAACTTCATGTGTTTTATCTACACAACAATCCTGTAAAATAGTATTCCTATCACCTTCTCTTTAAATATGAGGAAATTAGCTGAAGTGAATGTATCAGTCAGGTTTCCCCAGAGAAACAGACCAACAGGATGTACATGAAGAGATTTCCCATTAGGAATTGGCTCACGTGTTTAGAGAGGCTAGCAAGGCTCCAGATTTGCAGGGTGAACTGGCAGGCTGCAGACCCAGGAGAACCAACCATACGACTCCTGGCCAGAGGCCAGCAGGCTCAAGGCCCCGGGAAAGTCAAGGTCCCAGTTCAAAGGGCATCAGGCAAGAAGGATTCTATCTTACTTGGGGTAGTTTCGTCCTTTTTGTTCTAACCAGACTTTCACTAGAGAAGACAACATGCTTCACTCAGTCTACCATGTAAATGTTCATTTTATCCAAAAACCCCTCGCAGAAACACGCAAAATAATTATTTGTCTACTGCCTGGGCACCTACCTGGTGATTCAGTCAAGTTGACCCATAAAATTAACCGTCGTAGTTACTATTGGAAGGTCCAATAGCCAATAAATGGTGAAACTTGGACACAAACCAGAAGCCTTGCTCTTAAAAGCTATCTAATACTTTCCTGAGAGTTTACGAAAGTACCCCAAGTCACACAGGTAGTGACAAATACACATGGATTTCCACAGTACCTTCACTTTCTACTATGTTACGGGGATTCTAACTGTTGAAATAACATTGGTCTTTGAGTTTTACACCTTATTGTGCATCAAGACTACTTATACTATGACTTTTCCTTCATTTTCTGCTACTGATTACTCAGATCTAAAACAGCACTACTAACCACTGTCACCCCAATAAACTTTAATTAAAAAATAAAAACACATACATAAATAAAATAGCACTGACCATCCATGATGTCTTATTCTATGTAGATACTGCCTTAGTTGAAACCATCCTTGGGAGTAGAAAAATTATCTCACCTGTTCAACCACTTCCAAGAAATTCAATAGAAGCAATTTCATATCTCACTGAATATAATCTTAAACCATCAACACAGATCAACCATCAGCTCTGAGTTCTGTCAATTCCAATAAACATATGTGCCTGCCTTTCCTTTTCAAAGGTGCTGTGAAGGTGAATATTTGTACATTCAGAAATTCTGAACCATCCACATAGGAAAAAAAATTTTACTAAAGATATGAAAAATAAATTTATTGAACATCTTCAGTCACTGTGTTCTTATAAATGCCCTTTTGAATTGGTATGAAAGGGAGTTTCCTGAATAACAAACGGCAAATTAGGAATACTTAGGCTAGACAGTTATTAATCATAGGTCTTGAATCTTTAATCACTATCTTTAAACAAAGCCAGACCATAATAATTGTACCCTCAGATGATGTAATTATTTCAGAAAGCTGTTGGGTGCATGACAATTCTCTTTTAAGGAACAGGTTAGGAAACCGAGGCTCAAAGTTCATGGAGTTTCAATTCATCAATTTTATTCTAAAATGACTAAATTATACAATAAGAAATTTAGATTCCTTGCCAAAAATAATTATGATTGACCAAGGCAACAATATTTCTAGCCCCACTTCTTCCAGAATCTTAGAGAATATGTCTAAACTGGCAGGTTTCAAAAGTATGGATATGAAAATACGAACTGGTGAGAGGGAGAGCTGAGATTAGAATCTAAAGTTCTGGACCTTGTAGCATTAACAAGCAAAGTGGAGAAGTCAGAGGCGGGTTGAGGCAAAAGCTCAAGACCAGGAAAACATACTCTCATGCATCAAAACAGTTCAGAGGCGATGAAGGCATCAAAACAGTTCAGAGGTGATGAAGAATAAGACCTGGGAGGATGCGAGCTAATGGCTATTTCAGTGAAGGGGAAATGCTTTGAGGGAAAACTGCACCTATATCTTGACAATCTCATTTATTGTCTCAATGTTACAATAAAAATGTTTGCTGACCTAGGCTGTATATTCTTTGATTGGCTTTCAAAATTATTGTATCTTTCTTTCTGTAAGCTGCTATGCAAAGATGAATGCAAAGACAGAAGACACGAAGCCTAAGATCCTCACCTCCGGAGCCTGTTAAAGACTCAGCAAGGGGCTCTTGCAATGGATTCTCCTATCAATACTTGTGCATAAATTGCAAACGTATATATTTGAAGCACAGTTTGCTATAACCATCCTCTTATCCCTGCTTCTTCTCCATCACACTTCCCTCATGCCTGGTAATTTCGGGACTGCTCCTTCTATCCACTGTGTCAATATACACAGCAGTGTGACATGGATTACAGAACCACAGGTCCTATGAAACTTGTCTCTAATAGCACTATGTTGTAAAGAAAAGGGGGAGATGAGGGTAAGGGGTATCAAACATATGGTGATGGAAGGAGAACTGACTCCGGGTGGTGAACATACAATGGGATTTATAGATGATGTAATACAGAATTGTACACCTGAAATCTATGTAATTTTACTAACCATTGTCACCCCAATAAAAACAAAACAAAACAAAAAATGGTGGTGTAACATACAGAGCCATAAGGTAGTCTGTGAAGGATTTTTTTCAATAATCAGATGCATAAAATCAGAAGTACAGTATTTGGTTCAACACCTCATCAAAAAGGAGTTCTCTTAAACTTGATAAAGTAGCACATGCAATTATAAATTCAAAAGACACTGTTTTACTGAAAGAAGTGGAATATTTTATTAAGCACTTATATGCCATGTAACTATAATTTGAAAATATGGTTTAGAATGTTTCAATTTAAAAAAAAATTGAAACATTCAAACTCCTGATTAGGCCCTATATAAAGATTATGTTCTTTTGTCAGATATAATTTATTTATGAAAGCACTGAGAGAAAAATTCAGATGCAAAATTAGTGCAACAAGAAACAAAGATCAAGATCAGCGATCAAGTTAATAGAAATCATTCTGACACTGAAACCAAGTTTTAACAAAACTTCTCTTACATCAGGGACTGACACTTTTTTTTCTGTAAAGGGTCAAACAGTAAACCTTTTAGGATTTGCAGAATATAGGGTCTCTGCCACAACTATTCAGCTCCACAGCTGCAGGGGAAAGCGTCCACGGGCAAGATGTAAAGAAATGGGCGTGGCCAGTTCAGCCCATTTGGGCTCTTACTAAAAGCAATGCTTCATTAAGAGAAACAGGTACTTTTTGCTCATTTAACAAAAATATATTGATATCAATAGAGACAACAGTAAACCTATAACATGCCACTATAAGGCAACAAAAAATGGTTACAAATTTAGATTATTTAAAACTTGAAATGTTTTCAGCATATATATGTATGTGTGTATATATATGTATATATATACGTGTGTGTATATGTATATATGTATATATATATGTATTCCATAAATAGAATTTCAATGAATACTCCATTTTTCAGTCTCTTCTTTACCCCCATCTCCTGTTATCCTTGTGCCTCCAAATCCTACATTTCTGAGATGGTGGGAAACCACCACTACCTCTATCAATGTTTGTCTCATAGCCTTTTTGACTGAAGTTTTCTCTGCTCAGTTAATTTGGTTATAAATGCAGATACAATATAAATAAAACACAAATGCAATGCAAACGACTTCATCTATCAAAACGTTATTGAACACTCGTGACTGCAAATATTCTACTGGCTATTCCCTTTGTTCTTGTGGATTAACACTTTTTAAAATGTTTTTTGTTTGTTTGTTTGTTTTTTCTCTATACTCCCATGTAGGAGACGCTGTCAGTAGATATGATTAAAGATTTGGGGAGGGACTAGAGGATGTAGAAAATTGTAGGTCACTGTAAGAGTTATGGATTTTATGCTAAGTGAAAAGGAAAGTCACAGAAATTTGAAGCACGGTATGTGACACGGTATGATGGATGCTTTCAAAAGATTAGTCTAATTGTTGTGAAGATAATGTATTACAGCTGTTCAAAAATGGATGCAAGAGAGACAGACCAGGTTGGAGGAACTGCAGAAGTTCAGATGAAAGCTGACGTTGGTTTACACTAGTTTGTTAGTGGTCGAGATAGAATAAAGTGGAAGAATTTACGATTCAGTTTGATGGTTGGACCACAACCTTTAATGATGACATAGAAGTGGGAGGTGAGGGAAAGAGTGATGGGACTCCCAGGTTTTTGGTTCAGCAGTTGACATATTTTACTGGGATGGGAAAAAACAGCATGTGATAAGAGAAGTTTATTGAATTATCTACCTACATCCTAGTAGTAGGTTGGTGTAAAAGTAATTGTGGTTTTTGCAGTTATTTTTAACTTTTTAAATCACAAGTACTTCTGCACCAACCTAATATTTCAAACAGTTCTTTTGGCATAAAAAGTTAATGGTGGTTTAGCTTTACTGTGTATTTCTCTCTTGGTCTTCAAATCTTGTTATTCATGATCCAAATAAAACTTTATAAATTCAATTCAATTTTGTCTAAACCCTGCTTTATTTCTTTTAGTATTTCCTACTTAGCTGTTTTGATTTACTTTCTTGTATAAAATCTAGTTTTTTTTCATTAGTTAAATTTATTTCTTTTTTGTATCTCGTTGGCCCTATTTGTTGGATTAGAAAATGACTACTTCTCACCACTCCACTGCTACCACCTTAGTGCAAAAAACCATGATCTCCTACCCGACTACTGAAACTTCCTCTATGCTGTCCTACAGTATGTTTTCACATGGTTCTCAAGCTAAACTTTAATCGTAAGTCAGGCCATGTCACTCCTCTTCAAAAAGTTAGTAAATAATAGAATAAAATATATCTCCAATTTTTTTTATTGTGCTCAGAATGAAATATAAAATCCTCCCCATGTATAAAATATATAAAATATATATAAATATATATATATAAAATATAAAAACTCTACTCTGGTTTTACTCTGCTTTCTGTTATTCTGGACTCTTCATGTTCATACCAGATGGAGTCCCACCCTGTAAACTGCTGCCTCAAGAGTCCATCATTTTATTTTGTTCAATTATCACCTTTTCCAGGAGGACTTCCTGAATAGATCAGTGGCTTTTGACAAGAATGTCACATCAATTTGGAAAATATGTTGCTCTAAGTGCACTGATTGAAAATATAGTTGAAGAGATTTGTAAATACAGCTTGCCGATATTCATTACTGACAATGCTAGATGACAGGAGACTGTCTGGTTTTGTGCCACAAAGCTTTATTCTAGGTTTTGTTCATTGACGAGCTTTTCATCGAGTACTTAATTGAGAAGGCACAAATGATGAATGCTGAAATTCAAGTATTAAAATATAAGGAGAAACTAATACCAGAGTTGTCTTTATAATTTATACTGGTACCAATATGGAGGTTATCTTTTAATATTTTCTTTTGAATGAATAGCAAAATAAAGCATATACTTCAAATCTCTCAAATCGATAGCCATTTTGAAATTTCATCAACTATCTGTAAAATATTATCTATGGAAGAGACCTAAATTCTTGATTAATCTTAGAAAAAGTCATTAAAATGAACTAAATAGGGGAAAAGAATTTCAAATATATTTTTCTCTCTTTATAGTTCCTTATTTTTTCCAACTACTATGCACAGTTAAAAATCATTTGAAATGTAAATTGAGGATTTTAAACAGAACAGAAAATCAAAGCGTTTAAACAGAAAATAAATATATTTAAATATAAACTATCCTACCTAATTTCAGATGATACCAACCAAACCCCCAGAGGTGGGGAAGCCATAAGCATTTCACTGAGGTGTGACAACTAAAAATGAATATTTCTTAATTATTACTTTCTAGCTTAGCCCCTCCCCCCAAAAAAAGTTATGATACAATGATCAACTGCCATTCTAAAATCAAGAGAAAAATACCAAACCGTCGTAAATCCTTTTATCTGACATGGAAGTTTTAAGCCTGTAAACTCTGGGAGAGAGGGTGTCTTACAGAGGAATCACAACTATAGATCTTGTTCTCTATGTTAAGAAAATAAGAGTGACATTTCTTAGTCAATTAGCATAATAAATTAACAACCATAAAATATGATGTACCCATTAGCAATTGTCTAGGTTTCAAGGAAATGGAATGGGAAAAGTCAAAAGAAAAGAAAATTTTACAATTTCTGTGTAGCTTAAATTTCATTTCTACCCATAGTTTAGGGAACGAGGTAATGTGAGAATGACGTCCCATCGTTACATCTATAATACTATAACACACACACACACACACACACACACACACACACTTTATTAAGATTCTCCTCCCCATTCTATTTATTATCATTCTATTTTTTAAAAAGGATGGAAGCAAATATGATGTATGTGTACTTTTTTCATGACATTAAGACTATGTTTTTTAAAGAAACATGGAAGAGTACAGGGAGAAAATTCTAACTCTGTTGCAATGGTGAGTTGTTACTCTTTTCTTAAAAAAATTGCTAATTATGCTGAAACACCATATTTTCTGTGATTTAAACCAGATCTCAGGGTTAGTTTGGAACATTTCAAAGTCTGCTGCGAGCAAAAGTCCAGAGAGATTTCGACTAACTACCAATATCCAGACAAATTTAAAAGAGTTGAAATCAAAATATTTGAAACTGAAAAAATAAAACCTTATTTATGATCAGTTAAAGAAGAAGTTCTAAGTATTGAAAAATATAATCTTTAATGCATTTTGGTTTCCCTTGGGCTTCTGTTTTTTATTTAGTTTTTCTCCAGGTACTAAAATCAAGTCCTTGCTCAAAAGGAAACATTTTGCCTACTTAGCCTAGAGTTTGTAATCATAAAATTGTAATATGCTTGAAGTACTCAGCTCTGTTTATTGCACGTACGTTAGAAAACCGAAGGGTTAAGAATTGATTATCATGAAGAAAAAGTGTATCAAGAAACCCAGGAAGACTCTTTGATTTATAGAAAATATTCTATCTCATAGGGACACTGAACTTCTGGGAGGTAAATGACAATCACATTCCCGCAACTATTATAGTGCTGCTGAATAGACAATCATTTTGAACTATTTCACTGGAAGAGATATTTCAGAGAAAGAAGAGAAAAAGAGTGAACTTTTTAATGTCTCCTTTGTTATTTATGTGTTGCTCACAAATGGATGAGAGACAATTTTGGATTTGCTGTAGACACATTTGCTATATTGAATTCTTTATCTGCTACTTATAGTTTTAGACGAATGAGAAATGGATTCCCCCAAGTGGAAAATGAGCCACATAGAAGAATTCAAAATAAACTCCTATTGTGAATTTCTGAGCGGTACCGGAAAGCAAGGAGTAAGACTGTAGACTAATGCTTCCTTATGCAAACTAAAGCTGTTCTATGTAGGGAAAAAAACATGTATTCTCTATCATTTGGGGGTGGGTTTATAGTTGATGATGTGTTTCTTCTTTGGTCTATGTCTAGCATTTGTTTTCTATTATCTCTTGTGTTATTAATGGTGAATATTTGACCATCTAGATATATTTCAAAATTATATATTTTTTAAATATCAAGTTTCTGTTTGTCTTACAGTAAAGGCTAGTCTCCACTGATGCCCTCTTTTTGCTCTAAACCTTAGGTAGGGCAAGGATGAATCTGTCGATTCACCTTCAATAATCATTTAATTTGTCAAAATTGTCATATTTCTGAGACCATCAATGTCTAACACATGGCGTGGTATATAAGCTCAGTAAATATCTGTGGAATGAGTGAATGAAACACTATATTGAACATAAACGACAAAATGTAATTCCATAAATTGCTGGCCCTCAGGAAGCTGGTGAGCTAATGAGGAATATACAAAATAATACTATTGGCATTGGCATGCCGCATTTCAAAAATGCTTCGGAAGATTAAAGAGCAAAATAATTTTACATGGAAAATAGAATTAATAAAATGTAAACATAACACTCTAGAGTAAACAGAATTAAAAATTAAAAATGAATAAGCAAGCATTAATAAAAAATGATTCTCAGGAACACAGACAAAAAGTAGAGGGATTTGTTTTGCTTTTGACTGGATGAAACCAGCATTCTTAGGTGCAGAACACAATGTACTAAATACATTATATATTATTTATATATTTATTATATAATTATGTAATATATATATTATATAATATATATCTATTATATGTGATATAATATATAATATATATCTATTATATGTGATATATTTATTATATATGATATATTTATTATATGTAATATATTTATTCTATATTTATATGTGTATTATACATAAGTATAGTGTATTATATAACATATATCTTATACATAGCAATATACTTTTGCATGTTGTAATTATATATGTATAGTATATGTATCTGTATAATTCACATTTTTAACATCGTTTGCCTGTATGTTTTTTGTAAAATATAAAATGGATGACTGTTGAAATATATTTACTTTACAAGAGCACCTTCAATACTAACAGCAGAGGTTTTATTTTTTAAAATCGTGGCATAGCAGTACACTTGAATATTAGTCAGCCAGTGGGAAGTATAGGAACTTACAGTAAATACTCATTTGGTAGGTTCTTGAAAATGGTGATGAAGCTAAATGATGTAAAACAAAACCACTTTTATCATAAGCTTATTGCAATAAACAAAAGTTAAGTTCCTGCTGCATATTTCTAGTCACTAAAACATCAATCATTTCATTTCTCTGAATAGTCATAGTTTTGAGGCCACCAATGTCTAACACTTGGCCTGGTATAGGGTAAGCTCTTCTAAATAAAAACTCAAAACACTTCTAATATTAAATAAGAAAATAAATGTGAACTACACATACATTTAAATAAGATTAACAACAAGTAAGATAATTATTTTCCAACCTGCCTATTTTCCAGTTCAGGGTCGCAGGGGGCCAGAAATCACCCTGGAAGCTCAGAGCCCAGGTGGGACCCATCCTGGACAGGACACCCTGTCATCGGAGGGTCACTCAAATCAACGATTACTCAGACTGGGACATTTTAGAGATGTCAATTCACCTCACGAGCACAACTTTGGGATGTGGGAGGAAACCAGAGGCCCAGAGAAAAACCACGTAGACATGGCAAACATGGCAACTCAACACAGATATTGGCCCCTGCCCGGAATCCTTTTATTGTCCCCATTCATCAACATTATAAGAAAACGACACTGAAAGAAATGATATTATTTGAGGACCTGTGCTTGGAAAGTAGCATCACACGATTTGAAAGGGAACATACGAGACTAAACAGAATCTTTTATGAAATTCCACTATGACAGTGAAGCCTTTTTTTTGCAGGCAAAACTGTATATGGACCCCAAGTGTAGAAGAGACAACAGGATAGCAAGAAGCCCACAAACTAGAGCAGATCTTGGAACGCAGACTGAGTGCTACTTGGTTGAGCAGAACCGAGAAAGCTTTGGGTTGTAGGGGTGGAGAGCCAGGCCTACTTGCACGGCAAACACCTGCGAAACCTGAATAATTGGGGAATTCAAGGCAACAGGTATCTCTACAAGTCAAGGTGTGGGTGGGTGGGCGGGGGAGCAGAAATTCCATGTGAGACGTAGATGGACCCCAGCCAGACAAGGTCCCCACCCCCCTCAGAAATGTCCTAGAAGTGAAGGTTAGAGATGGAGGGCTACAGGAAGGCTATTTCAGGGAGGAAATTATATATATTAAATACCTGGTCAGGCCTCTGGGGCGAGATGCCTCCTCACTATGACTGAGCTCGAGGGGCGAGGGGTCCACGACGACTGGCATTGGCTTGACAGGTGGCATGAGCCAGACTTATCACAGACAAGCCCGGGGCCAAGGTTTCCCGGATCGAGCCGGATACTCCAGGTTTCCCATCCCAGAACCCCCCTGGAACCTTTTGTAGCACCCGAGATCCCGCGAGAACAGGTTCCTCCGGGAAGAGTGGTGGCGTGCAGCACCTGTGCCAAATCCTGTGCCAAATTGTGCACTCCCCCCCCCCAGCTCCCCGCTCCCCTGGCCTGGAGCAGGTCGGAGGGCTCTACCTCTGCTCCGTCTGGACTAGCACTTACTCCCCTCACACACCTGAAGCCACCTAGGGCACCCTGCAGGCTCCACCTGCAGACTGTTTACGCTCCTGAGAAACCTCTGTCTTCTTGGATGAGGCCTGGGCCTGCCCGAGATATTAGGAGGGGTTTGGGTGATGAGGGCAGCTCCCCAAGTACAGGGTGCTGGGCCATGAGGTTTGTCTTCAGGGAAAGGGCTCAGGGGGGGAAAATACACACACACACTCGACTTATTTCATACATTTGATTATACTGAAAGGAGACTTAAAGCTTTGGTGGGATGTTTAGAAATAGGGATCAATAGGCACCAATAGCAAAGTAAGCAATTAACACACAAGCTACAAACAAAAACAAGAGGTATTCATAAAGCAAAATGTGATCATTTTCTAGACTATAGGCCGATATAAAAAATGACATCAAATCCATATATCATAAAAGTTTGATACAATTATATTTAAAAGTTTTGCAGAGAGGTCGCATAAATGGAAACCAGTAAAAAAAAAAAAATATCTTAAACTAAAAAGTCAAGAAAATGCAAATAGTCTGTCATTTATAAATATGGATGCACTCATTATAAAAAGAGCAGAAATGCAAGAGATTGTCTCTAGAGAGTATAGATGAGGGGTTAGAATGAGCAAAACAATGTTTTGGTTTTTTTAGTTGTAAACCTTTTAAAACAAATTTTTAATATAATACATATGTATTACCTTGATGAAAAAAACAAAGACAGTGCATATTTTACTAATATTCCATCAGTAATGCTATATATCTTTATACAGATAAGAATTTATGTTTTAATGTTAATCTATTATATATTTTACATGCAACATGAATTTTGCAAGTAGATGTCATTATATATGTTCTTAATTCTGGAGAAACCACAGAATCTACTAATCAAATTTACTTAATCACAGCCAGATTATTGGGGTCATGGCCCAGGATTAATTGTCACAAGATATTAAGCAAAATCAGTCTTGTTTGGTAAATTTAGTTTTCAACATTAAGTGAAGAAAAAATTTTCTACAATACATTTGAACAAATATGAAACCTTTCCTATTCTCAAGGTTATAAGCCATTAGTCCTTGAAACTATTAAAATACACTACCAAGTCTAATAGAAGAGAGCTCTTTGCCCTTCTCAGTAAACAGATTTAGAAAGTTTGAGTTTTGATGGCATAAGAAGAATAAGAGTCTATTGAAATCTTACAGTAAATGGTCTGCCAAGATTGCTTCTTTATCTAAATAAACAAAGACTAAGGACTAACCCAACGCTCTTGTGTCAACAGTTTTTTTGTTGGAAATTTCTCTCAAGGATTTCTCTTTAACTGTTAGTGGAAACACGTGGCTTCTGGGTTCACAAATAATTTTCAAGGCTGAATCAAAGTTATTTGTGATTTCTTATTTTTTATTTCTTTATCTATTGAGAATTAGAATCTCAAAAATATACTACATTCTTTTTATAATGTATTAATCTGCTAACAATACAAATGACTCATATAGTTTGTGATTCTATAAAGAAGAACTGTTTGTTTGAGAGTTCCTTACAACTCTACAATAATTATATTTACTTCATTGCTGTTATGTCATTCCTACCACAACAAAAGGAATTTAAATTATTTTATTGTTTAAAAAAAAACTGTTTTGCTTCGATAAAATTCGAAGGCTACAAAAATATAATGAGCAGAAGCCTGGCTATATAGATTGAGCACGGGAATTGTAGAAGGAAGACCTTTCAATAGCTCATTCATTCATTCACCAATGTTTATTGGAGTTCTGTCATGTGTCAGACGTTGTGCTAAGTACACATTAGCATCTTACCTACAAAATCCCTGGTCTGGATGGGGAACAAAGATACCAGAGTTCAGGGTCAGAGATGAAACTCAATTGGAATTATAACTTAATAGCAAAGAGGAAATTTTTCTACACAAGGTGGGTAGGTATAATTTTATGGTTAAATATGCCCTACTTATTGGCAGCTAAGAACAAACTAGGGAAACATACTATTTATTAGAGAAGGGAACAGAATCGGCTCAAGGAGTTTATGATTTTTCTTATATTATCTATAAACACACGTACACACACACGCACACACACACTCACAGAAGCACACACGCTCTCATGTTAGTTTTAATATACAATTTGAAATGGCTGGATCAGAAATACAAAAATTTATGGTTGGTTATTTAACAACTAAATATTCTGGAAGATTGGTTAGCTAGTAACTAAAGAATTTTAATTGAAAGGACAAGTACCAGAGCCAGCAACTGTATTTTATGTATTTTATTAGCTTCAATCAACATCAGAGGTTTGGTAAATAAGTAGCACAAGCATTCTTTCAAATGAAATGGTGAGATGGATCTTTCTGGTTTGGACTGGATAGAAATGCCATACAAGTCCGCTCACTCCCACAAGAACAGTGTGTAGGAATCTTGAGAACTCAACCTATAACCCTTCGGACTGTCACCCTCGCCTTAAAATCGGCACTGGTCCAGTGTTCAGAAGCTTTAGTGGAGGATTTCATATCCTGAGCAGAAGGTTAGCTGGATAGTGCTACTAGCATATTATGGCTTGTGAATTGAGTGAACATTCAAGGTGTTGTCAGAGCATCAAAAGACAGAAAGCTGGGATTTAATGGAGTTTGGAGAGTTGTCTAACCCTTGCTGTAACTGGTTTTGTTTGTTTTGATACGAGTTTTCTTTGTGATATATCACGTATGGGAGAGAGCTAGAGGCCACTCCTTCTTTAACTGCTGGATTTCACTGATGTTTACTCTTCCATTGTGAATGATGGCAGCACTTAGGTGAGTTCATAACGTATCATTGTATGCTTTGGATTTTTTCTGAAACATTTGTCACCTTGCTCTACTTAATGATTGTCAGCATCAATTTTTAATGAAAGTAAATTAATTAAGCTTAAGTGTGACAATATATATTTAGATATAATGGCTTGCAAACTCTTAGTGTCACTCATGGAAAGTCAGTAATATTTGCTACCACTCCAACAAGTAATGGTGACCAAAAGTAGTAAAAATCTCCAGGTGAGAAAAGAATAAATCTTTCTAGCAAAAGTCAAAGATTAACTTTTGCGCTGAAAATTGAAACTCTTCATTAGTGTTTTTTGATTGTCATAGTTACTAATGTTGTGACAGCAGAAAGAATATATTTTTAGGTGTGATATAGTAATGAACTTATGAAAAATATGCAATGCCTAGGGATACTATTAATTGTAAAGGTATACTTCATAAATGATGGACATATTTTTGAATCATTTTTATAACTCATATAGTTTACATTTAAGCTCATTTAGTGCCATTAAATAGTGCATGAGGTCTTGGAATTCAAAATTCACTTCCCTTCTACCTGTTACACAAAAATTGGTTGAAATACAAAAGAGTAATTCATGCATTTTTTTTTATCATTAATGTCTTTACAATTGGTTTGACTAGTACCTTTTTTCCTCCACAAAGAAGAGAGTAGATTGGTTGAATAATTATTAAAATTTGGCTCCTTACGCTACTTAAATTATTAATTTGTCAAATATATTCCAGGTCTCTTAGAAACATAGATTAGAATCGTTTAACTTTTCAATTTATTACGGGTTATAATTTTAAAAATTATAATGTATAAAATTTTTCTGAAATATAACAATTATTTGTATAAATTATAAAGAAGCTCAGTAAAGGAAAATTATTTTGAACTCAGATTTTATTATTTTCTAACATCTTAAGCTTAAAAAATGATTACACAATTTTGATGATTTCCAAATGGATATAATTTAGGACCAGTCAATGGAATTATTATTATTTTAGAGAATCTTTATTTCCACTAAAACCATATTTGCACAGTTTTTTATCCTATAATGTAGAGGCTTGTGCATTAATTTAGACAGCTTCATTATCTAAATAATCAATAATCATTAATATACTTTAACCATAGAGATGGATGGGATTTTTTTGTTATTTTACATCAAGAAATACGTGATTCTGGAGCTTGGTAGGAAGTAGCACACTGGATTTGAACTAATTGAGGCGTATTTAAGAAAGGGACTGTTTATAAAGGTATGTGCAGAGTATAAAGAGACCATAGGGGAAAGGCATACCCCAGGAATCATCCCGGGGATATGCATTATTACTCTTCCTTAGCCTAGCAGAGCCTGGAGAGAAAAGGCTGTATGGAACAGGCCACCTGATGGAAGTGATCTAAGGTCACCTTTAATCAAGAGACTCTGCCATTCTGCAGCATCTCTGCAGGGAGGGGACCAGGACAAATACCCCAAAATAGCCTGCCCCCTCCCCCAGTCTTCTGCTAGTGTTCCTATGGGCAGAAACCCACTGAAAGCCAGAGAGCAAAGGGAGCCGTTAAGGTGGAGAAAGGGTAGAAAGGGAATATGGCGGGGAAAGGAAAAATATCGTGAGAAAACTGAACACTAGCCTTCTTCTGACTGACGGGCAGAGAGTCTTCTAGTTCCTTTAGAAAACACCACACATGTGGCTCATATGTGTTTTGGCTCTCTCAGCAGTCACCTCAAACTGGTGTCTTCCTGACAGCAGATGTTGGAAAGATAAAGCCATATTTTCCGGATGTCTTTCTAGATGTGGCTGACATTCAATGCCCATTAGATTCATATGCCCAAGTCCTTGATTTGGGGCTGAATTACATGGTGAGAGTAGGGTCTGGTCTCCATCGTGCTGCTGTGGATACTGGCAGAGGTAGCATGGGCTAGATTCAGCAGCCGTGGCCACAGGCTGCTAACCACTCACCAAGTGGCCACACTCTCAATGATCCAGGTCCACTGTACGGTTTGGGAGATTATATTTGAAGGTTAGCTTAAAGCCTATTTCTGAAGTCCTGTCAGTTTGCTAGGTATATACTTTGATAAATTACTTTTCCCCTACAGTACTTAAAATCGTTTCTGTTGTCTGCAACTGAGAATCTCACAGTATAGCACACTTACAGATTGTAGGGAAAAGTTTGTCATTCTGGCAGGGCGTTTGAAGAACTTCCTTATTACATTCAACCCTACCTACTGAACTCCTTTGGAAACGTACCCTCTCTGTGAGCCAGAAATAAAGGTTGTATTTATATACGTGAAGGGAAAATTGCAAGTGATTAATCCTTCTATTGATTTCAACAGTAAATACAATTATTATTTTCAGGAAAAAATAAGATAATGTAATGTTTTACACATTTTCTGTGTAAAACAGAAATTTAGAGTAGGGAAACAATATATTCTTATAACTGTCTAGTAAGTTTTGTGTGAGAGTGATCCATAGCAATTTCTGTGATGAGTTGAAGAACTAGGGAAAATAAGCAGAGCTTATTTGGTGTATTAACCACAAAACTTTTTTTTTTTAAGTTGCTTTTGCAGGATATTCTATTACCATGTTTCCTTGAAAATAATAACCAGACAATCAGCTCTAATGCGTCTTTCGGAGTAAAAATTAATATAAGACCTGGTCTTATAGTAAAATAAGGCATAACATAACATAATACCGGGTCTTATATTAAATTTTGCTCCAAAAGACGCATTAGAGCTGTAATGTCCAGCTAGGTCTTATTTTCAGGGTAAAACGGTACTCCTGCATGCGATCAAAATTACTGGCATGCTGAGATTTTTCTTCAGTGTCCTGGGCTGAAACTCTTCTATATCAAAAGATACATAACATAATTCACAGTGTTGAGCTTTAAAATAGCTTCAACACAAACAAAAAATAAATGACCAAACAAAAATCTTTTCTCATTTTTCAATGAGAACTATGGTAAATTTTGTTTTCAAGTAATTGTGATAGGTCAAAGATTTAGGTAAGAAAAATGGCCTTCCACGTCTCATGGATAGAGAGTGACATATTTATTTCACAAGCCCTCTATTTCTCAGTTTACTTTTTCATCTTCAATAACAGCTATGATTCCTAAAGTTCTTACAGAAAAATGTGAATGACATCTTCTCCAAGTAGTCTTCTTTGATGACACTCTGAATGCAAACTCTAACCTCTGAATGTCTCATATTAATTGTTACTAACATCATAAATCTATCACATATTACTATATATTTTGTGATTGTGAGTACAGACGGGGTAGCTGTGAATATGGAGAAGAGAATAGAGCCTGATTGCGTTAGGTTTTTCTAAGCCTCCGGGCAAAAGTGATGAAACTCTTTTGTGGTACAGAATGTACCTCTAGAGTAACCTCTGTTAAAGGAAGAGGGAGTTTTTAACCATCTAAAGGTTTGGAGATAACTTGCAAAAGTCAAGAATGTATCTAGAGAAGAGAAGGCTGCCTAAGCATGCCATAGCTTGGGACTTCGTGTAACCCACTACGGGGGACGGAGGGTACATGGTTGGGATGTCATCGTTCAGATACAAGAATTCATTCCACTCAGATTCTATCTTTATTTCAAGACTCACGGCAGAAAGACAAATAAAATGTTAGAGATAACCGTTTAGGAAGTTATTAAAGCAGAAATTCTCAAATGTTTGTGTGTACCAGAATCACGAGGAAGGCTCTTTAAAACACAGATTCTGGGCTCCATCACCCATTCGGTAGGTCTGGGTGAGGCCCAAGAATATTCATGTCTGCAAGTTTCAGATAACGGTGATGCTGTTGGCATTATACTTTAAAAATCGACATACGGAATACATGGGCTTGGTACTTAAAGATGGAGAGATATCCTCATGAAATGAGAGGACTCATTCAGGGGTGGAGTGGGAAGTGGTTATAACGCCCAATGTAATAATCACGAGAGCAAGGTCCACAAGCAGTCGTGGACAATTCAATAAAAGCAGCCAAACATAGTGCTATATGGAGCAGGAAAAACAGCCACCAAAGAGTGAGATGTCTCCCTTCCTTAGAGTAAATACCGTTGCATTTTTGTTTCCCCAAACTGTTTCCACTAGAAAGGAGATATGTGTATTTCCCATTATGGTTACATAATTAAAAAATGTTTTGGAGCACATATTGCATTCTAGGGACTGTGCCAGGCAATGGGATACGGGGAATAAAAATTCGTTTCTTCTGCCATGGAGGTCAGTCTGTCACCAACGCAGTGAAGTCTGTAATGCAGAGGCAATGCCTTGTGTATTTCAGGATTTTACACAAACTTCATCACAGTGCCCTGTGCTTAGAAAACACTCAGTGAAATGTTGCATACATCTTACATTCATTGGCATGAGAGTGGCAGCAGCACATTTGGCCGATCCCTACATTTGCTGAACTCTGATGATATATCAGACATGAGGCTAAGCATCCTCTGCTTTAATTCTACAACCACCCTATAAGGAAAGTAATTTTATTATGCTTGTCATACAAAAAAGGTAACTAAGCTTTACAAGATTAAGCAACTGGCCCCACGTCACACAACTGAAAATGTTGAAACTGTATTTTGAGTCCTGATCTTCAAAGGGACAAAGGGACTTCAAAGTCCCTTGTACATCTGCTATGCTGTGTCAAAAGTGATTGAAAACATTTTTTCTTATGTTATCAAATGTGCATTCCTGTGATTGTTACGCTAGTAACACACTAAGACATAAATATTTTTATGTGGCTCATTCTTTTCCACTCATTTACCAGAGTACAAAATATCAGATATAACTTAGTGAGTGAACCCAAACATTTAATGTATTTTAGAAAATGTGTTAAGTGTTGTATCTAATTGTACTTTCAAAAAGAAACACTACGTATTTTTATTATTATTATTCCCACTTCATAAATGAGGAGCTCAAATCAGAGAAATGAAGTAACATTTTTAATCACAGAGCTAATAAACAGTGGATCTCAAATTTGAGTCATTTTTTCTAATTTCAGAATTCTCACTAAACACTGCTATGCCATTCTGCCTCTCTTCAATTTTCACCTACTTTTAGACAGGCTGGCCTTACAATACTCATCATTGTATTTTCACCATCACCTTTTTATAAAGAAAATTGACTGAATAACCTCCAAAAACAATATACATTGGTCAAACAGTCAAGGTAGTCATTCAAATGACGCATTGGTAGTGAGCCTACCACCACATTTTGAAAATGGGGACTTGTGTGCATTTTATACATGGTCAACCAATAGGCAATGGCTGCAGTTAGTTTGTTTATGTGACAAAGTTCATGCAACATCAATAAAAGCAAAATCAATTTGGTTACAAAAGGAAAATTGAAAAGATGAAAAGCGGTAAGCATTTCTTTTTTTCCCTTTATTAAGTATTTTCTTTGTACATAGCATATATATGAAGAAATTAGACAAAAATGTAATATATATATATATGTATATATATAATCATATATACATATACTTCGTTTTCAAATTTATGCAAATATGTAAATATTGTTATACATCTCTTTGTTGACATATTAAGGATGATTATTTTCACCATGCAAACTGATTACTAACATTTTCACTGGCTAGATCTGATATGATATCTTACCATTCTAAATAGATACAATAAAATCAGCCCCACAGTGTGACAGTAAGAGAGGATTTATACTCAGTTGGTGCTTCTCTTCATTGCTCTTTCTGCTCTATTCTTCTGTCATCTGTTTCCTCCTCTAGGTTCAGGGATGCCTATGACCTAGAATGACCTTCTACTTTAGCACATACTGCATACAGATCTCAGCCAGAGTGAGGACCATATCTTCACCTCAAGTTCCCAATGGTGCCTGATCCCATTATTTCCCACCCTTATCTTCCTCGGGAGAGTTAGACCATTTTTACCTTCCTGTTCCTCAAACAAGCTAAGTACATCGCTGCCTCGGTTTGTACCTGCGAATCCTTCACCTGGGACTCGTCGTTTAGAGCTCAGCTCCTATGTCATGTGTTCAGAACATCCTTTTCTTTTTCCCCTTTCATGTATTTAGTTATAATTTCTTTAGAGCAAAAATTCTTCCTTTTTAGTGTATTGTTCTGTGAGTTTTGACAAATGCGTAAACTACTATCAATAGTTAAGATAGAGAACAGTTCCTTCACCCACACAATTTTGCTGTGACCCTTCGTTGTCCACTCTGGCTTCCACCTCATGCCCCAGGAAAACAACGATCTGTTTTCTGTCCCTACAGCTTTTCTTTTCTAGAATGTCAATCTGTGTGGAATAATATAATATGTAGCCTTTTGCGTTGAATATTCGTTCTTCACTACTTATATAATATGGCCCTACAATTTACTTTTCACCATTGTATTATTTTATTTTTATAGCACTTATTATTCCCTAAACTATCATTTAATTGGCATATGTTTATTATCTACATATTAAGTATCTTATATCTGATCTACCTATATGACACTTGTGTGCAAATTGGAAAAAAAAAATTCAGGCTACTCTCAACTCTTACACTTAAACAAAATGCAGTTTTCAAAAGCATTTCCAAGGTTCAAGATGAAATGAAGTCCTCAGAGTGGGCAGTTCAACATTTCATGAGACACTTTAAGTAAAGGTTACTATACATGTTAAAGAAAACCGCAGCGCAATGAAAGATGCAGGGGTAAGTTGTAGACAAGGCACAGATTGATTTAGGAAGATTCAGCCGTCTGGAATATAAATGATCAACACAGTGAAAATAAAGGAAAAAAATTAAATTATGTTTGTCCCCTTGTCAGTACTTTGGTAAAAAGCAGATTCATATATGAGATCAGAGATAAGTATTTATAATTACAGATCAATGGAATATAATATAAATTTATGCATTATAATATATATATTTCAATTTGAGAAGTCTATTCTGAATTATTAATTTGGGTATGTATACATTAATACAGAAAATATCTTATAAATAGGAAAAAAAATGTCAGCAATAAATACTACCTTAAAGATCAGTATTTAAAACCAGATAAGCAGAGGATAAAAATAACTACTAATAATAATACCTTTCATCTCTAATATTTTATGGGTTAAACAGTAGTAAATAAAACAAATATTCTATACGTAACTACTGTGCTAAATCAATACCTGATTAATAGTAAATTTATTTAAGAATTTAAAAGAAATGCAAAAGAAAATTTCTGGGACCATTCGATAAAAATGTCTCCTGATATAAATTATGCTATACATAGCTGTAGTGAGAAAAAAATCTGTTGGTTGGTGATTATGACTCATTTATAAGGAATAGGTTTTAGATACAATTCTAGATATTCTTTACCTATTAATCTTATTTGTGTAAAAGGAATTTTAAAATGGAACATTCTCTGCCTCAGTTTCATGTAAGTTGCCAAAAGTCAAAAACAAAACATGAGGTTTCTATAACCCCAGTATTCAAAAACAGAGCACTAGAATATTTATGTAGGACTACCAAAGGGAGTGTCCAAAAACCTCTCGCCCATCATTTCCTGTTATAATTCCATAACAACACATTGGAAAGAAACACATAATAAATAAGAAAAATCACCAAAATTGATTTATTTCCTCATCCTCTTGTTTTTCCCTAATTTCTTTTGTATGGTTGCATAATCCTTACTTCATAAAGCCATATCTTAAATTCACAGCCATTATGCTATGCTAGTTTTTCTACTAATTTTCTGACGTTTCCGTGTCTCTGTATAAGAATTTGTCATCCTTCCTCCTTTCTTGCACTCTTCAAATGTACATAAACCAATGTCAACATTTAGCTTATCTTTTTCTTCTTCTTTCTTCTTCTTGGAAAGCTGACACATCTACATCCATCTGTCTGTCTATCTCTCTAAGTTCCAGAGACTCATCTAAACAATACATATCTCCCATAAAATACTCTATATAAAAACCTACCCTTGCTTGTATATTGCTGTTAATTTCATCCAGGATCAAAACCATGCTGCAATCTCTGTCTAAATGTTTTCCCTATAATGTGTCCTATACACATTCATCGGAATCGGAGCATATTCTGTGTAATACTTCTCATCTATGGTACTTCCTTTGCATTTCCATCCTATTTAAGACCTATCTTTTTACACTTTGATCTCTCGGCTATTATTTTTAAAACGACACTTTATCCCTATTATCATCCTTCCCTATCCACTTAGGAAATCCTGGTTTTACTCACTTCACTTTCTATTCTTCTGTTTGAACATCTTCTTCCAACTTCCACCTCCCTTAGGGAAAAGCTCAAACCTCTTAGCCTGGCATCCCCTGCCTCCTCTATGTGGAGAAGGTGCTCCTGCAGCCTCACCCCTTTCCATACTAACTGTTCCCTAACAGACACCATGCACAGCAGCTCACATGACCAGTAAGTCCCTGGGAACTCTACATTTTCCATATGCGCTTCTGAAAACTGCGCCTCCTCACCTGGCTACTCAAAGCTTAGTTAACTTTCAAGGTTCAGGCACGTGCTCTCCATGACACTTTGTTGTACCTAAACCAATGTTTTCAATAGATTCCATTTGCCGTTTATACTTCTGTTATGAGAAAACTCCATTATGACCAATCACACAGGAGCCTATAATTTTCCTGAAGATATCAATTACATATAACTTCAAAACCTAAAATCAACAAACGAAGGAAGTAAACACTGTAACGTATATCTATTGATATGCAATTCGTCAAAGAAAGAATGTCAAACTGATCAAAATAATAAAGAGGCAATAGTATTCTGTATGCCAAGTCCTTAGCATAATGCCTGGTTGAAACAGCCTCCTTTTCATTCCCACTCTCAAATGAATCATATTAAAGTATGTAAATTTTTCCTTTGTAGAAAAATAATGTTTGGAGTCTAAGAAAATTATGTCACAAACAGGAAAAGTGAATATGAATTTTATCAGCGAATCACAGAAACTAGAATTAGGACTGTTACATAAAGTTTAAGGGAGATATTACAAATCAAGTAAAACACGGTTTTAGCACTAAAGCTATTTCATTATAACTTGATGTCAATTATAGATATTCCCAAAACAGGAACTCAAAACAAAGTGTCATCCTGAGGCCCCAGTAAATTTTTATCACTCAGTAGCTAACATAGCATTTCTTCCAAAAAATATTATAATGGCTTTTATTTTTCCTTATTCTGCATAGTGCACGCACTTTTCCAATTATTAGACATAACTGATACACACTGATTACAGAGCTTTATCAGCACATGTGTTTGAGAAAAATAACAAAATCTGCTCAACCTAATAGGAGTGGAGGCAAGAGAATTACATTTTCAAAAAGTATTCTAGTTACATCTATTTTTAATGCTTTGCAAGCACCTGTCAGCAAGAACATCTGCATCTTAATAGTCTATTTTAAGGAAATTTAAATCATTCTTGTGCTGACAAATACAGCCATATTCCAAATATGCACATCTCATAAAAGCAAATACATATTCAATGACTCATTAAAATCAAACATTTAAAAAACATCATGATTCAGGACCCAATTCATATTTTTAAAATAACAATATTTCTTAATGAAAGAATCAGATACTGTGCCGTACGCAAACATTTATCTCATTTAATAATGACGATCACTATAAAAATACCTTTTAATTGAAGGACAGAAATCATTACTACATGTGTCACCACAATTACTCCTCTCTATGAAATACAATGTGTGCTTGAGATACTTGAAAATTAACATATATTACATGCATAATAGTTATAATGTTCTTGAAGACTGCAGACAAAATTGTATTGTTTTTAGTAAATGTTAAAAAATCATTGTAGTTTTATTCTTCTAAAATGATAATACCCATCAGTTTGGCATCTGACTGTCCACTACGTTCCCATGCTTCAGAAAGAGGGCAAACGAGGAACGTTGTCTGACTGCCATTTAATTTCTTTGAATCTCTGCATGAAAAAGGCCTTAAAAGTTAGTCTTTGTGAAAGATAAAAGTGGTTTCTAAATTCCATAAGTTCCCTTTAAAAATCAAGAGCTAGACTTGGCCAACTCTGATAAAAAAAATTTTACTCTAAATTCTTGCTGGCATGAAGTCAGGAGAGGATGAAAGGGAAGGTCCTTTCAAATAGGAAGAGAAAGAAGAAAGAATTCTATGCCGTGAAAAATTAAGAGAAAGAAATGAGAATGTGGATGAAACCTGAGTCCCTAAGAGGAAAGTCCCCCTTCCCCAATTTCCTGGATTTCAAGCAGAAGGGTATGGTGGGTGAGGCAAAATTATAAAACTCTGGAAGAAATTTCACATCCTTCAAAGATGGAGAAGAATTCAAAATCCTCTAGGTCTGGGGCAAGTCCCTCCTTCACTCCCCCTTCCAGAGAATTTTTGGCAATGGAAGGAGACTTTCTTTTTATTGTAGTGGGTACAGAGGTAGCTGGCATCTGGCATCTGGCATCTAGTAGCTAGAAACCAGATATTCTACTAAAGAATTGACAGTGCAAATGGCAGTCCCCCACTAAAAATAACTAGCTGGTCCAAAATTGCCAACAGTACTCAAGTTCATAAAAACTACTCTACACTGACGTTCTGCCGCATTGTCACATGACTATGGGGCTGTAGCATCTATGGACAAAGGGATTTTTCTAGATCAACTAGACTGAAATGATGTTCATTCACATTTGTGGCCAGCGTAATACAGTCCATCGTCAACAGAAGGGGCTAAAAGGCCACGCTCAGAAGAGAAATTATTCCATCCGCTCAATGTAGAGTGTTTATTAAATACCTAGCACTATTCTAGCCATCAAGAGCACAGTGCTGTATGAACCTGCCACTTTTGGTGGAGACACCAGAGAGACCAAGTGCAGGGAAGGGGGCCACCACTCCACAGAAAGTCTTTGGGATGTTTTCACTGAAAAGTTGACACACGTGCAGAATCCAAGGAGAAGAAACAGCAAGTATCAACTTCCTGAGCAGAAATGCACTTGGTAGGTTTGAAGAACAGCGTGGAGGCCACTGTAGAGGGAGCGGAGCAAAGGAGAGGAAGGGTGGCTGAAGGTCTTGCTGACAGGTAAGAACATGCGGGACCTGGTATCTACTGTAAGGGATTCAGATGTTTTCATGAGTAACACAGAGAACAATGGAGGGTTGTGAGCACTGGAGTGAAGTGATGTAACCTGCAGGTTTAAATGAACACGATGCTTAGTGGTATAGGATTATGAGAGGAAGGTGGGAGACAGACTATACCCGAACCCACGTGGTAGCAAAAGATGTGGGGAAAGTGATTAGATTCAGGGTACATGTTGATGGTAGGGCTGCATTTGTGGACAGATTGGCTGTTTGACAAGACTCATGATGAATCCAATTATTTTGCAAGAATAAAAGAACAGAGCAGTCATGTGCTTAGGTGGGGGTGGCGTCGACTGAATGCATATGTCCCCCCAAAATTCCTGTGTTAAAATCCTAACCCTCAATGTAATGGTATTAGGAGGTAATTAGTTTATAAGGGTGTAACCCTTACAAATAGGATTCATGACCTTATAAAAGACCTCAGAGAGCTTGTCTCCTTTCCCCAACGTGTGAGGGTACGAACCAGGAAGAGAGTCCTGGCACAGGACCCTGATTGAAAATCAGCACCTTGATTTTCAATTCCGAAGTCTCCAGAACTATGAGAAATAAGTTTGTGTCGTCTGCGCCACCCAGTGTGTGGTCATTTGTTCCAGCAGCCTGAGCTGACAGACAGGGAAAGACGGGGAAGGAGCAGGTTTCGGTTTCCCTTTGTTTTGTTTTTGTGTATGGGGGGGGTTAGGAATTTGGTATATAACTTATTCAATTTGAGAGGCTCGTTACATCCAAATGACATTATTGAGTACACAGTTGGCTTACTGCATGTGGAGTTTAGGACAGAGATCTGGGATAGGCTTACCGATTTGTCAAAAGACTTGTCAAAACAGTGATGGCATTTATAGCTATGAAACGGGGTGCTATCATCTCGGGCATTGATTATAGAACTATCTGTGGTGAAAAACAGTTTGATACTCAATTCCTCAAAGGCTGATATTTGGTCATCCTATGTGTGGCCAGTATGCAGTCTTCACAGGGGAGTTTGGCATCATCTGAACTGGACTATCCCCCGTTCAATGATGAAAGTCCATCAAGGTCTTGTATGTTGCAGGCATGTGAAACTCATCACCATACTTCCAGACTTTTGATCCCAATTTCTGTAGTTAGCTCATTGATAACATTTATTCAGTTGTGGTCCAGAACCAGTCTACATTTTCTATTTTATTATTTGCTTCTTAATATGTAATTGGATTAATATGATTTATCATCTCCATTTTACTGTGTAGACATATTCTGAATATGGGTACATTCTCAAATACGCATGTAAAATTACGTATGTACATATGTGTAGCTATAAGTGTCTTTAAATTAGCAAATGTTAGCTATTATGGCACACACACCTTAGTATATAAATAGTAAAGGGCAATTCAGGAAAAAGTGGGCTAAGGAGATTCAAAATTATGGGAGAAAGTAACTTGAGGTCATTAATTCAACCAAATGATAGCATTTTCTTGAATACAGAAGGATTCTGAAGAAAGAAAGAAAAGGTTAAAATTTTTTCTTACATATACATTCCATTTTTCAAGGCCTCAAAGAACAACAAATGTATTTCCTCGGCGTTCACATTGCTAAAAGTTGGAGAATAAAAAAAATATATTTAATTAAGTGTTTTTAAAAAGAAGTGTTTTGAGAACCCTGATATTTTCTCAAGCTTCTAATACAACTGATACCATCTGTCTTTTAGTTTTCAACATTCAATCCAAGTAACTCCTGACATTTCACTTTGGATTATAATACAGTTATTGAATATTTAACTTTAAAATTTTCCTTTTGAAAATTCCATTAAAGGATTTAGAGCACAGATACAATTGTAGGAAGTGCTTTTCTTTGATTCAGCTCCTTTGGATTTTATTTTATTTTTCAGTTTTAAGTCAGACTGCATTTTGTGGGACATACATTACATGTTCAATTATTTACAGTATTAATAAACTAATATTTAACTTAATCCATGTATTCAAAATAAGTGAGAAATCATACAGAAACCTGTGTTTTTAGACACGATTATAAGAGCACATATAGATGAGATATTTCATTCTTAGGTAGTAAACATCTGGAAAGAATTTTTGTTTATATTGTTTTCTACGGAAATAGAGCTTCATTCGGGCATATGGCTTCTGCTCAGCAGTAACTGCTAAGGCTTGCGTGAATTAAGCAGAACAGAGAATTCTTTTTTTCTGTATTCTTGCTTTATTTATATTTTGGTACGTTGCTGCTATTTGCACTAGATAGATTTTCCTGTCTTTTGGCCCGTTTAAGATCTTAAAACCTAGTTTTTTTATTCTACCAGACTGTTGACAGCATAGGCCTAGAGATAAGGCAACTTTATTACTAATATTGTGATGATGATTTTAATCTGGACAGCACTTACTAGGTTCTGTATTTTTTGAAAGATGGTTTTAGAATATAAAACACCTTATCAAGAGGATAGGGGATCCGTTTGTTCATTGAATAGTGGAGGACTATTGATTACATGTCAGCTGCTGATGAGAATCACACTAAGTACTGGATGAGTAAGACAGTCGAGAAGACTAAGCGCCTCAGCTCAGCGCAGGTAGAGGAGAGAGCCAGGAGAGCACAGGAGCTAATAGACTTCAGGAGCCCTCTGGGCTCGGAGAGCAGAAGGAAGAGAGCACTCTGTGCGTTCTGACTGAGGTTCAGAGAAAGCAGGCAGTGGTGCCACCTCAGTGGGGTTTGGCGGCAAACACAGAAGTTAACCAGAATGGATGGGGAGACATGTGTGGCGGTGGGGCGGAGAGTGGGGACAGGGAGAGTGGCAGGGGAGTGGAAACACAGGCCCGGGCCTAACTGGGTAAGGTCCTATCAGCCATTCAAAGAACTTTTATCCCAGGGAGAACTGAACGGCTTAGAGTAGTTTGGGGAAGGGGTGGGGGCGAAGAATGGAGGAATGGTCGCATAAATAGATGGACATTTTCAAAGAATCTCTACTGATGAATGAACTGGCAAATGGTCAGGACTGGAAGCAGAAAAACTATGTAGGAAATTAGCCAACGGATTTTAGCTGGATCGTAACAAGGCTTAAACTAAAACAGAACGAAAAAGCATAGTAGGTCTAGTCTAGAGCTATTATGGCAGTGGGTAGGATTTGGTGAGTGGTTATGTTACGGGACAGGATTAGAAAATATCCCAAGAGCCAGCAGGCTTCTGACAGTACACGTAGTAAAACTCCTTATTTTTAGTTTCGAGAAGCCAGTTAAGACTTATAAACAAATGGTACTGAAATTACAAGTTGAATGACCTGTTTGTTGGAAAATGACTAAATACTAAATGAAAGTATAATTGACTTATAATTGGTTATTTGGTAGTGAATTTAAAACACATTAAAACTATTGTTTTCCTCTAACTTTCCCCTGCCCCCCAGCCAGAGGCTCATCTCTCCTTAAGGGACTGGGTGCTGGTTACTATCCAAAAGCTCCCACACAGGGGGCCACTTTGCTGTTACTCATAACGCATCATCACATAGAGCTGGTTGCTAAGAACGTATTACGGGTACTTGATTCTGACAAAATTCCCATTGCTGCTTTCTGCCCCTAAGCTAACTACGGGTTGTCTGGATGTTGGCGTTGTGTATTACCAGACGGAGGAAACCTACTAGAGGAGCTGCCCTGTTCCTTAGCATTTCTGCTCCCTCTTCCCTCAGCCTATTATCTGGAGCTGGTGGGAGAGTCCAGAGAGTCATGCATACAGAGCGTAACTCAACTATTAACCACTGTACATTCTCCGACACAACCCACCCTATTTTATCAGGCATTGTTAGGTAGAAATGAACCCCGTTGCTAAAGTTAAACCTCAGGTTTAAACTTAAAAGAAGAGTCACAGAGTAGAGATTACATGCAGGGAGAGCGAAAGGAGAGGTGTCCAGAAGGAATCTTGATGGCTTATGGGACTGGATGCTCTGAGTTTTCAGCACAGAACAAGAAAAAGCTTAGGGGGTGTGGTGTGTGGCATGGTGAGAGACGAGAATTCATCCATTCCAGTAGGTTGGTTTCAGGACCCTGGAGTAAAGCCCAATGAACTTGTTCTGTAGGCAACTTGTTATGTGTTTCTGGAGCTGCGTATGATTAGAGGGGACTGGAAGAGAGATGGAATTCGAAAAGTGAGCAACATGCGATTGAAGCCGTGGGCCTAACTATTCGAGGAGAGTGTGGATGAGAAGAGAAAGCAGTGAATGGACCTTTGGGAAATACCAACATTCTCTAGAAAAGGCAAGTCCACAAAGGAGCCTGAGAAATGCTGGACAGAGGTTGGAAGAAATTAAGGGAGAAGATATTTAAGAATCTGGGAACGAAAGAAAGTGTCCAGTGCACAAAGGTCAAATCTGTGACTTACTTAAATATGTTCATTGGATTTACAATGAGGAGATGACCGGAGTTTGACAAAAACAAGTTCAGTGGGGTGTCTGTGATGGAAGCAAGAAGGTAGAAACAGCGAATGAAAAGAAATTGGCCAAACACTACAGTAAAATAAATGGGGGTATTTTAAAATTTAACTGTTCTAAATTATTTTTCTAGACAATCCGCCAAACAACATTATAACACTATAAAAAAAGAAGAAAAAAAAACTCTAATGGTGTATCAGTAAATCTGGGGCTTTTGTTTTAAGGAAAATAGATTGTTTAGGTTACTGCTACACAACAAACTATCCAAAATTTAGAGGCTTCCTATTACAACCATTTTATTATTTTCCATGGTGCTGTGAGTCAGGAATTTGGACATGATTTAGCAGACTTGAGACATCCAAGATAGTATCTTCATATATTTAGTGCCTTGGCAGACACGCTTCTCTTTATAGTCTCTTTTTCATGTGGGCTTTCCGGCAGAATAACCAGGTTTCTTACAAAGGCTCTCAGGGATTTCCAACACACAAGAGTGGAAGGAGCTGGGCCCTTTTAAAGTTTAGAACTGGAAAAGTGAGAGGGTCACGTGTCCCAACATTACATTTTATTGGTAAAAGCAAGTCACAGATCGAGTATTGGAAGAGACCCCACGGAGTCATGAAGACTGGAAGATGTGGATCCATGGGGACCATCTTAGAAACTAGCTACCACAAAGATAGAGATAATCACGTTCTGATATCTGATATTTATTTTTTTTAATGCAGCTTGTAACTATAACAGGACAGTGTGTATAATGCTTCAGATCACTTAACATACACACAAATAGAAACACACATATAACACACATGCATACCCTACAGGTTTCATTTCCTTAGGTGGTAGGAGGTGTTTATTCTTAAAATAACCTACTTTATTTTAAAAATGAAGCTACTCCAGTAGCACCAGTGATTTAAAATAAAGTGCTTGAAGCTCTCGCTGGACACTTTCTTTCGTTTCCTGGTTAACTCTCTGTTAACCAGGAAACGCAAATACTCAGAAAAGTCTCCATCTTGAGAACTGTAATTAATACACATATGCTGAACTCCTATTCCTGAGTGATTTCTTTGCTCTGCAGTTTTGTATTTACTAAGACATAAGCAAAAGCATTATGAAAATAAGCAAAGCATTTTTAAAATGGTACCTTCTGGCTAATTTCAGTCACAGTGGATAACCTCTAATTTTTATCCCATAAATTCCTAAACCTTCAGAAAATATTGTGTATTTGTACTAAAATATAGAATAATGTCATTTCTGAATCAGCAACAAGTTATATACAGTTTGCAGTTAATTTTACATCTCAAGTTTTTAATGGTCTTTCCAAAAGAGTACTAGGGTTTCCATGTGTCTTATGATGTGACTCATTTTAAGAACCATTTCTTAAGAGCAGCTCTAACTCATTCCTGGAATGCTAATGAAATTTATACACCACAAACCATTTGCAATTGGCATTCACTAAGTTTTGTTCCCAGACACACACACACTCCTTAAATAAAAATGTGGGGGGAAAAATTGAGTCATGTTCCAAAACCTTTTCTTCTCTAATCTCCAGGGAAAAACGTAAAATTCTTAAAAAAGATACTAAACTTATATAACTATATATCTTATAGACTTGAAATAACAAGCCTACCTTAAAATTTCCCTTTGGTCAAATGAGTCAGTGAGGTGGGTGGGTAGACCTGTTGAGAGTTTTGAGATACTGCTTTAGTAGAAAAGAGCTGTGCGAGATTGTCATCACTGGTATTTACTAAGAAAAAGCAGAGGAAAATTTGTCAGGGGATACTTTGGCTGTCAAGGGTTTCCAGAGCAGAGGTATTTCCTAAAGGACAAGGAACAAAGAAATCTGGTGTGTGTACTGCACAAGAAAGCAACATGTGAAATCCAGTTTCTGCACAAAATCTTTACTCTCATTGGCTTCTGCCACAGAGCTCTCAGACTTCACAAACCCCAAACAGGCTTGTTTGACCCAATATTTTAAAATAGTTTTCATTTACTGCCAACATTTTTAAAATGTGAGTTTTGATACTATAATTCCTATATCAGAAATCTCTAAAACACCAGCATATTTAATAAGGCTGAGCTCCAAAGTCACAAATGGCCCACCTCCTTCCATTACCTCAACTGCCTTGTGATGTGTGTTGGCATTTGATTTTGACACCCTCAACTTAAACAATGAGAAGTGCCCGAAAAAAAACACCTGAACCTTGAAAATAGGTAAAATCGATTATTGCGCATTAGCTCCATGCAGTGATAGGCTTTATTTTCTGTCTACCGGGTTATTTTATACCTCTGTGAGGGCTGAGAGTAAGAGACAAACTTGAAGACTTTTGTCTAATAGCAACACTCCCATACATTGAAGTTACGTATGTTGAATATGAAACTAATTTCTATCCAGCGGTACAGATAGTCTAATAGTTTATGGTTTCTCTCTGTTAAGCATTATGTAGTGTTATATCGCATCCAAGTTATTATCTTAATGTACATGTATGAAATACTCTTTATAAAACTAAAGCCTTAAATGTACCTTAGCCCAGTTTTAATTTCTTAAAAGTCCCCTCATTAATTAATAAGTTAAATAAAATCTTTGACAAGAGTTTATTTTCTATTTGTCTAAAATTCATACTTTCATCATACTAAAATTCCACTTTAACAGGAGAAATTAAGGCAATTGACCCAATTTTCAGAGGTGTTGAAGTAAAAGATTTTATTTTCTTCTTGCATGTTGCTGGGGTTTAATTTCTATTCTACTTGACATTGCTCAGTCTGTCAATCAGTTGACAAACTTTTATGGTTAGTTTCTACGAAGACACAGCCTAGTCCTCAAGAGTTCAAAGTATAGTGGCTGAGAAATATGAAAAAGATAGATATTACAATGCAAAGTTTTAAACGTGGAGATGGATCGTCACAAGATATTCTGGAGAATGGACTGAAATTATGTACCTAAACTGACCGTGGGGAGGCTTTCTAGAGCAGATAATAAGGGGACTAGAGAATGAGGGATGATTAGGTGTCATCCAGATAAAATAAAGGAACAAGCACTACCTGGAAGGGTATGTGTAGGTGAGGGATGAGTGTGTGTGAGAGGAAATGAGCCTTTCACTTGTTGTAGTTCATTAATGTAGGAGATTAATACAGGAAGTTATTTATGTTGAAGATGTCAATTAGTGTGGATTCTCCTGGGATTCTGTACCCTACTCCCCCACTCCGAAGCTCGTTTTGTTTCTTAGACCTAACGTTGTCTATATTGATGGCATTTCCTATTACAATTTATCCCAATAAATGATCTTAAAGCTGGAGAGAAAAAAGTTAGTTCTTGAAGGAAGCAAACTGACCATCCAAGGTCTTACTTGAATTCTTACTTCATACCCAGTTCGCCAGCAGTGGTCAAAATACAACATTTTATAATAAATTCTCCGCAGACAAATACTTTGGTAAGTCTGAGTATGTCCAATAGTTACAACCACTAATGTGGGAATGGAAATTTATTCTGCCAGGACATGGTAATCCAAAGAGCTGTAATCATGCCCTTTGGAACCAGGAGATACTGGGATACCTTTTGAAATATGAACAATTGGAAGGTATCCCATTTTACTTGTCAAAACAGGAGAAGCTCCTTTCTCTAAAAATTGTGTGTCCGTAAAGCTGTTGTATTCATTTAAGAGGTATCTTTTATCTAGTAGTATTTTTATATATTTCCAAGTGGCTCTGAATTCATTTATATCAAAGAGCATCAATCTTGTGTTTTTACAACTACAGGTGTACCTAATTGGCTCACAAGGTTTTACATACTCAACACACACAGGTCTTGAATCCTTTCTCATTATTTGTACCTTTAGATCATAGGTGAATCTCAGTAAAAGTCAGTTAAAGTGGTTTTGATTTGGAAGGCTTTACAATGTATAAATAAATACATAAATAAATAAATAAATAAATAAATAAATAAATAAATAACAGCCTATTACAGATGGATAAAATGTAAATTTCTTGAAGAGATTAAGAAATTTTAGACTTAGAACCATTTGTTCCTCTTTCATTACAGTATAAAAAGTATTGCAACACAAGAAGGAAAAGCTGTTCCCTAGATACACAATTCCAAGTACAACATACATATAAAAGAATTATTTTATAGTAGTTTCAAATACCTAGGAGCACATGGTAACCTAGGCACGGAGTAACTATTCACAAGGTCAGCACTGGGACTGACAATTTCTATAGTGATTTCAGGGATTTCTTGAGAATTCTCAACCATTCAATTATTAAGCATTCTCAAGTCAAGGTCAGCCATCAGCAAACACTTCCTTGCTATTTATTGAGCACCAATTATGTGGTAGCTGATGTGAAGATGGAGATAACCGACATAAAAATATGTCTTTTTCAAAGAGACAAGTAAATTAAGTATAAAGAACATTTAAGTATCTGCTCTTACAGAGGTATGTACAAGGTAATAGAAAAGCACAGCAAAAGAGTAAAACTAACCCTGTAAAGGAGATGTGTACTTGAAGAAACTGTTCAAAGTTGTCACTTTAGATTGAATGATTTTTGTCATGGTGAATGATGGGGAAGCAGTATTGCAAGCCTGGGACCTTGTAGGTGTAAAGATCTAGGCATGAGAAAACAGCTAGTTAAAAGAACAACAGAAAACAAACCAACCATAGAGTTAAAAATGGCTAAAGCAGAAGGTGCAAGGTGGATTAGGAACAGAAGATTCATTTAGAAATATAAATGGAGACAGATTGTGAAGGGTATTGATCCCCATATAGAGCAATTTGGCCCTCATTTTGTCAACTGACCTGTGTTAAGGAACCGTTGCCCAGAGCACGAAAATATCCTAAAGGCACTAATATGTCACTGGAAACTTAGGAGACAGAAGAAAATATCGTTTACTTTATGCCCTTTCCAGGTAAATTGGAGAAATGTTTGGAAGAAGTGGTTCAAAAAGTTGCTTGGTGTGGGGTAGCAGGTCACCAGTGGGTTGTAACTGAATGACAATAGCTGGCTTAAACACCTTTGGAGGTGAGCGAACAGGGGCCTTTCCCCACAGTGTTCATACACAATATCCACTATCTTCTCTAAATAAATAATCGACAAATATTCCAAGAACACAGTTTAAAGGATAGCCAAAATACTAAATTCTGCTAACTGTGCACATAGCTCATTAGCATCTGCCTTCCAAAACATGGAAGAGGTCGCCTTTGACACTGTTTTACATCTTGCTTCAGAGCTTTTACCTCTAACGTCATCCATTTGTGAGTGGATGGGAGTTGAGCGCATTGATCTTCCACACCCAGGCACACAAAGAATCCCTGACGGTAGAGATGGAAGAGGTAGGAATGATATTTAGATTCCTTGAAGACCATCCTAAGAAGACAGGCAGTAAAACTAGTGATGGTGGCTGTCTATCCAGGCTTCAAACATTTAGCCATCATTCACCAAACTTCTTGCCAGACAGGAAGGGAGGCATGCAGGTGATCATTTTCTCTGCCTATTTAGAAAGGTCCTTTTCTTAATCTGTACATGCTTCTGCTCCAGGAGAGAGGACATTTGTTTCACATTGCATCACTGCATTTCTGATTCTTTTTCTTCAGCATTATACATGTTCTTTGGAAGGGATCTGTTAATCAAAACTATAACATCGAAAGCCCCAAATTAAATAAACTGCAAGGAATGTATTAGGATGCCTTTTGCACATCATTATAAAACAACAAATGAAATAGCTCATTAAACACTAGTCTTAGGTAGAAAGAGCAAAGGAAGCAAAATATCACCTTTCTCCCAGTACAGAAATACATAATATAATGAAGAAGAGATGAAACAAATATATTTACGTTAACTACATACCTATCAGACCACAAAATACCCTATGTGTAAAACATTGCTATGGGCAATACATGTATTTATTCCTACCAATTTCTGACACTAAGATCTATCATAATTTTTCCTACGAATTTATATATATATATGGTATATTTATGAAAATCTCAGTTTTGTTTCTGCATATACAGATTAAAATTTCAAAGGCTGAGTCTTCAAGAAACTTACATTCAGAAGTGTATACTTGAAATATTTTGTAAGTAGTTATTTTATTCACTCAAGTTGTATGCACACGAAAAATTAAATCACTAAAGGAATTACATAATACAGTTCCTAGCTTCCTGTCTAGCAAGAATTTTGGTGAATGATGGCTGAATATTTGCAGATTGGATAGGCAGCCACCATAACTTGAGATAAAATATCCTGGTGAATTAAAGATGACTGCAAATTCTTTGACACTCTTCCCATTGAGAAGTGGAGTCTATGTCCACCTCTTGAAACTGGGCGGGCTTTGTGACTGCTTCGGCCAATAGAATTACAGGGAAGTGACACAGCGTGGACTGTGCCAGACCCATGGAGACCTAGGCAGAAACACAAGAAGAGAAGCCAAGGGCCCAGCTGAGCTCTAAGCTGACAGTGGCATCAACTTGCCAACCATGTGAGGAAATTTATCCCAGGTTGAGCCGCTCCAGCTGATGCCACATGAAGCAGAAATGAGCCATTGCCACCAACCCTACTCAACCTGTAAATTCACGAGTGAATGAATGTTGTTTCAAGCTGCTAAATTTTGGGGCAGTTCACTATGTAGCAATAGATAACTGGAAATTATATTTTTATCAAAAACATCAATAGATGGGTAGAAATGACAGTGAGGATTAGAATGTGTCTGAAGTGTATGTAAAATTATGTCACAAACATTGTCAGCAATACAAAAGTAGTGACACTTAGAATGGGGAGAAAAATAGATATGAGTTCTTGTGCCATCTTCTTAGATAAGACTTGGTTTTCTAGAGTGCTACATTGACCAGGATTGCTATGACAACTGGTTTCGGTGGGAAACCTGATTCCAGTTGATTAGCACGATGTATGTGCCATTAACAACCTTTAGTAGTTGCCCGTTTTGGATACTGTTACATTCAAGTTCGGAGATCCTCCATAATGTCAATTTACTAGAAAAAAGAATTCACCAGAAAGATAACCAAACTATTAAAGTTCATTCAGACGCTTGACTTTTCAAAACAACATACATAATTGATATTTCATCTATGCGGAAGATATGAGATCTATCTTCTTATTCATTTCTGACTTTTTTTCTCACCTAAGATGTCACACATTTTCAGCTAACATCTGTCTTTTAATTCTAGGACTGATATCAATTAATGGTGTCTGATCAGAGTCAAACACACTGTTGTTATGGACAGTGGTATATGAGTGAGGTGTCCCAGGTTGGAAACAAATTCATTGTCATTCCTGAAATGTTAAAAAACCTAAAGAAAAGTTTACATTTATTTACATAACAATTACTGTAAATATTGAGATTCATACTTGTTGGCTGGGTTTATCTAAGTGCTTTTAAATAACATTTGTTACCTCACGTTTATCAGGAATTCTGACTGAAAATTATATGTGCTTACTTAGCAAAGATGGAAAATTAACTATAAGTTAATAAATGAGGTTTGATATAAAACATGGTTTCAAAACATGGTATCTGTGGGTGAAACAGACAACATAAGTGTACTGGACAGGAAAAGAAAAATTGGAGCTATTTCTATGTTGAAAACACAGTTCTGGGAATGAAGGTGAGCGTCTGACCTGAATTCTGCATGTTCTCTGCCTTGAACTGTCTGTGGGGCTTTGGGAAAATCACTTTACCACTCCACCTATCTTCTCATTTGACAAGCCAGGATAACGATTCCAGACTTAACACACTATTTTGAAGAGGCGGAAATAAAATAGCATGCAAAATAAAATCCTTTAGCGATCTGAAGACATCCTGAGTGTGAACTGAGAGAAGACAAAATTGGGGTCCTATCATGTCCTATGTCCTCTTTTTTTTTTTTTTTTCATATGAAGAACCTTGGGACACAGGTGGCGTTTTCTTCTTTGCTTCCAATGAAAGTTGGAAGTTTGGAAGATAAAGGATGCTCTCCGCGATGGCTAGCTGACTAAATTGCTGGCTGGCAGCACTTAATGCGATTTGGCTTTTTAGCCCATGAATAAACCTGTAGTGATAGGCGCCTGGCAGGGGCACCTGAGAGCTTCTAATGAGTCCCAGAAAGGACCTGTCTGTCTGGAGACGTGCCAGTTTCATCAATAAGACTCAGATCTAAATTAGAATCAGAGAGAGGGAAAAAGTCCCAGATAAAATTATACAACCAGATACCAAGAAGGATATGGGGTGTGATCAGGAAAGTGTAATCAAGATAGACTTGCCCATTAATTTATATGATAATATACCAGGAAAGGGCTTCAGAAAATCTTCTGTGGTCCTATGGTCTATATACCAAGCATATGTGATGAAGAATAAAGTAGTCTCATTTTAATAAAGGGATTGAAACATACAAATTATAACATACAACCAAGACTCTATGGTCGGGATTCAACAAGAAATTGACAGTGAGACTGTACACTTCAGTTAATAGGAGAAGGTCATTCAAAAAGAGTTGATTACAAGTAACTTTGGTATAGAAGAAAAAGATAAGAGCATCAACTCACTTTAACAGTGAGAAATTAGAAACTGCTAGAGCATTGGATGAAAAACTAGAAAACAAATATCGATAAAGAGCAGATTTTGGAAGCTTTGAACATGAGGTTAGGTGATATTCACATATAAAAAATATTTTTATTTTTTTTAAGTGGAAAGTGGACAAAAGAAGGGAGAACCTTAGAGTCAGAGGAATGGTGGAAAGTTAGGAAAGTGGTATCAAACAACTCTGAGACAAACAAGCAAACCCTTCTTTGGATGCTGGCTTTAAATTCTTCCTTTTTAAATCAGATTTTAGGGTTGAGGGGTGCATTAAGACATAATCCATCAAATTCTTATAAAGCCAACCAGAGGAAAACTGGGTTAAGTTTATAAAAACTTGTCTTAGACTAATTCATACCTGAATGCATGTATTCTTGAAATCTAGAAACCATAAAGTACACACACACACACACACACACACACACACACACACACACAAACATGTGCACGGAGTAAAAACACATAATGAAGTATGACAATTTCTATACTGAGCAAAATAAGCACAAGTATTACTGAAATGCCTAGTTTACAATTCATGTCGAAAAAATCTCTTCAGTGATAGGTTAGTTGTCAAAACACTAATAAAACACAGTCTAAGAGAATATGGTAATTAAAAATTGACAAACGTAATCACTCATGTCTTCTCTTTGGGTCTTTTCTATCCCTATTCAACTATACTGCTTTCCTTGCAAAAGGAAGTTCTGTAGGCAAAAAGGATAATTGCTGCAACTCTCCATGTAAGATTAAAATCTTAAATAATTCAAAGTATCCATTTATATTATCTACATTTATGATTATCACTCCTGCTTTGTTTAGGGGAGAGGTAAAGGAAGGAGCTAAATTCAAACAGTGGCAACATTTTGTGCATTTTTACATCAGACATACCGGTATAGGGCTTGTTTTGCCAAATTCTTGATTTTTTTGAACTTTAGGCAAATGCCACACGTGTGACTTTCCCCATGGAGTTACTTATGTTAGACTACTGCCCCTTGTTCTTGCTTCTTTTCATTAACTTAAGAATTATTTTTTAATATATTTTTATTATTGAAAAAAAGGAAGAAAATCTATATTTGGTAAAAGCTGAAGACTTTTTGTTGGATAGATTAATAATACAAACAGGCAAAGATGTGAGGGTAACAGCGTTTAGAAATGAAAATATTATTTCATTTTATTTACATTATTTCTGCTTCCTCTAAAAACTGTATTTCCCTTATTAATCACAAAACCATTCAGCACCTCACTACATAAAATATAGTGTAGTTAGCATAACTAATGTAACAATTTTGCGCAATTTTTTCCATGTAAAATATCATCCTGGAGTCTGTATGATAATAAATAGATGCAAAAAAAACCCATTATATTATTGATCAAAATTGCTCTTCTGAGCTTATCAAATGCAGAATGCATTTTCATCTGGCTTCCAGGTTTTCAGAACGATCATAATTATTGCACCTTTTATTTTCATCAGCACCTTATCTTTTACAAAGGACTTTGCTCTCTGCTTCCTCTCTCGCCCTCCTTTTCTTTGCCAAATTCCTGCTCATCATTTGCTGCACGCGGACATCACTTTCTCGTGGACGTCTTCCATGGCACGTCACTTCTTAGGCTCCAGTGGGCCCTACACGCCTCTATCCTTGCCATGCAGCGTCTGTATTTACCACCTGAGTGTATACCCCATGAATGCAGGACCAAGCCCACCTCAAGGAACGCTGTGCTCTCCATACCTAGAAAAGTGTCTGCCTACAGCTGGTGTTCAAAACACTGACTGACTATACTCTCACTGACTTCCCAGGACTGCCCTGTGAGACTTACAGATGCTCGAGGAGATAAGGTGCTTGGATAACGTCATACAGACAATTGCACCATTTTTTCACTCTTCCATTGCTCCTTGTCAGACTCCCTCCTCCCCTTCCATTTTAGCTGCAAATAAATACTGTGCCTGAAACAAACATTCCCACCCACTTCTGGTTTAACGATATACATAGATTACAAGGACAGAATGATTAATCTCTAAAATCTTTTCCATCGTCATGGTTCTGATCGACCTCTATAAATCTATTGCAGACATCATGATGTAATCCAAAATTTAATATTGTCATGCACATGATAGGTACTCAATAAATATTCGCTGCCTGAATGAATAGATATTTAGTTGCTTTCCCTGCTTCTACTCCTCTTTTTCATTTAAGAGAAGTTTTCAATTAGTTGCATATAAATTATTTACAATCCAGGCTGTGTTCATGGATCTCTGCTCTTGTATTACATATTGTGTTTCCTGTTTTGAGAAATTAAGATACTATTTTCCTTGCTTTTAATCACTAGTGTGGAAAGGCTTCAAGGATATTCCATTTAACTTCTTTTTAAAATATAATATGTGGACCCACATTTCTCTAAATATTCTGAACAATAAAATCAGCTCTCCCCTGAAATCCAACCCTAGGTACTGTATGAAGTTGTTTTCTTTCTTCCAAAATTTACACAGCAAACACTTACCTTTGAGTCTTAGATAAGATGACCTAGGATTACAGATAGAAAGTTTCATTTCTATATTATTATCTCTTCAATACGTAGCTTTCTATTCCAGAAATCTTTCATTTCGTACTTAATGTACACACAATTTACAGTTTGCAAAATTGTCTAGATTTAACCTACATCTAAATTCTCAGTTCAAGTTTAACCTACATTCTCAGTTTAACCTACATCAAATGCTCAGTTCAAGTCATTTTAAGCAGTATTGGCTCATTCATATTTGTGAATTTTTATGCATCTTTCTGTCAGCTTGAGTAAATTTTTTAGGGCTTGTGTTTTTTTCTTGGTTTTTTAAAATTATGGAATACCTTTCTGTTGCTTTCACTTTGGGAACTCCAAATTGGCTAGCTCTGGAATTATTGAAAAGTAAAGGTTCCTATTAAAATTCTGTAGCTCTTTCTTCATTTACTCTGTCATTCAGTAATGTGGAGATTTTTTTTTATAATTATTTTTTACAAGGTTTTGGAAAATTATTGAAAATTTGCATTATACCTTCCATCCATCTTGAATGTTTTCATGTATATACTTTATACAGAATAAATATAATATATATAATAAACATAATAAATATATATATTAAATAAATATATATTTATTTATGTATATTTATTTATTTAATTCACAGGAATGGCATGGGATTAGTTATCACATTTTTTCCCCTTGAAATACAGAAAGTATTTTTATTGTACTCTGAAATCTCTCTTATACCCAGGAAATTTTACTAGATTTTAAACCTTTTAAAAGAAGAAATGATGTCTTTTTCTCCTGTGTCCTAATAGCCCATTGTGGTGACACCCATATAGTACAACCAAATGTGTTATTGATTCATATTTTCAGTATATCTTTAAACACTATTTCTGCTCTATTTTTTATACTGTGATATATTTGGACATCCATTTGTTGCCCTTTGTATGTATTTTTACTTCATAATTTTAAATCATTTTTATTAACCTTTGCAATATTGTTGAACTCAGAAAGTGGAACTTCATATTGCTCATTTAATTTCTACAGTATTTCTATCCAAAGTGAATTTACTCTCTCCATTGTGGACTTTAGCTCTACTTAGCATTTTCAGTTTCTTTTATTTTTTCCCTCATTTAGATATTTGTGTTTCTTTAAGCCTATTTTTTTTTATTTTAATGTTACCCTCATTTGTCTTTATCTCTGTACTCATTTAAGAGACGCAAAGACTTCTAGTCCTTAACTTTTACGATTGTGAGATTTTTCTTTTTCTTTTTTTTTCAGCTGCATAAATAATGGAAAACTGGATGAATAAAGATGCGCCTGGGGTCAGGACCTTGCCACTATTCTATTGGGGAAATTAAAGTTTGTATATCAAGACTATAAACTAACAAGCTAAACATCATCAACGGTGGCATTTGATCTTCCATTTCAATCCTGGGTCTTGCACCTCATCTCACCCCAGATAGAGAAATAAATAGAAGATGCACCAATAGTGAAAAACCTCAATGAAAATCAGTCAGAATGTTAAGACAATTTTATAAAACAGCCTTAGTTTATGACTGATTTCAATAAAACGTTGTATTTGAGGGAGGGACATGCCATGTTTATGTAAATTTCCAAATTATGAATCTCTAAGAAAAATTAGATATCATCTAATTTTATACCTTGCTTTTATAAAGAAGGGATGCCGAAATAAATTTACATACACTGTTTTTTGACAAAACTATTACTGTTTTACTTGATTTCCCTATAGCAAGTATGTATTTTATAGCTTTAGCTCCTTAAGATCTAGTGTCAATGTGAATAGAATTAGAATTGTTTCATATGATGTAGGTCCACTGGATGCCAGTTAAAAAAAAAAACACAAAGAAACGAAAACAGATTTGGCTCCAAATTTTGGAAGGATTTTTTTAAAGAGTTCTTTGGAATCTCATCAGTGCTAATAATTACTTGGCTAGTAATAAAAATAATTTCTTAGGAACATCTCTTGAAAATTAAATTTGCTCACTTCATAGCTTCAACAGATTAGCAATGTCATTCAAATGCTGCTGGTTTATTATGCAAACACAAAGCCAGACTTCTGCAAACATATCTCTGAAGACATTTCTGAAGTTATTAAGGTCTTGTGAATCCATGGATAATATTTCATCCCCTGAATCTTTTCCAGCATTAGATTAAAACAAAATAAACCAAACCCTAAGCCCTCTGTGGACACTGGGATTTCAAAAAAAAAAAAAAAAAAATAGACAAAAATATTTTCTTCCTTCTACTCTTATATAAATTGGAAAACCAAGGACGACAAAAATGTTTTCGTCTGCACACCTAATTGTCAAGAAAATATGTTCGTTAAGCCTCCTGGTTGGAATAATAATTAAAGAAAGTGTAACGTAGTGATAAAGAACAGTAACTGGTGCCTGCATTCAAACCCCATTGAGACATTGATGTTTCAACTCAGATTATTTAAATTCTCTGCACTTCAGTCTTCATACCTACGAAATGGAAGTACCTCTGATGTCAACTGATGTCACAGAATGTAAGAAAATTAAATGAGCAAATTCTATAAATCACTTACAAGATGTCTGTCACATAGTTAATGCTCAATAAATGGTATCTATTTATTATTATTACTACTACAATCTTGGTAGAAAGTACAAGAGAATTCATAAAAATCCAAAATGATGAAAAAATGATTCAACATTTTGTTTGTACAGTTTATTAAATATATTACATAACAACTTGAAAAAAAATGTTCACTAATGTGATGTACTACAGTTGGCGATATTTTATATAAACTGATGCACTTAATTCTCAGTTTTTAAAGTCGACACTAGTTTTAAACGCTCTAGAGAAAGATGAAAGTAGAGCTCACCCTCTATGCCAGTGCCTACCTATTCGTAGGAGGGGTTAGAATTAACTTTTGAGGAGAGTTTTGAATTAGATGGACTCACGTATGCAGTGATTTGGGAGTGGTGCCAGCCACAGGATAACAGAATGGCGGCACCGACAGTCGCTTGTCAGATGTATTAATGCATTTCCCTGTCATCGTATTCCTTTCAACTAATACTGCGTAGTCAGTACAAGCCCACCATGGCTCTTGGTTTGAACATATCGTTGCAAGCAAGCCAATGTCCCCTCCCTCACAGAGCTAATTGGTGTTGGAGAAGACAGGTGTTAAATGAACAAATGAAGTCCACACGAGATAAAGGTTCTAAAGCAAAGTAAAACAGAACAGGAGTTAGAGAGGGACCAGCCATGCTCTGAAGCGACCAGACAAAGCTGCTGTGAGGAGGTGACATCTGAACAATGTTGATGGTTCATGGGAGGCTCAGGAGGTCGGGAGTAAAGCAATCTAGTGCAAAGGTCCTGAGGCAGGAAACAGCTCACCTCTGAATAACAGCAAGAAGACCAGCGAGAAGCAGGGAGAGCAGAAGAAATGAGGTCGGAGGGAGAAACGCCAGCCCTTGTAGGAGGGCCTTCTGACAACGACAAGAGTTTGGATTTTATTCAGAGCATGGCGAAGTGGGACTGTTACAAAGAGTTTTACAAAGAGAGACGACAGGGTCTGATGTATGTTTGTAAAAAGATCCCTGACCCCTAACTTCTACTTAGATCATCCATTCCTACCATATTCTCAGGGCTGGCATAATCTTTTTAACAACACCATCAATAGTACTCGGAGAGCGAGAACATAGGACATGGGACTGACCCTTCCCCAATAAATCTACTTCTTTCTGGTTTAGTTCTTCTAAAATGCATGTTACGTTTTTTCATTCCTGACTTAATTTGGTGTCCCCTCCAAATCCTAACTAACTAGGTGTTTGAAATATTTCCAAGAAAAAAAATATATTTGTAAGCAATATTTTTAAAGCAATGTCAAAGGAAAGATTCTATACTGTCGCCCACAACTGTGCGGCATTTCAGTAATCTGAGTTTGAAGTCACTAGGGGCCCAAAATTTGGAAAAAAAAAAAAAAAAAGCATGTACAAATAGGACATGACCTAGGACCTCTGAGATTAATAAGCACTGCCCCCTCCAACTATAATCAGGGTCCCCCGTGCCTTTGCCCTCACACTCATGAATGTGGTGATATGAAAATAGGAAATGCCTTGTAATTCCCCACCCCAGCTATATGTGCTGTTCTCCGAGCTTCCAATTACACACACACACACACACACTTACACCATCTCCCATACCCTGGACCCACTTCCATTCAAAATTCAAATCCTCTGGACCCTACCTCTACCTCATGGAGGGTCACTGTGCCACCTCTGAACTTTGTGTATTTAACCTCTAAGTCTCACAAAGTACCTCACACAGCGGGTAACTTATAATGTATTCATCCAATAGACATCCGTAGCATCAGCAGTGAAACACAGCACATCCTTTGAAAGAGCTCAAATAAGAGCCAGAACAGGTTGGTGAAAAGAGATGAGTTGAGAAGAAATAAAAATTGGCAGTGCCAATAACCCAGATATTGTTTTTCTAGCAGCAACTCCTTTTAGCTCCTCCTTTCTCTGCGACAAAACCTGTCCCCTGCTTAAAATTCTCATTGTGTGTGTGCAGAGAAAATTGGGCAGGAGTGCAAAGGGTTATTTCCAGTAATATTAGTTTAAACCACACATCATGTACAGCACAAATAGACAACCACACAAGAAAGTCATGGTCTAAATCCAATGGCTGCAATGAAAAACCATCAAGAATTCTCCAGGGGTGGGAGTTTAAATCAACAATTACGTAAATGTTCGTCTCTGCAAGCTACCCAAGGATTAGGAATGAGGACTCTGGCATAATTTCTCATGCGCGAGAATATTGGGAACAAGCAATGAGTATTTGTAAGTAAAATATCATGTTGGAAGAGCTATGAATAAAGAATGTCCCCATTCGAAATAAAAATAACTCAAAACTTGGGTTAAAATGTGTTCTTCCCCAATAATGCTATTTAGATGAACAGATACATTGAACCGTTTACCTATCATATCTGCTAAAATAATAAAGAGAGCATTCTTAAGACCATCATTGAAGTATATGAAATAACTTCCCTGAACATTTCATACACACAGCTCTAAGACAGATGTTAAGTCTTCTCTCTCTTACCTCCTAATGTGCATACAATGTATTTGACAGTTATTTGGATATGTTTGGGATGCATTCATGCCTCCCAGCTAAGCATGCTCTCCTCAATTTGGAGGTCTTCAATAAGCTCTCAGCGTTCCTGAGAGCTAATTAAAACTTCATTATTAGTACAACGGCCTCTCCACATTACTGGCTTGATAAGAAACCCAATAACTGACAGTGTTTATGTAGGTCTTTTAAATGACAGCTATAATTAAGTTGCATGGAACCCACTGCCCTCTAGAATCTCTTTTTCACAAGAATACAAAATAGCAAGCATGAAGCACAGGGTTGATTTACATTAAAGTCCAGGCAAAATCTAAAGTGTCATAGATTTTCAAAGCGTCCAACATTCCTTCACAGCCAGAAAAGAAATTATATTTGAAACACATACGTTTTTTTAAAATTTTACCTTTTGGGAAGGGTGAATATATAGTTACCCTTTCTTCTTGGGGTACCTGTTTTCCCACAGAAAGATGACATATCTTCCAATGAAAAATTTAATTTATAAAAAATGAATATAATAATTTAACCTGCCCATAAGAGGAAGAGAGGGAAATGCTAATATAATTAACTCCCTCTCTGTCTCTCTCTCTCTTTTTTCTATTGATGTTTCCTTAACAATTGCTTTTACATATAAACTAGCAACCTCCCACCAGCCAATATTGCTTCTAGGCAATTTTCACGCAGGCATCCTGTTGTGTATTATAGGAATGTCAGGGAACTTTCATATTATCTACAACAAAGCATAATTAGGAAGGAAGGAAATTCATTGGGGAACAGCAGTATGTGATGTATCAAGTTACAAAGCAAAATAGTTACAGTTCTGTATTATTTGTTTAAACTTATTTATGCCAATAAAACATGTTAGAAGAAAAAGGTCCTACATTGTTTTATAATTTCTCCACAAAAACAAATTACTGTCAGTGACTCAGGATAATTTTAATTAAATCAAACAGCAAAAACATGACCATGTCAACTATATTATTAAGATATACTTTATTGCAAATATCATAAGAATAGGGATATCAGAGGTTAAATTGATTATCATGGAAATGGGTAATGCAGAAGAAGGGCATCAAATAAAATACTTCTCAGCAAAAGGTTCCTCAAGTCCTTGCCTAAAAATACCACAATTATTTTAATTAAAATTTATTGGGGTGACAATGGTTAATAAAATTACATAGGTTTCAAGTGTATAATTCTGTAATACATCATCTATATACCACATTGTGTATTCACCACCCAGAGTCAGTTCTCCTTCCATCACCATATATTTGACCCAATTTACCCTCATTTACCCATTGAATTAGTCAGAATTCAATGCTACCAGGAATCCCTACTAAATATTTCTAATATCTTCAATCAAAGGTACTTAACTAATCACATACACAGGAAATCATTCCTGAAATGCCTTGCTAACAGATGTGTCCCAGTGGATAATTTTATAATCCATTTCAAGCCATTTCACATACAAATCTCTAAAATGAATGAGTCCATCTATTCATATGTTATATATATATATATGTATACATATATATAAATATATATACATAAATAACAGATAATGTATAACTTATTCTGTAAAAATTATGCTTTTTTTAGTCTTTTCCCCCCCTTTTTACTGAATAAATTATATAGCTGTCTTTGGCATTCTCTTTATCATAAACATTTCAGCACCTACTACAATCTTAGAAGCTCATATTTCATTATAATAGTAAAGAAAGGTTGTAATTCTTGATAGCATTAGAATGGTAATATATATATTAAAATCCTTATTTTCAATCATGACACCTTTATTAACACAATGTCAAAAATGTTGGTCCTTTTTTACAATCTTAGAAAAAACAGAAACAAAATTATGATTTATTGCAGAACATTTAATATATGTAACTATAGATTAGTTTGAATGAAGAATGAGCAGCCTTTGTTTTCTACATGGGGATTTTTTAAAAACTGATTATAAAATAAGCAGACTTGTTTTAAAAATTTGAATATATAAATGTATTACTATTGAAAGTTAGAGATTAATAATTATTAATATTATTTATTAATAATTATTAATAAATATTAATATTGAAAGTTTAAAAATATTTCCTTAACACTTAAGGGTTTTTCATATATCCTACAAGATATTTATATACACTTAAAGATAAAATAATTTGTTTACAAAATCATACCACATAAAGCATATGACAATGCAACTTACTTTTTTTTCTACTCAAGATTATGAGTATATCAAGGTTCTGTTTCTATTGTGGTATGTATATATCTTTCTCATTCATTTATTAATATTTATATTTCATTAAAATATTAATATATTAATATTATATTAATATAATATTAATATGATAATAAATATTAATATTTCATTAAAAACTTCTTATAAATGCTTCAAGTTTTTTTTCAAAATAGTTTTACATTTTCTAAGCCTTTAAAGCCTTCTGGAACTACATATGATAGCGAATATATTGCATCTATAGATCAATTTGTAAAGAATGTACAAGTTAACAGTAATGTGCTTTCCAAACAATGAATGTGGTATATTTCTCCAGTTAGGTATATTTTGATTTCTGAAACAAATATTTTATAATTTTATGTATAGAAAATAAGCATAATTTTATTTATATTTAACTGTTGGGATTTTATGATTTTGATGTTATTTTAAATGATATTACTTTATAAGTTATGTTTTTCCAAATGTTTGATACGAGCACATGGAATTTTTTATATTAATCCTGTATCTTGTTACCTTGCTAACTTTATTCATTACTTACAATAGATTTTAAAAATGTGATTAGGGTTTTCTAAATGGACAATCATATTATCTATAAATACAAACAACTTTACTTCTTCTTTCCCAAACTTTATACTTCCATTTATCATTGTCATATTGCATCAGAGAGGATCCCCAACATAATAGTGAATGAAAGTGTGAAAATAGATATCCTTCCCTTGTTTACAAATCAAGGGGAAAAATTTATGTCTTTTAATATTCAGTAATTCATCACCCATAGGTTTTCATTGATGCTCATTATCAATTTTCTGCAGTTTCCTTTAATCCACTTTTATTGAGAGTGTTTTATCATTAAAAGAGTTTTGTCAAATGATTGTTTGTCTACATCTATTGAGATAATCACATGTGAAGATTTACACTGATGGATTTTTGAACATTAAACTAACCTTGATTTCCTAGGATAAACCCCACTTAGTCATAATACATTATTTCTATATAAGTACTGTTGGATTTAATTTTCTAATTAATTTCTGTGTCTATATTCATTATAAATATTGATCTGTAATTTTCTTGTAATTTTTGTTTGGCTTTGGTAAATACTGTAAGACCCAAATTGCTGAAAAGAAGTGTAAAGACATGTAATGACATATATTGGCAAAGGGACACACATTAACATGTTTAATAGTAAACACCCAAAATGTTCGGTGTACTTAAATTCTAAAAAAAAAAAAAAGAAAAAAGAATAAAACAGTATAACTTCAGCAACAACCTCAAATGAATAATAAAGAGGACAAAAAAGAAAAAAGAAAAACAAAACACTGAAAAGCCCTTGATAAATACAGATAAGCTTCCAGACATTTTGTGTAAGGTGGGTCTTTTTTTGTGGATTAGTGTTTCCATTCTCTAATAGTTAACTAATGCCTTTCTCCTTAATTAGTCTACAAGGAAATGCTTGCAAGTATTTTATATTCAAACTGTCTTTAGAAACCCTAAATGCCTACCTCAATATTGGGGAAATGGTATGTGCTCAGGAAAGCTTCTTTGACTATTCTCAAGGTTAAATTCCCGGTTGCTAAATGTCTAGTAACAGGGGAGGAAAGCAAATAACACATTCTCTCATTAGGATTATATGCATTATATATTTTCATTCAAGTCTGATAATTCTTCCCTTAATGAACCATCAGTGACTTTTATTGAATCACATTCTGTATTTAATTAGTATTTTTTGAATTGAGGCTATTCTGATTTTATAAGTTGACGGTGGAAATACCCTGTGGACATTTGACTAATATTTTAATTAAAGTATAGAGTCATATGAAAGACATACCTCTTATCTTGGATAATTATCAGCTGTTGATAATTATCCACCCATACTAAATAAGTAAAGTTTTGGGTAGTATGCTTACATAGTGGCCAATAAGGATTATTAGCAAATAATTATCTAATACTTTAATGAAACTCCTCCTTCCACTTTATTTTCTTATGCTATTTACACCTTTGAGCAAAAAAGTAAAATCACCTTTCAGTATAGTCATAAATGCTTACTACCGAAAGAAATGTTTAAAGATTTGAATATGCAAATTTTTTAGTCATTGCTTTTCTTTGAAATCCAGGTTCACTATTCACTTTCCACTTTTACATAACTATTGATCTAAAGAAGGATTTTTCAAATTGTCAAATAATTATGTTTTACGAGAGATACATTAAGTAGGACCCGAATAAAACAGTTCACTGATTATTTCCATATTTAAGGTCATTTTTAATGTATAAGAACTTATACATTCAATACAATAACGATTAAGTGAAAATCGTATGCATTAAAGGTCACTCAAGCACAAGAGTGAGTATAACACTGGTTTATTTCTGAGTCTGAGACAGTTTAATAACTGGAGGCACCAGAATGACCACCTCATATGCCAGAGTCTCTGCTACAGATATTGTTGGACCACACAGAGCCCTGTGGAAAGAACTATGTTTGTGTACATGGCAGCACACAAGTGCAAGAATATGAGTGCGTGTGTATGCTTCACGGAAGTTTGAATTTCTAGCTAAGTTAAGTTTAAGAAAACCTTCAGATAAAGCACCTGCTTCAAACGTCGAGGACTCTCTGTGAAGTCTTTGATGGACAGCTAAGCAACAAATTATGAATACATATTAGTTCTCATTCATAAGGAAGCGGAAAGTGTTGCATTGAGTGTTATTATTTTTGGATAAGATTCCAAGATGCCCTGGGGCATTTGCGGTGCTATTATTACAAGGAAACATGATAAGTGTGATTCATTACTGTTTCTTCAAGGGGCACAACAATATGATGTAAAAGTTGCCAAGATATAGAATCTTTTCACTGTCACTGTCATTACGAAGGGTCCAGATATCATAGCTTCTTTAATGTTACAAAATCTGAATATTATATTTGGAATATAATGGAACATAAGATTTAAGTAAATAATTTAGTCAATCTGTCAAATATTCTCAAAATATAAATTTAATTCTGAAAATGTAAAATTAATTAAAATAGAATAAAAGGCTCTATTATGAATGTGTAATCTAAAGAGTTGGGTGGAGGAAAAATTCTACCTTCTAAAATCTCATCACTGGTATGGACTTTGCACCAGATCAATTCTTTTACTTTTATTTTTCCCAATATACAAACTAATAAATTAGGCATGGTAGCCTTTATCCACAAGAGGATGCTTCATGGGATCAATAACTGAAAGGGCTGGTAAGTGCTTCTTAATTAGAATGGTCACACAATTGCCAACAAATAATAACTCCTTTATTTAAAATCAAATACCCAGAGGTTAATTGATTTGCCAAGGTCTCAAGCATTATCAGTAGGCATCTATATTCAGATTGCTAAATACATTTACCTTTTAAATATTCATAAGGCACCAAAGTTCCAAAATCCAGCATTTGCTTTTCCTTAGCTCATATGTAATTTTGTTCTTTAGCCATTTCATGTAGGCAGGTGAAGCCATGTAACACAGCCCTGATAACCCCCATAAAGAAGAACGATGGGGCCATAGAATATTTGAGCGGCAGTTCATGTTTTAAAACAATCTCCCTAATGTTGATACTCTTCTGATTATGGTTTTCAAATTAGCAGGTGATTTTCATAGTCACCTCATGCTTAGAGATAGACTCCCAATCTCCAGGTATCAGGAATTTAGGCTTAATTAGACTACTTCGAATAATAATGAGTATAATCTAGTATAACAATTTATTCTGTACTAAAGGCTTTCTGTCAATTTTACCAAATAAAGCAACTTTATACAATTATTGGGCACATAAGAAAGCAGCTCACAAGATAATTATGAAATTTTTGAAATTTAAGATATACTTAAGAAAATGAAAGATTAAGGCCAAAAAGTAAAATAAATTAAAATGGACATCCACATAATGCAAAAATAAGGAAACAACAACAACAAAAAAAGTGCAAACCACAATTTCCTATCGATGGTCAGTGTGAGAGCTGGTAGTCAATGAGAAGGGGTACAAAAGCATGGCAACGTGCAGCAGAGTTTTTATACTTGTCTTTTCGAGGTTTTTATTGTTCTGGGGCTATTCTATCCTGAAGCCCTGGTATATACACTTCAGCAGATGTGACTCACAATACCACAATGATAATAATGGATATTTGCTGTTTCAAGAGATATTTTTCATTTGTTTAAGTAAATACTTTAAATGAACTTAGATTTTTTATTTATTTAGAAAATATATTTAAAATGAATATATATATATACACACATGTGTGTGTGTATACACACATACACACACACACACACACACACACACACATATGGCCAAAAAATGCATACACATTTTAAGAAAGGAAAAAATTGTATTAAAATTGTAATACTCACAATATAAATATAATACTCAATATATACCAACAACAAAAGATGAATACAAAGATATGTCTATATCTATATCTATATCTATATCTATATCTACATATACTGAGGGTGCCAAAAAAATGTATATACATTTTAAGAGATGTTATCTATGCTCAAGCAGTACTTCGCCGTAATCAGAAGTGTCTGGACACTGATGGTAACCACTTTGAGCACCTCTTGTAATTGTAGAAGCCAAACGTGACTTGTATTCATCTTTTGTTATCAGTATATATTGAGTATTACAATTTTAATAGTTTTCCTTTCTTAAAATGTGTATACATTTTTGGCATCCTCTGTGTATGTGTGTGTATACATTAAAAGACATTTTATACATATACATATATATATACATATAACATCTCTCTTCAGTCTTCACAGGAATGATTACAAGACAAATCACTTTCAGATAAATGTGCTCCTGGCTAGTCTATGTGTTTATGGCACTGGACAGGCTGTTCTAGAACTTTTCTGAAACCAAATAGTATAGTGCACATGGTAGGGTCTCTATAAATGGAAATGCCCTGTCTCCAGCCTACAGACTTCGTCATCCTCAGATCCTTTCCACAGACTCCTCCTCTTAGTCTACAAACCTGTTTCTATCTGTCTGCTACACACCTTACGTGGATATCCACTTTCAGTGCAAACCCACGGACTCTCATCTTTTCATTCTTGTTCTTCATACACGAGAAGTTGCCAGTTTCTGTTGATCTTTGTCCAGCCCTCTCCACTGTTTTCTTCGCCATTCCTATAATCTCAGGCTCTTAGTATCATTTCACACATTAGTTCTTCATTCCCCCTGATCCTTACTAGTCATTACTTCTAGATGCTTCATGGTTCCAAGCTTAAGAAAGCACACTTTTAAAAAAGCACCTCTCCTCTAGAGATATACCTAGAACATGTCTTAGGCTTTAGATAAAGGGTATAGGTTAATACATCAGGACAAATAAGGTCTCATTGAAAGAAACAGTAGCTATAAATAATAATTTACATTTCTGAAACTATTTCCTTATATGTGTAACTTCTTTATACCGTGTTTCCATGAAAATAAGACCTAGCTGGACAATCAGCTCTAATGCGTCTTTTGGAGCAAAAATTAATATAAGACCCGGTCTTATTTTACTATAATATAAGACTGGGTCTTATGTAACATAAGACTGGGTGTTATATTAATTTTTGCTCCAAAAGACGCATTAGAGTTGATTATCCAGGTAGGTCATATTTTCAGGGAAACAGGGTATTTACGTTTATACATAATATTCAGTCTATAAATATGTGCATAGTTCAATTGAAAATTTATTTTGGTTGCACATAGTAAAGGTGATTGGCGGGAACGGGCCTTGAGGACTTGGTATCTACCCTGTGGAGGTCAGTACCCATGAAAATCACACCACTTAAAATTCTGTATGGTGACGATTGCTTCAAACTGTAGATGCAAAACACCTGTGTCTTGGAAAAGTTCTGAGGAGTTGATAGAAAATTTTCTTAATATTCTGTTCTGAGTGACAGGTAGTGGTTGGTGGTGGCTACCTAGAGATGTGTGCTGAAAGAGCTCTGAGGTTGCCTCTGGGCTCAGTGGAAAGACAGCAATGATCCAACAGTACCATCCACAGGGGATGTGGAAAGTGGTTCAGTGTGGTAGTGCTTTGTTTGTTCAAACTAAGCTTTTTCCGGCTTCCATGTGCTATCTCATCCCACATTTGATGAAGACGTGTAGTCTCTATAATCATTCCAATGATGATTTAATGGACGGTGGCTTTGTTTCCACTTTTCCTTAATTATACATTTCTTGATTTTTTTCACTTGTCTTTTAAAACGTTTCCTCTATTTTACATATCGTTGCAGAAGCAACATATATGATGATGTTATTCTTTCTGGTAGTCCAAACCCCTTTGGTCTCTTTGGTATCAGTGCCACATTCTGCCAATATTCTCTTAAAACAGAAGAATTCCTTCTAGGTTCACCAGTTAATAATGAAAGCTTAGCAACATGAAAATGTGTGTGTTACATTTTTGTAAGTGATTTAATTTTACCTCTCATTTGCAAGTTTATTTGCACTTTCAAAGAACTACGGACAATTTCTGAAAATGTTCCTCTTTTAAAATTATCTCTACTGAAGAACTGAGAATTCCTCAGTTCAGAAAATACATGAAAATCTAAGAAAGGAAAATAAAGTCAGCATTGTCCTATGTTTTTCACTTCTTTTTGAAATCTTTAAATGTTTGAGTTTCTCAAGGCTCAGTACTAGACCCTTCTCAGACTGTTGGGATGTGGCCAAAACAATACAGGTAAGCAGACATCTTTTTGATCTGGGTGAAGGAGAGGTGGAGCTAGAGTATACATTTTCTTCTAAATCATTCATAAAGATATTTCTTAACCTGAGGTTTGAAAATGATTTGGAAAGAGAGAGTTTGCTACAGATTTCTCCGAGTAAACCCTTGATTATACGCATCCTTTTTTGCCATTTACTAATAATGATACACACACATATCTATTGTGCTTCCCCAAAAATAAGATCTAGCCAGACCATCAACTCTAATGCATCTTTTGGAGCAAAAATTAATATAAGACCTGGTCTTATATTATACTGTATTAGACCCGGCCTTATATTATATTAAAATAAGACTGGGTCTTATATTAATTTTTGCTCCAAAAGATGCATTAGAGCTGAAGGTCCAACTAGGTCTTATTTTTAGGGAAACACGGTATATATACATATAGAGAGATGGATAAATAGATAAACATAAAGACATTTTTTTCACTTACAATCAACCCAGAAGATAAAGTTGAAGTCCTTTAAATTAATTAATGTGCTAACATAGATATTAGCCTTAATAGAAAAACAATACCTCAACACAAGAATGGCTGGTTAGTATTCTTGAAATAATTTTACTGAGCTGAAATAATTTTCTGTAACTAGTCTTCTTTCTAGTTCAGTCATCATTCAACAAATATTTTAATGTCTGCCATGGATCAGAGACCACACCCAGCATGTAGTGGCTTAAAAACAAAGATTCCAGTGCATGCAGTTTCAATTCTAGACAGACAGAACAAATACATGTAATATGTAAGTAAATGATATATTATGATAAAAAGCCACAATTGTTGTGAAATCTTTCAGAGCGCAGAGTAAGGAAAAGGTGATTTCGAAGTGTTTGGGGATAGGTGTATACAGACAACAGCATTAAATAGAGTGGATTGGAGAGGCTTTACCGAGAAGGTAACATTTGTGCAAATACACCGACATAGGAGCGAGTTAGTCAAGGCAGTATCTGAGGAAAGAATATTCTAGGCAGAGGAAATAGCCAGTTCAAAAGCCCTAGGGCAATATCATTCCTGGAATGATCCAGGATCAGTGTGCCTGTATCCAAGTGAACAAGGGGGAGAGTAGCAGTTGAGATAAGAGAAGGAATAGGGAATAGGATCTCGTAGGTCTTTTTAGGCAACAAAAAGGACATTGGCTATGACTGAGTAAAATGGTAAACAGATTGCAGGGTTCTGAGTAGCAGAGTACTTACATGATCTGATTTATATTTCGAAAGGACAATTGTGGCTGTTCTATTGACATTTGTATAGATGGGGACAGGGATAGAAATAGAGAGACCTGTTGAAGCTCTTATAATCATTCAAGAAACAGCTGGTGTCTCAGACTGGAGAGGCAATAAGTCGTAGGATTTAGGATATATTTTAAAGGTTGAGCAGCAGGACGTTCCAATGGATTGTATACGACATGCGAAATAAAGAAAGGAGTCAAAGGTAATTCCAAATTTGTGTGCTAATTATCCAAAGTAGTGGAAATGAGTAAATGAGATGGAGATGAGAAATGCCTGATATTTGAAGTTGTAAGACTTATTGGGATCTCTAAGGAAGTGAGTAAGTATACGTGGAAAGAAAAGAAAACAGACTGAGTCCTGGATTATTGCGACAGTTAAAAAAAAAAAATCCTGGTTACAAGGAAAAATCAACATAGGAGACTGAGAAGGAACAACAAATTGAGTGGGAGGAAACCCCAAACGCTGTGGTGCCCAGAAATCACAAAAAGAAAGTTTATCGTGGAGGAGGAAATGTTCAACTCTGTTAAATTATGAAGACAGGTCAAGTACAAAGATGATACCATGTTTCCCCGAAAATAAGACCCAGCCAGACCATCAGCTCTAATGCATCTTTTGGAGCAAAAATTAATATAAGACCCAGTCTCATTTTAATATAATATAAGACCAGGTAATATAATATAATATAATATAATATAATATAATATAATATAATATAATAATACCAGGTCTTATATTAAGTTTTGCTCCAAAAGACACATTAGAGCTGATGGTCCAACTAGGTTTTATTTTCGGGGAAACATAGTAGAAGAGTGACCACGGATGGGCTAGTGAGAGGGAAAGCCAGACTGGAGTCGTCTAAGAGTGAACAGGAGAGAATGGAACAGAGCAAGTCAAAATATGACTTGAGGAATTTTGCAAGAAAAGAGAACAAAGGAGTAGAGCAGTCACTGGTGGAGATCCAGATGGTTTTTCAAAGTCTGAGGAAATAAAAGCACATTTGTATGCCAATGAGAAGTTCTAGAGTGAAGACGTGATGAGATGAGAAAGAGGAATTTCTAAAGGTCTGTCTCAGAAGAGATTGACATGGGAAAGGATTTAATGCATCAATGGTGGGACTGGCTGTAGACAGAGGCATGGGTGTAAAGTCCAGGTCTTCCATCTGTCAGCTCCACTGCCCTTGGCTGTCACAGAGAGGAGTAGAGAGCCCAAGGCTCCACTGGGGCTAATTTGTGAGCCAGCCTGAAAGTATTATATGTGTACATGACTGCCCCCCGCCCACACACATTCCATTGGCTTCAAAGAGTCACATCCCTATGCCAGATTGCAAGAAAGGTTGGCAATCAGGCTGTGTGACAAGGAAGAGAGGGACATGGGTTTGGTGAACAACGAGTCATATTCTTCCACACCTTAGTTTCTCGATTCCCGGGGGGAAAAATCAACTGTAGAAATTCTTACTGATTTAAGTAACAGAAATGTAATGAATACAAGAGAAAAAAGGGCATTTTATAATACTACCAATCTTAAGATACATCCTAATTTTAATATGTGGAAAAATCTGTTGATAATTGCTTGTTCTGAAATAATATACTCTGCACGTGCCATTTGCTTTCACCTACATTTAAATAATTTTCCATAACGTGATTTGAGGAATAATTTTGGCTTTTGTGTTACATTAAACTTGATTATTCTTTAAAGTCTTCCTAAATTATAATTAAGGTCAATAAGAAATAAGAATGCTCTAATATTTAAATGATCATAAGGACATTAAACAGATCTTATGCTTTCTTTTTCTTATTACATGATTAGGTTCTTACCAGAGAATTGAGGCTTGAGGTCAAGGGATTAGTAGGGAAACTACAGGTTAGAGTTAGGGTAGGAACTGGAGTTGGAGTTGAGTTTAGAACCAGGGTAGGTGTCAGGGCCAGGGTTAAGGTTTGGATTTGATTTTAATAACTTTCTTAAAAATTGATCTCCTTCAGTAGCTATAGGCGTTAATGTATAATGCTGTACTGGTCTTATTCTGTCACAACATTTGTTCCAGCCCTATTAATCAGGGAGATGGATCACCTTCTTGATGCCAATATCCCATTTTACTGATGCTCTTTAAAACAAAATTTGACTCTGTCCTGCTGTTCTTTAAGATTTGACTCGCTCTCTGTTGAGGTAATTGAAATACATTTCCTAATCTCTGCTGACATATATCTGAAACTCGAATGGAATTTTCTATAAATTGCTTCAAACTTTCACATTTGTGCCCCATCTCAATTGCTTTTAATATCTTTTCATTCATAGGCTATGAATCCACATACTGTGTCAGCACTTTGGCCTTTTTTTCTCAACGTTTGGGAATTTTCTGATATGTAAATGGAAAACCTGTGTCGCTTTAAATATTTCATTTTTAGACCAGTACATTCCCGTTATCATTTGCTCAATGTCGCCTTCTCCCTGGTGTTTCAAAGGTGTAAAGGCTGAGAGAAAGGCGTTTTTGCTGACAGGTGCAACACAGACTATACAACAAATTCTACCTGAAGGTAGGGAAATATTAGATAATAAGTTTGAATTAACATAATAAAAATGTCAAAACCTGAAATCACACTATTTATAAATATGACTACCTTTCAGATGATATTATTAAATAAGGAGAGTTAACTATTTTAAAAAAGCAGTTCACCTTAGTGTGAATGAAAGAATCTCAGAGTTGGTAGAAAATACTCTGTGTAAGCCTTGTAACCAGCATATATCTCTTTCTCATTGAGGCATGTTCTCTTTGATATCTGAACAGAATAAATGAATGCAGAGAATTTGTAAATCACATTTGCCCAAAAACCCTCTCCAGGGAACACTAAGTACTCCTCTGTCAAGGGGAACCTTCCCAATGTAGATATATCTTGGTGATTTTTCCAGAACAAGATCTAATTGTGATTTATTTTCCTCAGTCTCAGCCCTCAGTGCCTCTTGGTACAGATGTTTTCGAAATATTGAATTGTACTAAGCTAATTTCATATGTCTGATTTCTTTCTACTTTCCAATTTCCTCTGACAAGTGTGACTGGGTATCCTTGAGTTCTTCATGCCTGAAGGTACAATGCAAGCCTTTCAGGGGACTGTCACCACCTCCTTTACCCTAAAAAATCCTGTTGAATACAAATATGCTTCTAAAGCATAATGTTCAAATGAAATACATTTATTTTATAGTAGTTTTGAGCATATGATGTAAAACTAAGCATCAAGGAAGCAGTAATGGATGCCTCATCACTTTAGTCAGGACCAGGGCTAGGTAACATGTATGTTGACAGATTGGCTGTGGGTTTTTTCATGTATGCCGTGTCTTCCCGCCAGTTCAGGCACCCACCCTAGTGGGCAGCTTTCTCGTCGCTCATTGCCCCGCCTATGGCCCCAAAGTCACTGCTCTTGGTGTAATTTCTTTTTCCCCTTTCCTTATCACATCCAATCTCTAATTTCCTCGGGGCATTGGCAATCATCCAGTTAATGGGAAAAAGACAAAAATTAAATATACAGATACAGATTTCAGAGTAACATGTTTATGTACTCTCAGAAGGCATCTGGTTTTGAAAGAGTACCATGTTAAAACAACAACCAAAAATAACGTGATTTCACAGTGAATTTTCAGGGAAATTTAAAAAAAAATATGTATTTATTTTAACTCCTCTTCAGAAACAATTTCAATCTCATAGAAAAGATGCAAAAGTAGTGGATGGGACACTATCTACCCACTATATTTTATAGAGATTCCCCAGTTTTGCTCTGTGCTTTATCATTTTTTTCTACCTCTTTCCCTTTTCCTATTCAAACACACACACACACGCACACACACACACACACACACACAAACACACACATACACTTTCTTTCTGAACCACTTGAGAATAAGTTGCATTGATATGTCCATTTAATGCTGATTACATTAGTTTACATTTCCTAAAAATATGGATATAAGTTAGGAAATGTATAGTTATCAATTTCAGAAAATTTAACATTGATATATTTAATCAACCTTCCATATCCCAATTTTATTCAATGATCCAATAATGTCTTTATAATATTTTTTTCCCATCCAGGATAGGATCCAGGCTGGCATCACACATTTCACTTTGATGTCATTTTTACAAATCTCCTTTAACCTAGCTAGAATAATTCCTTAGCCTTTTTGCTTTCTTTTATCACATTGATAGTTTCGAAATTTATCCTACCCCCCTCTTTCTTTAGTAGAATGTTCCTCACAGAATATATCTCATTTTGGGTTTGAGTTATGTTTCCTCATAATACATTCAATCCACTTACAGAGTCCTAGTGGGATATTAAATGCATGATGTGGGGTCCTTCTCAATCCATCACATCTGGATGCACACATCGTTTATCTGTCTTTCATCAGGGATTTTTATTTTGATCATCCAGCCAAGATGCTATCTACTTTCTCTTATATAGTTATTTTTTTCCTCTTGCAACTAATAAATAAGTTGTGGGAGACATTTTAAGACCATACAAATATACTATTTGTCATAAAAATCCTTCCAATCCCCTAGTTTTAATGTGCACTGATGTCACATGCCAGAACTAGTATTTACTATCATGGTTGCAAAATGATGACATTCTAACTCCAGGACACCTTCCACATTTCCAGTTCAGAAGTTGGCATTCTAGCATGAGCAAGAGTCCTCTCTCCTCTCCCATTTTATTTATCTATCTGTCTACTTTTCATCTCTATCTATCTATCTATCTATCTATCTATCTATCTATCTATCTATCTATCTATCTATCTATCTATCTTTCTATCTATCTATCTATCTACCATGTTTCCCTGAAAATAAGATTGGATCTTATACTGTATTTCCTCTAAAATAAGACCGGGTCTTATATTAATTTTTGCTCCAAAAGATGCATTAGCTCATATTTTCAGGGGATGTCTTATTTTTTCATGTACATCAATCTACATTTATTCAAATACAGTCATGTCACCTTCTTCTGGAACATCGTCATAACATACTAAATGCATCCATCTGGCGGATGATCTTAACTGGGGCTTATTTTCCGGGTAGGTCTTATTTTTGGGGAAACATGGTATCTATCTATCTATCTATCTATCTACTCTCTCTCTCTCTTTCTCTTTCATCTTCCCATCTATCTATCTGTCTGTCTGTCTATCTATCTATCTTCCTATCTATCTAACACCTATTTATCTATCCTCTATCTATCATCTATCATCTTTACAAACTTAAAGACGCATATTTTTCTAAAGGTTTGTAATTCACTACTATCCTTAATTATGTTTATGCTCAACTTGTCCAGATTTGGCCAATGTACAATTTTTTTCAAGCTGGATCTTGTATTCTTTTTGCCATTAACTATCTTTTTTGTCCTTTGTTCTTACATAAAAAGATGTTTCGAACCCAAGGTATATCTTATTTGACCAAAACCTGATATAATTTCTCCAAAGAGATCTAATTCCTTTTAAAGGATAATGATATTAGTAACTAAGGTCTGCACTAGGTGTGCTCATTGCTACTGGAATGTCTTTGTTTCTAGTCTCATTTAAGAAATAAGTTATTTCCTGACTGTTAAATGAGACAGGAAATAAATTATAATAATTTATATACACACACACACACACACACACACACATACATATCACACACACACATATATATATACATATATATCTACATAAAAGTATATGTGCAATTATGTATACACACATATACATATTCACATTCACACACACACACATATTTTTCAATTGGCCTCCTTCTTGTTTTTGACTATTCCCTGTATATTTCTTACTTCCTTCATAGTGAGAATCATAGCTCCTGATGTCATCAACATATTTACTCATTTGCTCTATGAGTTCTATATTTACATGTTTTCAAAATTGCTTCAATCATATATACATGTTTTCTCATTTCTTTTTCTTGCACTAAAGTTAGAATACAATAAATTTGCACTTTTCTTTTTTCACTTAAAAATATATCCAGGAAATGCATCCCATATCAACTCATAGAGCTATTTCTTTTGCAGTTTTCTTTACAGATGCAGGCTATCTACTTGTATCTTGCATATATAGCCTAGTTTATTCAACCAATCTCCAGTATTTGGTAATATAGGTAGTTTCCAATAGTTTGTCATGACAAATATTGTTGTAATGAATAACCTTGTGCATACGTGCCTTTATTTTATTATAGCTGCACCTTTAGGGTAATTTTGTAGAAGTGAGATGGTTGGGTTGAAGAGTAAATGCATTTCTATCTATTACGTGAGCTCTCTATTCATGTTTTTTCCTCATATTTTTATGTTTCCTCCATTTTAATTAGGGAGATATTAAAGCATGCAAACTTTCTCTGTGCTTGTTACCATCTACCATACATAGATGGTAATTATAAATGTAATGTTGAACTAAACATTACATAGGCATTTACCAAATGCCTAAATTTAGTAAATTTAGGCATTCATCTTCCAAGTAAAACAAAGAAAAAAATTAGGAGTCCTCTAGATTGGTTTAACTGCTGGTCCCTATGCACTCTAGCTGGACACAAGGACCTCTGTTTTATATGTGCTCATATGTGTTCAAGCCAGAGGCAATGAGAGTCTCTTAACTAGCACTTAACAGATTGTGCTGTACCAGCTATCCAAGTGTCAAGTGTGACAGAGACCCATGTACTTACATAAACTTTGAACTTCCATAAAGACGGAAATAATGCTCGTACGTGTTACAAACAGGCTTTTAAGGCCTTTTGCTAAGTCCCCTGATGATTCCCTTATGCCTGGCCCACTGGTGTTCTCCTACAATTATTTTTGGTGCTAGAGAGCAATTCTGATCATAGTTCTCAGTCTCGTTCAGTTCCTATTCCGTCGGAGCTAGGCCTTGATTTCAAGTCTGATTATATTGGCTTCTAAAACTTATTATTAAATTTCAATGTACATAGAGAAAGTGCACATCAACACACAGCTTGGTGAATCTCCACAAGTGTAGCAAGCACCTAGCTCAAGAAACAAACAATTAGGAACACCCCAAAGCCTTCTTTGTATCCCCTTCCAGTTACTACCTTCCTACTACAGAGGAGACCACTATACAGATTTCTTACAGGCTAGGTTTTGCCTGTTTTTGCATTTTATACAAATGGAAACATAGAATATATATATAATATATAATATATATTATATATACATGATATAATACATATTATAATTACATATTATAATACATATAATACATATACATATTATATATACATGATATATATATAATTATATAGCAGTACAGTTTGTGAAATGTATGCAAAAGATAGATACATCACACACACTATACATATAAAAAATATATTATATATACATGATATATACATATATATATAGTGTGTGTGTGTATGTGTGTGATGTATCTCCTTTTGCATACATTTCACAAACTATATCGCTCTCCTGACACTTAGCCTTTATGAGATCAGAAACCTCTCTCCTCTCGCTGGATTAACCCAGCGTCCAGACCAGATTCAAGTTTGCCACGTGCACATGCATTTGGCATTAGCCCTTGACATTTCACTGGGCATCCCCAAGCTAAACTCCAGGTCTGAAGGGAGAATAAGCTTTGCTGCCCCAGTCAGCATCCCTGCCTCCCTCTTACCTCCTTGTTGTTGTAACCTCTGCTGTATTTTCTCCCTTACAGAAATTGCGAGCTTTCCTACAAATGCCATTTCGGCACTCTCACTTCTCCTTTTGATGGAGGTAGGTGTGTGCCACATTGGTCAGTCTGCATTAGACACATAAAATAATAAGTGCACGTTTCATACACAGTCATGTTGAATCGCATAAACTAAGCGATTCAACATGACTGTGTATGAAACGTGCACTTAATTATTTCTACGTATGCCAGTGTTTGTTCGCGTAATCCCGTAACTCAATCAATCTGTTAACAAATATTTACTAAGCATGTTCAGTGTTCAAGGGACCATCCAAGCTGGTGGGACTCAACCTTTAACAAGACAAACAAAGGCATCTGAGAACTTACATATAATCACCCACTGTTATATCGTCTTAAATACAGTATAATGGAGATAGCAAAGACTACAGGGACTTGGAAACCAAGGACCAAACTTGGTCTCTCACCTTTCAGGATCTTGTCACAGTATTTGACACAGAAAGTACTTATCAGGTAAGTACTGGGTGGATGATAGTATTAACTGTAGAGTCTAACCTTTGTCAAAATGCCTAACACCTCTGCACTTCAATGGGATCTGTTGAGAAATATGCTTGATTCTATAAAATATCCATAGATTTTATGTAATTGGGAAGATTAAGGGTTATTTCATTGTAGGGATTTAATGTGTGTCTTTGTGAGTATGTGTGTGTGCATGCACGTGTTTTATTTCATGTTCAGTTACCCCAACTCCAAACATAAAATGATTATTTAAATAATGAATTCCTGGTTTTGACTTTAAAAATTAAAAACAAACAACATTGGCATTACTGCTTATTTTACACAAAGCTGAAATGTTATATACTCTTATCACTATTCCAAGAATAAACCTGTCAAATTGTAGATATTTAATCATACACTGAACTTTTTATTTAATCAGTCATGTGAAAAACCCATTGTATATGTCTTCTGATATCGTAAGCACAAAATCCTTTCAAAGGAATAGGAAACTTTGGTATTTTTTTTCATTCTGTTATCGAATACTTGTTTGCGCAAGGTTGAATGTAAACAGCCTGAATAACTTTATGATAAAGCCAGTCTTTTTCTGTTGCTCTGAGGCTATCACACACAGCTCTATTTTCTAACAAATTGAAAAATACATATGTAGGACAGTGAGAATGGAATGAACAATTGTGCTTGCTCAATGCATAAGATGGATGACGCCTTCCCTGGGCAACTCAGCTTTCATATATGAAATGGTGGCAGTGAGTTTCCTCACCTTCTCAGAAGAATGCTGGAGGGCTAACTAATGAAACCTGCTGCTTTCAAATAGATGCTGTTATAATCCAAATGAATTAGCAATAAAATCTCAAGATGCAATTGGAGCAAGCTGTTTTATCTCTGGGAGAGCTCTTTTCTTTGTTGACAGAAGAAATGTCTATAACTGTTTAGAATGCACATTCTCTAGCATCCAGTTTTTAATAAACGCTACGTCTCAAGGCATTAAACGATGTTCACCGTGCCAAATAGAGTTCTGTGTGTGAGGTTTGAAACTTGGACACTTTTTTATGGCCAGCTATTTATCACGGGATGGGGCGAGGGGTTGGTTTGAAAAAGCATCTTTGGCTTATTTGCCACCCAGGAGAGAACAATTCTGAAAAGTGTTTTTTGTTGTTGTTGTTGTTTTCTTTTTGAAGTCTTTCTTGTAAATAAAGGAATGCAGAGAGTCATACATAGTTAGTCATCAGCCAGTCTCTCCTGGTTTGACCAGGCACATTTTCTGAGTGCATGAGGAATGATGTATAACTCCTCTTAGAAGCTACTGTCTTTCTCGTAAGTCCATTCCCTGTGCTTTATAATGTACACAACACAATGGCAGTGAATAGGTGTTAGTGGCATACCTTTGTACTTTCTAATAGTTAAGTGTCATGTGCTGAATCACATCCTCCTAAAATGTATATGTTGAAGTCGTAACCTCCGGTTCATCAGGAAGTTATCTTATGTGGAAACAGGGTCGTCACATACGTCGTAATTAAAATGAGATCGCTGGGGGAGACTGGGCCCCAAATCCAATATGACCGGCATCCTGACAACGAAAATGGTATGAGATGCACGACATAGTGTCCCATGTATGACCAGCATGTTATATTTTATGAACTGCGAAAGGCAGAGCTGAAGGGAGCCCATGGTGGTGAAGATCATAGTTAGACAGTCCTGCGTTCAAATCCCAGCTCCGTTGTTAATTCACCATGTGTTCCAGAAAATGTACGTCCTCTATCCATCATTTCTGCATCTACAGAATGGGCTTCATCAATATCATCACCCTCATCCTCATCCTCATCTAAATCATTGATATCATTGCATGTAAGGTGTTTTGAAGATTAAATGAGATAAATCTTATCATGCACTTAATGAACCCTCAATCAATACTGGTTGGCTCTTATTATTTATTAATTGGTGCACGTAGAGTTTTCTGAATTGCTATATCACAAGAGAGAGCTTTTCCTGGACTTCACTACCAGCTTCATATTAATATGATTATAAAACATTTAAATGTCAGTTACAATAGAACCACTGTCTCATCAAACTATACCAGTGAAATTCATGGGAGAAATGCAGATGTGTATGTCAAACAATCTTTTCATTTGGAAGCACTGTATACTTTTTCCTAAAAGCACAAGTCTATGCTTCATCCTTCTCCAGGCTTCTGAAAAGGCATTGAAGGTAAACCATTCAGAGTGAACCATTCAGACAAGCTGTCAACCAACAGGACATCTTTTTGCCAGAATGATACTATGGCCTATAATTAAGCTAGTTCATTCAAACAAACGAAATTTACTTGCCAAGACATTTTAACATTCTATTAGTTCTTTCTTAAAGTCAACACTGACTAAATTAGTTCCTTGGCTAAACTGTGGGGATAAGTGACATACTTACTGCAAATATCTCCCCAGGCACCAGGCGTACAAGCATACTGAAAGTGGCACCAGATAACCAGGCTTTAGTTTACAGTGATTGTCCTTATAATTAGATGTTATGACTCTCAAGGATAAATCTAGCACAATGACTTACTTTATTTCCTTAAACCACTTTTAATATAGTGTTCTATGATAATTAATGGTAATAATAATAATAGTGATAAATAATTAGGAGGAGGTGACATAAGAGGTGGATAAGAAGAAGAACCTGTATTTATGGTGTGTTGTTCTAAGGAATTTGATTCATTGTTGTCATTCTCACAAAAACCCCATAGGGTTGATATCATTTTATCCCTTTTGCAGTGAAAGTAACTAAGGTCCATGAAAGGCTAATTAGCCCTGCTCAGTGTTCACTTTTACTGAGTGCTGGATCATGGTCTTGCTATTTGAAGTCCAGCACCAGAGACCACGCTCTCTTGTCCTGTAAGCACGGTGCAGGCAATCTAATTGTTACCCTTTAGTCAAAATAATCAAGTGGTCATTCTAGAAAAATTAGGTACTTGGCTCCATGCTGAGTGCTGGGGTCAGCATACTTGGACCTGAATGTGTGTCTCCTGTTTAAGTGACACTGCGTCTCTCAGCTTCAGCCCATGTATCTTCAGAACGAGATACTTCAGTTCGATTGGTACACTTAAAACATCTATGATGTACTTGGCAGTGAACCCTGTACTCCGAGTATTACAGCGATGTGCCCACCCCGGAAGACGGAATCAACTCCAACGGTCTTCCGAAGTTGGGAATTCACACAATATAACTTCAACATTACAGATTTAAATGATGTCATTTCAGAGTTTTAAAGAAAGGTCAGCTGCTCTTTTTTTTCTTTGTAGGTTCATAATAAAGAACTCGGGACAGGCATGGTTATTTAAAGTGTCTCACTGCCCACGCCGACCTGTTTCAGTGACAGCCATCTGCTGGGAGCGACTTCCGGCTCCTCCTCTCAGCATGGCCAACTCCTTACCCACTTCGCCAACGACACTTAGCTCCTCAAGAAGCCTTCGCTGATCCTGACCCTCAACCACTCCAAATGGGGTGATTTTTGTGTGCTCCCAGAACAACGTGTGCAGCTTCTCTCCTTTAGGACACATACAGTCATGCCATATAATGATAAATGGATACGGTTAGCCTTACCACCATAGTTTTGCTGCCCCTAGAAGGCAGATACTATGGGAGTTTGTTTACCTCCAACCCTCAGTAAATAAATGATAAGAGCTCACTAAGTGCTATTTATCAAAGCTGATTCTCATTCCATGCTAAGTCAGTCTGCAATTTACACTCTGGATTCTAACGCTTCTGATGGCGTCTCCTGGTTTGGAGGTACAGGCCCAATTCTCATCCCACTTTGTCACGAGAGCTCTTCAACTATTAAACACACCACACTCTATCTGTGCCATGTATGTGAATCCCCTGTGAATATTGTTAAAATGCAGATTCTGACGTGAACAGTAGGGGGTGGGCCCCTGAGAGTCCGCATGTCTAACAAGCTCCCAGGTGATGCTGAGGCCGCTGGTGCACCTAACATAGGCTCTGAGCATCTGACATTTAGAGGGGCCTCTCTCCCTGTCTGGAGGCTTTGCTTTCATGGCTCACCACCACAGAGCAGTTCCCCATCTGCAGTTTCACTTACTATGATTTCCATTCCCCGCAGTCAACTAAGGTCTGGAAATATTAAATGGAAAATTCCAGAAATAAACGATTCGTAAGTTTTAAATTATGCACCTTTCGGAGGAGCGTGATGAAATCTTACACTGTCCTGCTCCATCCCGCCCAGGATGTGAACCAGCCCTTTGTGCAGTGTCTCCACACCACATACGGGAGCTCCTGGTCATTGGTCACTTAGCAGCCCTCTCAGTTATCGCGTCGATAGTATGGCAGTGCTTGCATTCACGTAACCCTTGCTTTATTTAATAACAACGGCCCCAAAGCACAAGGGTGGCGGTTCGTTGATGCCAGAAAGAAACCATACAGTACCTCCGTTAAGTGAAAAAGTGAACGTTCTTGACTTAATAAGAAAAGAAGAAGAAGGAAAAAAAGCATACACTAGAGTTGCTAAGATCTGTGGTGAGAATGAATCTTCTATACGTGAATTTGTGAAGGAAAAAGAAATTCATGCTAGTTTGCTGAGAGACACCCACCTTCACACAACTTTTATTATAGTGAATGGTTACAATTATTCAATTATTAGTGTGCTTAATCTCTTACTGTACCTATTGTATAAATTCCAGAAATAAACGATTCGTAAGTTTTAAATTATGCACCTTTCGGAGGAGCGTGAACTTACATAACTTACTATAGTTATGTATGTATAGAAAAAAACAGTATATACGGGGTTCAGTACTATTTGCAGTTTCAGGCATCCACTGGGGGTCTTGGGATGCATCCCCCACTGATAAGGGGGAAATACTGTAATTTGTTTTAGTTAATACTTATAAGCCTGTTCTGTAGTCTGCTTATCTTACTCTTTAATTACCCCAAGAAAACATGGAAGGGGACTATGGACACAAATCGGTTATTTATTTTCCTTGACCTCCAAAGTTAATAAAAGTGAATTCACTAAACTAAACCTAATGGAGGCATCATAGTCATATTTTCACTAAAGTTTAATTAGAAAAAAAAAATCCAAAAGAATTGGCCAGACCCAGTTTGTACTGGGATATGCATGGCCTCCATGTGACAATTGATAGGATCAAGTAACAAATTAGCATTCTTGATTACACTTAACAGTGAGTTAGTAGTCATTTCAGACTGAGAAGCACAGATGTAACACAACACACACGCTGATACGTTAATACAGAAAAGCTATTATAGAGTGAAAGTAGCAGGCTATTTTGAATTTTCAAGGACGGATTCAATACAATGTAGTATAGTAATGCATCTGTAGTATAGTAATGCATCTAGAAGTCACATATTTATAAAATCTAATAAAAATTGAGGGGTTAATATGTTGCCAGTCATTTTTCTAAGCTCTTACGTGGATTATTAACTTCATACCTATAATTACTATTGAGGTAGGTAGTATTGAGGTAAGTGAAGTAAGTATTGTTATTAGCCCCATTTAACAGCTGGGGAAATTTAGGCACAGAAACGTTGAGGAATCTGCCCAAAGTTAGAGATTTAGGTGAACGAAATTTGATGATGGGCCTATGTGGTCTGATTCCAGAGTGCAGCACTGAGCTGCTTCTTTCACTGCCCTTTGGGGGCCTGTGGCCACACAAGAGCTTGGTTTCCATGCTTGAAATTCCCCCATCTAGATATACTCGTATTCCTCTAACTCCCACTAAGTTACCACTTAGGGTAGGGACAAGCATCTTAAATGCATCTTAAATTCATATTTTATTCAAAATATTTGTAGGTACCTATCAACACTTTGTAGAAATTTGCATTCACTTGGAGTCATGTAGCTTTATGTCACCTAAATCCAACCTTGGTCTGGTAAGAAAAATATTAGCATCTCCATTATTTGAGTCCAGAGTAAAATAAGCACCTGAGAATATCATTTTGCTTACTGAGAACACCTCCTCCTCCAGAGAGTTCACCAAGCAAGCAAGCATCCTTAAAAAATTTTAGAACAATGATTTCATATATCATATTTTATCTCAGATAAAAAATACAGTAGATTATAAGAATTATATACTCTATTGCCTCTAAGAAATCTTATCATATAAGATTCATCATTTTTCTTTACCTAATAGTGTATGTCAACAATATATTCACTGTTATTAATAACATCTTATTTTTATCTTCCTATTTTTTGGAAAAAAATTAAACACATAACCATGTTCGTTAGAATGGTTCTATATATGTGTGTATGTGTAGAATATTGAGTGACTCACAAACTGACAAAATACAATCTCATGACCTCTTGAAATGAGAATCTCGCATTACAAATGTGTAGAAAGGTTATCAAAATGTATTAATGGAGGCACTGTAGTATATGAAAAAGGATCTGGAATATCTATCCAACTTATTAAAAATCTTGAGACTTTTAAAATATCACTCAGTCTAAGAGGAGTGCAAACAACACATCTATTTCAGAGAAATATAAAGCTTATCATAAATGCACCTTGGAAATTATTTTCTCTTCTACAAGTCCTGAAGACTTTTATCCCATTTATATCCAGAGTCATTTTAGAAAGGGCTTAATGCAGATTACTCTGATGTGTTTTATTTATCAATATGCTATCTATTAAATTATTACAAATATGCCTACGAGGCCTTTTCCCCAAATGACTGATTGCAACCACAATGTAGGTGTATACACAAACGAGCAAGAAAAATTCCCACCTATTGCTGAAAAACATTGCATCGGTGTTGTATGTGAGGTAGAGGATGTTATCATCTGATGGAAGATACGAGTCTATGAGCAAGCGACCAGGATGGTGGTCTTCCCTAGTTTCATACGCCGGAAAGAATTCTACATCTGTTTGAAAGGATCTAAGGATACTATCGAACTGTGAAACAATTATGGTTTACATTTATAATTGCAAAATATTCTTAAGTGATTTGGAAAATTAGTGCAACCATTACAACAGATTGGTTGAAAGGTTAAGAGAACAATTCATCCATTTTTAAATAATACCCCCTGACATGGCTCACTGAACACATGACCATCGTATGGTGACAGATAATTTGTCACAAGCACTGCGATGGCACTTGGCACAGAGCTAGGTCTACGCGCCACACCTCACAAGCCCATCCAGCACTGATCGCATTGTCTATCCGTGGTCACTTCATTCATTAATTAGAAAATGTGCCAGAGATCTGTCCACAGTCCACTTCCTACTTTAAGTCATGCTTCCTGTCTCTAAAATATTGTCAGATAATTTAAATCATGAATAAGCATAAACCAAGGTAAGAACAGAAGGGGACTCAAACTTTCTGAAAATTGTGATCACAGACTATTCTCACTACAAGAAGTACTACACTAGTTTTGTAGAATGCTTCTAAGATAGGCAATTGATAACACACATGTTGCTAAATCTTCGCAGCCTGCAAAACTTCTTTACTTACATAATCTCATGTAAATTTCCCAATGGGCATTATTCCCATTTCACAGATTAGGAGTTTGAGGCACAAAGTGACTTCTCTGAGTTTATAAACCAATAAATAAACCTAGATACTTGAATTCAGACCTTTTGAATATATATCTTGGATTTCACTTGGTAAACACCTTGTAACTTTTCTTATGTACACATTGGTTGATTGGATATTTGGTTAAAAAGAAAGTAGAGAACATATATTCCAGCTATTGACGCGATATTCAGAAAATCAAAGAATTTACTAACTTAATCTGTTAACTATTTGCTTTTCAGATTTTTTCAATGTTTCAAATTTGTTAGAAACAATGAAGTTTGGTGTGTGTGTGTGTGTGTGTACACAATATATAAGGGACAAAGAGATCCAGGTTTTCAACATCTAGCAAATTAAAACTCTATTTAATATTGTTTAAAGATTATGAACTTATATATTCTTGATAAGTATTTGACTATGTAATTTACATATAATAAAGCATTTTTGTTCTGTGGGATGCTCCATCTAATATATTCAGTGGTTACTGATAGCCGTCTGATACCTGCCTACCATTAACAAGAGGAATCAAAACTGTTTTAAATAATTGAGCTTCTCCAGCAAAACTAAACACAGCCTCTTAGCGAAAATCTGCTGGAATTCTTGTTTAATGTAATGCTGAATGGACCATTCATAAGAAATGCTTATACAGAATACTTTGTCTCTCTCCAACAGATTACACTTAGGAAACCCGAAAATACCTCAAGAGAAGTATGCAAATTAGAGTTTGTGGAATATGTAAATATAATGTTTGGGGTAGGGCAATTTTATCAATCTGCACACATTTTCCTTTTACAATGTAAAGAAAAAAATTCTAAATAGAAGGAAATGGCATTGTGGATAAATAATTCTATTATGCTTAGTTTTTCGTATTATCAAAGAGGAATGAGAAAGTTTCACTAGTTAAGCACATTTAGCAGCTTACATATCTGAGTATTAAACATTCAGATAAACCATCCTTCAGGGATATTTTCAAGAGCCATTGTTATTCCATAGTCAGATTCCAAAGTCAGATTCATGACTTAAAAAATCTTGTGATACTGTCATAATTTCTCATCTACACGAGTTGTTCTTTGCTTAATTTAACACATTATCCAATGGTCATAAAATAATTCAGGAACTCCATATGGACATTTAATGAGAATATTATAATAAAATCAGTCATGTTGTCCATGTCCCCCGAAATTATAGAAAGAATAACCATTGATGTTTTTTAAAAACAATATTCAAGTGATGGGATTTATATTACTTTGCATTCTTCTCAGGTAATCGATTATTTTAGAAAAGGATAGAAAAATCAACCTTAAAATGGCATCAACTTTAAAACCCTTTGACTATCTAGAACTTTACATAAGGTCTTGTACATCTAAAAGCTATCCAGTCTTATCTGTGTCAGAAGTCTCTTTTATTTAAGTACAATACATATTATGTTAAATAATAGTAGGATTACAACAAAATCTAATATTTAATTATCATTTTTACTAAACTTGAGCCCAGATGTATTTTTTGTTGAGAGTTTTAAATGCTCAATTTTAATCATTTACTGCATGTTAAAACATAAGCTCTAAAGTACTCAAGAATTTTTAGAAAACAATAAAGGTTATCACTTTTAGAATACATCAAAAACAATGGACTATTTTCATATTACCAAAGATTAAAACATTTCTGTCATAGATTATTAAAGTAATGCAATTGTTATGCTGCCACAAGAATCCAAGCCACGTTGGAAATTTTTACCCTCCTTAACCCTCTGAATTTATGCTTCTGTATTTAGTCAGAATGGGATTACCTGTAACTGCTAAGTATCTGATACATAAATTAAAACTTAAGTACTGTTGTACTTTAGCAGCCATCTTTATTATTACCTTAATTTGCCTTATGATAGGAGAGGATTTGACACTCTAGAGTTTGAGATGAAAACTTTACAAACACAGATATGTAGTTTTGAGTCTGACTTGCAGCCCCTCAAATAATTTTATCAACCTACTAATCTGACTTGAGGTTAGTATCCTCAGAGAGTCAGAAAATAATGTGTGCTTTCCGGAAGAGCTGGTGATCTGAGCCTTAATTTTCGACTCTTAGTCTGCTGTTTGGTCACTTGGTCAGTCTCTCTTTCTCTCTCTGCTAAACTTGAAGAAAGGTCTTTTCTATTTTCTATTCATTATTTTTTACAATGAACTTCCTCCATCCTCACCCTACCCAAAGGCCAAAAACCAATCTAAAATATAGTTCTCAGTGTTGGCTGTACATTAGAATAATCTGGGCAGTTTTAAAATCCCAGTGCCCAGCTTATGCCTTAGATGAACTGAAACCAAAATCTACGTGGGACCCAAACATCCACATGTTTTAAAGCTTTCTGGGTTCTTGCATTGTACATCCAGGGTTAAAACCCACTTTTCTACACATTATTCCTGAAACTGTGAATTATCTTAATTATGAGATGAAAACTTTCCATAGGCATTTCCCCACTACTTGTGTCCTACAACTTACATATCCCAATACACAAATGTTCTTACCATACAATCGTGGCTAGATAGAAGTTATTTCTAAAGGACTACTCTGGCATCACACTTTTTATTTTGGGGACATTATATGCTTATTTCACATGACAGTTCCTCTCATTGGATACTGCTATGGAAACAACTACCTACTCAAGTTAATATAACCGTGGAACCAGGTCAAAGTGGTTCTATTCTTTTTCTAATAAGATACTGAGTTGTTTTTTGTAGACAACAGACCAGAACAGGTCATGCTGCAGAAGCACACACAGAGGAGAGAACTTTGACCTCCAGCTGCAACCGAAACCAAAGTCTTGTCCCCCTCATGGAACCAAAGGACCAGGACGTGACTGGAATTTCAGCACCAGAACACTTTTAGAAGCGAAGGGTCCATTATTCAGGAAGATCCAATGCTGAAGCCCCTTACCATATCTTTGGCCAAACTCCAAAGCTCGCCAATCAAAACCTGTCCCACTGGAGCTTCCGCAGACCACCCTGTTCCCCCAACCTCTTAAAAAGTGCCCCAACCCCTGGATCAGGGAGACAGATTTGAGCGTTACTCAATCAGCAATGAAAGCTTTTTCTTTTCTCAAAAGCTGGTGCCATAGTACTGGTTCCTAGCTGCATTGGGCATCAACCCTTGTTCCGTAACACTAGGAACTCTAAATTCTGGCTACCCACAAAAGTTACCTGATGACTTTTAAAATATACATTCTCCAGGAGTGGACCCTGATCAGGTTAAAAATCCCCAGCACTCTGCCTAATACTGTGAAGAACACAATTTAAAATGAGAATTTCCTCCCACTTCTCCTCCTCCTTTTTCTTCTTGTTAAACATTGATGGTTTGACTTGATTTTGGTTATGGCTGCTTTTCTAGATAATTAAACTAAAATAGATTCCCTCAAAATTTAGTATTTTAAAATAATTTATTCAGTTGTAGTGAATATTTGATTTGATACACATAATTTTCCAATGTAACTGAAATATTTTAGGAGTAAACGGGTTAAACTTTTAAAATTTTTATCTCATAATAAAAGACAAAAAAAAGAATATAGATCCGTAATAAGGGTTTAAACCACTATTATAATAGAGACAATTTCTTACCATATATCACTGCTCCTACTCTTCTAGATTATTTTTTCATAATTTCAATAGTTTACTCAAATTGAAGATCTCTGTGTTTAAAAGTGTTATGAGTACCACTGATCTAATTTTCACTTAAATGATTCTAATGTAGTGGGTTTGGGGGGGCCTGGCATCCAAATGTTTTACAATCTCCTCAGATCACTCACATGAATAGCCTAGACCTGACACCCACTGCTCTAAGCTTTGGATAGAAACTGCAGTCTGAGAAAAGGGGTTCTTCAGTCAACAAGAATAAAAAAACAAATAAATAAACAACTAGCTTCCCTGAATGTGCTTAATAGATAAATATGGACAAGTGCATATACCTCAGAGTTAGGACCAGTAATATTTTAAAATATTTAAAACTGTTTGGGGAGGGGATGTTCAGTTGGTGCCTAATACCGTGTCTCCCCGAAAGTAAGACCTGGCCAGACCATCAGCTCTAACGAGTCTTTTGGAGCAAAAATTAGTATAAGATTCGGTCTTATATTACATTATATGGTATTATATTATATTATAAGATCCGGTATTATATTATATATTATATTATTACACCCAGTCTTATTTTAATACCTATTAACTTTAATTAATATATAAAAATTAATTTATATATTAATTTTCGCTCCAATAGATGCATTAGAGCTGATGGTCTGGCTAGGTCTTATTTTTGGGGAAATATGGTATGTTCCAGAGCTCTGGCTGGTTCCATCTTCTCCTTTTCTTTTTAAAGAAAACCATTTTTCTACCTTACTTTTCTCACTAACTATTAAGTGGTGCTTCATCTAAACAGATCCGGATTACAGTAAAATAGAAAATGGGACTGGCTCCAACAGGAAGTGAACTGCTTCAAAGTCCACCCCCTACTTCTGCCCCACCTCCAGGGCCCATCAACCCGTCTGAGTTAATTAACCCTGTTAGCAGTGGACCTGCACATATTGTCCTTTAAAGATTTAACTCAGTATCTTTGATAGAGTCTGAGGCAAGTAAGAGTGAGTGGGAGTAAGGAATAGAAACCTGTCAGAAAAGAAAACGTTTTTTCATTTTATCTGCTTAATTCATGGTTCCGTATTTGGGTACAATTTGTATCATTTCAGATCGGTACTCCAGACAAAAATACAGTAACTTGACATGTTGCATTTAAAGAAATAAATAGTGTTCTATGAGTTTTAAATTATTTACCTAATAGTTGTTTTTTTTCCTTTTTCCTGGGTTTCAACACAGTTTTATGGGAAAATAAAACTCACCGTTTTATGTCTCCCAATTTGCTGAGAAATAACACCAGAGCTTAGGGAAGAGAACACATTCGCTTTGAAAGACAAAAGAGTTTCCACTCCTATGAGAAAGGCGTGGGATAGAGTGGGGCGCACTGGTGTTTAGATCCATTTCCCCACCCCCTTGTGCTTTACTCACATTCGTCCTTCCGCAAGTACCAGAGGACACAAACACAAAAACAGGAACCCAAAACAGCAAAATGACCTCCAACCAGGCCACACCCAACCCTCCTGCTTCTTCAGGCTGCACAAGGACAGGTAGGGGCTGAGGTCAGCTATCTGCTCAGTTCTGTGTCTTAGCCTATCTGACAATGACTCACCCAGATATTCCCGTCTTGATGATAGGGTTTCCAGTTTCTCCCAGTGTCACTGTAGAGCATGCGGTATTGGGTCACCCAGTCCGAGCTGCTGTACCTTCCTTGGGTTGCAATGGCACTGATCTGCTTCCGATTGCCAAAGTCAACCTGAAGCCATTGATAATGGTCACTGTCGGACGGAGACCAGCCCCCAGCACCTGAAGAAGGTATACGAGAGGGGAACACAAAGATTGAAAGTTAGACTTCTACAATTGACAATGGATTAGTCTTCATTTTGTCTTGGCCTTGGCGGGGCTATCTTTCACAGATAAATGATGAAGTGTCCTTTACAGATGCCATTGGGACTTCAACTAATATTCTTCCAGCTGGGTAACACTGATACTCTAACCTCTTTATGGTATAATTATGTGCTCATTTTCTCCTGAGCAAATGTCTTCATAATTCCTCAATTAGCTCTTATTAGGACATGTCAAAGTCTAATTGGATGAGGGTTGATCAATTTACTATGAATTCTTCCACTAAAAATCACTAGGACAAAATAGGTACAATCTATTAATTCCTCATGTAAAGTTTTATCTTTTAGGAGATTATACATGAAACGAAAAAAAAGTATATACGACTTTAAAACATATATTTGCTTTAAAAAGTTCAGAGTTAAAAGAATGTTGGTAGTTCTTAAGATGAGGCTTAATCGTACATGCAGCTCTCGTCCTCATGAGAATTCAGGTACATAGTAAATCAGGCAACATGTTTACTAACACGTAAGATATATAACCAATGAGGCTTGATAACCACATTTTTAGGAAGACAATTTAAATTATTAAATGAAATGAAACTTCTTTTGGTAAAATATAAGTGATTGGCAAATAGAACATAAAAATGTTAGAAAACAGCACTAATATAGAACAAAAGACTCCTAATTTATAGCATTATGTAAAATGCCAATGCTTGCATATAAGTATTAATGTATTACAGAAAACATGGCATAATGCTTAGTATTAAAAGGCAATATAATTTTTTTGAGTGAGTTTGGCTACTAATTGGAGTAAATAAGAGCAAAATATTCAATAAATTATTCAATTTAGAGTATAACAACATATGCATAACTTTCAGGTATGGAATTTAAAGACTGACAATAAAATAATTTATTCAATGGGGACTGTGCTAATAAAAATCATTTTGTAAATCATCACAGATACATCATTCCTTTAATGATGTTTATATGGCTTATTTCTGCTTTCAGCTATGATAAAACAGTTCTCCCACCACAAAAAATTACAAACCTGACAAAATGTACACAATTACCCTTTCTAGGAATGGGACAACAGACAGTGCAGGTCCCTGATCTATGAGAGAAGATAAACAAATGAAGTGAACCCTGCCAACTTCCTGGCTTTCTGCCTGGTTCACATTTCAGATCATGGCACATGGAAGAGTATCCCAAACAGAAACCACAGCATCACTGATATGGAGACAAATCAGAATCAAAGCTACTAAGCGAAATACTTTGTAGAGTAGAGTACCAGACTTGGGGAGCAGCTGTGCAGAGAAAGAGCTCTGGAAATCTGCACTCGTAGGGTTGCTAATGAGTGTCTGTAGTCCAGACCCTGAATGAACACCAAGCTGTGTATTTGCAGACCAAGACTCCACAAGTTTAGGTGGAGGGAGTTCTGAAAGAAACAATGCCCAGAGGGTGCACAGGGCTTGGGGCTAGTTTGATTTCAGACTAGATAAGATTGAGAGAACTTGTTGAACCGACCCTTGGCATTCAGTAGTGATCTCAGGAAGGAATTAGAACTATTTAATCCTTGAATAAGGGTTCCTCTGGACACATGTGAACAAAGGTTGGTAACTAGTCTAAAAAAAAAAAAAATCAATCTGACCCACAAGTAAATTAACTTCTTGCTCAAACAAAACTCAGCACTCCATTAAGGAAGGTCATGATGGTGGTGGTATTCTATGAAGCCTATCTAATTCTACTAACAAATGTCATCCCAATACATTTAATAATTTTTTTTTAAAAAAAGGAAGTCCATGGAAGATTAGAAATTCAACAAGATAGCATCCATAATGTTCCGTATAAAAATTTTAAAAAGTCCTACCATGTTTCCCCAAAAATAAGACCTAGCTGGACGATCAACTCTAATGTGTCTTTTGGAGCAAAAATTAATATAAGACCCGGTCTTTAATATAATATAGTATAACATAATATAATATAATATACCGGGTCTTATATTAATTTTTGCTCCAAAAGACACATTAGAGCTCATCATCCGGCTAGGTCTTATTTTGGGAAACACAGTAGACACTTGAAGAAGCAGGCAAATATGAAAAAAATCAATCAATAGAAATAAGCTGAAAAAGGACAGATGATGACATTTGCAGAACAGGATTTTAAAACAGAGATTATAAATTAGTTCCATTATTTGAAGTTCCATTATTTGAAATATTGAAAACAACATATAAAATGTTAATGGAGAAAATGAAAAACCAAAAGAGAATGAAATAAAAGTTCTTGAACTAAAATTATATCTGGAATGAAACATCTACTGGTGGCCTTAACAGCAGATGAGAAGCCAACAGAAAAAAAAAAAAAGAGTACTTGAATACAGGGTCATGTAAACCTTTCAAATTGAAGTTCAGAGGGGGGAAAAAAAGGCTTCAAAATGAACAGTACTCCAGTAACCTGTAAGATAATATTAAATGCCCTAACAATCATGCAAATAGAGTACTAAAAGAAGAGAAGGTTGAGATTGGGGAGCAAAACAAAACATGAAGAAAAAAATGGTTGAAAAATTAATTCCTGATATCTGAGAAATTTACCAAATCCCAAGCAAGATAAATACAAAGAAAAACACCTTTGTTACAACTACTAAAGTCTGCTGCTATGGCATGAAACAGCCATAAGTAATATAAGAACAGAAGGATATGGCATGTTCCAAGAAAACTGGGAAAGTATTAATTCTCCTTTATCAGCATGTTCATTGCAAATAACATTTCCTGCAGTGGACCGTGTGATGTGCCATTCAGAGCTTCCCTTATCACTGGACAACTCAGTCCCTCCAATATTTTGAGTGCTGCCAGAAGACAGTAGTTAGTTGTAATTCCTCTTAAGGAATTCCTGAGTAAAAGAGAGGCATTTTACCCAAGGTCATGCCCCTTCCTGAGGTTGTACAGATGCGATGGCTGGTCGATCAAGGGTTGTAAACGGCCAGGACCCTCGCCCCAACACGGAAAAACTCTAAAGGGTCATCATGGTCTCACATCTCCCTGCAGACTTAGCTGAAGCCTCCTTTTAGACTACACTGCTTCTCCACTTCTCCCTCGGCCCAGTTCCTCCTCATTCCCTTCCCTTCCACAGGTCTCATCCCTGAAACGCTCCCTAGTACATTCCTAGTGCTATTCTCCATGTCAGAATTTGGGTCCTGGGGAATGCAGTCTATAATACCTCCTTGGAACCACTTTCCTGATAATCTGCTCACTAATATGATTTAGTTGTCTCTGCTTTTGTGTAATACTTTGTGGGTTTTTATATGTTGTTCCTTTTCCCTATCATAGTGTCTAATATTCCCTATAGTAAAATAGGCATATATCACCCACATGCCTATTTTACCTAGAATTCTGTAAAATGTTGGAGGAGCCATAGGTGAATTTCTGAGATAACAATGTACCCAGTCATCAAGAAGTTATAAATCTATTTTCTTATCTGTTAGATGTATAGTTCCAAACTTAGGAGAAATTCTATAGCTAATTGTGTACGCATCTCTGTGTATTACTGAAAGCAACAAGGCAGTTTGTTCATTGTAATAAATAAGCAATTATTACAATGAGTGAAAAGGAGAAAATATGTGCAACTGATTGTTAAAATTTAGAGTATATTCCCTAACTAGTCGTGCAAAAAAATATCCCAGAATAAATATTCTTAAATTACCCGATTGTCGGTGCACTACAATTTTTCAATAAGGAGGCAATTAACATACAACTTCTTAATCCCATTAATCTCATTACTTTAAAAAAATACAATTTATTGACAACTTTAAGGGAAGCAAAAATCCAAAAATCCTAAAGTAGTGAAAATGTAAGTTGAAACTTATTCCTTAGCAGAAGTATATATGGAGAGAATAGTGACGAACTTCAAGGGGAGGGCAAATGTCATGCTTTCATGAGGAACATGGTAGAAAGATCGATGAAAAGTTTCCTGTTTCTCTTTGATCTATGAAGCAATATAATTTGGGGAAGTTGATTACTTTGTTCATTTGGCTTGTGAAATGTATAACCTCTATCGATCCAAGGATTAAGAACGCTAACCCTTTCATCACAAAATCCTCAGGAAAATGGTAGCGCAGAAGTGCTCCCTGATATGTTGTGGAGAGTATAAGAGGGCAACACGTTCCCAGGGGATAATCGGTAGCTCAAAAAAAAAAAAAAAAAAGGTGGAATATTGAAGAAGAGATAAAGGAGGTGGTCATTTGTGAATAATCATAAATTTAGTTTCTAAGAAGACTTAAGAGCAACTCTTTTCTAGAAATAATAGAACCAAAAATATCTAGCACATTGTTAGAGTGACATGAAAGATATGTACGCTATAGACCTCTACCTATTCCCTAAACAGTAAAGATACTGTTCCCTGCCTCCCTTTTTCCCTCTCCTTTTCCATCTCCCTCCATCCTTCCCTTCCTTTCTCTCTCTTCCTTCTTTTCTCTCTCACACATACACACATCCTTTCCCCTTTGTGTATATATGTGTGTATACTATAAAGATGCCCACTCTACTGGGGTTACTTGAGTGACGCATTACAATAGAGAATGTGGAGAAATGGATGAAACTAGTACTCTAAACTTAGTGATAGCTTATAATTATGATAGCCATTTCTGCTTTGTAATTTGTAAATTAGTACCTCTGAGCAAAAAGAGACACTTGGTGGGTGGTTCAGGAGAGGCCAAAGAGTTTCTTTTCTGTGATAAATGCCTCCTGTGTAGACATGATACCCAAGTGGGTGGTTGTTACACCACCAGAGACTATAAGCCTAGTGTCTTTTTTTTAAGTACAAAAACTTTTCGATTAAGTATAGAATTAACTTTAATAACTGGTGGAGACATATGTATCAGATGAAAAGAATAAATTGAAAAGGAGACTTTTAGGCAAGATAGCATTATGAATTTAGGTTTGGAGGCCTCCTTCTGCTCTGAATACACAGTAGTTTTAGATAAGATAGGTACAAAGAAAATTGAAAAACACATAGCCAGATAAAAAACAAAAACCAAAAAACAACGGTATCAAAAATGAGATAAATATCTCCACGCATGAGAAATGCAACCAACACGCAAAGCAACGAGTAGGACTGGAGCTGAGGCTGCTGGAGTGGGGTCTGGGGACCCACAGAGGAAGAGTGGCATTTGGTTCCTGGGGAATACTGGTGAATGTCAGTCTCCTGTGTCTGTCAGAGAAAGGAAGCGTGGGTCAGGGCTGAAGACCAACACCAGGCCCGGACTAACCTGCTTGCGAAAAGAGACTGAAAACTGCTCACTGACTTGGAAACAAGGCTTATAGGAGACTGCATACCCAAAGGAGTTAGAAAACAGGCACATCTGAGCTGAGGGAAGGCATCCACTGCCTTGGTGGTTAGAACGATGACTCCCTAATAACGCTGTTAGGGAAAGGTACAGGGTCACCCATGGAAGATGTATTTCTGGGCCAAGATCTGGGAAGTTGAGTAGAGAAAGTCACAAAACTACAGGGCAGAAAAGGGGTGGGAGGAGAGAAGGAGAGAGAGAAAGACAAACAGAGACTGAGAGAGAGAGAGACTTGTTATCAAGAATAGCCTGCAACCCACAACTTCAAATCACCAGAAAGAAAACAAATGCCACAAAAGTCAGCTAACAGAGTCTAAAGTTCAATGCAAATTCATCCCAGATATAATAGTAACTGAGGGCCAGTGAAACTAAATACATTTTAGGTTCTCAAAAACATAAAATAAGTAATGACATTCATGAAAAATGCAGGAATGATCAGATGCAACAAGGAGAAATAAAATATTTATAGACGGATAGTAAAAAGAACCAAAAAGTTACCTTAAAAATGAAAAATGTAGTTACCGATAGGAAAAAAAAAATTCTCACTAGAGGAAAATTCACTAATTACATATTATCTCAGAAATAATCAGTCTGCTGAAAGGGAATATTGAAGGATTCATACAGAAGTCACCATAGAAAATACAAAAAGTGTTAGAGTTCAAGAACATCTGCTTCCAACCAAGATAAAGTAACAGGTATTTAATTTAATCGATGAAACAATGGTTTGCAAGATATAAGGTATAGGGCAACAAAGGGCTGTGATCCCCAAGGTACAGGACATAAATGAAGTGAGTCCCATTTCCCCAGCTTCCCATCTTGAGAGTTTCCAGGTGGAGACCCAGGAAAGAACCCAGCAGAACCTGGCAAATCCCCAAGCTGAGAAGGTACACCTGCCAACTGGGGAGACCAAGGAGCTAGAGTTAGAAGCCAAGGGCGGAGCTGCATAGAGGATAACTCTAAAAGCAGCAGAGAGTCCCCTGGCATCTTCAGATGAGTAATGATTAGCATATGCCTATGAAAAAACTACCATCCTATAACTGGGCAAAGAATCTTCGGAATGGACGAAGGTATTAATGCTTTGTACTACTCACCAGATGATCCCATCATTCCCCTCCTACGTATTTTCCCAAGAGAAAAGGAAGCAGGTGAACATACAAAGTCCTACACATGATATTGATAGCAGACTTATTTATAATAACCCAATGCTGGGAGCAACCCAAATAGCCATCAACAGATGAACCGATAAGCACACTGTGCCTATCCATACAGTATAGTACTATTCAGCAATAAAAAGGAATGGACATCGGTACATACTATGTGATTAATCTAAAAATTATGCTGAGTGAAAGGATCCAGGAGATAAAAAGGTGTATAATGTCCAATTCCATTGATATAAAACTCAAGGAAATGTGAACTAATATATAGGGACTACAGCAGATCAATAATTGCTTGAGGATGGAGACGTGAAAGGACGAGAAGGATGAGAAAGTGAAGGGGTTTACAAAGTGTCAAAAGAAAACTTCTTGGGGTGATGGATACATTCATTATCTTGATTGTGGTGCTGGCGGTTTCATGGGTTTATCCATATATAAAAAGACCGAATTGTACAATTTAAATATGTACATATTAGTGTACACCAATGATACATCAGTAAAGCTGTTATAATTTGTGGAAGTAAATAGACATGGAAGCTAAAGTGGGGATTTCAGTGATAAATCTAAGAAATTTTAGAATAATACCAATATGCCCAATATACAGAATATAAACAATTGAATAAGTAAGGATTTTTTTTTCAAAATTGAAAAAGAAAATAAAAGATATGACTCAATGAATAGAAAGAGCCCTCTTAACATGGAAAAGCATACGTAAGGTGAGTGTATTATGGAAAAAAATGTATTATGAGGTAGAAATGAAAGCTGGCCTAAAATAATAACATTGATGAAATGTGACATTAAAAAATAAAGTTTAAGCATGCAATTGAGAATCATCTCAACTGATAGAAAAAAAACAGCTGGCATCTTAAGAAGTGCTAACTAAAAGTTGCTTGTTAATGACCTCGGATTTTATTGACCGTGCGACAAAAAGAGCTAGATGGTGTGGCATGTGACCTACCTACAAAAAATAGGATAAATAAGCTTCAACCAAGTATAGATACTTGTTAATTGGAAGTAGCCAGTGAAGAGAGCCAAGGACATTCATTAACATGTCATGAGCTAAAGAAGCAAAGTGGCAGTGCCACTATCATTGCTAAAATATGGGGTAAATTAATGCTTATGGAAAACCACATGAAAAAAGATGGTATCAAGTATATTTTGAAATAAAACACAAGAGAGAAGAGATGATGTTATCAGATATTATTAGATGACAGGAAAACAGAACTTCCCAGCTCCCATTTCTACCTCCTCCAACAAGGACAACAGCTTCCAGATCCTTCTAGGAGAATCAGAATTGATCACTGAGAACAGGGAATTATTTCCTGAGACAAGTTAGGACCTAATAAGAGAGGCGTAGATAGCTGCTTTAACTGTTTCGAAGCATTCAAATTATATCCCAAAGGACTGGCATTATTCATAAATGTAAAGTTAGATTCCTTGAGTATTTATCAGGAGCTGCCAGAAAAGTAAAGACCACCAAAAAAAAAAAAAAAAAAAAAAAAACACAACAAAAAAACAAAAAAAATAAAAAAACATCAAACATTTTAAAAACAAAGGACTTAGTAAATCTATAAAAAAATAGACAAGAAAGCTTTTTTTGAAAATCTGGTATGTGGGTTAGGGAAATTTAGAATAAAAGAGAAATGGGAGGTTGGTGGTACTAGGGGGTGGTGTTGGAGGGTTATCAGGATTTCCTTTCATGATCACGTTTTTAGTTACTAGAACACAGTCAATTCCAAAGAGGGATCTCCAACTTAATTTTAGCAAATCATTTGGCAATGTCTCTTGATAAGTATAAAAATGGTAAAAATGTGGTCTGAGAGACAATAGTTTAAGGTAAATTCAAAAATGGTTGATAATTATGCCCCAAAATGTTATTTAATGACTATGTAACTTGAAGAGAGCTGCCTAGTGGTGTGCCACAGGCTTTCATCCTGCATACTGTCATTTTTAATATTTTTTATTATCTAAGGCATGAAAGACATGCTTACGAAATTTGTCAATTAAATGAATCTTGAAAAGAGACCTAATAAGATAACTAACTGAATTATGATCTAAAATGTTTTTGACTTGCTGGAAATCTGAGCCTGCACCAGCACAATATGTTTTAACATCAGCAATAAACTAAGACCCCCATTTTGAACAAATGCATTATCAACTTCATCATTAAAGGTATATAACGTTTAGAAATATTCATACAACCTTAGTTTACTTTATAAACAACATAGTGTTGGAATTATGCCATCTACCTATAACATTATATTTGCAGTATTACATTGAAAACAATTTTGATACATTTTTTATTACGACTTTACATATACACACAAAAAGGAACAAAGCATAGAGCATTAGGAACTATCACAAAATAAACATAACCTTGTAATCACCACACAGGTCTATAAAGAAACCATTGCCAGTAACCCATAAGCTCTCATTGTGTCCTTTTCCGAATATGGACACCTCTCTTCTCCCTTACGAACTGCCCCAGAGATTCATCCATGTGCCTGTTTGCAGGAGTAAATTGCTCATTTCCACTGCTGTCAAATATTACATGGTATATTACTCTTCATTTCCTTCCTAATGTTGAACGTGGGTATTTCCAGTTTAGAGCTATTATGAATGAAGCTGCCATCATAATCCCTGTTCACGTTTTTGAGCACCTCTTTGCACAGTTCTGTTGGGTATATGCCCAGGCATGGAATTGTAGGTCCAAACATTTTTGGATTTTAAAATTTAGTCAGTTTTGCTAATTTCCCAAAATATTTGAACCGATTTTTACCCTCACACAAACACCGGTAATGTCATGAGAACTTCTGTTGTTCCACATACTTGCCAAAAGTTGGTATAGTTAGATATAAAATTCCCCAATGATGTAGTGATAATATCACACATTCCAAAAGTATACATGCTTTTATGTATATAGATTTTACAGCTTTAACTCACAGTTTTGAAATTAAAATCTTACTTAAACTACGTAAAAACATTTACTCTCAATACTGTCAGCTGCCTTTGTCTGTCCATAGGGTACTCATTAAACTACAAATTATTTTTAGTTTTGAATTTGACCAAGGAAGAAAACTGAAGATCAAACTGATTTTAACAAATGTGAAGCAAATGCTTTTCTGGGAGAACAAAAGTTTGCTTATTAAATACTGTTATTCCTTCAGGGGTCTAGCATGCTACACTAAAGAAAGTTGCCTTTTAAAGGAGGCCTCTTTATAATGTTGATAAAATCCAATATAAAACGCACCATTAAAATCAGTACAATTTCTTGCAATTAGATAAACTTAAAAACAAATCTATTGAAGTCTCTGCTTACATATTCGTCACTTCAGAGGTAAATGACTGTAGCTGAGTTGTGAGAAATAGACTTACTGAAAAGCAAGTTTAGTTTAGTTTTTTTGTTTGTTTGTTTTTTTTCTCAGGGAATTTCACAGGTCAATTATGTTTTAAGATTTTTGATTTAAGAATGTCAACTTGTTTTTTCAATATCAAATATTACCTTAAGATTATACTTTCAGAGACAATAAAAATGAAAGTCAGATGCAAGAACTACATACACTGCTTTGTAAGACTATATAAAGGCTAGATAGCCTTTGAAACTAACTCAAAATTAAGTTTGATCAGCTTCCTGTTCTGCTTAGAAGCCATCATACAATTTCTATTGTCGTCACAAAGTACAAATCTTCACAGGAGGGTAAGCTGGGCCAGGGTATAAAGAGAGCACTTGTGCACAAGGCCAAAGTAAAATAATGGTACGTAAGTCTGATGAAAAATTCTTGAACATTTACATGCCCTGTAATTTTTAAATTAACTTACCAAGCAGTGTAAACAGTGCCTGGTCTTAATTTTTAAAATGTCCTGGCAATACTATGACAGAAAAAAGACTTTTTGTGTGTGTTACTTCAGGTGGTGGTATTAGGAAAAGAAAGTTAAAGTTATAGGTACGTAGTTAGACTTCAATGTAACAATTTTTAAAAACATTAAAATAGATAACATTATAATAGATAATAATGGATTATTACAAAAAGTAGTGAGCTCTTTATTACTGGAACTATTCAAGTGAAATCTGGATGATAAGAATTTCTTTAGAGGGGAATTTTACATAGGATGGGAGATTGGACTAAATAACTTTTAATTTCATTTCCAAAGAAAGTTGAAAGGAAATACAAACTATTATGTTGAATTCATTAGCAATACTCTCAAGTGGTTTTTATTTCTTATTAAATTCCTCTAAAACTAACAGTGACCTCCCAGGTTCTAGCTGATCTATGTTGTTAACATCAGGGTACCTATTACTTATACTATTGCTAAGTAACATTTGACTCGTTAAAACTTTTATTATTAAGTATGGCCTGTATATTATTGCTAAGTAACATTTGACTATATAAAACTTTTATTATTAAGGAGTCTGGTCATTTCCATTTTTACTATGAATAACTCCCCTGGTTTATTCTTGTTTATTCAAATATTTGTAAAGCATTTCTCTCTGTCAGCCATTATTATTATTTTTTTTTTAGGATTTTTTTTTTCATAAGCAATTTTAACAGACCTTTAAAAAAGAAATACCTGAGGATACAATTCATTTGGAGAATGTACAAAATTATTTTTTATTTAGTAAAAGCTTTATTACTTGGAAAAAGACGTGTTTAATATACTTTTATGTGCATAGAAAGGAAGGCTCAGGTGTGAAAAACTAAAGGCAGATGAAAATATTATAACCAGGTCAAGTCACTGAAGTCATGGTTCTTTGCGACTACTAGAAAGCTGTTATTTGACCTTGGCCTGTAAAGAAGGCTAAAGAGCTCCATGGTGAACCCCAAATCTCTTTGCCCACTGAACCTCTAAATACAATCAAGGTCAAAGGGTTCGTTAGTTTGGGGCGAGCACTGACTGACACAGATGTTTTTAAAAGATTAAAAGTTATGTGGCCAAGGAGTCAGTTTCATGTTTGCAAATCTACTGCTTTACTTTGTATTCTTCATCTCTGGCACCTTTTCCTGCTGAATCCCACAGAATTTTGGAATCAATGTGGTTAATTAGAAAAAGTTTGCCATCTACTCTAGGCAAGTGCACTTTCACTGGCCTTGCCCGGAAAATGTCATCTCTCAAAATGTTATATTTTCTGATAAAAGAAAAAAAGAAAGAAGAGTAAAACATTGTTCTCTGTGAAGCTCAGGTGGGAGGGGACGAGGAAAGGGTGTAGGCTGAAAAGGACTACAGAGCTCAAACAAAGCAATGGTTACCCTCACATCATCAAATAAATCTGAGCTCTACTTCCAGGGAAGACTGAAGGCAGGATGTAGCTGCATAGCTCAGTTAAGTCACCAAACTTGAAACAAATCCTGAGCAAGTGTACAAGGAAACTCAGGATTACCCACTTTCTGAGGTCAACGTCTGAGTATCATTTATCATTTAATAACCACCATCAACCATGGTTCCCTAGACATCACAGAACTTGATAAGTATCTGTTAAAGGAATGAATACAAGAATTAATTAAATAATAAATGAATATATGAATGGACAAATTGATAAATAAATGCCATTCTGGAAGTAAGAACCCTGAAATGCAGTCTCCTTGACCCCAGTTGTAGGACGTACAAGAAAGGCACAGTTTATGAAAGACAAATATAAATTGAACTGTGGCAACATTTTTTTTTTTTAAATAATACTAGTGATTCACATTGTATCTGTGATCACACAGTAAAGAGAAATTGGAATTTCAGCCAACGTACTCACTGTATCTTATTCTAAATATTATTCTGTCTTAATGTCTAGTAAGTGAGTTCTCACTCAAGAATAGGTATTTGTTCATTTTTTAAAGTCCTTTGATTGCCTTCCTGAATTAAAGCTTTATAAATTAAATCTTTAGCCATTATCGTCAAAAGGCCCTTGGATTGAATCAAAACTCTAGCACTCAGCGTGGATAAAACTAGGAAAAGAACAGTCATTTGGAATTTGGTGTTAACAAGGTTTCCTTGGTCTGCTGTTCTCACTCATTGCAGCGGCACGTCCAGTCCTGTGGCTATTATCACAATCGCTTGCTCAGCATGGCAGGAAGCAATCAGCTCTTGCGGGTCAGGAGAGCAATGGATAGGGTATTCCAAGGAACTGGAAATGAGCAAGGACTTACTTTCTCAGTTATTCCATGAGGAACGGGGAATCTTGTCATTGGTCTACTCCAGAGGCACACAGGAGACTTGAGTGAGAAGATGCATAATTCAAAGTGAAAGTTTTAAGAATTCAGATTTAACTCATCATAGTAGAAAATTCCTTTAACTTCTCTAGCAGCTTTTAACTAAGTGGCAAAAATGAAATGCATTTCAAAATTGATTCTCACCTCTATCATCTAAACCTAGTCTCCAGCTGGCATTCTGTAGAAAATAAGGTTTGGTTATTTATTATTATTTCCTTCACTTAAGAAGAAAAAGGTCAGAGGCAGGTTTACAAAACGTAAATGTTCTCACTGGTAACTAAATATAGTTTATTGTTGATTAACAAAATAATTAGGGATGCAAATAATATTTCCATGCCACCTGCCTAAGGGGCTCCTTTATTGAAGTCTCATTATTTTCTGGTGCAGAGGCTCTGCCCTAAAAGAGATCACTAGAAGAAATGCAGAATAACAAAAAAGAAATGTATGTATATATTGTCTGTGCATTAACAAAACCTGTTATTGTAAATGCAATGATGTCAATGATGTATGCAAATAACATATGCAAAACTGTATGCAAAATTGTGGTGTGTAGAATGACAGTCAATTGATGCAAACACATTTTATTTATACAGTGATACATGCAAAAATGTAAATTGCCAATCATCTATGCACGAATATAAGGGAAACATCTTATTGTATATGCAATGGTTCCCAAGCCAGGTACCTTTATGTACCTGAAGGTACATAAAGATGAGGCCATTTTCCAATGAAATATCATGATAATTGAGAGAGATATTTCTACTCACTTGAAATAGTGAAAAATTGCCTCATATCTCTACTTCTCATATTTGTACACTCCGTCTCACCCTGAGATGTAGTCATTCCAAGTGTTTGAAAAAATATGTTATATTTTTTCAGTTATAAAGACTTTATATTCAGTTATAAAGACTTTCTCTGCTTTAGTTCCATTTTCTGATAGAGAAAATGTGAAGGGATTATATTCAAGATCAATATGGTTAACTAAAGCAAACAGATCATTTAGATCAAGCTCAAAGGTATTTTGTGAGTTCTCTGATCTCCGTATAACACATGCGTACTAAGTGACTCCTCCTCTTTGGTCTGTACTTTCTGTGCTCGTTAGTTAATCTAATCCTAACCCCAGTTCCTGGATGGCAGTGGGCATTACGTTGTACCCAAGTTCATGCTTAGAATCCCTGTGATCCCTCCGAAGGTGCATGACACATAGCAGGCTCTTGCAATAAATATCTCTTGTAACTATAGAATCTGTTTTACAAAAGGGCAGATTTTTGGCATTTGTACACTTGGCAACATAAAACTATTCCACCAAAAAAGTAGTTTTGTGCACCTGAAACTAATAAAAAAAAGTTATTAAAAATAATGGTGGGTATATTTTGATATACATAGAAAATATTCATGTAGTCCCACATCCCCATGTTCTGAATAAGTGTAGAAATGACACTAGGAGATACGCATATATAACAGATGGACCTTGTAAATATGGTTGTTTTTTGGTACAAGCGTTCATAAATTTTATCTTAAATTACAGCAAGCCACCAACTCTCCATGCAAAGAACCTCTTTAGTAGGTTTCCCATAGCACAAGCTTAAAATTAGGGTAGAACGGTAATGTACAGAAAAAAGTAAAAAACCCTGTCAAAACAAAACAGATGCAAAATGTTTTTTTCACCTTCATAGGGTGAATGTCATCTCCTTTCATGAAAAACTTCCCACATCTTCATGACCACGACATCACTAATTCTGACTCTTCAAAATAGCATTGCATCCAGAGCCTGAGAGTGAAGTAATACATTATAATAGAAAGACCACTGGGCAAGAATCGGGAAGAAATGGCTCCTGTCGTCAGTGTGTTCATGCTGTTAGAAGAAAACAGCATAGACTAGGTAGCTTATAAACCGCATTTTTCTCTCACAGTTCTGGTGCGGGGAGGTCCAACATCAAGAAGCTGGCAGATTCCGAGAGCTCCCTTGCTGCTTCATAAATGCCATTTTCTCAGTGTGTTCACATGTGCAAGGGGCCAAGGGTCTCCCTGGGGCCCCTTTCATCCGGGAACTAACACCCCTTATGAAAGAGCCATCCTCAGGACCTGATCACTTCCCACAGGTGCCGCCTCCAAATACCATCACACTGGGGGTTAGATTTCAACCTATGACTTTTGGGGGAACACAAACATTCAGTCTATGGTAGGTCCCAAATCCAGTTCTAAAAATAAGTGTGTGTTACTTTAAACGATATGGTATCCAAAGGATAAGCCTCAAAAATTTCATTCAGCCATGACAAAAATGAAGTCATAATAGTATTTCCTGAGGAACCTTGTAATGTGGAGACACAATATTGTTGGCATAAGTATTTTGATAAGGAATGTTCTCACTGCTTTCTTAGCCATCTTATTCACAAAAGTTCTCATTAGAGAATACCAAAAACCCAATGACTGCAGGAGTAAAACAATGAGTGTTATTGGTCACAAGGGCAGGAGGGACAAATAGCTAAAGTAAGTTTAAAAATCCGTATTTCTCTTTTTTGCCTATTTTCTCTATTTTTCTTTATATTTACTGACATACAATGAAAGAGCAACAGATTAAGGTATTGAATTGCTAACGAGACAGTTTCTGATTAATCCCTCAAGAACATAATCTTTTAACTTTGTGATCAGCACAGAGCTTGTAAAAACACGTTTGTTGTAGGATATTGGATTTTCTTATTTTAAGCTGCAATTGAACACCAGCCTTGTATTCATTAACTTATCACTATGAAGAAAACAAAACCCCACAACTCACCAGCCTTAGGGTACCTAATGTAATACTACGTATACTAGATGTGTTCTCTTGTAATCCAGAAAGCATGAGATGCTCTGAATTTCTCCAGGAACACAGCTTGTAATACCTACTAACTTCTGGTCAAATTTCAGTGCTAACTTCATTTTATGTTGGGAGCAAACTGCCACTATAGCTCCTACATGAATAATAATTGTAGGGGGAGTACAGTGGCCAGCAGCAGAAGTGAAAAAATCACAGGCAGATGGGTTTAAGATGTGTAGTCAGTTATGTAGAGTGGACGAGGAGAGAACTGGCAGAACACGTGCTGGACTGATTTTTAGGGTGAGGACTAGTGGTGGCAAAGTGAGGGGAAAGAAGGAATCGAGGAGAATTTCCAGATATTTGGGCTTGAGGAACTTGGAGTATTTGGGGGGCCGGTTCCCAAGATGGGCAAGAAACAGATTTGGGGAAGAAAGTCAGGTTAGTTGTGTTTCAGCCTTAAGTTTGAGATGTCTATTAGGTTCTATGTAGAATCTGGATCTCAGGGAGAAGTCAGGGATCAGGGATTACATTTAGAAGCCATCAGTATATGGGTGACCTTTCAATGAGGTGACCTAGGGAGAGAAGTGAGGAGGAGTTCAGGGCTTGAGTGGACAGGCCAATGTTTGATAATTATTTAGTGGAAAAGAAAAGTAATACCAGCGAAGGTGGGGAGATAACTAGGAGAGTGTGGTGCCACAGAGAACTTGTCCAGAAAGAGGAAGTGGTCAACTGTATTATTTTTTTTTTTTTTGAGACTTTTCAATAGTCAAGATGTAACCATCCTTTCGACCGGTTAACTCTACCTTGCCAATACTGGATTATTTTTTTTCTGTAGAAATGCCTCTTTTGTTTATGACTCCTTTCCCAAAGGAAAGGGATAGTTGAAGAAATATACTCATTCCACTCTACCAACATTCACAATCGATTGAAACTGGGAACGTCAACATTGTCATAGACGGGGAAAGTTAGGGAACTTGGACATAGTAATTGTATAGAAAGCTTGTACCTAACAGTTACAATAATAAAGGTTATTATCAAATTATTGATGACAAGAACAGAATGTGAAAGTAACTATATATTGATTTAAAGCAGGTAAAATTACGAATAATATGGCCGAGGATTGGTAAACAATAAAAATGTAAATCTTTACTAGTTCTACCTATTATTATTATTATTTTAAAATGTAAAGATGTGGTTTTACCTTTCTGCATGTTAACTAGGGTTGTTGAACATTTTCCACCCATATATATCCACACATATTATAAAACTAACAGAATAATTTCATTAGGACCTTTGCCTATTTATTTACTGATGTGTTAATGATTCCCTCATCCCATTAGGTAAGCTTTTTAGATACCAGGGATGCTCATCTTTAGCCTTATCCCCATAAATAAAATACTAATAGAAACCGTTTACATTCAATGATCACATATAGTAAAACACTTCTGTGTTATCGCTGCCAAAATTCCCATTTTTATGTGTGTTTGAAAACAAAATTGTGGAGGCCCAGACCACAGAGAATAAAGGGCAGAACTCAATTTGAACTCTGATGAGTCTTATTCCAAAGTAAGTCCTTTCTCCACACAAATATATATATATTTGTATAAGACACACATAAAATAAAGTACCATGAAAATGTAAACACTTGATGACATCTACCTTGTGTCTTCAAATGTGGTTTTGTTTTCAAATGTGGTTTTGTTTAATGACAAAACACGGAAAAATATGTCAAGCAAAGAGGAGTATGCAAAACACTTTGGCCTTCTTAAGAAATTTAAAGTAGTTACCAGAGGGCAGGGGGGAGGGGGTGTAGATGAGGGTAAAGGGGATCCAATATATGGTGATGGAAAGAGAACTGACTCTGGGTGGTGAGCACAGAATGTGATATATAGATGATGTATGACAGAACTGTACACCTGAAATCTATATAACTTGACTAATAATTGTCACCCCAATAAACTTTATTTTTTAAAAAAAGAAACAGAGTAAAGGGATCCTATACACTTCTAAATAGGTAAATCAAATCCCTTTAAAAATTAATGAAGTGTCACTAGTTTAATACTCAAGTAAAGGTAAGAAGCATCATGCCCCGTTTAGTAACACTGTCTCCTGTTATTATTTGAATTTGGGGTTCAGGATGAATCAGTCTTGCCATCCATTAGTAGAGAACTGGCTCACTGAACGCAACTATTAAAACTATCTGGTCCAAGAACCAATAAGGATATTTAAAGCTAACAAAGAATCTGAGAGAAAATGAGGAAAAGGATATTGTGAACACATGAGGAAAAATCTGAAGTACAGAAGCGATTAATCACATTCCAAATATTTATGTAGCTCTTAATATCTATTCTACTTGTTCAAAAATTACAAACATATGTGTTGCTGGGGAAGAGGTACCATTGTATCTGAAATACTTAACATAAGGCAGTATGGGTAGGCTGAAATTTATATGAAATACCAATACACAAGAATTTCTTCATAATCGTAGGCATCTCTCTAAATGATCATGTTTACTGAGTTGTCGGAATTGCTCTTACTCCACAGTGAAGCCACGTGGTATTCTGCACTTGCTACACTCTCAGCCACAGCTGAACAATCCGGTAAGACAAAGCAGAGCATTCAGCACTCATTCAGGGGAACAGCATTTGTCATCTTGAAAACAGGCTCGCAGAGGATGGGAAAGTCAGTGACTAGCTCTAAATAGTTTATGACGTCAGCGTAATTATGAGTCAGGGAATTGCAAGGTGTGTGTTCAATAACTGAAAAATAAAAGTTAATGCTTTATACACATATACACACACATATACATATATGTATATATACATACATATATGTATACATATATACATGTGTATATATATGTATTTTTTTAACATATAATAGGGGCTTGGGGGATCAACCTGATCAGACCAGACATAGATGAAAGATTTATCTTGAAGTTGGCATTGCATAGCTAATATGTTGTTTTTCTTTACTTATACAAACATGTTATATATATATCGTTACGATCATTCTTTTGGGTAGCTTTAGGGTGTTAAAGATGATGGGTAAGCCAAAAGTCTGTGCCTTCGTATCATTCACCTGTCACTGTTATCAATTCCACCTTAACTTTGTTTTCAGAGGTTTCGGCGATTCTCCTGCAATCCTGACTTTTTAACAAATTCTACAAATTGTTTACAAAAGACTATTAGTCACCCAGGGAAGGATTATCTATAGTCACTTTTCAAATGCTCAGTTAGCACGGGTTCCAAAGACTTGGCCTGTAGTTCACACCCCCTTTTTTGGATCTGGTCTTGTATTTACACAAACATGGCAAAGGGTTCTACATTATTGCTAACAATTTTATTTTTTTTATCTTCTCCATTTACTTCATATTTGCTGTATGATAAGCACTGGGCTAAGCAGGTTATTTCTTTAAAATTTCAACACAGCCCTAAAAAATAGATATTATGCCTACTTTGTTTGTTTATCTATTTATTTATGTATTTATTTATTTATTTTAATTAAAATCTATTGGGGTGTCAATGGTCAACAGAACTACACAGGTTTCAAGAGTACAATTCTATAATACATCATCTATATATTGCATTATGTGTTCATCACCCAGAGTCAGTTCTCCTTCCATCACCATATACTTTAAAGATGAGAAAACGATTGGAGGGTCTAGTCATTCTCCCAAGTTTACACAGATGGCTGGCGGGGGGTTGAGGTAGGGAAGGGGTGCATTCAAATCCAAACCTTTTAGATTCTAAACACTGGCCTGAAGCGCCAATCAGTGTACGTCAACCTCAGCGCACCTACCTGGTTTATTATCTAGTAATTACTGTCATTTATTTTTGGGTGTGTCAGGGAAGAGTTTTTGCCTAGTAAAGGGGAAAAAAACGAAACAAAATGAATGATAAGATAAAGAATAAGAAAAATAATCATATCAGAACACTTAACAAAGTCTCAGGTGAGCCAAAGAAGCTTAAAAGTGGCAAAAACCTGCTCTCTCTCCTTTGGGGAGGATATTTGGAACTTAGATTGATGAACCCATCTCAGTTGAAATGCATTCGCTCCACACTTCAAAATTTAGTTTACATTCTTCACAGCGTTCTCGATCAATGCATAGAATCTTCTTATATTACATGAAATATAAATTACAAATATCTACAAAAGAATTATTTGAAACATATAATGCTTTGGTCTTTGGGGTTTAATTTTGTATATTGTAAGGAGATGAAAATAAACCCCTGAGGCAGAAATACAATTGTATGCTTCAATGAATAAATTATATTAGGGAATGTACTTGGGAGATGGCTAGAAACATCCGCCAGCCTGCTTATGTAATAAACTCGGTCTCCAATGAAAAGTAACAAACTTTGTAGGCTGCAGTAACAACATCATATCGATAATTCTGCTATTTTCCAAGACATTTCTTATTATTTCTCCGCGTTTAAAACCAAAACTAAAATGCGGGTTTCTGGCGCCCCCATCCCAGCACCAAGGCCACCAAGCACATGGAATATGACAGAGCAAAGAATGTGGATCTTAAAAGTCTGAGAGATTCTTAATTACAAAGTGGGGGGAGGGGGGTGCGTCATTACTTTGAAGTTAAAATAAATTCTTTGAATGTTGGGAAAAACATACATCACAATACACGTCTTTTAGCGACAACTGGAATCTGATTAAAAAAAAGAGCACATAGAGATGGAGAGGCAGAGAGAAGACGGAGACAAGTGGGGAGAAGAGAAACAGGTGTCGACAGGCTGTGAAGGGAGAAGACTCAGCTGGTTCCAAGGTGTGGGTGAATCAAGGTGAAGTGACCTGTGTGTACCACTGTTAGTGTGTCACACACAGTGAGGGCCATGGTTATTCTACGAATGTACGAGTAAGTCAATGTAACACATCTGCAGATAATCTTGGCAATATTTATCAAGTACCTTAAGTGTTTTTGATCTTTGCACCAGTAATTATTTTTTCAGCCTTATGTAAAGAATGTTTATCACAGCATTATATAAAATTGCAAAAAAAGGGAACTCACCTCACTACCTAATAATAGGAAATCATCTAATAATAGGGACTGAGTTTAATAAATACCATATTAACAATATGTAAGACTATGAAGATCATGCTTCTAAAATTATTAGTGAGAACACAACATGACAAATGATACATTAAGTTATACTGCAGAATTCCAATTTTGTGTGTAAAAGTAGAAAAACATACAATATTATCAGTAGTTAATCCCAGGTTACAATGATGGATAATTTTTATTTTCTTTCTTATTCCAGTTATTTAATTTGCAAACTTCCTACAGTGAGCAGGTAATGTTAGTATCCTTTTAATTGATACAAAATGTTAATTAACAAAAGCTCTTAAAATCTACTTAAAAGGTGAAGAAGTTTATTCATTCATCTGTTCATTCGTTAATTTATTCCTTTATTTAACAAACCCAATCTATGGTGTCTACCATATGCCAGCCATTGTTCTAAACACTTAAGAATCTTATCTAGGTCAATCCTTGGGACCAGTATATGAGGTAGGAGTAGGTCCTACGCTTGTGCCACCTGTATATGATGTGACAGAGCTGGGAGTTGAAATCAGGGAGCCTGCCTCACAACCTGTGTCTCAAGCACTGTGTCCTGACGAGCTGTTGTGAATGGGCCTGAGGAAGACGCCCATTTTAAGGAACATTAATTTGGAGGCTTTAGTTTTAGTGACCAGAGCAGCAGCCTTCTATAGACAGAATAGAATCAAACTTGACAATTTGATTCCCCGGACAGGGGGTTTCCCTGATCCTTCCTGTTCTATGCAAATTTGATATGAAATAAGCAGATTAAGAGGAAACCATGGACGTAGCCCTGAGGTGATACACACGTGTGCCTCTCGTGGCAGGACGGTGCCTCACTTTTCTTGCAAATATATTACTGCAATATATACGCAGACAACCCGTCACAAAGGCTTACCCTATTATAATGGCTAATGTGGGACATATAATTGGTGTGCCACTGATGACCATTCAAGCTTTTGACAGGCGTTTGTGGAGCAGGAGGGAAGGATGAGAAGTGATCTCGTTTACAGTGGCATGCTGCTAAATGAGATGGCCCTATCTTGTGTCTACAGTGACTTCGTTCCTGGCTTAGAAGAACCTGAAAATATGAAAACATACAGCTTGCATTATTCTGGCCAGCGACATTTTTTTTTAAAAAAACGACTTCTGCTCTGTATTATTCTCATTCTGAAATATTACAGCTAGGTTAGTCTGTGTTACTAAAAGGAGGACTAATACAACAGTTTAAAATAAACATATAACGTCTTTCACGGTGCAAACTTTCCATTGTCGCTCATGTCCTTTTCCCAGGAAAAGCACGTTTACTTGCTCTGGAAAACTATTCCTACTGGGTATGGAAGGGCTGCTTCTCTCCTGATGGAGTATCAATATTATGATAGATCTAGAGTGTAGCGTGCTGAACATGACCTAAACTTGGCCAGTTAATGTCCATCTCTGGGCATCCATCTTCCTTCTTTCTTTCTCCCTCTTTCTTCCTCCCTCCTCCTTTCATTTTGTTACGTTACTTCTATACTATAAGCAAACCTCTACTGTTTCAGATTCAGCTATCAATTTTGTATAGGCCTAGCTTATACACAATGATCTTCTTGGCACTCTAAGTCTGTAATGACCTTTTCTCCATGCCCCTCTATCCTGAGAGTCCAAATGCAAGAAATATAGCTCAGGGGAGCAGCAGTCCAGTTTGAGAGCTCACTGGCCCCCTGTTCATCTCTCTGATCCTGGTAACTGGCTCATATCTTGTGCAGACTCACAGCACTGATTTCCTCCTTCACTTTACTGAGAGGGGTCAGAGAAAACCTCCTTCGACAAGCCCACCGGTTGTGTCTTCTCAGTCTGTTTTATCGCAAGACTCCACTGTAGTCTCTTGTTTAACTCTTGTGCATCTGGAGGAACTAAGAAAATGTGTCATCCAGGAGGTGTCCCTGGTACTACAAAAGATCCAAGAGAGAATGCAGAGCCTGGAGGCCTGAGAATGAAGAAGGTAACCAAGGGGCCTGTGATACTGAAAGGAACCTTCTTGATTATGGGGAGGTGGGGGGTGAATTATGGGGAATGGGGTGAGAGAAGGGAGAAAAAGTCGCTGAGACTGGGGTTTTGTATGAGTCTGTCACTTTATGGATACTTTAGACCAGACCAGTGCTGTTTTTTATTCATTAAACCTCTTTCTAAAATGTCTCATAAAGCATAGTTAGAAGTGTTTATAAGGCTCTTCTGTAAGAATGGGGATTGAAGCAAAGTGGTATTTGTTGTATATGTAACTATTTTTATGTTTTCTCATATCTGACCTCATACAACAAATGATGTGATGTGGCTTCTACCATATCATACTTTGTATACTTACAGCATTTAAAAAATATCTTTTGCTTTATTACATGTTTCCATTCAGAAAGAAAACACGGATTTATCTCTTTGTCCTAGTAGATTAAAAACCCCTGGAGGTAAGGGCTGTATCTTACTCATCTTTGCATCTTCCCAGTACCAAGCACAGCGTTTAGCCGAAAGCATTCAATACTTATTTGTAGACTTAGGATGATTTAGGACCCTTAACACAGAATACATTTTCCTTTATAAGCGAGCATGATGTATAGACCTGAGGCAAAGATACTGTTTTCCTTGCAAATAAATCACTAGTATCTAAAAGGAGGACCGGTGAGTTTTTGCTTTGGTGACTAAAAACAAACAGCCATGTGAGGGTGCTCTCTCTTACAGGAGGGGAGCCTCTGGTCACCTACGGGTCCCTTCTTCCCTCGCCATCCACCCCATCTCGGAAACTGTGCCTGCACATATACAGGTAGCCTGGGACACAGTCCGAAGGTGGAGGCTACTTCTGACGGGTTTATCTCACGGAAAACCGAACAATGCTCAAGTCCAAAGGCAAAGTTTATATCTGTAAATGGAAAAACCCGTTTCAACCCTTCGCCTTGAAGGATTACACTTTCCCACTGTCTAGTTCTCATTCTAGGAAGGAAGCACCTTTGAAATCAAAGGGAGTTTCGCAAGGAGACAGAGGAACCAGATGAAGGAATTCAAGAGCTTTAAATTGCATTCCGGCGGTACCTGAAAATACGCCGCTCACATAAAACGATACAGAGGCTTTCCTTGGAGCATACATTTTAACACCGACTGAATATTGTATCACGCGTGCAGGGACACTATTTCTAAATAATTCACTGCCACTTTTACAATTCTTTTAATATTTCATGATTATACCTTTAAAATTATGTGCGTCTGCATTTCCGGAAAAAGTAATCTATCAAGCCAATCCCTGGCACTAACAGTTTGTTTTGTTTGTTTATTTTTTTCAGGCACAGACCACCTGCCATTATCTGTTTTAACTTATTTTTTGAATTCAAATGACCTCCCAAATGTATTTTATTAATTTATTTCAGAGTGATTGAGGACTATGTGCCATAGATTTAAAGACGCACACCCACCAGCTGTGTCTTTGGCCCGAGACCCAGGGCAGAGACGGGCAAACAAGACATCACCTCTTTCCTGGTGGGCCCTTTCCCTCTCCAGCCCACTTCTCATTCTTACAAATACACTTCCCAGATGACCTGCCTTTCGTCCTGCCCCCAGTCCATCCTGTCATATAGCGGCAGAGAGCTCTCCCTCTTCCCAACACAGGACACGTTCCCTTTCCCACAAATTCAATGACTTGTCACATAGACAGGCACACGGTAAATATCAGTTACGTGGATAAATGAAGACTCCATCCCAGGCTCACACATTTTCATCCCTTCTCTTCTTTCTCTTTTACTATTAGGTGTTTTCAACATTCCGGTCCCTGCCCCTGTGAGCGTCCTGACCTCAGAGTTAGCGGTCTCCCTCAAGTATAACAATTTCTATTTTCTCTCCATCTGTCAACCCCTGCCATTTACTTGCCTGAATGACATTTACATCGTTGCATTAGGACTTGATTTGTTTCTAACCTGCAGGAGCTCAGAATTTTCCTTTCTCTCTTCTCAATATATGCAATTTCCCTTGATTATATCATTCTCTTCAGATCACTTCTCTTCGTATCACTTCCAGGAGTATAACTCGTAAATCTGTGTCTCCGATTTCAACCCTCTCTCAAGTTCCTGAGTGCGTTTCCAATGGCCCACTATTCACCTAAGAACCTGAAATGGTGCTTCAAGGTTTTCTTCCCTAAGCCCTGGGACTGGAATACAATGAAATAACGCACCCGTGATTAGGTTGTACTGTGTAGCAAAGGAGATTATACAGCTTTTCCATAAGGTTACTAATCAGTAGACCTCATGACTGGGAGATTTTTCTGGAAAACCTGATCTAATCAAATGAGCAGAGCGTTTTCTCAAGGTGGTAGCAGAAGTCAGAGCAACTCAAAGCATGAGAGAGATTTGCTGTGAGGGAGGCTTGTCGTTACTGAAGATAAACGGAACCTTGGTCCTATAACTCCAGGGAATCACCCATCAACCTGAATGAGATTGGACGCAGAGTCTTCACCAAAGTCTGCAAATGACTGAGTCACTTTCGCCTTGTGACATCAGATGCAGAAAAGAAAACCCAGTCTAACCACCTGGGCTTCTGACCTAGACAAGTATGAATTCAAACATGGGTATCGTTATGAGCCACTGAATTTGTGCTAATTTGTAATGCAGCCATAGGAAACGAATCCAACACATTAAACTCTACACATTCTATCTAAACTATCTTTCCATTAAATGGACTCCCCATCTCTGTTTATGGATGCTAATGACACTACAGGTCGTCCAGCCTCATCAGTGAGACTCTATCTGCCTTCCTCCCTATATCTAAAAACAAACAAACAAACAAAAAAAAATTGCCAAGAACGACGGAATCTATATGATCTGCATCACACTTTCCACTCTGTTCTCTTTTCCCTGCTGCAATCAGGATCCTCCTTATGTTGCTCGGGATAATAAAGTAGTTGTATAATCTGAATGACCACTTTCAGTCTACATGCCATTGCCAGGGGAAACTTCCTAACACTGTGCTTTAACCACGTTTGTCTCTTTGCTGGAATAGCAACATCAAAATGCTAAAATGAGTGTCCGACCTGAGTTCTCTATCGCGGCACGTACCATCACCCCACCCTATTTTGGGGCCCGACCAACTTTTTAGTCCAATTGAACAGCCCATCTTACCCTGAAAAGTCTATGATTATTCCCACATATATATATCTCCTGATTAAAAAACAACAACAAATAAACAAACAGAGTACCCTTTGTATTTCTGAATAAATCCTTCAGTGTCTGCAGAAAACTTAATAGTTTCATGAAACATACGGTGTTTGACTTTGCATCTTCATTTCCTATATGAAAGGCCTTTAGCAAACGTTTGCTCACTGAGCAAGTAAATGCAGACTTTCCTTGTTCTTCCTGCAGGAAGATGTTTCCTTCAACACATTTCTAGGGCACTTTATTTTTACTTCTCACACATGATCTGTGACATAATGTGATGTCTATTCTAGACAACTCCCTTCCCTCACTGTAAAATTCAGAGCAGGGTGTCTTATTGTAATCTGTATCCCTGAGAATAAATCCTACAGGACAAAAGTGTTCCGTTATCTGAAATTGTGTCTGTTTTAGCAAGTGTCACAAATAATAGCAATTTAATTGTCATATCAATGGCATTTATGTGGCAACAATGGTTAAGAAAATATAAATAAAAGGTTTAAGGTTGTGGTAATTCGTGTAATAAATGTATATATACCTAAAGCATTTTGGGAACGTCTGTAACTGTCTTATCAACAGTGACAGAGAAAGAGACTGATAAACGACAGTGCACAAATAGATCCATTTTGAATGTTGCAGCTCACCCTGCATGTATATCTTCCTGAGAAATAAACCTCCAGCTTTGTAAATCACTGAGATTTCGGGGTGTAGTTTTTCTGAAGCACAATTTTGCCTCATCCTCTCTTTCTCTCCGAAGCAAATCTGTTATGGAGGATAGTTGATTATAGAGAAATGACCATTTAATCACCCTTCTTCCCTCTTCTCTGCTTTGCTTAAGACCATCAGTATTTTTCACATGAAACAGCTTCTAAGCGGTCTTGCAACAACTTTGTCCTTTTTCAGTTCCACCTCCACAAGGCATACTTGGTTAATTCCTAACTAATCTGATTAAGCCATATCCATGTCTAAAGTCTCCACGTGTCACAGATACCTCCAAGGCACAATCCAGACTCCTGAGCCAGCCTCCAAGGATATCAGGCATCCACTGCCACTTACCACACAGTCCTCTTCAACATTCTTCAACATGCCCTCATCCTTCCGAATTTCCATGCTTTTGCACATGCCAATATCTCTGACCACAGTGACCTTTCTCATCCTGTGTTGATCGATGATCTTGAATGAAAACTGCTTAAATGAGTCTTTCTTTAAAGGTGAAACAGGCCCATTCTTTTGTAGCGCCAATCCTTGTGACGGAGAGAACGTCTGTTTCATGAGCCCTGGCCATGCCTCTGCTGGAAGCCTTTTACATGTATTACTCACGTACTCCTCACAAGTGAAGGAGGCAGTCAGCGTTATTATCTTCATTTTACCGATGAGGAAACTGAGGGTTATTAATAAACTGTCCCACGGTTATGCAGCTATCATGATTTACCCTCTAAATGCCTACATTGTGGCATCGCCTCTTTAATTTTGAACTCTGTTGTGGAAACTAGGTCTTACTCATCGTCATATCCTGCGCTTCTACAAGAATTCCCTGCTTAGTCAGCATTCAAACATTTGTTGAGTGAATGTATCATCAGTGAGGAAACCCACGGCTCTCCCTCTCTCTCCTTGTCTTAAGCTGGATAGGAAGTTTTTTCCTTATAGATTTTTAATGACTTTTGGAGTACTATAAACAGAAGACCTATGTGTTCAATTTAAAAACAAGCCAAGAAATTAATTTAAGTAGAATGTTATCAACTCGTTTCCAATCCTCAGGGTACCTCTCCCAATACCATACCCTTCCCTCCAACTCAGTAGCACCCAATATTTTGCATTTTTACTTAAGCTTTCTCTTCTTTCTGGTTTCATCACTTATGTATACACGCAGTCCTACATACTATAATGTTTTATTTTACCTGTTTTTAAACTGTATATAAGTGGAATCACATTGCATTTTTTTCTCCTGTGACTTATTGTGGGTTTTTCTTCCCACCTGTGGTTTTTGTATTCATCTATATAGATATGTTTCTCTAGTGCAGCACCCTCAGTTTTGAATTGTCTCAATATATAAAATATAGTTTACTTTTTCTAACAGTGATGCTATTGTTGGGGAAGAAATGACGAGGACCGAGAGACTCCAGCGGCTCGCAGAGATCAGGGAGAACACAGCTTTATGACGCCAGCGGGCTCAGTGGGATTGTTCCCAAAGAACTGAGCACTAACTGGGGTCAGGCGCTTTGTTTTATATGCTTAGGCCTCCAGGTTTGGGGGGAAACCTGGCCGGGGTGCCAGGGAGATCTGTCACTAGCAGCTGTGTTTCTTCAACATTTGTTTTGACAGGGACGCCTCTAACTATGGTGCCCGCGGGAGACATCATCTCCGATAAGGTATGGGAGGAGGAGGGCCATGGAGCTCCGGTAAGGAGGGGGGATGGTGCTCTTGGGGGGGTTGGGCTGCAGGAAAAACCGTCCCAACATTATTGATGGGATTTGGGTTGTTTCCACTTTTTTGCTATTACACACAATTTTCCTATGTACATTTTTATACATTTCTTCTGAAAAAAATGGTCAATGATAGTCTATGCTCCTATCATTTAAATTATTGGGGAATAAGGTATGGACAAGTTCATTAGGTGACAACCAGTACCTGTGCCTGTACAATGCCCTCAGGTTGCCAGAACTTACCTTGCCTGAACATAAGGAGAGTCACAATTTGTGAAAGTTAACCAATGTCTGAAGAAGGTAGGGCTATCCATACTCGGTTTCCGACAGCTCTGAGATGTGACTGGTCTCCAGACTACCCTGTGGGGTCTGAACCAAAGTCATGTTCATGGGACAGGCCTGGAGAATGCACGCTGGCTTCATGCCTCCACGTCACTTCCCAGCCCCTTGCTAGCTTTCCCCAGGAAACACCTGCATTTTCACGTCACCTTAGCAGCAATACATTTTGCACTTTTAGGAGATTGGTCCTTGAATGTTGATTTGTGGGGGGTAAGAGTGTATTACAGGAAACACTGACTAAATGAAGTCAGAACTCAGATAACGGCCAATCAGCCCAGGGTTAGCAAAATGTCAACACACTAAATTAAACGGTTTAAAATATTATCGGCATTGTTGATCTTTTTTTAAAAATATTTATCAATTATATTCTCACTTTTCACTAAGCTATACAATGTAAGAAATTACTCATGTATCATGGGATTTATGTTTCATCATCCATGTTCAGATTTTAAGGAAAAATAGTTATATTCATATACTTACATTACATCTATGATTAGCATTTTTTTTCTTTTTCTTTCAAGTTTTTCTCTGCAAACTCCTCCAGGCAATGGGTGCCCTTGGGCTCCACTTTGTCTGACTACTCTGTCTACAGCATACAAAGCTGTAGGTCACGTGCAGAGAGGCTGCATTTTAGAGCAGAACTTAATGAACACATTTGGTATTACATAATTAATGGAGTAAAAGAAGCACAGACTATTGAATTATTTAAAATAGATATTTTCAACATGTTTCGATTATCTATTTTCAAATAGTATTTTATTATATTATTATTGTTGTTGTTGTTATTTGCTTTATGTATTGGCTTTATGAAATGATGTTTGGGACAGATTTTTGCTACTTTGAATTGCCCTTCTTCCCACCCCCCACAAATGAACAATTTATATAATACATTAGATTACCTGTGGCTTATTATGTCAGCTTTGGGGCATCCCAAATTGTAGACAGCTCCACATTGTGAAAAAGACACAAAGTTATGTAGACCTTGATTTTAATCTTGGCTCCAACATATATGAATAGAACCTTGGGAAAACTATTTAATCTATCTGTATATCTGTTCTCATCTCTAGAAGATTGTATCTATCCAATGACTATTAATATTTTAATCTCCATTTTGGAACTTTAAATCATGACCGATGTCTTCTAGGGTCATGCTATTTATGACAATGATACTTTTCAGCAGAGAAATAATTGAATGATCTTTATTTTTAATGAGGTACATTATCCTTGCTAAAGAACGCATTCTCTTGTAATTATTAAATAATGTCCTCCTGTCATCTTCTAATCATCAATCCTCTAAACTTAATAGAAAATATGCATATGCAATGATTTGGACCAACTTTTTTACTACACTACTAAACAAGAGGTTACATGTAATGTTTAGATATGTATGTATACAGTATTATGTGTACATAGGCTTAGGCTGTGCCGGGGTGATTAATCCAGGTCCATATTGTTAGGGTTACACCCATGAAACAGACTAACCAAAAGCATTGAGTCCAGTCTTCACTGAGAGAAGATTCTTCTGGCTACCATGATGAATCTGTCTGCTTCCTTTAGAAGGATTTGCCTTCAGCTGTCCAAACAAAGAATCCTACTCTCTTACCCTCAACAGCAGAAGCAGCTGCTGTCTCTAAGGCCCGATGAAGTAGTTTTGGCAGAGCATACCCCAATGCAATCTCAACAAACATCAGACGGTTTACAATATGTTCTGGGAAAGAAAGGAAACCTCCAGAGCCCCTTCTTCCACAATAAACAAAACTCCCCACGGGCTTCCTATAGCTCTGATCCTAGCTCTGACACTACCTACTCTTCTTTAGGTCCAAATAATACTTCTGATACCTCTCATGTGACTGAAGTCCAATACAGGGCCAGCGGCTGCACTTGGCCGCTGGATCCCACAGCTGTCCTGAGGCTGGAGCTAATACATCCCCGACACACAAGAGGAATCCCCCTATATGTTCCTAAAGAGATTCCTACACTAAATAACTCAGTCTTATCTCTGGCATGGTTGCTTTTCCTTTTAACCTGAGGCTACCTTGTAGGTTGATGGTAGCACATAGCACCCTCCCCAATTCCCAGGTGACTACAATTCGGTTGTCTCCACGCCACAACCTGGTTTTAACTGAATTCTGACTCTTTCCCAAAGGTCAATGTCACTGCGAGCGATTACTCCCTGTAAATCCTCACAGTCACAGTCACATAACCTAGGCTGACCAATACGTGTGGCTACTGACCACTTGACATATGGCCAGGGAGACTATCACCTGTCTGAAAGAACTACATTTTTAACTTTGTCAATTAATTGAAATTTATATTTAAAACCTGACACTCAATTCAGTAATTGGAGGCCATTTTTAGTACTTGGGGAACACTTGGGTATATAAATCTAGCTTTTCAACCACAGATTTTATGAAACTTAAATATACAGTATTTCTGAGCAAAATTTAGTTTTTGAATTAAGATGTGCTAGAAGTATAAAATATATACCATATTTGAAAAACAGCATAACAAAGCAAAATGTCAAATTAATAATATTTATACTGATCACATATTGAAATGATAATATTTTGATATATTAAGTTAAATAGAACATATCGTAAAATGCATTTCACTTTTTTTCTTACTTTTTTAATATGATGATTGCATAATTCAAAACTACATACGTGTCTCACTTTACATTTCACTGGACAGCACTGCAGTAGATTATAACATGGATGATGTCCTTTAGAATCATGCTGTCTACAACCCACAAAAACATACTTATTGACTATCAATGACAGTGACTCCTCTGCAAGTCTTAGAACTGCCTACTAGTAACTCAATATCCTTCATCCTTTATGGCTCTAGATGACCATTTTTCCCGTTTTGTAGAAACACTTTTCAGTAAAAAAAAAAAAAAAAATTCCCGTCTATGGATGCTAATACCATTACAGTCTATACCACCTTCTAGAAACTTCTTATTGCTATCATCTACTGAACTTGTGGTCACCTCCCTTCTTTCTTGAAGACGCCAGAATCTGACTCCATTTTCCTGTTAAACTCAAGACTTGTCTTCATGGGGTACATGCGCAAAACCCGTCCAAAATAATAGTCTCGTGTTTATTTGACTTCCTCACCTTCGGTGTCCTTTTACACACTGATGACCTTGTTCTGTGGCCACACCTGGGACTTAGTCATTACCCAGATGTCTGATTTCACTGAAATCTTATATGTCAATAGCCAATTGTCTAGTTATAACCACCTGTTCTCCTAGTTCTTCCATGGTCATGGCTATTTAATTCATGGTCTTTGGTTGCTTAGAGATATCCTTGTCATTGATACCCCCATTTTTTTCTCAATCAGGCTTCTGGGAGCCTCTCTAACCTGTCTCTATATATATTATCTCAAGGTATATTCTCTGACCATACTTAATTTCCTTATACTTAATTTCCTGTGCTATAGACCCAGCAGAACTCCAAACTAACTCTGTCTTCTCTCTTCAGTTCCTCTGTGAATAAGCTAAAGAAAAATCACAGTTTTATAGATGTTGCATCTGTAAGTCATGAAATTGATGATCTTCAACAACAATTGTGTCCTTAAGAATGTCTATTAACATTTTAGTACTTTGGGTTTGAGTCCTCTCTCATTGCTCTCTATGACCTTCCCTCCCCCCAAAAAAAAAGCAACACACAAAACATCACATTCTATAAGCCCCTCAACCCTTTCCCACCTACTCATAGCAGAGGTTCCCTTAAACTTTCCTGAGAAATCTAAAGTTATTAAGCATGATTGTCTTTGAATTCTTTAATTCTAACTACAAACTCCTATTATATATCTACACCAATTTGTACCTCTCTTTCTCCAGTGTCAGAGGATGGTTGTATCCTCTTAGACCTGCTTAAGTCCAACTTATATGACTGCAATTCCAATGAATAATATTAGTACAGATAATAATTAAAATAATCTTCATTTCATGAGAGCTAACCTTATGCCAGGTAATGTGCTAAGTACATTACAAAAACTAATCTCATTTATACCGCATAAATATTGTACTAAGTAGATACTATTATACCCATTTTATGTATGTTTAATGATTTTACCAAAATTACATAGCTAATAAGAAGCAGGGGAAAGTTTTTAACTCAGGTCTGAATTAATCTAAACACAGTGGTCTTGTACCCTATACTGTAGCAGCTTATAAGAGAGTTCTAGTACCTCTGAAACCTTACTCCATAAGTCATGGAGTGTCTTGACTGTACTTTCAACTAACTTTCCACTTTCTATTCGCTCACTTTTCTCTACAGCAGTCTTAAATCTCACTCATATTGAAGAAGAAAACACATCTTGACCACACCCCACCCCTTGTTTTGTGTGATTTTCTTCTTGCCATTCATCCAAACATCTTGAAAACATAGTCTACAGGTGCCAGCTCCACTTTTTCACCTTAAATTCATTCTTCTACCCACAAAACTTTGGGTGTCTCCTCCAAAATTCTACGAAAACCATTCTTGCAAAGGGCATACACGACCATGTTATTGACTAACCGTCTTCACTACATAAGTAAAACGAGTGTCCATGATTTCTGATTTATACGTAGATGACACCCGAGCCTTCTCTACATTTGGAGCTGGGGACACTTCCTCACCCATGTACTTCAGACAAGCACTGCCTCTTGTCATAATGTGGACCTCCTCTCAGAGTCCCTAAAATGTTTGCTTGTCAACTCTTCAGATGTTTAAGTTCCATATGCAAATGAACACGGAGTCAGGGTGCGTGCTCAGCTCAATGCACGTTTATTTAATGACTGGGCTCCCTCGTTCCTTCTGAACGGAGCATCATTTCAAGTCTTATTCTGATACTTACTTAGTCTTGTCTATTAGGCCTTTCCAGGTCTTGACCTGTGTCACTGTACATTAGAACTATTTGAGAGGGCGATGGCTGGGAGAATCAATGTTGATATCTTAGTCCGTCATTACCACTCTAATAGAATTGGCTCTAGTCCATTTCTGCGGATTGCTTCTTTGAAAAGACACAGCCAAATGTACTATGTTAGCCTTGTTTTGTTGGAGGTAATTTGCTTAAAATTTAAAATGTAGGTTTACATACAGCAGATAGGGTATTTTTTTAAAACAATTTTTTGTGCTTTCTTTTAGACACAGGATATCTCAGTCACAAAAAAAATAAAATCACTGATGTTCTCTCCCAGCCTGAATAACTCAGAGTTACATAAGTATTTATGAATCATGAATGTCTAATTGAGGGGCCTAAAATATGAATAACTGTATTATTCCATGCAGCAGAGCGAAATAGAATTCTCATTCAAGAGGACTTTTATTTCCCCACTTCTGCCTTTTGTTATCCCACTATTGAGTGGGAAGCTAGCATAGATCACACTTCAGAATATCCAAAAGAATCAATCTCAAGCTCACTGTTTTCTATACCAGCTAAGCCATCCAAACAAAGAAAAAGAAAAAGAAAAAATGGTAGGTGGAGATCCCTATGAGTTGAGAACAAAGTTAACCTTACATCTCGGCTAATCCAATGCACAGAAATAGAATCACAAGGTTTTAGATTTGAGTCTCAGTAAGAAATCTATTTGATTTTAAATTGTTGGCATTCCAGAAGCTGATTAACATGTTTCAGGCTACTAACACAACATCTTCCCTGTCTGTCTCTCCTTAGTGAATCCTTGCCATGTTATTGATAAATTGCTAAGGAGAATTGATGATTTCCAAATGTATGTCACACAATAGGAAAAAAAGTTCCAAAGATCTCACAGTAAATTAGTGTGGAATTATAGCAACAGGTCAGCATTCTTTCTCAGTTTTACTCATTGAACAGTACACATGCCTTGTCTTCTGAGTCCTTGGCCCCAGTGTTGCAAAGCACGGGGGTCCTGAGTGGCATTTCTAGTCCTGTCCACCCAAGCAAGCTTCTCCTAACTATGAACCACAGAAAACTGGACTATAGACTCAGTGAACCAAAGCCTGTCTTCAGACTCCTGCAGACAAATCCCAGACTAAATAATGTAGATAAGATAGTATTTTTGCTAGAATGGCATCGTTTGGATTTACCCAATAATATCCCTAAAATGGGTCCACCTTGGTCTAATGGCCACTGTTTGAGAGTCTGGCACTCATACCTGGGAAGAGGTGAGGCTGCTTGCAGGTGACATAGCCTCTCTCCTTCTTTTCACCTAATGCCCAGTTAGTGCTAGTCCTTTGGGCATGAAACCAATAAAAATTATTTGTTGTTCAAAGGACAACTATCTGGTTTCAAATTTCTCTTTTAATTGTGGAAATTCAAATACAACAGTTGGAATTAAAAACCAAAGGCATTTATTACTTCTTTGACAGTCTCTTTAGGAAATTATTTTGCACCATAAATGATGAAGTGTTGACTTAGATGTAGAGAAAATTAAAAACAATAGCTTCAAAATAATTGGTCAAATAGTTTTTGCTTTATTTATTCCAAAACCTGATATATAGAAGATCGGGGAAAACTGAATCAATTCCCTTAGTAGTTTTATAGGTTTCCAGGAAGTATGTCATTCTACTACCATGTTTCCCTGAAAATAAGACCTAGCCAGACAATCAGCTCTAATGCGTCTTTTGGAGCAAAAATTAATATAAGACCTGGTCTTGCATTATATAAGACTCAGTATTATTATGTTATGTTATGTTGTGTTGTGTTGTGTTGTGTTGTGTTGTGATGTGATGTGATGTGATGTGATGTGATGTGATGTTATGTTATAAAGACCTGGTCTTATATTATAGTAAAATACGACCAGGTCTTATATTATAGTAAAATAAGACCAGGTCTTATATTAATTTTCGCTCCAAAAGACGCGTTAGAGCTGATTGTCCGGCTAGGTCTTATTTTTGGGGAAACACAGTAAACAAATGCAAAATTGAGGGCAAAACGTAAAAATGGTGAATCTTCCATTTGGAATGGAAGAAACAATTCAGTCATTGATAATGATCTCACAGTGAATTCTTGTTATTATCAATGCCAGATTATCCCCATCTCATGCCAAACAGAGATCCAGTTTATGGTACATCTAGTAGATCTCAGACATGTCCTATTTTGTGGTTGAGTTTTATTTCTATTATTCATTTCCTTTCACTTCGTACTGACTTACTGCTTGTTTTCCATGTGTGTTCTGAAAAGTGTTAGTGCCTTAAAAAAAATATTGCTTCTATCAGTTTCTAGCATATTGGTGCTGCACGTCAGTAGTTTTTTCTTATTTCAATTTTTTTTTTTTCTGGGAGACAGAATGTTGGTCTAATTGTTTTGTTCCAATCTTTACTGTTCTTACATATATAATATTTCAAGTACAGTTATGTCTTTTTTGCCTACCACCTTATATCGAACAAAGTCAGAAAGAAGACTGAAGGAGTCTATATTTTGACTCGCTTTCTGTGTAAGAAAAAAAAAAGATGTTGCTTTAAAAATATATGCAAATATTAAAAACAATTTCTTCATACTCTTTGATTATTTAAAACAAAGGTAATACGCATACAGAGAAATTACCAAGTCAGTATAAACTTCTCAAAAGTAAAACCGGGAGATGTGTCTGTGTTATAAAACACCAGTGGGAAAACATTAGCTGTACTCTATAACCAACTCAAGTAAGAGTCCACCTTTTCCTAAAGAACTGCTCACAGAGGCAGGGAAGACATGTGGAAAATAGAACAGGGAGTGATTTAAAAGTCAGAAGAACTGGTTTCAAATGCTCAAATCTACTGTTAGCTGTGACCTTGGGCAGGAATCCAAACGTTCTTGAATTTAAGTTGTCTTATTCACAAAACTGAATTTTAGTACTTCTACATTCTTTCCTAGGGTTTTCGTAGGGACCAGATGAGATAATGTGCATACACCAGAATGTGTTCCACTATCTGTGAGTATCTACTGTGACCCAGTCACACGGGGTCAGACAAATAAGTCTACTATACGATACTGTACCCTGAGTTCTGACATAGAAAAAAACATGGTGCATCTTGAAAAATGGAGAGAGATACCTTGTCTAGCCATCAGTGGTGACTTTTTAAAAACGTGACACCTAAACTCACTACTAAAGGACAAGCAACTTAAAAATGTTGAAGCTGTGTATGAAGAATGATCTTATAGAATGAAAATCTGGATGACGATGGGAACTGCGGCTAATTTACTAGTTCTTGTTGGTACTATTCTAAGGTTCATTTGAATCATCCTCTTTCAGGGGGGCCTTATATGACCCTATAAGAAGGCATGGCCTTCTGAAAATGTAAAATAAGAGGCTCTAGCAATCACTTATAAATCTCTAATATCACAGAAGCATGCAGATGGCAGAAGCGTGTGGTTTCAACTTCCACTCTCTCTAGAACACTTAAGGCAGACAAGTAGGAGAATCAACAATACAGTAAGTCCTCACTTAAAACCAATTTCATCACAGGCTAATTGATGGAAACAAGAGTTAAGTTTCTAAGGCAACTCATCAACATTATAATGACACTGAACCAAACAACGTTATTCTAGGACCTGCTGTATTTTTTATCACCTATAGGAAGTTGTTAAAGGTATTAAGGATATATTCATTCGAATAAGTATGACTTAACCAGGTTGCTAATAGAGCTATTATTTGATTAAATCCTTTCAATGGTCCTGAAAATAATTTGCCCTGCCTTTTTCTTTTTTTTTTTTTCTCTTCTCGAGTGAAATAATGGGAAGGAAGCACATAGACAAAAATCACGGAACTTCCTCTGATCATAGAAGAGTAGATATTGAAGAATGAGGCAGACCCACTCCTCTGGTATAGGGGAAATGGAATTATGGGGTGGAAGTGTATTTTTCACATGAGTAGTTGTTTGTGCCCTCACCTTGTCTAATAATTGGACCCTGAGCCTACTGGGCACTGTCCTTCACATGGTCCGCTGACGTGAGTGCCCCAGTGACTCTGGACATGCCCTGCTCATTTCTGACCTTTGTTTTTCTCACCGGCTATACTGCTGCAACTGGGACACAGAATGTACTCCTTACGGGCCAGACACAATAGATAAGAACCAATAGATAGAACGTGTTCTGTTACCTAAAGGCACAGCTTACCGATTGGATTTAGCAGCTCAAACGGAAGGTCTCATCTATACAAGAAACATCTTGAGATAGGGACATGCTTCACCACTTCAACATCATTAACCAGATGGTAACTGTTCCATAATTTCAAAGCATTGGGAGAACACAAATACCATGGGGCCATTTCCCAATTGCTAAGCATGGTCGTTCTAAATAATTGATAATTAGTTTCTTTTATTTATAATCGATGGCACTCGTGCTTCCTATTGTTATTTATGCTCTATAGTTGTCTGGACCCCAATTAGCTATAAGTGACTAGACAACTTGTGAGGTAACCTTTTGGAAACTGAAAAATGTTAGCAGATTCTCTTGATTTAACAACTCACCCAACATAGAAGCAATGAGTATTGCTTGTAGTTTAAAACAGGTAAAATAATAGATGCAATAAATATGATCTGATATTCTTATTCATTTGCTCAGAAAATATTCTTGGAGAATCAAACGTGTGTAGTACCGTGTTAAAAAAAGAAAAGTGTTGTGAATTTGTGTGAAGAATTCTGGTTTACGATGAATACTTCTGATATGATACAAATCATTTACCTAAATTCTCCACCTTGTTGGCCGAAAGGTGAAAAATAGTAAAGCTTGTCTTGAATAAAAGTGGCAAATAGTAAAGGGATCACTAAACATTTAATCTCCAAAATATACCATTCTCATACATCCTGGAATAGTTTTGAAAGGAAAAATTCAACTTGTAAAAAGTTGATTGGCTCAATCTATTCTCCCAGACAACCTGGATGTTTTCCACGTTATTTAATAGGAAGTATCTCTCTACACAAAGGGAGAAATGGTATAGGTCCCTAAGAATCTGCAGCCATCCATTAAGATCAAGACCAAGGAATTATGATTCGTCTTGGCTACAAGGTGAGGGTATTCAGAAATGACAGGGTCCTAGAGACTATCCAGCCCAAGTGTTTCATTATAGAAGTGAGACAATCAGGGCAATTAAACCAAGGAGGCAATGGCCCAAGGCCTATTGTAGGGCAAAAGGGAACTCTAGTTCCTCCAAGGCCTTATGAAGAAATCAACAAAGATATATTTATTCTGCACATCTTCTCAAAATCACTGTTTATTTAAATATATTTCTGTGTTAGTTCCGAAGTGTACCCACCCCATACATCCTAAATTTTTTAGGGCAAGCACCAAACAGCATGGTTTCCATATTGTGTGTAAAGTAAAATTATAAAGCCTATACTACGAAGATATAGTACAGATCTGTTCATGGATTATTCACAACTTTACCATTCTTTTAGACAATCAACTGGTCATACCGTGATATGAGAAAAGTGTGAGAAAATTAATGTTCTATACATTGGTAATAAAAGAAAATGAAGTATAGATATATGTTACAAGTAAAAGAAAAGGAAATTAATATTTCAGAGCCATTGCAAAGAGGGTAGCAGTGATTAATGTCATAACACTGATTCTAATCCAGCTCATGATTTTCTCAGTGGCAAATATAAAGATATTTGCTACAAAGCTAGCAAAATAGCAACTTCCTTAAAATAATTAACTACAAAGTTCTTCATTTCAAATGCCCAAATCGAGAAACTCTCTTCCTTTAATTAACTCCAGTTCACTCTGCTAAACCAAAAATCATCTTCCATCACACTAATATCAAAGAGTTTTTAAAAGCAGTATTTGCAGAAACACAGCAGTGAACCCATGGGATACCATGTACTTCGAAGCACAGTAAACACACTCTGTTCCCTTGATGTGCAGAGTGTTTGGCTGAACTAGAGAAGCATCCCCCAAAGTGAATGTGTGTTCTGCTGGCCCTGAAGATGCTCCAGGATGCAGAGGGTCTTTCTGATTTCCCTAGAGAGGATCACAGAACACAGCATCGGCCTGACTGGGGTGATTGCGGGAACATGCATTAACTGTGTGGGGGCAGAGCACATATTAACTCCACACACTGGGATACTGTGTTCTCTGGGAAATGCTATAAAACCCAGCACAGCTCTCTATGGGGAACGCAAAAGATGGTATTAGCATTCCAACATTGTAAAATTTGATGCCACAGGAGAAAAATAGCAATATTATTTGCAAATTAAAAAGGCATGGCTACACAAATGTATGAGTCATTCCCTGGTGAATATCCTTCCATCATTTTTAATAAGCGTCAATCACACAAACGTACCATGTACTGTATGTTTAATTTTTTAAAGCTTCTAGCAAAGCCAAACTTTTGATTTGGGTTTGAGAAAAAAAGGAATAAATGAAAACTTCTATTGTTAGTTAGATGACCACGCTCATGCACTTGGAAAGGTGAATTCAAAGACCGGCTAATGGGTTTAAAAGAAATCATTTAAAATTTATTTTTTAAAAATAGGATTTATAGGGCTGAAGGTAAAAAAGCAATATTTTTTAATTCTATCTAATGTCAAGATTAATTTTTTTTTGCTTTTCCTGAAGATCATAAAATTAATAAATATGATGTTGGATTCTATCAAATCGAATTCAAATAAAAAAAATAACACTTTAAAATCAGTGACATAAACTCTTTCATTTAAATTGAAAGGAATTTGAGGTGAAAAGACCTGGGGAACATTTAAGTCAATGTTAAGTAGCAGTCCTATTGTGTAAAACTCATTAAAATATTTAAAATGCTATTTTATTAATCTTTCAATTATTATATCATTGTTTTTCTTAGATGATGATCGGGGAAACACACACAGTGGCAAATATATAAATTCTAGCAACTGCTTTTTTAGGGAGGCTTTTTTTTGTAACGATAAGGATATTTCATTCTCTTGTTTTAAAATAATATTATCTGCAGTATAGGTTTTTGAAGTTGAGAGTAATCCATGGCAAAGAGACTAATATTTAAATGCAACACAGCTTGAGTAGATTATGTCATTTAGTCTTCACCACAGCTCTGTTAAAATGTATAATTGATTCCATGTTAAAATATAAAGAGGGGGCCCAGACCGCCAAGATCATCCCGGCGTAATTACTAATAGAATTATTTCACTGTCAAAGTTCCTGGTTTGGATGATAAATTATATAGCAACCATAGAAATCTGGAAACAGGGATGCAGAAAATTTAAAGCATTGACTAATACCATATGCTTCCCCAGTTGATTCAGGATTGGAACCTCGTTATGCATGAAAGCAGGTCACCTTCTTTCCACTGCTCAGCACCGCGTCAGAGCCAGCAAATTCGGCAGTGTTTTCAAGAGAGTAATTCGAAGATGAAGAAGGATAGCCAGTCCGAAGAAGAATGTCAAACACCCTGAAATGCTTCATTAGAAAACCAGCCCTCTGGATTTTCCTGCTCCCAAGGATTGACTCTGAAAAGGCAAATGCTCCCAGGAGAAGTAACACTTCAACCAATGAATTCATAATAAAGTACGACCGAGTCATCAGGGAGAGGGAAAGAAGCAGATGAAAAGAAATGCTGAGGAAGCGATAGGGGATGAAGAAAGAGGGAAAATAGCAGAATGACATCTGTCAACATGGACAGAAGCTCACCAATGGGGAACTGCAGTCTATCTCAAAAGTTAAGCCTTGATGTGGCATTATAGTCTACGGGAAGAACTTCCTCATAAAAGTTAAGAATACTACGTGATTTGGTAGATCCTGGGTACCAGGAGTGGGGCAAAAGGAACAGAGAGAGTGAATCAGGGACTAGAATGAGAGAGAGAGAGAGAGAGAGAGAGAGAGAGAGAGAGAGAGCAGAAGAGGGCCAGCAGGGGGCGTCATTGGCACAAAGAAGGACACAGTCATGGAAGCACTGCGATTGTTCTCCCACTTCATAGCAATTAATGGGTTATTAATTGGGTTATCGGGTTATTATTAATAACCCAATTAATGGGTTGTTATTATCAACTACAGTTCTGGACTTAATTACTTGTAACAGATCCTGTTGATATTTAAAGCAGAGACGGGGAGAAAGGACAGAAAGGGGAAAAGGAGGTGTTTTACAAACTAAGGGACACAAGAATTGAGGATGCAATAGAGGAGAGAAAACTTTGCTTTCCGGGAGCAGCATGAACAGACCTCTGCAGGGCAGGTAAGTGTCATTATTTGCTGAGCCACCTAGGGGCACATGTAGTAAAGAGGGACAGGTGAACTAAAGAAGGGGTTGCCTCATGCTCCCATGTTTCCCCGAAAATAAGACCGGGTCTTATATTAATTTTTGCTCCAAAAGACGCATTAGGGCTTATTGTTCAGGGAATGTCATCCTGAAAAATCATGCTAGGGCTTATTTTCTGGTTAGGTCTTATTTTCGGGGAAACACGGTAATTACTAAAGATCCCTCTTGGACAACAGGAAGCAGAAAATGAAAACGCAATGATTTGCCCAAGCTAAGGCATCAGGCATGGCGGCAATCGTTAACTTCAGTGGTATCGTTTAAGGAAAGGTCGAGCCTGTGGTTCTTTTGAAGATACAAGTGTGGATGTTAAGAGACCTGCTCCAGCAGTCTTTCCAGATGTCTGTTATACACCTATTCCTCCCAGCAGTGATGGTCAAATAATGTGGCCTGCAAATGCAGTCCGTTCTCTCTGCTGGAGGAAAAAAAAAGATTAAATAACTTCAAAAAACATCACCACCACCAACTCTCCACTTTTTGGTTTAGTAGAGAAGATGACAGGTTCCTAAAATGGGAGGAATTATCCAGGAAACAAATCTAAAAAGAAAAGTTCTCTGGGGAGCAGAGAGCATTGAAGCATCTACCACGCAAACCTAAGTGGCCAGAGGGCGACAAGAAAGAAAATTATTCAAGATCTATATATCACTTAAGAAACTCTGGGATTTCTAATTGGGTTTCTCCGGCTATACAAGCATAAGTCAAATTGGACTCAAACCTTTCACTCCTTTGAGGTTCTTTCTTCAGGCTACTTCAAATGCAGCACTGACATTGCTTCAGCTGGCTTAATGGAACATGGAGAGGGTCGGGTTTGAGGAGAAGACGTGGATTTGGGTCCCTAAACATAGTTCCCTCGCTATGCCACTTTAGAACCTAAAGTGGAGATTCTCAGTTAATGTCTTTTTAGGTTTCTATCTTTATTATTTTCCTCTGCAAAACAGGGACAGGGATGATTGTTTTTGATCAGGAGTTCTTTAGGAAGGAGGAGGACAGATTTACTCAAATTAGCTCAGGCAAGAGGAGGTGACTATTAGAATTAGGAAGGTCAATTTCAGAGACTCAAGCAGAAGTGTGGCCAGAAGTCGTGGCTTACTGGAAACAGGGACCTGAAGGAGAAAAGGCATGAGACCGGGTCTTTACCCACTTTCTATGGGATCCATGAGGTCTTGTGTCTTCACTTATTCACCAGCACCTACTTCATTTCTCTTTTTGTCTTACTTACACATAGCCCATCACGGTTTCCCAACAGCCCTCCCCGTTCCCAAATCACATAACAAATGAAACAGAGATTCTGAGGGCGGCAGTTGAGATCGTGGGTTTTTTCTAATCATCTGTGGTTCATGGAGGGAGAAAGGGACCATGTGGTTGAAAGATTGTCCGTTCTGAACAACCGAAAAATAACTGATTGCTAAAAAAAGCACGCGAGGTAGAGAGTTGAAAGTCTTGCAGAAGCAATGATTGGCATCTCTAACCTAACACTCCATCTAACAAGGTCATTGTGAACATCAAGTGACATTTGGAACACAATATGTGTACACATATTTGGAGTCAATTCTTTTTAACTTCTTTTTAAATGATGTTCTGATTAAGAAGAATTTCCTTAACTCAGAATTTTTATACCATTTTGAGCTCATTATTACATGCAACTCCAAAATGTTTTCCTCTTTAATTTACCATTTCTTTCTTCCAGCCCAAATTTTGGTTCCCCAAGAGTGGCTGCAAAATAGGTTTCAGTACCTGTGGTCTGTTAAACAAAGTGGGAAGAATGGTTTGGGGTGCTTTCTAATGTCCAATAAAAATATCTTTTAGAAATATAACTGTAAATATAGCATATTCTTCTTTACTACATTTGGCGACATAGGAAATAAAAATTGATTTACCTCCTCGCTTGTTGATCTTGGCATAGCCAGGAGAATAGCTTGCAGACATAGAGGACGAACTGCTGAAAGCTACATGGGAGAGTCCGGACACAAGTGGCTCATCACATTTTTCTGAAAAGAAAAGAGAGAGAGAGAGAGAGATTCAATAAAGACCTTTACATCATGACGGGTATGGTTTTGTTATTATTGACTGTAGCACAAATTTGAACATTTATGATACAACATTCGGCAAAAGATCAGAATTTAGGCAACTTGACGATGATAATTCTAAGAAATCACAGGAACGGTTTAAGCAACCTTCTGATTTCAAGAGTCATAACGAGGACCAAGTGCTTTACTCTCAAAGGCCTCATTCAGACCTGCCATCACAGAGTCAGGAGGAAAGTCGAGGTCGTTAACTTCAAACAAGCTTTGGAATCTGATGTCTTCCGGCAACCTTTAGGTATTTTATTCATTACAGGAACAGAAGGTTAGAAACACTGAAATTGGAGCAGGGAAGGATGAGAGGAATCCTACCCAAACTAAAAGACTGAGAAAAAGGTGTCAGTAAAGGAGAAGACAGACTAATCACCACCTTGAAAAGCATCTGAAAGACTGATTAATCCTATCACACTTGAACAGTTAACTGCACTGGAATCAGGTGATCCTTCAATTCTATTCTTCTCTTGGCTTCTAGAGTGCCATTCATTTTTTTTTTTTTGTCCTCCTCCCTCACTACTAGCTTGTTCTCCAATTTCTTTGATGGATCTTTCTCATTTTCCTAATGTCTAAATGTTAAAGTACCCAAGACTCCATTATCTCTCTCTTCTCAGTCCACTCCTGCTCTCGAATAGACTGCATCAAGGGCTATGTCTTCTCATCCTGGAATGTCCCAAACGCTACCAGCTCACATCACCTGGCCCTCAGCGATCACAGATACTGTATATCCTTCCTCATCTCTCCCTTGCTCCTCTATAGCCCTTCTGCACATAGCAGCCAAAGGGACACTTTTAAAAATACCTATGGGTCATGGGGCTTCTAGGCTAAAATTATCCACTGGCTCCTGCTCTCAATCACTCAGAATAAAGTCTGAAGCCTTCCACTGGCCCACAGAGGCCACTGCACTTGTCACATCTCCCCACATCCTCCTCGTCCATTACTGTCCAGACACCACGTCCCCTCCCTTTCCTCCCCCAACAGGCCTGCTGCTGCCTTGGGCTTTCACAACGACTACTCCAGCTACCATGAGGCTCAGCCCTCACCTCTCCCAGACTCTGCTCTCTGTCACCTTTCGTCGCTGAAGACCAGCTGTTCTGGTCCACCTGGCTAAAAGAGCACCAGGCTGCCACCTCTCGCTGTACCCATGTGCTGCCTCATTTTCCTTTATAGCATTTAGAGCCACCTGACATGTTATGTGTTTACTCATTTAATCATTTAGTTGCCTTTCTCTCCCACTAGGTTGGAAGCTTTAAGGAAAAGAAGTTTGTGATAGTTTGTGTAATGCTTATTCTCCAGGGACCTGAACCACACTGGGTGGTTGGCACACACTCCAAGAACATTTGTAGAATGAATGAATGAATGAATGAATGAATGAATGAATATAAGAACAACCAAACCTAACAAACCTCAGAGTCTTGAAGCGCTATGCTCAATAACAACATGGCCCAACACTTAATTTTTTAGAGAGGTGGTCTCAAATCCCCAATGAATATTTACACACACTCAGTACTCTTTTTAGTAAGACAAAGGGTTGCACTGAATATTCTAGAATGCTTTCTATCTCAAATATTTATGAACAGAGAAAACTTGAGCAATGGAAGGGATGAACTAGTTTTCTTGAAAAGTCACTCAAGTGGAGTTAAGTCCCCAATGACCCTGGGGAAATGAACTATGACTCATTATCTCATCACTCGAGTGTGCACCAATTTGAAGTTAAAATGAACAAATGCATCCTTGTAAAACAGTGTTAAGAGTTTTTATTTTTCCGAGTTATACTGCAAGTACCTCTGGGAAATAGGGCATGTGTATGAATGTATTCCCCAGAAAGTAAATGTAAAAGAATGAAAATATGAACATAAAACTTATTTTAAAAATATCAGTTCACAAAGTGGGTATCTAACGTGAAGGAATTCACATCCATTGCTTAAATGACGTACTATTCAATTTAGCTACCAGTAAGCATGGATATAAAATCTTGGTTTCTTATCTTCTGACTCTTTTGAGTCGAGCTTTTTATGACCTTTGGACATAGCTCTGCATTTAACTGGAGTCATCCTTACTGCTAAAGCTCCCATGATATTAAAAATGTGCTAATGTCCACCCATGTTCCTTTCCTTCATTCAAATGAGCATCAAGCACCTGCTCTGTGCCAGGCCCAGGAAACGCAGCAAAAATGTGTCAGAAACATGTGGACACATTTTAAGAAGGGAAAACTGTGTTAAAATTCTAATAATATATACTGATAATAAAAGATGAATACAAGTCACGTTTGACTTCTGCCATTACAAGAGGTGCTCAAAGTGGTTACCATCAGCGTCCAGACACTTGTGATTGCTGCAAACTACTGCTTGAGCAACGTTAACCAAAGTGTCCATTTTTATACATTTTTATGATACCTCCAGTATATGTATATGTAGGTATATACACATACCGTGTTTCCCCGAAAATAAGACCTCGCCGGACCATCAGCTCTAATGTGTCTTCTGGAGCAAAAATTAATATAAGACCCGGACTTATTTTAATATAATATAAGACTGGGTATAATATAATATAATGCCGCGTCCCGCATGACAAAGGTTGTGGGGAGCGAGGAGGGCAGCGCAAGGTTAAGAAAAGACAGTAGTCATGAATAGAGCTCAAGCGGGGCCAAGGGACTCCAGCCTCAAGGACTGAGCCCAGAATAGGACCTACGCATTAGCTTTTATTAGTTAGGTGGGGAAGTAAAGGAGATGAAGCTTGTCAATCTCAAGATCTGTGAATTCCATACATTATAATAGGAAACTGATTCAAGCCAGTCACCCTTGCCTGCAGGCAGCTGGACCATAAGTTTCAGGATAAGTACTTCCCCAAGGGACTAAAGCTTTATGCATATGAATAGATGGAGAGCATGTCATTGAATCTCTTCCCCTGCAGCCAGAGGCAGAGGCTCTCCTTAGCCGGGAGAAGATGGGGGGCTGTGCCCACCTCTATGAACCCTGTGGGTTCTCCTGTTGGTCCCCACTCCACTGCGCCTGGCTTGAGTTGTCACCCCCATGGGGAATCTTACCCGTCATTGGCTGACCAGCCATCTTCCTGGTGCCAAACAAGGAGACATAAGATACAAGCACAAAGGTGAAGCAAAGTCCCTGAAAGGATCCGTCTCACAGACTCTCCTTTCATTAGGGGCAGGTAGGAGGAGACACACGGGTAGGCTGCTGCGTGGCAACAATATAATACTGGGTCTTATAGAATATTAGACTGGGTAATATAATATAATATAATATAATATAATATAATATAATATAATAAATACCAGGTCTTATATAAGACCGGGTCTTATAATAAGTTTTGCTCCAAAAGAAGCATTAGAGCTGATGGTCCAGCTAGGTCTTATTTTGGGGGAAACACGGTATATATATTTGTGTGTGTGTGTGTATCTCCAACCCATTCCCCCATGACAGGTAATAATATATGGACCCACATAAAGTAATTAAACATGACACAATGAGAGAATACCAAACTGTTTGTAATTCATCGCTAAATAGAATATTACCAAGTACTGAAAGTAACAAATAATTTAAAACGCAGGGCTATTATTTAGGTGAGTTGCTCATCGGTCCTGGCTCCACCATATTAATAATTGCATAACCTTGAATATGTCAATCAATCCCCCTCCCACAGATGACTCACACATAATATGAGAACATTAGCTCAGTCTCTCTCAAGCTCTAAAAACGCCGAGCATTGTCAAGTACAGGAGTTCACCATGTCCTACAGGCCAAACCCGGCCCCCAGCTTGCTTCTGTAAATAAAGTTTTACATTGGAGTTACAGCCACACGTGCTCGCTTCAGCAGCACATATACTAAAATTGGAGTTACAGCCACGCTCACTCATTTATGTATTGTTTATGGCTGGCTGCTTTCACACAACAGCGAAATGTCATAAAAGAGACCACATGGCCTCTGAAATGTTTGCTATTTGACTTTTTACAGAAAAAGCTTCCCAACCTCTGGTCTAGGGTAACAAATATTCCAAGTGGAAGAAGAATAATTAATGATCACTTAAGATATCAAGTAACATATAAATAGTGAATAGAACCTGAAGAACTGAGGGACTATAGACAGGTAAAAAGAAGGTTAAGAATATTCTAGAAAGAACAGCAAAATCATGGAGGCCAGAATGGGTATGAAATGTCCCAGAGATGGTGGCAGTAGCACTCCGTGCACACACCTATTGCCATACTGACATTTATGATGAACTATCCATTTTTATTTCCAACTGCAATAATAGCTATTACACATTACATTATCCAAAGAGTCAGTTTGTTTGTTGGGTTAGAATCTGTGTGTCAATATTTTGCAGATATTAAATACTAGGAAACCAGGCAAATCCCTGGACTAACTTATAATTTTTATAGAGGAGAGAGAGAGAGAGAGAGAGAGAGAGAGACAGAGACAGAGACAGAGACAGAGACAGAGAGACAGAGAGAACACACATCCTTGAAATAATTTAGTATTGTATTTTCCCATGCTGGGATATCTTCCAAAACTACAGCCACACAGCTATGGCAAATACTTGGTCTCTGGTGTACTTCCCTTCCAGGGAATCTTGGATGAATACTAGAGGAGCAGATGGGCCTTGAGTTTTATTTTCACACAATTTCAGTCAATCAGGAAGGCAGACTAGCTGTAAGAATTCTGTACTGATTCAATAATGGCTGCTGCCTTCACCTAAGACAGCGTGGCTGAGAGGGGTCGCCACTGGTAAGGGCTCCAGGTAGGAGTTTCCAAGTTCAAAGGGCTCCAGAACGAACATAACGGACATTACAGATGGCATTCAAATGTATGTCTGATTAAAACAAATTGGAAAATGTTCACAATACAGGTATCTTATAAAGTCATAGCACTGAAAATATGTTTTATTTCACACAACAGGAAACATAAGCCTCATAGACAGAAAACAACTGAGAACAGCAAAGGATTCCAGAGCCAAACATTGCTACCAGGACAGACTTTCTAGCAACATCCTCATTTATCCTTGAGAAAAAAAGCCACCGTGAGAGGTGCATTCTCAGCGGACGGCATCACGTAATGGTCTCCATACATCCTGTGCATTCAGTTCTTAACTGTGGAAGCTGAAGCTGCACTGTCTCAGGTGTTACGGCAATTCCTGTTCATAGACCAGACAAATTTAAGAGCCAGACTTCCCTCTAAACTCTCTGGTTCCATGGCGCGAACTAGCTTTTTTAATTTTTTTTATTTTACATAGTATCACTTGTATATTTAATTAATATATATGAATTACTACTGCTGGTGATTCTTTCCCCCTTCATAGTTCACATGTTTAAAAGTTTTCTACATTGATCATAGTACTACTTTATAATCAGAAAAGAAAAAAAAAACAAAAACATTATTTTTTTAAAGTAAAATAAATTTGAAATTTAAAAGTCATCAATAGATTAAAAACTTACCCTCGTGTACTGCTGGTGGGATTGCAGACTATTGCAGCCACCATGGAAATCATTATGGAGGTATCTCAAAAAACTGGAAATGGAACTACCTTATGACCCAGCAATTCCACTCTTAGGTATTTATCCAGAGAAATCCAAAACACTAATTTGAAAAAATTTATGCGACCCTGTGTTTATTGCAGTGCTCTTCACAATAGCCAAGACATGGAAACAACTGAAATGCCCATTGGTAGACCACTGCATTAAAAAGCTGTGGTACATTTATACAAGGGAGTGTTACTCAGCCATAAAGAAGAATGAAATCTTACCATTTGCAACAATATGGATGGACCTAGAGAACATTATGCTAAGTGAAATAAGTCAGACGGAGAAAGACAAATACCATATGATCTCACTTATATGTGGAATCTAAAGAATAGAATAAATGAACAAACTCATAAGAAACAGTCTCAGAGATATAGAGAACTATCTTGAATTGCAAGCTGAATGGTTGTGCTAATTTCCCGCTCAGGTTCCAGGACGAGCTCAGTTCTCCCCTGAGATGTTCTGTCTTCCCCTGTCAGGACCTGGAGTTCCAAGGACCATCGCTGGCCTGCTGTTCCCGAGTGGCCTTATTCTGTCTGCTCACCCACATGCCTGACAAGTATCAATGTATGGGTCTGAGTATGCAGCTACCTGTGTACCCACCTAACGTGTCCTGTGCCCCACCTACCACTTCCTATGTTATTCCCTGATACTGTCTGTGTGACGTCCTAGGCAGACCATGCTGTGGGATACATTCCTTCAATGACCGTGGGAAAACCCCTGGGTCAAATAAAGTGTATTTCTTGTCCAGCCTGATGGATCAGGATTTGAATGAAAAGGAGACTGAGATCATGATTCAGATGCTTCTTGAGTCATCACTAAGGTTAAGATAGTCCCTTAAGGTGTCCATAAATTATCATAAGTAGCACTGCTTCTCAGTCTCTGACCAAGAGGAGATTTGTATAGGATCTCGTACATCTATGTTTCAGAAACTTTATCCCCAAGATTAGGATTCTTTTTTTTTTCGTTTTGAGAAAGAAGAAAGGAAAAAATGAAGAAGGGAAGGGAAGGAAGGAGGGAGGGAGAGAGGGAGGGAGGGAGAAACAGAAGGAGAGAGGGAAGAAGGAAGGAAGGACGGGGAGAGAAAAAGAAAAAGACACACAGTTCTAAAAAAACTTCATAATCTGTTTTTTTATAGCTGTGGCAGGCTCCCTATTTTTACTCCCCATAAACCTGGGCAGCTGGTTACAAAAGTATTTTGTTTTGATGTGCTTATAAAAATGGTGCTTTGTCATTTCTCAACATGCATTACTTGAATAGGCACTATATTTTTTTCACCTCATAACTTTGCTAACTTTAGGACTCTTTTAAAAAACAAAAATAAACTTAGATCATTCCATATGTCACCTGTGGAAATCTTATATCCCAATACTTTTCTTTGGGGAAAGGGAGTAATAATCATATCTGAAAGCCAAATTTTCCTTAAATTTAATCATTTATAGTATAGGATATTCAAGTATTATATTACTTCTTCAATAACGTGCAATGTACAGGAAACAAATATGACATTCTCTTTCAGTATTTTTTATAATTTTGTTTTTACGTAGTTGTGATCCATTTCTTTAACTTAACATTATCTAATAAATATTTTCTCGGGATAGTCGTGACTTTCAGAGGCGGCATAAAGTTGAGATTTCCCCGATATGAGCATAGCAAAAGAGAGAACATGTTTCTTACAGTCCAAAGACCTAGGTTTTAATTCTATCAACATGAATTTGGACTATTTAATTCTATCTTACCCGCAAAATCCTCAGTCCTTCCATTATTTCAAAAGTCTTTTCCCAGTTTTGAATCACTGTGCTATGATTTATAAATCATAGCAATATATAACAAATGGTTAAGTAATCAGTGTTATAGGAGTATACTAGAAAAATGTTTGCTTCTCAGAAGGGCAAAAACACCGCTGACTCCATTTCATTTCCTAGTTTATATACCATCACTTACGTCACGTTTTCCTCCCATTTGCATGGTCCATACATTGCTTTGTGGACCTCTTGCTCCAGATTCCCTGGCCTACTCTTTGTCATTGGAAATACGATCCACTTTTTTCCCTAATCCTTTATAATTCCATACAACACAGGGGAAAAAAGCACGCTCATCATCCATGGAAGTAATCACCGTTACTAGTCTTCACACACACACACACACACACACACACACACACACTACATAAACAAGTAAGAACAGTCACAATGCGATCTATAACACACTTTTTTACTCAATGATCTATCATAGAAATCCCCATGCAAACATCACCTTGTTTTCAAGCGTTTCACTTTATACAGAGACCTTTTATTATGCATATGAGGACTGGCACAGCAGGGTGAAATTCCTTTGTACAGAAAATTCAAGAGGATTAGATCACCTGTACAAGAGGTTATATAATTAAACTGAGAGTTAATCGTCCTTCCACACAATATATGGGAGAATGGGCTTCTTTTTTTTTTTTTTTTACCTACCCCCAAAAAGGACTTAAGGGGGATGGTGTCCATGATGAGAAGTACAACTAGCATGCCATCAGTGCTGATTTGGGGCAAAGTTAAAGATAATAAAATTGGAATTAAATCAACCGAGTGGACATCTCTTTCACGTCATGAAGTGAAAACCGGTAAGTGAATGAAAAGAAACCTATCTTTGCTCTTTTTTCTTCTCACTGAATCTTTTTTGTTTACTACCTGATGGTGGTGACTCCGTTTCCTTTTTTGTTCATTTTCCATTTCTTGGGACAAAGCTCAATGTGCTACCATATACATTACAGTAGCTGAGAGCTGAATATGGCAGCCGTTCCATTGTCCTCAATGGTGTAAATGGTAGACTCTTAAACCAAAATCAGTACATCAATGAATAATAATAGCAGTCACTTATTGAGTACTTATGTGACAGCCAATACATTAAATATTTTGAGAGAATTACCTCCGGGAGTTGTTATAGTAAGCCTCTGACATATTACCATTTTACAGATGAGGAAGTTTGAGATCTCACCGCCAAAGAATATTAGAGCCTGGACAAAAGTAAAGCTGTGCCTGATATACAAGGCCCATGCTTTTGAAGTCTGCATTTCAAGGACGCACCATCTCCAGATTCACTTCAGACAAAATGTATGTATACTGCATTGGGTTTATTGCTGGGCTATGCAGATGTCCTAATAATAATGAAGTGGTCAGATTTGTCTTACCACTTCCTGTTTTGATCCCAGAAACGTACTTCAGGTGATCTCCCCAAATAATATGATGATATTGCAGCAATTTCAATATCTTCTGTCCACATCAGGCCCATATCTTTACACTAAAAGGAAGAAGAGCCTCTCAGAGAAAACCATACAATCAGCCACGCAATGGATATACATTCAGCAAAGGACATTAAATGTACTCCATTTATTCGTGTAATAAATATTTATTAGGCACTTATTTTCTGCTTCAACCTTTATCCCCTTAAAATCCATTTTCTTCGCAGTTGCCAGATGGAACTTTTAAAGAGGGGATAAGATTATTCCAGCTCTGAGGACCTCCTGAGGGCTTCCCTTCCCATCTAGTATGAAATCCAAATTCCACAAAAGCCCATGCTATCCTGGCCTTGAGGTATCCTTGGTGTTCTCTTATTTCATTCTTCTCCTCTGGGTCACTAAGCTCTAGTTTCACTCTTCCTTTCTCTCTTTTTCAGACACCAAACACACTCTTGCCCAAGAGCTTTCCCACCCTCCTTGTACCACTTACTCTTTCCCCGGCCAGTTTGTCTAAATCAACAGACTCAACTTCCACCTTCATGACCTCCAAACATGATTTGCTTTGAATTGCACTGTTTCAGTTTGCTCACAGCACCAAACACAATCTAAAATTACCTTGATTGTGTATTTATTTTTAACTTATTACTTTTCTTTTTTTTTCTCTTTGAGATCATGGTTTTATTTCTTTTGGATACACACCCAGAAGTGGGATAGCTGAATCATATGGCAGTTCTATTTTACAAATTACATTTTAAAGGTTCTCTTGCCTTTTCATCCTTTCATGTCTTTCTTTTTCTTTTCTTTCTTTTTTTTTTTACAGGTATCTCGGCTTTAAAACAAAAAAAAAAAATAACGGTCACAGATTCAACATTATTAATGCTAATTAGTGTCTTGGAAGGAATTAGGACTTAGTTAAAAGGAAATAACTAGTATATTGTGATATATGAGTAGCCCTTCAACTGAATATAAGGACCTAATTTCAATAGACAGCATAGGTTTCAATCCTTTTTGTAATTCCCACTCCTGGCTTAATTCTTAATTTTCTGTGCAGCATCCATTCTATCTGATTTCACCTCTAGGAAAAAAAACAACAACAAAACAATTTCATAGAAAAAAAATCAGAAAGAAGGGCAGCTCTTTTATTTATTTATATTTATTGATTGATTGATTGACTAGACTGTAAATACCAGAAGAATAGACACATGCTGTGTTGTTGGAACCTTTTCTCCTGTGGCCTAAGAGCCTGGCATGCAGCATGAATTCGGTAAGGGGTTGTTGAACCAATGAATTACTGACAAAGATAAGTAATACATCCATCTAAAAGTGAGCAAGGTAAAATAATTCCTGGTTTTGGTTATTGAGAGGTATTCACTTTACCTATCGGATATTTTTGCATTTTTCCTTTTCAAAAAGTGCTTGACAGAGAGCGTTGGCTTCATCCCGATACCATACAAAGATTTTCCTTACTGTATCGCATGTAAGAAAGATCATGTCTCTGAGAGTTATCAACTTAAAATAACTTGTAATTTAGGACCCTTGAATTATGTAGAGGGTTTGTCTAATATATATATATATATATATATATATATATATATATATATATATATGTATATATATATGTAAGTTTTAAAATATCTTGGCTCCAACAAATGAATTTTTTGAGAGTTAAAGCTATTGACTTTTCTGAGTTAGCTCTTTTATATCTCGTTTGTTTCTATTCAAAAGAACATAAGGTTTTGATATTTTTAATATAACACTTTCATCCTGTATCAATGAAAATCTATTGTGACAAGTACTTGTTTATATGTTGATTCCCTGCTATATGCTGATCTCTTCTGGAAGGGAAGTGGACGTCTTTCAATTCTCAGCACGTGGGTGTAGAGTACGTGCTAAGCATTCTTCACATACTTTGAAAAATGTTGAACATAATCAGTATACTAGCATATGACGATGAATAAATTCAATGCTATTACCTTAGGAAAACACATCACAATTCTTTTATTTTCCTTTTGGTTGGTCCAATAGCTATACTCAAAAATAAATAAATAAATAAATAAAATATAGCTAGAAAATCAGTCACATATGCAGGAATCATGGTTGCAAGTCAAACAGAAAATTGTCTGGTCTACATATACCAAGGGCGAATTACTTCGAAACTTGAACAAATTTTGCTGGACATTGAACAGCTGCAGCATATTTCTGACAGATGGTAGAGCAGATGAATCGGTTTCGAATTATCTACTGAATTATTATATACTAGGGAAAAAAACAGATTTGTGAGGCATGAAAAAAAATAAGTTTTGTCTCCTATAATTTGAACATCTAATATCGCAGAAATAAAACTTATAGCACAAAATAATAACAATTTTCACCCTCTGTGTAGTCTAGAAAAGTTTTTGAACATTTAATTTATATTATTTTATGCAAAGAAGGAAATGATATTCAGAAATAGAATCAACTATTTAACCTAGAGCCAGGCAGAGGTTTTAATCTCTGAAACAACGGTGACAGTGGATTTTTTTTTTTTTTTTAACTCAAATTCTACCATCTCCTAAGGAGTCAGAGTTACCTAGTACTTTCAACAAACTGATGATTTGAAGAGTGTCGAGGTCAATTGCAATATGACTAAACAAACATGAGCATTCTTTAAGCATTCATCAATAATCTTCTTATAGATGAGCCTTTTTTGAATGGAGATTTGTTGGTAAATATCTCATTTTTGACTCTCTAGTTTCATTAACTGGTTAATTCAATGGTAGAATTCAACAGTCAGATGCAATGTACTTGCTGACAACCAAGTCTGTTTCCTGGACTACCTAACCTGCTTTTTACCTTTAAATAATTGACTAAAGTGCAATGACAAACACCCTCCAGTGTTTCTGGCCCACGTCACTTCAGATTAGATCAGGCCCCCTACCCTGCTGGCACAACATCGGGCACTATAAAGTTCATCAAGTGAAGCTGTAGAAGAATGTTTAACTAATTGACAAATTTGTATGGTATGCTAAGCGAAAGAAAAGTCGGCTATGAAGCAGTCCTTCGAAAATGATCCCAATTTCTGAAGTATACGTTTATGGATGAAAAACTATGTAAAATATTCACCATGATGTCACATTGGTTATGAGATCATAACCAGTTCCCTCTCTGTTTGTTACTTTTTTGAAATCTTCTTTAACGAAGACGTATGGATTTTATAGTAAGATATGAAAAACAAATAGTAGTAAGGATAATGACGGTCGTTGAATATGACTGCAAAGTTGATGAGCATTCATTGATTCATTCAACGATTATTTATTGAGTGCCCACAGTAGGAACACAAGAGTGAACAATAGAGTTCAATATTATAATAAATAATATATTTTAAAATTACACAACATGTCAGATTGTGATGATTATAATGGAAGAAGACAGGGATAGAGCAGGGAAAGATGAGAGTAGCTGTCGGGGGGTTGGGTAGGTGGATGAGTTCCCTATTTTAAGAAGAAATCCTCTTTATGACACAGCTGTCCCTTCCTCTCAGAGGCAGGCCCTTTGAATGAAAGTTCTGTATTTCACCACTAAGGAAATTTCCAGGGAATGTGGGGCAAATCTCAAGATAAAAGCATGTTATATTGATTTCCAAGAACATATTCCATTCCAAAGAAACTCATTTGCTTTCAGATATATATATATATATATATTCTAAATATTTTTGCCATCATTCCCTGTAGTGAACAGCAACGGATTATGCTATTTCACGAGCAGTACCTCCAGTAGGAGGTTTCCAAGATGAGCAGACAGGAACTGAGACTTAAGTCTAGTCTTAGACAGGCAAGGGCAGACTAGAGTCAAGTTCAGAATATTCAGGTCAGAAAGGAAGGCTCAAAAGAAAGACAGCTACAGGCAAGCAAACAGGGACCAGAAGCCCGGAGACCAAAGCCTCAGCCAGACTGCTGAGAACCCATCCTGAGTGAGAACCCTCTTCCATCTCTGTGGTTCTTTACACAGCAGTCTGGGTGTGAGAGAATAGAAGTGCTACAAACTTAGAAATTTTTCACAGTTAAAAAACAGATCTTATGCCTTCCACAGAAAGGAGGAAAAAGAAACCATAGCAAGCAAAGGCACAGACGTGAGGCTAATTAGAAGTTACAAAAAGGAAGTTTGATTAATTTGCCAGGAGCATTTTGGGGAAGTGGTAAGGAAAAAGGATTGAAAGTAAGTGGTGTGTTCAGACTTGAACACCAAGCAGATAATTTTCAATCTCTTACAAATGGGAATGGGGAACAATTAAAGGTTTCTGAACAGAAAAAAATTATAGAGTAAAACTGCAGGGAAAATTACAAAAAACAAAAATAAAAAAAAAAACACTGTTTGGTTTTTAAGCTTTCTGAGAGAGGGGCATACCCAGAAAATGAATCCAGATGGAAAAAGAAAATGCATCTTGAGAAAACAATGTAATCAGAAACGAATAGGACCTAGAGACACCCCAATCTACAGAATTCTGTGTTGCCAAAGTTCACGCAGCTGCCAAGAGATGGGGAACATTGCTGCTTTCACATTTTGAAATACAGAACAGAGTCACAACAGTAAAACAGGAATGAGACACATACATCCATGACCATCATTATGGAGAGATGGCTGCAGAAACAATCATCATTTTCCCAACACACCTACATTTTTACAGAGCTGGCTTTTAAACCTGACTGAGAAAACCCAAGTGCTAACTTCTTTTCAGTCTCCACCTCTCAGAAGCTAGTCAAACATTCCTGTTGAATCTCAGTTTCCCCACCTGTAAAGCGGGGACAAGGGACATGAAATCCTCATGGTCCCTTCCATGGTGGACATTCTCAGATTCTATAATGTCATGAGTTGCTCATCAGAGGACACAATTTTTGAAAAGACAGCCTATCCTTTCCCATCAAAAACGTGCTTGATTAATCAGTTCTTGATTATATAAAGGAATTAAACATATTTCAAGAAAATTACAAAGCAGATCTCCTAATGCTGGTAGACGGATTAATAGAAAAGCACTGAAAGAATTATTTGTAGCTTGACCTCTTTTTGCGAGGTTGGCATGTATTGTGATCTAGATGAAGCCTCGTGAGTAACAGATAATGGCACTGCCTTCCTTTGTCAATAAAGCCCAGGGCACACTGCCAACTCTGCTCATTTAAACGTAGCCAGATGTTTAAGAAATTGACATTCATTCACTCCTACCTTTAGAGCACAGGCGGCTCATCGTCTTGTTTTATGGTCACAATTGTTCTTTTTCATCAGAAATATATATTCAAAGGGATCTGAATTGCTGGCTCAAAGGTTCATATTAAGAAACTTTTTATTACATAGCCTTGAAAGGAGCATTGCTTTATGATTATTCCGTTCAATCACATTCTACCATGGAGAGTCAGTGAACTGTGGGGTAGATGAGAAATACCAGAAGCCAAGGTCCTGTAATCTATATTGAGGAAGCAGTCCTCCCAAACGAATATTAAAAAAAAAGAAAAAAAATAGTACTAAACATTTGTTTTATGACTATTATAAAGTTTTGTTATATAAGCAAATATATATAACACAACTGTTTAGTGCTATTTAAGAATATTTCTCCAATAAACATCGTTGGAGAGAATGTGGGAACCCTCGTGCACTGTTGGTGGGATTGCAAATTGGTGCAGCCACTATGGAAAACAGTATGGAGGTTCCTCAAAAAATTAAAACTAGAACTACCTTATGACCCAGCAATTCCACATCTGGGTACTTATCTAAAGAAAACAAAAACACTAATTTGCAAAGATATATGCATCCCAGTGTTCACTGCAGCACTATTTACGAAGTCAAGATGTGGAAGCAACCTAAGTGCCCATCAATAGACGAATGGATAAAGAAAATGGGGTACGTATATACAATGGATTATTACTCAGCTTTGCAAAGAATGAACTATTACCATTTGCGTCAACATGGATAGACCTAGAGGGTGTTATGCTAAGTCAACTCAGACTGAGAAAGACAAATATCATATGCCGCACACCTGAAACTAATAAAAAATAATATTGAATGCCAACTGTAACTGAAAAAAATAAATAATTTAAAATAAAAGAATATTCATCTTCTATGATAACGTTCCTTTTATTGTAGCTCTCTAAATCAAATATGCACAGAATAGGGGAAAATGGAGGACAAATGCATAGGCTTGGGATTCAGAGGTAGGAAGCCTAGAATTACATTCTAGTCTACTCTCAATATACATATTATTCGATACCTCTCTTAACATCTTAGAACCTCACTTTTAACTTTGGCCAAAGAGCAATTAAATCAAAGCTAATAAACTATTAGTCTCAATAGATGGCCTATATTTACAGATGAAATTTGGGAGGTGGCGGAGTGATGAAGATAATAAATATCTCTTAGTGATGGGATTTTAGAATCTAGACAAGGATGTAGCATGAACAGATACCACCCATACGATATGAAGGGCTGTAAGATTCATGAAAGTGATAAACATGCATAGGGGTAGGACAACTGATTTTGCCCCGGAGATAATACCACCAAGCCGAGCACTACTCTATGGTGAGTTCCATAAAATGATATAAAAGAAAATGTCTTGTAAACTGTAAGTCCTATACAAATATTAGTTTCTTTTACTGATATAATTTAATAAAGAAATCTAGAGTTAAATATTTGATTATTTTTTCAGATGTCTTAAGATTAATTCACTTAAAATATGAGACAATATTAAGTGAGCCAAAATATAGTTATTTTTTTAGGTAATTGAAAATATTTCATTATGTTTTGCACGTCTTCATGTAAACCAATGGAGTAGATCACAATATTTCTTTCACCGATTTTTTTTTTAATATAGAAAAGTCACTTAGAAGTTCAAATTGATGACTAATTTGAAAAAAACTGCGTATCGACCAATGAAGTCTAGAGAATTCGTCCAGCTTATTGTCCACTTTCTATTCTTATTCATAATCATTTTTATCTTTACTAAGTATATTCCATTTTAAGAAATGTACCATCAAAGGGCAAATAATCCTGCATCATAGAACCATGGCAGCCTATCTGCACTGAAGAGCCCACAACACAAGAGATTTCTTCTGTAGTAACTACAGGAATATCTATTACAGAATCTCCTATAAATTGCACGATATTATTTGAATAATTCCATAAATCACGTTACAGACTCGCTCTGCACACTGTTACAGTTCCTTGATACGCTTTCTGACTCTGTTGCAAGTTAACCGGCAAAGATTTGAATTATGTGTTTGCTATTAGTTCATCACTTGATGTTCCATATTTCTTATTGCTCAGAACATAAGCATATGCACATTGATACATTTTTCTAAGTTCCACTTATTGGTTACTGTTATTTGAAACATAATATAAAAATGCACTTGACAAGTTACCCTGGAGGTGACACAGCAGTGTGCAAAGAGAAGTATGAACATCATTTATTCATGGCAGAGCAACGCTGCCTTTTTGATTTGAGTTTTCTAATATCCTCAAATGCCACTGTACACCAATAACAATTTATTTTTCAGTGGTACAGTTGGTGATGTGGAAAATATTTTTCCTGGATTTAAAAGGGCACATATATTTACAATACAGTTTACAGTCCATCCTTGTTCAGGATACAATTTCATGTAGATTGCAGACATTCTCTACTGTATCTGATTTGCTGAGTTTTCATACCCAGCAGAGTCCCCAGCACAACTACAATGCTAGCTACATATGTGTTGAACGATGAAACATGTCTGTTTGTTCCTATCTCTTAGAATGGGTGCACGTGGGGTTTACAAATACAACACCAATTACAGTTCCAATGACCACAAACCCAAAGAATACTGAGCTCAGTCCTGTTGCCAGGGAATGTCTCCCCAAAATACTTCAGAACATGGTAGTATTTTGTAGTATTACAGAAGATAATCTGTAGTATTTCGGGGTTTACTCCTCCCCCAAATTGGCTATATAAACCAGATACAATGGAAATAAGATTATCTTTGAGAAATTTGAAATAGCTTTTCTCCTGGAATAGAAGCAAATTTGATGTGAGCTGCAGTATTTTGTCATTGTTAGGGATAATCCTTCCCTTTGAGATGATTAGAGTAAATTTGGAGGGAGAAAAGGGAAACTCATTTTGAGAATATGGTGTGTGGTTTCCCCAAAATTGCATTTCTTAGAAACAGATCACCTAAGAAAGAAAACAAAAACGTATTTCTTTCCATCAAAAACTGCAGGGGCAAAAATAAATAGCCTATCTTTCCTAACCCCTGCCTACGCCTGCATCCCTTTTTGTCCAAGAATTCTGAAAAGACCTGCAGAGATACTTTTTGACTCTACGGCACAGCAACAGAACTATCGCAGGGAGAACTCGCATTCAAGGTCAGCATAACAATTGTGGCCAACTAAATTTAGTAAAAAAAAAAAAAGATACTAACATCCTACATTATTTAATTTTGTTTCTCATTGAATAAAAGCTGTAATAGGTTTGTGCAAGTTAAATGGCTATCAGCTGACAAGCATTTTTGTTCCTATTTCTAAGGATAGTAAAAATTGCAATGAAGGGCAACTCAAATGTATCTAACACCGTTTTCTCATTCGAGGGGAACACTGTTTTCCCTTACACTGCTTCTTTGATGGCTTGTGGTCGACTCCACTCTACATGCTAGCACATCTATTTGTCTCAGTTTTATTCATTTGCCTTAAGAATTTGATACCTACTAAAATTCAAACGTTTCTGTGAGAAATAGAATGAGAAGATGCTTTTGGGTCCTGAGAATGAAGGCTTTGAATACCAACTTTCATGGGTGATTGGGAGGGAGGGGAGACACAAAAGAGGCTATGAAAATATGAGATGTTAAACTTCAGGAATGATATATTTGGGATCTTGGCTGGAAGCAGAAAGTCAATGGGACGACACCACTAGTTTGCATTGGACTCCATCTGCCTCCACATAACCTCTCCATGCCCAGAGAGATGGCAGGAATACACATAGACATAGCTGGTCTTTTGTCACATAAACATCTAGAAATAAATTATTGGGCTGACGTTTTATTTTAAAGATCTGGTAGACTGAATCATCATCAATGTTCCACACATTTGAATCCACGTGGAATTTTACCCTTTGTCCTACCCACCCCTTGCTCAACTTCTCAGTATTACGGATAAATCCAAAAGTGATACCAGATGGCAAATTGATGGCTGAGAAAAATTCAGGAGCGCTGGTAAGGAAATGCTCTAAAAGATGAACACCTCTGATGCTAAATATGGATGAAACTGGTTTGACTACCAAGACGATGTTTTCCAAGATCGTTTTTTAAAAGAAAATCAATTTCTACTTGTATACCCTCTAAGGAATCTATTGTGCTTTAGTTAATGTGCAAGAGATGCAACATGATTTCTATGTGCTCTGCCTCTTTTTTTTTTTGTCTAAATTTTATACAATTGAGTATAGAATGTTGAAAGTCATATCATTTCCGTACTTCTGTCTAATAATTCTTCTGTTCTCAACTTAACATGTCAGTGTCTTCTGGTGCATAAGCTTACAGACACAGATGCTTAAATTCTATAGTGCAACATAAGTAGGTCAGCATGAAACCATGAAACCGAATCCTGATACTGATCATTCCTATAGTGTTTTAAATTACATGGAATTTAAAAAGTTACAATAACATAAAAGATCAATAGGTTTTTAAAATGAATGGTACAGCAGTTGATATAAAAGGTGACTTCACCTGATCTATTTTTCATTCCTGAATTATGATTTGACTTCAGGTAGACTGTATCAATACACATTCTGGAACATGTTAGAAAATAATAGATATAAACAGACATTTTTATAACATGCCATTTTTGTAGGACATATTTTATTTTTATTTCAATCATATATTCATGTACACATAAGCTTAACATCCCCCGGGATCCCAATATTTCCTATTTCCCAAAACAATCATTGTCATTTCTTCAGCTGCTTCTTCTGAAGTTTACCTTTAGTTCTTGCATTACATAAATAATGAAATAAATGCTTATGTTGTTATTTCCTAATTTTTCAGTTTTAGGCATCTATGGACCTCTGACTATGAAAGATAAAGGTTTAGTTCTCTTTCACCCCTTCTCTCCACCACACACAAACATCTCCTTTCTGTCCATTTCCCCATCATGTCTCTCTAATGGAGCTATATCAAATTTCCCATTAGGTCACCATTCAATTATGCTATGACTACGTGTATGTAAATGCTTTCCACAGCAGGGTCAAGTACTATGCCATCACAACTTTTCCTTTCCTGCATCACTTTTATTTTCTCTAGTGGTACTGTTTCTTTCGTTTTTCAATCAACATACCATAACATGCCTTTAGTGAAACAGAAATAATGTTGTACTACCTAACAATGACCCCCATATTTTGGCTAAATGACAACAGAACTTACACAGACCTATTTGACCAAGACAAATGCACACCGTGAAACACTGGTCAGAGAATCTTTGCACAGTTTGCACACATGAAAGGCAGGCTCTCTGAACCCTGCATTAACTGCCGGCTACAAACAGACAAGACCTGGAGGCTGGCTGATTTTCCACTCACTCTGTAATTGTCATGGAGATTCAGCCTTTAGCATCTAGATGTAATCAAAAATCATTGATGAGTCCATGATTGACTGGGAATGTCAAATGAGAGGGATCTGGGAGCATGATTGAATTGAAGATTTTGCAGCTTCTCGGAAACCAATAACATAAGCTTATACTCATGTTATACTGTGAGGGGGGAAAAACTACTTAGGACTCATTTAGACAAAAACACGTACTTACAATGAGGAAACAGAGTCCCAGAAACGTGCCTGACTCAAAGTCAGTGCAAGTGTGCACTATGTGTATATTTAATTCTTACTGTAACACATATAAATTTCCAATATTCAGATGATCAACATTCAAATGTAGCTTACAAAGTGATCTTTATAGTAAATAGTATGTAATTATATGTTGTTCTCACATACAGTACTGTTAGGCTGGCCTAAAGGTAAAGAGATTTTTATTAATAAGCACATATGTAATATTTTATTAATAAGCATATATGTAATATTTTTAAAAGATTGCTTATTTTAAATTTATTAATAGATGTGGGCAACAAAATTAATTTTTCCTGCACTATTAACATCCCTTGTGACAGAGTCCTATTAATAATCAAAACACCATTTTATTATTATGAAATAGTGTTGAATTTACTTCCAAGGACACAAATATAAAAATTTTCCGTTCTATCTTATTAGAAAACATGCTCTTTGGAAAACAAAATGTGATAAATGAGGAAAAGAACTTCATCACTGTCTTGTTTCTTTCTATCAGCTCTGTTCTTACAGCCCAGGAAGCTGGACTGAGAACCAACCACTACATACACACTTAGCTTTTAATGGAAACAAAACAACAACACTTCTGTTTCTTCATTTCTCAAGTAATGCACTTAATATGCGATATTCTTAAGTGAGTCCCATAAGGTAATCACAGAACAAAACACAAGAACAGTAAAAACTTCTGCCTATGCCACCCTCTTACGATCGTCAGGGAAAAAAAAAAGGAAAAAGAATTAAATCTGAACTAACGGACATTGCTGAGGTTGATATAAAGATCGTCACATTTTATAATTGGTTCCAAAAAAGAAAAAGCCTTCAACAAATGCTGCTAGATAGGCCGTGACAACCGGCTCATGAGGTTATCATGGCCTATTGCGGTGGAATTGGACCCTTATTTAAAAGACTGATGGGTGGTACAGGCCTGGCTCCCGGCAGGGGTGAAAGTTCAAGCATAGGACCAGATTCAGGAATCCAGGTAGTCTCTTTTCACTGGAGGCAGGAAACTAAATGGAGCAATCATGTAGTCGGAATGAAAAGAAATAATTGTAAGATGAGCCACTGAGAACAGAAGGGCAGCGAGAAGAGAGTCTCAGGGCCGCCCTGATCATTTAGTCTCTAATTCTAAGAGAGGAAAGTCGGGTAGGAATGGAAAGAGAAGGGAAGCAGAGGCTCTCGATTTCAAAAATGGAATCTGCATGAAGACGACAGAACCAGGAGCAGAGGAACATCAAACTGGGGTGAGAACTGGGGTTGTTTTGTGCCCACGTATGAGCTCTCCGATTTCGCAGAGCCACCCTTTGCCTTGTGCTATTACATCTGTTTTGGTATTAACGGATAAGAAGGACCATTTGCAAGTTCCAAACCAACAGACCCGGGAATGTATTTGAGAGTAGATGAAAGGAAACCCACAGCGCACCCTCAAACACCAGCAAACTCTGCCTTTCGTCAGTGGTACCTACCAAAAAGCTCACTGTCTATCTTTGGGAACATATCAAGGAATTGGTCTCGGTGAAATACAGGGTAACTAATAAATGAAGGGAATAATTTAACCCTAAGGTCTTTGTGTCAGCGATGAGAAATGGCATGCAAACAGATCCTACAAATATTGACGGGGCAACATTATAACCCGTTTGGAATCTATGTTCTACATCTCAGTATTTACCAAGTACAAAAAAATACTCGTTCTAATTTAGCATCTCCTTTCAAGCTTTGATTCAGGCCTTTCTCTGTGGCTTCCTTTATCCCGGCCTTAATCATGTCCTTTCTAACCTATTTTAGCTGATGTCTAATGGGAGAGACAAAAATGTTTTAATAGTTTTATTTCCTAGATAGACACTTTTTGCTTTCTGGTATAGCTGGACTTTATTTTATTTGGTATACATTATAGAAGATGTGGAATATCATTGAATCTGATGATTAAAAAAAATCAAAAATTACACACAAGTTTAAATTATTACAGCATAATCTAATTGTTAAGAATAAAGGCTTCTGTATTAATCTTATAGAGATTGAGTCCTACCTTTGCCACTTCTGTAATTTTGGCAATTTGTTTAACTCCTGTATGCTTCTTCATGTTCATCAGTAAAGTACAGGTAATAAAAGCATTTACTTTGTAAAATTGTTATTACACTTAATAAAATAGCACATAAACACATATAAGTATTTATGTATACATACATATAAAGAATATAATACATATGTATATGGGAGAGAGAGAGATTGAGAAGAGGGAAAGAAATCTTTCACAATACCTGACATTACTATATGCTCTTACTATGTATTATCTTAGCAAGAGAACATCTTCAAAGTGAAAGGAGATTCAATAGCTTTGAAACAAACTGCAGGTGGTTTGCAGACAAATGGCTGAATTTCAGGCTTGCTGAACATGTAGTATCAAGACTACAAGCCAGAGGAAGATATACTTAAGAACCAACCAAGTCACAAACTATTTATATCTTAGAAATCATCTAGTCCACCTCTGACCTTGAATAGAAATACTCCAGCCTTCCTGATCGATAGCCATTTAATCTCCATTTGATCAAAAAGTTTGCTTTTTCAAAGCATACCTTGTTGAACATTTCCATTAAAAATGTTTCCATTATATTGTAAATGCTTTCATTATATTGAGTTACAATATTTAGCAAATTTTGCAGTCCAAACTAGTGACAGGTAAGTGGTGACTAGGACAGAAAAAAATTATGCCATCCTATAATTATAATTCGTAGACTTTCAACTTTTCCTATCATCATGCTTCTAATTGCCTTTTTGTTGAGTGAGAGGAGCTAAGCTTTGAGGTAAACAAAACCGGGTTTGAAACCCCCAATGATACGTAAAGGTGTATAGACTTGGACAAGTTACTTCACTCTCTGAGCTTCAATTATCTCATGTGTGAAGTCAGGATAATTCCCTGATTAAGAAAGGAAAGAAAAAGAAAGACTAAGGAGGGAATAAATAAAACTAATATGTTTCGTTCATCAAACTCTGTAGCAGACAATTTCACCCACTTAATGGCCATTTATATTGGATAACAGCAAACATTTTGAAGGTTGTAAAAAAATACAGTTCCATCCAAGTTAAATCAATTCCCTACATTCATACAGCTAGGAAATAGTCTATATTTATCTTAACGATTATGTAAGGACTTCCCTGGGTGAATTCCTGAGACTTTACATGCATGGAAATGACTCTGTAGCACTTACATAGTTCACTCTTGAAAAAAATGTAAAATTAAAATTCTCTCAATGAATATATTAAGCAACAAAAAGTTCAATGGGATATTTTAATTTCTGCCTTTCATTTCTGTTTTAAAGTATGTTTTTAAAATGTGTTAATATTGTTTTTGTATTAAGCATTTGCAAAAATTGTATGGTGATGATTAAGGAGTGATATATATATATATATATATATTATTTATTATAGAAAAGACAAAAATATTTCCAATAAGGATACGTTGTTTTTTTTCTTTTCCCCCAAAAGACTAAAAGCAATTATTGACTGAAAGGAAAAGCAGAATACAATTAACTTATTTCAAATACTTTCTGAAATGAAGCACATACACGCCGAGATAACATGTAATGAAACGGTTCTTATTCTCAGTAAGAAGATGAAATTCTAGCCAATGCCCTTGATCTTTCTGAGGCTCCCACTTTTTCCTCTGAAAAGTGATGAACAAACTACTTTCCTTGTGCCTCTTGAAAGTATGTTGTAGGTTTCAAATCAGATAATACATGTGAAAGTTCATTGAAAACTATAAAAATCTATTCAAGTAGAAAGGATTATTATAAAACAGCCCTGCAGCTAAAACAGCCACGTATAAATGCTCTTTCAAAAGTTTTGACACATTTAAAATGTAAGTAATAAGCACACTAGGTACTATGCCAGATGCCAAGGCTACATAGATGGATCAAACATATCCCCTATGCACTCAGGGACTCTCTCTCAAGACCTTCAGACATATTCATACTCTTTGATTCAATAAATCCACTTCTGGGGATTACTTTCTTTAGACATAATCCATAACATGGGGGAAAAGATCATATAAAAAAAACAAACAAAAACTTTTTTCCCTGGCTCTTTATAATAGCAAAAATATTTGAAATGATACAAATATCAACTATAAGCATACAGCTAAATTATATAATGTCATTTTCTCAATGAAATATTAGTGCCACTAAAATTATCATTATAGACGATATGATTGGAAAGTGCTTTTAACTAATGTAAGTGGAAATAATCAGAAAACTCTGAATTAACTATAATAACAGGTAGGTTTAATTTTATAGAATAAATATTTCCATAGGGGAAAAATAACAAATGAAAATGCACAAAGTTATTACTTATTGTTAACTTTGGTTGGTGAGATTATGTGCAAAAAAATTCAAAGAGGGAGGCTCATTTCTATATTCTGCAATTTATTGATAGACCTATTATTCTTATAAAAACTTTTACATACTATTATAGAGATAATTATGTGATTTTAAAGACTGAGCTTAGTAATAGATTATATTATTGCTGAATATATCTATAACTCAAATAGTTCTAATTTTCTCCTGATCTGATTTTTCATACAAATCATTGGAAATAATAACGTACACCAAAAATTACTTCAACAACTTAATTTAAAATATATAAACCATGCTCTCTAATTAATAGTTCTTTAGGTTAGCAAATTAACACAAAATACTTTTCTTATTTCTACTCATTATGTTCCCAACATTAATTTAAACTCTAATTTCTTTTACAAAGTTAACTTTTATGACCAATGCATTTTGTAGGGATCAAAACCTAAATGCATGAAGAATTAACCTTGTACAACAATGAATGTAAGAAGATCTGAAAAAGATAAAATGAATCACTAAATTATTGTAGTCAACAAAAGTTCCACTCTGCTCCCTTATGGAGAATGATGGAACACTCTCTTCTTGAACCCCATTGTCCTAATGAGACAATATTCTACACTTGATCATAGCCAAAAGACTGGAGAAGCTATTGTAATGACTTACTGCCAGTGCTTAATGAAGAGATTTCATAATTATTGAAACCACATTTGTTTGATTAACGAGTTTTTGTAAGCCAAGCATCCTCTGCTATTTAGTGGTGGCAGAATGCACAGATTGCATGTTAGCTCTGGTTTCTCTTCTTGTGTGAAGGGAAACCTTATATTCCAGTGGCAAATGCTGCTCTTACTGGATATTTTAAGAGGCTAAGTGCCTATTTTGTGCACCTCTGTGTAAATCTTGGTTCAATCACTTATGGACTTGTGGACCTGACTCGCTGACTCTCCATTGCCTTAGTTTCCTTTTCTGGAAAACATAATACCAGCCTTATAGTGTTCCTGTGAGGACAAAATGAGATAATAACTTATAGACTCCAGGAATAATGCACTGGCACAAGTAAATACTAACTCTGGGTACCCAGCACTGTAATGTCTCTAAATGAGGTGAAAATTCAGAAATCATTTGATCCTCAATACTGTTACTGAGTATACAATATTTAGTAATGCATTAGTTACTTCTTTTCTAAGAACGTGATGGAATGATTCTGCTAAAGTTTCTGTGCTCTTCAAATAAGTATTCTCAGTTACTCTGACTTACAATGCCTAGAGCAAGCAACCTTGAAATCCCAAATTTATTCTAAGAGCAAAGACATCGACATAAGAAGTTGCATACTTACAAGTTGATTTTAAAAAACAAACAACAAAAAAACCCATGTCATCTCGTTGGCTTTACAAAATGTAAGCATTCTACCTACAGAGGACAAATCCTCTGTTCTGTCCTGAGTTCAGAGGTAAATATGGGACTAATAAGGCTTAACTTAAGCTATCCATTCTTAGGGAGAAGTTTCTATGTGCCAAATCACCCATCCTAGTAGGATGATATCTAAGCCAGTTCCATTGTATTCAGTCACATAACTGGGTTCCCCTAGAAACACATTGACCACCATCAAAACTTGAAAAGGGCCATCATGAGTCCCTACTGAATTTACGTGAAATAAAAGGTAGTTCCACCATCAGAGGTCTTGATAAACGGCACTAAACACCTGGGGAAAGGTGCTGGCATCTTAAGAGTTTTGTCCTAACAGCTCCATTTTCAGACTTTGCAGGTGAGGTGCTCCTTCAAGATCTGTCATCATAAAGCCTCCAGCCCACTGTGAAGTACATAGTGACTACTTGGTAAGTACTTGCTAATGAAATGGAAAAAGAAGGTGAGCCACAGTTAGTTTCTGGCTTTTCTACTAATCTGAAGTAACGAGAGAAGAATCCACATGAAAATGGAAATCTTTGAAGGATCCCTTTTAATAAGGTTGATTTCCTTGAGAATATTTAGCATATATCTAATTTAAGTCTAATTGTTTGAGGTTTAACCAGGTTGTGAAGATTCTTGTTAAAATGGTACGTAGCATGACGTATATTTTTGAGACTACTAACTACAATGGAACCACTAACTACAAACTTGAACACTTTTTTTCCTGAATTCTTGCAGATTTAAGCAAAAAAAAAAAAAAACACGTCCGAATGCTCCCACTAGTAAATGTGGTAGCAATGTTTCCCAGACTGTTTTTTGTCAGTGTGTGGCGTTTGGCTTTCTTTGGGTTGCTGTCCCTATGTCTAGGTGCTGAAAAATATCAGGTCTGCTTTCTGGGCATCATTCATTCATTAGTGCTGCTAATTGAAGGCCACGCATTGTCACACTACAATTTGATTTACGTAATTTTATCCAGAGGCTTGTGATTTTCAGACAAATACTTAAGACACATATTACAATAACATGTTACTGTAAAGGCAAGAGGGCAAAGAAAATGCGGATTACTATGGAGCTTCGAAAATTTCCTTCTAAAATGAGTGACCTTTTTGTAGCTACATATGAATATATACATACATAACTTGATCTAATCATCAGGGTGTAATAAGATGCATCTATTAACAGTTACAGGGGATGACAAATACCCTTTACAAATAAGGCCATGGTGTCAACGTCGGCATCTGCTGAAGACAAAAGGTATCTGCAACTTCGGCCATTTAGATTCACTGATGGTTCAATTTGAAAGGAGACAAACAAGCCGTCTTGTCAAGTCCCTTGTCATATAACACCTATCTGCACCTCCTCTGGACTCTGACATTCATTCCCCATAATAATAAGAAAGGGGAAATTTTAATTCTAATTCACAAGCATTGTGTTTTACTAATCAATTCCATTATGTCAGAGTTGATAGCATATTGATTGATGTACCAAAGTTAATTCTGGATTTCAGATTAGACCAAAAAAAAAAAGTGTCATGAAATACCTATCAGGGTTTCAACGCAGATGTTGAAAGTACACAAGTTTTGCTATTTTCAGCTAAAAATTTTCCTGAAAATATTACCTAATTTCTAATGACTTCTATATTTAAAAAATGAAAGGTATTCAACATCGAATGTTAGTGTCCTTTACGGGGTCTGAAACATCAAAGTATGAGGACATTGATAACGTCCTTGAAATATCTGTCCCTTGTTAGTACTAAAAGTCAGTGTGCCCAAAACAAACTCACGATTTTCAATTGAATGCCAATTCTCTTCCTGAATATTTTCATCATGGCACCTGTCATTTAAACTGTCATCTTTGACAGCTTTTGTTCCATTCTTCACATCCAGTAAATCACTAATTTCTGCTGTTCGCTCATTACCTACTTAACTCTTCTTTATTCCCATTGAGATCAATTCACACTTATCTACCGTACCTATTGCCTTCTGATGTCTCTCTCCACTGCTAATCTTCGTCTCTCAAGTCTGTCCTAGGGGCAACCCCATGGACGTCTTCCTAAAGTGTCTACGTAACAGCATCACTTTCTACTTAAAACTTTACAGCGGCTCATTATTACCTTTAGGCCTGGCAGCGAAGACCCCAAATTATCTTTTTTTATCCTTAGCATTTTCTCTAAGTCATCTCTACGGTCCTTATGATTAGATTTATATTTTCTGTTCCTCCGTGACGGAGTCAGGAGGTCTAAACCTGAATATGCTGGTGGCCACCCGATGTGGACGGTGGAAACGTGCTTCTAAGGAAAACTCAGTGTGATAGGAATTTAGGCTGGACGTCTATCCTCATTGCATCTGGCTGCTACCTTAGAGAAACCAATATTGTTTATTTATATGATAGAGAAGTAAATAAAATAGAAGGCACAAAAGACTGCAAACAAAAATTCCCCAGACTGGCTCTCTGGAGCATTGCCAAAGCTGGCTTATTATTATTATTTTTTTAATGCAATCTAAAAGGAGAAGCAAGAGAGTGAAAGCATATGATCATTACTGGTGTTATTGCCATGATGCTCTGTAACTGTTTTTAGTAAGGAGAGTTTACTGTATGGTTTGCAAATCAGGCCAACCCATCTGCTAAGCCAGTCACCCCACACCTATTGCCTCTTGTTGGATTTCTTCCCTCTACCGCTTCTACTTCCTAACTATCCTCCAACTCTATCCTGTCCATGTCAATACCTTCCCCATTCCTCTTGCTACCCTATTAGAGAGTGTGCACTCATTTCCTACCAACTTCTGCATCACTTTCTACTCCTCAGTGGTCTCACATCCTGATGTGACTTCCAAGTATGTTTCCTGCCTCCCAGGTTAACCTTGCAATTCAGTTACACCTGTGTGATTTCCCTCCCTCCATGCTCGTTGCAACATCAGAGACTTTGCTCACAATATTTCCTACACTGAAAATAGTCTTTAACCTCCTCACCATGGATTTATACCCCTTGCCCTATCAGAACCAGCTCATACTATTTGTGTTCTTGCCTTTTTCACTCTTGTTTGCTTATTTTCTCGGTCACAAATGTCTAATCACTACGTTGCTTTGCATACCTGAAACTAATAATAAAAAAAAGAAAATATTCTACTATCTATGAAATTTATTCACTCACTATGTGTTTCTTAGGTACCAAAAATTCTAATAATAATAATAAAAAGAAAATATTCTACTATGTATGAAATGTATTCACTCACTATGTGTTTCTTAGATACCAAAAGTTCTCCTCAAGTGAAATATAAGCTGGGTGTGCTAGGTCCTCGTCTTTGCAATTCTCCAGTTCAAGAGACAACACAGCACTGGATACATAGTAAGCAGTCAAAAATGCCTTGCAATTGATTTCTAAAGTAATTTGCCAGAAACAATAATCTGAACTTATTTTATGGAAGGTGTACGGTTTCATATAGATATCATATTTAGGATTATTCTACTTTGCATCATACTTTGATTGAGTCTTTTCTTACTGGAATGTAAACTCATGGTTAAAAGCTCCCTCTGCTGGTCCCCTTTAACATATCAAGGGAAAAGTTAAAAATATACATATATATCTAACATCTATTTCCTAAGAAGTTATCATTAATCTAAAAAAAAATCTGAAGTCAATAGTGTTGTAGCCTTTTTATTCTTCTGTGCTTGTCTCATATAATCCAGTATCTGAAGAATATATGCTATTATAGTTCACGATCTTTTATTTCATCAGATGAAATATTTGATTTCTCTCCTGTCCATTAATTCTACCATACCTCATTCTGTACACCCCGATCGTGCTTATGACTTTATTATTTCCTGGGAGGCAATAAGGGACTGTATTGGAGAACTCGGGTTCTGGAGTCAGGCGGCCAGACTCTATACACTGACTCGACCACTTTTTTATTAGTAGCAGCAATTAAATTGGCCAACTTATTTAACATCTGCTTATCTCACTTTCGTCATGAAAGAAATGAGGATAACAATAGTTCTTCCCTCATAGTTGTTGCAGGTTTTTAATGGTCTGGCCAAGCATCTAGCACAAGTAAATATTACACCCTGAGATCCTGATAAGGCTGTGCCTCACGGCTCCCTCAAAAGTAGGGCAGGCACACACTTCACTGAGTCTTTTTCCCCGTGTCTTTGAGATCATTTTAGTCTCTGAACGTTGCCATGATTCTGTTGTCAATATCCTGATATTCTTCCCACTGCTTCCCAGTAATCCTGTTTGTGTTGCTTTCCACACATTTATTTTATGTTTATCACTGTGATAAGAACACTTAACATGAGATCTACCCCCTTAATGGAATGTTAAGTACACAATACAGTGGAGCTATGTACATACACAGTGTTGTTCTGTACAGCCACTCTCTAGAACTCATTCATTTTGCCTAACTGAAATCTTTGGCCAAAAGCATTGAAGTCAGGATCTCAAAGAGATATTAGTATCCCTACGTTCACTGAGCCATTATTCACAATGGCTGAGATGTGGAAACAACAAAAATGTCCATTGATAAATGAATAGATTTGTTTTTAAGTGGAATATACCTATAATGGGGTATCATTCAGCTTTACAAAAGAAGGACATCCTGCTACCACAATATCTGTGAACCTTGAGGACATTATATGAAGTGAAACAAGCCCGTCACAGAAGCACAAGTATTGTGTACTTCTGCTTACTGGAGGTATCTAAATAGCCTCCCCCAGATTTTTAGACGTCTGTCAACTTACCAACTTAGATATCACCAAAACTGCCTCATTCTCTGTGCAAAAATAATTGGCCTATATCTTGAAGGAAACATCAAGTGACGTGGCATGCACTTTCCTTACAGTCTTATTTTATCAGTTTCATCGTATTTCACTGAAGTCAATGAACAGGTTTGCAACAAGCGCGAGGTGACACAGTAATTACTGGAGTTCAGAATCATGGCTGCCAAATAAGACACATTTTCTTCCAGTTACATTCCATATGTTCCACAGCATGTTTACTGATGTGAACTAGACAGTTTGTATAATAGAAGGTTAAGAGTATGGACCCTGGAGACTAAACCTCTAGTCCCAGAACCTGTTTGTCCTTGGCAAAGTCATGTAACCTTGTGCCTCAACTGTACAATAGGTACTAGGCTTACTTCTACTATTTTCATGTAATTAAAGATTACTGAAGCAGATTATCATGTAGGCTGGCTCTAAGCCCTACCTATTATCTAACAGACCTAGAGCTGAAAATATCTGTAAACATGGATGAGCAGTGCTGGTAAGATTAACATGGGGTATTATCACGATATATATTTAAATACATATATGTTTCAAATTAAGTCTTTAAAAGCTTTACTTTATAATCATATTGACTTGTTTTTTGGTAAGCACGATATTTCAGGAATTTATATTTATCACTGGTAAAGTCAAAAACGATGAAAGAGAAAGAAGAATGCTTTCCATGTGAATCACAGATTGTTGGTATTGCTCACAGAGAAGGCCGTTTCAACAGCGATTTGCTGTGATCTTCATGATATTTTGGAAACATTTCAGAGTATTTCCAAAAAAAACTGTTTCAAATTTAGATTTCATGGTTAAACATCTGGATTTCTTTCTCGGTCCATTTAACTGCATTTACTATATACATCCTCCACTCCTTCAGAAAATAAAAAAATAGATTTTGTGAATACTCAGGAGGTGGAAGATAATAGCATTACAGAAAATTAAGGGTTCGGGTGACTTAGCTCAGACTGTCAGTTTTCATTCTAGAAAACACATTGACATTCCTTGAGGAGAGGATAGTATGCATATTTTAGCATCACTTTGTAAAGGTAAAGTTCCAGAATTAGGGAGGTCACCTGAAATTCATTTATTCATATACGAGTAGCATCACCAATAGTTAAACTTGTTTCACAGTTGATATTATTAATCTTGCATTGTACAGTCCTAAACACTTAATCCCGAGTCCTTCCCTTTATGCCAGGCCATACTTTAACCTATTTTCTTGACACTGAATATCATGACTTTGGCAGAATCTTTATTATCTACATTTTATGTAACAGTTATAATCAATCAGTTCTGGAACCCCACATAAGGTCATTTCAGTGTTCATAACATTGTTATACTATCCTCTTTACAGATTTTTGAACTGGGTTGTTGAAGACTTAAATCTTTGGCTGTGGTGTAGGCTTTTATTTTGTTATTTTTTAGTATTGGTACATTTACATTAAATGCATGATTCTGCACCTTTTCTTTCTCCTACAGCTACTTCCATCTTTAGGTGAGCATCCTAATATTCTGTTTAAAAACTCTCTTACTGTTGTGTATTTTTATTTTAATATATTCTCCCAGAACAACTTTCCCTTCTTTTGATCAGCCTTCCATAGTCTTCAAAGTATACAGCAAACGTATGCCAAGTATCTCCCAGGGTTTGAGTAATTGGGATTTCTATATTAACGTACAAACTATATGGAGTCATTATACATGCCCCAAGTTAGACTCAGGCTCAATCTATATTACTATTGTTACTATTATAGTTATTACTGGATGCACTGATGTTCTTCTCTTTCTCAAGAGACCTGACGATTAGATAGTATAAAAAGAAGGTAAGTGGTGAGTCAGCAGCTCAACAAGGGGATAGCTCTATAATTAGCCTTATAAAATAGAAATATACAGTCCCTCAACTGAGGTCACCTAAAGGAAGAACTATGTTCCTGCCATCTTCATTTTTGTACTAGCCAGGCAGTAGTGAAAGGTCATTAAGGGGTCACCATCCACCTCACCCACAGAGATCCCAGCGTAAAACAGATTTTTCTTACTTATTATTCCCAAGTGATTGTGGCTCATCTTTAGTACCACTGTATAATAATAACAATAAAAAAAATACGTATTTTGGTTTTGTACTGGTGATCAGAATCATGGGGACAGACTGCCAACAGCTTTATTATTTATTATTTTAGGCAAAGCAATGCCAAGCTCACTTGAACTGACTTATTCTTGATAGTTACATAAATCGATATATCAATGCAGTGAGAATTTGAGAAATGCTAGAAGAGGAAAAAGCAAGGAGATGGGTTTAATTTGTATTAGAAATGTTAACTGGTGTAGTCAGGTTCTGTAGAAAACAATAAGGAGATTCCTAAAAGAATTAAAAATAGTAATGCCATAAGACTCAGAATTCTACTTATGGTTACTCATCCAAAGAAAAGAAAAAAACACTAATTCGGAGAGATATGACTCCTATGTCCATTGCAGCATTATTTACAATAGCCAAGATGTGGAAGCAACGTAAGTGTCCATTGGTGGATGAATGGATAAAGAAAAAATGGTACATATAGACAATGAACTATTACTCAGCCATAAAAAAGAATGACATTTTGCCATTTGGGACAATATGGATGGATCTCAAGGGTACCATGTTTCCCTGAAAATAAGACCTAGCTGGACAATCAGCTCTAATGTCTACACACGTCTTTTGGAGCAAAAATTAATATAAGACCTAGTATTATGTTTATTACATTATATTATATTATACCTGGTCTTGATTATAGTAAAATAAGACCGGTTCTTCTTATATTAATTTTTGCTCCAAAAGACGCATTAGAGCTGATTGTCTGGCGAGGTCTCACTTTCGGGGAAACACAGTATTATGCTAAGCGAAACAAGTCAGACAGATAAAGAAAAATACTGTATAATTTTGCTTACATGCCAAATACAAAAAAAACCAACCAACAAACTATGAAACAGAACAGAACAGACTTATAGATACAGGATACAAACTGATGGTCACCAGAGTGGGGGAGGGGAGGGTTGGCTGGGTGGGCAAAATAGGAGAAGGGAATTAAGAAGCACAGACTTCCAGTTATAAAATAAGTAAGTCATGGGGATATAATGTACAGCATAGGGAATATAGTCAATGACGTTGTAATAATTTTATATGGTGACAGACGGTAACTAGACTTATTGCGGTGATAGTTTCATAATGCATACAAATATCAAATCACTCTGATATACACCTGAAACTAACAGGATATTGTATGTCAATTACACATCAATAAAAAATAAAATACTTGCATGTTCAGAAACAACAACAAAAAAGGAACTATGAAAAACTCTCATGTCATGAATGTGATTCAGAAATAGATGTAGAAACATAAAACTCCTTCCCATGGCTCCATTCATCCCCGATTTTTACCCTTACACGTCTTCTCTCTCCTCAAGTCTTAGCTGGCTTCTTCTTTTCTCTCTTCCTTTTCCTCCCTTATCTTTCTTTTTCTCAGTCCAGGCTCTTCCTACATGATCACATATTTTAATCACTCGGTCTTAACTTATCAGCATGCACAACTTTTTTCAATATCAATTTTTTTCATTTTAGAAAAGGGTAGTAAAATGAGGGAATTCTCATTTAGTCTTATTTATAATATGAAACCTCACTCATTCAAACAGATTAGAAATGAAGGTTAATTTGAATTATTTCAAAATCTAAAGTTAGGTTGTTGTTTTTTTAATATAGCTTAAAATTTTAAATTAATATTTTTAATGTATAAATTTAACATTGTGTTTATTTAAAATGTATTGAATTTTAATTGTGTTTCGGCTTTTTGAATGTAATAACATAATACAAACAGTAAGACAAATAATAACAAACCAAAAGACAGAGAACTGAAGAGAACTATGCTTCCTCCCCAAATATTCCATTTTTATGTTTGATGTCTTAGATAAATACTTATACTGATGACAATAGGTAAACTTAACATTGGCTTGGTTTGCAATTCTGACAAATTCAGATTGCTGAGTGTCTAGATTCCTGAATATTTCATGGAAGTAAGTGTCCATTTAACGTGGACTTCCAAGTGAGCTATTAGCAAAATTAGTCTACACACAGCCCATTAAAGATTCTTTTCAGCCACAATAAAAATCCCTATTCTTAATCCCAATTAGGATCCTTTCCATTAATCATCTGTGATTATTAGTGGATTGTAGTGGTTTTTTTTTCTGATTAGAATATGACCTTTTGAAACTATAGTTTCTCTTTTACATATCTTAAGTATTTGGGGGATATGATGGGCAACTCAGTTTTAAAGAAAGTTTGAAAATTTATCATCTGAAGAAAAACAACAACTTGAGTAAACTTTTAAATTACAAATACACTGAATTTATATGTCCCTCTTCCTGATAAAAGCCAAAGAATATTATGTAACAGCAACGAAAAAATAAAAGACAATTTTGACAAGTGAGAAAAATGAGGATAGGGCAGGTGGCTGATGTAAAAGTATTTGTTTCACTGTCTTAAAGGGTGACAGCAAGGAACACGGGGTGAATTTTGAAATTCACTTGTACAGCAAGGTGAGCTCATTCTAAGCTGGAAACCAAGTCATAAAATATGAAGGGAAAACAAGTTTTAGGATAAGTGAAATGGATGGTTTTGTTTGTTTGTTTGTTTGTTTTTTGTTTTGTTTGTTTGTTTTTTGTTTTGTATAATGAGCTTTTATATTATCATTGCTAAACAAAAAGGATACCTGTTTTGTGGGATCAAAATAGTGAAATTTAAATTGCATGACGTCTATTGAAACAAATTTGACGCTATTACTACAAAACTCTTTTGAAACTTCTCCATTAAGGTTCAAATTCTGGCATTAAATATTCATAAGGAAAAGCACAAGATTTACTTGATGATTTCTGGTCTCTGTAGTAAGTGAATGTATAAGCTGGTTCCCTAGTGTAGGACAGGTCATCACAGGGAATAATTATGTAATTCAAAGTGGACAGTCAGCACCAAATTTCGTACTATTCTCTAATATGTTTGGCTGCTTAGATATACCTGAAATTAAAAATAAACTCAACTATAAAAATATGATTATTGACAAATATCAAATAACTACTGAAAAATAAAAACTAAGAAATACACACTTACAGATTTGTTCAATAAATTATTTAACGCTTTCTGGGTTCCAGACTCTGTGCTGTAGGCTGGGTTTCAATGACAAACAGAAAAGAATCCCAGCCCTGAAGAAACCTATGCAAAAATGTTAAAGAAATACCAGCATAAATGACAGTTTTCTACTTCACTAACCCACAACTTTCCGTGCTGTTTGGCTTAACAACGAACATTCTTTGCAAATTCTCAGTTGATAATTTCCAGGTATTCCTCAACTGAAGGTAGGACTGTCCAGGTCGCCGATCTGATACTGTGAGTCATATCAAAAGCCCACAGACCATTTTCGGAGTTTGGGAAAGGTTTCCTGATTTACTCTCTCTGATTTACTGCTCCGGTCTTTGAAGCCAAGTCTCTTGGGCTCTGCTCGCTAAGTGTTCCTTAAACACTGAATTAAAACCTTGATAGAAACATAGAGTAGCAGGCAAATGTTCACGCGATTCCATGCTTCCCCGTGACCCGTTCCATAGCCTGCCAACTCTGGTGGCTTTGTCCTGCTTCTCTTCTTAACCTGTCACCCAGCTGCACTGTAAGGCATGAGGAGCTCAGAAGCCGTGAGGGCTCTTGTACAATCTGGCACAGCCAGGCCCAGTGGACTTTGGTTTCAGCCTCAGCTGCCACTCACCGGTGCTTTGACCTTTGGTAAACATTGAACCTGCCCAATCTTCTGTTTTCTCATGGGTAAAATCAAAGTTTGTACTGGATGCTCTCTAAAGTCACTTGAAGCTGGAAAATGTCATGACTCTATGAACACAATACACACTAGAATCCTGCAATTTTATAGCCCAGTTGCAGTTTGGTTTTTGTGTATGGAAAATTCCTTTAAAGATCAGCGAACACCGCCTTCCATGAAAATTTTAAAAAAGGATCATGATTATTTATCAATGTGGTAACCGTCTAAAACTAAGGTGTGGAAGGCAGTCATTAGAAACAGGGAGTGGTACAAACGTGGACAGGGATTTCAAGGAGAAATGAGCAAACGGGAGACATAAAACCACTATCAAGGAAACGGAGAATAGGAATTCTATTCACTGAACCATTAGTCACTTATCAGGAAACTGTTGCACATTATACACGAGCTATTATACACGAGAGAGGGTTCTGGGTCTGGAAGACTACACTGTGAATAAACAGATCAGACCTCAGGCCTCCCGGTATGTCTACACTGCAGTCAGGGGGAAAGGTAGGGACCTAGGTAAGGAAATGAGATCATAGTGATAAATAGGAAGTGATAAATAAGGAATAAACTGGGTGAATGGAAAAGAGGGGCTTGGTGTTGGGAGGCTGCTGTGGATAGGATGGTCAGGGACTCTCTGAAAAAGTAACAGGAAGTGGAGACGTTAGTGAGACTGGAGCCTGCCTACTCTTCTGTCTCATGAAGAGCCTTCCAGACAAAAGGTCTACCAGCGCTGGAGACCAGCCGGGTAGCAAATATGAACAAGCTCAGATTTAGAATAATGAAGGCCAGCGTGGCAAGGCTGCCGTGAGCAAGGAGAGGATGCTAAGGCATGAGGGCAGAGGCAGGTGGAACCCTATTTTCCTAAGGAGTGGCAGGAACTGGGGGTGTTAGTCTATTTCAATGGAACGCGGCCATTCCAAGCAGACATTGGATGTTTTAAAGAAAGCTGTTGATACCATTCAATTTACCTCTGAAAACATTTGTTTGGTTGCTGAATAGAGATGAGGCTGTGGGATTCCCAGAGGGGTAACAAATAGCATTTATGGGAAATGTTAATATTTTAGAACTGTAGGAGGAAAACGGTGAAATTTTAGGAGAGCCGGGTATGAACTAGTGGATTCAGTATTTTATAATTATAGTGAATAAAGTCTGAAGGTTAAATAAAATAGGAAGTATTTGCCAGATGAAGGCAAGACCTAGGAAAGTCCATATTGGGTCATACATATCTATTTGCAAATGAAAGAACTTCTATGTTGTTACATGTAAGCAGTAGCCTGAGCTTTTGTCCGAGTTTTAATAGGCCCGGATGTCTAACAGCTTCATTTTCTAACGTAGCGAGATTGGCTGGTATCAGTTCCATTTCATGGCTTCAGAGAAGGTGGTGAGCTGCAAGCTTCTGAGTACAGTGGTTTGGAGGAACAGTTCCACCATTCTGAAAATTCATGAATCCGTGTTGTCTCTGTTTTTACCCCAAGGTAGACAATGTATGAGAAGACACTTAAGAAGTCAAAAAATAACCCCATGCTCTGCTTGACTGAGGTAAATTGGAAAAAGAAGTGGAGTCCTATGTCTAGTATCCATCGGACACCATACATAGTTACTGCAATATTACTGATATATCCCCTAGGCTGTACTTTACATCCCCGTTGACTATTTTCTACCTGTCAATCTGTACTCTTAATGCCTTTAGGGTGATCACTTCATAAGTTAAATAAATGTCTAATCACTAATGTGTGTATCTGACACTAATATAATATTGTATATTCGCTATAATAGAAAATTTTTTTAAAAATTCAAAACAGAAATGGAGTCATGATTTGCAACATACGTTTCCATATTTAAGAAAATAATTATAATTGTATAGTGACATACTCGGCTACTTTTTAGTAGCTTCTTTTTTTATTATTATTCATCTAAAAGAGAGGTCACTTGAACTCTTGAACTGATCCCACCACCAATTCATTTGCAGAAATGACAGAATTAGCACTGGGGAGCATATTTTGTAATTCCAAGACTACCAAATTTCTGAGAGAAAAAAATGTCACAGACTCAATTCTGTTCAGTTAAAGATTTCTATTGAATGTGCATAATGCCATAAGATGGGACAAGGGATTACAAAAGATGTCCGTGACACAGGGGTGTAAAATCTACTGGGGAAAAACAAGGCACATACGTAACAATTAAATGACCATGAAAGTTAATATTACACTAAATGCCAAAATAAGTGCAAAGACAGTAAGTTTTAATGAAGATGAGAGGAAGGAAAGACAGTATCCTGAGTTTGTCACCAACCAGTTCCAAGCGGTCAGTGAAAACTTATTTATTTTATATGTTAGGTACATTATTTTCATCATTACATCGTCAGGACTTTGCTTTTGAGTTTGGCTTAGGAAGGGACCCATTCAAATTATATCATCTGATGATAAAAGAAACATAAACTCAATAGCTGTTCCGACCTAATAAATAATGGCAAGATGATGCAGACTTACAACTAATTGTGCACTTAGCGGCCGTGTTTCCCGACTGTGATGATTTACTACCCAGCTATTAATCATCTAATTGTTCAAACTGATTAACTACAAACTTGTTAACACTTTAAATTAGCTTTACTGCCCCTCACATACATAAACTATGGAACTTTTCAAAATAGATTAGAACTTTGATTAGATTTACAACAAACTGTCCATTTTCTGTTATTTTTCAAGGTGAACATTTTTTCAATGGTTTTACGAAGAGATGATTTCTTTCACATTTTGCAGAGAAATGCATGCAAATAATAAACAGATGAGAACAACCAAATCGGCATAATGGGCCTTTAAACTCATTAGATGGGCTACTGATTTAATAAAATCCTAGCCTGCTTTTTATATATATATATATATATATATATATATACACATATATATATATGTATGTATGTATGTATATGTATATATATACACATACACACAATGTATATATATATATATACACACAGTAGAAATATATATATACACACATATATATGCACATACAAATATATATGCACACAAATATATATGTATATATGTTAATATATATATTAGATGTTAATTAACGACATGCTAACAATTGTTTTAACACAATTTCCTTTTATTTTTAGAGTCTGATACTACAGCATAAATATGCATTTCCCTAAATTCCTCTTTTTTCTTCTAGTATAAATGGCTGAGCATTGACCGTTCTAATAACCCCTATGTGACCTGTTTATCCTCTTATTCTTCCCAGATTGATTCTTCCACTCTGCCTTCAGCATGAGCTTTCAGAAATTGGAGTCTGTTAATATCAATCCCCTGTTCCAAACTCATTGTCATAATGCTTATGTTTTACTTATATTTTTAAATACTTTAAATGCTTATATTTTTAAATACTTTTGTCTCAACAGCATGATCTATGGATATGCATTAGCTCAATCTCTAGAGGTGGTGAGTTGACATATGAAGAACCCCGATGGAAAATGAGCTGGGTGTGCTCAAGGGTTGGTTATCCATTCGGAGACTAATCAGAAGCCCACCTCCCTGAGGTAAGCACTCAAAGTGCTTCAACCCCTCTCCTCTCTGATCCACACCAAAGAGTTTATTTGCATATTGAATGGCAGAATTGATTTTTTTTGTGTGTGGCAAAATGAGAAGTATTCAAGATATGTGAAGAGGCTAGCGATATCGAGGGGGCATCTTCTCCCCTTTCCCAGACAGATTGCAAGAAACCAAAGCCAGCAGTCTACACCAAAGACATCCCCATGGAGAATGACGACCCAGCCCTCAGAGGCCACCCTGTTGGACGGTGAACTGCTCACAGGATTCTGCTGCCTGATTCTGATTAGATACCAGTATGGAGCCCAGTACTGCTTCTGGAATATTGTCACATCTGCACATGAGCCTTCTATTTAAGATCTCGTTAGAGAGTCTAAAAGGACAGAAAGCTGAGGATTTCATTTACTTCACAGAACAGACTGTGTGACAGCTTTTTGTTCCTGATGCTTAATAAGTGTTTTAATGTGTAGCAGAATTAGGACTGAGCCTTGTTTTCCTGTTAACAAACTAACTGTAGCCATTACCTACATCTCACTACTGGAAGATACAGACATCTAACCAACCAACCAACCAGTAAACCAACCAACTAACCAACCAACCAAACAACCAAGCAACAAAGAAACCAAAAAACCTAGTACCTGAATGACTGAATTGGCTAACATCAATTTGCAATATGCGTCAAGGGCTCCCCGTTGGGTATTTGATGATGGTGAAACGGATTTTCAAGTCATGCAAGCATTTAAGACCTCTCCACTACCTCATTCTACAACTTCTTATCTCAACATACCTGGCCAGACTGTACTGTGATTTTTTTTCCCCTTAGACCCAAATTGGTGGCTCACATCTTTTTCTCAAGATATTCCCTTACCTGGAACACCACTCTCTGCACCTCAGTATTAATCATCTGTACAACTCAGTTTAGGTATTGTCTCCCCAGCAGGCTTCCCTGTCTTTGCAGGTTTGGTTGACCAGCGTTTCCATATGCTTCCAGAGCACCCTCATGATACCGTTTGCCACATTGTGCTGAAATTGTCCGTTTAGCCATTGAACCTCCCTCTCTTTTTCACGAGCAACATAAAAGTGAGTGCCTTGTCTTTTCCTAACATTCATAATCCTCAGCAAAATGCCAGGTGACCCGAAAAAAATCTCCTGAGAGACTTTCAAAGAACATTTAGGAAAAAGTTCATTGCTCCCCGTGTCCAAAAAAGAAGTGTTTAAAATGACTTTTTCCCTAAGAGGTTGACCTATATATTAGCAGAGCTTATGAAATCCTCTTCAGATATGCCTTCTAACGATTACTGACATACCCTTACATAAATATTATTGCATAGGTCTTATCATTATGGATGTGAAGATAATGGTACACTGTCCTGGAAAATACAACACTATCTGTCCAAGATCTGGATTTAGTCAGCATTATGGTGAAAATAGCCGATGACTGGGAAACACCTATATACATTACAAGCAGGGTACCCAAAGTATTTTGTTTAACTGTGCATAGGTATGTGCTCGTCTAGAATTTCTTCTGTGAGGAATACAGACATTGTCTCACCGTCTGTTAGGTATGGATGCGGTTTATAAATCACCTCCTCCTCATACCCTTTCTGTGGTAAGTGCCCTGGATCTAAAGCTGCATTCTCTTCAGTGGTAGCAAATTATTGACTTTGATTATACTTTAAGGACGATAAAAATCAGCTCCATTAATATACGCATTTATATTTCAAATACACCACCTATGTTTCAATGAGTCAGTGTTTCTTGGAAATTACCACAATGGATGTACAGAATGTCTTTTTATCCTTTACAATGCACAGGACCTTGTGTAGCAAGTAAGATTTTATTGGACAGCAGGGGTGTCATGGATAGTTCTCTTATTTGTTTTGTTGATCACCTGGAAACTACTGATGGAGGATTATAGGGCCAAATGGTTTCTACAGTAAATCCTCCTTCATGGATCAACTAGAATTACAAAAGGATTCTAAATTCAGGCATTTGCAATTTCAACACACACACACACACAAACACACACATACACAGAATGCAAAAATCAAACAACCTCTTCCTTACCCCTTTAATTTCCCGACAAGGGAAAACAAAAGCAAAACCAAAACAATAACATATACTTGCTTATATTTAATTGGCGTGTCTGAGTGGTTTATTTAGAAACAAAAGTGGGAAAGGAAGAGAATAACATATTTTTGATATTTACTACATAAAAACCTCTATTATAGGCATTTTACCAGGGTTTAGTATTCTAAAATTGTCAATGGCATTATAATTAGGTATTTAATTCTCACTTATAGATGAGTAACGTCAAATGTGAAGTCATTTACAATCCAGCACTTCTCTAATTTTGTAAGTATTTGTGGAAGTTGTAATTTTTAAGGATAGCTATATTCTGTCTGTTGGCATTTATTTAATTGTTTGGCTGAGCAAACTTATAGGCATTTCTTTGGGAAATGAGAAAAAAATAGATTTTCATGCAAAAATATTAGAGTTTAAAGTATCTTAGCATTCAGCTCATTTAATCTTTCACCTAAAAAAATGGAAATTTGCATAATTGCTTAGAGAACATTGGTTATGTAATTGAAAATTGAATGATACTTTAAAAATGTTGAAGTAGTTCAAAATACAGAGACGAAGGCCCACAAATAAGGGAAGACAAAAATTATTTACATTATTAGCTTTACTTTTCCCCTCATATTTCTTCCTCAAGACTAAATGAAATTTATTTTACAATTACATTCACAATCACAAAATGTTTAAATATAATATTCATGTATTGCCACCTAGATATTTTTTCCCTGAATAGTTCTAAAAGTCTACTCTAGAAACATTGAGGAAAATGCTATCTTTTTTAAGAGAATTTTTTTTTGTTTCTCTACGCCAATGAGAAACTGAACAGGACATCTGAAATGTTATAGTAAGATGCATATTTATATCTATCTACCTCTCTATCAATATAGAGATAGGTAGATAAAACAATTGTTGAGGCTCTTAAAGTGCCTCTGAACTGTACATACTCGTTGTTGTGAGTTGAATTGTGTACCCCCTAAAGATATGACGGAGTCCTAACCTTCAGTGCGCAGGAAAGTAACCTTATTTGGAAATAGGGTCATTGCAGATGTAATGAAGTAAAGATGACGTCATACTGGACTAGGGTGGGACCTCATCCTATATGATGGATGGGCCTCCTTTTAAGAAGAGAAGAGACACAGATACACGCAATGAGGTTAATGCCATGTGAAGATGGAGGCAGAGATTGGAGTTGCCCTAATACAAACTAAGGAATGCCCAGGATTGCAAACAACCACCGGAAACTAGGAGAGGCACGAAGTAAATTCTTTCTCAGAACTGCCAGAGGAAACCAAGCCTGCCAATGCCTGGGTTTTGGACTTCCAGCTTCCAGATTGTGAGAGAATCAATTTCTGCTGTTTTAAGCCACCCAATCTTTGGTACTTTGTTACAGCAACCCTAGGAACGGAATGCACGGGGAATACAAATGTCTCGATTCAACAGAAGGACTTTCGGATATTTCTAAAGTCAACTGCTTCATCAGGCACTGAGCTGGAATCTTACCAAGTGGTTAAAATAGTGTAGAACAAAACAAAACAAAGCAAAAGCCACTTTTTTTCCAAGGATCTGACATTCAGTATTCACAAATGGGTTAGAGATGATTGCTAATAAATGTATGCATGCGGCCGGCCACCTCTTATATCCTTACACAGAACACAAGATAAGGCTCTGCTAGCCATTACATTAGATCGTGGAGAAAAACAAAAATAATGCTACATAACAATCGCAGGGTCCTAATGACTCAACAGTAAATATTCTTATCTACATAATTACCACCTCAGTTAATCAGCAAAATCACCCTAACACTTTGGTATTACTAGTGGCTTCTCTGGACTATGACTTTCACTCCCACCCAGGCTGCCACATTTAACAAATGAAAATACAGGACAGATAGTAAAATATGAGTTCCAGATACTGAACATTGTTTTCAGTATAAGTATGACCCTCAAATTGCATAGCACATATTTATATTAATACCTTAAAAAAAAAAAGGTGTATTGGTTTTCAAATTTGACTGGACTTCCTGTATTTTAACTGGCAACCCTACTCCTGTAAGACCTGAGCTTCAGGAACAAAATACATCAGCCTCTAAAGAATTCTGAAATTTCACAGAAGAATTCTAAAAGAAAATATCTGGTCTTTGTTACACGTAGAACTAGATTTTTAACATCACCTCTTATTCATCTTTGCATCCTTGTTTTCCCTGAAGGACCTAGGATATAGTAAATTCAATAAATGTTATTAAACACACAAAATTGGCCATTTTAACTAATTTCTTTAACTATAAAATATACTCTTTTTATTATCTTAACGATTAATTATCTTAATCACGCCTCAGGTGAATCATTAGCGACAATACTTCTCATTTGTAGCTTATAAATTGAAGCTAATTGCAGCTTTATATGCCATAATTCTGGTCAACTTCTTTGATCCTATTTGTGAATATTTTGTGATAGGTATAATTTGAAACGATAAGGAAAAGTTTACTAAATGCATTTGTTTCCTAGAGCTATTGTAGCAACATACCACAAACTAGTGTCTTAAAATAATATAAACGTATTATCTCACCCGTTCTGGAGGTTAGAAGTCTGAAATCGGCTAAATCAAGGTGTGGGCAGGGCTGTGCTTGCTCTCATCCTTTCTTGCTTCTTCCACCCCTGAGAGCCTCAGGCGTTTCTTTGCTTGAGGCAGCCTAACTCCGGTCTTTGCTTCCATCTTCACTTGGCTGTCTTTCCTCTGTATCTCTGCTGCCGCAATGCATTCCTTTTTTTATAAGGACACCCGTCACACTGAATTGGGGCCCACACCAATAATCTCCTTTTAACTTCATAACATCTACAAAGACCTGCTTTCTAAAATAAGGTCGCATTCCAGGTATAGAAGGTTAGGTCTTCAACATATATTTGTGGGGGGATGCAATCCACCTGTAATACAGTTTTGGCACAAAGCCCACTGTTTTCTAACAATGTTCAACCTTACAATTAACCTAATAAATGACCTAAATCCCCCTAGTCCCTTGGACGGAGGAGTCCCATCTGTATCACTGTATTTTACTAGTCAGCACCAGAATGAAAATCCCTAAGCCATGAATGCATTATAAAAGGAGAACAGAAATTTTTGTTGCTGGTTCTACACCTTTTGCATTTATGTCTAGATTGTCGATCTAACCAAAGGGAGCAATAACCACCACTTGCATAACATTTATGACAATGACACATCAGTGCGATAAATTACTTATCTCCTCTACCCTACCCCACGTTATATATATCGGGGCGGGGGGGGGGGTGGCAGAGGACATCCGACAGTGCAAATAGCCAGGGATCATCTAATGCAGGGTCTAAGCATCACTCTTCTCAGCAACTGTCCATGCTGAGCGCCTTCCAAAACAGTGAGTGCCCCACAGTTCCTAAATAATACTTCAATAATGATTACTTTTGTTTGCTTTCTATATTTAATGTTCACAAACCCTCTACACATTCTCTAATATTTTACTCACATAAAGCATGACAGTTGACTTTGGGAACCGAACCAAAGAAAGATATACCATGTACAAGAAACAAAAACAAAAACAAAAGCAAACAAACAAACAAAAAAAAACATGTACACACAACCCCTCGTGGGTGGATAAGGAAATAAGACACTCCAAAACTAGCTGTCATTTTCATTTTAGAGTTCCTTTGAACATTCGTCACCACCATGAAAATTATTCTGTATTTGAAGTTACCCTAGAAGATAATTCTTTAGCAACAAACTGGAATGTGGTGTTTTAAAGCTTATATCCAGGACTCACTTTGTGTTTGCAGGCATCTACAATTGATTCAGGTCAGCCCCAGCGTGCACAGAGTATGTAGGCATGTCTCTGCACGAGCTGTTTTTGTGTCCCCTGAGCGCAATAGGTAATTGCCTTCTCTGGGGAAGCCACCAGGGTCTTTTGTAATATGGAAAGCTGCAACATTAGCAAACTCCGGGATTCTAAAGCGAGAGAGTAAAGAGGTGCTATTCTAACAGGATGATAAATGGGGCTGAGAAAACTGTGCTGAAAGCATTTCAGAATAGACAATAGGGGTAAGACCTACTAAAATCAGAAATGTACAGCATACTAGAGGCCCTGTCCTTTCTTGTCAGAAAAGCTGTAAAAAAGAAGTTTCAGATGAGTGTAATAAAGCGAGAGACGACAAAAACTCAACTTTTCTTTTCTTTGTAAACAATTAATTGTGAAAGCAGAAAAAGAAAGGCAAGCAAAGCCTTTTTCTTTCTCTTTTGAGAGAACTCAATATATATATGGCCCAATAGATGTTTTCCTCCTTTCAACATTTGAAGTCACCACAAGTCTTGATGCAATGCAAGCCTGTGATCCTGGAGGCTGTTCATGGGGATTCATGCTATGAAGACAGTTTTAGACGTTTGTCTGTTTATTTCCTGTCCCCTTTTTATACTTGAAACAATAGTTTTCTTTTTCAGAGAGCCAAAAATCAAAAGGCTACCTTGCTTTAGAAACACTCGGGGAGGGGGGGAGAGGTGGAGAGGGAGAAAGAGAGAGAGATCTTTGAAAACTGAATTCAAGGAAGAGCAAGTTATGCCTCTTCAATTAGAAAAAATAATATGTAAAGATAACAAAAATGCTAAGCAAAAAATTCAGGGAAAATGAAAAATATCAATAAAGTCTCAGATGATCTCAAAGATCATAGATGAAAGCAGCAGAGGTAACTTGTTTTGTTTTGTTTTGCTCTGTTTTAAAATCTGAAAATCTGCCTGTGAACTCAAATGTCAATTTCTAGTATCATTTTAATTCACTAATTTTGAAGATTGAAATAAAGATGAAGGAAAAAAATTTTGTCACTTTGGATAACACACATATCTCCTTTTATATTCCTCTCAATTCATTTAAAATTATTTCAGGGAACAGATTAGAACTTGCTAAAATGATATTTTCTCAGATCAGCAGCCATAAGCCTTTGTGAAATTCCCAGCTTAGCTTTCCTCTTTTATGTTAAAAGCCAATGGCGGCATTACATTTCTTCACGGTCTCAGCAAATGTGACTTTTGGACTAAAAATCTGACATAAAGCAGATGCTGACACCTAGAATGGAACCAAAAAAACAGTGGCAAGATAGTCCACATCATATGCGTGCAACGTGTGCTTATTATGAAGAGTGTGAAAATACTATTTATTGCTTCTGCATTGGATAGGGGATGACTGACATTAGATTTAATAAAAAATAGAGTGATTTATTTTTGTGAGAGAAATCTTCCTTTGTTTAGAAGCTAATAAATGTAAACCACCACGAGGATATAAAAACTCTAGAAGAAAGCCAAATCCCACGTTCAATTAATTAACTGAACGTAATTGTAAAAGGAAAACCCACCTTTTTCAAGTAGCAAACATGAAGAGCGGAGCTGCATGATTAACTTGGACAGATTAGGAATAGAGAAAGCAGTCCTCTTGAATAAATAAGTGTCAAAGGACCCAAATAATGAGACCAAAGTGAATTTCTAGAGGGAAGAGGCTATTCCTTTTTTCTGCACTTAGGATTCCTTGGTGTGGGTGGGGTAGGGGGCCTGGAGGGGGAACTCCAGTTAGCAGATAATTAACTATCAACCAATAAAGCTAATACTGAGAAGATAGGAACTTACATGTACTTAAGCCAAGCTGCAACAACTGCTTCGTTGAATGATAACAGATAGTATCAGCCAAGGGACTCAGAATGACTCATTGCTCCTAAGTTGTAAAATTAAAACTTGCAGTTTTCCATCATTTCATTGCTCTTTAAGTATGCAGAACATCTGACATCCTCCATTCTAATTAAACAGAAAGCAGTTCCAGGAATAGATGTTTCCAGCCGCCGAATGCCATCCTCTTACCCACTTGTCAGGCCGACAGCAGTGGTCGGCGGTCACACACGCACAGCTACCCCGCAGAAGACGCCATTCTTGCAGGCGATGACAGAAACCAGCCACGGCCCCTTCCATTCCTGCCCTCACCTGGAAGACCCTGCTCTTTGAAAAAACAAGTCTAAGCACCTTGAGAGAAAAGGCGAAAGCCAATATTATTCATTGGCTAGGAGACAACTAGTTTTGTGCAACTGGAGGAACCACAACTGAGATTTTTATAGTTTGTGACAGTATAAATATGTAATGCAGTCAACGTGTGCATTGATTGTTTACAGCTACGCAGATGGTAAACAAAATGGACTGGCATATGGAAGATTCAAAGAACACCTGAAGTTGGAGGCGCCAGCATCAAATTAAAACTGTAGTTGTTGATATTTAGCAGTTCATTGGGCTGCTGCCTAAAATGTGTTTTCTTACTATCGTTACTTTTTAAACATGGAGGATAAGCATCAGAGAATCAATTCAAAATAAGTTTCTTAATCGTCTGAAGGTATTTCATTCCCATTTGGACAATGTCATTGGTCATCTGTCTGACTTTGAGCAAACGGCTACTGACATCACCAAGCCTCCATTTACTCATCTGTGAAATGGGGATAAAATCTTACTGAATCTCCAGACTCATTACAGGTACTGTATGAAATACTAAAGAGCTGAGCGGAGTATCTGGCATGAGAATATACTCAATGAATAGCAGCTCCTGTCATTTCCCTATCTTTGTAATCATTGTCATCATTATTCAATGAATCAAATAAAATCAAAATGAGCTAAAGTGTGTCCAATTTAAATGTAAGTTTACATCGAAACATTTTGCGACACCAACTAATTCACAGCCCTCTGAATTTTTTGCTAGCTCTCTCCTTGGCAATTTGAAGTGAACTATTTCTAAATATAATAATATGTTAACCAGGCAGAAGGATCTTCTACCTATAGGGCTGTATCCAAGGAAATACACCCAGGTGGGTGTCCGCTGGTGGGCTCCAGGCAGGCAATTGCACGACCGGTCAAGAAAACTAATATTGGGATTGTTCTGTCTCTCGCCACTTCTGGAATGAGAGTCTGCCTTCTTGAAGGCCTTTCTAGATGTAACTAGGGCTCCATTCATTTTAATTTTCTTGATCATTGATGGCATTTTATCACAAAATACTATAACTGCCTAATAGAGGCATGACCTTAATTGCCACTCAGCTAGTCTAAGCTGCATCCTTCCTACTTAAAGCTTGCAAGGCATGCTCACATATTGATCTCTTCTGATCCTGATAACCACCAATATAGGCAGACGGGTATTATAATTACCCTTTCCACAGCAGAGTTGAGAAAACTGGACCTTGGCAACATGAAGTTACTCGTCCAAAGTCACCCAGGCAGTTCATAGGATGCTAGACTCCTGAAATGTTAACTGATGATCTGGTCCAAAGGGGTCAAACACAAATGCACGTAAAGGGCAAACACTGAACAGAAACACACATACATCGAGCCAGGCGTAAGGCATCAGAAGGTATTGTAACGAGTATTGTAACGAAGCACAGCTGTCTCGTTGCATTGCCTTTCAGAAACATTTTGAGGACGATGTAAAAACCTCTCAGGGCGAAATAGTGTTGAAGGGTCTTGAGTTTTGATCCTTGATTTCTTTGAATGCAAGCGGTCCTTTTTGTTAGCTCAAGGAGGGCGGGTAAGATGCGCAGCATCACCCAACTAGCACCAGATGTCCTGAGGCTATGCAAACGACGGGGCCTCCCTGCTGCACAACCAGGAAGCCACACCACACCTCTTCTCTACAGACTTAGCTTCTTGCCCAGACAGCTCCAGGCAGGGGATTCGGCCAAAGTTTCAGGCCATCGTTTAGTTGTAAGTACTATACTTTAGGCATTTGTCCCCTGGGCCAGAAACCCATGTTTCTGTCATTTGGCTCTACCCTCAGTTGTGTGGGTAGGCGAAGGACGCTGAGAGCACATTTATGACCTGTGGCAGCTATTGTGCCGCTGCTCTCAAGCTGACATAAGTATGTCAGCACCACCTGAGGCCCCACCTTGGGACTAAGACACTGAGGAACAGCTTAACACCTTCTCAATACCTGGATCAAGTCTTGGAGCCAACAGTGGGGCGGAGGACAGGCATATGACAAATCCATATGCCAAGCTCCAACAGGCCTGCGAACGCCATGGCTTGCTAGTTTCCCATCCTTTAGAGGGGCAATTAACTCACCTTCATTGGGCTAAAGTACTAAAATACAAGATCTGTGTTAGAACTCGGTTTGCACAAATCAACTTTTCCTAAATAATAATGGCTATGATCCTGGAAAAACCATATCAGTGGCTCATGAAAAGCCACATTTTCCTGCTCATCAGTTTGGGCATGGTGATTTTCTTTTTCTCCCCAGTGATAAATGGAAATTAATCCACAGTGTGGTCTATGGGGGGTTGTTCACTGCGGAAACTGAACATAAATCAAAAGTAGAGCAACTAAAATGTGAGAGGACCCGCTAGAGTAGCCCTTGAAACGACGAGTGAGATAGAAGACAAATAATAGTGGCTAACAGATGAAGTCTTAAATGACAGTCCTCTCTTATTATACAGATACATCAAAGACCCAGGCATTTGCTCTATTTCACAATACCTGTCACTTTACAGAGTTTTAGAGTATAAAAAACTTGCACTTGCTTTATCTCATTTCCTTCTCATAGATACTGTTTTAGTAGGTAAGAGAGCGTTATCACTTCATATTTTACAGGTGAAAAAACTAACAAGCAAAGAGATGAAGGGACTGGTTTTGGTAACATATAAAATGGGGTTGAAACCTAGAGCCCAGAACCTCCAATTTGTAAAGACAGAGATTCTCTCTGTGCCACATATTTTGAAGGAATAGTGTTGAAATTCAGTAATGTACCATCAGGCATTTGCAGAAGTATGCACTGTGTTTCTTAGTTATTATAGATATGCCTATAGAGATAAATTTCTGTTTATTTTCCACGTCTGCATAATTACCAATTGGTCATTTTAACATAACTTGACAACGTTATCTGTGTTCTTATGGCCATGGCTGCTTCTCTTTCCCATAGGCACACACTTCAAGAAAAGTACACAATAAGTAATGCAATACTTACAAACAGCTCTTTTAGCCCTAAACTTATAAACAGATCTCATCTGAGGTTTAGATTTGGAATAATTTTAATGTCAACCTCAGAATAATTAGCAGTCTCAAATGGTTCTATCTCGGTGTGTAATTCCACTATTGGAAACTAGTCATTTTCAGTACTGTATGGTATCACTAGGCTTTGTCATCTATAAAGCAAATGGTTTATGGTGCCCCAGGTACGTGGCAGCAGTGGGAACCTAAAGAATGAACAAACACATTCTCGCCACAGTGATTATCACTCTCTGCTAGAGCAGTCACACGTGCAGCATAGTCACACGCAGTATGAGTGACGTGATGAGCTATGCACACGGCACTATGATAGAACAGAAAAGGAGTGAATAATTATGCTAGCTTGTCAAGGACGGCCATTGTGTGGAGGTTGTACACGAGACAGGTCTTAAAGTACGAGTCAATTCGAGAATGAGGGAATAGTCATAATAGAGTAAGAGCCAGATTTGTTCATCATTTACTCCACACCACTCATGCAACAAACGTAATACGAGTGTCTTCCAAACCCTTAAGTAACAAGCTGTATATATATTGAAAGGGTGAAATGAACTAATATTTGTATATATATATTACATATAATACATATATACATATCATATATATGTATATATGTATTATATGTAATATATAACATATATATTATATATATAACATATAATATATATGTTATATATATTGTATATAATATATATAACATATAATATATATGTTATATATAATATATAATATATAACATATATATTATATGTTATATATATAATATATATGTTATATATAATATATAATATATATAACATATATATTATATATAACATATATATTATATAATATATATATATTTTTATGTTTACATATATGTGTGTGTGTATATATACATATATATATATACACACACACACATATTAGTGCATTTCACCCTTACAATCACCCTTGTGGCTAGGTATTAGTTCTGTGGACAGGAGATAGAAGTCTAGAGATGTTATCTGTTCAATGTCACATAGCAAGTGGCTGATAGAGCTAGGATTCAGCTCAAATCTTCTGATCTTAGAGCCTGAGTCGTAAGGAAGCTCTTCTGAGTAATATACTATGATTGACACGCAGAATAGATGGGAATGGAGAAAGAGGGAAGATGAGTTTGGGAAAGCAGGCAGGAATCACATGGGAAGGGAAGGTCATACTTCGACGACAACCTAAAAATGAGCTATTCAAGCATCTTATGCAAAACGATCAAAGTAAGTGAAAACAGGATGTACAACGGATTGCAGGTAAGGAGACAATGGAAATCTGGGAACAAAATTCTCAACGCTCTCTAGAGCCAGCACCAGCTCATGGACTCTCCGCCTGGCTAGCAGTTATGGGCAGAATGACAAACACAAGGACGAGCTGAATCATTTCCCATTAAGAAGCAAGCTACACGGCAAATGGTCTGACAGAGCAGCAAAGTATTGATTGGCCATTTAGTGCAAATGATGGAACGCTAATTAATAACTACAGCTGTCAGGAAGCAGTAATTGTTTGGTTTCTGTATAGATTTCTTCCCTTCATTTTCATTTGGTTTAAAGTTCCAAGTTTTGTGTTATGTGAATTTAACGCTTCCTTTTCTCATTCTGTTAATTCTTTCAGTATGTTAGACCGTATCCTTTTGTGTATGTCTGCTTTTATATGTTTTCCCTCTTGCATTACTAACGTTACCTTTGGGGTCCCCCAACTATGAGAGTTCTTACCAGTTTTAGTTTTGAAAACCAAATTAAGTACTTCAGAGAGACGAGTGACTCTCAAGATGACAGTTATCGAGGGCGTCTCATCTCTGACAACAACTTTGAAGGGAAGGACACGGGTCAGCTTGAGGAAATCAACATCAAGGGAATGTGTCTATATTAAAAGAAATATAACTGAACCAATAGAAAAAATAAAGGCAGAAAAAGCACCCCAAGAAGACTGTCTAAAATGCATGACTATGAAGTATAGTGAAGACTTTTGAATTAAGTGACAGAAAAGAGTAACACGTAGAAAGAAGATCCCAAAAATCAAGTATGGTGGAATGTGGGGAGGGCAACACATGGTTGATAGTCACATTCTACCAAGATGTGTTGTAGATGGTAGGCGATTTATTTTATCTTAAATTGAAAAAGAAAACCAGAAAACAAAAACTGATCAGAATTCCAGTGGCGGGGTAAATTATTTTTTCAAGCAAAGAAACTGGCACATAAATATTGCAACAACTATATATATAGTGCCAGGTAGATACTAGACTCATCGGGGGGAATCACTTCATCAATTATATAAATGTCTAACCACTTCACAGTACACCTGAAACTAATATAAAGTAATAGTGAACGCCAACTGTAATTGACAAAATAAATAATTAAATAATTCAGCTATAACACAAAAAAGAAACTGGCACATGGGTAGGCACAATATCAAATATTCATATTCTTTTAAGGGTAATACTTAATATAAATTGGTCTGTCTCTCCAACTATTTTCACAACTTCAGAAGGGAAAAAAAACTTAATATTCTTCAAAACCCAGTTCAAATACTCCCAAATTATCTCCTTCCTCTGAACTTTGCTTTAAATAAGTTTTTCATTTTCCGGCATACATAAATAATCTTTTTAATCTATGTAGTAGATTATGGGGAGAGAGGGAGAGAGACAGGAAGGGAGGGAGGGAGGGAGGGAGGGGGAGAGAGAGAGAGAGAGAGAGAGAGAGAGAGAGAGAGAGAGAGAGAGAGAGAGAGAGAGATTGATTGTATACAGAATCTTTTTAAGAGGAGAGTAACTTCTGCAGGGCAGAGATTGTCTTTCCAAGCTCCGTGTCTGGACTCCCCAGGACCTGAGCCATGATGGGGGAGAAGAAATTGCCAGGTTAAGTGAAGGATTAGTGGGAAATCCAGCCTAGGGAGCCAGGTGGGTGACTGAGCTTTCGGTTTGTCTGTAGTGCTTTGTCATTGGCCAATGGAAGAGCTTTTAACCTGGCTAAGGATTCCCAATTCCCAGAGCAGACATACATGGATATACACACAGAGTGAGGAGTTCTAACCCCTTATCCTGAAGTATCATATAGTCTTAAGACACAGTTTTGAGAGGTTTCAAGTGATGGCTGAGTAAGTGAGTAGTTCCCCTGATGAGGCTAAGCAACATCTGACACGACCCCTGTCTCTCGAGACCAAACATGTTAAGTCTACATTCCATGTAAAAGGCCAAATGAAATAAGAGAGTAGAAAAGAGAAATAAAACAAGAACTACTTTCGTGAAGAGGAAGAGACGTCCACAGCGAATGCCTCAGGGAGTCCCTGAAAGTAGTAATTTTATCCTATACAAACTATCACTTCTCTGCTATTTAAATAAATAAAATAAAACTTAAAAAAAAATACAAGGAGGGGACTGCAGTTGATTTTGCTTATGGGTAAGACATCTGTAGCCTATGAAAGATGTGGTTCTGATGGCTAGTTTCAAACCTCCTTTCAAATCTACGTCAACAGAAATGACAGGATGAGAAATACTGAGAGAGCAGGCCCCTTGTCCTGTCCTATACTTTCCTTCGGATACCTCACCGGCCCACTTCTGAGATAGATGCCCCCCACCACCCGCCCACTTCCCAGCAGCAACCGTTGTGTTCCTAAAAGCTGATCCCCACTACCACATTTCTTTTTGTCTCCTAGAATTGACTGGTGATTGCTAGTTTTTGTATTTGTGTCCTGGTCCTACGTCCATCGGCTCCCAATCTTGATTCAAAGCCATAGTCGTCCTCCAGCTCTCCCCTGCTTGCATTCGGCTCCTACTCCTCCAACATTGCGTTCCCACGTGCACCAGTCTTCTGCCTTGGGCACTGGCCAGTTCCTCCCTGACTCGGCGATGGCCCTTGGTCAAACTACTCCTTTCAGATGCTTGTGGTTCACCTCTTGGTCTCCTCTAAGCTCCCAGTTGAGGGTGAAAACATGGAGCCTCTGCTCTCCAGCCCTGACCTTTCGCTCGCTCAAAAGCTTTGTACTGAGAGGCAGCCTGTGCTTTCCCAAACTGCCAGATGTAAGTTCCTGGAACCCGAGCAGAGCTTGGGCATGCAAAACCTGCTTTTCCATCTGGCTCACTTCGTGCCCTGAGTTCCTCTCAAGATGTATCACGTGCCCAGAGTTCTTAGCTCTCAGTTCTGGCCCTCCTCAGCCTGCCTTATTCACCACCATCCAATTTCTCCTCTGAATCAGAAAAGGCTGAGAGCAAGAGCGAAGATTAGAGCATTATCAGGCGTCACACTTAGCTGTACGCTGTACGTCTGAATTATCCTTTCTGCTTATGCCTCTGTGCTATTTAGCCAAGTGATTCTCTGGACCCTTCCATCCACGATGTTGTTCCCCACTAAGCAACAGCCTAGCCATCCACTGGCACGGCAGACAGACTGGCCTGGCCTATCCCATTCTCACGAGCAAGGTCCTCCGTGCCTTCTCTCACACGTGTACTTCTGAATCCAGACAAAAACTTCAAGCAGTCTGGTGACTGAACTCCACTCTATTTCAGGTTCCTCAGGTATTAACACTAGCGGTAGTAACATGGAACGGTAGGCATGCATTGGTTTTTTTGATTAGGACCCATGGTGGTGAGTATATTGAAACCCATGTGCTAGTTTAGGATGTTTAGCAAGTCCTTATAAACACTGAATCACGGTTCCCTTGTCTCAAAAAAAAAAAAAAAAAAAATCTACTCGGATTCTATAATACGAAAAAGAAGTATTCGATGTATATAACACAACCTTATATTTGTCTTTACAGATGAAATTGCAATTTTCTTACCCAGATAAATGATGTTTACAGCTGTGATTTACTTTATCTGTTCATACATAGAAAATAATCCCCTCAAATTCACTTAAAAGATCATATTTAATTCCCAAGTGATTTGTAACCTTCATACCTCCAAAATTTAATTTATATCTCAAACATGCATAAATCAACCAAGGCATCTGAATTTAAGAATCACTTTTTTTTTTCTTAAATAGAAACTGGAGAGCACAAAACTGCCATTTTAATGTACAGTCATGTAATTTCTAGAAATAGCACACTAATGTTTCAGGCTGAAAAGCTCATTTATGTGTACTAATTAGAGTAATTACTTTAAAATTATTTTAAAGCATTTAACCTTCAGCAAAAGGGTTTCCCTAAAGGGAAAAGAACCAAAAATAATGCCAAAAAAAATGCTAAAAAAGTGGTACCCTTTTAATTCTATTGATCTTTACATACACTAAATAATTTGTTCAGTATGCAATCATTGAAGACCTGCTCCAGGTGAGACACTGTGTTACTACAAAGATAGAAGATGCTACAAGTAGAACACAGCACTTCATAGCGTTTGAGGGGAAACACAGATGTCAAAGTTATATAACACAAGGCAGAAAGTCATACGTTCTTCGGTAAGGAGACAGGCTGTAAGTGTTCCCTGTGTTTATTTCTTTGGTATTTTTATAGCTTTGTTTTTCCCAATTCTTTTACTCAACTGTCACTTCTCAGGCCTCAGGTGTGAAGGCAGTAGCTTTATTTTGGGCTTACAAGCCCTTCACTCATGTAACAGATACATCCAGGTGCCATAAATCATAGTTGCTGATGCATACACAATCAAAAATGTCACTTTGTGTTACTTGCTCCCTGCACGAAATGGCAAGGAAAGTGCTATGCCTAACTCTTCACACTTCTCTATAAATTATCAGGGATCAAGTTGGACTGTGTGGCTGGGTCTGAAAAATTAACCCTTGAAAGAGTAAGAGTGCACATGCGTATTAAAATAATGAGACACACACATGGCACATAAAATTTTCTTTTATACAGAGTTTCTCATTCACTGAACATGGAATCTAACAACAAACTTAAAACATAAGTAAGAAATAGGAACTGGGAAAAGTAAAATCGGATTACTTAAAAGCTTTTTTTAAATCAAAAACATTCAGGAGCAGGGACCTTGCTCAGATATGGAGAGGGCGTCAGGTGTGAAAAGGAGCCCAAACAGGTGTGTGAGGTGGCCATGAACCGAAGTGGAAGTTTGTATTCACATTCTGGTAACTTATAAGCCTCCCCCCTAAAGACTCCAGTTATATTTAGTACCTTTTGGTCTGAGCCTCTAGAAATGAGTGTGATAAGAACAGCATCAATGGCCACCAAGAAAGGTCATGAAGGATGTCACCTCTGGCTCCCTATATGATCTTTACAACATGATTGACTATATTTCATCCTGAAGTTCGCATCCCCGTGACTATGTTGTGACTACCACCTTGTACTTCCTAATCCCTCCACCTTCTCCCCCATCCCCAATACCCGCTTTCTATTGAACAACCATCAGTTTGTCCTCTGTATCTCTGAGCCTGTATCTGTTTTGTTTGCTTGTTTATTCTGTTCGTTAGATTCCGCATATAAGTGAGATCATATAGTATTTCTCTTCCTCAGTCTGACTCATTTCACTGAGCATAATATTCTCTAGGCCCATCCATGGTGTTCCAAATGGTAAGATTTTATTTTGTTTTATAGCAGAGTCATACTCCATCATATATATATATACCTCAGTTTCTTTATCCAATTGTCTATTGATGAGCATTTCAGTTGTTTCCATATCTTGGCTATCATAAACAAACACACAAACAAATAAACAAGCCACCTCTGACCGTATAAAATAATTACTGAATTTTCAGATAGAGTCAGAATTGCCCATTTAACAAGGCCGGCTAACTTTCAGTGCACGGATGTATTTTGTGGGGCTATCCTGAAGCTCCACCAGTGGGGTTTTGCAGGCTGGACTTTAAGACAATAGAATCCAATACATTTTAACCTCAAACATCCAGAATTTGGACATTCAATGGCTTCTCTATTTACTTAGAATACATTCTTCACTTATTAGCGTGACACGCAGGCATCTGTGAGATCACGGCCCTCATGTTCCCACGACCCGCGACTTGTATCCCTGACCCCTCACTTCTTCTTCTCCAGCCACCTGCACGTGTATGATTCCTTTATTGCAACAGGTCTTTCCGGGCTCTAGGACTTCCCTCCTTCTAGAATTGACTTCCTATAACCAATCATCTAGATGACGCCCACCCCTCCTTCAGATTTCAACACGTCCCAGACAGCCCTACCCTGGCCATGCAAGCTGAGAAGATCTCTGTGGATCTCCTCCTTTTTCTCAAAGCACTTACTCATTACGATGTATGTCACCAGCACCCATAGAGAACCTGAAGCACAGGGCTATGATGCAAATGTGACTTCATTTCCGTTCCCCTGCCACAGTGGATCTCAGCTGGGCAGACTGTGCTCCTCAGGGACCCTGAGGCAATGCCCAGAGATCTTTTTGGTTGTCACAACTGGTAGGGATGTCTCTGGCCTCCAGAGGCTAGGGAAGCTGCTAACCGTTGTACAATGCACAAGACAGCTCACCTCAAAGAATTGTCTGGCCCCAAATGTCAGTAGTGCTTCTCTGCCCTACTCAAATCGATCCCGTTTAGTGAATATACTGAGACAGAGGTCAACATCTCAGCCTAAAAGCTATTTAGCCAAAGGCTAGTATTGAGACATTATTACCAAAGCCAAGTATTTGAGCATTTTAAAATCATGAAATAACCACGGGCACAAGGGTTCCTCGTCCAAAATAATCAAAACCTTGAAGCAAAGAGGTCCCTTTTCTCCCCTGGGAGAACCGCATCAAAACCCTTCTGTGAGAAAATGTCAGCACTTCACATCTCAGAAATTTTAGGGATCTGACCACCTAGGTAGTAGAAAGAAGTGATCTTTTAAAAGTTTCCTGGAAAGGAGATTTTGGCAACATTTCTCCTCCAGGCTAGAGCCAATACATTTGCTTGGGTTTTGCTCACCTTGTAGAGATAGTCTGCAAAAGATACCTAAATGGGGTTCAAGGGTGCTTCTACCCTACTATTCTCATAACAACTCAGTCTGAAATTTTACATTGTCAATTACTAAAAGTGTCCTGATACCCTTGATCATTTTTAAGTCAACCTGATATATGTATGATGTGGGGAATATTTGAGACCAATTGACTTCACGTTAGTCTAGTGTTCTCTACCTTATTTGGCAAATTATGTTTAAGTATACTTGTAAGAGTCTGATAATTACATGGGCTGGGGATCTTCCCATTACCTTTATTCTGACCTGGAGCAAGTTTCTCTCCAGGTCACCTTCTTTATCTGTCAAATGATGATTTCTAAGAATCTTTCTAACTTCATAGTTCTATATAATAAGTCAGTCTCTGCATCTATCAGATTTTTGTTCTAGATCATATTATCTAAAACTTATTTTGCATTTCCCCTCCCCCTTTTACCACTACGAGAATAGACAGAATAACATTTCTAGGGCTGGGCAGTGAGGCTAAGCTTATAATACAAGCAGCACACGGGACAGCTGGCATCACTAAGCAATTTTTAAAGTGAGTGGAAATGACATACTTTAAAAATGACCAGGTGTGTCAACACAAAAATATTCTGTCTCCATAGCTGCTGTGTATAAAATATGTTTGACATAAAATGTATGTGACACTATGTTTCCTACTCTTTAGAGCTGCAACTTTTTCTATCAATGAATTCATCTAATGGCAATTTGAACTATGATCAACCTAACTATCAAAATTGAATGGACATGTGCCCTAGAGAAGTCTCTCACTTAAAATATGTGAAGATGAAATGAATGAAATGAGAGAAATCACTGATGGAGGGAGTTTATCAGAGAAGAAAATAAAAGTAAAGAGGGACTTGGAGCAAAGAAGAGAGAAAAAAGATTGAAAGGCAAAAAGAACACGTTTAGAAAAAAACACAAGAAAAAAAATAACAAAGGGGAGTCTGGAACTTACACAAGACCACAACATGTTGTCTTTTTGGACCGTAAGGATGATAGAGTTATATTAGCTCTGAAAATATTCTATGTGGTTAGAGTTCCGCCTTCTTCGTAGACATAGCCAAACAAAGCAGTTACGCCATCAGGCTATTAGGCTTGAACATCCTCCTGAGTCCCTTCCAGAGAAATGGCTATTGCTTCTGCTTCCCCATGTTGAGATCGTGTGGCTTACTTCAGTTTAGGATACTGATTTGTCAGTAGAACTGAAAACAACAGTGTTATTGAAGCTCCTGTTAACTGACTAAATGTAAGTGTACCTCCTCTGTAATTCTAAGGAGTTCAGAATTTATTAGATGGATAACTTACTTTGCAAAGGGGCGGGGCGGGGGGAAACTCTTTGTTTTTAAAGATCCCTGGAGGATTTGTTTCACATGAAAAACAGAAACTATCAATATGCATGTACGAGCAACAACAAAGCTTTTTGACGTGTGTTAGTGATGCCGTAATGCATATAGCAGTTGGATGGCAATAAATCTGTCTTAACTGTGCCATGTACAGTATTGTGTATGTCTGATGCTCAGCATCTTAAAAGTTGTTAAAAACAAACATTTGAAAATTAAAATGGAAACCACACAAAATTATTTTTGGAAAAAAAAACACAAATGCAGTAGTTCTGTCACTATTAATATTCATTCAGAAATGGGAGATTTTAGGAAAATGGGTTTCCAGATCCCTAAAGTTTAAAACTGTATGGTTGTGCTGTCTAATACAATACCTTAGGCACACATGACCATTTTAATCTAAATTTAATTTAATTAAAAGTTAAATGAAACATAAAACCAGGCCCTTAGTCAAACTAGTCATATTTCTAATACTCGTTACAATCACAATTATATTGGGCAATGCAGATATAGAAAAATGGGAAGCTCTGATTTTAAGTATGTAAAATCTTTCTCAATAGAACTCTTTCTAAACAAGTTTTCAATTCTCTGCCCTTTTAACAGAATCAGAGTAATTGATTTTTTCTTGATTTATGCTCATCTATTTTTATAGAGAGCTTCAGAGGTAAAGTGCAAAGATCTAGGATAAGTGCATTCCAATTTTAATGGTTTCCCTAGAACTCGCCTTCGAGAAAAATTATTCCACATCAATTAGATTTTTTATTGTTTTTTTCGCAAGGAAGGGAGAAAAAAAAATTGCCTTTACAGGCTTTCAAAGAAAGTGCAACATAGTTATATGTCTTGAAAAATAAATATGTAATAAAAAGCAAAGCTTCCTCAAAAATTATTGTTTCACTCTCCAGCAAAGCTCATCCCTCCCCCTCCCTCTTGTTATAACTGTTTTTTTGTTTTGACAAGAAATTCAATGCAAATACTACTTTTCGTCATCAATTTCCAGGTAGATCAGAAGTATATCTTGTATTTTGTCCTCTCAGGGCCATTGCATTGTTTGTTGATTGGACATGAAAGACTGCCTCTTTCATGGTTGTAAGACTTTGTGGAAAGAGTATTTTAGGGATGGCTTACTTCAAAACTCACAGGTCCCTCGATACTAGAATATATTGGCAAATATGATACCCGAGTATATATCATACTATCAATTCTACTCCTGAAACAATTCTACACCATGCAATATTTTAAATTACATTCAATGATAAAACTTGTGTCTAAGTGACTGCAGTATTGAAATTCCTTATGACATCTCCTCCATAAAATATTAAAGTCTAGAAAACACCCTGTCTATAAATCATTAAAATAATTACAAATTAGGTTAAATCATTAAAATAACTCTGTAAGACAGGACGATAGCTTCTTAAAATCACACTCAGGCAGATGGTCAGCTACTCACACAATTTAAAGGATGATACTCCAAATATGTGACAGCCTGGGCACGGGCCCAACATGATAAACCTGAGAGTGGGAAGGGGTGAACCTCTGCTGCTGTAAGTATCAGCCATATTTTCCAAAAGGCCAGGTGCCTTGAGGACACCCACAGAAAGGGCATATCCCTGAGTGGCAAGGGGCATCTGAGGAACGAGGAGCAGTGACTTTGCTGAAAGCTGAAAAAAATATTTTAACAGCAGGTAGAGCTTTACTGAAGCATACCAGTTGAATATCATTCCTGTACAGTTGTCTAGCTAAAAAAAAAAAATAACTTTACTGCTATCAGATAAGCCTCTGGTCTTATTTATTATTTGCACTAAAGGACAAAGTCATGATAAAATCACTTAGGAAAAAAATGTCCTTGTTTGATCCTTTTTTGTTTTTTTCAGAGCCTGACTCCATATTATTCAGGGAAATTATATTAAGTAGAACCCAAACATTTCCCTGTGCTCATGGGTTTCATACTGCCCTCCAATTTTTTTTTGTAAGACCAGCGTAATTTATGTATGGTTTTAACTTTTTCTTAGAAGATGTTGGGATCCTTATTGGTTGTCTTGCAAGCATCTATTCAGCCGGCAGTATTTGATGCATTATATACCAACCTAATATCTTAGTTTTGCATTGTGCTACAGAAAACGTCCCCTGGTCGGCCGATGTGGATTTGTTGGTGTGCATTTATGCTGGCTGTGGCCTACTGCATGCAGAGATAACTAAGGAGATTTTTGAAATTAACAAAGACTGATTATTTTATAGTTTCTCTTCTCTTCTGCAGCAACACAGCCATTGCAATCAAAGATGCATTAAAAGGATACAAAGATGTAAGTAGCTCTTTGGTCTCTTATTCTTCAATGCCCTGCACAATGTATTTTCACCATCTAGAGGCTACTTTTTCATTGTCAGAGATATTTATAAACATATAGGTACTAAGCCTTGGTTCATCATGGAGCTTCCTAAAAGCCAGACTGTCAGATAACTGAAGTTATCTAGTTGTTGCCAATTTCCTTTTCTGTAATTAAAAAACAAAAAAAAGAAATTAGTCCCATCAGACATGAAATGTAAAAAGCGTGGAAGTCATTACTCCAGTAATTCTAAAGTTTATATGGAAAGGCAAAGACTCAGAATGGAAGACAAAGTCAGAGGACCTGGAACACCCAATTGCAGGGTTTTTTACTTATTGTAAAGCTCCAGTGATCAAAATGGCATGATATCGGTGACAAAACAGAGAAATGGATCAATGGAACAGAATAGAGAGCCCAGAAATAGAACCACACATATATAGTCAATTGTTCTCTGACAAAGAAGCAAAGGCAACAAATGGTGCTAGAACAAGTGGATGAAAAAAAAAATCTAGATACAAATTTAACACTTTTCACAAAATGAAATTACTGCATATACATTATACCAATTACTTTCACAGAATAAGCCCTTTCTCTCTTCCTTATAAATAGCAACTCTCTTTCCCCAATTCTCTGGTGGCTCTGAGTTTTAATTTCACTATTTGCTTCCTTTATATCATCACTTAGCTTCCTTATTTTCTAATTATTTTCTTAAAGTGTGGTTTTTTCCCTTCAACACATATTATTTTCAGCTTCATAAAACCAGGGTGGACATTTTCAAACTTCATGTCTAATGATTACTTTTTTTCTGGCATTCTTTAATAACAGCACTTTGTATTTTTAAAATATGTACTTCCCTGCTCAGGGTTTCATTTGATATTGATAAAAGTAGTAATGTCAGTAACATCATCATTTGATAGATGAGAAAACCAACCTCAAAGAGTAGAGGGGAGTTGTCCAAGGTCAATATGATAGAAAAAGAACTAAATCCATGATTTCCAACCCCTTGCCCTATTCTTAGGATGTTCCAGCCTAAGTTAGTTTAATAATCATTTACACCTCGACCTCAACTATTTCCAATAAAAAAGAACTAATGGGCAATGAGAAAGTTAGTATAGAAAAACGCAAAAACACATGGAGAATAAGAGGAAACAAAGCTGCTGGAGTTACAGAAACTTGGTTGAATAAATTATTTAATTCCGCTTGCAGATTTTTTTTCAAACAATGCCAAAAAAGGCAACTAACCCAAAGCATTGGTATAAGAAAATATATCTGATTGTAAGAGGAAATGTACTCAATTCCAAGGATAAGATTCTAAAAATATTTATTATATTCAGAACCAATTTATTAACATTAATTAAACACTAAGTGCCTAATATGTTAAGTGCAATGCTTCTTCCATATCTAAGTCCCTTGATGACCTCAGGAAGTAGGTATTATCAATACTTTCAAGCTAAAAAGTCTGAGTTCCAAAGACGTTAAATGATTTTTCAAGATCACAGGAGTCAACGACATGACCAGGATTAAAACTCACTTCCCTGATTTCAAGTCCACAGTTCTTTTATCTTATATCAGAGCGCAATGTATGGAATAGAGATGAGAACAATGGATGGTGCAATGGCAAGTGTACACCATGGTGACTGGTTCTCTGTAGGGTAGAGGAAGGATTACATTTTGGTTGGTTTTATGATAGGATGAGCATCGAGACCATTAATATTCGCATTAATAGTCATAATAGCCATCACATCCTGAGTAGCTATCACATGACTAGCACTGTGTTAGGTGGTTTAGAGCTTCTACCTGAGTCTTCTGGTGCAACCTGACAATGAAAGCATTATGGTCCCCATTTTGCCAATAAGGAAACTGAGGCTTAGAGCAAACAGTTGACCCGCTCAAGGTCAGACAACTAAATATTTGAAACTGAGGTTTGTTCCTCGAGGGTCTAAACACTTTCTGACATATCTTAGTTCTTTTTTGACCACAGTCAAAATGCTTATTTTCATCCTTTCCATTTTCCCTCTTGACAATAGGCTAAAATTGCACATGCAATTAAACATTTCTTCAGTTTGCTAATTGTGTGCCCAACTGCACGCTCTGGCTGAAAACACGGACAAGTCGCAAGCACTGATTAGATGCATAAGCAAATTCTGAAAGGATAACTTTCAGTATGCATAAAAGGAGGTCAGCTTTTAAGAAGTTGGCCTTTATCGGTATAAGTTTTGAAGGTTTTTATGTAGGAAAAATGTTGGTTCAAATACAACACGAAGCTGCATTTTCTAAATGTATTTTAAATGCTTGCAACTGCAACAGGCCTCTGTGTAAATATTTATCTTATGAAAGTATAAACTCTGACAGGAAAGTATTTCTACAACACAACAGGGAGCAGAGAAGACTAGATAAGACTCTTGAGATGACAGTAACTAGAGATGAAAAACATGAATGTACCCATTATCTCCAGGAACCTGAAAAACACATTCTTATTTTCTGGTTACTTTGTCAGAGATGACTAGTTTTAGGCATTTTAAAGTCAGCAATTCTAGAAGCACCCTCGTGCATCCTTAGATGTCTCAGCCGATTAGTAATGGGCTTTTGGACCTCAAACTTCTAGGTCACTGGTTTGAATCCAACCCAAGTCATTACCATTTAAATGCCATTCCATCATTTGAAGTAGTCACTGAAACAAACTCGCCCATTTCATACATCTCTGAATGCTGTTGGCTTTGCACATTCAACTCTTTCATTCACGCCAACTTGACCATTGCATGAAGATTCGGGATGAGAGTGAGAAATGTGGGAGTAGGCAGTGTGGGTAGAATTCACTGAATTGACATTCAAGAAAGAAATACTGAGAACGTACAAAGCATCCTCTTCTACCTTCTCATTGAAAAGAAAACGACACGTTTTGCTCAGTGAAAAATGCTTGGAGAAAAGAAAGAAACTCAAATTACTATTTTTATATTGAGTATTATTTCTCAGTATTTTCTTAAATGAGCTGATTACCCAAGGGAAATATGAAGTTGAGAAACTTGCATTGTTAAAGTGGTTATTATTTGCATGTAATTAAGAAGCAATATGTGTACATATGAATACACATCATATATCATGTAGGTGTTAATTTGGAGTAAGCTTTCCAGACATATTAAAATGAGGAATGAATGCACTGTGTATTTTCCAAAATCATAGCATCATTGAAGGATAGTGATTTTGTGAGTAATCATTCATTTAGGAACTGTTCCCAGTGACACTTTTTAAGGTTCCTAAAACAATTATGCTACACGTTTTTAACTAGGAGAACTAATGAAATGAACCATTTGCTTCACAGACTGAATTTCATTTTCTCCTTTACAACTAAAGTAAACTGTATCAGAAATTAGAAAAAGAAAAAAAAAGGCCTTTGAAAAGATATCATCTGTCGTAATGTACTTCCTTTTTCTTCATAATTACGTAGGAGCATAGGAAAACATTCACTTGATTTCTTAAAATAGTCTGTTACAGTTACACAATTTTTGGCAAATATGACAATTGCCTTCTCCTGGTTAAGAGCAGCAAATTCTAGTTTTAATAAGCATCAAGAAACTTGCAAATGAGATCATTAAAAAGTCTGGAATGTTTTCACTGATATAAAATATTTATTTCAGTCTCTAGTAATTTTTATTATAATACTTTAGGGAAATTTATTCAATATTATTAATAGGTTTTGAAATCATAATGAAAGCATTACGATCCCCATTCTAAAACTGAGGAAACCGATGCTTAAAGCAACTAGGTGACCTGTCCAAGGTCTGACAAGTAAATATTTGAACTGAGGTTTTGAATTAATAACCATGAGTTGAAATGACTTATAAATGCTGTAAACAAACTGGGCTTAGCTACAAGGCTTCTGAAAGCTCCAACTGGCCAGAATAGAGCAGTTGGGGGCCCTGTCCCTGCATGAAATGTACAACAGATGCTCAGTGACCAATCACAGCCTGACTTTGAAAGAAGTGGTGTGATTGGTTACTGGTCATGATGAACATCTGTTACTTATCTGGTGATCTGTGGACTACAGAGCTAGCGGCAGCATTTGTGCTTTCTGCAATTACAGTTCAAATGTCGTGGACTGAAACGTGAACCGATTTGTTGGGAAGCTGGTATTTTTAAATACCGAGACCACAGCAAATGAAATTCTTTCAGATAGGGATTCTGTAAGGAGAAGACTGCCTGTAATTAGGTGAAATGGAGCCCTCATCATATTAGTAAGATTGGTTATTTGCAAAAATATCCCCCTAGTGATAAAGAAATTAAAACAATATTTCTATCAGCCAATCAAACTTTGATTAAAACACTGTTCCATCTCCTTGTAGGAATCCGGTCCTATGTGAAAATCTGACACTTTAATAACTATTTATTTAAATATCCTGCTCACTCTCTTTTACAAGAGAAAAACAAGAAAGATATACAGTATTTCTGCATGATAAACTGTAGTATATTCATGTAATAGATTGCAGAAAACAATTCAAAATGTAAAATGCTTTTGATTCCCTGAAAAAAAAAGCAAATATATTCTTCAGCGTACCTCACAACTGCAGCTTTTTACCAGATTGTTTTAATAATGGCACTTTTGCATAATTTGTCATATTTCATCATATATGCATGGTAGTCAGTATCAAGAACAAGTTAAACTTTTAAATAAATTATTCAAATCTTCTGACCATAAAAGAAGAATGACAGATATAAGGCAGTGACAAATAATTAAAAGATTCTCATGGACGTTGGTAGCCTACTGTTTAGATCTTAAGGAGCAAACACTCCTGACAAAATGCCTTTTTCTCAAAAGAAAATCCTTCCCTCCTTTGTTTTCTTTTTCTTGTTAATTCACATAGGGTTTCTACCTTTGACAATCTTGTGATCAGTGAGTAAGATATACATATAAACACTTACTTACAATACAGTACAAATGTGATAATAAATGCATAAGGCATTTCGTGGCAATTTACGGCTTTATAACTCATATACCTCATTTGACTTTCAGAAGACAGGGCGGGCATTTGGATGACCATTTATTGATTAGGAAACTAAGATCTGCAAAATGGAATGATTTTCTGGAGGTCATGGGTTCATCAAAGGCCAAGTATAAAAATAAACAGTTAACTTTTGATTATCAGTGTATTTCCAATATACAACTGTTGACTCGTTAATTCTGAAGATAACAGGATTTTGAAACACAATTTTAGAAAAAAATATGTTTTTGAAAATGTGAAAACTTACAACTATTTTTATATTTTGTAGCATCAGATAGGCTATATGTCAAAGACAGAAAGTTTTAATAGCTAAATACCTGAGTTTTATAAATTACAATTTGCCTACTAATTTTGTACATGTGTGTGTGCTAATCAGCTAATAAGAGTGGGAGTTAACTGATGAAGAGTTTTGATTTCCTTCCTAGGATAATCAGGATAATCATTCATAGTCTCTCTTCCTTCTTCATTTATTCATCTCATGGCACTATTTTCCAATTGGCTTGTGATAACATGAGGACACGATAATTGTTACAGAATTCAAAGTAGGACTTGTAGAACAATTCTTATGACTATTGTTGTATCACTAAGTTCACTCTGATTAATATCATTAAAGTAAATAGCACAGAAATTAACAATGATTGGAGTAGTATTTTAAATTAGTGTCTTCCTTATAAATGAATCACTTCACTGCAGAGCTTGTGCTAAAGTCTATTTACCCTACAGGATCTTCACTTTGGGTCAATAATTAGCTTAGGGAATCAACTGTGTTTGTTTGGTGAATGAACTCTTTACCTTCAGCCATTTTCAGACACAAAAATTAAGTTTCTGCATTATGCCCTCACTGCCATGAATTATAATCCTTAATCGCTTATCATGGGGAAAGTTCGTGTTTAGGCGAATATAATAAAGAAAAATTTGAACACATACATGCATGTACATGACATATGCACACGTGCACACACGTATGCATGCACATCCCTCTGCTCTTTCTATGGAAAGCATTGGTGCTTGACTGACATATAATTAAACAGATTTGATGAACCCCATAAACAACTAAATCTTGCAAAAGCCAAGGAAGTTTTTGCTCATTTCTGTCTATGTCTCCCTCTTTAAACCTCCTTTGTGCATTACTATCTCCAATGGCAAAACATAGTTCCTAAATTTTCAAATGTTCAATGCAAATTTCCATTTTCCTTAGTGTTTAAATACCCGAGAAGGGAATCATTTGACCCCTTGAATCGAAAAAGCAAACAAAATTATCTATGCAAATACAGAAAGCCTAAAAATGTCACAAACATATATGCCTGCAGTCTAAATTCATATATTTATGAATCATCATACAACTTGTAAGTCTAGTTGTTCTCTGAATCGCTATGATGACACATGACAAAGAGGCGGGAACTCCTGCAAGGCCCTGACGATTGTAGCTAACATTTGCTATGGGCTTGTTATGGCAAGACATCGATCATTTCTCATCTCATTTAAACCTCACCACAGCCCTATGAGGTTGGTGTTATTTTTTGTTCCGTTTTTGTATAACAGGAAATTGAGGCACAGTGAAATTATCATCCTGCTCAAGGTCACATATTTAGTACGTGTATGAGTTAAGATGTCATCCCAGGCAGTTTAACTACAGAGCCTGGGCTTTTTAACCACCAGTCAATACTTATAGATCGTAAGGACTGTCTTCTGATATGTTCTGTGGCTTTCGAGAGCGAGACACGGAAAAGACTGAGTTCTAGAGATATTCAACCATTGAGAAATGACAATATTCTCATTGAAATAATAAAATTATGATTAAATGACACAACTAAGAATAGTAATCTCTCAAGTATCTCTCTCAGAGAGAGGATGCTAGTTAGACTTATAAACGAATGTGCTTTATGAACAGAATACTTGGTTAAATAAATATAATCTAAATAGTGTTGCTTCTCTGTAGTACAGAATTAGAAGCAAGGATCACTGGCAGCCTCTTTGCCAATGTCATGATAAACATCGGCCAAATCTATTCCAAAGCCTTGCTAGAAAATACCTTGACTGCATCCTAAAGTGGTGACCATATCCTAAGCTGTATGGTTCATTGTAAAACTTCCAGAGAATTAAAGGAGTCAAATCATATTTCTTATGATTACATAATATTTGTAAGTACCAGTCTGCGAAGCCAGTATTTTGTTTTAATATACCATCTAAGAAGTAATGTTATGGAAAGTCATCAAGGATAAGAAGAAATAAGGATCCCTTAAAACTTAGTATCTTTTCATTTCCTTTTCTGCTAAGTCAGCAAACTGAAACGTGGGCAGTCTGGGCATATGAATAGAAAGGAGGTTCCAAATCACTTGAAGATGATTTGAAGTATTTTTTGAATGTGTGGTTAGTTTTTGTCCTATGTGAAGATGATAAATGCTGTTCACATATATAAAAGCTGTTTCTTTCATGTTACTACCATATTGATCTGATGTGACAGAAAACGAAATCTTTTCAAATAATGAAATGTTTGTAATAACTGAATCTTCTTACTATGCTAGGTATCATTATTTATTGTTTTTTGGGGGGGAATCTTTAGAAGCCAATGATAAGAAATATTCAAATGCATCTGGATGTAAGAGAATATATTTACAAAGGAATCATAACAATGATGCCATTCTAACACTTGGACATGAAGATTACATGTGCCTTCTGCTTTGTAGAAGATCTAGCTCTCTGTAGCAAGATATTAGTCCATATTTTATCCCAGCGCCTAGCACATATTTAGTGCCTGTTAAACATTTGTTAACTTAAGAACTGAAGACAGTGGAATTTCATTGACATGTCATAACTATTGATCCAAGTATGATGGGCTTTCTATATGCAACTCGTACAGGCGAAAGCAACACAGCTACTCTAGTCTTGACTCCAAAGGTGGTTTGGGATTATTTTTTGATTACATTCCCAAGGTCATTCTTACATTTAATACTATTGAATCATATGTATTAGTTAAACTGAGTAAAAGAAACAAATATATTATCTAGTACCAATTCTACCATTAAGCACGATTTTGACTGTTTTCCTTTTTTAGTTCATATTTACACACATGAATCATGAACATTTTTTTTTAATTTGACAGATAATTATTTCTAAGTTTAATGGAAATTATACCAGCAAGTTAAATGGATATACACACTGCTTAGATGTCAGAAACATTGTTTTTCTAATACACACTCAGAAGTCTTTCCTAAACAGTCTCCTTTACCTCAGAACAGAATCATTTCTCCTTTCCACATGATCACCACCTAGATGATCTTTATTCAAATGATCTTTACCCAGGGCCTATTGTATGCAGAACGGTGTTCTTGAGGGATAGTAGAAATGCAGGGACACATCCGGTATACACTATTTCCTCAGGATATTAACACACGTCCCACCTGAGGAAGGCGGTGTTTGTCAGCTTCTCTCCTCTTTCATCACAACAGGTCAACCAGTCTGCGCCACCTTGACCCGAAAGATGAACCAAGCCCCTGATAGGCCATCATGTTCGTAGATGGTCATGTAATATTCCATTCCATTCAGTCCTTTGAGATGCATCTTGCAAATCGTGGCATCTCAAATGCCCTGGCAATCATAAAACCATATGACATAGGATGTTCCAGGTATTACAGATCCTTGGGTCTTTTACAGGAAATAAAGTGGCACAATACAATCATTTGAAATAGACATGATATAAAATATGTACCCTCTTTCCCCGAAAATAAGACCTAGCCGGACCATCAGCTCTAACGCATCTTTTGGAGCAAAAATTAATATAAGACCTGGTCTTATTTTACCATAATATAAGACCGGATATAACATAACAAAACATAACATAACATAACATAAATATAATATAATACTGGGTATAATATAACACTGGGTCTTCTATTAATTTTTGCTCCTAAAGACGCATTAGAGCTGATGGTCTGGCTAGGTCTTATTTTTGGGGAGACAGCGTATAACTTGGTGGTTAAGAATGTTGTCATGCTTCTATGTCAACTCGTTGGGTTTGAGACCTAGCTCCTCCACTATGTAGCTGTGTGATCCCCATAACTTAGTGTATTCATCTTTAGAACACTGAGAATAATTGTATCCTTATTTCTGTTTTACTTTTATGAGGATTAAAGTGATTAATATGAGCTATTATTTGGCGTTGCCTTGAGGATTATTTTAACAATTTTGTCATTAATATTTATGTAACATTTTAAAATTTATAACACTCTTTAGCATATAGTACCTTATTTGCACTGTCCACAAATACAAATTCACTGCCTAAGGCTATAGGGTCACACACAAACACTAATCAATGCCATAGAGTGACACTGACTAGACCACAATATGAATGGTGCCTCCTGGAGTGGAGTGCGGTGGCCTAATTTTCTGAAAATAACTCTATGGGGCCATTGGTACCCTTTTTAGTAAAATGAGGTTATACTCGTATAATTTGGAAACATCAAAGAAGTGAAATGATTTGTACAGGGTCACACCAGCACTAACTTTCAAAGCTGGGGAATCTTATACCTGTTTGCTCTGTGCTGAATCTCTTCCTTGAAGTTATTTTGGGGACGTCCCATTCCATCATAGTGCCTCTGTACAAACATTAAAACTCATCATTTTCTAGTTTCTATGGTGTATACTAGTTATCTTTCACTAACCACATATGCCACAGTATTGAATAGTACAAAATCCAAAAAACAAAACAAAACAAAACCAAAAAACAGCCAAATGAGTTTTTAAAATTTAAAGATATCTAGTTTCGACGGATATTGATGTTGGCCTGCTTTTCACTTTTATATACATATACTTGTAAAAAATGTTCATTCACTACATAGCCATTTCTCAGAAAACAGAAATGCCATAGTTCAACGAAATGACATTTTTGTTCCTGTTTTGCTCTCATTTTGTTCCTGGATAATGGCAGTTCTTAAGGTTACCCTTTCTCCTTCAGACGGTTCCATGGAGTTTTGCAACTGGTCTATGAACCGGTGTTAGATTTTGGAATATACTATGGCATCCAACATCCCTTTCCCTGGGAAGCAGAAGCGTGGGGCAACGGGTCCAGTGTAAGGTTTTGTGCCACTGAAGTTGACCAGCTCAAAAATGGTGGATTAAGAGGGCGGTGCTCCGAGAGGCAGTGAACTGACTCACATGTGTGCAGAGAGAGCCAGCAAGGCAAGAGACACGCTCCCCAAAGGAGAGCACGTTTTGACCTGGAAGGTAGGAGAAGGAGCTTGGGGAAATTCCCTGGGTCAAATGAAAAGGACGGCTACTACGACTAGAGGATGCCAGTGGTCTCAGGAGCGGGGGAAGCGTCAAGTACACAGTGGCTTTGTGGGATTGGTGCTATATTCATACATGTGTCATTTGTACACTGTGTATTTTATGAGCATGCATCTTACATACCTTGTACTATATATATGCCACATACGACACATGCTCATGCCTCATTAATGAATCATTTCACCCACTATGCTCAGGCATTTTTTAAAATCTGTGACTAAACTCCTCAGATATGATAGGTGGTCCCTGACTCTTTCGACACACATTATAAAAGGCCAACATACAGTCGATGCAAACTGAACTATGTGCTTACTTATCTGTTTTTGTAGCCTGTCCAAAGTAATTCAAATGATGAGAAAAGTAATTAATGCCATGTCCAGTATGATACACAACAGAATTTCTAATGTGAGTTTTGTTGAACGTTCGTTTGAGTTTCACTAGTTCCCAGGGCTTCTGAGAGCTTCAAGTATAATGATGATTAAGATAAATCCTCAGAGGGAGATAGTCTATGGAGGAATTCCAAAATTATCTGATCGTCTGACAGTTTTATTAGGTAGCATTTTAAGAAACAGGATCACCACTAAATTTTAGACAAATAAAAGAAAAAAAGATGTTATATATTTATTATAGTATTTTAACAAATATTACACATATTTATCTTTTCTATACACAGAGAGATAGAGATTAACCTGTGGGTTAGTAGCATAGCAATTTTGCCATTTTTATCAAATTACTTAATCTCACCAAGTTAGAACATTTTCATAATAATTAGGTTAATAACATCTACCTATAAATTATCATCAAGATTAAATAATCTAGTGTATGGAACATAATCTGGCATAAAGAATGCAGCCAAAAAGGTGTGTCTTAAAAAGCTGATTCTTCTTTTCTCCTCTTGATTTATAATCTACTGATTATATATGCACGAGGTGTGTCTGCTTGGCAATACAAAAATCTTTGCTCTGAAATTTCTGTTGACCAACCCCATTTCCCCTTTTTTCCCTGGGTATATTTTGCTGTAACTTTGACAGCCCTTTTACACAAAAGAGTTAGAGTTACACCTGTAGCTTAATGTTTCTCTGTGATTTGTGCTGCTCGGAGAAAGAGAACTTTCATCTCTGCTTTATGTAATTTGCTGTTTTTCTCACAGTGTTATGCTTGCAACCCAGGAATAAACACAAGTCATGCCAAATAACTAGAACGAGTGTCTTAAGTCTTAGATCTGTAGACTAACATTCACATTCATTCCAGTAATCACGTTTTGGTTGTCACCTATGTAATAACATACTGATAAAAGCCACCTGTTGACATGGTCCTTACTATAAATACTCCCCAAATTCTTATCTCCTGAGCAGTTTTTGAAGATCAGGCTGGTATACGTTTTATTGGCTAAAAGTTATCATGTTCTTATCCTGGGTTTATCCCTCTATGGAGAGAACTTTCTGGATGAGAGTCTTCTTACATCAGCATATACCGTGTTTCCCCGAAAATAAGACGTAGACGGACAATCAGCTCTAATGAGTCTTTTGGAACAAAAATTAATATAAGACCTGGTATTATATTATATTATATTAAACCAGGTTTTATATTATAGTAAAATAAGATCAGGTCTTATATTAATTTTTGCTCCAAAAGACGCATCAGAGCTGATTGTCTAGCTAGGTCTTATTTTTGGGGAAACACGACATGCACGTACGTATATATGTATATTTATATGATTCTTTCACAGTGAGGAACTAGGTCAACACTCTAATTAACAATGTGATATAGAAAATTTATAAAATTAATGATATATGTGAAAGACACATTCTTATTTTATAAGGCATCATTTTTATTGTCCTTTCTACAGTCATGAAATGGTTCTGTGATTTAAAATATCCAAGTCATCATACATGATTATGTAGTTGATACATGCATATTTGTGCTTTCAGCCTAAGAGAGATTTGGGTGGTTTCATCTGGAAACATGGGATGTAAAAATAGCATTCTGAGACACTACGTGGAATATTCAGATACAGATGATAAACTAGAAAACCGGATATTATAAAGGGACAAGGGAGAAAACGCTAAGAGTCCCTGGTTTCTAGATATAACATATTAGCACATACCTCTATGACTTTTAGCAAGGCATTTAAATTTTCGAAGCCTTCATATTCTCATATAGGAAATAGGAATAACAACAATTTGCCTGCCAACCTAAGATCTAATCTGAGGGTCAGATGAACAACAGATAGGAAAATACTTTGTAAACCATAATTCAATATACTCAAACAAATACTTATTATGTGTCTGATATGTACTACATGCTGAGCAGTTAGAAAGTCTTAAGATGTCATCAGAGACACTAGCATATGTCCAGCCAAGCTGTAGCAAAGGTTGGAAACCCCAAAGAACCCCTTGGGAAAGAGTAGGACAGTGAATAATGATCAAGATGATGAGAAAGCTAACAAGTGAAGACATGCTGTAACATGTATGGAGAGAAAGACTGAGAAAGAAAACCTAACCCAGCAAATTGCAATAGTCAACCTGTGGTTATAAAGTGTTATCTATCGGTGAAACTCCATGTGAAACATCCCAATAGGAATTTAAAAAATTAACTTGTTCTGTTATTGCAACAATATATATGTTTCCAAAAAAAGCAAGGCGCTACATAATGAATAAGATTGTAAAATGTGGTAAAATTGTGCTTGTACGTAAATGTTTAAATACTAAATACCACGCATGGAGAAAAAAAATAAAAACAAATGTGAAAATTGTGAGGTGTCACTGGTTTATATAATTTTCTGCCTCAACAGACACTGAAGGGTTTTGTAGCCTCATTTAAAATAAACTTTACTTGGATATTTAATTCATTTTTACAAATGTTATTTTCCATACCAATTCTTTAACCAATGACCTTGAGAAATGAAGTAAATTTTTCCTTGGGCTTAAAAAGAAATCCCAGCAGTAGTTCAAATTATTTACACAAACTGAAGTTCTTCATGCAAAGTGAAAACTGTCTTTTTGCATACAGAATTTTTTTTTTCCTTTGGTCTGAAACGAATGTTACTTTACATATGAGGACCAATGACAAGTAATACCATACCTAAATTTGCTAATTTGCATAATCAATCATTCCATGTAAAATAATTTTAGATTAAAAAGATCACAATTCTGGGAACCTCTAGACTCACAGTATATGTCATAAATAAACTTATAAAGTTTGACAGAAATTAGTTTTTTGATACTTATAGTTAATATTTTTGTTTATATCCAATTTGGGTACATAGTAAATGTATAGCTTCTTAAAATTTGATTGAAACCTACTGAGATTATGGATCCTCCTGTTTCCTTAGAGACCTAATCAATTTATTTCTGAACTGTGCATTTCTTCTGAGTATGCGCTGGGAGGGACGTCCAATAATTAATCGTAAATTCAAACAATGAGCATTAATTGTCTCGAGCTTATGGCAAAATTCATGACATTTTTCCATCAAGATTGGTCATCCAGCAACCTAAAGTGTCTGTTTTACATGTTCCATAGGTGAAAGAACTATAAATAATGTGGCTCCTGAAAGAGATCAGATCAACTAGCTGACTGGGAAGTACTGCCACCTTACACACACACACACACACACACACACACACACACACTGAAAGACGGGGGAGGGATTTGTTTAATAACTGCAAAAGACTAGTAGAAAAGCATTTTTTTCATTAAAAATTAATACACTTTAAAAAGCAAGCTACACCAAGAAAGGAACATGGAAGGAGCTAACATGTTCAGAGGTCCTAATATTTTTCTGGAACACATAGGCTTTTAGATATAAAATCTCATAGTAGGAAAAAAAAAACACACAAAAAAAAAACAAGAAGAGGTTCTTGAAGAGATGTTTTCAGCATATACAGGAAGAATTGTAGGGATAATTAAAAGAAAATAGTTTGTAACCATTCCTAATCTATAAAACCATATATTCTGTAATAGTACATATAAAATATAGCATGGAGGGAATAATGGACCACGATTTACCTGTATATAATAGTAACTATGGATACAGTAACTATTACACTATGTTTCAATACTGTTGACCATAGAAAATGGTAGTGTGGAACAGTACAAGATTTAGGCGTGGAGGTGGGGGCAGGAATATAAATAAATACATTTGGAATATAAATAGGTACAAAGATTTAAACTGCAAAATCCCATCAACTTATATGAATTCATATAACTGTTTTATTGGAGAACAGAGACAAAAGAGGATATAAGAAAGAAGAGAGAGATTGACACAAAATAAAAAATAATAGGGAAGGAAAAAGGGGGAATGACAGAGGGGAGGAGGAAGACAGTAAAGCTGTCAGAAAGGAAGACCTCTCTCCACCTGAAGAAAAGATAATCTTGCAAAGTTGACATAATAATCAAAACACCCAAGTTGACATAGCTTTTATGAGTGTTAGAAAGTCTTCATAAGAAACTAATTTACAACCTCAAGACAAATTAGTTATTATGAGTATTAGGATACAACTTCAAATTATTTCACCCACTCTACCTGCTCATTTAACTTTCAATATTTAATTAGTCTATTTTAAAATATTTCAAATTAATTATCCATAGTTCAAAGGAGGAAAGAAAACTGAATGTGTGCTCATGGCTTTTTTTAATAATGTCTGAATTAAATTGAGAGCGTGATGTCACCAAGATGGCAACAGAGGTCGTTCCTGACTTTGCTCCCCGTCATAAGAAGAACAACTAACAGCTATTCCAGAACAAGACATCGCTGAGAGAATTCTAGAACATGGGGTGAGGCTGAAGCGCCGCCCTATGCCACGGAGAACAAGACAGACCCCTGTAGAAGGGTCAGAGGAACAGCTACTGACCCCTAACATTGTCCCTCCCTCAGGCCAGCTCACAGCACAGGGAGAGGTCTCCCCTGGGCCTTCGATTCCTCGGATGGGAAAAGAGGACCCAGGGGGACCAACTAGCCCCGCCCCCAGCATTGTGGGTAGCATTGTTGGAGCCCCTCCTCTGACCACGCCCCACAGGGATTTCAGGGGACTCTGTAGGGCTCAACCACAGGGAATCTGACTATGACAATGAAGAGAGGAAGCGCCTGCGACATGAATCGGGGCAGCCCAGGTTTATAGCTGCAGAGCCCAGGGAGTAACCCCAGCCAGAACTCTGCTCATCTGCGGAACTTGGACCATGGTGCACACTCTGACCGGGAACTCAGCAGGGGCCAGAGCTGCCTGATTTGGATTCTCAAGCGAGGGAGTGTTGCCAGCCCTAGAGCATGGCTTGCCCCCACCCAGGCAAGGAGCTGAGTCACAGCCTCACCCGTTGTGGAGAATGTCCTCCAGGAACATCTGACCAGAAGGGCTGGCGGGAACATCTGGAAGCTGTGTGAACCAGAAACGCTTCAGCCGAGACACAGAGCTGATAGGACCCAGAGCGACGCCCGTGGACCTGTTCAGCCAGGGAACGTGAGGTGCAGGTCAGTTTGAGTTAGGACAACAAAGAGGTTTACCAGATTTAGAGCTGCTTCTCCCACTGCACCTGGCCCGGGACTAATCCATGGTCCCATTAATTGCTGGATACAGCATTTAATGGTCCAGCCTGACCACTCGGCAAACCTAACCACAGCACAAGGGAGGCTTGTAGCTGATCCCACAGTGCTACTTACAGTGGCACCTGAGCAGACAGCAGAGCCCATGGGTTTCCCTGTTAGCAGAGCACAGCGGGTGGCCTCATCTGACCCGGGAATGCAGTGCATACTCTTACCTGATTCGGGTCCCAAACAATAGCCCTACAGGGTCTCATCCAGAAGCCAGGCCAGGGCAGGGAAGCCAATCCGAAGCCCCTTCTTCTGAGGAACACAGCACCCAGTCCTGACTATCTTGTACGCCTGAAGAGAAAATCTAGACAATCGTGGGTCCATCCTATGGCCTCAGAACTTGAACAGTTCACTCACCCAAAAATAGACCATAATAGCAGGACCGACCTGCCCAGGAATGTTTCCAGCAGACACACGCAAGAACTCAAGCTGACTGGTGAAGAATTGTCTCTGCCAAAGCAAAGCTATGAAGTCTAGAAGAGGAACCCGATCACTCCAACATATGGAACCAAGGATCCAACATAAGGAATCAAGGATCACAAAAAAACAGGTAAATATAACAAAACCAAAGGAACCCAATAAGCTCTAATAAAGGATCATAAAGAAATGGAGATCTACAAACTGTCAGCCAAACAATTCCAAATAATCCTCTTAACTCTTTCAATGGGTTAATTGATTTCAAGTTTTTTCTCCAAAATGTGTCAAAAATCCACAAAACGTAGTTACTGTATTTAAATTTTTAAGTGAATACAGTTAAAGTGCTATATTTTATTAAAATAAATGATTAAAGTATAAAAATTTCCTACTGTTATTCATTCTTGAAAAACACAAATATATAGAAAAATGTACATCTGCTTTCCTAAACTTCCTTTCTGGAGCACTGACAAGATTTTTTATAGTTTGAGCTTATGGGGTAAAGTCGAATGCCGCAGTCAACAGCATGGAAATATTCCACTACAGTTGAACGTCTATAGTCAAAAGTGAAGTTTAGTGAACTACAAGGACACACAGACAACTAAACAAAATTAGGAAAACAATGCAGAAACAAAATGAGAAGTTCAACAAAGAAATAAAACCATCCAAAAAATAAAATTTGTAGAGTTGAAAAATACAATAACTAAACCAGAGAATTCAATAGAAAGTTTCAAAACCTGATTTGACCACACAAAAAAGAATGAGCAAACTGGATGATAGAACATTAGAAATTATCCGGTCAGAGGAGCAAAAAAGAAAATGAATGAAAAAGAGTGAAGCAAGCCTACACACGTTATGGGACACAGTGAAAAGAAATGATATTCATATTATGGGGGTTCCAGAAGGAGCAGAGAAAGAGAAAGGGACAGAGCATATATAAAAAAATAATGGCTCAAAATTTCCTGAACCTGTGGAGAGAACTGGAAATCGTGATCCTTGAGGCCGAAAAGGTTCCAGATAGGTTGAACCAAAATAAGCCTACACTGAGACACATTATAATTAAATTGTCAAAGACAAAGAAAGATTTTTAAAAGAGGCTAGAGAAAAAAGGCAAGTTACATACAAGGGATCCCCCATAAGACTATGTGTGGATTTCTCAACAGAAACATTTCAGGCTAGGAAAGAATGGGACGACATAGTGAAAATATTGTAAAATTTTAGGAATTCCACTGAAGTTAAGCTGTTATCAGCTTAAAATAGGGTGTTATAATTTTAAGATGTTTTGCGTAAGGCTCACGGTAACCACAAGAGAAAAGCCTGTAGCAATTACACAAAAGAACGTGGTACAGAAGTCAAAGCATACTGATGTCAAAAAGACATTAAAACATGAATCATATTAATTAGATATCTTCATAAACCCTTTATCCAAAGTGTGTTTTCTTTGGAAACACATCCACAGCAGGTCATTGAATAACACTATTTGTTCAACAGTGTTTCATTATAACATTGATGAGATGTCTTAGGAACTCAGGCACCAGCTAGTCTTTGGTATTGGTTTCATTCTCCTTTGTTTGGCTTAAAATTGCAGAACCTATCTACAGCATTAAGTGAGGACTGATTGTACTTGAAAAGTACATAAGCATTAATTGGTAACTTTCTAATATAAATTATCCTAACTGAGCCTAATTTCTCCTATTGAGTATGGTGGAAATATTTCTTGCTAAATTATATATGCAATTTTTTAACGATGTAAATTGAGCTATCTTTAAACTACATTAAAAATAAAATTATTTTGCATTTTTCTTTTTTATATTTGAGTATCTTTGGTTTTGCTGTAAAACACTATATTTGAAAATTATAAACATCACAATTAAGATAGCCAACATGCCATTTATATTTATAAAGTTATATTTATAAGCCTCTTTATAGTGAAATATCTAATTGTCCAACAACAGAAATTCTAGGGCCAAATTATTATATTTTCTACCACATTTCTCAGTGACTATTGTTTGATAATTATACTTAAATTAATAAATTACTTGGAAAACATAATATGGTTATATACAAACTGTTTTATGGTACACATTTTATGTTTATTAAGAATAATACATGTTTTCCTAAAATATTATAGAATATTGTACAATATTTAAAATACAATTTTATAGAATATTTGGAATATAGCATATCGGGGACAAATTTATATTTAAAAAAATAATAGTTCATGTAGGACAGAGAATTTTACCAGCATTACATGACTGAAGTAGTTCAAGCATTAAATTTCATTTTGAGTTTCCTAGTATCCAAGAGAAATGGAGGATGGGTTCTGTATGCCATTCCCATTGACTTATTAAAGAAAGCGTATGCAGTGATATGGAAAGCCACTTATTTTATGTCATAAATTTATAACCATGAATACCATGAAGGACATTATCTTCCACAACAGAGATTTGCATAAGAACTTTTGAAAACGTCAATGGCATAATAAATTGCAGCTAGTGAAAGTGTTTGTGTGAAGAGTTGCACTTCCAGAATAATAGCTAACATTTATTGAGCTTCTATTTGCTGATACTCTTGAAACACTTACCATTTATCAGCCTATTTAAACCCCACAGCCATAAAAAAAAAAAATAGATAGGATATGGCATGCATTATTCAACCATAAGTATGGAGTCCCTATTTTGTTCTAGGTACTTAGAATTCATAAGTAAATAAAAAAAAGCCTTACCGATCATTTCAGATGCACAAACTAAGACTTAAGAGGCTATGGAATCTAAGGCCACATAGCAAGTCGTCTGGTCGAGTCACAGTTTGAACTCAGGCTGTCTGGTCATCCTGTGCTCCAAACATGAAGCCAGGGTTGCTTCAGATACATAAATTCATACTGGTATTGCTTGTTCACCTATTTCAAAGACCTGAGCTCTTTCTCTCTGACTACCAGGAAGGATATGTTACCAGCAGGAGAAGACAGAGAAAATGGGGAAAGAGCCAAAACAGAGTGAAAATAACCAACCTCCCTGAATCCTAAAATATTAGTTAATTAATGAACCATTTAATGCACTTGCTTTTCCCAAACTTTTACTGAGCACTTACTCTGTGCTATGCACTGTTGGGGACCCTAGAAATGTGTGGATGAATCAGACCTGACGTTTGTCTTTCAAGAATCCCAGTCTTGCTGGCTACGGGGTTGGTTAGGAAGTTGAAATAGATAAAGGCAATTCAATGCAGGAAGGACAATGATGTCCACATGTTTGGAATACTGAGGCATGAAGAGGAGGTGCCTATCCAACCTGGGGGGTAGGACAAGGAGAGAGTCCTGGAAGGTTTGGAAGGAGTCAGGAGTCAAAACATCACATATTTGAGAGAGAGAGAGAGAGAGAGAGAGAGAGAGAGAGAGAGAGAGAGAGAGAGAGACATATTATGGGAAAATTACTTTTATAAAGTAAAGGAGAAAAGCAAGCAAATCAATCTTATTAGATTGGAACAGAAAACAAGAGAAAAAGCAGATGACAGAGCAGGACTGGGGCGTGGGGTGCAGAGGGGAGGGGAGGGGAGGCTTAGTCAGTCAGAAATGAGCTCATTACTGGTTTTCCTAGCTACTATTTGGGATCTTAAACAACTTATCAACCACTCACCTCTGTTTTCTTATTTCTAAATCTAGATAAATAATATCTACCTCAAAACTTTGCCAAGAGAATAAATAAGATACTGTTTATAAAATGTGACGCTCAACAAATAGGACCTTTTCCCTTTCCCCATATGCGTGTGCTATTTTGGATAAACCCTGTGAAGTAGTTCTGAAGACTTGAAAGTGACAGGGTTCAAGACACACTCTCGCAAAATGTGGCACCTTGGCAGATTGCGTATTTCATTTCTGAAGGAACTTGAGAAACGACAGGTGCAAGGAGGACTCTCTGACCTTCTTCTGAAACAGGTCATGAGACCCTCACCTGACAGGAGCCCTCCCTATGCCTGGAGGAAAGGAGCACCTTTCTTGCTGAAGACAAAGGGATGCCTGGAAGATTCTTAACAAACGGGACTCACTAAATTTTTCCCAGTTTACTACACTGAGCTCAGAACTTGTGTCCGATCATGTTTCCAGGACGTTTTACTTTATCAAACCTAGCATGAAAACGCTCAGGGTAACGACTTCTTCACATCTTCACGTCCTTATGAAGGCTCCTGTGTCACCTAAATCTTATATTAAATAAATGTGTATGCTTTTCTCCTGTTAATCTGTCTTTTGATAGAGACCCAGTGGAGAATGTAGGGTAAGAGGAAGAAAATAATTTCCTCCCCAATAAAACCAGCACCAAAACCTGAACTTTCACAGATTTTAGAAATTTCCCTTGGGATGTTAGTCATGTTACCTTAGTAGTTGTAGTGGATAATCACTTCATTCATTCATTCATTCATTCATCTGTCATTCAGCAACTGTTTATTGAACAGCTACCATTTGATGACATCACACTAAATACCATGGAATCACATTTGGTGTCTCCTGCCTGAGAGGAATTCAAAGTAGTCACAAAAGTACTTGTACAAAAATGTTCTCGAAGAGTTATGTAAAGAGCGCACTCAGAATATTGAGGCCTGAGTAAATCTGAGTCGGACTTTGCTTTGTTATTGTCTGTTTGTGTTAGAAATCACGGCTCCTTCATCCTACAGAGCGTGAAAGCAACATTTATCAACAATATATTCTTTGTTGCCTGAAACACTTTTTCCTAATTGAACACTAGTTTGTGGTTATAATAATGCAATTCTACCAGAGATGGCCAATGATTGGCAGGGATAATTGTACAGGCCAAATCTTTCTAAGATATAAATGGGTTAAAGTGTAATTTATAAGTATGGCCTTGCTCCTGGGGTAACTGAGGGTGCCTGGATTTGTGTAATTTCAAACTAGATTGTACACGTGGAAAAAAGTTTATTTTATTCCCCTAGATATGTGGGTATTGAGTCTTCTAACTACTAGTTGTGCTACTGGCAATATTTCTTAGCTACTACTACTACTGTGTTTCCCTGAAAATAAGACCTAGCTGGACAATCAGCTCTAATGCATCTTTTGGAACAAAAATTAATATAAGACCTGGTTTTATATTACATTATGTTAGATAAGACCCGGTCTTATGTCATAGTAAAATAAGACCCGGTCTTACATTAATTTTTGCTCTAAAAGCCGCATAAGAGCTGATTGTCCGGCTAGGTCTTATTTTCGGGGAAACAGGATAACTTCCATGGTTTACGGCATTCAGCTCCTCCAATAACTCAAACATGCTATTTTATAAAACAGTTAGACCTCATACAATCCCGCTCAAAGAGTTTTCAGTGTTAAATCATACCAGTTAACAGGTAACGATAACGATCCACTTTTCATTTATAGAACATGCCTGATAAATGCTTCCTTAACACAGATATAAAAACATGTATATAAATATAAAGTAGGAAGGGAAGAGTATAAAGTTTATTGTTGTGATAATTTAGAAGAAATGTGTGTGTGTGTGTCGCAAGAATGTGTAAGGGGTGCTGTCAAGATCACTTACTATTGATAGTGTGATTGATCATATTTATGAAAAGATCTGCCCTTCCAGCTGCTTTATTTTGCTTCCATCTCTACAAAGAGCATCCCCACTTAATAGTTAACAAAACCCATCCCCAAGTCCAGGGGTCTTAGGAGTTATTCTCCTGACTGCTCCATTACCCTTGACAGCCCAAATTTCCTTGAAATGCTCTCCTGAGCATTCTTTCCTTATATGCTATTTAACATACCTTGGCTTTCTTTGTGACTGCTGATTTTTGTCTCATAAATGTTAGGGCCTATGCCATCCAGGTGTCACTAAACTTACATGTTTCATGAATTCTTCCATGTTGTTAGTTTCTACTACTGTTGCTAACTGGATCAACGGAATTATTCATTGCCAAACACTCTTCTTTAACCCAGATCTCCCAGTCATTCGATAAGTGCTTACCAGCTATTCCCACCAGTTCTTTAATCACCTAATCTCATCTTTCCTCTGAAACTGCCTCCCATTTCTCATGTTTGCTGATTCTTACTTGGATTTCTCTCTAAGGATTCTACTTTCCTCTCCATTGCCTAGAGCAGTTTCCTGTCAAAGCCTTCTTTTTCTTCTCTCTTATCTTCATGCCTTGAAACTTGATCTACCCTTCTAAACATCCAAGCCAGGTTACTATGATTCTCTTCACATTTCCATAATGGAAAAAAAAAAGTAGAATTTCCAATGGCTTAGACTGTAAAGCCAAGACTCCTGAATATGGAATTTTAGGCCATCTATTGCTTGATCTTTTCGTGGGCTTACTTATTAATCATAGCTAAAGATTGCTGAACAATTACCATTTATCACAACCCTCATTAAATTTGTTTTATGTGTTTCCATCTGTTCTTCATAAAAACCATGAAAGAGAGATGCTCGTTGTGCTTATAATTTTATAAAAAGAACATGAAGCTTTGAGTGGTAAAACAGCACGCTCAAAGTCATAGACTACTCATGAGTGACCGAGTGAAAGCTCCAAGACAGGTCTACACAAAGCCAAAACCTTTGCTTGAGCATTTACCTCCTCCGCAGTATAACCAACCTGTCTACTGATCCCCCAAATGGACCTTCTGTTCTAATAACTTCAGCATCACTTTATCAACCTTCAGTTGACTTCAGATTCATTTTTATCCCATTTCATAACTCATTTTTCATGTTGAAAAAATTTTCGCCTACTTCTCCCAAAATGTTTACCAACAGTTCTCTCAAAGCCTACTTCAAGGTTATCTTTTACACGAAGTCTCCTCTGAAAAGCTCTACCTTAGTTACTATTTTTATTATCATAGTCTCTACCACATAAATGCGTCCTATGTTACGTTGTCTCACAATATTATTTAATATCCCAATTGGTGTTTCATTTACCTCTTCAGTTTTCTTTAAATTTCATGAAGATAAAAATCATGTTTTCCAGATAACTTTCCTGGAGGCCGAAGGGGCACAGGGCCATCCTGGGATGTGTTTCTGAAGTGGGTGAACAGGGTATCCCTCTTCCAAGAGGACACGGAGAAGGCAGTGCCCTGGGAGACAGTGTCCAGGGATGGGACCTATTTCCACCAGAACTGGACATGTCATCCCACCTCTCATTCACCACAAGAGATGGGCAAAATGGGACTAAATGGGATTAAAAGCCAGAAATGAGGTGTTCAACAGATTTTACGGATCATTCATTTTAAAAATGATCGAGGTGGCACCCTGGCTTCAATCCTGGGTCAGACAGAGGATATTAATGGAAAGACTGGTACAATTCAAATGAGGTCTGGAGTTCAGTTAGTAGTAATGTGTAAATGTCAAGCAACCTCTGTGGGGTAGGAAACTTTGAAGACTTCAAGGGCGCATTTTGAGCTCAGGCAATACTGGATCCATTTTGTATCTCCTGTGTCTGATTTGGTCGGAGTACATAATATACACACACTACACAGCTTTTTACACCAAAACATACTTTTATCTATTTAACGAAGAAAACAGTAAGCTTCTATCTCATTTCTGGTACAACTATTATACAGAGAATGTAAATATTTCTATCATATACTTGAAACTTACCACGATGTGTGATATATATAATGGTTGAACTTTGGTTAAAACTCAAATGAACATTGTAATGAGAAAAATTTACAGATAAGTGATTTTGAAAACAGAATGGGTGGCTTACATATTACTGGAAATAAAACACACCACAAGAATTCAATGAGAGGCAATAAGAGGTTCTGAAGTAAAAGTTATAAAATACCCAACCCAATGAGGGTCATTTGAATATCAAAGAGACTATGTATGAATCTATGATTCTGCACTAATGTAAGAAGAAAACATACTCTCCTAAAATTTACATCATCTAATGGAAAGAAATTAAGAAGCAAATCAACCACGAAGAATTTTGATAAGAAAAAAAATTGCTGAGCAATAGACAGTGACCAAAATCATAATGATAGTTTTAAGTGGAAAATTACATTTATTACTTTAATACATTCAGATTACAAAAATAAAATAAAAGCCCAATAAAAAATATTGGTCCTATCAGTACAGAAACAAGATGATACAAAAACAAAGTATTCTAGCACAAATATGAGGTTGCAATTGTACATACTAAAAATATGCATTATCAATAGGTGAATAGTCAATGACTTAAGTTTTAAAAGTCTCCAATATTGTAGTACATTGCATCTGCTTGAGAAGTACTAAACTATGGCTTTTATTTTGACAGAGTGCATAACGTATTTGTGTGTAATAATAAGACTGGCAATGTCACTGAAGCAGATTGTTTCTAAGAGGACTGGAACAAGTGTTCCCATCCCACATGCCCTTTGTGATGTCACTCTGCTATCTTATCATCAAAGCAGGAGTCTCCTCCTCCCCTACCCCACCTTTCATCTACTTTGGTCCTTAGGCCAAGCGAATGGAGCAGCTGCAGAGGTGGTTGGTGCCCAATGGCTTACAGACCCAAGAACCTTAGAAAACCCAGCCACTTCCATTCTCATCCTCTCAGAGCTCTGTTTTTGTTCACAGATGACATGACTATGTATGAAGAATATCCCACTGAATCAACACCACCAACAAAACCTTCCTGGAACTAGCAAAAGACTAATCTTCGATAGTTACATAAGAATAAAAAGAAAACAGAACGCTATGAGGGCTGTTGCAATGTAGAGGTCCTCAGGACAGGAGGCTTTGGAATGGTTAGGTCTAAGCCCAGGGAGTGAGGATCCCTGGTGAGCCTGTGCAATGTCAGAAACCTTCAAATGGAAGTGTGAGCCCTGTATCTGCACAAAAGTGAAACCACTGTGACTAAAATGGAGGGAGAAGTATAGGGCTAAATTATGGCTATCTTTATTTTTACTCCAGTTGGGCACTGCCCTACGGGCAATCTGTGAATTATTTAAATTACCACAAAAATTATATGTTTTCTGATTATTAGAATCCCACTTTACAGATGGGGAAATTGAGAGTTTAGGAATCACTCTCTTCATAACTAATGGAGCCCCAAATTCTTACCCCAAGTTATGGTTGAGGTTTTATCTAAGCACTAGTAGAGATCACAGTTTTGGTTAGTTTTTTATAGAATTGCCTCTCTCTCTCTCTTTCTCTCTCTCTCTCTCTCTCTCTCTCTCTCTCTCTCTCTCTCTCTCCCTCTCAGAGAAGAGTGGGCTAGCAAAGACAAAAACTAAAAGTCGCCTTCTTTCATTTCTCTGCCAGTCTGGTATACTGTGTTCTTTGACATCACTTTAAGGGTCTTGAAAAATCCCAGGGTTCTAAGGGTGGCCTCCATTAGAATGGCAGACAACCCCATTATCTAAGGAGAAGGGAGAATAATCTGCTCATTTGGACTCTGAAGCTTTACGAAGAAAACTACTGAATTCCAAAGAGCACTTCTGTGGAGGGAAGGGTCGGGAGTTTTGTATTTGTTCGTAGTTAACTTGTTCTGGTCAAACATTCATGAGCTGGCTGGCATCATGGAACTTGGTTTTGTTTGTAAAGTGGGAGAGCTGAGGGCTAAGCGTTGCCACAGTTGGAGAGCAGGGCGGAGAGTATCTAAATAATAGTAAAGGACTGAGTTGCCTTCTCCAAAACTCTGGGCTGTGAGTGAGGCTTCATCTTAGCAGTGGTCCAACAGAGTGGGCAAGGTAAGCCCTCAGTGGTCTTCAGCACAGGAAGGGAGGTATAGCTACGGTGCAATGGACAGCCCCCTTCTGGCTTGGAGGTGCAAGTACTGGGGTTCTAAACAGATGGACATCCAGAATTTCCTGTTGCTAAGATAAGACATGCGAGAGTGTAGACCATTTAAAGGATAAAATTGAGGTTCATATTCACATCCCAGGTTTGCTGAGCAGGTTTTATGTATTGTACTCTGAAATAAAGCAGTGAAAGTGTATTCCTTAATCATGATATGCCTATAAGCCTGTAAAAATAGGGCAGGAAATTTTAACATTTCCTTTGCCAGACTTCACACACCTACAAGTGTGAGTTTTGTTTGGTCCACTGGGTTTCAGTTCTAGGAATATCTCTGGCTACATTTTTCATGGATATAGAAACACTGTCTATAATATATAGGCTGGCGTGTTAACTGGGGTCAAGGCATTCAAAGTAAACCCACAGGTAAGCATTTAGTTTCTTCTGCAGGCTACTGGGTTTCCAAGTGATACTCAAATACCCTGTTTTTCTAAGAGCCAGTTTACTGAAGTCTTGAAGAACTCTAGGCTAAGCAGCATATAACTAATTCTGTGCCTTTAGCACATGTTGCTGATGGAAAAGTAGGCCTCTAATTTCTAGTTTCTCAGAAGGAATTTACTTACTGTAGTAACACCTAGTCCTTCCCAAAATATTATATAACTTAAAAAAAAAGAGACAAATTACATTGAACAAATGTATACACTAAAGCATCAAAAGGGAGAGAAAGACTTCCTTTATTTCTTTAAAGGGCCTTTTGCAGACTGAATTGTCTTTAAAAAAAAACATGAATGTATGCTGTTTTAAAGATTACAACATTTTATTGCTCTCCGGAAGGTCTGAAACAACAAAAACAACTAAAATGCTATGTTCGTTTCCTTCTGTCCTGAGAGTTGTCTAAGAAAAAGAATATGAAAAAGTGGTTACGTTAGAACAAAGTTGCTTTGAGAATGGTGTAATTCTGTAATTAGAGTTTAAAGGAAAGACTGATATAATTTTTAATATAGGGTACTGATTTTTCTTAAACTCTTTTAAATATCCATTTTTAAGGTGGGAGGAGGTAACCTGACCTTTACATCTCTCCCCAGTGCTTATACTAGAAATGTAATCCACAGAGCATGGCTGCTTTGTGGTCCTAACGAGCGCAATAAGGCAAGCAAAAAAATTAATGAATGAATGAATTAATTAATTAATACAGATTGGAAAGAAAAAAACAAAACTTCCTTTATTTGCAGTAAACACGGTGGTCTAAATAGACAATCCCAAATAACTTGCAGAAAAGCTACTGTAACTAGAAAGCACACTGACCAAGGTCACAGAATACAAGATATAAAAATCAATGTATTCCTTTATATTAAATAAACAATGAAGCATTGAAATTAAGAAGAGCAGTAACATTTAAAATAGCAACAAGGAACAAAATAGAGCTAACAAAATATATGCCAAATATGTATGCTTAAAAAATACAACATTAAAGAGATAAATTTAAAAATCCTAAATAAATGGTGCTACATAAATGGCACTTCATGGATCAGAAGACTCAATATTGTTAGGATGATGCAATCTCAAAAATAATTTTGGCATAGTTTTTGGTAGTATTTGGCAGTTTGATTCTAAACTTTATATGGAAAAGCAAAGGACCTAGCATGACACAACAACTTTGAGAAAGACAAACAAAGGGTACTACCTTTTGTACTTAATATAAAGCTAAGCAATTAAGACAATGTGGTATTTATAAGAGGATATAAATACACATCAAAGAAATAGAATAAAGAGTCTGGCTATGGACACAAATATATGGTCCATTTATTTTCCACAAAGAAAATTCAAAGGCAATTCAAGAGAGAAAAGATAATGTTTTCAACAAAATGTTCTGTAACAATTGGATATCCATATGAAAATAAAATAAAATAAAGACCTTAATCAACTTAAAATATATCATAAACCTAAATGTAAAATATAGAAGTATAAAACTTCTCAAAGAAAGCACAGGAGAAAATCTTTGTGATATAGGTGTATGCAAATATTTTTTTATATGGGACATAAAAAGCATGAACCCTTAAAAAATTGATAAGTAAAAATGAAAACTGATGTTCTTTGAAACTGTTAATAAATTAAAAAATACACAGACTAGAAAAATTATTTGCAAAACACATACATGTGACGAAGAACTGATCCCTAAACATACATATGCATAAATATATGTATCTGAATATGTACATACACACACACACACACACACACATGAATTTTCACAACTACAAAATGGCGCAACTAGAGATTGGCAGCCTCTTATGAAGTTATACATATAAAAAATAAGTAAATAAACTATAGAGAAAGGATAAACATAAGTGGTTGTTGCCAGGGGCTGGAGAATGAGGGAGGCATTAATTACAAAAGCCACTTGAGGGAACTTTGGGGGTCAGCAGAACCCAGATCTGACTTTGGCACTGCTCACAAGATTATTTATCTTTGCTCAACTCCACAGATGCACATATCTGAAAACGGTGAATTTTAATGCATTAAAGTATGATTTGATGAACCTGATTTACCTATCTATGTTGTGATTAATTTAGCTAAAGGATGGTTTAGCTCAGGGTGGTCTGTGGACGTTTCAGATGAAACGGTAAAAAATTAAATCTATGATTTTCAGGCAAAACCACAGGAGAGTGTGTTCTGGGGAGAAACGTTACTGGAAAGCCACAACATACCACACAGGCGGCCCTTATTCGACCTGTGAATAAATCCAGGTGAGAAGCCATGTGAGGAACAATAGCTCGTGCCTCTGGAGAAATGCCAACCTTGGAACCGTGTGAGTATCAGGAGGCAGATCAGAGCTGCTAAATCGGCCAGTCCAACAATCAAAACTGGACCGGTTCCAACACTGGTTACCCTCCCTTTTGCATCCTTATCTCTATGTGTTCAACCACTTCATCACAATCCATCACACCCCCAGCCTCACGGCCTGTTCAGAATCACTTCTCATGAGGAGCGCGAGGTGACTGGTAGCCGTGAAATATGAGAAAAGGATGGAGGAAATGAGGACCCTTCGCCTATAAAAGAAATAATGAGCGAAGTCACGAGTCCTATCTCCAAATGTTTGAAAGTCTGTCAGCAAAAGATAAAAAATACCTTCATTATGGGAAGCCCCCAAGCCATCGTGTGCAGTGCTGGGCTCGAGTTACAGGGAGACTGAAATTAGTTTAAAATAAAGTTTACTACACAGTTTACCATACTAATAACAGATACCAGATACTGAGATAGTGCTATATACATCACCTCTTTTAGTCTTATAACAACCCTTTGAAGTAGACACTTACAGACGATAGAAAATACTTAAGTCCACACAGTTAATGAGCAGGGTAGTGCAGACTCGAACCCAGGCCTTTCTTTGCTCTGCTATTGACCTATCTCCCAGTGGGCTGCATGTGGGACCCTCACTTCCCATCATTGACTCTATTCAAGCCTCCTGGAAATCACTGTGTCGGGATGTCAAGCCTTGTACACGGAAGTCTACAGGGCGTGAGCTACATCCCATCTGCTTGCTACTGAGATATCATCAAATCGTGAGACATGAGATTCTTCATTAGTGCATTTTCTTACTTGCATAATAAATAAAGCTGCACTGCCCTCGTTCCTTTTTTTCCCCCTTTATTTTTTGCCCGTTACTTTCTAAGCCTACTTCTCTTACCCATACAGGAAACACATTCTTCTTCACCACCTCACATCACTAGAGTTATGTTCAGGGGAGAGAGAAGGCTTTTGAGTCAGTAACAGCAAAACTGCACCCCTGCCAACGAGTGGAGTTCCCCAGTGGGGTAATCAGCTCTCTCACACACATACTGCTCCTGGCCCTGACATTGGAGCCTGGCTAGTTGGCTCTCACCCTTCAGCACCATGCCAAGGTCTGTGTGGAAGGAGGTACTTTTTCCTCCCCAAATCGAGAAACTCAAAGCCTTGTTATTTGGAGCACTGATGGATATTTGTAAGAAAAGTTCAGAATCCTGAAAAACGCTGATAAGAAAGCCTCAATGTTTGTTTCCTCTTGGTGTACTCATTCTTTCCAGGTTATTGAAACATTGACTATGTTGAGTTTCTTTTAATGTTTGGTATATTAACTCATCTACTTTTTATATTTTGTTATTTTTAGATGAGTGCTTTACAAGTCATAAAATTGTAAAAGTTTAAGGAACTATAGATGCCATCCAATCTACCACCTACTACAAGAATCCCTTCTACAGCATCCATGAAAAAATTAGCATAAAATTTTTTGCTTGAACACCTCACATAATGACAGAGCAGATCATTCGGCCAAGAACGCTAACACTGAAAAAGTTATTTTTCATAAAGAGCTAAATTACATCTCTGAATCACTTCTATCATTTACTGGTCTCTGGAGCAACACAGAATATCTCTCCGCCCTTCCCAAGGCAATCCTTCAAATACGTGTAGATACGAAGCCTGTATGGCCATTTCATTTGGTTGTCTCTATATGTCCTGCCTGGGCCTCCGTTTCTATAGCAACCTTTAACCCTATCTGTCCCAGTGGGCCCCATGCCTACCTTTTACTCATCTCCACTGTGCACCTTTCCTGGATCCCTGGGGATCAGAAGACTAACATTTCCAAGATTTCCCTTTCAGCTAAATTTCGTCAGGTTTCAAGGATAGGTTAAAAGCCAGAGAAGAAAGAAGACATGGGATTTCTGGCAGCAGCTGCCTGACATACCCGCTGAATCTCCTGCAGCATCAGCAGCAGTGGTATCCCCAGAAGCTTCAGTGAAGGTGGCTCCTGTCCGGGACAGCAGCGAGGGTGGGGGTCCTAGGATCTAGCCCAAGGCTGCAGCAGCTTCCTGACCTCCGAGGAACAGCCCCTTTCTTCCTGGTCCCTATATCACATCCCTCTCTGCCTGTAATATCTAGAAGCACCTATTCTCCTGACTGTACACTGGTTATGAGCTATGATAACACTTGCCACACTCTGCACTGCAGTCCAGTTTTCTGTGTTCACACCTCACCTCACCACGAGGGCAGTCATGAGATTACACCAAGCGTTTGACTCAGGCATGCTAGGTTGCAAATGTTTGTATTTGGAATCGTGTCTGTTCTTAGCTTCCTCTTCTTCAGACTACACACACCCCATTCATTCTTTGTTCTTCATAAAGCATCCTTTCTAAATAGCTCATCTTCCTGAGACTCCTCCCCATATCATTCTCTCCTATTTCATTGGCTCTTAAAATGTCACCTGCAGAAATGAGCAAACCATCCAGATCTGGTCTAACCATAACCGGCTTCAAAATGAAAAGAACCGGTATTTCTTTCATTATCTCAACACTCTCCCGTCCATCAAGCCACCTTGGATTGTACTTGCTTTTTGCAGAAATCATATTACATGCAAAACTCATATTAACATTCTGCTCAAACACTGACACCATACATCATCTTGGAATCCCAAACTCTCAAGATAATTTCAGGTTTTCATTCTTTGTTCTCTACCATTTATAAACTTTATAAACTGACCATCTATGACTTCAATCAAAGTACCGACAGCATATTGAACAGGGACAATCCCAGCAGAGAGCACACTCTGCAATGCTGGTGAATTTAACCTCCTTCCTATCCATGAGTTACAAGAGCAAGAGGTCTCTTTATTACTCTCGAGTTCATTCTTCTCCCACACTACGTGATGTTCTCAGTCTTCCAAAATGGTTTTTAACATTATATTTATTGTACTGTTTCATACACATACATGCTTTCATTTATATTTCATAGACTAAAGTTTATTTTTAGGATTTGGCACTGCTGATTTTCAAAAAAATGAATTCATTTTGTCAAAAAGAAAAAAAAGATTATAGTTACCACATTTGTTTTGCTTTTGTGACTGTTTAATAAAATTGAAATCCCTACCGTGTTTCCCCGAAAATAAGACCTAGTTGGACAATCAGCTCTAATGCGTCCTTTGGAACAAAAATTAATATAAGACCTGGCCTTATATTATATTATGTCAGATAAGACCCGATCTTATTTTGTAGTAAAATAAGACCGGGTATTATATTAATTTTTGCTCCAAAAGACGTATTAGAGCTGATTGTCCAGTTAGATCTTATTTTCGGGGAAACATGGTAGGTATTTTGCATTCTCAAAGGATTTTTTTTTTTTTTTTGCAAATTATTCCTTTAAAAAATGGATTCTTCTTAACAATGAAGATTATTCATTGGATGGGCATATGGTTCATGGAAGTGCATGCAGGAGTCCTTATAACAAGGTATTCATATGGTTTTCATTTGCATTTCCCTGATGATTAGTGTTTCTGTACTTGTTGACCACTGAAATATGTTCTTTGGGAAAAAGTCTATTCAGGTCCTTTGTCCATATTTAAGTTGAATTATTTGTTTTTTTCCCACTATTGAGGGTTATGAGTTCCTAATATAGTTTGGATATTAACCCCTTATCAGATATGCAGTTTGCCAATATTTTCTCCCATTTCACAGGTTGCCTTTTCTATCTGTGGATAATTTACTTTGCTATGGAGAAGCGTTTTAGTCTGTAATCCCACTTTGCTTTTTTCCACTTGTGCTTTGGATATCAAATCCAGGAAATCATTGCATTATATGTGGAATCCCCCCCAAAAAAAAACAACAAAAAAAACAACTCGGCAAAACAGAGAACAGATTTGTGGTTGACAGGGCCAGGGGGTGAAGGGTGGGGAAATGGAGGAAGGTGGTGGTAAGGTACAAACTTCCAGTTATAGGAGGAATAAGTCCTGAGGAAGTAACCTACAGCATGGTGACTATAGTTAACAATACTATGTTGTATATTTAAAAATTGCTAAAAGAGTAGACTTTAAAAGTTATCACTCAGAAAAATTCTAACTATATATGGTGATGGATGTGATAACTAATCTTATTGTGGTAATTGTTTTGCAATATTACATATATGAAGTCTCTATATTGTACACTTTAAAGTTATACCGTGTTATATTTGAATTATATCTTAATGAAGACGGAAAAATATTGCATTTTCACAGTATTGTGGGCCAGGTTGGAAGTTAGCAAACCAGGCCAGAGGAACAAAGTAAAAACCCAGAAGAACAAATTGAGAAGGGGGAGATAAAAGGGGAGGGAGGACAGGGACAGAGAGAGAGAGGGAGAGAGGGAGAGAGGGAGGGAGAGAGAGAGAGAGAGAGGGAGGGAGAGAGAGAATGACAATGAATATAAATCAGAGTCAGAAACAAAAAAAAAGAAAGTAGTTGGACAAATATGAAAGCAACCTAGAAAAATGTTTATGAAATAGCTATTATTATAACATCCTGTGCCAACTTGAAGGTGGGGAATAAAGAAAAAAAGAAAAAAAGGAAACCCAGATCTCTCCTTTCACAAAGTTCTAGTTGGAACTCTAGTGGTGGATTCTCAGATAAGTTAAATCCATAATGCAAACTTTAAATATCATTTAAGACAACCTGTGACAAATAAAGCAACACCATATACATGGGATGGAACGCTGAATGGGTTATAAAGAGGACAAAAGCTCAGGGGACAGCGATACCACTTCTTGGTGGAATAGTTAAAGAAAGGTGTGTGTTAGAAGTCAAGTTCAAGGACAGGATAAACAGGACACTACCACAGGGGGCTGTGGAGATCATTTTGGTTGTGGAGTAATTATATGTGCACACACACACACACACACACACGTGCACACATAGGCTTTGAGGTACCTGGCATATCCTGGTGAGAACCTCAACCTGTTGACAGCAAAACAAACAAACAAAAAATTGTTTACAGCAAAGTGATACTATCTAAGCCATCGTTGTGATAAGATATGGAGAAAGACAGAGGCAAGGTTGAACTGGAACTTCAATGTCCAAAAAAAGAAAAAAAAAGTTTAATCTATACTCTACGGGAAAATATTGAAGCATTTTGAATAGGAGATTGATATGGTGAAACATAATATGTTTATTTTCTATCTGGATTATCAGAAGGGCACTGCTCAATGATTCACTCTCTTAGGCAATCAGTCTAGCAGTAAATACTCATTGATTAGGGTGTTGCTTATCTATTGCTTTTTCAGTCAGACAGTAAAAATAAAATATTTTGCCCAAGTTAACATATTTTAATCACTGATTCCCAGAAGAGGTTTGACAGGTAAAGTCTTGGCAAAAGTCTACCCAAGTCCTCTAACAACAGCAATTTCTGTGTTTTCTTGCTCACGCTGTCACAGCTATCAAGCCACCCAAGCCTCTAACTGCTCAGGAAACTAACAGAGTCAGCCACCATGGGAAAGATGCCATTTCTCCTGGATTCTTAAAAGTGGCCATTTAGTAAAATGTGAAAGGAAATTGCTTCAGTTACGCATGCTGAATTTAACATGCATAAGTGACAATTTCCAACACTGAGCAGTTTCAGAGGGTCACCTATAGCGCCTCAAGTTTCTGTTTTTAATACACCTGATTAATTTCCTTTCTTGTGACTTCTAATTTTAATGGCTCGATGTTTGAAAGATAAACTGAATCATAATGAAGACAGAAGACAGCTTTGCTTAGCTCCTTTGCCAGGTAAATCAGTTTGGAATGAAAAATCAGTACGTGTGTAACCAACCATCTTAGCAGACAGAAAGAAAACAGCAATAATAGGTGAACTTCAGCCAAAAGACCATAAAGGCTGAAACAGGCAGAACAGTCGGAATAATTGAAGGTTGTTTTGATGTTTAAAGGGGTTGTGGTTTTACTCAATGGCTTGCCTTTAGGGCAGGATAGTAAATTACAAATTTTCTAACACTGCCTGTTTGCATCTGTTTTTGAGAAATTATATCCGATAACAGACAATACAAACCATGACCTTGCTAAGCTTCAGTGGAAACCACCCAAACAAAACCCAGGGCTTCTTTCTTCCCACATCTAGAGAGCTACTCAGAGAAGACAGAAGAGGGAATTTGCACAATTAAAACATCCTCACATTAAATTTTATTTCATTTAATCAAAGGGAAACCTCAGAATGCTGGTTTTCTGAAGATTCTATTTCATAATTAATCATAATTCCATAAGAGACAGTTTCTATAAATATCTTTAAAAGGACTTTAGATAAACAGATAATAGATAAAACAGGAAATCAACTAGTAATGTATTTTCCAATGCTTATGTTTCATAGAAACACCTATTGCATTACATTGGAGTCATTACTCATGTTTGATTTATTTGTAAATAAGTAATATCCAGAATGGTCAATTATTTGCTATATGTACAAGCTTTGATTGTAACTGGCATTTATCTGCTTCCAAAAATCAAATATGTCTTGGGACTGAAAAAGATTTTCATTAAGGATGATTTTTGGAACAATATATCTGTAGACAAAACAAAACAACACATGATTTTGGGCAACACAAGTTATATTGAAATAAATACAGCTTTTAAAAATTTGCATATTTAAAGAAAATTATATTCATATCATGTGTTGTGGACTATGATTTGAGTAGGCTTGGTAAAAAGCAGTCACATACATTTATAATCATATAAAATATAAATTAATAACATACTATATTGATAAGTAATTGTAGATTTTCCATCAATTTGTATATTGTACAAAAGGACATTTCATTTTTACAAGAGATATCCACTTAATTTTCTAACTAAAATATTCAGAAATGCAAGGATTTTCATATAAATTCCTAGTAGTCATATGATTTCATAACAAAAGCCTAAAACTCACTTTAGAACTCAAGAAGTGGCTTATTATTGAACTCTTGGATTAAATACAAGAAGAACCTAAAAGGAACTGTTTCTATAATACTATGCGCCAAAGACAGTGTTTCTTAAAACGTCTTACCACAATCATTTCATTCAAGGAAACGGTAAATTCAAAAGCCTTAATATAAATATTCAATTTTGTTACCAAATCAATATACAAAACTAAGTTCGGTAAATGTTTCACCAATAAACTATGCATCTTTAAATATGTGTTTTTGACTAGTTCCATATATGCAATACAAATCATTATATTTAATCCTTAATATTTATAAGTCACTTTGTCTACCTGCGAATGGCTTTCACATGAATCACATCAGTTATTTCTGGGACCTCAAGGTACGAGGCTACAAGTCTCTCAACAAAATTGAAAGATACATTCTAGGGAGAGCTTCACGTGCTGCAAAAACCACGAACTCAATATAATGACGCCGACTAGGAAAGCCACATTCATCAGTGTAAACACAGGTGACCTCCGCAGGCCAGGCCATCTATCTGCTTTGAGCTGCCATCCTGCTGAGACTGGTCCAGCTCCCTGACAGTAAATCTTTACACCATTATTTTATCCCCTGTGCTGACAAGACATCTCATGCTGTGAGCAGCCAAATGTTTATGTGCAAGGACATCGCTCCCATTACGGTTATTAGTCCTTTGCCCCCATGCATAAGCAAGGGACGTTAAAGGCCACATGCCCGAGAAAAATAGTTTCCCGTGGTCCTCAGCTTTCGCGCCTGCTTCCTATGCAAGGGGTGAAGGGATTCATCTTGTTAAAATATACAAGGAGCAGCTCGGAGGCTCTAATTTCTTACCAGGCAGTCAGGGGAAACCAATTCATAAGAGCACAGTAACGGAGTGGGCGCTAGATAAACTGGCAAGGGATGCGGTTTCTATTTTTGCCACGAACCAGCTATGTGACCTTACCAAATTGCTTAGTTTGGTTCATACTTCTGTTCTGTTCCCATCTCTTTTAATGAGTGGCTTCCTTTCAGCCAAAAAAAAAAAAAAAAAAAAAAAAAATGTGTTAAAGACGAAAAGTACAGTAATATCCTATCCATCTCTCCCTACAAATAAACGTACAAGATAATTTCCACAAGTCCCTACGGTGATTTTCCTTGATTGCAAGGAGACCTTTCTAAATTGTTTCGAATTACTAGTTTTTCCCCTAGTCTTTGACCATTGTATTGGTATTCAACGATTGACAAATCTGGTATAATTTTAAAACGTAGTATTCCTTTTCCAAAAGACCATTGTAGGATTTAGTATTCTTTTTAAGAGTAGTTTATAAGTGTTGGTATGTGTCAATACAAAAGCTCCATTTCTATTAAAACATAAGGCGTAACTTGTATATTTAATATTTACACAAAATCCTGTGTGGGAAGCTCTATGAAGGCAGTCACCATGGGGGTTTTGCTCACTATTGTATTTTTAGGGAACTAACAAAATAGCCAACATACGAGGTCTGACAATTAAGTTCGTGAACTTATTGCAGTGATGTTGCTAACCTTTTTTGATATCAGAGGGATTATTCATTTTGAATTTGTCCCAGCTGGACAAAGAGTTCACCACGTTTACTATTTGGAAGTGCTGAAAAGGCTGTGTGAAAAAGTTAGACGGCCTGAATTTTTCGCCAATAATTCATGGGGCTTGCATCACGACAATGCACCAGCTCACTCGGCACTGTCTGTGAGGGAGTTTTTAGCCAGTAAACAAATAACAGGGTATTGGAACACCCTCCTTACTCACCTAATCTGGCCCCCAATGACTTCTTTCTTTACCTGAAGATAAAGGAAATATTGAAAGGAAGACATTTTGATGGCATTCAGGACATCAAGGATAATACCACTACAGCTCTGATGGCCATTCCAGAAAAAGTTCCAAAATTGCTCTGAAGGGTAGACTAGGCACAGGTGTTGGTGCATAGCTTCCCAAGGGGAGTATTTGGAAGGTGACTATAGTGATATTTAGCACTGAGGTATGTAGCACTTTTTCTAGGATGTGTTTGCGAACTTAATTGTCAGACCTTGCACAGCAAGTGCTCAATATACATTGATAATGGAAACAGATTAAATCACCATAATTAACAGATTACATCACAAACTAAGATGCAAGATAGCTCAGTGGAATCACTGGTTAATCTGGGATTAGGAACTGGTAACCAGGAGGAAAGACCACATTCCCTGTGACTTGAGAAGTTAAGGAAAGTTTAGAATGGACCAAAAATAGAAACAGACTACTCAGTGAGAAAGAAAACAAAAGGAAACAAACAAACAAAAAACATAAGCTTGCAGCTTCCCAATCTTAATCTTTTCATCGAAAGTTGAATATTTTTTTTAATTCAAAACATTGTTCTGTGAATAGGAACATCCTGCCAACTAAAGGGGAAAGGCTTTTCGTACCATATTGCTTCTAGAAAGGAGACCTCATTCTCAAGGTGGCAGCAAGAAAGGCAGGCCATCCATCTTTTTTCATCACAGTGAAGTCCTCATAGCTACTTATATGCAATTGTGTTTTTTTTTTGTCTCCTTTTGTCTACAAAATTGCAATGTCCGATAGAAATAAACTAAAATATTACAGCTCTCTCACTTCCTTGTCATTCCACACTTTGACTAGTTATGCTCTACTTTGTTTGAAAATATCCCTATGATCAAACACTCATTTCTATTACTTCCTTAAGTTCAGAGTTATTTTTAAATATTTTGACTTACTATGAAAGAAGTCTATAATACCTTTCTACTTATCTTCCCTTAAAAATAATTCTGTCATTAGCAATTACCCAAGCTGGAAGCACAGCTCCAAAAATAGAGATTTTTAAAGAGGTCATGACAGTAAAACTTTTCAGCGAAGTCAATGTCTTGGAATCTCACTTACCAATAACACTCATCAAAAATCTTTTGCTCCAAAATCTCAACGGAATTCACACATTAATTCCGACAGCAGCCTGGTAATGTGCCAGAATCACGAATAATGATTGACAAAGGAGGGACCCCACAGTGAGATGCTCAGAAAACCAATCATCTTAGGTCTTGTCCAAAAGCCTGCTGTCCTTGCGGATTTTACTGTCTCTGTCCTTCAGAAAATGTCCCTTTGCAGAGTTCCTGCCAGTTTGTGCCATGGATACTGGAAAATGAGGTGAGAGTTTTTCTTTAAATTCCTGTGATCCCAGCAACGCATTATCTACATTGAATATGATAACTTATTTTTATAGAGGGCCTGGTTGTTTTTCATGAGGAACCATCAGAGTAACAAATGTACCATACTACCGAAAGCTATGACTATGCATTTATGCTTATTATCATTATGTCCTCTACATTTTCAACTGTATGCCTTACCGAGTACTCTTTCTAACACATTGTTGGGTGTGAAATGATTCATTTTGTACATTTCTTTTCAAGGTCTCTCCGAATGTGGTTTGGGGAATAGACAGGAAGATGACGATAAGAAACAGAAAGAGGAAAACGCCTGCTAGAGGATTACTGTAATAATCGAGAAGGAAGACCATGGAAGACTAAAATCACATCACTAAAGATGAAGAGACATGAGCAGAATGAACGAAAGGACTCTTTTGCCATTAAGAAAATGTAAATTTTTGAAAAAGTTTTAAATGAGTCTATAAAACAATGTACAATATTCAGAATAATCCCCACTTTCTTCAGGTTAATTTTGGAATAGAATTTAACAATAATCACAAAATTTTAAGAACGATATAGAACTCATGTATTTATTTCGCAGAAGTATGAAACTGTGGCAACATGTAGTGATATAAAACCAGTCCAGCATAGGTCGTGTAAGTAGTCAGATTATTTTAAATTCTACCACTTCTCACATTCAGCAGATGGAGGTACACCACACAGATTGTTCATGACCATTTTAATGGGGATTGCCCTCGATCAGTAGAACTTGGCCCTGCCATGGCTCTAGGTACCTGGGAAGCTTCATCCGCTGGGACTCAGATGAGTAGGGCCATATCTTGAAAACACCATCATTCAGTACTGACTTGAATGTGGCTGTTTTCCAAACTACAATCGTTTCGAAAACCATGCAACATTCATTTAATAAGTTTTTCTTTGAGATTGCAAAGAGGCAGGGACTTTGTAACAAGTCCATTTTGGTTTCCATTATTAGTTTATCCTTTCATTTATCCTACTGACATCCTGGCTTTTTGTTTTTCCCTTTCTTTCTCCCTCGCTCTGTTATAGAGCAAAGCTATATTTCCCATCATCTGTCTGGTAACAATTAGATTTAATGTGATTAAGTCGGGAATTATTCTGTAAGTACGGTAATCAGCTACTACCCCACCCCATTGATTCGATTCATTCCTTTTCTTCTATTTCCATTTTAATAATTATTTTATCATTTCACTTTAATTTGCTTCCAATAAATTAAATTAAATGCATCAAAGGGCCTCAAAGCAAATTAGCTTTTTGCTAAGTCAGGTCTTAAAGACCCAAAATATGACTTTGTTTTTCACTCTGTAGATTATAAATATGCATTTCACATTGGGAAAAAGCACTTTCAAAATAATTTTCCATTGCTTCTAAAATATCTAAGAATTCCTTCTAGGCCAAAAAAAGATCTATCATAAATCTTCATAAAATAAGTTTATTTTAGAAAATTAGTTTTCCTTTTAAAAAATTTTTAAAGAGGAATTGCATGATAAAAATTTCATTCATGGGTTAAAAATCAAGTTTTGAGCTTTTTTTTTTTCTTTCTCAGGGTAGTATTTCCTAATTTAAAATGTTCCCCTACTATTGCTTTATTATTTTACCTTGATTATAACTATATAGAGAAAAGCTATTTCCTTATAAATTTAAAAGTGGTCAATTCTTTCTCATTGGGAAACTATTCTGTCTTTCTAGTCCCTACAGTCTTCAGACACAGAAAGGCACAGACTGAGTTTATTCCAACAGATCACTTGAAAAATAATGTATTTAGAATGCTACATCCATCTTTTAGCAGATACTAACCATAGTATTTAAGTTCCTACACAAGTTGGCCTAATACTGTGTTTCCCCGAAAATAAGACCTAGCCAGACTATCAGCTCTAATACATCTTTTGGAGCAAAAATTAATATAAGACCCGATCTTATATCATATAAGACCCGGTTTTATATTATATCATATTATATAAAACCCGGTATTATATTATATTATACCTAGTATTATTATATTTATTATAAATACCCAGTCTTGTATTATAGTAAAATAAGACAGGGTCTTATATTAATTTTTGCTCCAAAAGACGCATTAGAGCTGATGGTCCAGCTAGGTCTTATTTTAGGGGAAACACCATATTCCTGAAGTGGAGAAATACAGAGGAATTTTACGAGGAAGATTTATCTAACCTATAATGTCAAGAATGTATTACCCTGGAGGATGGCAGAGTTCCCAGCTGCCCAGTAATCTGTGGGAGCATCCATGCCCGAGATTCAAGGTGGGTAAGCGTTGTGGTGGGTCAAGTCCCGAGTTGGAAATGTTGGCAGCGATGAAGCAATGAGAGCTAAACTCTACCTCAAAAGCTCATGAATTCCTTTGGTATTTATTGAGTGTCTCTGATGTCATGCTGCTATATGCCTCTGGTCTGTGAATATAAAACATTCTTTTTTTTTTTTTCTTATGTGGGAATCTTTCCCAGCATGAATATAGGTTAGTGGAGTAAAACATTCATGGAAAATTCTAGTAGAAAAAATAAAAATAGGTAAAGGGATGAAAGTTTACAGGAGGAAGTGATGACTCCTGACTGCTAGGGTCAGGAAAGGCAACCTGGGGTTCAAGCCTTGGGTTTTCTTTGCCAACATACGAGTTCAGACAATTAAGTTCACGAACTCATCCTAGAAAAAGTACTACATGCCTCAATGTTGAATATCACTAAAATCACCTTCGAAGTACTCCCCTCGGGAAGCTATGCACTGAAACCAGTGCCTAGTCCACCCTTCAAAGCAATTTTGGAACTCTTTTTCTGGAATGGCCATCAGAGCTGTCATCTTATTACCCTTGATGTCCTGAATGTCATCAAAATGTCTTCCTTTCAATATTTCCTTTATCTTTGGGTAAAGAAAGAAGTCATTGGGGCCCAGATCAGGTGAGTAGGAGAGGGGTGTTCCAAGACAGTTTTTTGTTTACTGGCTCAAAACTCCCTCACAGACAGTGCCGTGTGAGCTGGTGCATTGTTGTGATGCAAGAGCCATGAATTGTTGGTGAAAAGTCCAGGTCGTCTAATTTTTTCACACAACCTATCAGCACTTCCAAATAGTAAATGTGGTTAACTCTTTGTCCACTTAGTACAAATTCATAATGAATAATCCCTCTGATATCAAAAAAGGTTAGCAACATTGTTGCAACAAGTTCGCAAACTTAATTGTTCTACCCCGTGTTTCCCAGATCAGCCCTGGGGTCTTCTTTTCACAGCCACCACGGAGACTCATTTTCCTAACGTTTGCTGCTGCGTCCCACCAATTTGTCTATTCAGGCTCATTAGGGAATGAGGTAGAATTTTACATCTTTTTGTCTACATTTAGTCCCAAGATTAAGCAATTTATGTTTTATTATTTTTAATGGCATAGTAACAACAAAGAAATAGGAGAAAAATGTCTCAATATTGTGTGCTACGTTTTTAACCTAATCCCTCTGAAGACATTCTTACAAAAATACTCATTTTTTTTTAATTTTAATGTACACAGAGGACCAAGGTAAGGTTCTTCTTGTTCCCTATTTCTTTTCTTTCTTTTTTTTTCTTAAACAGGAGGTTATTGTATATATTATATAGAATAAAAATATATACTGTTTATTATGATTAGTGACATTGATCATCTTTCATATGTCTATTGGCCATCTGTATGTCCTCTTCGGAAAAATGTCTATTCAGCTCTTCTGTCCACTTTTTGTTTGTTTTTTTGGTGTTGTATGAGTTCCTCATAAATTTTGAATATCATATACTCCTTATCAGCTGTATCATTGGCAAATATCTTCTCCCATTCAATAGGCTCTCTATTCATTTTGTTGGCGGTTTCCTTTACTGTGCAGAAATGTTTTAGTTTGATGTAGTCCCATATGTTTATTTTTTCTTTTGTTTCTCTTGCACAAGGCGATAGATCAGAAAATAACATTACTAAAAGCGATGTCAGAGTTTTCTGCCTATATTCTCTTCTAGGAGTTTTATGGTTTCAGGTCTTACGTTTAAGTCTTTAATCCATTTTGAGTTTATTACATACGGTGTAAGAAGGTGGTCCGTTTTCATTTTTTTTTGCACGTATCTGTACAGGTTTGCATGTAAATGCTCAGGTTTTCCGGCCTTTCTTTATAGGAACTGGGGTGAGGGTGGGAACCCAGGATAAAGTCCAGACAAGGTCCTTTGGGGGGGGGGGCGCTGTAAAATGGGAGGGAAACTGGATTTGGGGCCGAGATACTGCATGAAGTGCAGACTCTACCTGGGGTTTCCCTGCCTCTTGTAATTCTCCCGCCACTGACACTGCAGACGCTGCCCTCGACCAGGCTTCTGAGAAGGACTTATGTCAGCATGTCCACGTGCGCCTGTGTCTGCGGACAGGGCCCCCTGTCTCAGAGCCTCTCTGGCTGAAGAGTAAATGCACATCATTTCTCTGCAGTGCACTCGAGGATTTGCTTTCTAATTTGTCCTGTGGCAAACTGGCTTGGACTCTGACGATTCCATTCTTCTTGTCCTTTCCCTGTTTCTGGCACTGTGCCACCAGCAGACTCTGCCCTGGCCCGCTCTTTCTGGTTCACTGGCTGCAGTTCCCAGAAGACCAGCTCCCTCGTCACATGATTGTCATGTCAGATCGTGTATCTTTGTGTAATCGGTGAATCACCGATTCACCATAAGATTAGATACTGTTCAGTCATAAGTCTAATCAATGTAGATAACTGAAATGGCTTTGAAAGGAAACCACAATGTTGCTTATGCCAGAAAATGTGAAGACTAGATTCACAAATAGCACAACTTTCAGAAAAGCATTTAGGAATGAACATGTGTTCTCAATTATAATTATATATATATATATATATATATATATATATACACACACACACATATATATATACACACATATATGACACACACATGTGCATGTCATATATATGTATATATAATATTACATACATATTATATATTATGCATTATATATACTTTTTATTTACATCTATATTACTATTATATACTTTTATAAGTGATCTATAACATAGGACATATATTTATATAGGATTTATATGTTTGACATCATACATTTTATATATTATACACATTAAAAATATATACTGTATATTACATAGTATATATTACCGTTACTAAGTATACCAGTAATATACAGAGGGTGCCAAAACAATGTATACACATTTGCAGAAAGGAAAGCACTATTAAAATTGTAATACTCAATATATACCAATAACAAAAGATGAACACAAGTCACGTTTGACTTCTGCAATTACAAGAGGTGCTCAAAGTGGTTAGCAGCGGCGTCCAGACACTTCTGACTATGGCGAACTACTGCTTGAGCAACGTTAACCAAGGTGTCCACTTGTATACATTTTTTTGGCACCCCCGGTATATGTATTATTTATTTCTGAACCGTTTGAAGAATTCACTATACATAATTAAATTGAATAACCAGTTCTAATGAAAAGATATATGAGTATGTGAACACACACACACACACACACACACACACACACACATTGCATAATGCTATGGCGTATAAACAAAAAAACAGACAGTGAAAATGTTTGAGCTCCCGTCTAGAACATGTCAGTGAACTACATTACATTATTTTCTAAAGTGAAAATTTCTCTGGCCCACATTTTGCCAAATTTTTAAACAGTTATGTTTTTACTTCTACAGGAATGGCTGAGGCTTCGCTAACCTTGGCAAAGCATGTGTTAAGTTTTGAATAAAAGGTCGTAAATCATTAATGTGAATTTAATGTTGGGAACCTTTTCACTGACAGTTTTAACATTGTAATCCATTTTGCCACCTGCAACAGTGACATATGACTTTCCCCATAGCTTATTATGAAATTTCAGGCAGTATCTTCAGATGAAATATAGTTCAGAGAGCTCACAGGAAGAATTCACTGATTTCATAAGGATATGACCAACCAATGTTACGAAGACAGATCCGGAAGGTCTGGTGGCTCACTGACCCTCCCCTCCAGCGTGCACACACGAGTGGGCACATGCAAATTCACATACACATGCACACATTTCACACACATACAAAGGGTAGATGAGCTGAGAGCTGATTCAATAGGTCTGAAAGCTAAAGGTTGCACAACTCTGTAAATACACTAAAAGCCACTGAAGTGTATATTTTAAATGGGTTAAATGCATGGTGTGTAAGCACATCTCAATCAAGCTTTAAAAAAAATAAGCAGGTAATGCAGTCACCATGTTCCTGACAGCCGTCTCCCAATCCCTGCCAAGTCCCCCTCCTCACCTCCTCAGTCAAGGAGCTTTCACTGTTTCCCTGTGTCATATTGCCTGTCCTCACTCCCTATAAATACGTAAACAGTAGGGGAGTGGGGCCCCTTCTCCAACGGAACTTTGTCGTTGGGGTATGCAGACTTTCTCAGCCTGGCATCGAATGAGGGGTGCGAGTCTAGGGCATGTATTAGGTGCCCTCTACTACCTCTGTGATTGTAGGTCTCCCCATGTCCCCACCCCAGTGACCCTCGGTTATGTCCACCCCACTTACCCACTAGTAGTCAATCTCTGACACTACTGAGTGACAACCATATCCAAGTGTTTTCCCTGTGACACACTCATTCATTCATTCATTCAATAAACTGTGTGCCAAAGTAAATGTGGAGACAGAGCAGTAAACAAGACAGATGGTGTCTCCTCTCTTGAGTTTACATTCAGAATACACAGTCGCTGGGCACGTTAAGTGCTGTTTTCAGAAGTACTTGCCTATTTTACTAATTGAATTTTTTATTTATACTCCTTAAATAAGTTACGATTTGCTTTCCTCTTTTTCCTTTAAAAATCAGTAAGCATAGTTGCACCAACCTGAAAGTGCTCTCCTATTATATGTATTTTATATCCACCATCATTCTTTGTCCTATGATCTCCTTTTTTGAAAGCTCTCATTTACAAACTGGAAGTGATTTTTAAAAATTCAAATCTCTTACACAGCTTTAAAATAGTTTTTGCCAAAAAAAAAAAAAATTAGTTTTTGCCTTCCTAGCTGCTGTGCCAAGTTTACAAATAATGAAAATAAAAACATTAAAAAAAAAAAAAAGATTTGAGTATGTTTATCCTCTGTTAGGTGTGTATTTATCTGTTCTGAAACTGTCGTTTCTTTGCAAAATTGTATTTCTTTTCGCGATGCCAAAACCATTAGGAAAAACATTGTTTTCTGTTCTCTCCTCCCCAACACCTGCACAAAACTCTTGATTAGACATCAAAGAAATCGCAATCCATTAACATGTGATAAGCAATGGGCCACTGTCACGCCAACACCTGCCTTTCATTACCCCACAGAACCAGGAACTGAAGAGTTGAAAGAGCTGGGGATGACACTCAGATAAATATTGGTAAAAATGCATAATAAATGAGAAGTGAGGAAACCCAAGAGAGGAAAGACCTAAAACAAAATGAATTGTCCTCCTACTCCTCACAGAGCATTTCTTGCACTGCAATTAAAATATGCTCTTCTCTCAAAAATCATTATGGCAGAACTACCCAGTCTTTTGGTTGTGTTCTGGGAAAGCCTTGTCTTCTTTGCTCTCCAACGCCGACCATTTGCGGGCTGGCTTCACTTTATTCCTCGTTAGGTTCTTGTGGACACATTTTAGGCCTTTTCCCTGTAACCCAAGCATCAATAGATACGCCCTGTTCCCCAGATGTTGTCTTCCTTATGCTCACTTAATATTCTTTCCACATTCCCTCTAACAGTGAGATTTATTTCCCTTTTTCTTTCTCTAAGCCTACCTATTATTTTCCTTTGCGGAAAATCAACATCAGTTTATCCTTCAAACACTGGAGTTTAAAATTCTCCCAGGTAAGATGCCTTACATTAAAGAAGGGGAAAATCTACCAAGAAGAGCTGATCACTGTGACGGCAGGGGTTTTGGTTCCTTCACAGGAAGAGATTATTGGAGATGCTCTGGCTAACCTCAGCTGAAAAAGAAGCTGTGTGCCAAAATCCTTTTAATCAAATAGAAGTCCTTGAATAAATTCTGTAGTCCTCATTAGGCTAATTTGCTAAGTTTTACACCTCACACACACTTTACCGCTCCACTTAGAGAATGCACTTTATGCAATGCAAAAAACAAAAAAAAAGGAGGAGGAGAATTGGCATATCTTTAAGAGGGTATCAGACTAATTCACCAAAAATAACCTTCTTGCCCGTAGGAGGTCTTTAGACATCTTTAGACAATTGATCACCAATGCACATATTATCCACAGGCGCAGCAAATTATAATGAGCCTCCAAAGACTCTTGAAATGATTCCCTGACATTAGAGAAGAAGTTTGCCTTTCCTTTGGAATTCACACCAGTGTTCGGTATAATTTCCGTGCAAACTCCAGATAGAAATATTTCAAAGAAGGAAATAACAAAACAAAACCATTCATATAACCAGCGATTTACGGTTTTGAAATAAAAATGTTTTGCTAAGGTATTTCATCAAAGGCAGAGACTGTAACAGTTTTCTTGTTTTCCTCTCCGGACAGCCTCCAGAATCAGAAGAGGTAGGTAGACTATACAGGCTGGAGCCCTGCCATGTGACCCGAGGAGCCCAAAGAAGCCTTTCTTATACTCTGAACTCATGTTACAAAAAGCACATTCTCAATAGCAAAGTTTCCGAGGCTACGAAGCTACTAAGACTGGGGTGGTGCTCGACTCTGGAGTCAGATTCCCTTCCTTTTCCTCCTGGCTCTGTCACTTCCTGGCTATGGTATAGACGTGGGCAAAGACTTTTTAAGCCTGTTTCCCCCTCTACTAAAATTTTGATAATATCATCCTCATCTTTTGATATGTTCTGAGTATTTTCTGAGATAATGCCTGCTAAATATTAACCATCATGCCTGGCCCATGGAAAGTGTTCAGCAATCACGAACTACTGCTCTCATCACCAGTGATTACTCCGATCGACCTATTCCTCTGAGGAGGGCCTGGGAAATGTGAGGTCACCAAGCTAATGTGGAGATGATAACACTGACAAAGTCCTACTAAATGGGTCACATATATGATAGTGAGGGCTAACGAAAGCCATTTCACTGTCAAGGCAATTTTCTTTCTCCTCCTAAAGTTCAGGTTCCAGCCCCCCCAAAAAAGAAGGATAATATCAGAATCTATCCTAGGTGAGTCTCATGGGTATTCCATGAGATAACGCTTATAAAGCTGTTACTCGAAGGCACAGAACATGGGGCCCAAGAAGTGTCCATTAAACATTAGTGGTTAACAGGTGTTTTCGTTATTACAGAGACTGATGTCATCATCCACCTTTTCCCATAATGCATTTCATCCTTTTTAAAGTAGTGGAGATGAGAACAGAACTTTGCACTAGTTTTTCCCAGATTGGGGCGGGGGGGAAGCTTGTTTCTCTATCTCTAATGTTAGAATCATCTAGGAAGGGTAAATGATGTACCTCCAAGCTCCTGGATGGGTCTGTATCTGCAAATTTGAGACAAAAACCGAGAGAAAGCTCCACACAAGAGAGGGAGTATAATTTGAAGTTTGGGATAAATTGAGGAGGTGAGCAAAGAACCCCCCAGGCAGGGAGAGAACTGAGGTTCACAACTGGGTCAATACTGCAAAGCACAAGACCGGACTCCGGAGCAGAAAAACTAAGGTGAATCATGGGAAACCGAAGTCCAGGGAGACGAAGAGAACTGGGGGAAGTTCATGCTTCCACAGGGCACGGACCAGGGGTCTCAGGCAGCCATGGCTACACCTAAAGAGCCCCTGAGCTGTCCCTGTTTGACATCACGGCCACATAAAGTAGAAACTCAAGCTTTTATATCCTCATATTTCAACAAATCATTTTCAACTTGTTGCTTGAGGACGGTGTTCTGTATGCATCTATAAGCCATAGTGATTTTTATCAGTCATCAAACCTCAATTATGTTCAAAATTTAAATAATGGTACAGAGAACACTGAAGTCAGACAGACCTTGACTACAATGCTTGTTCTGCTACTAACCAGAGAGAAGACGTCGTCAACGGTTGTATACCCTGGACCTTAAGCTTCTCATCGGAAAAAGATGTCAGACTAAATGATTAATACATTCTTATTAATAATTTATCTGCACTCGTAATTTTCTTCACTGGAAAGGGTTACATGACAAACTGAGAAGAAATATAATTTGAATAGTGACATGATTTAAAATGACATACATATATATACACACACACATATATATATATATATATATATATATATATATATATATATAAAATAAAATAAAACATTGGGGTATTGGCCTATTAGCTTCAAATATATAATATTCATAGGTATGTCTTAACTACCAGCTGTAATTAGATCATTTCCGCCTGAGATACAGCAGTTTAAAATATATATATATATACGAGTATATATATATCTCATAGCTCCATGAAGGTCTGCATATTTTTTTGATGGACTGCCAAGTGAGATTTCAAGTGACAGTTGCCACAGTTGAAACAGAATATATACGACAGGGCTGCCTTCACATCCCACCCACCTTGTCCAACAAGCTAGAGGTCATTTGTCAGAGCCTCAAGGAACTTAACACGGTGGGGAGACAGGGATTTCTCGTAGTGCTTAATAATTTAAGTCATTGTCAGTTCATCCTTTTGGATATGATAGCATTTGGGAATAGTCATAAACTCCACTTTCGTTCAGCCAGTCCCCTTTAACCTTGATACAAGCTCGTATACAGGGATATAAAGACATTCAATGCAAGCAACAAAACAGGTTGGATTTATCAAGAGGACGGATTTGGACAGTCATACCATCTGTCTGCACAACGTAAGTCACCACAACAGTTGTGCATACGACTACATACAAGGTCATTATATATATATATATATATATATATATATATATATATATATATATATATATATGCTCCCTGTGTGACTGCATAACAATTATGGACTACAGATATGGTTGAATCAATAGACGAATGCAAATTTCTACAACTCAAATAATCGAAATATTAACATTGGCTTTTTTACTTTTAAAACTTAGGAAAGGGTACACAGGTTAGTACTGACTTAAGTAATTGAACTGATAGACTGATATTTTCAGATATCTGAGTATTTTGCAATTTCAAATTCAATTAGCTTTCTAACCCGGTCTGAGTTACCATTACATGGAACGCAGGAATCGTTTCTTTTCCTGTGTGGGTTGGAGGTATCTGCCCATGGATGTTACACACCAGTGTAGGTTCAATTTCAAAAACAGTCCTGGCCCTGAGCAAATAGAGGTTAGGAAGGATCAAATCAAAGAGTATTTTTTAAATAGTGATTCCAGAATGCAAACAGACTGAGCAAGAGTAATAAATGCCCGTTGCTATTGCTGAGAGAATAGTGGTGAGGTGTAATAAAGCATGTAGACATTGGCATAAAATAAGCAGTGGACACAGAGCTTTCCATTCAAAAAGAGAAGACATAAAATACAAGAAAAAGACAAGAATAATGAAAAGCAAAGCATGAGGTACAAACAATGGCTACAAGGAATACTTCAGGAGATATTTTGTCAATCCATGTATAAAGCACAAACTCCAACTCCCTTTGTTTAATAAAAGACTCGCAAGTCATTTCATATGTAATACGCATTGAAAACTGTAAAATAACACAATGGTATGTTTTGTTTCTGCAATCTCCCTATGTACATGGTGTCCTGATTTATGTATCGGGGAATCTATTGGTCAGGTTTTTCTTTAATTCAATGTATTGTTGACATCATTGCCCCAGTTGTGAACACATTACATTTCTGAAGGTCAGAGACGTGCAATTTTCATGTGTGTTTCCAATAACACTGTGAGAGTATAATTCTCTCTATGTATGCCTCTAATGATGACTGTAAGGCAATTTCAGTTTTAAGTTTGGAATACAGTTGAGAAGCAAGGTTATGAGAGGATTTTGAGATAAATCACAGCTTAAACTTGGCAAAGAGACTCCTAACATTTTCTATACAAACAAATGAAATGCCAGCACAGACACTCAATGTCAGAGCTTTTGAAAGGAATCTGGTTTGGCTCAACTGGAGTTAACTGTGTGTGCTGGGACAATTTGACCTAGAAACTAACACTCTACAAATAATCAGTGAATCTGAAGGGAAATGAAAATGATGTTTAGTGGTTGACCTTAGTTGCATACTAGACGATTATGAGACGATAATAATTATTATCTGAGCATAGATTGTGGAACAATGACCATTGCTAGTACAAAGGTGCCAAGTAATTTCAGATTTATTTCGTTATTTAAACATAGCATCATAAGTGGCAAGAACTGGAAAAAATATTAGAAATCGTAGCTCATTGCAGCAATATTTTAGATGAGAAGAAACTCAGGTTTGTTTCCACAAACACCCTTGAATTTTATTATATATGTGTATATATATATATATATATATATATATATATATATATATGTATATATACACACACACATACACATACACACACACATATATATGAATCTTTAAAACATAATATAAAACCTTTATAATTTTTTTAAAAATTAAAGTATAATTTACATACCATTAAATTCATCCTCTTTAGTGTACAGTTGTACAAGTTTGGACAAATGCATAAGTTGGGTAATTACCTGCACATTTAAGAGGTAGAATAGTCCCAATATTCCACCAAATTCCTCTGGGCATTTTTGTAGTCAACCCCTACACTACTTTCAGGTCGTAAAAACCACCGATTTGTTTTTTATCTCTATAGCTTTGCCACAGAAGCAACATTTTAATAGCAGCAAAAATGCACCTGTCTATTTTTCAAGGTGCTTGAAGGAAAAATATTATATAGCATACTGCTCATACCTGATAAGGCCACTGCCTACATTTGAAAAAGCAATACTTAAGATTGCTTCACATACCTAGTACTGGAATAGTAACTCCTTCTCCCGGCCATACTTGCAGACCCAGGGCTGGAGAAAGGCATTTGCGTTCTTCCGGCAGAATAAGTCGATCCTCCTCCTTGAAACGGATACTCTACATGTGTACTCAGAATTTTTTAAAGTAGAAGCCTAGTGCCTGGTTGAGTGCAAAGGCAGACAAGGAAGATTCTGGAAGACAGCATTTTTGCTTCTTGCATAATCCATTTAGCCAAACAAGTACACAACAATTAACCAACAATACGTGGAGCACAAAAGCTTTGCTGGGAATGGAATGGATAAGAGCTTCTTATACTCTCCCCCCAGGTAGCTTCTCCAAGAATTCCTTGTAACACATTCAGTAGTCTCTTTTAGGAGGAATTCTGATAAATGCAATTTTCTTTTTGCTTTACACTTTCAGGAGTGTTTTATTGCTTAGTGTCCCAAGCTATAGCCAATCTGACCTCTGTCCTTTCTCTACCATGTGTCCTCTCTACACCTCACCAAAGGAGCTCAACAAGCCATCATGGGCCCCCTGACACCTTAAGAGTCATCCTTTTCCCTAACTCCCCACAGTACACTGGGGAGCTGACCAGTTGTGTGGGACAAAAGTGCCCCCACGGCTGGTTACTAATGAGTAGAAGGGTGGGGAAAGTGCTGTTGTGTTTCTTAGAACCAGCATTGAAACTCGGATGACATTTTCAAATAGAGATAGAGTTTAAATCATGGTTAGATTTTTATACTTAATGGTATAACACATTCAAGTATTTTTCATTTCTTCCTTCTTTTGTTTGTCTAAGCTGGAGGCAGTGAGCTCCTCACTGGGTACATTCTTTGCCCTCAAAGAGCCCAAATTAAGTGAGGTTAAATCAGCTTCTACAAGCTGGTCTGAGATCCTACCATGCTTTGTTAAACCATTTCTTATGGAAAATGTATGACTCACTTAAGTTCAAAGAGTAGATTTACAAATACGCATTGGTAATACCAAACCCATTTATTAATTTGGAGCTGCTTGCATATTAGAAATGAGCAACTAGTCCTCTATTCATCATTAATATGCTTCATTCCTGTTAAATTGAAGTGCCATTGATTTAATTGGAGGGAGGGAGGAAGAAAGCTTGATGGCTATCCCTGAGTTTGGCTTTTAAGAAATTCTCTTTTCCCTTGGCAGATATGTGCTAAATGAGATTTAGCGAAAAGAAATAAAACCCAACTATTAAACTCATCTTAGTTGCTTCTTCTCCACAAAATAGAAATGGAAACTTGTTATCAACATTGCATGATTGGTTGCATTTTAATATTCAGTGTCTAATGACTGGCATGTGATAAATCTCTCATTAAAATATTCATGAATAATCAGATTAAATGTCACATCTCCAAAGAAAGATCATCTGATCGGGGTAACATCAGTTAATTTCTTTATTTGTTTGTAGAGCGCTATTAGGATAAAAGCAATCAGTATGAAAAACCTCTCCATTGGTGTGTGAATTACATATAAATGATGGGTTTGTTGCCTTGCACTTGGAACAGCAGAAAAAAAAAATCAGAAAATAGTATTTTCTTCATTTTTAAGAAAAATGCATGAGATCCGCTTTCATTAATTCTCTAGTATTCTATTCTACCAATATGCTACTCCCGTATTGATTGTCATAACTCTCCCAAGTAAGAATTAAGAACAGGAACTCTAATTTTCTAGATGATTTCAGAATAAAACACTCGGGACAATCAAATATTTTGGTTAGAAGAGAATGGCAATGCCATAAGCTAGTAGTAAACAACTGATTTCATTGAAAGTCTTCGTGCTTAAATTGGCAAATCTGTACCAACAGGTACTGGGGAAGAATGAAGCAAAAAGGATATGTGTGGGTGGTGTAAAGCTGGAGCTGGTGTCTCCAGGACAGCTAAAAGTGCCCCTGATCGGCCCTTAAGGTACTCTCAATACTGCGACAATTACACTGCAGCCACCCTGCCAGAAGGCAAAGGCAGGAAAGGCTGTCATCTCTTTTGGAGGGGACTCGAAAATTACCCCTAGTGACTCCCGACACATTACATAAGATTTTCTAAAACGGCATCCGCATATCTATTTTTTAATCAAAATTTGATGTTCATTTTTCCCTAAAGGTTACTGATGACAAAATATGCATGCTGTGCAGATAATAACAGCATTTGTATATGCAATTTATTATGGGACTCTGTGATCGCCTATCACGTAGCTTGTGATTAACTCTACACTAACATCAAGGCCATATGGTACCCTACCCATTTATGGAACAAAGCTATCTCCTTCCTGTCATTTATTGTAGGTTAATTTATGATTTGGCAGAAACACTATAGAAAAACACTGCTTCTTCTCAGATGTGAATTTTTTAGCAAATTGAAATGCATTAACCTTGCTAATTTTCACCCTCATTCCATCCAATACATAATGGCTCTGAAGCCAAAATTTATCTGCCTTCAAAGCTTCTCAGTTTAGTTAGAGTTGTGGACGTATTTGGTAGACCTGGAATTTCGAAATGCATCTAGTCTTAAAAATGTGTTCTACCATGATGTACATACATAAGTATTCCCAGGATTGGATGGCCCCTGCTGGGAAAGAAAAGTGTTTAAAGTGAAATCAGAGACAAGGGGTTTATTGAAAACGGGACAAAGGAAGAAAAGACAGTTCCCTTTCATTTTAGAGTAACGATTTTTTCATGATGTTGACTCAGGGATTCACATCCAGTCTCTCAGTTACTTCTAATATTTTTTTTTATTGTTTTGCTTAGAGCATTTCTTATGTGTATAGTCACTTATGTGACCGTATCAGATACAAATCAGCTCACCCAAGTTGCTAATTCGTGTAAATGATAAACCTTTGACTATAAATCCAGAGTCTTGTTAAATTCTAACATGGCTTTCAATGTTTATGTCATAGATGATAAATTTATATTCTTCAAGACTACATGACTGTTTGTAAATTTATATTCTTTAATTACATTTCAAAATATCATGGCCTATGTAAATATAGGCCAACATTTACTGACAATCGGCAAATTTCAGATAAATAGCAAACATTTTTTAAAAAGACTTTGGATTATAAATATTATTCTACATTATGGTTAGGTTCACATAAAGATATTTTTTTTTCATTTTGGTTCAGAATGTGTTGTTGATTTTCAAATAACCTGAAAATAGTCATTGGCTATTCACTGTACATTATATTTCAATCGTTTTTATATTATAATCAGATCTTTCAGAACACATGACCAAGGTTTCTCAAATCTTAATAGAATTTTACATTCTCATTTTCCCCAATCTTGTTATCACTGGATACAAATATGTTTGAGATAGTTTATATTTACTTCTGCAAATTCCATTTGCTGTACTACCGTGTTTCCCCAAAAATAAGACCCAGTCTTATATTAATTTTAGCTCCAAAAGACTCATTACAGCTTATGTTCAGGGGATGTCATCCTGAAAAATCACGCTAGGGCTTATTTTCCGGTTAGGTCTTATTTTTCGGGGAAACACGGTATGTTGTTTAGATTATCTTAACATAATATTTTCCTACATGTAAAATAAGAAAACTGTACTGACATGAAAAAAAAAACCGGCAGTTTATTTTTTATGTCAAACTTTAAAATCTCTGTAATGGGTTTGGACATAGGTATGGAAATTTATGAAAGAAAAACATGACCTCTAAGAATCCACTTAGGTTTCCTGATGTAGCCATTCATTCCTAGTCAGATAATCAAACTCCTTTCTTCTTCATTTGAGGAAAATGAAGCACAGAGATCCAGCGCCACGTCCATGGTCAGCTCTGTGAGACCACAGCCAATTCTGTCTAATCTGCAGAACACTCCTATTCCCAGAAGTGTCCCTGGCACATAGTAAGCACATCATACACAGCGTTTGAGTTAAGAATAGTTAGTATATTTATAAACAGATAGTTTTAAAGTGAAATAAAAAAGAAGTATGTCCTGCAATTTTGTGGGCAGGCTTTAAATAATAGATTATAGGTAAGATTTTGAACGTTGGTGGACGGTGGAACAACACGAGAGAGCGTTGACTGACTTGGCGATTGGTCAAGTGAGTATGTATGCGAATGAGAGATTCATAACACCTACCAGGCAGTATGTACTTCATGGTGAGCTAATTTAAGAATTTGCCTAGATCTTTATAAATAACTGACTCAAGATGATACAAGAGGGTGCCACACGACTACATAGAGAACTGATTGCTTTCAAAAGTCTGGCTATAAAAAAGATATTGACCTGTAGTTGAGTCACAAGAATTCTGAGGTGATCAGAAACCTTGTCTTTTGAAGCACAATTGAAAACGCTGGCGCTTTAGCTTAATTGGTAAATACATTTTAAAGAAAGTATTCGGTATTCATCAAGTACTCCAAAGACTCTCAAGCAGTAGGAGGTGCAGACTTTTCTTGGAGCAGGACTGAGAGCCCTAAGGGATTGCCAGGAGGTAGATTTAAGCTCAGTGCAAAATGCACTCCCATAGAGACAAATGTCAACAAATGAACGGGCTCTCACTCATCTATGATTCTAGCGGAATAACTTTCTGGAAATACTAATCTGCAGAAATTAACCCTAATGTATTAACTGAATAATTATTAATTAACCCTCTTCAAATTCTTCCAATGTGATTGACTTACACTGCCCATTTAAAATCCTTACTTTCCTTTCACTTCATAATTGAGAACATAGTATTACATGTATTATGTGGGTGAATTTATTTTATGAAACAAAAGTGTTTAGTTATCCAATATCTAACCCTTCTTAAAATATGAAGAAGCCTTATGTAATACAAAGTTTAGTTCTCCCGAATGAATTCATCATCACAGCATTTCTTATGTTAACAACTGATAGACGTTTCTGCAAGAAATATTCTCAAAAACATAAGATTTTGACTAGCTGTGACTGATCTTATTCACGAGCATGCACAGTAAAGGTTTAGGATCTTTCTACTAATAACTAATCTGCCCAAAGAAAATTATTTTTTACTAACTATTTTATCGCTCCAATAACTAGTAACAACACAATAATCTTTGATGATGATTATCAGGGTCAGTGGAAATTTTAGATAACCAAGGGGGAAATATTTCCTTGCAGGGACTCTTATGACATGACATTCTTTGGTGTAAAATGTTCCATTATTTAAAATATTTTACATTCTAGCATACACAAATACTATCCAAATAATATGCCTAGGAAAACCATTCAACAGCTATGTTCTACATTTTAAGATACGCTATGTATTTATGATAAAGGTATGTATTTTAAATGCATTTAAGAAATCACATTTATAGAAGATAAACATGTTAACTTCCTATGGGTTTTAGCAGAAGTAATATTGAAAATATTTGACAAAAGTATGACAAAGACCCTAAATCGATCGTGCCTGCCTTAGCCCCTAAGTTTCTAGATTGTGCGGATTTCCCAATTTGGGCTAACCAGGAGAGAGAGAAGTAGGAAATTGCATGCAACTTGCAGTGTCTGACATGCATCACAGTATTTTTCAGGAAGTACATTTTTGAATTATGTTGTGTATGGAGATGGGGACCATCAGTCAAGAGCACAAATTATGACATCAAAGATACTGAAATAGTTAAAAAAAAAGGAAGGATTCCGTTGGTAGACCAGAAGTAGAAGGTTACCTATTTCACAAGCACGTACAGATCTGAAGTCACACTCATTGCACACACTTATTTCTTTACAACGAATTATACAGAGTAGAGTAGGTTGTCAGGAGTCTCCATTTCCATTCAGAAAGGATCGCCCTCAAGCAGTGTGGCCAGAAGATAGCTCTTGCTGGTGCCCTAGTTCTGATCACTTTGATCTGGTCTGTGTGGGATGACTGTTTTTGCTTCAGGGCTCTAGTTACTAGGTTTCTCTTTGCTCATGTATTCACTGGAAGTGAGGTCTCTAAATACTGACCTACATATTTGACAGGAAAGTTTTCACTCCCTCCAGGGTGCTGTAAGGTTTGGAAGGGACAATGTGAAACGCTGGCTCTTAAGTTCTCTAACGCTATTCTGTAGACCTATAAGCAACTTATCTTCCCTTGAGGGACCAATAGTTCCTATATGCTGAGATGATGGGAGTGATTTGAAGGCCATTTCAGTCTAAAGAATTACTTCTTGCTTAAAAGAAGTAGAAAAAGCTATCTCAGATGCACAAGCATGGATGCCATCGCATTTCTACATAGCACTGTCAGATCTCTCTGGAAAAACAAGATCCAAATGTTATTGTATAATCACTCACATGTGTATGTATGGAACCACACACTCACTCACGTACATACATACTTTAGTATACTTAATGTACCGCTTTTCCAAACCAAACAGAACAACAACGGAACCTGAAGAATTAAAGCTGGCCTGTAAAATCAAATAAGTTCCCTAAAAGGAAGTCGTAGACATAGTCACTAGTTCATTTTGCTCTTCACCGTGCTTCTAGAGGGCTGACAACAGTCTTCTGAAATTTAAAATGCATGTGTATTCTAGATTTGAAAAAGCTGTTGGACCTGAATAGTGATGTTGGCGAGAAGAATATAATTGTAATTCAAAGCATGATCTGACACATGTCAAATAACGGATTGCAAAATGCACACTATAAAGGTCACGATATGATTTTTTTTAAGTTCCCTAACTTGAAACTCCAGTTTTACTCCCAAAATTAGCTAAGTCAGTTTTCTTTGAAGTTTGTAAACAATTAGACTTTATAGGTGATGGATATGAAGAGGAAATTATAATCAGTCTATCTCTAAACTTTGGTTCTAGAGTCTTTTACTCATTCTTTTAAATTCTGACCAATGTAGCATTTTTTTTTTCTAGTCATGGTACAGAACTGTTTTCTTTAGCATAATTAGTCAGCTCTTGTTTGATCTACTACTCAGTTAACATGAAGTTGATACACGTTTTCATACATAGAGCATAACAATATCAAGCAGCCAATTTAGGAAATAAATGAAAACAAGCCTGGAATTGCAAAAAAAATGTACGGACTTGTGGAGTTAGAGATGACCTGAAAGATTTGGGTCTGCAGAGTGACCTCCATTTTAATCTAGAAGGTAATAAGTATCTTGTTTTCAGAAGGTTTAAATGAGATACAGACATAGTCAGCATCACAGCACTTGAAACACAGATATGCAATATAATTGAGCTATGCCAATATTATAACTTTTATTTTACTGAAGGTATGATCTAAGAAAAACGAGTATTTCAGTTTGTTTCTGTGCATTTTCATTTTTATAACTCTTTGAGCTGGTCTTTTATCCATGAGTTTATTTCTTTTTATACTATAAATAATGAAGACAAACACTCCCTACTACCCAACCCTCACCAGGTGTACATTTACAATCCAGTAAATAATGATGTTTTTTGGGTTTGGATGTCTATTTTAACTATATGTTAAAATATATGATTTGGTCTCATTCTTGGAGAGCTATTTTTCTTTTCTTTTTACACAATTACTTTCTATTTTTGTGCCATTCCTTGCTGTGATGGTAAAATCTTTTTTCTTTGTTTGTTTTCTTAAAATATCCCAGTTGGGATTATTTGAATTAAATTCAGTTGATAAATTAATGTTCATTATTGACATTTATAATATATAAAACACTTAGCATTCTCAATAACTTGCACTATATAGATATATATATATATATATATATGCTATTGAGAATGCTAAGTGTTTTATATATTATAAATGTCAATAATGAACATTAATTTATCAACTGAATTTAATTCAAATAACCCCAACTGGGATATATATATATATATATATATATACACACACACACACATTTACTTGTATACAAAGAGTATCCAAACACTCTTTTCAAACTTCAGTAACTTTCACACTGCTTTCATTACATTTTAAGAGTTTTCAAAACTACTTTTATTATATATATATATCATGTAGACACAATTAGCCTTACCTTCTACAGTTTCAATTAAGTTGCATAAACATTTATACATGTTTTTTAAACAAAACAAGGGGAGATTCAAGTCAACTATTTAGTCTTCAAAACAAAATATAGCATTCTGCTCTTATCAATTAAAACAAGTGTGGCTACAAGGTCTGACAATTAAGTTCACAAACTTGTTGCAATGACGTTGGTAACCTTTGTTGATATCAGAGGGATTATTCATTATGAAGTTGTACCAACTGGACAAACAGTTCACCAAGTTTACTATTTGGAAGTGCTGAAAAGACTGCATGAAAAAGTTACACGACCTGAACTTTTCGCCAACAATTCATGGCTCTTGCATCACAACAATGCACCAGCTCGTACGGCACTGTCTGTGAGGGAGTTTTTAGCCAGTAAACAAATAACTGTATTGGAAACCCTCCCTACTCACCTGATCTGGCCCCCAATGACTCTTTCTTTATCCAAAGATAAAGGAAATATTGAAAGAAAGACATTTTGATGACATTTAGGACATCAAGGGTAATACGACGACAGCTCTGATGGCCATTCCAGGAAAAGAATTCCAAAATTGCTGTGAAAGGTGGACTAGGCACTGGAGTCGGTGCACAGCTTCCTGAGGGGAGTACTTCAAAGGTGACCATAGTGATATTCAGCAATGAGGTATGTAGTACTTTTTCTAGGATGAGTTCACAAACTTAATTGTCTGGCTTCATATATTTACACGTACAAAGTTGCTTTTGTTGCCTTAAAACTGAATTTTAGGGGTTATGCTTTGGATTTTGGTTATGCTTTTAGAAAATATATTTGTTCATATTCATGGGGACATCTTTCCTGAAAATTAAGGTGATGTTCACCTCTTAGCTATTATCGTGAATGCAGTACAGCCAGGTCATAAATAATTTGAAAGTATTATCCTAAACTAATGTTAGGTTGGTGCAAAAGTAATTGCGGTTTTTGCAATTATTTTTAACCTTTGAAACCGCAATTACTTTTGCACCAAGCCTAATACATATTGTGATGCCGAGTTAATTTAATTCATCTTTGGAAAGAACTTCCTAAAATGTGCACTTCACAAGCTTCATCTTACTTGGTCAGTATTTTGAGAGAAGCAGCATGGTTTGTAAATAAAAAAAATAATTGCGTAAAAATTACAAGGGTTAAAGATATGGAATGTCCTTACTATGTCACTCTCTTTCAAGATTCTTTCAACAAGCACCTATGAAACAGGTTTTATTCTGAACTGTAGCCCATAAAATCATTGACCTTTCAGTGAGACAGTGTGGCTACTCCACACTGAGCAGTAGGTCTGAAGGTTCCAGAAGTGATGGACATCCAATGCAACAAACTACTTCCTTCAAGAGCTTTTTTTTTTCTTGTTTCCTAAATTTTTCTTCTCATTAACCCTGAAGACAATACAAGAAGAGCAAACAAAAGAAAAAAAACCACAACAATAAAAATCAAATTATTATTATTATAAATGAGACATATAGGTAGCATGGATGAAGGCAGTACTAAGCTCGCAATAATAATGCATTTTTTTCTTTAAATACTTCATTTTATTTGCTGTTTTTATATTCGCTCTTTATATTAAACTATTTACATGTTTAGGAGCACGAAAAACTTTATATTCCATACTTGACTTTCACAAGCCTCCTAAAAGAACAATGCTTTTTGTTTCAGTTTAGTCACTACTACAAGAAAACTTTTTAAAGCTTCTAACCAGAATTTTGCACCTTTTAAAAATTTTTTAATTAAAATTATTGGGATAATATTGGTTAGTAAAATTATACAGTTTTCAAGTGTACGATTCTATAATACATCTATATCTTGCATTGTGTTCACCACTGCACTTTGTGATGTTTTATGTGTATTTTTGCCCAACTATAAATCATAGTTTTAGTTTGTTCTAATATTTGACAACAGATCAATTTTATTTGTCAAAGAGCCTAAACCATCACCTTATATGGGATAAACTTCATGGGTAGATAAACCATTATTTCAAGTTTATGAGTAACTTTGGTATTTATTTAAGGGAGAAGTTTGTTTCATAAAAACAGCTATTCAAAATGACAACAGAGGTACTGAGTCATACAAGTATGAAGCAAAGAACGTCAGACAAAAGTAAGATTTTCAAAGTACCACCATTCAGCAAGTCTTAAAATGTTTTGAATTATCAGCCTCCTTTGAGAATCTGATTAAAAACTCTGTTTCCTCTCTCAGAAAACTGCACACATTTTTGTGCTCAGTTCTACTAAATATGAAGCACACCTTTGAAGTCTATTCATGGCTCCCAGGTTGTAGAATTTGGAACTATTGTTCAAGCTCATTTTATAGACAAAGGAACATCTGTCCCACAGGTTAAATGACTTCCCAAGGTTAGACAGCTAGGTACAGGTGGGACAAAAAAATAGGTTTCCTGGAACCAGCACTTTTTCCATTATAAGTACCAAATATAATGAGAGTCAACTAGAAAGGATTCATAATAGCTAAGCCCATTATTATAGAAGTTTAGGTTTGATTCCATATAATAAAGTACACCTTATTTCATCACTGCATGTTTCATGACAAGTGATAATTGTGTAGAGAACCTGACCCCTTGGTGAGCTTGAACAGCCCCTAACACAGAGCAGGTGCTCTGTAAATGTCTCTTGAGTTTTAAGAGAAAGGACCTGCTTTGAAAATGAGAAAAGAGCTGTTGAAAACTGGCCCACGTGTCCTATGAGAGAGGCTAGATTCCCTGAGAAAGAGGTGTTTCAAGGTTAAATCATTTCACAAACTATTAAGTAGGTATGAAGATGTTAGCTGATAGTTAAGAAATGTCTTCCTCCCATCAGCTTAAGTTTTCTTCTTTGATATGTAGATTCACAGGATTGATAAGGACTATAGAGGAATACAATCCACTTTCATGTCACACAATCTCTGAGAAATACCACAGCATCTGAACAACTTCAGCAGTGCAGGGGTTAAGTCATGGAGCAGTAGCTTCACATTTTGGTTAGAAAGTCTGTCCTTATATTGAACCAGCATCATCTGTACTGCCTCAAACTTCACTTATTTATCTAAATCCATCCACTTGGAGCAACACACATACAATTATTCTCTCTCTCTCTCTCTCTCTCTCTCTCTCTCTCTCTCTCTCTCTCTGTCTCTCAGCTATGGTATTTATTTTACCTCCTGCAAAATAACTCCATAACTCCTTGCTTTTTTACTTTTCTCAATTGTATTCTCTAGGTTTGAGTCCCTCTTTCTCCTCACCTCCCCTTTTATTTTCCCTTCCTATTTCTCTCTCATCCCTCCTTACTCTTCTTATAGACTCTTTACCATCTCCCTTATGGATCCTTCTTCATTCTTTTGCTATATTAAAAAAAAAAAAAAGAAAAAGAAAAAGAAAAAAGAAAGAAAAAGAAAAAAAGGCTGGTAGTCCTTAGTGAAATTTTACAAGATTGCCATTAATAATTCTGATGATAAAATTCCAATTTCCAAAGCAGGGATTACAAATTAAGTTGAATGATTTCAGAAGAAGATCTTGAACAAATGCATAAGTGGTAATATTAGTGAGTGTGTGTGTACGTGTGTGTGTGTGTGTGGTGGGGTAGCAGGAGTGATCCCAGAAAGCACCAGAATGTGTATGCACATTGCTGTATCTAGCGATTCATAAGAAGGTCCAAAGGGCCATATGTCTATTTAGGGGCAGAACTGCTGAAACTCAGAAGTGAAATTTCTAGTTTTATCCTGGCCTGAAAGCAGAGTGCAAAGAATGAGGGCTTTGCAGTTGTATGGATCTCGCTTTTCAGGTTAGTTTCGGTTAATAATGGTGGAATCGTGTGTAATTACTTAATTTCTTTTCAGCTTCAGTGTCCTCATCTTTTAGGCGATATTAAATATGCACACTTATTATGAGCATTAACAGAGAGCAACTAAAGTAGGCAGAAAACACAATTTTATTACTTAGATTACTTAGGAGATGTTCATTCCTGCTGGTTACTTGCATCAGGCCCCACACACACCCCACGCCAAATCACCAACATTAGGATTTTACAACACATGGAATTAAAATGGGAACAATTTCCTGTAACTTTTCTCATAAAAAGGTCTAATGTCATTTCCTTTTATTATACATGTTCTTATAATCTGTGAAATATGGATATGGGCAGCTAGCTTAGTTGGATGTGTAGAGTGGTGGGTAGAAAATTAAAAACTATCATCCAGTTTTTGTTTTGTTTTGTTTTGTTTTGGTATGGTAATGGCCACAGTTCACTGGTTTCTATAAAGCAACCCTACTGAACTTCAATTTTCCTAGGTCACCCAAGTGTGTGGTGTCTCATAACTTCAAAATGGTTGCAGTGAATTGCGACTGAGCCTAATTTTCTTCTCCAGCATGACTACGCATTATCGCAGTCCATCCTGACTTTATTGTCTTTTTTTACACACATGCAGAGAAACAGATTGCAAGCACAACATTCCACAAGTCTACCTTAACATTCGCCCCGCAGGTTTTGCATTCAGCTGGATGGTTATAATATTGCAGGTAAATCCCCAGTAGACATGACTGTGGCCCTTTATCACTGCATCCTCTCTTTCACATTCTCTGTTTACTTGGTATCTCTGGCTTTGCTGGTTCTACTTAAGCCTACCAGGTAGAAACATGTTTTACTAAATTTCCTAATCAACTTTGTGAACTTAAAGCATCAGTAAAACTCCTTCTTTGTTAACATTTATGTGCATTTCCTTAACTTCTTATTTAGGAAGCATATAAACATGGCTGATGTAATGAAAGTCTCTCTACAAACTACAGTCCATAACTTAATCAGTTATTAGTCAATTTACTCTTCTTACAATGACAATTGAAATATATGTCTAAGAGAAACTCTAAGCAATTAGCTCGAAGTGGAAAGTTGACTATAATATAAACTGAGAAATTAGATTAATATATTGCTTTAGAATTAAATGAGATTTACAAGACATTATAATAAAAGTTTAAAATGTACTTAAGTATATTAAATTTTAAGTATATTAAAGGCAGATTAGCAACCAAGAACTAATTGTTATTCCTTCATGATAATGGGACAAGGGATCTATTTAGGGGATGCTTTTCGAAAGCAGACACCTGATGATGAGAAGAAATAAAAATGAATTACTTATTTCTTTCTTTATTGCCAATGATTTTCGAGAGATATCCACTTTGTACTTGTTTCTTGGGATACACAGTTTAGAGATCTAAAAATAATTCAATAGAAAAATGTGGAAGGTAAAAGGAAAGGAGCCATAAAGATCATCTAATCTGTGTTCTTTATTTTGGAATCGATCCTGCATGGTCTGATGTGGCAGTCGCAAACCACTGTCATTATAAAGCTCTTGAAATGGAAGTGGTTCAAACTGAGATGTGTTGCAAGTGTAAAATATACCCTGAAATTGGAAGAATTAGTTAAGAAGTCAATGATCAATAATCATTTTTATCAATAATAATTATCCTCAATAATATTTTTTATGTGGATTACATGTTCAAATAATATTTGGAATATACAGGATTAAGTACAATGTATTCATAAAATTAATTGTTTTTTACCAAGTATTAAATGTGGCTACTAGAAAATTTAAAATCACACACGTGACTTGCATTATATTTCTGTTGGACTGTTGGATTTTTCTGTCATCAAAAATTACACTGTCAGCCAAGTGAACAAACTAAGTGTGGACATAGAGACATGATGGCAATTTTCTTAAAGTTTTGAAGTAATTAAAGAAGGAAATCGAGCCACAATCAGCCAAAATAAGGATCATTCTTATGGAATGTCTGTCAGAGGCCTTTTGTGTCAGCGTGGTCACCATGATGGTGTTTGCTCATGAAAAACCCTCCATTGACGACAGTAGAAATTGCAGACAAAGCAGTCTCATTCCCACAGTGAAGACTTTAATACCTGGTGGATGCGACCAAGAAAATGTATCTGCAACGGTCTGACACTTCTCATGGAGCTGCTCGAGAAAAAAACATATTATATATAGAGAAAAGACATATCGAAGCCAATTAGCCTGCCTCCAAATCTCTTGATAAATTGTCATCAGATTGAATCTCCTTGGCAGTGAGCAGAAAGGCAAGAAAACATGGATAACTACTAGTATATATGCAGGAACAAAAGAGTTTGCAGAAAAAAAAAGAAGACAGATGTTCAAGTATTTAAGTAAAAGAAAAATTGTCTCGATATAAGTGATGAGTGCTAATCTCATTTAATATTAAACAAACAAAAACACTAAACAATGTTATTTAGCATTTTAGGAAATGAACTGAAGAGTTCACACACACAAAAAAAAAAATCCTGAGTTTTAGACAATAACAAATTCATCAATGAGATTAGTAAAGGCTAAAGTAATGGATAAATGCTTAAGTTATTTTTCTCTTTGCAAGAGGAAGGGGGATGAAAGGGATAGAAATGACATGTGATTTTTAAAATGGCTGATGCAAACAATTCCTATCTTGAGAATCAGTCTCTAATATTGAAAATCATAATGATTTAGAAAATAAAAGCAATATTTTGAAATATTCTTAAAAGTCCTTATCACTGTCTATCTTTTGCAGTTCTGATTTTCTTGTTCATTGTCTTAGACAATAATTAAGATCTGGTAAAAAGAATGGAATCCCTCTTAAACTCAGGCCAAATTTTCTGAGAATGCTCCTTCTTTTTTTTCCCTTTTTTGATCTTAAACCACTGGTCATGTCTCTTTTTAATACTTTTCTTTTTAAATAAAAAGTTAAACATTTCCCTTTTCTTTCCTTCTATTTTTTTGTTTGTTTGTTTCTTGAAATGTTATTTATCTAAAGGAAGGGAATATCTAAAATAACCCCCTTTCATTTCTTATTATCTTTCTGAGATAAAACCTAATTTTGCTGTTAACATTATGTGTCCTGAGAGAGCATTTGATGGAGTATATCATTTTATACCATTAAGAATATAAATCACATGTTTAATAGTGGTGACTGCTTTGATTAAATACGTATCCTGCTAGGGACTATTCTCGGCTGTTTTTATTTGTTTATTTTTTTAATTCTAAGTCTAATTGAATCTTCACAACACAATGAGTTTTATTATTTATTGTCAATTTAAAGATATATCAATAAATATTAAAGAGATTACATAACATAGCCTGGGACAGACTGCAAACAAGATATTTCAAAATAAGGCTCCTAGAAACAATTAAAGAAGGATGGATATTCAAGAGGTGTGTCCACTCACTTACTAAGAAGTTACTCCATTTCTGACATTTGTGTTTAAAGCTACACTCCTCTGTTGAGCTTACAATAAAGCTTGAGGCTGTTTTCTGATACAACAATAAAAGCCTTTTATTTTTCTTTCATAAAGTATTAAATATATATTTGCCCCCTTCACTCATCTATGAATAAGAATCATCCTTTCTATGTCACGTATGAATGAGCAGGGAACAGGAAAGGTTGAACACACCCTACTCGTACTGAAAGATGATTCTGCAAAGACTTTCTGTTCTGTCTGAGGATGATGGTGGAGGTGTGCCCTCAGGTTCCAGGTAAGTCAGGTCTACGAGAGCACCAAGGTGTGCTGAAGGCAGAATACATAGAAAGCACCACTTCTGTGTAAAACTGACCTAAGCTCATACCAAAAGATGCAATTATGTATTTCCTTGCCCAGTTTTAACAAGAGTTCTTCTCAATGAAGGGAGATATAGAATAGAGAAAACGTTACTATGACTTTAAAGAGTCTACCTTACACATATATAAGAGTCTTTCATTGAAAGATCTTCAAATTGTAGTACCACACGATTCCTAATTCAATATCCATTAATCTGCTTTCTTTCTCCTCAAATATTTCTGATATTAGGCCTCAATTACTCTTACTCAAGAAGGGGCAGCAAATTTTAAGAAATACTAGGCATGTTTTTATTTCTTCCATAACATTTCTACAAATAATGGAATAAAATATTTTCCCAACTAATACCTTAGCAGTTTACTAACTTTTAAAGCAAAATACATAACTGGCTTTACTTATAGATTCACAATATCACTTTAACGCTCCTTAAAATCATTAAACATTTTATTGGCAATTCAGCTTCCATTTTTTGATGCTCTTTTAGCTTGTTTTAAATTCCTGAGTCAAAGCCCAGTGGTTGAGACTTTCTCATTTGCATCAGTGTACTTTCTTCTTAAACATATAAGAGACTGGCTAAAGTAATGTGTAAAGAGCTTTAGGATACTTGGGGATCAAGGCAAAAACATAATTACTCTGGGGATAGAATATTTTCAAAACATTCTAATTCAAAATAGGTTTATGCGCCAATATGCTAACAGAGAACTAGTACCATTTCTAAATCCAGAAGGACTACTTGACTTAATATGTTCAGAGACCAGTTTTTATGTGGAAAACAACTACAACGTTTTAGGGTCTAGATTTGTACAAATATAAATCAGGATTATTTTGGAAGGAGATACAAATTAAGAGGAAAATACAATCATGGCTCAAAAATGGAATTTGAAATACAGATGCATTTTGATATAATAATAGCATGTTGCAATCAAGTTAACTGCTTTTACCATGCTGTACTTACTGGGGTTGTTTGCCCTTGACATTGATAATATTTATTTACCCTGTCTCCCCGAAAGTAAGACCTAGCCGGACAATCAGCTCTAATGTGTCTTTTGAAGTAAAAATTAATTTAAGACCCAGTCTTTATTATATTATAGTATATATTATATTATACATTATATTATGTTATATTACATTATGTTATATTATGTTATATTATATTATATATTACATTATATTATGTAAGACCCAGTCTTATATTATAGTAAAATCAGACCTAAAAAATCAGACTAATTTTTGCTCCAAAAGACGCATTAGAGCTGATTGTCCGGCTAGGTCTTATTTCAGGGAAACAGGGTAGAGTGTGCTATGGTATGTCAGTTCTTGCCACACTTTTACCACTACCCCACCTCATTCCAAACTTGCACACACAGATGCATACAAGACAAAGCCAGTATACATATTTAAACACCTATAGAAGTTCTCCATAGCTCTCATACTTGCACCTTTTTTTCTGCCATCTTAAGTCTTCCCATATTGCTCTACCAGGGTGCCGCCCAATCTCTTGATTTCCTTATACTATATACATCTTTTCCCCTGGTGCCCTGCTTTCTGGTAAGAGACAGTTATTCTAAAAATAAACCCATAGAGAAGTGTGAATGGAATAGACGTACAAAGCCTACACATTTCTATGTTTGGAAATTCAAAAAGTACCATCTGAAGATGATATATACTTTTAGTGATTCTCAATGTTTCTCAATTTTGGCAGTGTATAGAACTCATCTGAAGATCACTGTTTAATTGGTATAGAACTGTTCTCAGCCTTTAGTGTGCATAAAAAAGTCACCTGGAGTCTTGTGAAATCACAGTTTGCCAGACTCCGTCCTCAGAGTTTCTAATTTGCCAGGTCAGGGGCAGGGCCCACCTATTTAAATGTGTAACATGTACCCAGCACTCAGAACCACTGGTCTGGAGTTAGACTCAAGGGATCTTCAGCTGATTCCTATTATATCTACCATCATGATAAACTTTATTAATTAAATGTAGGAAGTCCTTCAGTGCGCATTTCAGAACTAAGACATGCTACAGTTTTGTTTGTTTGTTTAGTAGAGAAAATTTGCTTTTCTCAAAACATAGCACATATTACACACTCTGCTTAGACAGGGACCATTCTATTTACCTGTATATATTTCTTAACCAACTACTATTTTCCATTTCTGGAAAAACTCGTACACCAGGACTAAAACCCTCTAATCTATATTATCTATGTATTTTTAGGTATGTCATAAAAATATGTGTACTAAGTTATTCTTCAAAGAGTTCAAATGTTTTAAATTTATCATGAAATTGACCACCAATAGACTGGAGTTTAAATTTTCAAGTTTAGATATTATGGATCAATATTCACAATATTCACAGTGGAATATTATGACATTGTAATATCAGGGTAATGCATCAGGGACCCTATTTTCAGGATGACCCTTGTATCTTGCGGAAAAAGTCATGAAATCCCATTTGTGAGTGAGAGACAAAACCCTGCAGTCCTAAAATCAGAGTGAATAAATACTTCTCCAGCCATGGGGAGGGCACAAGTACAGAAAATGCATTTACCTTGACGCAGGGAAGACAAAATAATACCAGTTGATCAACAGAATAAAATGCATTTGAGTGTAGCACTAGACACGTTTTTGATGAGACTCTCTGACCAAGCAATGAACAGCTAATTGATCAACATGATGACACCTGAGTCATATGAGGTAAGGAAAAGTAAATGAGACTTTTGAGACCCCAAAATAAAAGTGACTGACAGTGCCGTAATCTTTGATTGTTCCCAAGCATGGATGGTCTTGGGAAACATTTTCTATAGTAGTATTTATTTATTACAACTGGATTTCTGCCTTTTTCCCCTACCCTAGAAACTTAATTTTAATTTTTTTAAAAATCTCAAAGGAAATGATTTTAATTATTTATGCAAAAACCAGAATGCACTATGATCATTTTAGGGAAAAGTTTAAGAGTATATATGTTTTAGAGAAAGTTTAAGAGTATGTATGTTACATTGTTGAGGCTCCAAATACTTAAAATCTAAAAATCACACATGGAAGAAAAAAAAAGAGAGAATCCTGAGAAAAGAAGGAATAGCTGGAAATGGAGCATATTTAAATAAAAATGGAAGGAATCAACAATTTATATTAAATACCTTTGGAAACAGTCAATAGCTTAAAGGGAGTGCTTGGGGCACAAATGAAAATAAGTAGCAGAAATCTTAACAGCATGAAAAGACAATGGTTTATATTCCTATCAATTATTTTAAATAGTATATCCTGTAAGAGAGTGATATGAGGAGAAATACATTTTCTCATGACTCTATCCAATTGTGTACCCAGCAATGTATTTTATATCATACAAAAGCATATGCTTCACTGAAGCATGTAATCTCTGCTGCCATTATTAACACAATGAAAAATTGTGCTTTCTCTTGACCAGCTTACTCCCACAGATGTTCATTCTAGAGAAGAGAATTAAATTGTTTATTCACAGTCAATTCAAATAAATGTGTATTACTAAGAGCATTCATTGAACAGATATTGCATAAACTTTGCACACTGTACTACCTCTATCTTTTTCTACAAAGACATGGGTAAACGTGCGCTCTGGCCTTAAAGAGTTTTAAACCTGGGAAAGAGAACAATGTATTTGCACAAATGCCTTCAGCAAAACTGTATATGGCACTTGAGTGACGCTGACAGTAGGGGTAGGAAAGACAGAACATCCTGCTGAGATGATCAAAAATTACTTGGTGATGGAGATGATTTTTCAGCTTAATGTTAAAAGATGGAGAACACGAAACATTGCCCAAAATATTAATAATGCTCAAATCTGGATGTAATGCCAAAGGATTCTGACGGTCTATAAATGTTCCTGCATTTTCTACTTTCTTTAAATGAATGTGTTATTTTTATAAAATGAAGAAAACAATAAACACGAAAGCAAACAAAGGAACTGAAGGCAAGGTAAAGTGTAGAACAAAAATGAACAGAATCTGTTCATTTATAAGATTTTGGAAGTAGAGAAGGCAAAGTTTTATGTTTGGAGAAGAAAGTTGTGACAAAATACTGAACCAAAGGCGATTTAAGAAGGAAGTTGATGCATCTAGTTTTGGGTTTGTTGAGTTGGGTAATGCCAGGGTGGCAGTAACACTAAGAAGAATCATTGGATTCAAGGAACATAATCAATATTTGATTGAGATAAATCCAGAAATATTTTGAAGGTTGAACCTTGGGAAACACTTCCAAAAGCAATTAAAATCTACCCTAACATATGTTTGAAATTAGCTCAAAACTTGACAGACTATGGTGTTTCTATACATTCCCCACCGCCCCGCCCCCGCCCCCGGAGGACTGACTGATCAGCTAATACTAATCTTGGAAACCTTCTGAGTTAGAAGGAGGGAAATATACCTTTGTTTCCTCCTTTCTAAAAGAAGGAACACAAATAGTACTGTGTATTTAACTGTGAATTCTTCATCAGAGTAAAATAAGACACCTGACCTCAGCCCTGGCAAAAACTGCTTCGCTGTACAGTTTGGAACTGCACAGAAGAGGAGATGGGGTTGTCAGCATGATCACATTTAATTTCTGCACTAACTGAGTGGACTCCATGGAAATGATGACAGCTCTTTGACATCACGTATACTCACTACTTATTCATTCATTGAGCGTAAATGAGTTCAGCTGCCAGAAAATGGAGGGAATGAGATCTAACACGTAGGAGACACTCTGCTTTAAAATGATGATAATTTCATGTACTTAATCTCAGGCACCTACTGGTTTTGTTTTATAATTCCTAAAGCAAAATAAGTGGGGTTTCTTGAATGAAAAGACTATTTCTGCTCATTGAATTAAACATTTGAGGTTAAAGTAACAGAATAGATTCCTGATAATCATGCAATAGGGATAAAACATAAAAGCAAATACAATATCTATCTATCTATCAATCTAGATACCTGGATCTCTAGATCGATTGATTGATAGCTATATCTAGGTTTAATCAACCGAGTAACCGAAACATGGTAATATGGTTCATTTTTTTCAATCTTATCAATAACAAGCAATCATATTCAAATGTGTTTCTTTATAGAAGTTGATATTGTGCAATTCAAGAGTTTCTCTTCGCTCCCTTATCAAACATAATCTTTACGTCACCTAATTTGCACTAAATAGTATAGTTCTATGACTACTAAAACAATCTACATAACATTTCCATGCCTTCATTTAGAAATGATATATATTACATAGTTTCACTGACGCACTTTATTCATGACAGTCGGGGTCAAATGACGATTTTTCTCACTTTCCACACGATTATGTAACTTTTTCCCATCTATAATGAACCCTACATAAAACATAATACAAACTTGGAGAGAAAGAAGATTTTATAATGTGACTCATTCTAATTATTCTAATTATCATACTCATTTATATTCATAGTAATGATAATAATATTAGTGACATTATTAACGGGTCGATGTCAACAAATGCGTCTAGGATTTTAGCCAAATTACCACTACAATTAGGCCTGCTTCCAAAACTATATATCTAAACACCAGTGCTCTAAGCAAATCAGACGTTTACACCTAAATTGATGCTTGGGAACGAAAAGAGCTGTTATAACTGTTCTACATATCTCACTTTTCTCAAGTCAACTGAAACTATATAGATGTGTTCCTCTCCAAGAAAGCCAGCTCACCACTTGAAGCATCTGTGACGGATAACCACCCACCCTGTAATCAATCACCAGCAGTAAGAACCGACCATATTACTTACTTCGCTGCCCCAGTTATTCAAACGTTCTCTCGATTGAATTAAAATCTGCCACATCTGCCGTACTTTGTTCTAAGTTCTTTTTCAGGATTCAAAGAATAAAAACAAAATAATAGGTAAGCATCATTACAATCATCTATGATATCACAACCTTCAAAATATTTATAGTTGTAAGAGAGCGTGAAATCTTAGCTCTTCTTGGCTTCACGTTGAACATCCATAGTTTGTTTTTGCTGCCACTTGGCCCTGTGACCCTTTGTCATTGAAAACTCCTTTTTGCTATATAACATACTGAGGACATTAATGCCCGTTCAGATACTAGCACACCACCACGAGGTGACTAAGAATTTGGCCTTTGGATACAGAGAGTTATGTTTGATGAAGAGCATGTTACTCTCTGAGTCCATTTCCTCACTGATAAAATGGAAATTAAAGCTTAATAATAATAAAAATAAATAATAATGCTAATAATTCCAGCCACCTGAGAGTACTGGGGTATGGAATAAATACAATAATACATAAAATACTCATCACAGTCCAAGCCATATAGAAAGATGAATACAAAAATAATACAAAAATAAGACAAGGTCCCTGCCTCTACGAAGCTTTCATGTTAGAATGGAGATAAAACAATCACAAGTAATGATGTAAAGTAGGGTTACATATTGGATGAACAATATCACAGCATTTGTTTACTGTATGTATTTTACTAAATTAGATGTACTTGTACATTCTGCAGTGTAGAGCCCCATGCTTGCAAAGATATGTTTCTTAAGATTTAAGTGATACAATCTGATTGTATTTTCGCACACTCTTAATGCATTTGGAAATTGAAGACAATGGCAAGATTATATGGTCAACCGGGAAAGACTGAGGAGAAAGGATATGGGATTATAAGAGACCTTCCGGGCGGGATCATCCTGGTGAATTTTAATACACTTTATCTCCTGCATAATACTGCACAATCTTTGGCATTTCAAATTTGAATTTTTTTTTCACTGTACATTCTCTCTTCCCTACTATTTGGGACAAATTAAATAAGACTCCTGCCAGAACTGATTCTTACTAGATCCCCATAAAACATTTTTCCACCTCTTGAAACACACTGTTCTATCCATGCATTCCCTCACCAGTGAAATTTCAATTTTAATTAGTACAGAGGGCAATGCAGTTATGCATTATTTAACACTGATCGGTGACAGAAATATTTTTAATGGTGACATCAGAATACAAAAAAAGAGAGACCCCTATAATCTCCTTTTAAATATCAAATAAACTTAATTTTTTGAGAGAGAAATGGAAGATAATTAAGTCACAGTGTGACAATTAGAAGCAGCACGTCCTCGTCTTCTTCACCTGCCCCCTTTGTGTCTCTTGTCTCTCTGCACGTATGGCAACCTCTTTGCAACATTTGGTGCTGTTGACCTACACATTCTTTAAAACCACCTCCTCCAATGTCAGAGGGGTAATATATTGGGAGAGGGGGTTTATCACTTCGTGAGGGATATAAATGATAAATGCCTAACTATTACATTGTTTTATACAGCTGAAACTAATTTAAAAAATATATATATATATATATATATAACAAACAAACAAACAAAAAACTACCTCTTCACTGGCAAGCTCTGCATGTCTAATCCAGGGTCTCCTAGATTACTCTTCCCTCTTTCTTTCACATCTTTTCAGTGGATACAGCCAAAAGTTCATTTTTTGGATCTTGCCTCTTTTCCCTATATAACCACAGATAGTCTTAGACTTCTCTGAAAACGAATATACACATTTTTTTGAGCCTGAGACACAATTTCCTTGTTGTGCATATGACATTCCAAGGTCTCTATCACATCAAACTTAAATGCCCTCCGAATTCGAGCCAGTTTTGATGCCATTCTCGCTGTCGTCCCCCAAATAAAACAATTTATCTTCACCTACAAGTTTTTGTTGATTTTTGCCTCAAATGATTTGCCTATCCATCTCTTCTCTATTTTTTTAAAATTATAATCACTACCTTAGTTGCTACGATTTTAGTTCATTTAAACTGTTGAACTTGGAAATCAGTTGGTGACACTTGGAGCCAACTTACTTTTTTCCACTTTGTTGCATTCACACCATTTTCTATGTACATGAATCTCCCGTATGTATTTAGGCAGATTCCTATCCTGTTTCTTTATACCAGTACCATTCTGTTTTCTTTATTGAGACTTTATCCTATGTTTTAATAGCTTGTAGCGCTAACCCTCCATCATTGCTTCCCTTTAACAGATTTCTTCTGAGTATTCTTTCATACTTATTACCCATATAAATTCTAAAATAAGTTTAAAAAATGCAGTTCGTTTATTTATTATTTTTATTTCAGGTTAACCTATATGTTAATATAGAATTATGGGTTAATATAGAATTGATAAACTCTCAAAAAAGAACTGTACCCACTTCCAGAATTGCACTTGGCATATAATGTGGATTCATTCTCCACGTAGGCTTAGGACAAACCATACAATAGCCACTTTGTATTTTCTTAGCGTAATCTGCTTCTAAAACTGGAGTATTTGATAAATCAGGGAGAGAGAGAGAAAAAAAAGAAACATTTGGAAAATTTGTTTATATCTTAAACAATGTTAATTTTTTGGATAATTTTTAGTTTCTTAGAGAGTTTAATTACGTTAATTAGCACTACAATAGCCCAAGAAGGTGTTTAGTATTCAGAGTGTTCTGTCTGTGAAACCGTAGAATACTATTCAGTTATTGCAGAATTAGTATAACTGATAACAGTTTGTAAAAAGCTGGCTTAGTACAACACATTGCGCTAAAGATCAATGCAACATTTGTTGACCAGAAACTACATGTCAGGTACCAAGATAGGTTTTGGAACTGAATAAATTATTAAGGAAATAAGGTCCATGTGTTTTCTTGGAGCTCACAGTATGTGGTAAAGATACACACACACATACACACACACACACACACACACACATTATAATAATATCAATAGAAGTATGAAAAAGGTATAGAATACATACATATACAGGAAGACACACATGCATATACATACATATATCTATTTGCATGTTTATGTAGTCATGTGCATGGATATACACGTGAAGTACAAATATGAACAGGTTACTATAAGCTTGTAGTTTAGGACTGGTAACGTTCATCACTTCATCTTTTCAAATTCTGATTGCATATGCAAAAAATAAAAAAAAAATAACTTGGAAATAAAATGAGTGCTTTGTGAAGTCAACCAACTACACAAATATTTTCTAATTTGAGTACTAATGAGAATAAGAACAAAGGTTATTTAAATATATTTGTTTAAGTGGCAATACAATTTCGGGTCAAAATGCAAGTCACGTATTTGCAGTATGTGAGTTCTACTAAAAAGAACATTTCCGCATTTCTGTTATTGGATGTGGCCAGGTATTCACGAGTGCTCTGGGATTAGCAAGCATTTCCTTCCACGTCAAAAACGACTACATGGAGTATTGTTAATGAAGAGTTGAGAGTCACCTGGTCCTTTAAATACCTCTTTAATGGGAACTGTGTGGGAGAAATTAATGTGCCTAGCTTGCAGGCTAACAAAGAGAAAATGCTCTTAAAGATAAATGTGTTTAAGGTCATTTTACTCCCCAGGGAAACATATTTTTGAAAGCATAATGGAAATTAATGAGAAAATGTAAACCTAGATAAATCATAATTTCAGATGTAGTTTTTCAGAACATAGTCAATAGCAGAGAGTACAACAGCAGTAAATAATTACTGGCTTAATTCATTCATGACATTGTTTAGTGTCCATTATGTTCTAGGAAATATCGTAAGCACTAGTAGTTCAGCAGTAACTACAACTAGGTATCTATCAATCTCACTCTAAATTTGGTGTGGGAGGGTTCACGCAGCAACCAATACTTTGATAATAAATCGGGTGTCGTGAGTTCTATGGAAAACATTAAGACAATGTAAAAGAAGGAGCATGAGGTAGAAAGGCGGGGAGTCCACAATTTTTACGTAGAAAATCATCAGGGAAATGGCCTGATTTGAGGGAATAGTTGAACAGAGATTGGAAAGAAGTTCCAGGCAGAAGAAAGAGCAAGAGAGAGAATGGTAGACAATGAGATCGGAGAGGAAATAGGAGAACCAGACCATTTTAGACCACTGGGAACCACTGTAAGAGCTGTGACTTTAATCTGAATAAGACACGAAATAATTGGAGTGTTTTGAGTAGAGGAGAAATGACTAATTACTGAAGGATCATTCTAGCTAATATATTGAGCATAGATTCGTGGAGAGGTGCAAGGGTGGAAGCAAAGAGACGAGTTAGCAAGCTATTGCAATAATTTAGATGAGAGATGATGGCTGTCCGGACAATGGTGATAGAGCAGGAGTAGTAATAAGTAATTAAATTCTGGATATAGTTTTGAAGGAAGAGATGGCAGGATTTGCTGAGGGGTTTGTTAGAGAAAGTAAGAAGTCAAGGATGACTCCAATACCTTTTGCCAAAGCTAGAGGTTTGGAGTTGTCAATTACTGAGATGAAGAACTGTTAAGGGAAAAGAAAAGTTTTTTGGGAGAGGATTGGTAAGGTTTCCATTGTAAGCACATTGCGTTTGAGAATTTTAATCACCGAAACAGAGAAGATGAAGTTTGGACTTGAAAGTGTGGAGTTCAGGGGAGAGTTCTGGGTAAAGATGCATATTTTGTCTTCAGGGTATAGATGGTATTCATAGCCATGATCCTAAGCAAGATCACACAGAATGATTTAGATAAAGGAGAAGCCCGAGGGTGGAATTCTGGTGTATTCTACCATGTTTCCCCGAAAATAAGACCTAACTGAACAATTAGCTCTAATGTGTCTTTTGGAGCAAAAATTAATATAAGACCCGGTATAATATAATATAATATAATATAATACAATATAATATCCGGTCTTATAGTAAAATAAGACTGGGTCTTATATTAATTGTTGCTCCAAAAGATGCATTAGAGCTGATTGTCCAGCTAGGTCTTATTTTGGGGGAAACACAGTAATATTTAGAGACATGGAAGTTCCAACCAAAGAGACAGTGAAGAAATGAATAAGGAAGAGGTTCCAGACCAAATGAAAGTATTCCAAGAAGGAGAATGACAACTGTGTCAAATGTTGCTGTTAGACCAGTAAATACGGAATGCAAATTGACTGTTGGATTGCGCAATGTGAAAATCATTGGTAACCTTGACAAGATCTATTTTGATAGATTAATGGCGACCACAATTAAATGGGGGTTGTTCCAAAGATAACCGGGGCAGAGAAATTATAGACAGTGAATATAAATAACATTCCAGGAATTTTGCTTTAAAGGAGTGCAAAGAAATGGGCAGGAACTTGGGTAGCCTATCAAGTCAAGGGATTTTTCTTTTTTTTTTTTGAAAGGAAAAATCACCGCATGCTAGTATGGTAATGGAAGTGCTAGAGTAGAAAACCATAATTGGAGAAACAGGAAAGAGAAGAGGCAATTGCTGTATCGATGTGTTGCATGGGTGAATGGGGATGGTACCCAACACTAAGGGTCCATTTTTAATTAGTGATCATGAAACACAAGGGAATCTAAAGGTGTGTGTTTTTCTCCTGGCATAGTTGCTTGTATAAAGGAGGAGAGTAGACAAAGATTGGATTTAATATGTGTTGAGGTTTATCCAGGTGAGTGTATCAAGGGAAGAGAGGACACACGCATGACCAGCAGTAAGTAATTCGAAGGAGAGCAAACAATCATGACTTTAGAAGGCTGCACTGTCCTTCTGGGGAGAGCCAGGAGTCAGAGTCCAAAAATGAACAGAACACTACGAGTAGAGGGGATTTTATTGATGGCTATGATTTCAGCTATTTTGTGAGTGAATGTCCCCTAGTTCAATTACTGCTATGTTATTCTTTTACTATATCAAGGTTGATAAATAATAATAGCAATGTGAAATTATCACATTATGTTTCCTCCACAACTTTGATCTGTAACTAAATATGTATTTCCAACTGTATAACTCAAAAAGCAGTATTCCCAGAAATCCCCGTATTTTCAGAGTCAACAGTAGTTGTTTGTTTTTTAAGTTGTAAAATAATATATCGTAATTATTTGTGAGTCCGAATGCTAAGGATAACTGAAGTGCAGAGAAGAGAAAGGATTAGTGGCATAGTGCATGAGCATTATGTAAAACCACCAAAAGAGGACAAACATCGAATGATAAAATATAAATATACATATCAAAATAATAAAGATGCATAATTAAGGCTCCTGGTCTGCTAAATGTGTTCACTTTTTTAAATGACCATTATGTACTCTCATGTATTTATTTCATTTCTAAAGCTAACATTGATACCATTTTCTGCGGCTCTGTAACCAGAGGCTATATGCTCATGGATGTTATAGTCAACATTCCTATTATAATGGAGCACATTTAATAATCCTGAAAAATGTTATTCAAATCTATGATTCTATGATTATGTTTTACTTCCAATTCCACGCCCTCTGTGAAATTCTATCAAGAACGCTTTTTGAGTTCCTTAATGAGAATAAAGCACTTCTGTGCTGTGTAACATTTTCTCAACCACTCCCCCCACCCCAAGAGGAGCGTACCTGTTCCATGGTTATATGTGAAAGCGTCTTTCACCCCAACCTTTAGTGACTGGTACTCGCCACCCTATTTACTAGGCAGTGGGGGTGAGCATAATAGTTGGCTGTCTGGAACATTTTCATTGTGTTGGCCCAGTGCCAAGGGCTTTCTTTGCATTATTGAATTTAATCATTATAATACCTCTATGAGATATGATACCATTTTAGTCAGTATTTCACAAATGAGGAAATGGAGTCATAAAGAGGGTACGTGACTCGCCCAAGGTCACACACGTAGGTAAATAACAGAGCTCAGACTCAAATCCATGCTGCCCAGGCCCAAAACCTGGGCTCTAGACTGTCATATTACAGTGATGAATAAGACCATCACAGCTCACGTTAGCCCGCTTATCAATCCATTTCTTGTCCTTTTTTTCTCTTTTATGTTTTTGTTTTTTTTTTTCCAGATTGACTATCTCCGAAAATCATTTGAAAGAGCTCTTTGGGTTCTAACTGTAGCTGTGTTTATAAAAAGCGATGGTGTTTATAGCTTAGCCTCATTATCTCAGAGCCAACATATTCTTTTTAATCATGATGCTTCTGATTGCTGATTATTTGCTCTCCTGCCTGTTGCTGTTTCCTCTCATCATTACACAGCCTGCTAGGGAGCCAGGCATTGTGCTTTTGTGTGTCCTTGGAGCATGTCACCCCACTTTATCTTTTCATAAAACAGCTGCTTTCCTCTCATCATCCATCCACTTTATGCCCTGCAGAATTAACTAAGATTGTATACAATATTGTTGCATTCTACTTATGATAAGCTAAAATCTACATGGATATAGACTGAATATATGTATGAGCATATAGAGGACAGTTCATATTCTTAGTGTTCTATGGACTGTTCTAGAAGACGATGCTACATTGGTACACACTCTAAAGGAGTTGAAGACGCTGTCTTACTACTTGAATTATCCACAACTTCCATAAATTATAGCTAAGCCCATGACAACTTTCTGTTCTGCGATGCCAATGGAATGGTTTTTTTACCCCTGGACATGTTAAAAAGCATGAATGTAAATCCATATCCAACAGAACAGCAAAGACCAACTATCCTTCAAGAACAGCTGTTGGGCGGGGTCATAGCCAGAGCTATGTCCGGAAACAAGCTTTAATGTTTGTGCATGGAATTAAGAAATGACTCCACTATCAAGTGACAGGAGAGGAAAATGAAATATACACAGACTGACTAAGTTTAGTAAGCACCTAGTCTGGGTGTCTTTGTCGTTAGGAAAACAGGTGGCAGTTTAGGGAACGCCTGGCAGGTATCCTGAATACAGGCAATTCTGTAGCTCGGTGAGTAGATTTCCATCATCTGTTTGTAGAAGCGCTCTTGCCAATGGCTATAACAGTTGTATAAGATACTTAAATACAGGATCACTTTGGTGTGTGAATTAGTGGCCACTGGGAGTATGATAATTAATTTACCCAAATCTTTCTAAACGTTTAATATTTCTCTTAAAGAAAAATACCATGCTTGACTACCATAGTGTCCTGTACTAAAACTATTACATATTTTTTCAGATGCCCCTCCTTTTATATTCAAAAGACTTGATAAGTATATTATCAATATATTTGGATCATTGTCTTGAGAGATTTCAATGATTCTTATAACATTTTAAAACAGCAGAGTTTTCAGAAATACTACCAATGAAATCAAATATCATATAGTATGTTCCTTGATAATATTGACATATCATCAATTAATGCGAAAATTTATTTGTAAGTCAATATTCTTGTTGCATTCTTGAAGGTGATTACCTAATTGGAATATGATGTACTCCGTTCTACTAATATACGGGAGGCAACTCATATCAGCGGTTGAGAGCAGACAGGTAAATTTTCAGGAATCTGCAAGCTATCTGTTAAACATATCCATCATTAAAAAACTACATTTTACTATTATCTATGTCCTTGAAATAATCCACATCTGTTGCATCTGTACTGTGGCGATACTATACAATCATGTGTCACTGTACATCTCACCTCCAGGGTCAGTAAATTCATACTGGTAATTAGAAATCTGCCATGATGGAAGTTATTTATACTATGTAATTCAGCAAACACTACAAATTGGGGGTTTTACATTTTGGGGGAAGAGCCACTTTTTAAATATTCACCGGTATACTACTGCCTATTAGCATAATGTGTCCTCTCTTCATGTATTAAAATTAGTAGATCAGATGTGAAGATACAAATTGCAGAGGATTCGTTATGTATTTTAAAGCATCTTGAACCACCGACGGCTACTAAAAGATTGGCATAAAATTTTCTCAACAGTTAATTAATACTATGAGAGGAGCTCACTTGTTGTGTCAGTTGTTTACAAAAGAGCTTCTACAATGTACAGGATTGTTAAGTTGCTGAGACAAAAAAAAAAGTTCAATGGATTTACTCAAGGATGTAGATACTCCAATAATATGTGTGTGTGTGTGTGAGACACGAGTCAGAAAATATGTTCTATAATAAGTATAATAGACTAACAGAGGTGAAAATTACAAATAGTTCCATGAAAGCCCAGGAAACCAGTGATTAGTTACCCAGCCGGGGCTGGAAAAGTCTATGAAAGCTTCCTATGGGGAAGTGACACTTCAGAGAGGTTATTGGGATAAATACAATGTCAAAAGGAAGAAAAAAATGAAAAGGAAAGAAAAGGCAGTACAGATGAGAAACAGCGCAAGTAAAGATAAAGAGATGAGGAAAATATCAAGACATTAGTTGGTTGTGAGTTTTTTCGTTCAATTTGAAACACTTATGGATCACCTAACACATGGTAGCCATTGATCTTTGAAGTGTGAGGAATCAGGGAGCTGCCTGCCGAGGTGGAGAAGGGGTGACGGTCAGGCTTGACAGACTAGGCTCCCCCAGTAGACTGAAGCCAGATTTTACAAGGCATTGACTATCACTGTTTTAAAAGCACAATAGAGTCCAAATATACAATGGAGTATTACTCTGCCATAAAAAAGAAAAATGAAATCTTACCATTTGCAACAACATGCATGGACCTAGAGGATATTAGGATCCCCTGAAATAGGCAGACTGAAGAAGACAAATACTGTATGAATTCACTTATACGTGGAATCTAAAGAACAGAGTAAACAAACAAACAAAACACAAATAGACTCATAGATACAGAGAACAAACAGATCATTGCTAGAGGGGAGGGGTGGGGGCTGGGTGAGAAGGTGAAGGGATTGGGAAGTACAAATTAGTAGTTAGAAAATAGTCATGGGGATGCGAAACACAGTGTGGGGAATATTGTCAACAATGTTGTAAAGAAACACAAATATGATAGATGATGGAGACAGAGATAAAACTATACAAAGAGATTTATTAGGAGGATTGATTGGCTCACATGATTATGGAGACTGAGAAGTCCGACAATCTGCCACATGTAGGCTGGAAACCCAAGAACCAAAAGTATATTTTCAGTCCAAACCCAAAGATCTGAGAACCAGGGGAGACAATGTGTAAGACGCCATCCGAGTTGTAAAAACTATGTATAGTGCCAGGTGGGTACTAGACTTATCAGGGGGATCACTTCATAAATTATATAAATGTCTAACCACTGTGCAGTACACCTGAAACTAAAATAAAATAATATTCAATGTCAACTCTAATTAGAAAAAAAACTATATAGTCATGGGATGTAAAGTAGAGCATAAGGAATATAATCAACGGTATTGTAATAGCTAAATTACTATGTTGTTCTGTATACCTGAAACTTAAAAAAAGAAAAAAAAGAAAAAAAATAACACTGAAAGAAAAAAAAAAGCACAGCAATAGAGTTTTAACAACAATAGAGTTTAAGAGCAGAGCCAGGTTTCTACTTCCAGATGCAAGAGTTACATTTCAATGTTTTTCTTCTTAATTCCATCCTCCATCCTCTCTTCTACCTCCCTAACAAGGGAGCCCCAGAATCTGAAGGGTTTGTTCAACACCAACCAGATACACAATCCAGCTGCCTCCTTCTCAACTGTAATCTGGTTATGAATGGATCAGCCTAACTGAGGTCTGCCCCCAGAGACACATTTTAAAATGAATTGATTATAGATCAGTGTTTCGAGACATATACTATATGATATTGAGTTCATCAGTATTATTTTTAACTCTGCTATTTTAAAGTGTTATACGAGTCATCAAAATGTTTCAAGACAATCATCCAACCATTAAGAATCTAACTATGGAGTTATATGAATGTACAAAGAAGGCACAAGCTAGCTCTCAGGGAGAAAGATTCTGAGGGCACCACCAATCAGAGACCAACACGACAATGGTCGTGGGCAGAAGGCCCGCCAACAAGGCAAACACGCTCATGCAAATAAGGCAGAAGGACGAACCTGGGGATTGTGACCTGTATGAGGCAGCATTCTGGGGCTGGGTCAGTAAGGATACCTTTGTAATGAATGTCACACCACAGCCTTCCCACACGCGGGAACCTAGGAGATTGGCTTTTGAACTTTCCTATCTGAAGTTGAATTCTCGCATTGGTTCCTATCTGTTTTCAACGATCTTTCTGCACCAGAAAGCAAGAAGTTGGAGTTTTTCAGGTACCTGGGGTAATCTCTGGCGGGACTGAATTCTTGGGGGTTGGAGCAACACATGGCTCATGCATTTGGTGCAGAGACCTGGGCACACACAGCCACAAACACTGCAGCTTCTCCATAGGCTCTGGCAGCAGGTGGAAAAGCACAGAACTGCCATGCGGGGTGCCTTTGGTGCCACCTGGTCCGAAGGCAGGTGTGTGAGCATTCAGCAGACATTTAGGGGGAACTCTTCTACACAGTTCTGTCCAGATCTTCTGTGAGAGCCTCTCGTTTGGGGATCTTCTGGAGACTTTTCTCTCTTGGATCCTCTCCTTCTGGGCATCCATCTCACCCCAGCTGCCACAGGGATCCCCAGCCCAGAATGAACTTTGTCTGCGGGAACCTGGGAGGCTTCCAAGCCACGGGGATTTTTCTACCCTGCAGAACAGCCCTGGCACTGGCTTTCTTTTCCCATCCAGATTTCAGGACAGCCAGATTGGAACTGGCACAACTGACCAAAGCGGGCATCCGGAACTCCAAAGTTGACACTCTTGTCCTGGTCACAGCAAATGCGTTAGGGGAGATGGAACATGATTTTTTTCCTTTTTTTTTTTTTTTTTTTTGGCTTTGACAACTGACAGAAGGTGATACCATGCATTAATGCAGAGAATATTGGAGGCAAAGGACGAGGAAAGGGAGCAGAGTCATCCTGAATTTAATTAGAGGGCAGATTAAGTCTCAGGTGGAGGCAGAACATCTTTTGAGTAAAGATCAGCGATGAAAATGCAGAATCAGGACTCACAAGAGAAGACGGGGCTTGAATTATAGATTTGGAGTGTTTTATTTATTGATGACAGGTGATGCTAGGAGAGTGGTCTATATCACCCACAAAGAGCTCGTTGAACACGAAAAAAACAAGGGTAAGTGTACCTCGGAGAACGTTTAGGCATACATGTTTCACTGCAAAATAGGAGCCAAGGAAAAAGGCCAAGACAAGGCTGTCATAGATACTGAAGAAAGATGGAAAGAGTGTTTCTTCTACCTAATAAACTAAACGTGAAAATCATGCTAACTGCCCTGGACTCCGTTCATCGACGCTTACATGTGGCAGCCAAATAAGAGGGGATATGATCAATATTTTACAACAAAAGTGCTAAAAGATCATGTCTATTTTTACAGTCGGATATTCTTGGCCTTTCCCTCAATTACATGACATATCTTTCACATTTAATGACATAGTATAACCTACATATTCACAGCCCTTTTTTTGTTGGTGAAACTTTAAAAGTCACAACCAGTTGCGTTGAAACATCTATAGTTTTGTTTCTGTCAAGGTGTCACAGTGGCAGTACCATCATGGAGAGTTAGAGGGTAGAGTTTTGTTTGTTCATGAATTAAACAAATGCTTTTCACACTCGAGGCTCTCTGATAGGATCTGTGCTACAACAGAGAGCAGACAGGCATAGCCATTGCCACTAGGGGGCTTAGAGTCTCCTTGCAGAGATAAACATTTATCAGATAATGTTATAAATGGTACAAAGTGTGCATTACGAATAACAACCTAAGGCACCCTAACAGTGTATTGCAAGCATTCCTGAAAAATAAACATTTGAATTAAGCTCTAAGTGAAAAATAGAAGTGAGCTGACTAAACTAGGTGAAGTTAAACAACATTCCTCGTAGAAAGAACAGCCTGGGTCAGGATTCTGTAGTCCTTTTTGGACACTGGGGGGGAAAAAATCAATATGGCTGAAACACAGAATAAGAGGACATGGAGTTAAATTAAACTGGAGAGCTAGGTAGATGGCAACTCATATAAGCATTGTTCTTTCCTCCTGGCACACAGCTAGAATACATTCCTCAGTGTCATTTGCTGTTAAATCTGACCATGAATTCTGGCCAAAGTAATGTGACTGACTTTGGCACGTGTTCCTCCTAGCACAGGCCATAAAAACACTGCCTCATGTGACATTCCACTCTTTCTTTTCCTTATCTTCCATCTAGATACTGGGAACCAAGAGAGAACTCTGGTTCCCTACGCAGCGTAATGCCTTCTGCAAGATGCGGACATGTATTCCAATTTCATTTGGGTGAGGAGTAAACTTACGCTGCATTGTTCCATTCTGTAAATTTTGGGACTTGTTTTTTATAGCAACTAATATTGCCCTAATTAATATACCTTTTTTCTTTTCCTATAGTAAATGTACCTCTACTGTACTTCCAATCGCATTTTTAGACCAACAATGTTCACATGGCTCAACAAAAATTCTATAAAACATTCCAACAGCTTTCTAGTAATGGAATGGAGCGTTTGTGAGTATGCGAACTGAAATAACAATATTCAGGGGAAGGTTCTGCAGCAATCTAAGAGAGATGCTGAGTAAGCAGGAAAGACTGAGTCAGGTGACTGATGGTTATTTTCTGTGTCTACTTGACTGGGCTAAGGGATGTCCAGACAGCTGGCAAACATTATTTCTAGGTGTGTCTGTGGGAAAGTTTCTGAAAGAGATTGGCATTTGAATTGGTAGACTGAGTGAAGAAGGTCCCCATGTCCAGTGTGCGTGGGTACCATCCGATTCCTTGAGGACCTGAATAGAACGAAAAGGCAGAGGAAGGGCAGATGTGCTCCGTGGCTAAGCTGGGGCATCCATTTTCTCCTGCCCTCAGCCCTGGCACTCTTGGTTCTCAGGACTTTGGACTCGGATGGGGTCTTACACATTGTCTCCCCTGGTTCTCAGATCTTTGGGTTTGGACTGAAAATATACTTTTGGTTCTTGGGTTTCCAGCCTACATGTGGCAGATTGTCGGACTTCTCAGTCTCCATAATCATGTGAGCCAACCAATCCTCCTAATAAATCTCTTTGTATAGCTTTATTTCTGTCTCCATCATCTATCATATTTGTGTTTCTTTGGAAAACCCTGATTAATACAGTGATCTCCAAAAATTATGGTGAAACAGTATTTTATAATTCAAATATGGTCAATATTATAGATGACTATAAATTCTTAGATCTAGCAAATAACGCATGACTTTGTATCAGTTTCTATTAAAACTCCAATGATTGTTGGGTCAACATTACATAAACATGCATATACACGTATACATTACAGATGCATATGTACATACACATATATATGTACATACACATATAAATGAACACTTGTGGGGATTTCCTTTTGGTTAAAAATGTACTTCAATGAATGTACCTTGGAATGACATAAAATTATTTTTTTAAATGATTTCCTATTTCTACTCATGATGATTTAGTTCTCAGTATTCCAAAACCCAAGTAGAATTAAAGAAAATTTCCAAATTTATAAACTGTAGAATGAATGCTACACTCTCATAATTACCTACTCTAAATTCATAAGTTTAAGATACATGTGGCCTTTCCATGTATCTTTAAATTTTCCTGAAAAATCAGAACTACATGAGCCTATCTTTAATCAAGCTATAATAAATTATACACTACACCAAAACCTCTACCTACTAAAAATTTCTAGAGAGAAATTAGGAGAGAGTGCATAGGATATCTGGATTCCTAGAATATTCTATGCGGCAACTTGAACTAAGATCAAGATTAATATAAGGCAATCATTTTGTAATACCCTTCATATGTATAGCCATACATACACGTATGTGTGCATATACAGAGGGTGCCAAAAAAAGTATACACATTGTAAGAAAAGAAAAAAACTATGTTAAAATTACGCTGATGGTAACCACTTTGAGTACCTTTTGTAATTGCAGAAGTCAAACGTGACTTGCATTCATCGTTATGGGTATATACTGAGTATTCCAATTTTAATACAGCTTTTTCCTTTCTTAAAATGTGTATACATTTTTTGGCACCGTCTGTATCTGATACATAATTAGGGTATATGTCATATATATATATAATATATATGTGTGTGTGTATATATATATAGTGAATATGTGTGTGTATATATATATATATATAGATAATTATAGATATACAGATTATGTATATAATTGCTCAAGGTCCTCCAGAGAAAATTCCCCATATATACACATACACACATATGGTGGTTTTTACTTTCAAATACATGCTTTACATCGTGATTAGGGCAGTTAGCACAACCCAGACCTGACAAGTGACGATGGGCAATCAGGAAACGCTGGGAACCACACACAGCTGATGGCCAAACAGCGCTGCACATTCAGTGTCTAGAGATCACGCCGAGGATCTTCCCAGTGGGTTTCCATGCCCCAGCTTTTCCTGAACTAGCAGGATTACATTAGGTTAATAAAAGATATTTTGTGGGAGGCTGTAAAAATGCTTCGTAAAATGCTACGCTAGCAGTGAAAAGGAAATTAGATAATGGTTAAAGCATACATTTACAACAAAGCACAGTGGATAGAAAACCAGTGTAACGTCAAGGACCTTTGATGAGAGATTTGGAAGTTGATGGCAGTTCTCGTATGAAAGGACCAAGAGATGAGCTAATTAAGCTGCTTTTTAACCTAGCGGGATCTTCTCTAGCTTGATGGTTAATGAGCATGTATTATTTTGCCAACAAGGTACAATCTCTTAAAAAAATAATTGTCGGGGTCATTGTATTGCTATAAGCAAAATCCTATTTTGACATATGATAGAATTTTTTTAAGCAGAATGAGAATGTCATAATTGTTCTTAAATATTTCCTATTAACTATATTGGTACCACCATTTTGTTTTGTTTATAAACTCATTCACTGTTCTTCATTTAAAGTTTCACATTTTAAGGTCATGTAGTGAAAATTAAATGTTTCTTCCAGTTTTCTTTTTGCTTCCACAAGTTTTGATGCCCCTAAAGAAGGTGTATAGATAGATACATTACAATGATACATGTCAAGCTACTTCCTTTTTGGCACCAGTATATAAACGTACACACCTTTTTTATACCACCTACAGTATTCTATGGCAATTAACCATTAGATATGAATTTTTGACTAGACTCTGAGCTCCTTATACGTAGAAAATTTGTCATTCTCATTTCTATATCCCTGGCATGAAGACTGGGATAAATTTGGGCATCACTTTGCTTAATAAATTAACTGAAATATTGCTTTCACAGAATAAAGAGTTCTGACTGGAAATGTGAATACATAGAGGTCAAATGTGAAATGTTGACAGACAGGATCTGGACTATTTGCTGGTTTGATGGTGAGGAGATCGTTCATCTAATTAGAGTGATTTCCTGAATCTGATACCCTGAATTAAACATTAGGATGGTAAACTCTTCACACACACACACACACACACACACACACACACACACACACACTGACCTTGCTTGCCTTTACCAAACATACAAAATACTGTGTCAGTAGACATGGTTTTTCTATTTGTATTCTGGATGGTAGGTTCCAGAGGAGATACGTAACTTCGAGGGGACACTTCATTTCTAGGTCTGTCTTTGATACTTGTCAGTTTTATTCCTCACCCTCAACTCTGAATTCCTAAAATAATGCGGCATTCGTGGAAGAATAACGTAACAAAGTCACCTCTACAAAGTCAGTTTACCTTACTAGATAAACAGCGCATTTAAGTGGATATGTTGTAAAGTATTTGCACAAACTTATTTCATTTTATTACCTCATTTAATATTTCAGTGCCAAAACAGGCGATGACGGCAGGGAGAAGATACTAAGATAGGTATTGGGCTAAGACGCTCAAGCCCACTGAGAAATTTGATCCCGGACATGGCCTGACCTCAGTTGAAATGGGCCCAGCCCTTTGGCTTCACTCTTTAGTGGAAAAGAACAGGGACCCAAGACGAGGTGCATTATAGCTACTATTGAGATGCCTGATCAGCACCCAGCTATCCTTTCCAAATTGATCTCTCACTTTTTTTTTAGGAACCTTCCGCCTTTCATAGAGTAATTCTGGGGACACTGACCTAATCACCAGCTCCAAAAGCGATCCTGACTGGACAAAGGGAAATCCCCTAAATTTTGCAATAATTGGTTTAAGAACATTAGCCAATGTTAGACCATGGCCTTCCCTCAGCCAATGGGACTGCTTCAGAAATGGGCATGTGACCTAAATCAGGGCATTGAGACACGTGGGAAGGTTTGGGGGGAGGGGAGGTTTCTGGGCAAAGATGCTTCCTTACTACGACAAGAGCACTTATTTAAGGTGTTATTCTAAATTTATTTTCAAAGAATTATGTCATTATAACAAAAACGCAAATATGAGTAAAGTATAAGGGCTGAAGTCCTTTCAGAGTAATGCTAAAGAAAATTGACACTTATGTAAATTGTATTCTTCTTAAGAATGGGAATATATAAATATACTAAGAACCAGATTAATCTTGTCACCTCAGTGTTTTATAAGAATTGATGAAAAACATGCATTTTTTCTGATATTTCATAAACATTCTCTTGTTCTATGGGTTTCTCTCATTAGTCTTTAAAAACAGTTCCAGTCATTTGTTAAACAACAAAACCTGAACCTTCTCTGAGCCACCTCCCATGTCTTTTCTTTGCCTTCCACCTTCAAATTCTTATCCTCGATTTACTCAACCCCACACATCTCACAATTTTCCCTCACCAGGAACTGAGATAAGTACAGTGTAGTAATTGAATTGGTAATTCCAACAGATATACACGTCTTTCCTACCACCTGCCTTCCATTTCTTTAGTGAGATGTTCTCCTTCCGTCATATCCAGGACGCCATGCTCTCCCATTATACATCCTGACCACTGCTTCTTCTCAGTCTACTTTTTCAGGTTGCTCTTTGTCCTTCAAACTCAGTTTCTCAAAGTTAGGTCCTTAATTCTCTTTCATTCTCATGTGACACATTCCATGGGAACAGCAATCCCATCTATTCCCACGTTTCAATTGCCATCTTCATGTTCATTAATGACTCTAATGGCTCCCATTTGGTGCTCATATTGCTGCATCACACATACTACAAAATCACTATGTCCAAGATACTCAATGAAAGTGAGACCAATATAGTGCTGCCTAATTATCTATTAATGAGTATAATATATATAATGTATATGTATATATCAGGAGATAATTATAGAGCTACTTGGAACTTTGTTCTTTTTTAAAGAGAGAAAATCAATTCTTCTTTCCTTTTTAGATATAGTAAGAGCTCAGGCTGCCTTAGTCTCAGACCCAATTATATTACATTTGGTAAAATGTATGGAACAAGAAATGCCTTCAGAACCACGTGGTCCTCTGCATGGCCAGGGACATTCTTAGCCAATGTCATATCAGCACCTCCGTGCTGTTCTTCTTTCTGGACAAGGCTTTCTAGAGTCGCCCATGTGAGAAACACTTTAACCACAAATCAGCACCTGCAATTCCAAGCGTCTGCCCTTGTGACTTTCAAATAGAGGCTCACGTTGTAAATCACTGTTTATTTTCTCTCCCTGTAGCATCTTAAGATCTATGGCATGTCTCTTATGATCAGCAGTCACAGCGTTCTCCAGGATGATAACCTATGTCTTTGGAGTGTCTTCCAAGTCGGCCGACAGTGAATGTAAACGATGACACAACCTCTAATTCTAAGGCAGGTCATCTCAAAGTATCCTCTAGACAAAACTCATCCAGCTTTTTGTGTATCCCAGTCACAGAAACAAAGAGAAACTTATGTTTATTTATATGGCAAACAAAAGACAAAAAAAAAGTCAAAATATATTCTCAAAACCTTTGGGAAGTTATAATTGATTTTGCTACGGTGAAATTTTTCCTTGGAGACACCCAGGATTAAAGCCGTCATAATGGCAGAGTACACATTCATTAAAGACCCTGGGAAGGCTTGTTTACAGGGGACAGAAATCACATTTTCCCTTAGTGCCGGACCACTCTTTCATTCTTGGCTCCCATTTGTTACCATACTTATTGCGGCCTTATAGCTACTAATGCATGAGACTTTTTGTAGACTGTGAACTCCTCAAAGTCAGGGACACTTTATTCTATCAACTGTCCCCATCATTTTGTGTTAGAAAGAAAGAAGCACTGGGAACAACACCACTATTTTTTGGCGGTATACTTGGAAGCCTTATTCTCTCTGCCCCTTACTTCTTCTGTATTTGTTCAACAGCAACAAAATAATACTGAAATATATTTTGCAAACCATAAATACCATTCTCATTTTAAATTTGAGACAAAAAGTATTGTCTCAGATAAAGTAAATTCAGAAAATTCAAGTAAACTATTTTCATTACTGAAAGTAGCCATTGCTTTCCTGTTGACTATAATACATTATACTGAACCTGAATCCTTGATAGCTATTTTTAAAAACTATGTTAGATTAATGCACCTGATTTTTTTGTGACCTAAATTTCCTCTGTTTCTTCTCAATGTAGGTCACTTTTAATATTCTATCATCCGTGAAAGTGTTATTGTTTTCATAAAATCCTAACTCTAAATCAGATTTATATAATCTTGAAAAAGTTCAGATATTGCTATTATAATTTGTCACTGCCTTACTTTTGTTTTTTTTTTTTTTATAACATTGAAACAGTACATATTATTGCAATAAGAGAAAATATCTTCGGGGATGCCATTTCTGACCTTGCTACTATCTAGTGGAGAAAGGCATAAAAGTTGCTTTCATTTCTTTCATATAATGTTTCCTGTAAAAAACAGCTACTTCTGCAAACTCACATTTTAATCATTTAGTAATGGAGGCTCTATAATTCAAGGATAATTTACCATTCTGAAATGAAGCTAGATTTCCACCAATTCCTTGACCTATTTGGTGTCATTTGTGCCACACAGAAGGTATACTTCTCACACAGTCTTTCCTTGAAAAGACTGAAGTTCTTTATAGCTCAGAATTTTTGCCTCAGTCATGATTTAGTCGTATTATTCTGAATGAAGTCGTATATGAGAGTTCCCTCAGCTGAATTAATTTTCCAACTTTCTCTAATGACCTTTTAATTCTTGGGTGGTTATGACCACATTTTTGAGGTGGGAGTGTCACTTGGCCAAATGTACACAAACATTCAATTCATTCCACATACATTACCAATGTCCTGCTATTATTATTCAGGCAAGGATCTGGGTAACAGTGGTAAAGCTGTGATTAAAACATACAGAATTTCTAGCCCTCATTGCGATTATGTTTTAACACTTCTACCATCACATAACTCTTCAACAATGCTACCCCTTCCTAACTATGGTCTCAACAGACAAGCATGTTAAGTATATTTTCATTATAGGTATTTAATAAATCAAACATCACAAGTTAAGACAAAGCATAATTGATGGGTTACTGGTTAGCAAAGAGGACATAGGGAGCAGTGGATGAGAAAATTGTTTGGGCTTTGCTCTCAGAAAAACTTGGCCTTCTGGTCTATTTTTTTTTTTTCCTCTTATTTTGAGAACTTACTGAGTGAGGTATTTACTAAACACTCTCATCAGTTTTTCTTTCCTTATTTTAATAATCCATTTTTTCAGAGTTGTTTTGCGGACTGTAATTGTAGGAAATAGTTTAATTGTTACCATGTAGCAATTGATTGAGATAATAAGGATAACAAAAAAATGGAATCTCTGCCTACTCCTCTCAAAAACACTTTAAAGTCTAATTTGAGATCCACAGTTTAACTTAAAAAAAAAAAATCAAAGCCACATGAAATCACTATGTCACTTTCAACCCAAAAATCATGTAATTCTGATTTGCTAAGTGAAGTACGGAATCAGGTGCTATGGATAAGTTATCCCTGATAAATTTCCACTGCTATAAAATTATCCGTATAGATTAGTAAACCAGAAAAGCTAGCTGTTAGTATTTAAACATTAGTATTTTTAAGTCATTAAAAAAACAAACACATGTCTTAAGGATAGGAAATATAATTGGCAACATGAGGGGACAGAGTGATATTAGATCAGTGTTGGACATGCTTCCTTGGTGGCATATAAAATCACAGAATTCTGAGCAGCCAAGAGCATCACGAGTAAGAGTGAGAAAACAGGATCAGGAGGAAGAGGTTCAGCAGAACGTGGATTAAAAATGAGAGATTAAACATGGCAGAGGTTATCCTTTGCAACATGACACAGACTGAGAAACTTTAAAGCAAGCTGTGATTTTCATGCCGATAAATTATTTTGCATCATGTAGTCATGATGTACCAGAAATGACATTTTATTTTCTCCTCAATGCCATTCATAGTTTTTGGTTGCCCCTTAGGTTCATGGGAGGGAGGTGGGATTAAACAGCTTGTGTGTGTAATGATTCTTAGTCCCTTCCTGGCACCAAGTCTGTGAAGTGACCAATGATGAACGGCCTGCCTTCCAATGAGTGAGTCTCCAGCGAGCCGCCAGCAGCACGCACAGTGCCCGATGGACTGATTTGAAAGCTTCAGTGAGGGTTGAGTCTGTTCAACTTGTGAAGCTTTCTTTAGGGCTGCAAACTCTGTTTACCACAATGTTAACTTCTCAGTGGGCCGGCATTTGGGCACACAGAGAAGTCTGAGGTGTTCCATAATGTGACATCCTCATCAGGCAAGGGCCTTTTTTGTGTAGGTTGCTATTATTATCAGTACAATCCATCTTTCAGATTTTTAGGGTCTGTTGGCTTATTTATGTCTAGACACCCTATCATATCTTTCCTTGATAGATATCAGCAGGGAGTAAGGTTTTTGAAGAGCAGCTGTTTCAGATCCACCCGATACAAATAACACTGGTTTAGAAAATGTTTAACAAAGCAGTGCTTCTGAGAGGGAATCAGGTGTTGACACAAGTGAACTATCTCCAGACCTTAAATTTCTCAGCCGGACCAAACATGTAATGAACTCATCCAGAGAAAGTGATTTCATAACCATCATAGTCAGTGGTTTTACCGGCTAGCATATTTTAGTAGATTGGCAAATCAACTCAAAGTAAAACAGGTTAGCCATAATTTGGGGGACCCAAATCTCCGGGGTACGGCTATCTGCTATCATTGTCAAGTTTATTTAAAGGTTTTTCTCATATGGAGAGTAATATGAAACATACTCTTGGAAATAGAAGTAATTGAAAGGGAAGTTGAAAGAACAGGAATTAAAAAAGAAATCTGACTTAATTCTTGCTTACTAGATGTCTACAGCAAGCAACAAAACCATAGCTATAAATAGGTTGCATATTGCATAGTGTGAGTTTTGGAGTTTATATCCTGGTGCTCACCATTTCAGCGTTGGATGACGTTGAACATGATAGTTCACTTCTCTAAATCTTAAGTATTTTTATTTATAAAATGATACTCAGGAAATAACTACATAAGAAGCACATAAAAATGCCTAGTTATAGTAAATATTCTATGAACAAGGAAGTAGTAGAAACAAAATGTAAATACACTGAGCCTTGTACCTCTTATGGAATTCCTTCTTTTTTCCAAAAAAGCATGATGCTACTGAATACACCTAAGGGCCTCATTAGCAAAATGACTCTTATAAAAGATTCCTATGTTTCTTATTGAGGATGTATTTTTCTGAGCAGAGGATAAACAATACACATGTGTCTAGAGTGTCTAAGATGCGAGTGTGGAACCCAAGCAACAAATACTACTGTCTAATGAAAAATTAAATATTCAATGCCTCAAATTCTATCTGGACAAAATTCACTCCAGACTCACTAATTAACACTCAGGGAGGTGGAGATTTAATAATAGCTTCAGGCAAAATGATCACATTCAATGAAGATTACACAGTTTAAATTTCAGTTGTTGGGTCTACTTTCTTCCTGGAAAACATATTCTAACAGAGAAGCATTAATACTTTTGCAAACAAAACATAAGTCATAGTTATCTCTTGTACTGCCATGAAAACAACAATCTCATTTTTACCTTTATTGGTTAACTATTGTTTTTAACGAACCATGGGATCATTGAATCCACTCTATATCCTTCACTTTAAGTATTACTTATTATATAATTTATATAATGTAAATTATATAATAAGAATTTGTTCAATTGTTTAGGCTTATCTAGTTCAGATACCTAAGCTACTGGTAGAACTTCAAATTTACAAAAATGGATGTTGCCCAGCGACAAAATTGTCAGCTACTGGGTAACACTGTCTTTAACTTGGTAATTCCAAATGAAAGCCAGAGAGACTCGAATGGCGCCACCTCTACAGCTATTATTATGGGGGCTTGGCCATTCTTAGTATCTGGAGATTTTATCAATCATTTAAATATAGTACTTTATTTAAAAATAATAACAGAGGGTTGTTATTTCACTCACTAAATACTTGGAACTAGAAAAAAATGTCACTCTCCATGGTGATAAAGATATATGCACCATCTTACAAAGCTGCTATGGTCTGAATGTGTGTATCCCCCCAAAATTCATGCCTTGAAATCGTAATGCCCAGTGTGATGGTGTTAAAGGGGAGGAGGGTCTCTGGGAGGTGCTCAGGTCATGAGGGTGGGGCCTTCATGGTGGGATTACTGGTCTTAAAAAAGAGACCCCACAGAGTTCCTTAGCCCCTTCCACCTTGTACAGACACAACAAAACGTCAGAAGTCTGCAACCCAGCGGAGGCTCTCATCCAACCACGCTGGCACCCTGATCTCAGAGCTCCAGCTTCCAGAACCGTGAGAAATAAATGTCTGCTGTTTCTAAGCCACCTAGTCTGTGGTATTTTGTTACAGCGGCCCAAACGGACTCTGACAAAAGCCACCTCTAGAACTCCAGAATTTGGAGGCAAGCAAGAGGAGGAATCCTTGCACGTAAATCCTTGGAAAAATGAGGAAAATGGTGAAGAGAGACGGGGAGCTGTGCACCCAAAGCCCCGCCCGGGCATTCATCTCTCTCTTTAACAGAAATGTGGGAAACATCTTAAACTTCCTGGCTTTGGAGATGCTACCAATCTTATCAACATCTGTGTCAGAAGGAAACAGGCCCAGGTGATGAGGGACTGCTTAAAATATCACAGTCACAACCACTGTCATGGTGCTTGAGACTGCCAGGAATTTTAGAGACAGAGGCAATGAGGAAACTGAACTACCTGTCTGACCTGCTTGGGACTCACAGCATGAGTGCTGCCCACACGCTCCTTCCCAAATTGGCCCGCTGAAGAGCACTGGAAGTCACCTAATTTGAGTAGTTTTAGGATGTCCACATCAAGTCTCAAGTAATAGTTGACCCCTCAGAATGTGGAAGATGTAACTTGGTTGGGGAAATTCTCCCTTTTCGATAGAGCTTTCCTTCCCAAGGTACTTTGTAATGTCTCAAGTCTGTGAAATAATAATTTGAGATCGAAACATAACGGCAACCTGGAAAGAAAGCCCAACACATCACGTCATCTTATCACATGGGAGTCACATGCCCCATATTATCCATTCATTATCTCTCCTCTGAATCCTTTTAGTAACTTAACAAGGTTGTATATTTTGTGACAGTATCCAGTTCTTCACTGTCATGGTCTCCCACTGCAAATTATAAACAGATGTTTGTGGCTTTCAAGCCAGATGCCAGCACATCAGCAGGTGTTGAAGGCTATTTATTTATTTGTACACAGAGTATGCTGCAGCCTTGAATCACAATTAAATGTGTCTTCCCCTTCCTCTCAGGTTCACTCTGTCTTTTCTTTTTCTTTTTTGTAAGCCATTCTGTCGATAAGATTTAAGCCTTTCAGTCATTATTTGTGGGTTAAAATGGCCCAAAACAATTTGCCAAAATTAACTGCCATGTGGTTTCTAGAAAGTTGCGGTCTTACGTTTTTCTATCAAGTTGAGAAAGTTTTGATTGCCTTAGAGACGTTGGTAATAAAATTTTGTTACATTCCATTCAAACTTCGTTCCCTCTGATAACATATTTCACTTTCAAAAGTTGACAATCTGGCCTTTTCTACCAGTATGAAAATTCCCTTAAAGAGAAATCACCACTGATGTCTTTCTCCTTTGGAAAACATGAATAAATTAATAGATCAGTTTAAATCACATTTGCATAAATATATAAAAGTAATGACTCGGTCAGTCCTGAGTATTGCATTCTTTAAAATCCCTTCCCAAATAATTAGTTATGAATAATTACAAATAAACATTTACTCCAAAAAGTAGGCTTAAAGAAAAAAATAAAGGTTCTCCTTCTGAAATATCAGTGTTTAAAATGTATCACCAAGTTAAAAGTGAGCAGTCTTTATATAGGCTGAGGCTACTGGCGGTCTCTCTTTTTATTCTGAGCCACCTGCCTTTTGTCAGAACCCATCACTCTCTGAGACAGGAATGCAGGAGAGGGAAACTAAAGGAAAAAAAAGGGAAAAGCAGTGTGCAAATTTGCTTGGTACCCTGCTGCTTCAGGACAGAGGTTTTTTAACCCAGAGGTGACAACCTCTGTACTGAGGGAAAGCTCACCCATTGTGTCAACCAACAGATTGTTATTTACTGCTCCTAGGGCTCTCAGAAAAGCAAGACAAATAAATTAGATTTCTGTGTCACTGATATTTCACAAGCAAATGTGTTGTGTTTGTGAACCAGCTAGCATAAATAAACACTATATTCTTGACCTTGGACAAACAATTTAAGTAGAATTAAGTAATTTTCCTACATGTGTATGTGTAAATGTGTGTGTACATGCAGAATGCATGGCAACAAAACAAAGCAAAACAAAATACACTACTAAATTTTATGAAGGACAATGAGTTATTTTTGTGGGGTTTTTTGTTTGTTTTGTCTTGGTTTTTTATTTGTTTGTTTAAGAGAGAAACGGAGGAACAGCCACGCATCAGAAATGCCCTTTACGTGCCAGGAATCATAACATGCCAGGCTTGGAATTAAGGTTAGAAATCTTTAATCCCTCCAAACTCAAGGTTTGAATCTCCTCGGTGATAAACCCATAAAGAGGCTTATATGTCTGAGACTAAAACTAAGCAATGATGAAAAATATTTACCTTCCTAAACAAAGTTTTCCTCTGCGTTACATGCTTTGTCATCAAATATACAAAGTCTAAAGTGTCTTTTATTAGTGTTCAAAGATGGTAGGTCTTCTCCAGTTTTCACATCTCTAATGTTATCAAGCATGGCTCATAGGACAGAATTGTATTATCCTTTCCTTTCTCTTAGCATGTTCCCTTTAGCCTATACTTCCCCTTAAATGGGGTGCCCAGAAACCAACTCAAGTGTCCAGGCACAGGCAATAGAGACAACAGAATAATACCTAACGAGTACTGAACAATAATACCACACTTATTGCATGCCAGACACTATGCTGTGCAATTTATATACATACCTCATTTAATCCTCTTAGGAATCATCCAAAGAAAACCCTGTAAGGAAAAGGCTACATGAAGAGTTGCAGCCTGGTTTTCTTTCTCCAGGCGGCACTGAGCCCTGGGCATCTCTGGGGACAACTGGCACAAGTGTCACAAGACCAGGAGCAAGAAAAAGTCCCACTGCACTAAGTGAAGATATGAGCTGGGATGCCCTGCTGCCACCACTCAGATCAGTCCCCGTGTGTACACACAGCCCATGTGCATAGGAAGTACCGAGCACTGAGGCTGGACGTGGGGACCTTCTCCTGGGGCTACGAGTGTTATATGCGCAAAACAAGGGCTACTGATGTTTCTACAAGGCAGCCACCAGCGAATCGATCCGAGCCCAGACCCTGGGAAAGACCTGCCTAGCGCTCATGGACGGCACCCCTGGACCCACTGTGGTTTGTGTCTCACTATGCACCGCTCCTGGGCTGCAAGAAGGGGGCCAAGCTGACGCCCGAGGAGGAAGAGATTTTAAACAAAATACAATGGAAGAAAATTCAGAAGAAAGAGGATGAAAGGAAAAGAATGCCGGAATGTGCAGTGCTCTGGAGGAGCAGTCAGCAGGGCACGCTTCTGGCACGCATCGCTTCACGACCTGGCCAGGGCAGCCCGGCAGACGGTTGTAACTGGAGGGCAAGGAGCTGGAGTTCTGTCTGAGGAACACCAAGGCCAGGGCAGGCGGATAAACCCTCCTCCCTCCTAGCTTATAATAAAGGTGTGTTGTGTTCAAAAACAAATGAACAACAAAAAAAGTTGCAGCCTGAATTTACCCAAGCAGTGTGACATTAAAGCCAGACAGGTAAAAATAACTGAGTCTTCTTTATGCACACTACTGCTAAATCATTCTAGAGTCTTCACGTAGGTCTTCTTTTCTAACCAAATGACATGTAGGACAGTGCATTTAAACATTACCAAATACGATATTTTGAAATTTCACGGATGCCTGAGTTGCACTTCGGGTCATGGTCCTGTCATGCAAAGTTTCCATCATCCCTACTGATTTAATCATGTCACCACCACAAAAACGGAGGGGGCACATGTGTCTATATATCTTTTTCTACATCACTGTATAAACTGTGGAAACAGAAGGGTCCAGAGAGAAAAATGCCACTTGACATTTACCTTTAAGGTGGTATCATAGTATCAATATTTTTTGCATGCTTTTCCATCATTCAATAATTCATCTAATTTTTTTCCAGCTTGTCTACACACATATCAAGAATCTCTATCACCAGCTTATGAAATAATCCTTCTTTCTTCCATGAATACTTCTGTTTCTGCTTGTTTCCCCTTTTATTTTCTCCCTGGCACTAACTCCTATCATACAAACCATATTTCTGAGGATCATGGTTATTTTCACCCAAGGTCCCGCATCAAATATATTACAATATATTACCCTCTGGGGAACACATAAGAGAATGTCATCCCTTCTTTGACTACCTTTTGGTGACTTTTCCTTTTCATACTGTTTTATCTAATATTTTATTATAGTCTCAGCAACCATATGGCAGCATATTACCTTTACAAATTTAGTTGAAAATCCCCTATTTTGGAAGAATGTTCAGCACCCAGCCCTCCACCTCTTTCCTTCTGAGTACTTTGGAATTTCCATTCCAGGGATTTTTCAATATCCTTTCCCTCTGGGAATATTACTAGGGATTATCAAAACAACAACAACAGAACAAACAAACAAAAACCAAAAAGCAGGTTTGCTGCTCAAGAAAGTTTGTGAAATTCTAGCTCAACAAGTCTCTGTACTTTCTGACTTCTCGTAAACCATAATATACTAATGTGAATTTGAATCTCCAAACTGCAATAGAATGGTTAATGTCTTTAATGTCTTTAAATTAAAATCATCATCATAATTCCAAGAGGAAAATGTTAAGTGTACATACCTATATGGAAACCATCACCATCCATTAACTGAAAGATATACCTGCATCAATTTTCAGAGAAGTTGTAAAAAAAAGTCTAAGCTCAATATTGATTCTTTATTCCTTAGTAAAAAAAAAAAAAAAAATTAGCTCTGAATTAAAAAAAAAATGTTTATGCAATACACATGTACACAAGTATCAATTATTTGACACCAGATAAGGCATTATTTCTACATTGCCTCCCCCGCCCCAAATTTAGAATAGTAGTGAGGACCAAAGGTAGAACAGGTTGTTCAGAAATGCCTATTCACTGTTCTATTAGAAAGTTATATATTTCATTAGGCTGTGACTGCTGGCCAGTCAATTATTCCTTGACGGTCAAAGACGGAATATAAGAGAGTGTGTAGCCTGCCCAGACCACTGTATTGAGGCATCTTAAGTGAAGATGCATATGGAAATTTTCTCTGCAGTAATGAATTTTACTTATATACTAACAGTGCTGAAACGTAGCAAAGAGAACTAGGACAGGTAATCTCAGAAACAAGGGGAAAAGCACCATTCTTTTCTTCACACACCTTGAATGTGTCTTTGGAGGGGGCTAAAAAAATCTACATGTAGCCCTTGAAATGGGCCTTTGGAGTCCATGTATGTAATTACTGTTAGTTCCATAGAAAGCTACAACGACTTTTCATAACATATGCAAATATACAATTGTGAGACCATCTTGTTAACAGATTCTGACATTGCTTTGTCAGCTAGGAAAGCTATAACAATGCAGATAAGATGACACGTGACACTGTCTTATAGGAAACTCATCTGGCCATCTACCTATCTGAACTGATAATGTGCTTTTATTTTCCGTAATTTCACTCACAAAGAGCAGAAAAATGTTTTCTGCGTTCATCTGGGAGCCAGGAAGTCAACAATAAGCTCTCGGCTACACTATCTAGAATAATTCAGTTTCCACTGCATTTATGAAAATAAAAATTTTTTTTGCAAAAGCAACTAAGATGCCATAGGTGTGCTGAACTAATATTAATAACCAGTGCTTGGGGAAGGATTAATTTATTTTACTGGAAAATGAACATTACAATTTTCACATGGATTCCAATCAGGAACTACTAGTCTTTCTTTCTTTTCTCTCAAGAGAAAGACTCAAGGGTAAAGCACATGTAAGCGGACATGCAATAAACAGAAAATTCCCCATAGAGAAGCTGGGAGGGAAGATTGTTAGTCTAATGCTAGAAGTAACCACAGAGAAAAAGGAAGATGGAAACTTGTTATTTATGTGACTTGGGGGCACTCAAATAAATTGTCTCATTTAATCCTAACAGCCACCCATTGGAGTAAATATTACCACCCTACTCTCCATTCGGTTCAATAAATTCAGGTCACAGAGCTAGGAACTTGTGAACCAGAATTCAAATGCAAGTGTGTCTGACTTCAAAACCTGGCACTTTTATAGGCTTCAGAAAGAGTTTTCCATGTCTGTCTACGTTGGTCAGAAGTTGTTCTCTTCCCGCTAAAAACCAGAGAAATCTGTAAAACCTCCCCTGGAGAAAAAGTACAGAGACAAAGGTATCTTGAATCAGGAATTCAGAGGCAGACTTCACAGGTATGTGGCATAATAAAAAGGGGATTTGTAACCAACAGAATTTAGAGAAAAGCACAGGTACAGATATTGTTAGAGCTATAGAAACATTATTGATGAACAAGTGGTATTTTACATGTAAATGCTGTGCAAGGAAAGAGATTGATAATCTTACATAATCAGTGTATTACTGTCAATATATTGTGACTGCTAATTACTGTCAATACATTGAGAATGACACGCGCTAGCATAGCTCAAATCCTATGTGCTACTTACATGAAGTGTGCACATCTCTTGAAATTAAGTGTTTGGTATGACTTATAGTTTTCTATATTACTAAATTTGAAAACTACTTGATGTATGAAAATATTCCAAATTAAAAGGCACACCCAACTGACTCAAGCTAAGTGTTCACTAAACAGCATTAATATAACTATTTAAAAGTGAAAGTAACAACTTAGTGGGTTATCTCATATATCCTGGACAAGAATTAGACTAATCAGGAAAGGAAATATAATTGGATAAGCTGGTACAAAAATAAGTTAAATTAAACCAACGTATCTCAAACTATAATCCCACTTTAAAATTTCTTTTTACCAAAAACAATGGAGAGAGTCAGTTCTTAGACTGTGGTCTTATAATTAAAACTACATTATTTTTCACTGCTCTACTTCCAAATGTAAATCAGTTGATATTCAAATCTAAGTCCATTTGTTTCAGAACTTTGCTTTGAAAGTACCATCAAAGTTTATTAATTGGTTTTGTTTGGTCACATGACATTTTAACATAAAAAGGAAAACACTGCACATGTTATTATGTGGCTTCTTTTCAAAGAACTTTTCTTGAGAAAGAACACAGTATGCTGAGACTGACATAAAATTGATTTCTATATTGTCTAGAAAATGTAGTTTAGATGACCCATAAAATTCCTTCCCGAGTCTTATTACTTTAGTGTCTGGTATTGTTCTTAAGCCATTCATTACAGAAGCGTGTGTGTGTGTGTGTGTGTGTGTGTGTGTGTGTGTGTATGTGGGGAGGTGTCTTTTCTACATTTAAGTTCTACTTCACAATTGCCTCATTTATTCAGAACTGTATGGCATAACTATATCCCATCACATTCGCTGGAAGAAAAATATCTAATGTAGTTGTTTATAGTTTACTGCGTGATTCCAATCAGTAGTTATAAAGGTAAAGGAAAAAAGTCACTTTAAAAAAGAAAATGTACATGTGTGTCTTGGGGGGGAATTTTTCTTTTAGTTTTTAACTCAGACACAAAAGTTCAAAAGCATCCTTATCCTGGGAAGAGCTTCCTAGGATCACAGAAAAATCAATTTGCAAGGACAGGATTATAATCCAGATTAAATTACTTGCAAATATTTTCTACTCTATCAGTGGACTCTTTCAAGATAGAATTCCTTCCACTAAAAAGTCTATAAATTCAAGGAATGCATCTTAGAAACATAATTTCTATGAGATGCGTTTGATCCTCCCGTAAAACAACAAACCTGACCACTTGCTCATGAAAAGCAAAAGATAAAATCTTCATTAAAATATAAAAGGTCATCTCCCCTTAGGAGAATTCCAGTTGTATATTGGATAGAATTCATTTCCGTGTGCTCACTCTCATAATAAATGCAGCACTATCTTAAGGAAGATTAAAGAATTGCCAGGTGAAGGACTCCTAGGATCAGATTATGGTCAACTTCACGTCGCCTGAAGGCTAAGGTGCCCTGTTGGTGACAGGGGCCTGGTTGGTGCAGGTCTGTCTTGCAATAGCTCAGTGGCAGAGGAGCTGCCGCCACTCCAGAGTCACTGAGGGATTTGCCAGTGAATATGCATGAGAAGCTAATGTGCAAGGATTCAGTGAAAAGTAAGTGTTTTGATGAGGTAGACGAAATAACAACAAGGGAGGAGTGACGAAATGGGATAAATATACCATAATCCTTGATTACTCACCAAGTATAGCAGACATCAGAGTTTATCTTTTCCTTAAAGCTTGCAGTTTTATTTCCTTGCATATTTTAAGCATGACATGGGTCACTAAAAGAAGGGAGTCAGCACCACTCACATAGTTTATTTTAAGTGGAAAAGAAACACTTCATATGCAGATTTCCTCTAAGGACTTAAAAAAATTATTTTATACCTACATTTTGAAAAGATTTTAAAAAAATAGTTAAAAACAAAGCTTCCAATTTACCTCTAGTCCACAGATGGTTTTCTATATCTAATCAGTCTTATTCAGTACCTTTACCTTGATTCTTTATTTGAAAAAAAAGGGGGGGAAAAGCCCAAAACAAATCACTTTAGGGAAAAAAGTGGGTTTTTCTCCCCCATATATTCATTCTCCCAGGACTCATAATACTATATAATTAACTCTGACATATACTATACTTTCTTCTGGAAAAGAATCTGTTATTTAACATCAACAAGTAAGAAAACAGCTACAAATACACCTTCAAAAGAACAAAATGAAACCCCTGAAGAGGAGAGTCCTAATTCTTTTTTGTTTTTAATTGAATCTCTCTAAATTGTACCAATGGTTTCAATTGAAAACATGTACTCAGCAAATGAATAAGTAAAACTATAGAAGCCCTCACAAAAGACTTGTATTGTGCAAGCTGTGTGGGAACCTGGGACCTACAAGCTGTGCTCTGAATGATGTGTGGATGTTTGCAACTGTGAAACTTCACAAGTATCTGAGTCTAGTATAGAAAAAAGAAGACTAGACAATTAGAATTGATTGAACATAACGAGACCCGGAGTGAGTGGAAAAGGCAGAGGTGAAATATTGTGGTGGAAGAAACATTGGATAAGGAACTGTGTTTACCCGAAAATAAGACTTAGCCAGACAATCAGCTCTATGCATCTTTTGGAGCAAAAATTAATATAAGATCCGGTATTATATTATATTATATAAGACCCATCTTATTTTATATTAAAATAAGGTCTTATATTAATTTTTGCTCCAAAAGACGCATTAGAGCTGATTGTCTGGCTAGGTCTTATTTTCGGGGAAATGCAGAATTAAAAGATTGAAGTTTGGAACCTGGGTCCACCCTTAGTCATGTGATGTTGGGCAATCCTTAACCTCTCAGATTTTCTATAAATATGCATAGTAAAGACGCCCTAATGGGATTCTCAGGAGCATACAATCCAACGATACATGTAAACGTGTTTTGTAAACTACTAAGTGCAATACACATGATCTAGTTCCTGTATTTTCAATTGATAGTATCTGCTGTTCATACCTTCCGACTAGCTCAGTCTCTCATAAGGAGAAAGAAAGGAGTGGGATTAAATGTTCTCTCAGCATTGTTAGGAGATCCAAATGTAATGTTTTCAAGAAATACAAAATAGGTTATGGGCTGCAGGCATGGGATAAGGCAGTTGCAAAGTCAAAGGGAAAGGGTCTTGAATACAGAGGAGGAGAAGGGGGTCAAATATCTGGTGATGGAAGGAGAACTGACTCTGAGTGGTGAACACACAGTGTAATATATAGATGATATGTCATAGAAATGTACACTTGAAATCTACGTAATTGTACTAACCAGTACCACCCCAACAAATTTAATAATTACTAATTAATTAAAAGAAAAAAAAGAAGACAGAGGAGAGCAGTGTGCTGGTGGAATGGGGGTGGCTGGGAATGAACAGAGGAAGCCAAATAAAAGGAGTATGTAATTCATTATAAATTCGAAACAATTGAATCAAGTCATAATATTGATTAGAGGAAGATGAAAAATGCTGTTATTACATTTGGCCAATAAAATAATTCAAGAAGAACTATGACTGAATTTTGGTCTGAAAAATGACCATGGTCATTGTCTGATGGCCATCTGAGATTTTTTGACGTCTTAGTTCCCTTGTGTGTCTGTGGCTTTATAGCAGATTTAGAACTTTTTTTCTCTCTCTTTTCCAACTTTATTTTTGTTTAAGCATATGAAACTTCAGAATCCTACCACTCACCTTTGTGGACACAGAATATGTGGCGGTATCCATGAGGACCTCCCTTCACCTAGGTGCCATTGATTGTAGCTTTCACATTCTAAACTACATTCTGATACAAAGACATAAAAATCCTATGATCAATGAATGGCCAGGAAGAAAGTCAGGCTTCTAAGACTAGTACCGTTAACTCATATCAGAAAACACCTTAAATACAGCAGGTATCTACTTTTAATTGGGTAGGGAAAAACAACACAGAGTTTTCTCAAAATTCTCAAAATAAGTAAGCTAAGTTACTCTTAAAAAACTTAGTAACTACTTATGGTACTATGTGCCATAAAGTATCTAATTTAATTATTTCTCACAGCAACCTTATGAGATACAGGTAAGGAAATCAAGGCTTAAGGAAGTGAATGATTTGCCTAAGGTAATACTGGGAGTCGAAAGCAGAAAAGACTTCAACCACAGAAAGTCTTGATTCTTATTTCCTAAGCAACGTAGCCTCTGAGGCAGCGAGAGGCACAGTTCCACCATCAGCCTCTGTTCTTGTCTGTATAGCTGTCCCTGGGGTTCAACAATTTACCTTCAGAGAAATTGTATTCTTCCATCTATTTCAAAATGTTCATAGGAACTTTTTTTTCTGATTAGTTGACTACATACTTAATAAGAGCTCGGAACTTCACAGGATATTTGACAAATCTCCTACTCTGACCCTTGGTTGATGTACAGAATTTAAAGAATACGGGCATTTGACTTGTCTCTTAATGCTGGGCATTAGAGCAGAAATATAAGAACTTGAGCAATATCCTTAGGTCCAAGATTTTGTAAGGCAGGATGACCAAGTAGTACCTCCAAGGACAAACAACTCTGAATAAATTAGAGGGACAGTGTTCCATTTATGGACTCACTGTTATCGTTCCTGAAAACCCATCCATAGCATATGGAGGAAATTGAGAATATAGGTTTGAGGCTAAAATAAAAGACTTTGTGATGTGTCAAAGAAGCATAATCTCTATCATCTTCTCTCAAAATAAATCCCTTTGAATTTGTCTTAAGATATTGCATTACCTATTCCCATGATGTTAGCAGACACCACGAGATCAGGAATTTACTTAAATTCTGTGAACCTAAGAGTTCTTTCTGGCTGTATTATATTATTCTACCCCTCCAGGGAAGTCAAGACTAGTAGGAACGTTTTCAGGTACCAGCAACTGGCAGCAAATGTATATTAAGTGGATAATTTTGATGTAGCAATTTCTTTAACATGCTCTCTGGAGGATACTGAGAAAGGAGGCAACATATTCTGTCTCTGGGACCTAATGACATGCAGCATTAATAAAACCATATGACGAGACTCTTCATTCTCAAAGGAAGTCAAAGTAAGAGCTGTGCAAGTTCAGAGTGCAATGATTCGGAAGTGTTCTTTGAGCCTGTGGCTTTCATTGACCTTGAGGGATAGGTAAGATTTAAAGGAAAGGAAAACATGGGATCTCCCTGGTATGAGTAACTGCAAGAATGAAGTTGTGGAATTGGCAACCAATGGTCATACTCAGGGGACTGAAGGCCAACAAACATCTGACTGGACCAGAGGCTCTATATTGCAGAGGATGCTTCTGAAAACCCAACTGAGACCTTCATCAATTAATGTGTTCATATTTCTTATAGAGTCAAATAGACATGGTTTTTAACCTTGTGCCTTCCCCTAGGAGTGTACCTGTGGACAAGTTAATGTTTCTAAAGCTCTGTTTTTCTATTTGTAATGAGGCTACCTATTCAAGACTAGGAGAGTGCGTGTGATTCTATACATAAGGAGCCTAATAGAATGTCCAGTATATAGTTTAGGCCTCTATATCATATTTAAAAGTAATAATAAAAATACAGTAATAAGATTGGATTATATCCTCACTAAATTGAATTTCAGTTTTAATAAATTATTTGAATGGCAAACATCTTTTATGTTCTACAGAAATCCTGGCGATTTAAATTCAGTTTTAGCTACAGATTTAGTAAAAATGAGCTTTTAGCAACTGTACTTTTTGTTTCTTTATCACAAAAATAAAAGATGATGGCCACAAAAATTGACTGAGGTTTCAAGGACATACCAAGGGGAATTAAAAATAATTTAAATATGTTTTATTTACTGATGGGATTATTTAACTAACAACTATTTCAATCCAGACTATATCTTCATGAAGTAAAGACTATGTGTAACTTTGTTCACCTATTATTTACGATAGAGTTTAGTAGAGTCTTAATAATTATCTGTTGAATTAATAAATAAAAGAAAAGCAAATTAATGAAAAGCAGTCACCCACGTTACTATACTAAGTGCACACATGCAGAAATACTAATAGCATTTATTTTTATGTGTCTTAGTATACAAGTTCTTAATGTATACCAAAAAAATTCCATATTAAAATTAATAAAAATAAATAAATAATGTTAAGGGATAGTTGTCATTAAGTGTCATCAAAGTCTTGTCTTAATAAATTCAATTAATATTTCCTTTAAGTCAGAGCATATTGTAGCATTTTTTACACATTTGTCTTTAAATAGGTCACACTGTTCCTTACTAAATTTTAGTTCTATGTATGAAGTACACATTTTATAAATTGCCATAACATGTACATTTTCTATATTAGGATTTAAAATTGAAGGGCTAATCTTTTTAATCATGTAGAGCAAGTTTTAATTAATGGAAGCCTCAATTCTTAATTTAAATATTTAGCCTGTCAAAAATAAAATGAAACATTTCATTTATATAATAAAAGCAAACATATTTCATTTATATAATTTCCCCCCCAAAAAAAAGTCACTCAGATCTAAAATAAAAAGAATCAATTATGAGAGTATTTTATATCAATTCTGTAAGAGCCAGACAGATTTATGTCTATTCAAATCCTCTGTTTAGTCAATGGAAATAAGAGTAGTGCTTTATAAGCAAATTAATAACATAAAAGTATGACTCAAAAATGTTTTGGTAACCTATAGGTCAAGAAGGAATCATAATTTAAATTCAAAAATATTTTTAAATAAATGATAGTAATTTTTTAAAAATGCATATGAAAATCAAAGCTCTACAGAAAAAATATTTAAAATTTTCTAAATTATAATATTTACTCATGTTAAAAAAATGTTTTGGAAGGGATAACTTTTATTAAAAAACAAGTGTCTGCAATTTTCACACCAATCGTTTTTACTGTGATCTATCAGCCACTATCATGCAACACAATACTGTAATTTTTTCCTAAGCAGAACCTCTCTATTCTGACAGATGTACTATAAATTCTACATTATAATACACATTGATTCTAAAAACGTTTTTTTTGTTTATTTTTTTTATATAATCTGTAATTGACACTGGGGTTGTGATCTCAAGGAATGTTCCACTTAATCCCATATTTAGTGAATGCTCACTATACACCCTGAATTCCTCTGGGGATACAAACATGAATGAGAAAATAAATCAAGGTCCCTTGAGTTGACAGGAAAGGTGGAGACCAAGAGATAATCAAATAATGACAGCAGAGCGCATTGAAATGCTAGCATAGAAATATGTATTAGGTGCTATAAGAGCCAGTGGTGGAAGTGGCTGCCATATTCTTGGTTATGAAAAGACAAAGGGGAGGTCAGGAACTTCACTTTAAAGATGTCAGACATTACTCTTTTAATATGACAAGTGACACATTCCCACTTCTACTCAGTTGACACAAAAGTATCGCTTACTCCTACTCTACTGTAGCAGGATTCTGAAGGGAATTCAGTAGGCAGCAGTAGTGGAGCTCAGGTTAATAACTGTGAACGGTATCTCAGAATGAACCCCACAACCCCAGAAAAAATCTGGACATATTACATAATAAGTGACCTGACATGTAAAACCTCTAAATGTCGAGAGTAATTTATATAATCCCATTTATATTTATATAGACTCACTGGCATTCAAAAGAAGCCATGGAGCAAGATGGCTCATTTAATGATTTAATGTACTTTGTACCTGGGTACGTCTTGAGTCAATGGAAGCAAGATAAAATGAGATAACAATCTAATTATCCTGCAAATAAATTTAGCAATTGGCAATGGGATTAAGACAATGACCCAAATGCCACTTGGAAAAGACTGCAGTATTCACTACTATTTTATTAGAAAATGGTAACATTTCTGTAAGCCAATAAAGGCACTTTGATGACAGATAATTATTTATTTTAAATACTGAAAAACATAAAAATTATAATCTGTGAGAAGTGATTAAATGAGAAAATGCACGGAGCTGTCAATTGTGTGACTGTGCAGAAAGGAGGAGAAACATTTAAATGGCATCTACTTAATCGAGTTGCGTCATTCTTAGAATCTAATTTAGATGATAACTTAGCATTCACCAAATACATGTATATATGTGTGTATGTATGTATGTATGTATGTATTTACTTATGGAAGGTTCCTTATCCAAAGTTGAATGAAATGATCTTTATCACTGCACAAAGCATGGAGAATAGATGGTTAACGATGGACTGAAGAATATAAAAAAATATGCTAAATATCAACACTTACGATATTCAAGAGAATGTTATATTACAGATGAGCGTTCCATGGCAAGCAATAGAACGCATCATAAAAAGGAGATCAAATAATTTGAAGGATTTTCTTGGTTTATCTAAGGACAGTTCTAAAAACGGTATTTCGTACGCATTTTAGTTAGTTTTACAGAACAATTAGGAAACATTTGAAAAGTCCTAACAAAGCAAATACCCCAGAGGCTGTTAGTATTTGAGAAATCAATCAGAGGTACTATTCCAAGTGTGTTTGTTATCATCTTTCATGGTGGTGATGTCTAATAGCCTTCAAATCTTCTTCATTATCATCTTAGAGAATAGCAATAGTTTTTCATTAGGGAAATATATATATCATTAGTGAAGAAGACCCGTGGACTTGCTAAGATACCCTGTAGGCACCCCTGCCTGACATACCTCTGCTCTCTGTGGCTGCCTTAGACCATGAATTCCATCAAGTCCCACGAGACACCACTGCCAGAGGATCCTTGGCCTGATTCCCACTGCAGACATCTCTCGGAGATACTGCAGTTCCAGGCCACACAAAGCGAGTCACACAAATGTTACGCGTGCAGACCAGGAAAACTCTCTCCATGTCCGCAATAAGGCTGTTGTGCTTTCTCATCATTCGTGTGTTCACTGGAGGAGCACCTCTCATTTCCTCCATGAACTTTTCCTTTGCATTCACACCTTGGCTAACTGGCACACGAGGTCTTGTTTTTGGCCTCTCTCAGCTTTCGACATGCCTGCTCCACTAAACTTAATTACTCCTAGCTCTTTTGATTTAAAGTGAGGGATGTGTGACTCTTCCTTTATCTTGAACATTGAGAGGCTATTCTAGGGTTACTAGTTGACCTAATTTCAATATTGTTGTGTCTCAGGCAAAACAGGGAGGCCCGGGGACAGGGAAAGAGATGGGGGAACATCCGGTCCATTAAGTTTATCACCTTACATGGATGCAGTTCACAGTGTCCTCAAACCATTACAGTAGGAACGTCCAATATCACTGATCACAGGTCAAAATAACAAACCAACAACGAAAAGGTATGAAATATTGATGAGAATTGCCAAAATGTAACAAAGAGACATGAAGGGAGCAAATACTATTGTAAATGAACTTACTTGACACAAGGTTGTTCAAACCTTCAGTTTTGTAAAATAACGCAGTATCTGCGAAGAGTAGTACAGGGAGGCGTAATAAAACGAGGTATACCTGTAGATGGCAACTAAATCCTGCTAATACGAAACTGCCATATTGGTCTAAGTGAAATTTTCGTGCATGGGGTTTTAGCAAAGTACCCAGGAAGACAAAAGGCTAGGATTTCCTTAAACATTCAGAGTAGATTTTACAACTTTTCCTGCTTGATGGTTAAGATGAGTTTGAATGTGCAGTAGAATTTGACTTCTGTGATTTGCTCTCATTATAACATGACATGATATTATGATCGGGCAATAGAACTTTTAACTCCCACCTCTCATAAAAGAATACCAAAGATACTGAAAGGGAAGTTGGCAACTGTGGACAACCAAACTGGCTTAGGTCAATTTGCAACATAAACACACACACACACACAGTCACATGAATACCTAGGTTTGTCTCACTAGCGAGTTTGGAAATAGCTAATTAGTTAATTAATAAAGAAGCACTGCCTAGCCACAAGTCTCCTAGACTGAGTGTTAAGATATTTGGGCCCCAGTCTTATTCTAGTCTGCTTTGAACCACAGGCAATTTACCATAAAGCCTTTCAATTCCTGAGAATTCTGGACTGTATGACTTCTTTGGCTACTTTCAACCGCCAAAGTCTATACATTTCACACACAAAAATGTAGTACATACTCCTTACTGTACTCTCGTTGACAATAGGATTAATTAAAAAGACACAACTTTTCTGGAACAACCTTACAGAATACAGTGCGATTCACCTGTACCCATATCTTCCCTTGTTTGTAATGTCCAGTACCAAAGAAAATTGTCATTATAACCAGTTTTATAATAGTCTGTTAGATTTCTTGCTTGGAAAGGTAATAACATAGGACATGCAGAACCTGCATTCTTTTCTTGCCTTCTTCACAATTTTTCTCCTTTATAATCTTAGTACCAGGAGTGGGTTTGGCCTACAATTCTCCCTCTTACAGCTTTAATGGCATTGTTGGCAGAACATCGGAAAACACAGATAGGAATCAAATAGATCATTTTGAAAATAACCATCACTATGTATAACTACATTAACTGAAACTGTATGTTGCTTTGAAATACGTCTTCCCAGTAGCACAGAGTTGTTGCGCATACGCCTAACTCCCGATCTTAATATTTATACAATTTTAGAAGGCTTATTTCTCTTGTTTGTTTAATCAACCAGAATAATCTGCAAAGAACCTAACCATGTAGAGTACGATCCCTCAAGTCTAAAGCTTCTGTATTTCTCTTCCATGTGGGATTATCTGTACGGGAAGTTAATCCCTTTCACTGAGGGAAGTGAGAGTTACAAAATAGTGCCAGCTCAGGAAGGTCAGATTTGACTAACTCTCTTTTTCTCTTTGCTGCCCTCTTTACCCCTGTAAATATTACGCTTTGCTTCCTAAATAAATCACCCAGCCTTTCTTAAGAGTAATGCTTTGGGCAAACATCAGTTCCAGTGAAATGAGTAGAATTTTCAACTATCGTGTCTTCTCTGTATGGATTTTTCTCATCGGCTCTTCTTAAATACTTTAGGATTTCTGTCATGCTCCTTTGGTTCTTGGAGATGTTATGTTCCAAAGGAGAGGGATGGAGAAGTAATACAAAGTAATAGAAATTGAGGAAAGTAACATTGACTAAGCATCTATCATAACACCGGCACTAGTCTACGTATGTAGCTTGCATTCATTATTTTATTGCTCTTACTATCAACTAGTAATAATTGTTTTCCTCATTGTATGAATGAGTATATTAAATCCAGGTGAGACTAAGTAATTTACCCAAAGTCACAAAGCTAGTAAGGGTCAAACTCCCTGTAATTTCCACAGAGCTTTGCTGCCTCTGCTAGCTATTAGGTTGGTACAAAAGTAATTGCGGATTTTGCAATTATTTTTAACCTTTTAAACTGCAATTACTTTTGCACCAACCTAATATTTCTTCTGAATACTTCAAAGGAGTAGGATATTTTTAGGTTATATTGGTATTTTTTTTTATATTGGTATTTTTAAAGGAAGTTTTTTGTCACCACTTGAGCAAAAATCAATTACGACATTTTACAAAAAAAAAAAAATTGAACAGTGAAAAACCCTATGTCTTCATGCATTTGTTCAAAGAATATTTGTTCAACAACAAATTCAACAACCGTTCAACAACCATTGCTGACATAATACTGATATCTAACGAAGTCATTGGGTGTTTTGTTTAATGTAGCTGATTAAGAATTACAGGTGTTGAAAAAATAACTTTCTCTTTTGAGTGTGCATTAGAGGTCAGGCACTAAGTTTTGGCTTCACATACAGTAATCGTTTAGTTTTGGTCACACTCTATAAGCACATTAGCATCCCTTTGTGCAAAAGTAGGTTGTGTGACTCAGATATTAGGCCACTCCAGTCACCCCAATACTAACAGGCAGATCCTGGAGGTGTACTCAGGCTGTCTGACACTTTTAAACTCACAACAGGTGACCCCTCACAGGTTGCAGCACATGCTCACAACACACGTTTTGGGAGATGATGACAGTAAATGTAATACTCTTTCACTGTTCTCTACATTTTCATGTATATAAGTATCTCTCTTCCTAAAATCTACAATCTTCCTCATAGTGGCTTTTTCTGTGAATTGGGTGTTTAAGGACACTTGTTATATTGCAAAAAAAGATAGACTTGAGATGGATGGATAGATATTAGATAGACTAGATAGACAGAAAGACAGACAGAGAGAGAGAGACAGATAGATAGATGACAAATATAATTTTATGTATAGTTCAATACACAATTAATGTAAACCAAAAGCAAAGGCAAGGCATATTTTCAAGGTGGGGTTGGGGTGCGGTCGGAATGTGTGTCTGGAATTGATCAGATTTAGCGGGAGTCACACATCTTTAGCTTCTCAGTTGACCCAACCAATGCTCCTTGAGGGAGGAGAGGACCTGGGAAGGAGGACTCCGTACTAATTCACTCTAGGACACCGCCCGGCAACAGAGGACACTGAGCCCCTGAGTGAAAAAGTAAAAACCGTGTAGAAAGAGGACCAAGATTTTAAGCCCTGACTCTATCTCTTCTTTAGCAAATAGATGATTAACCTTTCTTAGCCCCCATTTTCTTCATTTGTAAAGAGGGAGAAATAATATGTCAATCAGAGGATTCTTAGGAGGCTCAATGGGAAAAAATAAGTAAGTGAAACATGATTCGTGAACAGTCGAGTGCTGTATCAATGCAATTTCCCTCTTTCTCACCCCAGCTAACTCCAGTTTTGTCAAAAGGTCTTGAAGGCTCTTGCACTGACCTGCCTCAGGGACTCTGTGCCATGCAGGCCACCTGTCTGGGCAGCTGTTTATGTCCTGTGCCCAGTACGTTGGGTTTATAGTGAATAATAGCAAGAACTGGTAGCAGGGCCAGCCTCCATGCCATGTCCACAGCTCTGCAAAAAAACGAGGAGGCCACACGTTCCGACAGAGCCAAGAATCTTTGGGGGAAAAAAAAATCAGTCTACCCTCACCTCCACACACAAGATAAACCAACAAAATAAGAAGGAACAGAGGGAATGGCAGGGGAAAAGGTTTATAGGCTTTGGAGGAACTTGTCCTGGGAAAGAAATACAAACAACATCACACGTGCTTTTTAAAGTATTGGTCTTAATTTTGTTAATATGAAGGATGACCAAAAGAAAATGATTTCCATTGAAAATATGTGTGTGGGTTCCATCTGTTTCAGAGCACGGTCCCCTTAAAGAAAACATAGTGTGAAACCAGCATGAGCGATGTCTAAGACTTTGCGGTGAGAAATAATTCCCAGACGGAGGACAAATTACTAGTGTCCAAAGCTGTAAGATGAGTATTTGTTGGGGGCTTCAAATCTCACTATTTCAAAGTAAAAGCATCGGCAAAGCTATCCACCAAGACAGAAGGTCGAAGTTACTCAGCCATTGGAGTTCAGCCTAACGGTGCTCCATGTTCGAGCCCAGCTCCAGGGATGGAGAGAGGCTTCCAGCGCAGACTCAACACCAATCACCGGGCACTTGCATCGGCCCAGGGAAAAGCACAGGTGTGGATACAGTAGGTGACCACCAGATGGAATGCCCAAAAGGACAATGATTTAACTGCTTTGTCTGTGTGCATCTGTGTGTGTGTTCACACATACTGCGCATGTATGAAATGAACTGACACAGGATAACATTGATATCTGTACACATGAATAAATCACACAACTTTTACATATACACAAGGAAAGCGGGCGCTTTGGGAAATGTAAACAGATCACAAGAGCACAGATCCAAGCGAGGTTCTCACTTTTATCTGAGGAAAGGCTAATATATGCCGCATGTTCAGGGACCACAAGTGGACCGTGTGGCTGGAGCAGAGACCACAGGGGAAGGGCAGGAAGAGAGGAAGTCGGAGAAATACCCTGGGGCACAGAGCAAGAATTATAGTAAGAGACTTTGATTTTACTCTGAGTGAGAAGGGAAGACAGTAGAGAGCTCTCAGCAGAGAAACACCATGGTGGGATTTAGTTTCTGGCTGCCATATTGTCGGTGGAAGCAAAAATGCAGAAACCCAGTCAGAGCTCGACTGTGATAAGCCAGGTGAGAAAAAGGGCAATGTTTATTTAACTTGGGGTGGTTGGAAGTGATCAAACCCAGAATATATTTCGAAAGTAGAGTCGATGTGTTAGGTCTAAGGGAGAAAGTGAGAGAGGAGTCAAGGATAGCACCAAGAGTTTTGATCTGTATCCCTGAAAGAATGGAGCTGCATTAATTCAGTTAGGGAAACTGAGGAAGGAGCTGTGGAAGGGGAATTTGATTCAAGCTTATTTCAATTGGCAGAACAAGTTTATTATAACATTTTTCAGAATATTATTGTTTCTGACATAAGCAGGAGAATTTTACACTCATCTCTACCTGCCATAACAGTCTGCGTAAGTGTTGAGAACAGAGGAAGGGCTGCTCAGTGGGAACTCCACTGCTTTTCAAATAATCCACTTCTCTTGCCTACTTGCCCTGCTCCTTCAAAGCCCATCAATCTCATTTTAAACTTTTATTTTTATGTTTGAAAACCTCAATGTGATGGCTTTTGACTGGAGTTGTCTATGTCCCGTGCTTCCCTTTTTGATGTTTGCTTTACATGGGTCCAATTCTCTGATCTTGGAATACCGAACTAATAACATACAGAGACTTAATCAATACACAGAATTAAGGCTAGCCTCTACCTGTTACAAAGCTGATTCCACAGCTCCCCGGATGTCCTTGGGGGGAAGGCAGACAGATGGGTGTGTTATACGAGGACAGACTTCGGTCTCTCGGGCAAGGGTTTTCAGCAAATAACTATCTTACTTATTGATGTTCTTTCAATCCTTCACTCTACTCTTTCTTGTTAAACGATCAGTGTTCTGTGTCCTTAGATTAACAGGATAAAGTTAAATGAATGTAACTGGTCTGAATGTACTTCAAATTCACATTAACGTAAATGTATAGAAAATAAGAGCCCTCAACGTAGTTTTCAAGTAATCATTTTAATCCCCGTCCTTGTGCCTGGAGATTGCAAACATCCACACACACTGCACAGCGTTAATAGTTTGGCCCAAACTATTAATCAAAATAATTGCTAAGCTGTCATTTCAGCCTTATTTTCCCATAATATCTAAGGTTTTCAACGACTTAAGATCCCAAACCAATATGTTTCCCCTTACGGCACAAATATATAAAATACATAATCATATCCTTTGTGTAAAGATTTCCTTTAGTATTGATTCAATATAAGCAAATAAAGTGCATTTGCTCTGTTTCATTTAAATCAGAACTATAAGGCATCTGTAAGTGAAACACTGAAAACTGAAAGACTACAGTATGACGATCAGATAATAGAACTTCATCTGGCCTATGCTATCAATTTAGTAACTTAAACTGTCTTCATCATATGCTTTCCTCAAAGAATGTGTAGTGAGAACAATTCTCATTAAAATGTCTTAAAATTCATAGATTAAGAATAACAATAATTAAGGAAAAGTTTGAGATAATATGAAGTCTCATTTATAAGCTACAGCTTACAGTTTCAAAATAATAGCAAAGAAAGTGATCATAAGAACACTAGCTTCTTATGTAAAACAAGTATGCCATGGGAACCCAGACAAGTACTCGCAAATCTCAAAGTCCTACGCACCCATGAAATTTGGATTTGGACTACGACTTCACGATGAAGTGTTTATGACCTAAATGGTCCCCCTGTCATCTTCCTGTTTCTTGTAGATATACAACAAGAGATACCCATTACTATTAGAATGACTTGTGTGTGACAATTTATGAGACCAAGTGTCCCCTAAATGGTGCTCCCCAGGAGTAGAAAGGGAGGCATCTGTATCACAAGGAAATCCACTCTCCTTACTCCTAACTTCAGAGAAGGTGGTTTCGGTTAGTGGAGACCTGAGCTTTGGGTGTTAATGGTGGAGCCATTTTTGATTTTGCAATGCCTTTCTTTCCATGGCCTATTTTACCTTTAGATTTTCTCAATTATTTCCTTGGTAGCTTGGCTTGCTATCCATCCAACAGATCTTGCAAATACCACTGCATTCTGGAAAATTTGAACACCACTGCAAATAACCCAAACATATTATTTTCATTAGGCCACTCTCCTGCTCAAGACAAGAGTCAGAAACTTTCTACCAAGTCAATCTCAAAATTATTAGTTCCTGTGCCAGACACACCTCAGAATCTTTCAGCATCAGTCTCCCGCTCTAAACTACACAGGCACCACACACACACACACCAATTCACACTCTTCCACTTAGAATGCCTTTCCCCCAATCTCGTTCTGGTTCAACACCCACATATCCTTCAAGACCACGTTCCATGTCTTACATAAAGCCTTCTCTGAATGTCACAACTTCCTCAAAGTCCATTTTGCTTGTGAATTCTGATAACACTAACTGGGCTACATCATGGTCCCTCGCTTTCATTATTTTTATGTCTTAATTTGCTTCACTTGTCCACCAAACAATACCATAAAAACAACTGAATAAATCAGTTCACGTTTTCTTTGATATGTGTCTGATATTATAATTCTCTCATACACACCTCCTCCAAAATAGTTTGATGACCCCGTTGGAGTACTTTCTACTACCTTGGAGTAGAAACAAAATTATTTTAAATAAAATACGAGATCTAATGATTCTGGCCCTGACCTCTTTCCCAGGCAGTTTTTCTCCTAATCCCAGAATCTCCAGCCTCCTAGATTCCCTCCCATGCGGTCTTCTCTTCATGATAAACCACCCCAAAGACATCTTGAACCTACGCTCTGTGTTTCGTCTGTTTGTTATCTTCTTCCCAAACCCTCAAATCAATCCTTCTCATTTGGCTTACGCATACTGGTTCTTCAGACCTATGTAAATTTCTGGAATTTACAGACAACACCTGTAGACCCAATGCTGGGACCTCCAGTATACTCTGCTCCTACGCTACCACTGTCCCTGTGTCCATTCCTATTCCAGCCACTGACCTATCCATCTCTGACACTAGTTTGCAATATTCTTAGGGCAGAACCACAATTTTTACTGTTGATCTACTCGAGCCTATGCAGTACCTGGTACCAGAGGCACAATGTGCTTTATATGGACTTCTTCAAGGCATTCTGCTCTGGTAAAGATCACCTTTATTTCTTTTCCTTAATATAGACTCTCATTTCCTATTCAGTTTAAAGCCTTCATCAACTGAGAACCTAGGTCTCTTCTATGCATGGGGATGAGGAAACCTTTCCAGGGAGCAAAGGAAAATATAGGCATTCATTATATCTATGGCAGAAAAAAACAAAGAAAAAGAAAAAATGAGAGTAAAAAATTGTAAGATTTCCAACTAAATGTAGTGCTATCATTCATATCCTGAATATAATATGGTACCATGTAGTGGCGAAGGTGCTTTTAAAGGCAACTGGCCTGAAATGCCAAACTAAAGAATTTAAACTCCAGCTTAAAAGACTAGGATCAAAAAGTCAAATGCTTACAAAGGCTGAGAAGGTGACAGATAAATGGAGTGTGCCTGCACATGGCCACAGTGTTAGAAAGACAACAGGAGCTGGTGACAGCTGGAATGGCCTGGAAAACCTGAGCGTAAAAAATTACCAGGTCCAAATAATTGTAGACATAGTAAGAATGAGAGCTCAGTATTATCTGACATTCTTAGTTTTCAAAAAAGAAAAAAAAAGTGAAAATATTGAAATCACTGATAAGTGCCCAATTTTAAATGTTAACAACTACATCAATTTTTCAAATAACTTTGTGAGGGGCAAATTAAAAAAAGAAAAAAAAAGCCACTTCTGTGAACAGCATTTATTCAGCAGGCCACATACGAGTAACCTCTGATAATTGGAAACCAATGAAGGCTTCGTAATCAGATCTATGTTTTACAAAGTTAGTCAGTAGCAGAATAAAAATAAAGTTCATGAGACACTGAACTCCCCAGAGGTGTTTGACTGTTTGCTGAATGACTGACTGACTGACTAACTGAATGAATGATCTGAAGGCAAAGAGCCTCAGTGAGATTACTCACTGGTTTAGATCAGGGTTTCAGAGGCCCTGCACCAAGGTGGGGGTGGTAGCAATTTGGGTATACAGGTATTTCATAGTTTCTAGTTTAGTTGACATTTATTAAGATGCTGATGAATGATATAAGAAATATCAACAAAAAGGGGTTAGAAGGTAATGCATTTAATCCCAACTATGCCATTGACTAGTCGTATGATCCTGGGTAACTTAACAAAGGCCTTCAATCTCAACTAGAAAAATAAGGAATTACAGAAAACTACACCCGGAAAGCTTTTCTACATCTTTCTAGGATGACATCTCCTGATCTATGCCAGTCATCTTTAATAACCTCTCTAACTATGCGATTTCACATATATGAAATTCAAGAATAGGCAAAACCAATCTATGGTGAAAGAAAGAAGAGCAACACTTGCCTATGTGAAGGACTGTAAGGACGGAAAGAGACATGAGGGAGCATTCTCAGGTGTGAAAGAATTTGACACATGTTAAAGCTCTATTGAACTGAACACTCACTATAGAGTTATGCTTTTTATATATACAAATTATAACTCAACTAAAGAAATACTGGGGGAAATGCTCATGTTTTTAACCCACTGCCTCTCACGTCAGGCTGCACGTTAGCAGCACCTGGGGAGACTTTAAAATATTACTTAGGTCCAAACCCCAGACATTTTTATTTAATACATGTTTAGAGAAAAATCCTAGAGACAAATTATATACTTTCATGCAACAGTTTACCTATCATATCTTCTACGAGTTTTACTCATGGTCCTCTCTCTTCTCTTTCCACTCTTTCCATATTACTTGTCAAAGGCAACCAGGGAAGGACAACCACCAACGCCATGTAGTGCAGATTAACGTATGAGGGATGTATGAGCTTGATGTATGAGGGAGAGCGCACAGGAGTAGAACCAAGGGGTGTTTCTAAAGGGCCACGTACTTCTAGAGTTTGGGGGCTAGAGGAAGTGACAGGATGGTCTTGGCTGGGATTGGTCAGAATTTGTCAATGAGGAGACTTGCTAGTACAGTGTTTGTTAGAACGCGTCTGTCTATGCAGTTTCTGCCCGGTGGGTTTGCCTATCGTGTTCTCTGGGAACATACAGATCGAAATGGGCTGTTCTTGTTAAAGGAGTTTGTGCTTTGATCTCCTGTGAGGGCGGTTTGATTTGTTCTAATATATGTATTTTGCATCAGAGTGCAGTCTAATTTGTCCATCGTGGTCTCTGTTTTGATTCCCAGCACCCCCCTTAGCCGAGCTGCCAGCCGGATGGTTTCTGCTTTATCACATTAAACTAACAGAACCCAAACATTGTCCAGAGCTCCCCACCAAAGCTAATTTCCAGAAGAACCAGACAAGAGGACATCGGAATGGAAAAATCGAATGTGTTTATTTCCTTGAGAGATCCTCCCCAGCTTTCCCTGACTTGCTGCCACTTTCTAGTAAGCATCCTTCACCTAATTTTTAAATACTTGAGGAAATATTTATGTTCATGGCTAGATTAAAATAATAATTTCCACCCTGAGGGGATGGACTTTTCTGGTATAGCAATCTCATGGATAGTTTTTCTTACTATTAATATTAAAATTAGCAATATGGGAAGTTCAATACTATCCTGGCAACAGATCATTCAAGGATGGCATATCCAAGGCAGGGAAAGTCCAGGGTTTTCTGGGGAGAAGCTTCTGTGGAATATCCCTCATTTCTTTATGATTTTCTGTGCCCCTTTTTTTCATCAGCGACAGGAAGGCACACATCACTTACACGGCGCTCCATGACAATAGCATCTGTCCTTGCAATTCCTCTCTTACAAACGTCCCCCATTCTATGTTCTCTTATTGCTGTGAATAACTTCACTCTCAGGTACCCAAAAATGCAGTACTGAAGGAGAATAACAACGAAACTAAACATGGGGAAACATCAGTCTTAGGAAAACCCATGGCGTAAGGGGGGTTCCTGTAGAGGCAGAATGAAGTGGCGGAGACTTTGATTTCATCAGAGGTGTCCTGAGTTATGTTTGATGATTTTAAGATATAACATAACGAAGCCTGGCCCCCCCACCCCCGCAAAGAGCTTCCTTTCACGATGTGTACGTACATGAAATCATCATGTTGTACACAGTCCACCTTAAATATTTTATAATTTTATTTGTCAATTACACTTCAGTAAAGCTGGGGGGTATCAAAGTAAATTATCTTAATGTTAAAGACAGAGTCACTGAGAGACCTCTCCTTATTCGACCTGAAATAGGAAATGTGGAATCAAGTATTTTTTTTTTTTAATTCATTTGGGAGATGAACAAACATACTGCTTAGGGAATAATCCATGAGACCTGTATTATGTTGTGATTTCAGAATACTACTCTCACCAAAACTCTTGACAGGGCAATTATTGAATCTATCGTTTCTCTCTTCTGACAGAAGCAATTTTGTGTTTGCTCCTTTTTAATGGTGAAAGGCAGGAGGAAGAAGAGGAGCTGAATGCAGTGGAGGCAGACAGAGGTGACGGATTGTTTCTGTGTCTGTGTGTTTTGAAAAATGGGTCCTGAGAAAGATTCACAGGAGAGTGGTGTTAGCATCCTCAGGCTTTACCGTTTTCCGGGACTCAGAGGAATTGCCTTCAGAAATCCAAATGACAGAAGACACGTTTTATATTTGATGGCCCATGTAGGATGCGAAGCTTGACAAACTGAGCTCTCCCTGGGTCAAAGGAGACAACTTGCAAATTATTCAACCGCCGGAAATTCGTAACAAAACACACTCTCTGTCATGGAAACATCTCTAAACATACAGTAAACACGTTTCTAATATGAGGGATGTTCTTTAGAAACAGGAGAAGCAGGAGTGTTCAAGGTCCCCTGTCAATACTTATGCCGGGTCCCCTATCTGTCTTAGCCCCCAAACAGCAGGGTCACATGACATTGTTTCAGGCACTTCTCTTTCTCAGTATTCTAGGAGTTTGGGTAATGCCCAGCTTTAAAATAATGTGGATAGATGGCAACTGTTTTCTCTCTTTAAAGCTCATATCGGCGCCAAATTTGGGGACTCATAGGATATCAAAAGAGAGATAAAGTAATAGTTATAAGGGCTAGAAAAGCAGAGGAAGGAACCCCTCCAGTCTCACACAGCTTCATTCTTTGGTCCACTTTAGATGACACCTTTATTGTAATATTTCTTACTATTATCAACCTTCTATTGTTTATAATTCAATTCCAGTTTTGGCATTCTATCACTTTAAAAAAAAAAAAAGCTGATTTTACCTTTGTAAAGCTTTATATTTATTTTATTGTGATGTCACTCACATGCGACACAATCCACCCATTTGAAGTCTGCATGTCAATAGTTTTGAGTTCTGTCATTTTTGACACAATGTCTGGCAGAGAATGAGACCAGAGAAACTTTACTCATCTGGAAAGTCTGGGCCACGGAGCCGATATCTTTCACTTTGGTTGAGTTTTTCTTCCCAAAGGTCACAGAAGAGGTACATTGTCAACTGAGTGCCAAAACCAAGAGTCCGCTGACCTATGTTGAGCAATACTAAGAGCAATAAAGGTCACTTAACTGCCTGCTCCTGAAGATAACACCATGAACCAACTAAACTGCTTACTTGTCAAGACTGACACCTGGCCCATCCAATCGTTGTAGGACTCTTGCCTCATGGAGCTCAGATCCAAATAATAAGGCCATAGACTCTGCTCAGTCCTAAGGAGAGCTCCTCACGAAAGACCCGCCCTAAAATCACTCAGCTCAGACCTTCCATAAACATCCTCCTCCAACTTCCCTTTTCAAACCACTGCTCACAGGAGGCGATGGTCTCCATTACTACCACACATCTAATAAACTTAGCATTGCCTCATCCAGTCACACAACTGGTGACTCTGGGGACAATTTTATTCTCAAGTGAGAAAAAAAGCACAACTCTGGAACCAAAGAAAATCAGGTGACAATCCAATAGGAAAAAAATAAATAAATAAACAAATAAAAGAATTGCTCTTAGGCACAGAATTCTCAGATTTACTTTGGATGTCTGTGAAACTGAAAGAATATCTTCATTATTTCATATACATATTCTTTATAAAAATTATGTTGTACATTACTGGAACTTTTACAGATGTATAAATCAGTCACCTCACAGTATAAAATTTAAATGACTAATCACAATTATTTTTTTTTTAAGGAGGTATACAAATCATTATTTTCTACTCATAAAGTTGTAATGTTACTTTCTTATCTCTTTTAAGTAATCACTAATAAATAAAAATTATATGTCAAAGGAAGAATTATTCCCTGTTTGCAGCTGCAGCAGTTGGGGTCTGATCCCCCTTTCCTTTCCCATCCCCTCTAAATGAGGATTTCTCAGATATCTGGATAGAAATCCAGCCTAAAAACAAAAACAAAAAGTAAAAAAAAAAAACCCAATAAATACTGTTCTATAAGATGCACAATTTAGCCGTTTTCCTTTCTACCCTGTCAGCTCTCCCATACTGATAAATTCATACATTTTTTTTTTATGTTTCTACTGTAGCTTTGTGTCTCTGCGTAATCATGAATGAGTATTTAACCATTTTACCGGCATTTGCAGCCTAGCAAAGGTTGAATTCCATTGAACTGGCAGATTGCTTTTTAATTTTCTGCTTGGACGGGTTGTTTTTTTTGTCCTGTAGATTCCAAAATATTTTATGAGTCTTGATGGAGAGGCTACAATGCTTGCAAATTTTGCTGATGTCTGCCAAAAGCTGATTAACCTTCCCTCATTCTTTAGAAACCCATGTACCAGCCGGCTTAGGTGATGTAGGAAACATGATATAACGATGTTTAACAGTACTTTCACAAGGGCTGCAAAATCCTACTTCTACACAAGGGATAAGGACATATGTTGATAATTATTCTGGGCAGATTTTTACTAGTTTTTTTGTTTCTGCAGTTGAGGGAAATATTTATGACTCTTACAGATGTGAAGTGCAAGACAGCTTGAATACCACCATCCCTTAAATGTAGCCCATGATCTGTGAATAATAATTATGTGACTTCAAAATGGGCTACGCGTATGAATACAGAAATTTTTATGACCCCGCGTTAATTGTTCTGAATTGTGTAGTCATTTGACTTCAAATGATAATGACCTGGTACCTTGATTATCTTGTGTCATTTGTGCAATTGAGCAGACATCCAGAATAATTTATGGCTGCTCCATCTCATAATGGATTTTTCAAATAATTAAAATACCACATCACAATGAAATACTGTTGTTATAAGTCTTTTTGTATATTTTAAGTCTATTTCACCTAATGTCTTTCTCATCTCAGGGAACAGCAACTCTTTTTCTAGTTGCTCAGGCGAAAACCCCTGATTTCTCTCTGTCTGGGATACGGTAGGTTTTACTGTGGCTTCCACTCATTTGCTCCCTATTCTGTCAAATGAAGAGACCTGAGGGACCTCCCTAGAGGAGGTGTGTATGACCCCACTGCACTGACCATGGACTTGGTTGGTAACACTGCTTTGGGCAATGGAATGTGAACAGAGGCTTTACGAGCAAGAAGAACATCTGCATTTAAGAAGACAGAAGGATCCCTGATTGGAATTCCTGAATTCTGGAGTTCATGGAAAATATAAGAAAGAACGAAGCAGGGCAAAGGAGGCACACAGGTGAGCTGAACTGCATGCAGCAGCCTGCAGCAAACCTGAGCTAGAAATCAACACCTGTGGGTGTAACTACAGAGATTGGAGGGAAGATTTGAAAGTTTCCTGTAATTGCAACCTGAATTAAAGTTCATGAATACCACCCATATCCAAAACATTGGCCAATCCTGTTATCTCTTCCTTACAAATATTTCCAGTACCAGGCCACTTCTCTTCTGTGCTATTTCTGTGGCTTAAGCCACCAAACTGTCTCGTGATTATTGTAATAACCTCCCAATGGGCCTGGATGTTTCCTCCCTTATCATTTGACTCATCTTCTATTTTCAACATGGTATCAGAATAATCCTGTTAAAATACAAACCAGATTGTTTCACTCCTATGCACAAATCCCTTCAATAGCTTCCCACATCACTGAGATGACAGCCAGAATTCTTACAATGGTTCACATAGCCATTGGCAGCGCACACAAAATGCCAACCGCTATGTCTGCCCTCTCCAACATCTCCTACTAAACTCTCCCGTGCTAACTCTGCCCAGGACATCCTGACTTCACTGTTGTACTTCAAAGCCGGCTAGCATGTGCTTCCCTCAGAATGTGCATTTCCTCTTCCCTCTGCCTGAATTGCTCTTGTCCCAGGGGACAATAAGGCTTACTTTTTGATATGTTTACATTCTTCATTCTATTATCATCTACTCGGTGGCATCTTCCCATACCACCCAATTTAAATGGCAAAGCATCCCCACTCTCAGAACTTCCTTTCTCCCTTCTTCGTGTTGTCTCCTTGACACTCACACCATCTGACATTATTATACAGTTTACTCATTCATTTATACATTATCTAATTCTACTAGATAGTAAGCTTTATCATAGCAGGGATTTTTGTTTTGTTTTGTTTTTGTTTTTTATTGCTGAAGTCTACAACCTTGACAAGAACTTAGTAAATAAATTTGTTGGACGAGTGAAGGAAGAAATTATATTTTTAGGAGGTAGTTGCACCATTAAAAAGGCAGAGAACTTTGTGCTCAACCAAAGGCCTCTTTGATTATTTTTCCTTTGGACCAAAATAATTAAATCTCAAACTTAAAACCCAAGTTGCAAAGGATACTCTTATTATTAATACCCGTATTAAATTATAATGAATTCCTACTCCTAGCTTCTATCTTATACACATATAAGCTGTCACAGCCATCACTTCTAATTAGTGAACAATTACAGAAAGGAAAGGCATTTAGGTAGAAAGAAAGATACAGATTCCAATGACAATTGCATAATTTTGAGTTCACGGTCCTTTGACAAAGATGGTTCAAAATCACAATCTTTCATCAGGTAGCAGGACTTCAAATAGGATTAGAAGTCATGCCTTTCATTGTACAGAATGAAAGCGGAAGAGGAAAATAAATGTGGTCATCTGATGATTACATCAGATGGGGGCAGCAAGTTACTTGTCTCACTTAAATTCCCGATGGAGCTACCTTTCATCTGTTTCCATTTTAACCTTAATTTTTATCCTAGTTCTTTACGGCTATAATGAAATCCCACCATAAATTAGCACCTCATCCATCTCTACTAAATAACCCCAAACTAGGGAACACAATCCATGTGAGACGACTTTTTTTCTAACGTGTACTTTTAAAGGACTTATGCGTCATGCTTATCAGAGTAGCCTACCACGCCCATATATACAGAAACACTTTTGAGCAATGGCCTTGGTACCATTTTTATTTTTTCACTAAAACAGCATTTTTTACAAAGTAAGTGGATAGAAAAGATGGACATAGTGTGTGTGTGTGTGTGTGTGTGTGTGTGTGTGTGTCTGTATGTATCACTTACTTAGAATTTCAGAATTCACACAAGGTGTTTTATATTACTTCTCAAAATCCCTATGCCTAATCATTGAGTTAAGTGTCATTGATTTTTTTATTTATGTAACACAGAAGAAAAAGTTGAAATTCCGATTGCCTAAAACCATCAAGGAAGTGAATGGCTCAGTTTGGATTTGAACCTAAGTCTTGAGTGTGAAACGTGCAATATAGACAGACAGGAAGCACCGCCTTTGTAGAATGGAATGTAACAGAATTCTATTGGTGATGTCTACATTTTCTTATGTTCCGACAAGGCCTGACAGCAAGTTTACGATTATTGCAGATTGTTTACAAAAGCATTTTGTAACATATGAAGCCAGTTTTCCCACCACAACTACCTCTGTGGTCAGGAAATTTCTGACACGTGTTACTCTCATTTCCCTTTGATTACTGAGCATACAGTTAAGATAAACAAAACTTTTCTATCTATAGGTTCTTTGATTTGGGCCACATTTCTACCACACTCCCTGACAAATTGCTGGCTGTGTGCATAGGACATTTGCAATTGATAAATGCAGACACTGTCATAAATAAAAGGCACTCATATTGCATCTCTGTTATTTGTGTGTCACCCACGTCCACTTCCATGACAGGCTCCCTAAAGCCTCCGAGTACTGGGAAGTTTCTGTTACTGTCTGTCAGTTTGAAAATTTTCCTTCCTTTAACTGTGTTACAAAAGAATTGTCTCCAGAATAGGAGAAAGGAGCTATGGGGAGGGAAAAAAAAATGAAGTATAGTTTTTTCCATAGGCTTGAATTCTATTATTTTTTTTTTCTTTCTACCAGGAAGGCCTCCATGCCCTACATTTTCTCCTTTTAAGTCTGGTTGAGAACAGAAGCCCTTCAAATGTAGCAAGTTGGCCATTTGATTGCATCATCCTGTAAAAATATGCAAATGTTCTTTGCAGACATCACACATGTACACACTGTTAGTCATGGATATATTATAAATTAGTTTATGATCTATGATCTAAAATGACAGATGACTTATGAGTAGAACCTTAGATTAAGCCTAACTTTCCCAATAAGATTAGAATCTCGCACAGACTTTTAAAAAATTAAACCACATTCCAAACTCCACTTTAATACTATGTCGCTCTTTATTTTATTGCCAGCAATGTCTGGTACATGATCTACAATAGCTATTTCTTGAGAAAAACAGCTAGCAATTTTGGGTGAAGAAAGGTAGGACAAAAAAATGGGTGCTGTAATAAATCACAAATTCCCAACTGAGCGGGTCCCATGCGGAGTCAGGCCCCGGGCCTATCACCTGTTTCGTGAGAGGTTTGAAGCCGGCCGTGTCCATTGTTCTTGGGCATCTAGGATCACACACCTTTGAGATGCCAGCAGTGATACCCCATGAAGGCCTAACCACCCTCAAGAGAGCACATGACAGTAAGTATCCTGTCATCTAATCCCCGCCTTGCCTTCTCCCACCTCCATGTAATCTTCCTTACATTCCCTCCTTAATTTCAAATGCATAAAATAAACTGCAAAACCGTCATTTTCTGGAGCATTTGAGATCTTGCTTCCTGGCACCTGTTGTCAGTTTGGGCTCAAATAAAGTCTTATAAGCATTCTCTACAGGTATGGACATTTCTTACATTGACAGATGATGAGAGAAATCTTTACAGTGTACAGAATTGTATTTGTTTGCATACACAGTGGCCTGGTAGGAAGAGCAAAGACTTTGGAAACGAAGAAACACAAATGGATATTGCACACAAACTTGCCCACCATAAAGCCAAGATGTCAGTTTCCTGTCCACTCCGGATCAGGACAGCAGTGGGAGTGTGAGATGGCGCCCAGAAGAAGGAAAAGGACACACGGGTGAGGTGAGAGGACTATTATGATCAACCGGGATTACGCCCTGTTTTCAGGATTAGCTCTGAAGCAAGAATGAAGATGATGAGTCATGGAACACAACCTAACCTTATTTTCCAGCAAGTGGACATATTCACAAGACCATGTGCTTTGCCATAAATGATTGCCCTACCAGGAACAATTGCTTTTTTTGTTAAGAACTGTAATTCCCCTTTCAGCAATGCACAAAATGGATATTTGCAATAATGTTGGATATAAATTTGTTTAACAACCCGCCATGTTTACACTTCCAGTGTTTTCCTTTGGTTTTGGGAAGGATATCAATAGAAAGACGATAATAAAAAGACAACTTTTTCCTTTCTTATGTGTTCCCCTTTCATCATCAACGATAGCAGCAGATTAAAATAAGATAAGCTGTAACATGTACTGTAGAGAGTTAAATTTGCTTAATGAGAATTTTGATTAAGAAAATCTATCCTGGGCACTGTTATCTTTAAATGATTCAATTTCACTCCTATGGAAATAAGACTTTAACATTTCAATTTCAAAGACTGAATCACATTTAGAATTATTGAATACGTAGTTCAAACATCCCACTAGCAACATGAACCACTTCCTTCATACTATACTTTTATGATTGGATGTTAGCATGGAAAGACAGGAATGATAAAAGTTGTACCATTTTTCTTTCATTGTTTCCTATGTGAGATTCTGATACGTAAACTTTCAAAAGATAATTCATTCTTAAAGTGTAATCCAGTCCTCAAATGTGACAATCGGAAAATTAGTGTGAAATCATTCATTTCCAAATTCACCTTGTTTTCGTGGCCCATAGATAGCACCTATGAATAGCATTTGTGTAGAGATGAATTCTTGACCTGTGACACAGTCTGACATCCACATAGTTCTCTTGCTTATTTTCTGCCTCATGTGTGAGAACCAGAACCCAGTCTATTTTGCTTTCTAGAAAAATGGTAAAGTGCCTAATATATAGTAGGTATTCAATACACATGTATTGACCAATAGAACAAATCCTGCCTCCAGAGTTCATAGTCTAGTAGAAAGCAAGTAGGTGACTACAGAATGTTCATATGAATTCTAAGCAGTTTTCCTGGTGGTCCTTGAATTATGTCAGGGCATGGAGTGCAGACTATCCACTATGTTTTTCCAGCTGGGATGCTTTTGCAGTTCCATAGACCACATTAGGAATGGAAGGTGAAAAGAGGCAAATAATTCCCTGTTTTGTAAAGGAGTAAGAAAAGGATTTTTCCAACAAAAATGTCGTTAGAGAATTTTTTCATTATAAAAACTTTTGCTATTTATACTGGTCACAATGTAAATCGACATGACCTTTTTCCTCAAGCAGTTTGTCAGTGTGTGTAATGAGTCTTAAAATATTTAAATTTTAATAAATTCCACTTCTGGAAGTTTACCTTGAGGGAACGTCATACAATGTTTGGATGATTCGGTCCCCATTGTCCAATAGAGAATTATTTATCCTATCAGACAATTGGAAATAACCTGAGAGTCAACAAGAGGCAGAAGTTTACATCAACTAGGGCACATCATTAAGAATGCCATCCATTCCTTTCTTTTTTTCCCTCAGCTATAACAATAACCAGGATTTGCTGGCCCTGTACATTCTTGACTCTTGAAAATAGCAGAGATTTTCAGTTGTTCCTGGGTTGCTCTGCTTTTCACATGAAAGCTTCCCAATTATAAGGCAGGCTATCATCTGTAGGGAATCCAATCAAATAGTATTCAACACTAGAAATCTAAGGATCTTTTGAATGCTTACTCAGAAGTGAGGAGAACCCTTGAAAAGAGGCTCCTCAATGGAAATGATTTTTGTAGAAGAAATAATAATACATTCCTTGAAGGAAATTTTACTTCTTGGGATTTTTCTCTAGTTGATTCTAAGGGGTCATCACTACCTATGTTTTGCACCCTGTATTTTATCATACTCTTATGTCTCCTGAAGCATCCTGTAGTTCAAATAACAAAAGATCCCTAGTGATACACTGAGCCTACTGTTCTATTTTGAGGCACTGGAATGGGAGAGAAGACTTTTAGCAAGAGAGCATTAGTATTTTATGTTGAGTAATGTAAATTGTTAGGGGAAAAAAAATGGAAGAAAAGGTCAGATACAGTTGTGTTCTATTGGCACCAGTCAAAATCCAGTTCTACGATAATACAGCAAATTGCAATGAGTAATGAAGACCCTTTGATATGCTACCATGCAAAAATGCTCCTATCACACAGGGTAGAGACCTGTACAAGAATGAAATATGGTCATTATGATGTCTACCTTGAGACTCCTGTGAGTGAGGAAAGATGATCCCTGATATCTGTCATCCATTTATGAAGTCTCTAATCTGACTTAAGGGAAGATAGATAGCAGATATTTTACCAGAGATAAGGGAAAATGATGGGATTACAAATTCATAGCAACTTTTTAAGTACTCTGAATTTTCTTTATGGGCCTCGTATGAGCCATAAACTGAGTCAGTCTACGTTTCAATGAAGCAATTGACAGACTCCCACAATATTGTGAGCAGAATGTCAAAAAGTTTGGTAGAGTTTTAATGGGTTTAATACGAGTGCCCTGAGATACTGCTTAATTCTTGATACCCAGGTGGAATTTATCTTACTGGGAATGTGCCACAGAATTCCTCTGGGACTTTTCTGATTAGATTTTTAACCAACAACTTGAATACAGGCAGAGGTGAAAAAGCAAAATTAAATTTAATAGGAAAAAAATGTAAAGTACTATATTTAAATGAGAGAATCAACTATACAAATATGGAATCTGGCAGGCTAGTGGCTTGATAATATCTCAAATTTAAAATAAATAATCTTGGGGTTTTCACTGAAAAATACAGAATTAGCCAATAATTTGACAGAGTTGCTATTAAAGCTTTTATAGTCTGAGACTTCATCAAGAGGCATTTATGATTTTGGTCAAAGGCATACTAGTACCACTTGGCCATCCTCACATTCTATTTGTATTATGCTATTTGGTTTTGTATGTGACTTTTAAGAAAGATTGTTTTTTAAAGGTGTATGTCCAAAACTACAATGACAATAGGAATTATAAACATTATAGTAAGAAAAATGGTTAAAAGAGTTTGGAAAGGCTATCTGAGGCAGATATAACAGGGAGGTGGTGGTAGCAATTCATTTTATTTAAATAATTTAAAAGCTATTGGTGAGAAGGAACTAGAGACTCCATGACAAAACAATGGTTAATAAGATCCAGGGAGTAAATAGTACAAGAAGTCACATTTGGTCCTAATATAAGATACATATGTGTTTAAAAAATATATATACATATGTGTTTGTGTGTGCGTGTGTGTGTGTGTATTTTTTTCACACACACAGAGTGTGCAAACAAAATATATACACATTTTAAGAAAGAAAAAAACTGTATTAAAATTGTAATACTCAATATGTACTGATAACAAAAGATGAATACAAGTCACATTTAACTTCTGGAATTATAAGAGGTGCTCAAAGTGGTTACCATCAGCACAATTTTAGTATAGTTTTTTCCTTTCTTAAAATGTGTATACTTTTTTTTGGCATCCTCTTTATATAGGAAAGAGGATTATCACCTTTAAGAAATAGAATAAAAGTGTTTAAAAATTGAGAATTGGACTGAAATTCCACTAATGGTATATACATATTTAGCCATCTAAATTTATATGCTAGCCATTATATTTAAAATAGTAAGTTATTGTGTAGCAATCATTTCACTGGCACAAAGTCAATTTGTAACATTGTGGGCTAATTTCCTTTCTTTATTTTCTCCTGGTCCTGTAATATCCAAGATGCTTCTGGAATGATATTTCAAAATTTGATGGTGACGTGAAAATCAGCACTGTCTTGACCTCAAAATTGGAATATTTATTTGTAATCTTAGTTCTGGGCTAGTCAAAAATGTTATCTGAAACACAGAATAGTTGCTTTCAGTGAAACCTTCTACTATTTCGTTGGAGGTTATATAATGCAGTTATCATATATACTACCGTGTTTCCCCAAAAATAAGACCTAGCTGGACCATCAGCTCTAATGCGTCTTTTGGAGCAAAAATTAATATAAGACCCGGTATTATATTATATTTATTATATTATATTATGTTACATTATATTATACTATATTATAAAACCTGGTCTTATATTAAAGTAAAATAAGACCGGGTCTTACATTAATTTTTGCTCCTAAATACGCTTTAGAGCTGATTGTCTGGCTAGGTCTTATTTTCGGGGAAACATGGTAGCTGTGTGTGTCAAGTAATGACACCTGCTTTGAAAATGAAATTTAGAGCTCTGACATGTTGTAGCTCACTATGTCTATTTGGAAATTGAAAGCCTGAATTGAAATAACTGAATTTTAATAAAATTTGATAGGTTTGTCTGCAGTATGACAATATTTTGTGAACAACAGGTGCTTCAATAATCTCTCTGTATAAGAATTCATAATCTCAGACAACGTTGTTCCATATCCATATGCTCAGACATTGTTTTATGTCATTGCTCAGGAAAAATAAACACTAAGACATTAAATTCAGCAATTTTATCTACTGCAAACATCTCATTAAATAGCCCTTTGCTCTTAAAAAGAATGACAACCTTTGAAGGATGAGGAGAGGATAGCTCTTAAAATTCATTAGAAAGATATTGGAAAAAAGAAAGAGCATAGTTGTTTTGTTTTACAATGTGCTCTATTAAAACAACGATGAGAATTGCATTGATTTACTATTTATTACTAAGAACAGGGAGAGTTGTCATCATTTGTGTGTTTTACAATTACTGAGAATTGCCTCTGTTACAGAATTCTTTGGTACTTATGAAGTAATAGAAAGAATTAAAGCTTCTAAATGTGTTTTAGAATTTTTTTAATCTAATATTTTCTGAATCAGATTAAGATCAAAGATGATCAAAGTTCAAATCTTAGTTTCTATTTCCTATTTAATAGGTCTACTTTATCGGAATTTCCTTAGTTGGGAAATGGTGAATGGTTATAATGATTAGATTTAATATGTCTTGCCCCTAAATGTGACTAAAGCTCCATAAATGCCTGACAGTTGGGCTGTTGTCTATAGAAATATGGTCATTCCAGTTTTTAACATAGGGAGCAGGATATTTTTCTACTACCAGATAAGCTTATACTGTATTGGTAATTCCCTTTTGTGAGCTTCCTCTCTCTTTGAACCTCTTCTAGAGAGGTTACAATAGACTAAATGAAGAAGAAAAAAAGTCAAATCATTCAAAATTGATTTTGGAAATTCCTGGTAGAAAAATAGGCTGAGTGAAAGGCTGTATGCCAAACTCAAAGTTTATGCCATAAACCAAGAATCAGCAAACTACATCCTACAGACCAAATTCCGGCCACCACCTGTCTTGTAAATTAATTATTATGGGAACATAGCCACATATACTCATTTCTGTATTGGGCATGGCTGCTTTCATGACACAGGGACAGAGTTGAGTAGCTGTGACAGAGGTGCTGTATCTGGAAAAACCTAAAATATTTACTACTTGGCTCTTTACGGAAAAGTTCCCAACCTCTGTCACAAATCACAGGTAAGAAATAATAACTGGGTGAGAGCCAGGTTTGTTGTCCTTTCTCTTTCATCTTCCCTCCTCACTTGTTCCGAAAGCAGAGAGAGATGAGGGACCATGAAAATCAAGTGTTGTAGAAGATGGTTAAAACCCCAGATAAATTTGGAGGAAATATAAGGAAAGAGGGGATTTGGGCCCAGGTCCTAGCTGAAACAGGAGAAGCCAGAGGCGTCGGAGAAATCCCCATAGCTAGCAAAACAACAGCTCCCTGTGGCTTCAGTGGGGGGTAGAAATGGGTGTGCTGCCAGCAGTAGAGTCACCTCAAGGTCTCCTAGCCAGAGTGGCAAGGGAGAGGCTTCAGTGAGGAACCATGGTCATTTCAGGAGACGTCAATGTGCAATCATTCCATCTTTCAATGTAGAACAGGGGTGTGGAATCTCGAAGAAGTTCCTGCCATTCTTGAAATCTCGGTCCTACACGTCAGGTGACATAGATTGGTTCCTCAAACAAAATTCTTTACCAGAGAAAAATTATGACAGAGTGGCTGCCCTAGTACAGATGTACTATATTACTGTGTAGCACATTGTATTTTTTGCACTAGTATATATGTAATATAAAAGTCTTTTTTCTTTATCATTATTGTGAATCCACTGACATGTGAGGATTTGCTAGAGCAGCGAGGATTACTCTAAATACACATTGTTTTAGAATATGGCTTGCTAACGGTACAAGATAGATAGAAAGACGTAGTGTAAGCCCTGACAGTTGGGTTTTCTTTTGTTTTTGCAATCCAATGTCTGACTTCAGCTTTGATTGGAAGGCATCCACTTCACAGATACAACTGTGTTTCCCTGAAACTAAGGCCAGGTCTTGTATTACTTTTTGTTCCAAAAGACACGTTAGGGCTTATGTTCAGGGGATGTCATCCTAAAAAATCATGCGAGGGCTCGTATTCCAGTTAGGTCTTATTTTCAGGGAAACACGGAATCTCTAATACACACAAGGCTAGACAGAGCCAGGCCGACTCCCCCAACTGAGGCTCCTTCTTTAGAGATCTTGGTTGATTTCAATAACGGACCCTTTGGGCCACTTGCTATGCCCCTTCCTGCACTTTAAACCCCTTGCTCTTATGGTTTAAATTCACCAATAAACAGTGAGCCTGCAAAACCCTAACCCCTACCTTTGGCCCCAATACAAATAGAACCCTAGACACTAATAAGCTCTCTCTCTCTCTCTCTCTACCTCTGCCCTCACTGTGTGACCGCACGTATGCTTTGTAATTTCCAAGTCCTGTAAGTAATAACCCTTTACTTGTTTCAAGTTTCCTGATGGTTATTGCTAAAGGGCATCTTGCAATCACCATGAGAGCCATGGGGCAGGTCCAACCACAACAATGGTTTTCCATAGGCTAAGAGCAGTGCAAAACATCACATAGGTCTCCATTTAGAGGAGGCTATGTTCATTTAATTTAATTCAGCACATGTTTGTTGAATACCTATTGTCATCTTTCCCCACGGTGACGGCTGTCATTTTTATCTCTTAATTTTAAAAGTTGCACTCATATTTTCTTAAGATGTATTTGTACACATAACGATGTTCAAATATTAATTATATTTGTAGGGAAGATGAAAATCAATAGATTTTTGCCAAAGTTGACAACACTACTGCCACCTTAATTATTTCATTATTTAGCTTACACCTGTTTCCACCCTCACCTCCCTCTTTGGAGATTCCAAGCTATTGTAGAAATTGGAAAAGTGAAAAATTGTGCAAATGCTTGCTTGTGTCTCCATGGCTAATTATTGGCTGAAGGGATTAACATTCATGTGATACGTTGAGAACCTCTGAGAAAAAGAGCCAGTGTATTAAATACATTTTTATTCACTAATTCTGTATCATTTTTATGTAAATTTTAGTAGCTTCAAGTTCTAAGATATTTTTCCCCACAGAATTCCCTGAATCCCTCAGAGAAGCTGCAAAGGTAACGATGCAAAATATTAATGAAGATATATCCTGTTATGTTGATACTTAATTCATGGGGTTTCGTGATTACTGAATTTATAACCAAAGAACTGATTACATATGCACTATTCAAAGGCTAGCTTCAGATTTTCAAGTATCCTCAGTGAAATTGTTCAGTAAATATTCTCCCCTGTGTATTTATTGGCTGCTTGGTTTTGATCTACTGTATTTGTCTCTACTATATTTCTAGACTTCTCCTTCATTTCAATTCATGTCTTAAGTCAACATCAAACGATCTGCAACCGTGAGCTCAGGATTTTCAAACAAGCAAAGAACGCTGTAACCTCTTTTGGTAGCATGTTCTGAAGAATTGCCTGGATGTGCAGAACACCAGAGTCCAGTATACTCTGTTATGTTAAACAGACTGCACTGTTTTATTCCTAAATCACCAAGTAACGGTGCTAAACATAATAGATCTAGTTTAAAATTCACACTTTGAAATGTAGAACCTTAGATCAGTAGCTGAAAAGTTCTCTTGAAGTCTTCCCCCCTCAATCCTCCCTCTCCCACCGATCCCCTCTCCTGACCCTGATTTACTATTGAGCCAAGTGAAGCCTCAGATGGTTAATGATTTGCCAGTAAGATTGTATTTCTCCTACTTGGACTAGAGACTCCTATGATCTCTTCCTCTTTAGAACTGCAAATTTCCAAAGCCCTTTTTATCAGCTCCAAAGATGGAGAACGCATCATAAGCTGCCTTGCATTGTTACTACTCAGTTATCAATAATCCATATTGATTACGCCCACTGGTGTTTCAGACACTATTCTGGGCCCTTGGCGCACAGCCATTTCTCTGAAGGATCTCAAGGTCTTATAGAGACACAGATCTGTGCATCCAAATGGATTCTAAATAAGAAAGATTAGAATCAATTCTCTCTGATGGAGAAAGAAAAGCTTCCCCGGTGTGACACTGGTAATTTGAAAAATAATCCGTCACCATGTGATCAAGGAGGTAAAGAGGGCACTCCACGCAAAAGAAAGAGCATGGACCAAATCACGGAAACACCAATGTGTGGTTTTGTATCCGCCACGAGATTGTAAATATAGTGTGAACAAGCACGTGGCGTGTTTTTGAAAATTATCCCACCCTCATTCTTTTGTTTCCTAACTCAGCAAATAAGTGAGAATGGATTAAATCTTGACAAGCAAGTTGCTGTTATTCATTCCTTTTGAGTTCCATACACCCAAGGTGTTCTTCCAAGTATAGGGAGCATATTCTCCTTATGCCTCTATTCATGACCAAAATGTTTGCATTTTGAGGCACATCTTAATCAATAATTTTTCTAATATGTACCTCTCTCTGACAAAAAAAAACCCACAAAACAATTTCACGCAAAAGTAAGCAATTTCCCCAAACTATGCATCTGCCAAGTTATTTTCCACATGCAGAGCTCATGGAAGATTTAGGTGATTCAGAATAAATTTTTAACATTCAAATGATACAATGAAAGTTACTAATAAGCATAAAAACGAATGGCCTATTGAAAAATTTACTGGATACATAACTTTTCATTTTAAGTTGAGCTCTGAATTTCATAGTCCATTTTTATTGGCTTATTTATTTGCATTCCCATGACTTTAATTTTTAATTAAAGACAAAGAATGGGTTAACTATCAGCTAGCCTCTGATTCGTGCAGGCTGATTCCCACATTTCTTCAAGTCTGCCCTTCCCAAATCTAAAAATGAAAATCTCCAAAATTATAACAATAAGTTCTACAGTAACGTTAGCATATATTTGAATGATAAACACAATGCTCTTCATACACCATGTTAATTCTTATTCTAAAATTTAAAATTGTACTGTTAGAGTGCAATGGTTTAAAACATTAGGATGGCTAAAATGTCATTTCCTCGTACCGTCAGGGTTCTACCTTATTCCTTCTTAATGGGTATTCACAGGGTATAAATGCTGTTAAAAGAAGGCAATTTGGAGATTAGGGACTTAATAGTAGATCTCAAAATACGCATTGATTACGTGAATTGGACATTATTCCTCCCAGCGTTTAAGTAAGTTATGGAACTTCCACATAATGGGCTACGATGCAGCTGCTAAATAGTGTCCAAATCATTTTGGCTGTCCTCCAAAATACCCTAAATCAAGCCAGTTTTCTCCATTTCCACGACTGCTACCCTCCTCCCTGTTGCTGTATCCTCTTAATTGAACTAACTCTGTAATCTCAGGAGTTCTCGGCTTCCATTCCTGCCCATCAACTAATCCGTTCCCTACAAAGCTGCAAAAGTGAATTTTTAAAACACAGATCAAATGATGTCACTCAACTGCTTCTCCCTCTCCAGTGGCTTCCATTTCCTTTTAGAATTAAATCTAAATCTGGTCCTGAGGCTCGCCAAGGCCTGCCATGCTTACCCTCTGATCCCATTTTCTGGCCGTCCCACATCTGAGCCACATCAGACTTTTTTTCTGACACTCAACATATTTCCACCTTTCCGCTTTGTGTATCATCTTTCTGGATGACTCTTCTCCAAGATCAGTACCTCGCTACGTGCTAATTAAGTTTCAGCTGAAATATCTTCTTCAGAGGAGCCTCCGACCACTAAATCTCACGTTGTCCCCCTCAAAATCTCTACCACACATTGTTACAATAAAATGTGTCACTCTCTGTAAAGGAGGATAAATGACATGGCATATGCAGTGGCTTTCAGTACACGTCGGATTTTAAAGAGGAGTTTCACTAAGTGTTGTTGGATCCTTATTTACAGTTAACAAATACTGTCAGAGAAGCAAAGACGATTGGTGACGGAAGAGGACTGTGGGGAAAAATCAAAAGGGAGGGAGATGAATAAATCTAGTAGCCTTTTCCAGGCATATTTTCACAATCTGCCATAATATAATCCATTCACATTACATCCCCACTTCGCACCTCACCTGCTGGAAGGACAACAGCCAGGCTCGGTTCCCCACAGGACCAGTGGTTTCCTTGCTCTGGCAGTAGGGGCTACACATTTCCATATAGCCAAAGGTCTTTAGATATCGGGTAGCTGGAAAACCCTGTTGTCTAGGAATCGGGAATATCTTTGTTCATCAGTATTCTAGGTTGCTCTTAAGGTTTCCTTCATAAACAGGGAGAGCAACAAAAGGGGCCGGGTCTCTACTCCCAGCCTTCCTCTTTGTTGAAAGTCAGGATGTGCCCTTCTCCTGCTGACCTATGCCTTGTATATTCTCCCAAGAGTCTATTCCTCATTTTGTACTGTGTGACGTCACAGCATGTGTCTCAAGTCTTTAAAAAGTTGCCTAGGTATTGAATTTCTGGTACTTTCAACATGATATCAACATTTCCTTGCTATGAAATTAAAAGGAAAGCATACCTATTTTCCATAAAATACGGTAAAATAGTAATTTTAAATAGTCATTATATTCTTTTTTTTTTCCTTTTTCCCCAGCATGGCCTGCTTTTTTTGTCTTTGCCTTTTGCCTTTTTCTTATCATCTTTGTTTCCCTAAATATTAGTAATGATCTTTGGAACAGTTCTCAAGCAGGAAATAATTTCAGATTGAATCATGACTAAATCCCTTCCTATGTTATCATTAATTAATCCAACTAATAGCTCATTTGAAGAAAATTCCTCAAATGCTCTAACCCTATAATGTCCATTTAGATGATTCCTTCTTCTTTTCCTTATGAGAACAGTTGCAAGGAGTACAAGTCATTTTAGTTGGACTGCTCAGTGTGGGGAAGAGGGAGGAAAAAAAGGAAACAGATATTGATCATAAGTCCTTGAAAGCTACAGATGCTGTGTAGGAACAACTTAGCATCTTAAATTGCAGTGGTTTCAGCTCTGGAAAATATAATGAGGAAAGGGTTGAGAATATATGGTGCTATCTTATTTTCCTGTAATGTGCAATAATGAGATAATTTGGGCTGCACTAAGACAAGACTAATCAACTTGAATTTCCACCAGATTTAGCAAAGTAGAATCTGACATCATTTCCAGTTCTGCAAGATTTCATTTATCTCTCACTTAATTACATATACAATACTTAGCTTTACTCTTTGCCATATCCACATTCTGGCTTAATTAGCACTGAGAGGCTGTAGAATACATTGTTTTGTCATAACTCTTAACACGAAACACATTTTTAGCATCTGTAAACACCATAAGATAAATAAGAGATTGAGAAAATAGATATTAAAACAAATTCAGTTTTTGTTATAGCAAGTCTTACAATGACCATTCCAGGAATACATGGCCCTGACTTTGATGCCTGAAGTCATTGTTTACTGTGTCTATAGAAACAGATAATTAACATCTATGTCTTTCTTTCCTGCTAGACTGAAAGTTTATTGAGGAAAAGGACCATATTCCATTTTATTTTACATCCTCAGTGCCAAATCCAGTGTTTGGCACAGGGTTGATGATCAAAAAGTGCTTGCTGACTGTACTTCTGTAAAATAATATCTGTAAGTAGGTTTAAACAATAAGAGTAGTGAGAGCTGTACTTTGGGCTAAAATCTTGGTTGTGGGTAAATATGCATACATTTTGTGATTTTGATAGTTTGGGGGTAAAACTCTAATTATTTAATAAATAATTGTTTCATCATTTTCTTTCTAAATAAATACAAGGTCTTGTTTATAATTTATGTAATAATGGAAATATAATGTAATTATATGGCTCTTACCTTCCTAAAAAATATAGCACAACTTGATTCTGATTCAATTCTGATTCAACTTCATTCTGATGCAATTATGTTTATTTGAATGTCTCAAAAACTAGACCAAAAACTAGAAGAGCAGAGTTGCATTTGTCCCTAAGAATAAAAGTCTGCTCTCTCTCTAATATATGTACATATATATATATATATATATATACACACACACAGTATATAGTATATGTATACATATACTAATATATACATATATGTATGTATATATATGTACACACACATATATTTATATTTATATATATTTAAACATTTTTTATGCTTAAAGAAAATAAGAATTTTCTCTCATCAAAAAAATAAATAAATAATATCAATAAAGACATAAAAATTTTAAAGGACCAAATAGCAGCTACAGAGTAGAAAACTACAACTGAAATGAAAAATTCTCTAGGGAGGTTCAACAGAATACTTGAGATAGCAGAGGAAAAAAAGAAATCCATGAACTTTAATATCAATCTGGGATTACTAAAGCTGAGGAACAGGGTGACAGAGAAGGAAGAAAAATGAACAGAGGCCCAAGACCTGTGTGACACGATCAAGCATAACAAAATATGCATAAGAGGAGTTTCAGAAGTAGAAGAGACAGGGGAAGGTGCAGAAAGAATATCTGAGGAAATAATGCTTGGATGTTTTTCAAACTTGATGAAAAACATTAACCTGGACATTAAAAATAAACACAAAAAAACTGAAAAAATTCTAAATAGGAGCAATGGGATCTCAAAGCAGTCCACATCTAGACATCATAGTCAAACTATCTACAGAGATGAAGAGAAACTTGAAAGCAGCAAGAGAGGAGTGATACTTCATGTAAAATTGAGCCTCCTAAGGTTAACAGTTAAATTCTCATCTAGAAACCATGGAGACCAAGGAGCAGTCGGATGACATATTCAATATGATGCAGAAAAAGACTGTCAACCAAGAATCTTATATGAAGCAAAACTATCATTGCTAGAAGACCTTCCCTACAAGAAATTCAAAAGACAGTCCTTGATGCTGAATATGTTTCAGAATATATATCTATATATGTAGCACACTCAACAGTAAAATGATAAGCCAATTAAAAAAATAGGTAAAACATTTGAGTAGGTTTTTCTCCATAGAAGACAAATGGACAAAAAACATATGACATTAAATGCTCAATTTCATTAGTGTTCAGGGAAATGCAAATCAAAACCACAATGGTATACTACCGTGCACACTAAGATTGCTATAATCAAAAAGATAAATAATATGAAGTTTTTGAGAGGATGTAGAAAAACTATAATACTCATGCATTGATGCTGGAAATGGATTTTGTCCTTTCCTAAAAATATTAAACATAGAGTTACCATGTGATCCAACAATTACATTCGGAGGTATATACCGAAAAGAATTGAAACCGCACGTGCATCCAAACATTTGCAATGGCTGTTCACAGCAGCACTATTCATTATAGTCAGAGTGGAAACTACTCAAATGTCTTTCAACTGACGAATGGATAAACAAAATGGGGTATATACATAGCATATAAAAATGAATGAATTACTGGTACATGTTACAACATTAATAAGTGAAGGAAGCCAGTCAGAAAAGACTACATACATATTTCATTTAAACATCCAGAATAATCAGAACTATAGAGACAGGAAGTAGATTGACAGTTACCAGGACTGCGATGAAAAAGAGAATGGGAAAGGATCGATAACAGGCATGGGGTTGGTGGCGAGATGATGAAAATATTCTAAAATTAGATAACGGCAATGGTTACACAACTCTGCACATACACTAAAATACACTGAACTGCATAATTTAAAATGGTGAATTATATCTCAATAAAGGTTTCATTTAATCAAACTAACAACAAAAAACTGTCTCCCGACTTCTAGTCTTGTGGTTTTTGTCCTTGGCAATAGACATCTCTTCCAAAAGAAGAATTTTCAGAGGATGACTATATGTGATACATATGTGAAGATAATTTGCCAGTGATTATTTAAGATGATAGTGTAAAAAAAAAGTCTTTTACTTTTTTAGATGTGATATAGTTTCACCATGTAGAGAACTCTTATATGTACATTGTTTTGACAAGGTGCTAGATTAAACAGATTCCAATTTGAAGCAGATTATGTGTGTGTGTGTGTGTGTGTGTGTGTGTGTGTGTCAGAATGACACATTATAATTAATGTCAATAGACAGATCGATGAAACTGATGAAGTACAGATAATTTATTTAAGATAGAATATGAAGGCATAAACAACAAAGATTTGTATGGAGAGATGAGTGTTGTGGATTTGAGATAAATAAGATTTCTTTTGAATGCAGTGTGTACTTTTAAAAATGTGATGTCACACATCATATTTCCCGATCCTGTACTTTAGCAGATCATGTTTGACTGGATTAGCACATTAGTACTCATGACAGAAAATTAATGTTCTAAGACTTTTCAGCAGCCAAACTTTCGGAAATGGGTTTCTGTGCTATTTTCCTTCACTAAATTGATATATGAACCATCCACTGGCATAAAATCAGTTTTCCCTTTCCAGAAAGCACACAATATGATTCAGAAGGTTCCTATCAAAATGAACTCTGAACTGACAGGTTGATTTTGGCAGCATTCTTCCTATACATTTTTTAATGATTATTATGTTGCTGTTCACATTGTATATAAATGGATGAAAGAAAAAAAAAACTATGTGAAAATGATTAATTTCATTACTGGAAGTGAATATACGTAATTAGAAATGAAAATTTCTGCCGCTAGAGTCCTATTTGATCCAAGTCCCAAACTTCAGGAAAAAAGCTTGTAGAATTTTAAGTGATGTGAATTAAATTGGCTTATCTTACAACAAATATTTTGCACAAGCTTTGGCAAATCCAGTTTCAAAACATGATTTCAAATAGTCATTGGTTATTTCCGCTAAAATAAAGGAATGCCAAGAACCACAAAAAAGTAAACCAGAGGAGTTTCCTGTAAAGGGAATTTTAATATTTCCCTCTATGAAGTGACTGAAAGCATGCCAGAAAAGTTTCCAAATTCTCCATCACCTTCCCCAAAGTCCCATTCTGTATGAATAAACATGTATGTGGTCCAAGCAGACTCACACTGTATTTTCTCCTCAATTATTCTTTCCCACCTATAAGTTTTCAGATCCTTCTTCTTGTACAAACAGTCCAAACACCAGCTTCTCTAGAAGACCGTCCAAGATCTTCTCCAGATAATTTCTGCTTCTATTCACTCAATTCTTACCTATATTGACCGTGTACATTTATTACTTTCTACCTTTAACTTCTCTTATTACCTTGTGAATTCCCTCTGTTTCCGTTTCTTCATTCCAACAGGAGTGCAGTACCTTGCCTTTAGTGAGTAATACACAAATATGCATTTGCTTGAATAAATTTTCAAAAAAGGAAATATAACTGGGAACAAGAATTTGAGAAATTACAAGGCATGCAATTTTCATGGATTTAACAAGACATTCTTTTTATTTTGAGGAAGAGATGGACTCTGGAAAGGTGAAAATTTTGATGGAGGGCAGGAAGTATAGACTGGATATGGTTTACAGGGCATTTACTTAGGAGGGCAGACTTGGGTGGCCCACTATGGAATGAGGTGCTAAGAAGTCTGAAGGTGACTGAAATCAATCACCTTTCAAGAAAGGAAAATGTTGTTTACTAGAAGGAATAAGAGTACTAAGGCATTATTTATTAATAAGCAGTATTTGGAAAACTGTACAATTTAAACTGGAGCGTACATTATGGTGAACCCTTGATAGGAAGTATGTATTATACAAATGATGGTTAAGGATACACAATGTTTTAATCAGAAAAGCGTAAAATCATTTAAGAAATTGGAGATTGACTTACATTAAGATTTTTTTCAATATTCATTATGTTTCATCCACAGACACAACGTGAATCAGAATTTAGAACCAGAAGAGACAAAAGACTAACTTCTGAGCTGGGATTAAAGACGTAGAAGTGGTAAGGAGCTGTTCACACAAGAAAAAGAGCTGAGACTAATATGTCACTCCTCAAGAGCTCCACTTTTCCAAATTGTAAAATGAACAAAATAAAACCTGTTTCACAGGATCGTTAAGAAGAGTAACGGAGATGCACCTGATATATACTAGGTATTCACTAAAGGACAATGTCCTCTGTGTGATTCAAATGGGCAGTTTCTAAATGTCCCCCTTAGAAAGGAAAGTGCCATTAGGTTAATTATAACTAAAGGACTGAGGACGTATTACCAGGTATTCATTTAATGATATCCCCATATAGGGTGTGACAAAATTAAAAGTACACCATTTCCTTCCATTTTTTGTTATACCTGGATGGCTCCTATGGTCATTTGGTTGTTATTCTCAAATTCTATCTTCTAACAGATGTTCGATCTCATCAGTTTCACAATAGAGCCTGTGAGGTGCCTGCTGGTCAGAGGCTTAGTCTTTGACCTTGAGATGGGAAAAAGAGGCTTTTAGGGGATGAAGGAAATGCAAACGAAGATGGCCGTAGGCTGTGGTCAGCCTGTCAGATCCTTGGAGGACAGAACCCTTGTAGGAAGATCTCATTATGACATTGCATTTCTCACTGTGCAGAATTAATTTGTGTTATTTTTCTTCCCCTCGTGGACTGTACTTGTTATTCATTTAATTGTTGCTTTTTTTCAGTTGTTCTCCTTTAAAACCTTTCCTAATCACAAAACAGAAATGGAGTCGTCATTTTGTGGTTTGTTTTGTTCTAATAGCCATAAGCCAGGCAGGAGTGGTATCAACGTATTTACCATCATTTGGTAAACTGATGAGTGTCTCCTAAAAAGAAAATCTTTAAGGCTCAAGAAATTGACCGAGTACACGGAAGGCTTCCCGTGTTTTCTAGCTTTCCCATTCTTCTGTGTGCCTGCACACGTACATGTACCTGTGTGTAGTGTGTACGAGTATGTACATGCTGGGCTTTTAAGGAAGTCATGATCCGATCACTCTCTCAACTGAGAGCCACAGCCGGAGACCACATAGGTGTAGGAAACTCAACCATCACCTGAAAAGGTTCTTTTCTTTTGCACCTGATATGGGCAACAAACAATCATGGTGACATCAGGGCAGGGAAGAGTTATGGCAAGGTCCCATTCAGCACAACACACACACTCTCTTGCCACCCTCTGTGGGCTGCTGTTGAGAGCCAGCAAACATGGGAGGCATCACAGCATGTGCCCCAACGGGTCACCATTTGCCACTCCCTTCTAAACTAGCCCTCCCAATTTCACTAACATCTTTGCTGCCATCTTTCTGATCGTTTGCAATTCTGGCAAGGTATATTTTGGGATCAACCTTTTAAGATGTTGATTTAGACCTGTCGTTCACACCCATAGTGTATCTTGCTTAATTTCCTTTGCCTTCATTCTTCTACTTTACTCTTCTTCATGATTTTCTTCATTCCCTGATGACACTTCTGCACACAACGCACACATTCGTAGAATGCAAATGCAAGTCACAAACCATTTGAAAAGCTGCTATTCGATCTCAAATAACCTACTGCATTCTTATCCCTATGCCATCCTCACCCTTGGAAATAAATACTCACACTACAAAAGTAAACGTAACGCTTATATTTAACGTCCACCCTGAAGGCAAAAGAAATGGCATGTTAGAGGTGGCAGGACTCTTCAGTATGGTTCAGTGCATCCTCCTTATTTTGCAATGAAGAGTGTGAGAGCAAGAGGGTAAAAATGATTCACCTAAGGCCTTCAGGTAACGAAGCATCCGAGGCAAAGATGGGGTATGATTGTCCCCCTGAATTAATCTCATTTATTTCCCCTCCTTCAGAACAAATACAAACTGTCTGGGCGAATTTGTATTGTCTTTCATCCATGGTCAGCTAGAACATACCTTACTTATAAAGAAACACACAATATGTAATGTACTCCGTACTTATTCAACATGGAAATGGGAAAGCACTAAGGGATTTTATGAAGAAAGCTGTTGCCTCCTTTGAATCCAGAGACAAGTCAAACCTAACAAAATGTCACTCACTGTAACTGGGATCCCAGAAGAGCTGACCCTACCTGACTGCATCACAGGCTTACCACGGATTTGACAACCTCACTCATAATTTTATCAAGAGATGCTCTATTTCTATGTTGCCCAAAGCATCTCCTTCAATTTAATCACTTATAAAACTCCATGGCTTCTGCTAGGATGGATGATAAATGAATTTTATCCTCTGGTGGTTGGGAAACACTAAGCTTGTATAGCTTTTGCTGTGAGCATTGCATGGAGTTGGTCAGTGCACACAGAAACACACACTAGATTTTGTATGTATTCTCAAATGCGCAGGTGAATTGCCTTCACAGAAAGTTCATCTAACTAATTTTAGTGGAAAATGTTTTACAAAAAATTAATCAAATAACCAGTTCATGAAACATATTTAAAAGCATTATATCTTTTAAAGTGTGTATGCTGAAATATATAGTGAAATGAATTGCAATGCACTTGTTAAATACAAATCCTTGGAAATCCCATCTGGTTAAGTGACATATATTTGGGTCAGCATAAATAGATACTGTGCTTCCCTGAAAATAAGACCTAGCTGGACAACCAGTTCTAATGCATCTTTTGGAGCAAAAATTAATATAAGACCCAGTCTTATATTATATAAGATATGTTATGTTATGTTGTGATGTGATGTGATGTGATGTTATAAAGACCTGGTCTTATATTATAGTAAAATAAGACCGGGTCTTATATTAATTTTTGCTCCAAAAGATGCATTAGACCTGATTGTCCGGCTAGGTCTTATTTTCGGGAAAACACGATATGTAGCAATCATACATATATCACAAAGTCCTATATCTTCCTCACTATTGGTTATTTGTGTTTCATATTCAAGTCTCATTCTGTTCCCTTGACAGGGTATCGACACTACTTCATATCATTAAAAAAATAATAATTTATTTACAACAAAGTACTTTGTAACAGAGTTTCGAAGATGATGCTCTTTATGCTATCTGAAAAACCATTTTTTATTATTTCTTAAAAATAGTTGTTAGTTAATATTTTCATATCTTCTAGTATTTTACTGAAAGCATTTTTTGGCTAATATTACCTATTTTTTAATATTGTCTGTTCTATATTGCACTGCATGGTGAATTTTGTAAAGATGGTCAGATTTTTCCAAAGACCATATATTTCCATCTTATTCTCTCTCTCTCTTTCTTCAATAATGACCTTATCAATGTTTGCTTTTTTAGCAAGAAGTCACCCAGAGATGATAGATGGCTTGGGTTGGTAGAAGGGCAGATAAGAGAGACATTCCAAGACTTTCTTAAATGCTTTTTATAACTCTTGGTCAGTACAGAATTTTTGAACCTGGGCTCTTTATTTCCTTATCTGTCTTAGAAACTCCAATATGCCATTTCCTGTTCCCTGATTACCTTATGCCATCTTCTCTTAGGTTTCTTCTGGATCACTCCAGACAACACTGCCTAAACAACAACGACAGAAACACAAACAACCATTTTCTAACCCTATCAAACTTGATTGTCAAAATCCTTAAAGTGATTTAAGACAGGATACAAATGTCACTCCAAAACAATGTATTCATTTAGACATTCACCACTCTAGAGCGTCTGCTCCACAGAATATTTCATTTTCTAGAATTTTTGAAATGATTCTAGCCAAGAACAGCAAAAATGGGCCATCTGTCAGGAATAGATTTGACATCATTAAACAAAACCTATAGAGCTTTATGGCTCTTGCCGAAATCAATTTTGACTTGATACATGTGTATAAACAGAAGTATATAAATGAAAATAAAATGTGTAACATTCAAAATGGATCCCAAACGTGGATCATGCAGCAAAACAAAAAACAAAACAAAAGGTTGATTCCTGTTTAAGGAAGATATAAAAATATTTACAAATTGGTGTTTAAAATAAACAACTCAAAGGAAAAAGCCAAGAACCATTGTGAAACTTCAAATTTTTCGAGAAAAAAAAAGGGGTGGTAGTGGAATAATTCATGATGCCTAACCTAAATAAAACAGTTTGCCAAAGACATTTGTGTGAGCAAGACAAATGCAGGATGAGCTCAGCATTTACCAAGGGAACGTAGGGTTGTCAAGAAATTCTGTTTTTACTTTGTGGGTATCACTGAGATTATCTATTTGTTCCTCAGTCCCCTCTCCCTCGCTCCCTCCCACTTCTCCTCCTCTTCCATCTCTTCTCTTCTCTTCTCTTCTCTCTCCCACCCCCTCGAATATTTTCTATATATATTTGTCTTAGCAAACATTTTCAGTTGACAGTGGGCCACTGCGTCGTATAAAAATTAAACCTAGCAAGATACTTTTTTTGTTTGTTTTGATACTGGGTACTCATATCCCAATCACCATGCTTCCAAGACAGCATGTCTCTTAGGGACAGAAAACCATAGCAGTTTTACTCATCGGAGATACATCTGGGAGTCAAGAAAAAAAAAAAAAGATAATTTGCTTTTCTTCCTTTCGTGTTTCCCCGAAAATAAGACCTAGCCGGACAATCAGCTCTAGTGCATCTTTTGGAGCAAAAATTAATATAAGACCCAGTCTTATTTTACTATATATAAGAACCGGTCTATAATATAACATAATGTAATATAATATAATATAGTATAGTACAGTATAGTATAGTATAATATAATATAAATATAATACTGGGAATAATATAATATAATACAGGGTCTTATATTAAGTTTTGCTCCAAAAGACACATTAGAGCTGATTGTCCAGCTACGTCTCATTTTCGGGGAAACAAGGTACTTTTCTAACAGTCTCTGCCAATTTTGCATCCTCACATCGTTAGATTACAGCTTCAGAGTTTCAGTGCAGTATCATTTGGGGCATGCTTCTATAGAATATTCCACCAGCAGACACATAATAAAAGAAGACAGCTACTTTTCTCGGAAAATTGTGAGAAATTTTGTTTCAGGGAGTAGGCTGAGTCTGACTGCACAGTTTCGAATTCACCGTACCAAAGCTGATATTGTCTTTATTTCGTTGGAATCCATTGGTGAGGATCATTACTTCCATTTCAGTTTCTGAATCCACAGAAGATTCACTTAGTAGCATTGGGTTTCCAGTGGGAGCGAAGCCCGAGGGACAGGGAAGGCTCTTCCGGGTGCCTGGCCTCCTCTCTGCAGCTTCAAATTACTGGCGTGCAGGAGCCTTTCATGTGCAACCCTCACACTAGTCACTATTACTGATCCCTTAGGGCATTAATCCTTTAGCACTGCAGCTCAGATATGAATTTCAAAACATGCTAATCGGAGCTGAAAAAGCCCCCTTGAGAAAAAATGAAATATGTTAAAAGAGAAGAAGCTCACTTTCTGATTTCTTCTTACTTTGGGATAATTTTTTTTCTTTTCAAGAAAATTTTTTTTCTTTTCAATAATTTCTTTTTCTTTTTTTTTTCTTTTTACTTGAAAAGAAAAAAAAACATTATACACTTCCCAAGAGCATCATTATGTTATTATGTAAGAGAAAGGAGCAGAACCCAACTCTCCAAACCTCACCCAGGGGTGGGTTCAAAGGAACCATCACGCGATTCCATTCCATGATGACATCCCATGTACCCTTATGGGTAGAATGACACTCATAAGCCTTCTTGCATATATGATCATTTTTGTTGTACATTAGGAATTTATTTTTATATAAAGTCCTTATAATTTCCCCTATTTGTTTGTTTGTTTTTTTGTTTTTTTTTTTTTTGCTTTGCAGAAATCCACATGCTCATATTCGTATCATATATACCCTGGACACAATAAAATTTTAAATGAGAGAAATAAAAAGTACACTTGCACATAACTATCTACAAGTGGACATGCCATGTTTTTCCACTGGGAAAATGATGTAGTTGGCTTAGATTTTCAATAGATAAGCCACCATTACAGAAAGAGAGAAATTTCTCTGTTTCATCATTGGTAGATAAAGAATCGTAACTGCTGTAGTTGAAAACCCTTATTTTAAAGTGGATTCAAAAGTCCAGTAAAATTCCAGAGTGAGTTTGGTCATTTAAAGAGCATTGTAAAGATACAAGCCTATTCTTACCTAAAGTGATCAACTCTTTATTAAAAGTATTTCTATGATATTCTAAGTGCCAACTGTCTTTCAATTTAATATTTTCCTGTTAGTCAGTAGAGCATACCTTACCTATAGTAGGGGTTCCATAAATGTAATTGTAAATTGAATTCTGCACTTAAATGCCTTACTGTTTTCTTTTTATACCTGCTTCATTCAACAAACGCTTATTAGTCTTTATTCAGAACGTATTGTCCCACTAAGATTTACCCTGGCCACTCTATACAAACGTCAACCCTTAACACTCCGTATCACTTTTCTGTGGGTATTTTTTTTTCCTGTAGCACTTACCACTACCTATCACACTATATATTTTTTCTTATTTATCTCGTTTATTGCCTCTTTAGAATATAAACTTCATGAGAACATAAATATTTGTTTTATGCACTACTGTATATCTTCCTTAGAGCTCAGGACAGTTCTTGGCATATAGGAGATGTTCAATAAATGTTAGGTGAATGGAAAAAAAAATGATTATTGAAACCTGTGAGATGTTACACAGAGTTCTGATACAAGGATAAAGTAGAATAATTTTTTTTTATTCTACATTGTTTAACATTTACTGTAAACACTATTATTACAGTTGTAAGGCCAATAAAAAAAAGGTTCAGTTCTCATTAGACTCATTAGACAAGTTAAAAATGGAATTATTTCTCCCTTTTCAGGCCCTGTGTATCTTTCTACTCTAATCTTCTACTTCTTTGCCACACAACACTTTAATATTATCAAATGAGAAAGATCCAGAAAGTGACGGTGAGTTGCCAAAAGGTTTAGGGCTAAGAGTTACTCAAGTAATGAACTCCTGTTGCGCAGAAGTAGTCAAAATGCAGATCTGGGGAAATGGCCCTAAAGCTACTGAGAGATGGATGGGAATTCAAAATATCCTATAGGTGTGGCTTCAGTCCCCTAGGCTGTGTGGTGAGCAGCTGCTCAAAGTTTAATTGTTAATATTTCTATGTCCCTGGTAAGACTTCATTGGGGAAAACTTTCCTGTTTTGTACCAAACAGCATGTAGCATGTACTAAAACATGCTAAAAAAAAAAAAAAAGAAAGAAAGAAAGCCTATGTTTCAGGGAGTTTTCATTAGACAGGAGTATACATGGTTAATTGGAGAAAAATGGAGGACCAAGTGGGAAGTTTTCATGGTGGCACAGTCCTGATAAAAGAGAGGATTTGGTTTTAAAATAACTACACCTCCCACATATCCCAGCAGAGTCCTGATGTAACATAATTTTACTCTTACAATAAAGATCAATTATGTCCAATCTAAATAAATCTGATTAATGATATTCTTTTACCACTTTTCAGTAATAAATGCATGTACATAAGAGAAAGAAAGAAAAAAGAAAGAAAGAAACAAAGAAAGAAAGAGAGAAAAGAAGAAAGAAAGAAAGCAAGCAAGAAAAAGAAAGAAAAAGAGAAAGAGAGAAAGAAAGAAAGAGAAAGAAAAGAAAGAAATACAGGACCGGAAGGAGGGAGGGAGGAAGAGAGGAAATGAGGGAGAGAGAGAAAAAAACGAGTGAAGAAAAGGAAGGAGGGAAGGACGAACACTTTGCTGTAAATTCCTGCCAGGGATTACGGTAGTGGAAATTCCGCATGTGAGAAAGACTTTGAAGGGAAAAAAGGGACAATTCCAAGTCCAACTAGATGTGGAGAGACAACGTGAAGGGAAGAAATGTGAACGGAAAAAGCCAACTGGATAGTGGGCTAGATTTGGGAACAGGACGACGTTTGGTTTTTAGCCATTGGTCTATTAACACTTCTCAAACTTGTTGAAAAAAAAATCTCTGAACATTAAGTGTGGTTCTGTGAATCTTTACTGTCCCTTCAGGTTTGTTTGGGTCTCCTTCTAGCTCCTTCTAGCTCTTCCCCCTCCCTGCCCCCACAACCCGCAGGGCTGGCTGTCAGAAGGCTGTGAATTCAGCGGGTTACCTTGGGCTTCTCATAGACTTTCCTTTATTTCTGCTTCACCACACTTTTTAGTGCCCAGTGAGCACACACGATTCACTCATTCCTTGCTTGAGAACGTGGCCTCTCCTTGAATTCACTGCCTAAGCCGAGCCTCCCCAGACAGTGTCCAGACTATACCGACCAAGTACTCTCAATTTACCAGAACATCCCCGATGTCAACCACCTCGTCGTCTCGTTTGGATTTGTTGCTAGCAAAATCATCACCAAGTCACCCCACCTCTCTTCACTTTTCCCTCTGAAATGCAACTCCGCTTAATGACTTGTTAAAGAAATGAAAGACATTAGCACTACATTGTAAATCCCTGTAGTAAGAAATAACCATCTTCATTTTGGGAGTTTCACTGTACGAATCCATTTTAAAATAGGAGTTTGTTAACAAGAAGACGTATTTGCAATGATTTCATTTCTTAGGAAAGACTTTTGTTTAGTAAATACTTCCAGGAATCCTTTAAATCTCCTCCTCACCCCGCCCCCCCCCCCGTACTTATTGATAAATCCAGACATGTCTTTCAGAATAAACTGAGCATTAGTATATTTCTGATAAAATGAAGTACCAATCATTGTTTGGCATTGTAACAACTCAATCTATAGTCTCATCTACCATAAGCAGCTTTTGTTACGTTGTATTATGGGAGACATGACTCAATGACTTATTTCAATGAGAACATGGCTTATATGTTTTGATATTTAATCGAAGAGGATGTGAGCAGTGGTCAATCTCATTCTCTACAGAGAAATATTATCCTAAGTTTAAAAATATCATTTTGGCAATGCATACGTGAGAGAGACATCTGAAAGCTTCTCCAGTTTTATGTGTAATAAAATGGTATGAAATGCAAGTCACAGTGTGAAGCTGACTTAAAAAGCTGAAAAAGATGCTGTGTTTTCTTAGAGAAAACACTTGGCATGTAGGTGAGGGGAACACATAGAAGAGGGATACATAGGCAGCCAAGAACAGATGTGAAGAGAGGAACCTTTTGATGCTCTGATGCTTGAGGCAAAGTCCCATCTGTCCAGCACCTCTCCTGGCTCTCCTAAAAGAATCATGCCTCCTGCTCCCCAGATTGTCCTGCCAATTAAATATGTTCCAAAACTAGTGGCACTGTGGCAGCCAGAGTCTACCCCACCCCCAACACACTTCCCTTCTTCCAGACTCTAGAACCTGCAGGACGAGTTAGAAGGAGCCTGGGTTCCAGATATCCTCTGTAGCACTGTCAATCCTAGAATGATTATCTCTAAACTTCTTACAGGTTAGAAAGAGGCAGATTTTTATCTTGTTGGACAGAGGCTGCTGGGGTTTTTTTTGTTTGTTTGTTTGTTTGTTTTACTTGTAGTGAACTTGGTATTAACTGACACAAAGAAAAAACACAATCTTAAATTTGAAAGCCACATTTTTCAGGAAGATTAAAATCTATTCAATTTGATATGTATATAGTCTATCTTAATTATTGAAAGGCATATAAGTTTCATGGGATTATTTATTCATTGTCAAGTATCTGGGAATTGCTATCTCTTAAAGAACTAAGCATTCTATTATACCAGGAAAAATGAAGGCAACAGCATATGTTTAAAACTAGTAAAAAAATTAATTTAAAAAAATCAGATCAATAGAGATAAAATCCCAACGGTGCCACTTACTGTTAAGTACACAACATGAGAAGGGTGTGATTCCTCTAATCTTACTTTCCTCATCTCTAAATTGGCATAAGTATCCAAATTTCTTAGGCTTACTGAGAACATGCAATGGGATAGAATACAGGACACACAGGATACATCATACAGGATTAATGTTTCACGTCCTCCCTTCCAGAGAGCCTGTCTGCCACGATATCCTCCAGTGAGCAAGTGGTTAATAAAAGTTGCTTGATGATGGTGATGATGACTTTTCCTTGCTCTGTTAATTTTTTTAAGCACTGCCACACTGTGCTTTCCAACATTGCAAAAAGATTAGCAATGAGTTATTTGCCCATTTTTTTTCCATGTCTCTAAAAGATCATAAAAGGCTAAAGTCAACAAAAGAGAATAATTACTACCATTTGTAAGGTCGCCTGACGAAATCAGAAAAACATTTAAAAAACTAATTCTCATTCTCTCTCTCTCTCTCTCTCTCTCTCTCTCTCTCTCTCTCTCTCTCTTTCTCTCTCACACACACACACACACACACACACACACACAGAATCACAACGCTATTAATAAGACCTTTTCCTCTTTTGCCATTATCTACAGGACCAATTTCTAGATTAGTTCATGGCTTTTGGGCCAAGAGTAAAGAAAATAGGAAATGACTGGATGATGAATAACTGCTCCTTAAAAATAAGAAATGAAAGCCTTGGCAGGGGGTGGGGGAATGTAATGCTCTAACTTGCAGAGTGAAGAATCATTAACAAGGGGGTTAAGGTAATACGTGTCACCATTCATTTCTATCCATGAGATGAAGAAATAAGCACATCTCAGCTTTTAACATTATACCTGCTTTTTAAAAGTCAAAACAAGTTAGATTCCAAAGCAGGCAAGCAAGCATGTGTGTGTATATATATATATATATAGTTATGTGTGTGTGTGTGACATATACACAGAGGGTGCCAAAAACTGTATACAAATTCTAAGAAAGGAAAAAACTTAAAATAGTAATACTCAATATATACTGATAACAAAAGATGGATACAAGTCAAATTTGACTTCTGCTATTACAAGAGGTGCTCAGAGTGGTTACCATCAGTGTCCAGACACTTCTGATTACAGCGAACTACTGCTTGAGCATAGATAACATCTCCTAAAATGTGTATACATTTTTTTGGCAACACACACACACACACACACACACACACACACATTTTTTTTTACCTACAGTTTTACGGAAATATTTTTTGAGTACAATATCTTCTCTGTTCACTCACATTGTCATTCTATTGAAAAGGATTTAACAACTTGAGAATATACAAAATCTCACATAGCATACAAAAAAACCAGTGTCTACCAGGATAAACAAAGTGAATATTTATGTTATCCTGCACATCTGACGAACATAAACTGAGAAATTCAAGACAAGCAGCGACTCACACAAAGGATGTAGCTCACAAATGCTATTTCTTTTATAATACTCAGAGTTTCTGAAAAAAAATCAGGCTTTTCCAGTATGATACTTCCTAATTACCAATAACATTTTCATGCCCCAAAGTTCAGTCAGCTTAACTTTATTGTGTGAATAAGTGACTCCATTTGAATGGTTTCAGAGTGAACTCTGGCCAAAGGATTGATTCACTGAGACTTTCATACCTATTTAGATGTCATCTCTGTGCTATGACGCCAGCACTTTATTATTATTCATGGCCTGGCAGCACTGCTCCCTGTGTGCCAACCAAAACCATGAAATAGACTGAGAGATGCTCAAGACCTGGACGTCCACACCACAGGGCCTAAGGTGGAGAGATCTGTTAGGCACCCAACTCCCACGGTCCATCCAGCCCACAGAAATTCGTTTAGAGGAGAAGAGTCACATGGTGAATACAGTCTCATTCTTGGAATACTCTATATAAACTAAATGAGCCAAAAAAAAAAAAAAAGGTCAGACTGTCATCACAATTTTCAAAAATTCAAAATTACTAGGAAACAAAAAACGCAGGCTTTAAAGACAAGACCTGAGCTAGAAACCAGCTATTTTTAGCTCTCCCTATGGCTGTACACATGACCTTCTTTCTTCATCTGTAAAACAGTGTAATAACACATGTGTCCGTGTGCAGTAATGTATATTATTCACAACCCTGTGCTCCAATTTATTGTTTTTAAATTGTCAAGTGGCAACTGGAATTTATTGTATTAAAAACACAATCAATGGAAAACATGTTCATAGATATTTATGTCTCCTACATATATCTGTTACTAAAATATGATTAGTTCTTAGTAAACCTGAATATATATCCTCTTTATGTCAATTTTTAAAATTAAGATCTTTCCCGTGTATCTGGTGTTAAGAACATACTTGGTTATTCTAAGACAAATGATGGTATTTATGTGTGTATATGGCTCATATCTGTTCACTTGACATCTCACTTGGGCTACCTTTCAATTTAGAGTGCCTTTAGGATATTCTAAGTTTCCTAACTTAAAATACACAAATTTCATTGGAAACTAAATGCTTCATCTTCCCTGAGACTTCTACATTTCAAATCTGCTGTCAATCTGTGACATCATTAGCTACACTCCTTGGCCTGAAATATATGATATTTTTGGATACTGGGAGGAGTCAAAGTAGGATCAAACGTTGTCAGTTACTCATTTGCCGGCTATCTCAGCTATACACATTCCTTTCCATTTTTCTTGTCACCATTGTGATATAGACTCCTGTCACTTCCTATTTAGATTACTCCAACTGCTTTCCGTTGATATACTGCCAATCAATCTTAGTCTGCCAAATGTAGACTGCATACCATTCACTGCCAGGATAATCATTCCCAAACTTCAATTTAATTTTTATATCATCTTGTCCAAAACCATCCAATGACTGGCCCTGCCTCCTGCAAACTATTTAACATAGCCTGGTCTAAATTTATCTCCCCCTATTCCCCAAAAAGAACACCTTCATTCACTTAAACCAGTCTCCGCTCGTCCTCAAAAGGTGCTGTAATAAATTTTAATGCTGAAGTTTTTTCTTTAGGTTTAGACTGTTTTCTTCCTTCTGCCCCACCAATTTATAGCCTTGTATCTTCCTCTTGCAAGGTACAAACTCCTTCTCGGCCATGAAGCCTCTTCTGACACTTCAGTGCCAGGTGAGCCAATGGATGGCTGAACCCAGCAAGCTGAGAAGAGCCCGAAATTGTATCCAGTATGGTGACATCATCATGTAAATTTATTATCCAAAAGTTAAAACATATTTCAAAAATATGCTTTTTAACATTTACTGCACAGAAAAATAGTGCATGTATAGCATGTGTACAAGTATGTATTGATATGTGTATTGTGTGTCTTTCAGGCCAGTGATAGAACCACACAATGTTAGGGTTAGAAAGACACCCATATATTCTCACTTCCGTAATTTTACAGGGTAGGAATCTGAACCCCAGAGAGCAGAAGTGACTTGCTCTAGCCCACACTATGGCAGCTCTCTGATAAGATAAAAAGCTTCATAAGATTAAGTAATCTACTTCTATCAAAAAATGTCAGCATCTTTCTTGCCTCAATCCAGATGCATCCAGGTCTAGTTTTTTTTTTCGTTTTGTTTTGTTTTTTTGCTTTTGCTTCAGGAATAATACACTACTATTCTCATGAAAAATACAATGAACATAAAATAACGTAGATGCTCTTAGTTTAAAAAAGGTATGTTATTTTCATTATTGAAACTAAGGCTGTGCTATTTTCAGGCGGATGGATGATTTACAGTTCATATAAAATCAATGAATCTTTTAGCCGTACCAAAGCTTTGTTGATGACACAGGAAAGATAACACCAGAGAAGTCATCTTCCTCCAGTGCTGAAGTCGCAATCATGCAGAAAAATACAGCATCTTCCCTCCCCCTTGGAAGGTAGATGATGATAAAAATAATTAAAAATTATAGATAGATTTAAACATAGATAGATTTATAGATACCTATAAAACAATACCTGCACAGAATCCCCCAAATATCTTGAAATATGTTATACAAACACCTTGACTTAATAGTCGTAATCTGCAAACATTCCATTTCAATCTTTATCTGAATCATGGAGTCCACTCCCACACAGGCCTCTGTACTGAGCAGAGAGTTAAATCTAACACCCAGATTAAAAGAGTCTATGCCATCCACCCAATTACCACGTCAGATTCTGACTGACAGAGGGCTCTTAAACTAAATGCTGGTATTTTTACTATGAATACAATCTGAAATCCTTTCTCTACAAGTTAGAAGAAACCTTAAAGTAAGTATGAGTTGTAAGGATGTTAATACTGGAAGAACAAAGCAAAGGTGGGACAAACCTGTTAGACAGCATCTCATTTGAATGAATGAACAGAATAGAACAATGAAAAATAACAAGGAAAAATACACAGTTAAAATAAACATTTAGTATATCAGAAAAAAAAACAACAAATACTATTAAATGCTTCAGACTTAAATAGTTTTAGTTGCAGGTTGAAAGAACATCAACTGGACAGAGATAAATCATGATAAAAACAGCTTAGAAACAAGGGGAATTTATTGGGAAGAACTTCCTTCAGAAAACCACAGTATCCATGAGAGAAAGATTACAAGAGTATTGTCCCCTAGGCAATCACAACATTGTCTAGAGCAAAATTTAACCAAAATGTCCGATGAAGCATTTGGTTTCGTGAGAGACTAGGAAAGATAGAAGAGAAGAAGTGTACTTTTGAAGTCTTTATATTAAAGGGTAAAAACACAAAAGGAAGAAGGGAGAAAAAAAAGAGAGAAGAAAAAGCCACATAACGCAATGAGATGATAAAAGGACATTTTTGTGTGTGTTTTTGTTTTTGTTTTTCATACATTCTCCCTGGAAATCGGCTAATAAGACATGCCCCTCGGATCTTTATACTTATTGCCTACCCCGTGACCTCTTTCCACTCCTAGACTTCCAGAGTTGTCAGCAGGTACCTCGGGAATTAACAGAAAGAAACTGAAGCTTTTTCCCCTGACCTAGCCAGAGTGCTCTGTCCCCTTAGAGTCTGTAGACTTTCCTTCAAAGATGCTGAATCCTGGATCACTCCCACGGGATGCTCAACGTATGCTCTCAGCATATACCTCACAATCATTATACTGTCCTTTCTAACCTCTGTTCACTCTGCCTTATCTCCCGGGAATGGCATCCAGCTATGGTGAGCCTTCCCCTCCTGGAATTATGACGATGTTTTGTAACACCCTGGTGGGACCCATATTTATGTCTAAGGAGAAATCTAAAGACCAGAAAGGGAGATGGGTAAGAATACTCTAGGCAAATAATATGCCTGGTGTCACAACAGAGCATTTCGTTTTGAAAAACTGATAGCAATTCCGTTCAACTGCAGAATAGCATGAGGGCAAGGAAAAGAAAGAGGCTGGCGATGAACGGCACGTGCTGTGAGGGCCATCAGGACCCTGGGCTTGTCAAGGAGCCAGTGAGAGTTTCCCCCAGGGATTTGAGTACTGTGATTCGGGACGCATTTCTGAACTCAAACTTTGAACTTGCACATGGAGACCTGATCAGAGGGCACAGGAACGTGTGGCTTGAGTCCAAGGTCTCTACATCTCCACGACCACTCCAGGTGACGGCCTGAGTCTACTTCTGCTCAAAACGTCTTTAAATCTCAAATGTTGAAAATTCATGCCAAACTATATATCCATTTCTCTCCATTTGAATATGAATCTCCTCTATCCTCTCTAAACACACAATTGCACAAACGATGTTGGCTTCCCTTATCTATCGCCCCACTGCTAATGCCATTAGGACCCATTTTTCCTCATTTAAAACCAAAGGGTGTAAAAATGATACTATTTAAAGAATGATAACATTAAACAGGCTCTAAGCTCAAGGAGTGGAATTACAATTGCATTTGGTGGCTGAAGTAGAATCAACTCAAATTAATCAGACTCTCAGGCTGACTGATGTTTGAAAATATCCAAATACGTGACCAAGACAGAATACCCTCTTCTCTTTTGTTACAAATATTTTTTAATCCAAGAATGATGAAACCGAAAATATTTAAATTTGCTTATAAAGAATCTATATTGTTATAATGTTGGGGGATATATATACATACATACACATATACATATCCCAGCTATTGTTACATACCTGTTATACTTTTTAATATTCATATTAATTTATATTATGGTATATATGAGTATTGGGTCGTAATACATTTTTAGATTAATGGTGAACAAATAGTCTGAAACAAAACCCATCCGAATGACTACGCTATGAGGTCCCAATGGTTATCCAACTGCAAAGGAAGTGTGTTGCTTTAACTCCGTGCCTGCATATTATGTGTGGTTCAGGAATCCGTTATCTGCTTAGAAAGCAATTTTCTACAGCAGAAAAGACGTGATTTTTCTTTAAAACATGGAACATAATAGGTGCAATTATTTGGATGCAGGATGCACAAAACTTCACTGTAAACGGTGCATAAATGCGGCCTTATTCTGTATTGATTTATGAGCCGCATATAGTACAGCGCTCTATACCCCTTGCGTCGGGTATAAATATATCGATGTGGAACTGAAGAGTCACATCTACCTGTTGTGAAATAGCATTACCTAAAACAGTCCTGAACAGGGGCCTAGGTAACAGTGAGCGCATTTATACAATGAAGATAATGTAGGGGTGTTCAATTGAGCTACATTAAATGTTTATAATATTCCTCTAAACCCAGATACCCGTAAGAGCTTTTATTTTCACTGCTTTGCGGTCCTTTTGATCCAAAATAGCAAGCCCATTTTAGATTCTTAAGAAATCTGGGCAACTGGCAGACTCTTGGAATTTCGTTTGTACAACTAGAAAAGTTGGCCCCCGTACCCCACAATAAGTGATTGATGGACCTTAATTTCAGATCATTTGATACCCACAGAATCCCTGTAATTCTCAACTGTAGATAACAGTCAACACTCATTCATAGGAATTAAAAGTCAATTCTCTGTGTAATTAGAAATATGCCTAAGCTATCTGAACAGCTTTTATAAAACAAATTTTATGTTAAACATACTTGCTTTAAATGACAAATTGAAACACACAATTTATCTTCTACAGATTTCCTTTGCACACTCACTGTTTATCGAATATACAAATATAAATTGAGAGACTGCTTTGTGCAGGGCTTATGCTAGCGCAAGCCCATGTGGAAACGGAACCGAGAGGTGTGCTCCATCAGTGTGTCTATCACAGCCAAAGTCATGAAAGTCATTACATTTGCCATCGGAAAACATTTCCAGGTTTGACTAAACCCAGCAGGTGTTCCTCCACTGCTAATCCAAAGCTTGGGGTGCTTCAGAGCAGAGAAACAGAAAAGCAACAATGTCCCAAGACTTATAAAAACACAGCACAGACAGGACAGTAAAGGGGATTTTACTACATCAGATGAGAAAAACAAGATGTGTCTCAAACTCTGATGCAAGGGAGTGACCTCCACACTGTAAACCCCGTGGAACATACACGGAAAGGTCAACAGACAACTCAGAGGAAAACCTCGTTCAATCATTAGTTTCACCCAATTCTCTACAAAACAGGGATTAAAAGACATATCCGATATACTCAATATTGAATGTGCCGTTTATTTTCAATATAACTAAGATTTATCTGACTCTGTGAGAAATTATAAGCAATTCTTATTTCATTCCCCATCAGTCTGTAAATGTCATAATTTGTTAATTCACCTAGATAAATATAGTTGCAAATAACAAAAAATGGTCATTGAATCTAAGAATCAGAACGCCAAGGTGGAGAGGCCTTTTATCCTGCCTCAGCAAGGCTTTTTCCTACCTGGCTGTACTGTGTAGTAAAATAGATACTTAGGAATGGAGTAATAAAATAAAATATGGCAATTAGGAAGATAGCACACTCAACCGAGGATAATTAGGAAAAATGATTCAGGGAAGAAGAGGAGATATTTGGGGAAAGTCTCTCCTGGTAGAGAAAGGGGAGAAGAATAGATCAGGTAGGGGGAACAGTATGTGCTAAGCCTTTTTCAAGTATAAGTTGTTTCTCTCTCTGCCTTTCATTCATAATGTTTAACTTTTTAGTTGTGTCCTTATTTTTCCTTGTGAGCTCATCTTTTTCCCCCTTGACACTCCAGATGCCCCAATAACAAGAACAAAATGAAGAATACTATCACAACAGACTAATTCCATTGCATATAAAATTTCAAAACTATGCACAGGAAAACATCATGTTTACAAAGATGTGAACTAAATCCACAAAGGAAAACAAGAGGATGGTACATTTAGAAACCAATGAAGAGAGTGGTTACCTCTGGGATAAACAGAAATGATTTGGAATGAGAAAGAACATGTATGGGGCTTCAAAGGAAACGGTTCTATTCAAGTTGTTAAATTTTGAGTGGCATCATTTTTTAAACTTTCAGCATTGTCTTTTGGTGGGTTCTTTGGAAAGTAGACTCTGAGATGGAGTTAGCATGCAGGACTTCCATTGGAGTTTCTTTTGGGATCAACACCTGTGAAAGGGAGAGGAAAAAAGCAGGAGTGGGCAGAGGTAGAAGGTCAGCTGTGAGGCAAACCTGCCACCTTCAGCCAAATCCCTGGTGCTTTCCAAAGATGAACCCTTAGGCTTGTCCCCTGGTAGCTAGAATTGGATAGACCTTGCTATTCTGCCTCATCAGTCATCGGATGTGAGCCATCCCCAGAAAGGCATGTCCCTTGCAGCTGAGGGGTTGCCAGCAGAAGCCTGTGCTTTGGCATTTCCAGCACCTGGGACAGCAGCCTCTTCCTTCCTTGAAGGGCGATCTGGGTGGTGCAGATGACTTTGTAACGACAGCATAGTTTAGAAAATGTATTTAAAAAATAACCTCCACTCATCACTGTATAGATTTTAGAATCTGATCATGTCTTTCACTTGAAATCAAATGATCATGTCTTTCATTTGAAATCAAAGAAAGCATGTTCTATACAGTACACACTGGGCCTCATTTTCATCCACAGTTTTTCAATGAAAACACATTTTCAAATTCTTTCTCTACCCTGGGACAGACTGTCAGGTTCTAGAGATGGATCTCATTTAGTTTGGCTGTGCCATCCCTTATATTTTGCGTCACCTATTTCAGTCTATAATTTCCATCTTGCCATGTTGTTTAAACTCTTTCCATTTCCCATTTTCTTCTCACTGAAGAAGCTGGAAGCAAAAGATGAATCAGATTTTGCCTTTCCTTTTTTCAGTTGTAATTTAGCATCTCATAAACTTTCCTAGGGCGAGGGCTTATTTCTTCCTTGCTATTAAAAAAAAAAAAAGTATGCATTTAGCATTTTTTTCATGAGCTTCAGAACAGCATGACTGATGCCTACTGACATTTATCAGATGCAGTTCAATCTTAGAGTCTCCTGACACTTCATAGATACTCGTTAGAGTGGGTTACACACCCTCCTGTAGATCCTAAACACTGGTTGTGTGGCTTCTATCGCGGTCTTTATCACAGTAGGCTATTACCATCAGCTCTCTTCTTTGTCTACATGCTAGACTGAGATAATTTTACCCAAATGTCTAGATCTACTCTTCCCCTTGACCCTGAAATCTCCATGGCTTCCATAACATTTCCTTTCCTCTAGTTATCTTTTAAAATAATCATTTTAGAGATGCAATCAGAGAATACAAATGCCCATTATTTACAAAATTATTTCTTTTACCTCTTAAATATGTCCCCCAACATAAAAGGTGTCTGTTACTTCTATCACTATATAGTTTTAATCAATTATTCTTACAGTGAACAACTTTTCCCCTGCACTGCTCCAAAGTTATTATTCAATGCTTCAATAATATGAGACTTTTATAAATTCATACTAAATAACTAATCATTTGATCTAGCAGATGGGGATGTAGAATTATGGAAACACCAGATTCTCATGGATCACAGTTATTTGAATGAATTGTATCTTGCTTGAGATTCAGCGAACTTGTATGTTGTTCATTTGGGATTTATTTAAATACTGATTTCCCAAGGAAACTCAATAATTATATAACAGGAAATTAACACTCTTTGAAATATATTCTTATCCACCTTGGCAGGGCATAAAAACACTTCAAAGCCATTTAATCTGAAGATGCACTTTCTTTAAAATGGCCCAAAGTATTTCCCGTGTAGCTTATTGAACAGGCTGTTCCAAGAGATGGATGGACAGTCTGGATAAGATGCAGAATGATCAACTGAAATGACAACCACATTTAACTTTATCTGAAATGACCTGAAAAGCCATTTACCACAGTCATCTTTTGCATCAGCCTGTGTAAGAGTGCTTTTACTGAAAGAGACAGGCATAACTTAACTAATTACTTAGAGACATTGAAATAAGTCATGTCAGTGACTCCATCTCATATACCCACTTGCCTTTGTTTTACTAGTTTTTCTTGAAAAGAAAATATTACCAAAATATTCTACACATTACAAAATAGCAGACGAGGGGGGTGATAATATATTAAACAGGTATTTATATATTAAATTTATCTAAATTAATACAGTGAGTTTCAAATATGATAGAGTTTGGAAGTTATTTAAGAATAGTCACTTGAATCCTTGAAGTTTTTCATGTATTTGTCACTCATTAGCATTGACTTGTTAAATATCTATTATTCCTTCAGTGACAGGTTATAGAGGGACAAAATAAAAGTGGACTGAAATAAATTTGAATGTATGAAACTGTATTCCTGAGTAGTTATATGTAAGTCATACTAACTTTAATAAATATCAGCATAATCATCAAAACCATAGCCATCTTCAAAGATATAATAAAACGTTAAGTAGTGTTGTTTTAGATTTGACACTCCAGTTTCAAGATTAATTAGTTGTCTGCCAATGACTTAACAATTCATTTTATCAAAAGATCTAGCCTAATCAGACTTCTCAATGTCTAAAATAATCAAACTATGATGAGTGATTTCAGGCATATACTATGCTTGAAATTATCACCCTTTCATTGTGCTTAAAATTACTGATTTCTTGAAAATCAGTATTTCCTACTGGGATCCAGGAAAAAAAAAAAGACACTGGTGAGGAAAGCCACCCAAGGAGAGGAAGGACAAGGAAACCTGACCAAGGGTGAGAAGATAGATTAAATTTGCTCGTTTTACTGTAATGCCAATCTTTTCCACTAACTAGTCCCTATTAAGTAACACGTAACAGGATTGACCACTGTTGAAAACAATTGGCTGTTCACAAACATTTGTCCAGCATTGTCGCCGCCCAAGTTCAAGGCTGCTGCACTGAAGCTGAGTAGACAAAATGACACATGAAGAAACAGAGCACAGAATTATTCAGTGTGACACAGCACGGACCTTTAAAGATAGATGGGATCTTGCTCTCAGCCACTTGCATGAAAGTCTGCAAACTCACCCTTCCCAGACCTTCTGACTTGCTCGTCTTCTCTTTGTGGGCATACCTGAGATAACTGAACATCTCCACATGAATGGCTTCCCCTGGGAAAAAAGGGAGGCTTAGGTGTTCTAATCCATCCCCGTAGTAGGTCGTTTCTTTGTTGGACTGATGGAAGTAAAAGAAACTTGAAGCAGGCTGGAATCATCATTCCAGCCAGTCTTTGAATGAACATGAACTTTTGTGGTCTAGCCAAGCGTAAACATTCAAAACCAGACTGCTGGTCCAATCAGAGGCCTCTCACTCAAATGTCCACTTGTCAGGCAAATAGCAGGTAAGCAGCAAACATCCCCACTTAAGATATATGTGACCATGTGCCAGGTGGGTACTAGACTCATCAGGGGATCACTTTGTGAGTTATGTAAGTGTCTAACCACTATGCTGTACACCTGAAACTAACATAATATTAAGTGTCAAGTGTAACTGAAAAGTTTAAAAAAAATTAAAAAGACAATATTTGACCCAACAAAAGAACAAACAAAACAGTTTCTGATTCCCAATTACGAAAGATTTGCAGAGACTTATATATCATAATTCCAGATGAAATTTATTTTAATCCCTGGATTTGAATCTTAATATCTTGGCCAAAGAATCATGTGAAAAGAACAACCAAATAAACCATGATTTCCCATTTTCTGAATTATGAAAATATTTTCAAATACTAACCCATACTAGAGAAAAGTGTCTAGTCTTCTGATGTACAAGAGGTCTGAAGACAACACGAAAACTCTGAGAACATCCAATTTTTAAACAACTCACCAGAAGCTGTTGGAACAGGATAAGGGCTACAATTTGATGATCTGAAGAGACTAGGAAACAACCTACCTAATACTTCTCTACAAACCAGTCCTAGAACTTCAGTTTATCTCACACACCACCATACGACTCATACTGAGTAATTAGGACCAGAAATGCTAATAGTCCTGGGACTTGGATGGAGGGAGACTATCACCTGTGGCCAGGTAGGTTTCCAATGGTTCTAAGCTGCAGGCTTGCATCCTAACGCATAGACCCACTCCATGATATGAACCCTTTTTGCTCTTCCCCATCTTTAATCCCTTTAGAAAAGTAACAAACTCTGCAATCCTTGCATCACAGTGGAAAGGAAAATTCAGCAAGCAACCATTGCCTTTTCTAGTTTCTGAGTATTTGGACTCGAGACTGCAACATCACACACTAAACCACGAAACTCACATGAAGGTCTGTGGTTTCCTTTAGACAAGTGAGAGATGCTTTAACGGGACATACTGTGGTGGGAAAGGCTTTGGACCATCTAAACAGTTCAGAGAGAATCGCATGAATCACTAAAGAAGGCCGATTAAAGCAGAAGCCAGACTAGATTCCAGGAATTGAGTGATCATACACTGGAAGGAAAAAAACAAAAAAGGCAGGCCCAGAACTGAAGTAAGGTCGATGAGGTATGGGCACTGAGAAAGGCTACATCATTAAAATTCAGGAAAGCACTTGGGAACAGAAAGACACAGTGACACAACTCAAAAATTCATCTCCACGTGCCCAGCCAATTGGAAACTAACCAACAGCCCCGCAACACTTTCTGAACAAAGTTGTCCATGAGATTTTTCAACATATTGCACTCAGTGTGCTGGTTGGCTTCTCATTTATCTGTTAGACCAATAAAAATAGTCTAGAAAGATGAGGCATTCAGTCTTAGAAGGCATGATGGATCACTTCGGAACATTTTCAATATTAAAAATGATGATAAATTAGCAAATGCAGGAGGTATTATTGAAATTGAAGGATGTGGGGAGAGGACAGGGAAAAAGAAGAAGGAGATGCAAATATGTGTTTACATACTTATTTCTTCAAAAAGGCTCTCTTTCATCTACCTAATGGGTTTTATGGACTATTTTTAATTAGCTAAGGTGTCCAATTTCCACAAGGGTGATTAGTTAACAAACAGGACACTTTTTTCTTCTGTTCTCCAATATAATTCATTTTGGGAAAATACATTTGATGTGCTTTATTATGCAGATTTTATCTGCCATCACGGTAATTATTTCCTCCCCCAAACGAACACCCCTTTTCAATATTCTGATAGGGAAGGAGAATGACTATAAATCTGCCTTAAGAATTTTACCTGGAAAGACAAGGTTTTTAAGTTGTTTATTTGCTTGTTTGTTTTGAAGAAGAAAGGGAAGGAGGGCAAAAGAAAAAAAAAGCTTCTGAAACATAAAAAAGGTACAGTCGTGAGTAAAACGGTAATCTGCTGAGTTTACTAATGAACTTGTTTTTAGTGATCAAAAAATGAGCGGAATACTATTTAAAGGAAATGAGTGGGATACTGTTTAAAATGATGGCAGGATTATGCTCATGACTCCTGATCGGCTCTCAAATTCAGATGTTCTGAAGCACTGCTTCCCAAATTATCCTTCCTAGGGACCACCGAAAATAGTGTCCCACTCCAAATGAATGATGTCAACGTCTTTTCTATTTTGGTGCGAAATAGATAAGTGCATGGATTGGATTTTATTAATTTTTACATTTCTTAAATTGTAGCAGTGCTAACACATGCTGCTATTAGAATCTAGTACTGATGGCCAATGAGTTTCCTCAAAATATATATTTAAGTTACTTTATTATCTCAGATTTTATGTTACATCATCACTGTGACATCTCGTTACCTCATCACAGTCACATTTGAGGACAATGTCCTTATCTAATGGGGCAAAGTAATATAACTCGCTGATTCTATGGTACTTTTACGGAGAGAATAATTCCTTTATATGGAAGAGGAGATTATCTTTGTCTTGAATTTAGAACTCATGGGGGCAGGAGGGGAGAAGAAGGAGGTAAAGAGAAGGACAAAAATTAAAAGAAAGGAGGTAAACAGATGGAGACCATATAGCAAAATCATAATGCTGGCAAAACTCATTTAACATGACAAAGTAGTTGGGGAAGCTGGGAATAAATTCATTAGAGATGGGAAGAATGGAGCCAGACCATCTTTCTCATCTTATTCCTTCTTCCCTTTCTGTTTTTCTTTCCTTTCCCAATTTTTATCTCCCGTTTTGTTTCCCCCTCTCTTTCTTTCCATGTATCCTCTAATACTGTTTACTCTACCCTGTGTTTTTTTCTTTTTTTTTTCCTTTTCTTCTTTTATCCCTCCCTTTACTCCCTCTTCCTGTCTGTGGAGAACTGGGGAGTCTAGGTCTGTCCCAACTGCAAAGTAGGAAGGGCAGCGCCTGATGGTTAGCATTCTTTCCTCTACCCATCTTTCTGGTTATTTTTCTCTAAAGAAGACTCCAGGAAATAGCTGACTTGACAGTGAGTAATTTAAAGAATTTTTAGAAATATTACTCATTTTTGAACTATTCAGAAAGAGATGACAAGAGATACCCCAACGGCTTTTGGGGATCAATGATGTGATCCAAAATGCTATTAAGTCAACAAATTGTTCCTTACCCAGTGAACAAAATAAGTTTTTCCCAATGTCAACCGTGTCATGTGTGCCCCGCAGATATTTTGTCCAGTATTAATGATAAACTTTGACTATAAAATCCTCTTTTCCGATACTCTGGAACATATCCTATATTGTGTGCTATATTCTATCAGGCTCTGATAAGAAACAGTCTGAAAATAAAGTGCATTCATGGAGCATATCTCAACATCAGGAAAGGTGTTACTTTAAGAAGAATACTAACTAGTGATGAGCACGCTGAGATGCTCTGGAAGGAAAACTCCAAGGTCAGAAGTGAAGAAATATGTCTGGATTATAATAGAAGGAAGGAAATGGCTGTGTAGAGAAAGAAAGGATCATCTGTTTTCCTTATCGGGACTCTGCATATGAGTCAGAGCTGATAAATTATACTTCTTCTCATTCAGATCTCTTCTTGAAGAAAGAAAAGACAAACGTCAACAAAGAAGAAAAGAGAACTGATAAATGACTCAACAAAGCAAGGCTATGTTTTGCAGTTTAACAAAAAATGAAATGGTTTGTTATACACCTAGAAGTATTAGGTTGGTGCAAAAGTAATTGCGGTTTTTGCAATTTTTTTTTTTTTTTAACTGCAATTACATTTGCACCAACCTAATATTAAAGAACCCAGGTAGGGACATCTGCTGTTATTCTTTTTGGGCCCTAAACTATTATCTGGATATATTAATACATCAATTACTTTTGGAAACTCTTCTAACGCATTTGGGTCTCAGGTAATATAGCCTTTCAATGTGTTAAATTAGAAGCATCTTACTTGAAAACTGAATAGGAAAAACATTAGAATATTTTTAAATAATATTTGTGCTGTGTTTCAGAAATAAAAATTGTGTGGAGGATTGACAGGACTCCTTAGGGAACAACAGAAGAATTTGATCTTTTTCCTTTCTGGTTCATTTTTAGCAATGACTGATCACATTGGCAGAAAGTGTCAGCCGACACTGATTTTCCTTTTTTCCCGAACAATAACCTACAAATGATTATATACAAGGATCATGTATATTTTTAATGCTCGCTAGCTGTGCAGGGTTGTCCTCTATCCCCAATACACCTAACTTTGGACAGGCACTGAATCTTTCTTTCTGTGTATTCTTCACCACAAATAATGTACACAGTCAAAAGACAGGCGACCCAATTCTGACTCTACCACTTACTGACTGTGAATTTAGACAGTTTACCTAGGTATGCTTATCTACTTGTAAATACCATCGGTCACGGTAGTTTTTAACTCCATTAGAGAATTTTTTTTTTATGAGAATCACATTTAAAAAATAAAGGTTCTTGCCAAGCCATAAACAAATGATACTACAAATGATTAGTGTCTTCTTACTAATTTCTTGTTGTCAGGTAATTTACTGAACTACTTTTCACTGACTCTAGACTTGATTCTTCACACAACTCCAAAATATTGTATATAGAACATCACAGATCCTGTCAACATCCTGCTGAGATTTGGCCAGTTCAGTAAACTGATTCTGTTCCAATATTTTAGGTCCCATGTTTAGTCTCCACTGTGATGTTGGACTTCTTTGTCCCACGTCTCACAATCACCTAGTGGCCCCCGTTTTAAAACCTCCTCCTGGCCTTTCGAACCTCTTCCCTTTCCTATTCTCCTAACAACCAGACAATCAAAAGTTTATGCAAATGTAATTTTCAGGAAATAGTTTACTTTCTGATGCTCCAACACTCTACTGGATTGAGTAAAGTTGCAAAGAGAAGCCAGTACCTTTGCCACCGGGACTGGAACAGAGAGGGTGGCATGAGCTAGACGTAGTTTAAGCTGTGATATTGATGTTATAACAGATCCAGTCCTGAGCCCTGGCTACATAGCTGTCAAAGTCTGAACTACCGGAGTCTGCAGAGCCAGTATCCCAGGGGAGGTGCTAAAGCATGTGAAAGTTCATGTTCATAATTGCCGACACATATATCTATATTAATCATTCATATATTTTCTCTCTCTTAGCCGAGTGGAAGAAGCCAGCACCCATGAGGGAAAAATTCAATCCTGATACTTATTCTGAGAAAATCAATTTCATTGGTAATGTAGAGGCCAAGTACAGATGACTTAAATGAACTAGGTTTGAATTCTCCATTACATTTTAAGAATAAAAAAAGGGAATTCCGTCAGCGACATTTGAATAAAATTCAATCTTGTTGCTCTTTGAAAGTTAATTAACATTTGGTATGGAGAGATTTTTTGATATCCAAGGGTATATTTACAACCACCAAAAAGTAACATATTTTATATGAGTATTGTATTAGTCTGGGTTCTTCTGATAAACAGAACCAATAGGATGTGTATGTATATAGAAAGAGATTCATTATTAGGAATTGGGTCCTGTGATCATGGAAGTTGGCAAGTCCAAAATCTTCACTGTGTGCTGGTATGCTGGGGACCCACGAGACACAATAATGCAATCCCAGTCCCAAACATGGCAGGCTGGAGATCCGGCCGAATCAATGTTCCATTTCAAGTCTGCAGACACTCTGCTATAGAATCAGGAAGAGCCAACGTTGCAGATCAATCTTAAGGCAGTCTGCTGGAGAATGCTTCCTTGCTAGGGGAGGCTGGTCTTGTTCTAGCCAGGCTTTCAACTGATTGGTTCAGGCCCACCCACATTAGGAAGGGCAATCTGCTTACTCATAGTCCATTTAAATGTTAATCTCATCCAATATCATCCAGAATAATGTTTAACTCTTTGAGCACCTCATGGCCCAGCCCAGCTGACACATAAAATTAACTATCACAGGTAGTTTTTTTTATATATTAGGTATATTTAATATATAGTATCATACACACACACACACACACACACATATATGTATGTATGAAGTGGTGTTTCACGAAATCAAAGGTACTATCCAACATTCTCATATGCACTGCAACCCAAAATCCCAGGAAAAATGTGCACGTAAGGGTGCCTGGGATTTTGATTTTGTTATTGGACATTCCTGGATGGATTTTTTTTTTAATACGATGGAAGTGTTTTTTAAGTAGCCATCCAACAAACACGTGGCATTGAGTCATTACTGAATAGTGATCACATTTTAAATTAGTGTTTCTTAAAAATATTTTCACATGTTAAAAATAAAACTACATTACATTGATTCATTTACACATAAAAAAGTAGGTATTAGCATACATCTTTAGAACATCCTTTCCGATTAATTTTCTAGTCATTAGTTTTATTCATCACGTGAAGTCCCTTGATGACAGTACACTTTGCTTCAGCTTCTAAAACAATCATAACTCTCTACCCTTTATCTACCTCAAACGTTCATTACTTTCTGCAAAGATTGCAGAAGTGTTGAGAATATGAAATCTAATTCCACACTTCTAAAAATACATCTGTGATTGCAGAGTTGTCTTTAAGGCATTTATCTTAAATTACGGCTTGACATCGCATTTAGCAAATGACAAATGACGATTCTAATCCTCTCAGGCCTGACTCCATAGCACTTTCCCTCCACATCGAAATTGGCAAAAGTCTAATCTAAATGAGGTCAGCAAAATAAAGACTGCACTGCCACGAAAGTTTCTGAAAGAATAAATTTAAATAATAAAATCAGGCAAAATGTCTCATATGAACAAAGAAAGCACAGACGGTTGTTTTTGATTCCCTGAGGATCAGAAGATTTCTAAGAATGTCTTCCCTGCCAATTTCTTTATACTAGTTATGATCTGTTCTTTGTCCCACTAGAGCAAAATTGGAAACAGGCTACTGCATATATAGAAAGCATAAGTCATCTCTATTAGGCTGAATATTATGGAGATATTTCTTTTTTGAGTGAAACCCTAAGATACAGATTCAAATGACACTCTCTGACCTCCTTCTGGCCTGATGCTGAAAAGGCAGCACTTAGCAATATCACATCCAGAAAAAAAAAAAAAAAAATGCCGTGAGACTCTAAGGAGAATGTGGGAAGTTTGGGGAAAGATTATATAAAGATTAAAACAGAAAAAGGATAAGTAATCCAGGCCGAAATGCTCAGGTTTGGGGGAATCTGGAGATTTTAATTCTATTTTCAGCACTGGCAAGCCCTTTGGGCGAATTTAAGACATGGAAAGGTTTAACCGAAGATCACGTCCCAAGCAGAATACGTTTTCCATATCTAGGCTTTCAGATTTGGACGAATCTGGAGCTTTCCATTTTATTTCCAGTCCCCACAAACAAGTAGCTTTCATGGGAGACTTGGAACCACCGGTAGACAGGGGCTTTCATTGAAACACCAGATCTGCCTACAAATTGTATCACGACTTGATGGTCTGCCACTTTGTTTTTTTGTTTTGTTTTGTTTTGTTTGTTTATTTGTTTTAGGTTTCCAGACAACTTTGATCAAACATTAAAATTTTAAAAAATAATAAATAAATAAATGAAATATCTATGTTTTAAAGACATCTTACTTCTGATACTTGCAATCGGTCAACTTTTTTAATGGCATTTGCAAGCTTCCAAAACATCACCTGCAATTGGACACTGCCCACAATTCTTATGATGGAGATCAGTAAGGAATTCCATGTTTTAGGAAATTGAACAAGTAGATTGCAAAATAAAACTTTTTTTCCATTTTTTAAAGAAAAAAGTATTCACTTACGCAAAGAGGAGGGCTATGTATATACGTGCTCAAAGCTCACACTGTTTCATGGTTTATACCCACTATACTAATAGTATAACTTTATAAACATATACCTTGGAATGGTTCATGTGTTCTCTCAATATATTTTAAGGTTACTATTGTCTGATGGTTTTATTATTAATTTTCATCCCATTGGCAGTTTTCTTGAATGAAAATACAAAGAACACCTAAACGCTATTTTTTTTCTGTAAGAGAGTTCACAACGTTAAACGCTAAGAAAATATGCAGTCATCTAATCATTCTATATTTCTCATGCCCGAGGTAAATAACAAGTAGTATATGTCAATTTTCTTTTTCCACTGTAAAATGAGTTTCTGTTTCGTATTTCACACAATGGTGTCATCCTTTAACATGAGACTCTATGAGTGAGGAAATCAATGCCAATTCTGTGTGGAACAAGAGAAGGTCTTAGAAGAACTATTAAGCAACAAGAGAGAGATACGCCCTTGTCTTTAACCAGATCGCCCATAAAGGGCGCAAATGTTGGTTCCAAACTGATACTTTGCCCTGACATCTGTCCCATATTTGTTTACTGACTTGATCTGATCCAGAAGAGGCTGTGAATGGATATTTTGAAATTGAAAATAAACACAGAGATATTTTTAGTACTGGGGAAAGTAGACTGATGTGGGCTGAAAAGAGAAAACAGGCATAAGGATGCATTAGTGAGAAAAAGGCAGGGTTAAGATGACTTTTGGAGGTCAATCATCAAATCATCCCTTAGAAATAAATACATTCTTTTAAAAATAGAATCCAATTGTCTTCTGTACACCCATATAAAGCTATTGTTCTCTGAAAAAGGATTTTAACATGATAGATTTACACTTAAAGTTGTTTTGTATATTTACTACCTGCAATGCCTTAGTACTAAGAAGGATGTACAGATAAAGACACAAAAGGACTTAACCTGACATTTCAGACTGACAGAGGAGTCCCAGAAGTCTCCAGATAGCAGTAATAGAAGTGGCTCTAAGAGTCCACGATTGGGGAAAAAGAGAGGTGACTAATGAAATGAGCATGGCCTGGAGAGCTACATGGTTAAGAATGCCTAGTGTTTTATGCAGGATGGTTTCAGAAAAGAAAGGAATGTTGAGGGAAAGATATAATATAGTTCTTCCATTAATGGATATCATTTATAAGTTACTATGTATTTCTTATACTCACATTATTCCCCAAATTTCTTAAATCTAAGTATGTATGTATGCATGTATGCACCTACCTACCTACCTGCCTACATATCAACTATCTACTTTGGTCTTTGGCATTATTGTGAGAATTCAGCAATTCACTTATGTTAGCTGCTCTGAGAAAATAGTACCTCACTTTACCTGACCTAAACATGTATCGATTAACCAATTAGTGTCCCCTTCTTAATTTGTCCCAGCATTAAGTACATGGATCCATGCTACCTTTCTAGGTTTCTTAATACACAGTGAAACTTATAAAAGTTCCCTTACTGCTATCTAGCTGAAAATCAACTAGGCCATTCTCCTATGGAAAACAAGACTACCTTTGCAAAATCTCTTATTTTTGCATAAACTAATTCAGTTGAAAGTAAACCTTCCATTGAAAAATTCTTTGCCTATGTCACCTACCATCCTATAAACATGTACAGGAAAAAGATCTACTTCCAACTAAGAATTACTTCAGAAATGGCAGAGAGACCTTAGATTTTAAATATACCAAGAAATGATTTGATTTTATACAATTAATCTATGATTATAGAGTAAGGAGCAATTATGTTTATAATATTATGTTGAACTATATTCAAAATAATACCCAAAAAAATGTATAGCATGACCTCAAAGACCTTAGTTTTCTTCATTTTCTTATACTTGGGGTTTGCTGAGTTTCTTATATTTTTAAATTTATACTTTTCATCAAATTTGGACATTTTTAGTCAATATTTCTTTAAATATTTTTTCTGCTTCTCCACCCTTTCAGAACCCCAAGTTGTCCCACGGCTCACTTACGCTCTTTGTGTGTCTGCTTTTTGGAATAATTTCTGTCTGTAAGCTCACTCATCTTCTATAATGTCTGAGGTGGCATTAATTGCATCTTAGGTAATTTTCAGTCTCTAGAAGTACAATCTTTCTGTTAGTTTCTTGAACATACGTGATACAAGAGTGACGACTGGTTTAAGGCCCTCGTCTACTAATCCTCATCTGTGTTCTTTCTTGTCCCATGTTGATTATTTTTCTCCTCCTCATTACGGGTTACATTTTCCTGTTAGTTTCAAAGTCTATCAATATTTGATTAGATAGCAGATATGGTCAGTTTTACACTTTGCTGCCTCCAGATATTTGCTTATTGCTATACGTCTGTCTAGTTTTGTGTTATGACTCAGTTAAGTTACTTGAAGACAAGTTGATCACTTTGGGTCTCGCTTTAAGACATAGTTAGGTGGGACAGTTAGGTGTAAAGTTAGGTTGTTCATTTCTAATTTGCCTTTGATAAACTTACAATTAATTAGAAATAAACTATGTCGGTACTAAAGTAAAAGCATCTCTCACTGCAAATTACGAAAGAAGCAATTTCACTCAGTGAGTTCACATGGCATGTTCTTTCAAAAGATGGGCACAAAACAATAGAGCACCCTTTCGTCTAGGGTTAATTTTGCTCCATAACTAAGGCGAATGTTTGTGAGGGCTCTCTCCCAGGCCCCACGAAGTATGAGCTTCCTCTCTATCTGGTGCACACAGGCACTACTTACAGCCCTATGTGAGCTTCAAGTATTGTTCTGTTTACTCATTCACAGGTCTCTCTCCAGCCTCAGAGAGTTTCCTCACACAAATTCCCGAATCACTAACCCGCTGAAGATTCTAGAGGCGTTCTTTTGAGAAGCCCAGAGTTCCCTTTCTATGCAGCTCTCTGCTCTCTAACACTCATCCCTGGGAACTCCAGCCATCTTGGGCTCTTATGACTTTCAGCTCTGTCTCTGAATCCAAGGAAACAGCTGAGTTCCTCCCACATCTACAATGAAGACTGGAAACATCTCCAAGCAGGAAGCTTAGGGATCGTTGATTTCTCCTCATTTGTTTCTAATTTCTCAAGGACCGCTGTACTTTACTGGGTCTTGCCCAATGTCTTGAAAATCGCTTTGGCCTATGTTGTCTCCAATTTTGTGGTTCTTTCAAGTGGGAGGGTAAATTTGGTCTCTGCTCCCTCATCGTGGCCAGAAGTAGAAGTCTCTCCGAAACTCAGTGAGAATCTAGTTGTGGATGAGTTTGCAAAAATGAACTAATGAAAACAGACAGAATAGCACATCAGTAAGTGTTAAACTGTGTGCATGACTCTTCTTGCCTCTGGGAAATTAAGTTTAAAGGAAGAATTTAAGTTCAAGTACTAACTACATGAAGGTGACTGAATACCTGATAACAGAATATGTTTTATACTTCTAAGAAAGAATAAATAGAACTGGATAGTAATTGTGATGGAGTGCTATTGGTAGAGATGGGAGGTGAAAAATATTAGCAAACACATTTATCTCGTGTTGAAATCTATAGTGTATGTTCTTAATATTTTAAAGAAAAATATACATAACTACATTCTATTCTTCTATTCATTTGTCTTTGATTCAATGAAACATTTATTAAATATTTACCATACATGCCATGGACTGTACACTGGGAAACTGGTAAGTGTGTAATAATAAATAAGATATTAGTTGGGCTTTTTAAGCCCAATGAATGGGGGAGAAAATTGTACCCACAAATATTCCTAAGAAAAATTACTATAATAGAAGTTGTATGCCAAGTGGCATGGAACCAAGACATACATAGAAAAAAGCCACTTCCTCCTTCTGTAGGTAGGGGTGGGAAATCAGGATAATTTTCAAAGGCAAGGTGATATTTAAGCTGTATCTTGAAAAATGTTTTAAATCTTGCCAGGTAGAATATTGTGAGGAATGGAAAGCTCATTCTAAACATAGTAACAAGGTTGGCTCTCAATTTGTGGGAACCAGTGCAAAAATGAACATACAGGCCCCTTGGTCAAAAATCATTAAAAATTTCAAGATAGTGCTATGGCAGAAGAAAATTAAACAAAGTGTGAGACCCTTTTGAGTGCAGGATTGAGTGCCCCAAGCTGGCCCTGTTGTTCATGTCTAGAATGCAAGCTGTGTAGTGGTAGAAATGTCAGAGATGAGCCTGAAAAATGTGTGTGTGTGTGTGTGTGTGTGTGTGTGTGTGTGTGTACGTATATAACACATGAAGGGATGGGATGGTTTGATCGAGTCCACACTAGAGAAAAGAAAAATTGACTGAAAACTCTTAAAATCTCTTTTCAAAAGAACTGCTTGTTGTTTCATGGATCTTTTCTTATTGTTGTTCTCATCTCTATTTCATTTATTTCTGCTCTAATCTTTATTATCTCCTTCCTCCTGTGAAAGGCAGGCTGAGTTTGTTCTTTTTCTAGTTCCTTGAGGTGTAAAGTTAGGTTGTTCATTTCTAATTTGCCTTTGATAAACTTACAATTAATTAGAAATAAACTATGTCGGTACTAAAGTAAAAGCATCTCTCACTGCAAATTACGAAAGAAGCAATTTCACTCAGTGAGTTCACATGGCATGTTCTTTCAAAAGATGGGCACAAAACAATATCTGCCAGTCTACATACTTTTTGCAATAAAATTTGATCTCTCCTCTCATTAAGAAGTGTAGTCTTTCACCTTTCTCTTGAACAAGGCTGGCTCTGTGATTAGTTTTGACCAATAAAATGTGGCTGAATTGATAATACCTGGCTTCATTGAAGAGGACTTGTAGATTTCATTTTTGTGCTCTTGAAACTTTTTTTTTCTTGGAACTCTGCCTACAACATTAAGACCAAACTAATCATGTGGAGAGGCCATGTGGAAAAGAAATGAAGTGACATATATGTAAATGAAGTCTTCTTGGACCTCCCATCCCAGCGAGCAGCTGAAGGCAGACAAATGAGTAAGCCCAGCCCACTCCAGGTGGAACAGAAGAATCACCCACCTGATCCCTGGAAGAATTCCAGCCTCACTGACTTATGAGAAATAACAAATTAGTGTTGTTTTAAGACAGTCAGCTTTGGAGTGATTATACAGCCACAGATAACCGAAACAGAAATTAAATCTGCCATGAGATAAAAACCATAAACTATCATTACATTTAAACGTCACGTGTTTTCTGTAAAATGCAATAGACTGTCAAACATGTTAATTTATTTTTGAATGTTACTAATTATATAAGGAATAATAACTATCATCTATTTTTGGTGTTGTTTTTATATCAGCTTGACTAACTTTTTAGAAAACACAAAACAAGTAGTTTTAGTAAACAGCTCAAATAATATCAGATTCAGTAGTGTGAATATAAAATACACTGGGGAATAATAGGAATAAAATTAGAATTGGGGGCTAAATATGGGACCATTGACTGTTAATCACAGCCAGGCAGACTGCATGTGGACGTTCCACAGGTGTCAGTTGGTATGTAATCACCAACAAATGTAACCTTTGTTCACCTAAAGACAACGAACATGTCTCAGAGCTGATAGATAGTGCATCCTCTCAATCTTCACTGATTCCAATCTGTAACCTGACAGATTTTACACCACGGCCAACTGAAAAGTCATCATTTTAAAAGGCAGATCAGCCACTTCCTTATTAGGGACATTTGTGAAAGTTATCCATAGGATATGAAAACACTAATCGGAAAAGATATCTGCACCCCTATGTACACTGCAGCATTATTTACAATAGGCAAGATATGGAAACAACCTAAGTGTCCATCTATAGATGACTAGATAAAGAAGATATGATATATACTACCATGAAATACTACTCAGCCATAAAAATGATGAAATATTGCCATTTGCAACTACAAGGATGGATCTTGAGGGCATTATGCTAAGTGAAATAAGTCAGATGGAAAAAGACAAAAATCATATGGTTCCACTCATATATGGCATATAGAAGAAACAAACAAAAATAACAAATGAACAAATATAACAACAAAAACAAACTCTTGGATACAAACAAAAGAATAGTGGTTACCACAGTGGAAAGGGAATCGGGGGAAGGAGGAATGGGAAAAGGGGGTGAAATATATATGGTGATGGATGGAAACTAGATTTCTGGTGGTGAGCATACTATAGATATCAATTACAATGTTGTACGCCTGAAATGCTTATGTTATTAACCAAAATAACCTCAATAAAAATAAATTTTTAAATATCTATCTATGGCACTACCTTAAATGCCTTTCACTGTCCATTTCCTTTCTTTCTTTGCTACCTTCTATCACATGCATATCTGTAGGATCAAAGAACACTTAGGTCTTCCAGTTCCAGACCAAGATGGAGTAGACATACATCCCACTCTTCCTGCTAAGTACAGCCCAGACCTTTGATATTCTCTATAAAACAAGTATAAGAAAACTTTGAAAATTGGAGAGAGGGCGTAGACTGGCTAGGGACATTGGGATCTCAGAAACACCATGGGAACATGGCAGTGAATTCCCTGGGTTCTCTTGTTGCCTCACACCTCCCAGACTGGGTGCTGCAGAAGCCATCACTATAGAAACACCAAAGGACAGAGGCAAAAAATAAAATAAAATAAAAAGCTAGATTTCTCTAACCAAGGACTAGGAAAGGGGCATGCTGGAAAGACAGAAGACTTTTACACAATCAGCACCTACTCTAAGAAAACACCATGGAAAAGAATCCATCTCTTCCCATTGGCAAAGACCAAATGGGAAGCTTACACTCCCACCTTCCCCAGGCCAGTCTCCTGCTTCTCCCCACCTCCTGGTAGAATGGTGCCAGAAAAGAACGGGGATCCCAGATCTCCACCGCACCAAAGGTAAAGAGGCACCTCTCTCCTCTCTCAGCTAGGATGCTGTCAGCTGAAACTTAGTGGGGACCCTTCCCTGAGCAGTAACAAAGTATTTTACCCACCATACGGTGTCAAAGGAGGCTGCAGGACAAACCCGGACTTTCACTCCAACCAGGCAGTTACAGGCTTTGCGATGTCAGAGGAGAAATATTAAAACAGAAAATTTATTTCATGTTCAGGTCTCATCACATGATACTCGCAAATGTCCAGGATAATATCAAACTCACTCACCATGCCAACGACCAGGGAAATCTCAACTTAAATAATATAATTGACCCATGCCAACACTGAGATGATAAAGAAGTTGGAATTATGTGATGAGGATTTTAAAGTAGCTATCACAAAAAATGCTTGCACAAGAAATTATGAACACTGAAACAAAAGAAAGAATAGAAAGTCTCAGCAAAGACATAGGAAGTATAACGAACCAAATGCAAGTTTTAGAACGAAAAAATACAATAAACAAAAATGAAAAACTCAGAGGATGGACTCCATAACAAACAGTAAAGGACAGAGGAAGGAATCAATGAATTAAAAGATAGAACAATATAAATGATGCAATCAGAACAACAGAGAAAACAGACTGGAATAAAACCAAGTGAACAGGGTCTCAGTGTCCTGTGCAACCATAACAAAAGATCTACCATTTATGTCATCAGAATCCTAGAAAAGAAGATGAAAGAGGGTAAAGCTGAAAGCTTACTCAAAGGAGTAATGTAATGGTTGAAAAGGACTAAAGGGCATTACGTTCTACTTCCAGTAGACGGCGCTAAGTCACGATGTATAGAGCTATGGGTGGTGGTAGGTTTGACTATAAAAGGGGACCCTGAGGGAACTGTCGGTGGTGACAAAATAGTTCTGTGTCATGACTGCAGTGGTGGTTTCCTGCATCTACACATCTGACAATATTGCAGACACACTGTGCCAATGTCATGTAGTGTGCTGTAGTTTTGTAAGATACCACCAAGTGGGAAAGTAGTTGAAGGGTACAAGAGACCGCTTTGTACTATCTTTGCAACTTTCTGTGGATCTGTAATTATTTAAAAATAAACACCTACTACAAGGTTCCTATAGTCTCTGTCCCTCCCCTGAGACTGTAGGCGAGGATGGGGAAAAGAATTTGAAGCTGTCACTTTGTGGGATGTCGTCTTAGAAAAGTGTCATGACTTTCCTGGGCTTTATTTCCTTAACTGTGACTAAAGGGGATAAGACTAGATTTCTGACACCTCTAATGGTATAATGTGATGCGTTTGTCAAAGTTAACAGTCATCCTGTATGATCTCACTGGGATTACTACATATGTGTAGGTAGCATTATGAATCTGTCTTTACTTAGTAATTACTATTTTTAGATACTTCACAGGAACCTTGTGGATAAAGTTAAAGGTATATAGGCAGCTTCCTGCCCAGAAAGTTATTTAGACTCTGAGAGATTCTCTAATTATCATTCAATTTTGGAAGACAATGCTGTTAAAGAAAAAAGTCATACATTTATAGCGCCCTACCCCTCTTTTCTGTGCTATGTATATCATGTAAATTCAAGACTCTGAGAGTTAGGAAAAGAAAACACGTGGAATTTGAAAGATTAAAACTGGTTCTGTGATATGATTCAATTTAAATCCCCAGGATAACAAGCAAATGACATTGATACTCTTTTATCATAAAGAATCCATTTGGGGATGTTTATTAACTCTAACAGTCTTCCACGTGGCATTTGAAACCATTAACATAAACACTCCTGCGATTATTACAATGTGAAATATTACTTTGTCAAACTGTTAAACCTGAATTTATAGCACAGGTGTTAATGAGGCATGAAAACTTTTCTGATCTGATTTGCAGTTGCAAGATTTTCATACTTTGTAGCAGTGCAATTGTTTTTTAGTTTACATAATGCGAAAGAAAAGAATAGTATCTTTGCCAGTATATGTTCTGTATCAGATCATCAGATCATGATTTGAAAATAGTAAATTGGTTCTAAAATATATAGAACACAATAGGGGAAATGAAAGTCTTGTGGTTTTTAAGTCTCTTATAATTTGGCAAAAAAGAGTGCTATTGCTAATTTTCAACCTCAGAAATGTATATCCCTTCCTCTGATATAAAATAAGAATGGAATTAGCCCTTGAAACAATAAAATATATTTTCTCCTTCACTGAAGCTATATTCTTGGCATAATTGTACTGTGGCATATACTCTGAATTAAGCAATAAAAATTAACCCCACAGCAGCATTTAAAATCATGTTAATACATTTGTCAAATTTTAGATTCAGCATAAATCTAACAGAAGCATATTATTTACAATGTGACTTGAATAACATAACAAGACCTATTGTCTTAGGTACGTTGACAAGAACATTTACAAAAATGCTGTTTTTAATTTCTCTCTTTAAAACAACTTTTAAAGCTAAATTTAAAATAAAAATTTGATCTTTACATACATTGAAACTATAGTTAATGTAACGTCCTACTTTATAAAAACTTCAAAAAGTTCTGAAATTTATATGCTGTAGACAGAGCTGGACCTCGATGAAATTTCGTAAGACATCCACTTCCATAATCAGAATCTGTTGGGTTTTTATAAGGTATAAAACAATAAAAGTGGTAAGTTTTGAGCTAGCCAAGATTCACAGGTGAATGTACTGTATATTTCAACTAGATTTCTCTGCAGGTATGTACACAAGAGCCTTTCACAGTTTCTCGAGTGCTCTGTATAATACTAACTATGCACCATTGAAGATAAATCTGCATGTCATACATAAATCCCACCTCAGAGCTGCCTTCACCAAATTCTCACTCGCCGTTTCAACATCTCACGTTTTGCTTCATTTTTTCCCCCCTGAAACCAATTGGACATTTAACTCAGTGTCCACTGAGGCAAAGAATAATAGAGATTTGTGTTTTTTTTTTTAAGAGTAAATGTTCACCGACGTAACTCTGACACCATTGTGTTATCAAGAAAGCAGCAGTGTGCTTGCAAAAATATTTTCCTTTTCTTTCTGTCTTGCCACACTCTCAGCCATGGGCATTGAAGAAAAGGATGTCTACACTGTAGTTTATACAGGGGATTTCTCTAGATAATTTGGAAATGAGTGAAATATCAAAAAGTTCATCCTCTGGTTTGATCCTTGACAATAACATAGCAACTGCTACCAAGTTTGCTGTATAATATTCAATATGTTTACTTCATATTCTATCACAATTACCATGATTACTATTAAGCCATCATATTTTTTACTTAAATAAAGGCCCTTTACATGCACACAACCTCATAATGTCAAGTGGCATTCTTTGGGGGCACTCTTGTCTTTGGCAATTTTTCTCAATCTACACGCCAAGTCCATTAATTTAGTAAGAAGATCAATGATTCATTTCTGCTCTGGAGTTAAAACGATTCTTATTTTTCACAAGGTACCAATCAGCAAGAAGCAACGTAGTCACTTTAGTGAGATTGATCCCAATACCTGAAGGATATTTTAGAGAATATACTCAAGTTTCCCGGAAACAAATTTTCGACACAAGTCATTAGAATTCTATTTAAAAAGAAAAGCAATAACAGATGGTTGTTATAACTTCAAGTCAACTTAGCATTTATAGAAACTCCTATTATCATTCCTGCTCTTCCGTGGGCTTTTAGTAAATATTATTCCCACTAAGAATTCATTCTTCCTTCTTTCCTCCCCTCTCCTCTTTCCTCTATTACATGCTATCTTTATTGCACATTTCCTAAATCACTTTGTGTTCCACCTGTGTCTGTGCATTGCTTGTATGATTTAAAGTATGAGTAAATCTTCATACTACATACGTTTCTGATTTGTGTTAGTGTTATTTATTTTTACCTTGAGAAAAAAATAACGTGATAAATGCCAACGAGTTAGCATTGGGGATAGGGTTTTGAGAGAATGGGATATGGGTAATTCTCAACACATTCAAAGTCAGCAAACATTTACTCAACACTGACAGTAATGCTACCAGGTACAGTCACATGCATTGTTGGTGTGATTCAGCTTAGTGCTCAAAACTACTGTGAAATGGCTTTTACAGTCTCAATTAACACATGAGAAGACAGAAGCACAAAGAAGTTTGGCGGTTGATGGATGGTCCCACCATTGACAGAGCGAGGATGCCAACTACATCTTTTGCTTCCAAGTGTCTTGGTCTTTAAAAAAGGAATTGGGAGTCAGACAAACCTGAATATAGAATATGGCTCTGCTACTTACTGAATTTGGGGTTTAGGAGATTTTCCAAACAACACTGCTTTCATTTGTAAAGTGGCCACATTATTAATCTCATGAATGTTATATGTGAGTTGTTTATTGGATTAAATGAGTTAATATAAAAAAGGTCAAATACTAGGGCTTGCCATAGTCACTACACCTTTGTTCTTATTTTCTTTACTTTTCATGCTGAGTGTCAGTAGCAGCCCCCAAATTTCTAAACAGGGGGGCCTAAGCACAGTAATCTGAGTGGAAAGGTGGGGGGCAGGGGAGAGGAGCAGGGGCAGGGATTGAAATGGCTTTTATTTTTCTAAGCAAGTTTATGAAATTTCCATTTAACTCTACCAGGGAAAGATGATAGAATATAATCATTTTTGATCATCAGCACTCTCAAAACCTGACCATGTTTTTCTTTTTAATGAAAACAATCTATTGAAAAGATAAACCACGGAACGTGAGTGCATATTAGAAAATGCTGTGAAATCTGGATCCAGGAGAGGAAGAACGCTGAGAGCTGACCCTCACCTCCTAACAGTCCACAAGCCCAAGTATAACTGCTAGAATCCTGAAGGCTCTATCCAGTCAGCACGTCAAGGTCAAAGGGGGAGATGCATGCTGTGCAGGGGTCCTGTAGCCCCAGGAAGTGCTGGGTGAGGGAGGCAGGGACTCCAGGAGAAATCATGCCCACAGGCTATTTCTATTGTGATGAGGTGCCTCCCGCTCCCATCAAAAAGAACCACCCACCTGAAAAAGGACACACACACACACACACACACACACACACACAAATGGCTTCTGAAGACTTCCATTTCATTACTAACACACATAATAGGTCCAATTAAAAACCTGCTTTTAGATTCATCATTGTAAATTCTAAGAAAAGAAAGTGGAAATTTTCCAAAGCCATTCAGAAGCATGGAGCAAAGGAACAAAAATCAAATGGACATCAGATATCCTGGATGCAAGAAGAGAAAGGATTAACCCTTCTAAAATGTAAAGGGGAAAGAAATGGTGACCCACCATTTTGTATACAGCTATTTCATCACTTACAAGTGAGGATAAAATAAATATATTCATATTCTTAGACATCTAAGACTTCAAAAGTTTTGCCACACACAGAAATACTGCAAGCACTATTTGAAAATACTCTCTGAGAAAATACTCTAGCAAGAGGAGACATTATTTCAGAAGGATGACTAAGACACGAGGAATGTTTAAATATATTACGATACTTGTCATGTTTTGATAGAGTATGATGTACCATCAAATGTATAAAAAATGTAGGATAAATTAGCATTGTTATGTGATTTACCTTTTCCTTTGTTTCTTCCACACCTCCTCCTGGGAAGGTGAAAGGATGAAAACCAATAAATAGCTGATTATGTCTGGCTTTTCTCTTTCCTTGTCTCCAGGTTGGAGACAAGGAAGTGAGGGAAGGAGATACAAGGCACAGTGATGAGAGAGGTGATACTGGTAGAACTGGCCTTGTTCTCAGGCAGAGTCTTTGGGAAGTATCAAGAACTCAGACAGGCGTGGGACATTACTGAGCCAAGAAGATCTTTTTTACTGGATCCCAGGGAGCCAGCAAGATCTCACAGAAAATGTTTGCTGGGTTTAGGCAGAAGGGCTCATCCTGTGGTCTGGAGACCCGAGGGTGATATCCACACCCACACATCTAATCAGCAGCAGAGAGAATCACTATAAATGATAGGGTCTGCGGACAGGAAGAAACGTCTATGCTGTCTGTTACTGAGGACCAAACAGGGTGATGGACCTCTCAGGAAACACCTGCTTAAACAGATGACTTGATAACATTGGTATTAACTGTCTAGCACTGTGTAAATCCCGTAAAACTTAGTCACAACCTCAAGCTCAAGACTTCTTTTGCCAACCCAGAAGAACAGGGCTTAAGATCGTTCTTCAGTTGACTTCCAGATACAAGTTCTTGCACAGCTATATTTTTGAACTGAAAGACATCCCGCTACGTATGGTTAGAGTTTTAATCCGAAATTTTCATGCAAACATGGTTTAAAGGTCCAAAACATTATTGGATGTATGCTATGAAAAACCTCTTTGCTCTCTACCCATTTTTCAGTGTATGAATAAGTAAAACACACCTAAATTTCTGACTCTCATTTTAGAAGTCTAGGACAACTTGTCAATGTCACCTTTCAATTTACATCCAACGGGAACTAGAATGAATCATGTGACATTCCAGGTGCACAACGAACTGTCGCCTTAAGTGTTTGATCACGAATATGATGCCTCATGAACTGGGATCGCCCTGTCTCAAATTCCAACATTGAGTTTTTTCAGTTAACTGACAAGCAATTGACATAGAACAATGATGAAAACAGAATCAGAAATATGAATCATATTACTGTAAATGAGGCATTGTCTCTTCGGGATTGTGAATATTTTGAAAGATCTGAGCAAAATACTAAACAGTACTAAATAGCTTTAGCTCTTACATTATCAGTAAACTTTAAATAATAAGAAACTGTGGAATATCTACAGAGATATTTCAGGAGAACTAAGTCATGTTCCCCAGAGATTCTGATAAAAGATGAAGATAAACACACAGACCGTATCACCAGTGTGACTTTCAACCCTCACATCTCTTCAGGTGAGAGACACACATGTCTACTTCATTAAATGTCAGCTTATATTGCTATTTCACAGTCATTATCTTAAGGGCTTTCATTTTGTCCTTTGGATTTTAAATTGAATGTCAAATAGAATTTGGGTTAACAGAAAAATAGAAGATCAAGAGTTTCTTGTGAGAAAAGTTAATGGACAATTTCATCGCTTCGCATAAATTTTATTGTATGTTTAATAAGTTTCTACTGACCAGCCCTTAAAATGAAAAAATATTCCTCTTTATTTACTTTTACTCCACACCAAGCTTCTTACGACTAAGGTACGTATTTTCAAACACCATTCCAAACAGGGAAGCAGCTGTTTGGGCAAATTCTAATATGTTTATAAGAGGACAGTGTATTTGACTGTGAGATTATTCCATAAATCCAGAACATACGATTAGCATGCATGCAATATAAGGAAAGATGATTTTTTAAATAATCTCTACCTCCAAAGCAGGTAACCAAGTTAGAACCTATATGACTTGAACAATAGTCATTCTGATCCTAGATAAAAGGAAGTAAAGAGGAAATTCTACTTTGTGGTGAGTTGAGAGAAAATTTAAGCCTTGAATATGAAGAAGGGGATGTGCTGGTGGATAGAGATGGAATTGTGTTTGGAAGCACCTGGACATGTGGGGTGAGTCAGTAAAAAGAGGTCTGGACTGAATATGTGATTTCCAGATCATTTACGTGAAAGTGATTGTTGAAGGTAAGAAAGGAGATGTGACATTTGAGGGAGTGAAAACGAAACAAAAAGGCAAACAAGTTCTTTGATAAATAGCTATATGTTTAAGGGAAGGAGGAAAGCCTGATATTGGCTCTAAAAGTTATACAAGAACTAGAGAAGAGCAACTCTCATTTATGTCAAGGAAGTTGGAGACATCTACATCAATGGGTAATCCATTCAACACTAGAGAAAAAGTAACATGGTTTGGGTATGTGGCTTTGACATTGAAGAGAAAGTTTTGAAAAAATTAATTATCTTAAGCAGAGGAAATATAAGGAAGGGATAAATATTCTCATCTCTGAGCAGAAATGTGCTCCCTAATTTAAATAATAGTAATAATAATAATAATAATATAATAATAGGGATACTCCAGCCATCAGTGTCAGTACTGTATTACTTTTAATAAATTATCCAAAAAGTGATGTAATAAAATATTAATAACAAAAATTATATAGATTATCTAACACTGTTTTGGAAAAGGCAATGGCAAGTTAACAGGAATATACTAGAGGAACAGCTTGTCAGGATATGTGAATAGACTGAAGAAAGCAAATTAATTTCAAGGAATAAAATAATTATACTTCAGATGTACGGTCAACACATTTCTACCCAGCAGAGAGAACCAGAAAGCAAAATGAATTCTTCTTTTTCTATTGTTCTCTAGTGCCCACAACGAATTTTTAGGGATATCAACAAAAGCTCAATAGAAAAACGTCTTACTTCTTTACAAAACATATCGTAAAACATTTGTATAAAAGGTTATTGTACCTCAATTGTGAATAAGAAAACTCTGGATAATCCGGAAAAGAACAACTAAATGAATGAAAGACTTGGAAAACTACAAAAGAGATGACTGCTATTATTTCAAGGAGACTAACCTACATTTGTCTGAGAAGGTAAAGGATGCGCTAAGATCTGCTTAAAATGCACAGCAGTAGAGGAAATACAAACATGACCACAAGGTTTCAGTTCATTATAAACATGTATCCCAAAACTCTGAAGGTAATATTGGGCAAATAAAAGAAAGTGCGTCCCTCTTTCATCCAGTGGACAGTTCACCTTCAAAGTGCTTGGTCCCACACAGTTAAAGAGGACGATAACATAAGACGAAGACGCACTTAAATGCAGTATTTCATAAACTGTGCCCCACAGCACACTGGGTCAAGGAAATACGAATAGATTCCGGAGGGGTGGGGCCGGGGCAAAGGTTTCTATAGTCAAATGAGTTTGCGTTATAAAAAGAAAACACAGGTCCCTAGACTATAGGGCTTCCGAGAGACTTGATGACCTGATATGCAGTACACATAATTGTATGGTCGTTACAGACTAGATTATATGTTGATACTGAATCCTAATCTCCTAGTGGCTTAACACAATGAATGTGTACTTGTCGTTCACACTACGCACCCACCACAAGATAGCAATGATTCTCTGTTCCACCGAAACCCTTGGCTGATGGATGTAGCACCATTTTGTAGCTGCACCGTCTGTAACACGGGGCTGTCTCTGTGACTGTGGTTAAGAAAAGAGAAACTCAATAGCAAAACAAACCTAGAAATCGAAGGCTTGCTCACAAGTTTTCCAATGTCTTATCCTGAAATTCACTTCACTTTGCTCACACTTTATAGGTCATAACTGGGAACATATTCCAGTGCCCAATGGGAGGGGAAAATATAAAGAGCCAAAATGATGTTTGCTGAACATTAATATTTTTTCCCTAGTATCCAAGAAAGAATGTAAAATGCAGCATTTAAAATTCCCAAACATTTTGACTGTAGAATTATCTGTTAGTGTGGTGTTTTATAGAATTAAGCATCAGTGAAACACACTTTTGCCAATGGCAACTTAAAAAAGCTTCTGTTTGATAAGAAATAATTTAAGTAATATGCTTATAATTAAGCCATGATATTTTGATATAAATACATCAAAGAATGGTAAACAGATGCCAAAATTATGTCCAGGCACCTTAAAGGTGAAATACTGGGCACCATGAAATATAGTTTTGATTCAATATGGCATTTATTGTTTTATTTTATGTTAGTATACAGTCCACATATACACACATGAGCTGTTTCTTTGTCTTTGAAGGAGTAGTTTTATTGTTTGCAGCTATGCTTTACAGTGATTCTTTTCCTTCCAATATTTCTTCAATGTTATTGTTAACAATGCCAGTCTTTGATATCACTTGTCAAAGGGGAAGCAAGCTTAACCTTTACCTATACTGTATTCTCCATTCTTTAATGTCACTGAATAACATTTATATATTTCATGTTTCAGAGAGCTCATATACCAAACACTTTATATTGCACTGTTTAAGAAATTCCATAAACTATTTAGAGTTCATACTTCAAGTCTGAAAATATCTATTAAGCTTTTAGAAATTTTCATTTTCAGTAGACAAATAATTGTCTCTGTGTTTTATGTTTCCTCTAAAGTGGGTGGTTGTTATTTTAGAGTCCCTGTAAATATTTATCATTTTGCTTCTTGTCACCTGTTGGAGTTTAATGTGTGAACAGTCATTAATATATTTAATTGGAATAATTTTCTTTTAATCTGTTATCGTTATGATTTAGTTACATTTTTTTTAAAAAAAAAAAAAAACGACAGACATTTATTTCTCAAAGTCCTGGAGCCTGGAAGTTTGAGATCAAGATGCAAGCATGGTCGGGTTCTGTGGAGAGCTCTCTTCCAGGCTTGTAGCTCTATTCCTGCCTTCTTGCTGTGTGTCCTCACATGATGAGAAAGAGCCCTTTTTAAAAAAATAAAAATTTTTTCTTGTTTTATATTAAATATGGAATATATGTCAAAATAAAACTTTTCATAATCGATGTGGCTTTCCAAATATACCATAAGAACTATGAATTCACATTTTTATAATCGCCAGTGTCATATATATGTAATATATATATATATGTGTATATATATATATATATATATCCTCATCTTCCAATTGTTAGTAATTAACTGTATTTATACTCTAATTCTTTACACTGACATGCCTAATAATATCAACAGCATAAGATCATATCTATTGACATTTGGCAGATACTACTTGATAATTAAATTAAATCAAGAATTGCCAATTTTCAAAAGCAAATAATTTTTACTCACTTTCCTACCACAAACATGAAACCTCCAAAGTGTTATTCTGCTTTAGACCTATCGTTCATTCCATCTCAGAGTTTCTGAGAGGGATACACGACCCTAGTTATAGGAGGGTATCAATATCTTCCACACTATAAATTTAGAATGTCGTAGACATTCCCTAAGCTCTCATAGTTTCTTTAAATAACTCATGTGCAGTATAGGGAAACGTGTTCAATGACTGGATTGTTTGCAAAGAGATAGCATATAGTTGTAATTTTACAAATTTAGATTTTTTTTAGATTCTGCCAAATCTTGGTATATCATTTACCAAATATATGTACTAGCTGCTTACCTCGGGTTTGCCCAAAACAACTTAACTTCAGATATGCTTCTATTGCTACCAGCTCCCAATTCCTACACCGACCCTTTAAAAATACATATACTATGTCCACATCTTTTTGTGTGGAGAGCAAATAATTATCATGTAACATATCTCCAAATAAAAATATTGAATAAAGAGCCTTGAAATGTGTATTTATTAAACGATTAACACATGTGATATGTATTACTATACATATTTATTAGTCTCTCAGAAGCCCTAAATTCTTATGTAATATATTCCCTGAAATGCAGGTATTAGCAATCCCCCTTTGTGTACTAGAACCTGAGGTTCAAGAGTTGAACTAGGTAGTTTCACAGTCAATAACTAACTAAAGAAGGTGGCATTAAATGTCAAGTTTAACTGATGTCACATCATGTGCTTTTAAACAATTCTCTCACAAAACACAAGAATATTTTAACCAAAAGTCACAAGAAGTAGAACTAAAATGAAAACTAAGAAAATGTTGAACGTAGGTTTTTCAGTAGGATCTGCAAACAGCTGGTACTACCACTGAATACCTCCTCACTATGAGGAAAGGGAGGGTAAAATGATAATTCATGAAAAGTATTACTAAAACACATTATATTCTTGGTACAAAGTTTCGGGTTAAAAGAAACCAGTGTAATCTGATACTAATAACACTAAATTTCAAGTCAGAACATCTAAATTCAGATTTATATGTGCTTCTCACTTGCTATGTTGACTAAACACAAGATCATTAACCCTTTGCCCATAAGATGCTGTATTCTATAAAATAATGTCTACCTCCCTTGTTCTATTATAGAAATCCCTCAAAAGTAGAAGCTTCATCTTATACACCTTTGGACTGTGTGCTTCAAACACGGAGCCTTCAAGGCTCCTGAGTCACATGACCCCGTGACTCATTCATCACGTCATAATCTCTTGGACATGCGCAGTACTGAGCAGCACCAGGCAACTCTGAGCACGGGACACCTTTAGGGATTCAGTAAATACTGCTGCCATCCACTATGCATCGCCACCAGTTTTTTCCAAGAATTGAGTAGAAAACAATAAATACTGACTCGCTACCTTACTGCAATATGACCTGTGGATTATCTTTTGTGATTTCTAGTGCTCCTCTCCCTAATATTGTTTGAATTCATTGCTCAAATAGTTAAACAGACACCACATCATTGTGGCATCATTATCAACAATGTAGTCTTCAATTATTATTACTATTTTTTTTTACCTAAATAAAATTTGCTTCATGGTTTTAAATGCTCTTTGCCACCTTCTCAGAAAACTATGCTCATGCCTTTTCTGAAGCATACCTTGCATTCAAACCCTGTTGTCTACCATGTCTCACACAGAAATTTAGACAACTGACAGAAATTTTGAGAGTTATGGAATTATAATACGCTAAAGGGTAAAGTGAACTTTAATCCATTCGTGCACGTTTCAAATGGTTATCAAAAATGAGTTCGTGAGTCCAGAGCCGATTTTGACATCATACATTCATGATGGTGTCAAAGGGATAAAGCACCGTTAAAGCTTTAGTCGCGTTAATGAATAAGAACATAAAAAGGACTGCCTCTTACAAATTCTGTGGAATACTTTGGCTCCTGTTTTTATGTCACTTTATTGGGTAGAACCAATCCACATGTAACCTCACAGGGTAATTCTCTTGTGAATAACTCCTGTAGATTAAAATGGTATCTGGCCATTTAAAAAAAAAAAAAGTCGTCTAATGCTACTTTTATATACCATTCACATAATCCTCACGTACCATTTGGGAAATTCAGAGTCTGTTTGGCAAAAGTAAATGCCTTTTGCCCTTAAGTACTTTCTGAAGATGGACTCTAAACCCCACACCTACGACTTGATTGCTTCTGGGGGAAAGAAAACTAAAATGGTCCGGGCCATGATGTTCATCCCAGCAAGCAAAGGCACAATCAGCTTCTTCAGGAATGAAGGGAAGATTTTTAAAAGGCTGAAGCTTTGATTAAGTTTGCTGCTCACCCCCGTAATACTGCACAGCTTCTTAAATAATCACGTTTATGCATACATTCATCATATCGAACTGAGTCCTCTTGTGCCAGGCACCAAGGGGCAAGAGATGAATGACTGCCCTCACAGTTCTCCCATTTGTCCTTATCACACCCTGTACACAGGGGGCAGAGGGGCCATCGGTATAGGGAAGCGTTTCACAATCTTTGAACTCATACCTTCTTACTTGCTTTTAAACTCTATCTTCTGCATTCCTCCACTGGGCAAAAAACATGAATATTTTTGAGGTTCGATTAGGAAAGAAAGAACTACGGTTAATGCCTTTTTCAGGCTACATCCCCAGTCACACCCTCACCCCAGAAATTCTCCCCCTGAAGATCTGATTGTGTGTAAGGAGGTCTGTCTTCACACACCTTCCCAGTCTCCACTGAGCACCACAGCTCAAGCGTCAGTGAATTGTAAGGTGTGGGCCCGACCCTAAATAAGTTCAAAGCAAACACTAGATAGCTATTCTGTTTTTCATTATTAATTTGCTTTCTTTCTGTGTGTACAAAGGCCCCCGTGATCACCGGCAGCAAATAGGCTCAATTCGATTTGGCAGAGATCATATGGATATTGAAAGCATTACTCATCCTATGTTCTGGACCCACCAAACACTTCGTAATCAAAACAAAAGCAATTACAATAGAGTACTGATGTGCTGGTGATGCAAAAGGCTTCTTCCTATGGAGGGAGGACAAGTCAGCCACTCCAAACACGACTGTTTGGGGTTTGAACTGACTTTTGTTGTCATGAACTCCCCTCTCTGTGGAGACGTGCCTTAGGCCATGGAATGATACTGTTTTAATTGGTGCACTTACGTCTCATCATGGAGGGTAAGCTTGTCTTCTTTCTAAAGACAAAATGATCTTTTCGGATATTTCATGCGTGGAGACATTTTAACTGGAATATTCGTTTTTGGTTTTTTTGTTTTGTTTCTATTTTAGAAATGAAATCGGAAACTTTCAGACCAAGGGAGTATATGTATAAAACAATTTAGCCACTATTAAGTTATTGCAATACATTTTGATTTAAAAGGGATTTAACTGACTGATCATACCTTTTGAAAAATCATATAAAATCATGTTTTAACATGCATCTTTCTGTGTGAATATATATATATATACATATATATATATATATATATATATACACATACACACATAGTTTCTCCCCCTGCTGATACACAGAAACACACACATAAAACAGTAGGGTGAAAATCAAGGTAAAACGCCCACACCCATGCTCTGGGATCACTGTGTAGTGTCTGAGTCCCTGCTCTGTTCCTCCAGGGGTTGCCTGGGAATTGATGCTGCCCTTGCCTCAGTTTCTTCATCCTTGAAATGTGGAAAATAGTAACTATGATAATAAACACCTGCCTCGTATTGTGGATTTCGATTATTAAATGAGGTATATATGTAGAGCTCGCAGAGTAGAGAGTGGCACATATTAAGCCCTCAACAATGTTAGTCAACAATTATTCTTGTGGTTATTGCCGCTATTGCATTTTCTTTTCCCCACCATTCCGAAGATATATGAAAACATCTTCGGGGACATATCATCATTCTTGTCAGACTAGGAAAGAAAGGTACCCATTAACCTGAATATCTCACGCCATAAAAATAATCATGGCTGTCATGAGAAGTATGGATGGAGTGGAAGGGACCACAGCTGCAAAGATGTTTTCCTTTCTGTCATCTTTAGCAATGCTGATTGTACTTAGAATGCCTGCGAGTTCATTTTCTGTCATTATTGGAAGGGAGCTTTTGTAAGAAGAAAGGAGAAAAGAACTTTGGGCATTTTCCACTTTCTTTTAGGGATTCTGGCAGTAGGGAAGGAAGGCTGAGCTTTTCTTGAAGCGGGATTTATTTTCTCATCATCTAAAAACACAGATGCCATAATAGTAGATAACAAAAAATAGCATCAGGAAAGATTTAGGGAAGTATGAGGACGTTCTAAAAACCAAATAGCAAGGAAATACAAAAATAACTTGAAAAGTCATAAATTTTGCTTCTGGACATTTAAGAAAGAGGGAAAAAAAACAAGGTAATTGGGGAAAAAGATGCATTTGCATTGTTTTGTTTCATTTGTTTTGTTTAATCTGTATCTAGTAGTTTTCTTCATGCATGTAATGTTGGATCGATCACATTTCCTCTGCTGGATTAGATATTTTTGCCAGAGATGAATAATAATATGTAAGCAAGTTGTAAATGTGTTAGACTGTGAACCACATTGATAATGATAAGGCTTAAGTCGTAAAACTTTTCTTCAATATATGTCTGAAATGTTTGCAGCCATCGTTTATAGACAATATTGTAATGACCGGTGTTTGAAAAGGTCATCAAGAAGCCATGACTGCCTGTTTGCCCCACGAGCTGGAGCCTGGCAATTGGAGGTTCCCTACCCCCTCTGCTGTGCTTGGAGTGTGCACTCCACTTGCCTTCCCTGACAGAATATGCCTAGGGTCACAGGCTTGAGATAGTAACGTGGTGATGAGACCAACTGAACTGGGTGACTACCCTGTTAAAGCCTCGATATGAACTTGGAAGATGTGGTGGGTAGGTGAAGAAATCTGCTTGTCTTGTGGCCGCCCAAGCCAACCCTTGTAAGTTCCCTTGCTTATTAAACCTGTCACCTACCAATCTGAAGTGGCTACCTTTTTCTTCAGTCTCTCCCTGCTCTCCACCTATGGTGGCTGGTTTCAGATCACACCTGGGAAGCTCTCCAGGAGGTTGTGGCCCAATAACTAGATAAGGGAGAACTAGTCTTTGAATGATGGATTTACACTTCTGGTCTTGTCGGTACTACACTACTTGAATCTTTTCCCAAAATGCCTTGCTGCTGCTATAGCGACACAACCTATGCAGAAACAAGATAACATAGTGGGCTTGAGACCTTTATCCTTGCAAAGGCTGCTTGGAAGGTTGGCACTTGATAGGTGTCCAGGAACTTGGGCGGCAAATAGTGCCATGCACTAATGTGAAGCTTTCCCTAAATGATAAGACTCATCCCTTGAGCCTAAACTGTCTGTGCAAGCTCCTGTTTTCCTTCTGGGAGATTGAAATTTGGAATGCACAAGGTAGAAGGCGCCTACTGAGCCACCATAAAAACCCTAGACTTCTAGTCTCAGGCGAGCTTCCCCAGCAGACAACATGTCTCATGCTTTGTCACAACTCACTGCTGGCGGAACTAAGAGTCTTTTGTGTGACTCCCGTAGAAGACTCTTGGAAGCTTACCTCTAGTTTTCTCTGGTTTTTCATCCCACCTGTCTTTTCTCTGTGCTGATTCTGCTTTGTACCCTTTGTCTGTAACAAACCACAGTCATGGGTATGACTATATGTTGGGTCCTATGAGTCCTGGTGAATCATGGGAAGTGAGGATGGGGGAGGAGGAAGGGAGTCTTGGCGATCCTGAAGATACTACCCAACTTAAACGTTGCTGAGAATCTGATGCAGAGGAATTCCATGGAGCACAGTGTCATTTTAGATAAACTTTGAAATTGGGTTTCTTAAATCTATCACCGCAGATTGAGAGTACTTTACGAAATTTTCCCCAAATTCACCTTGAAGGAAGTATGAAAAGTACTGAATATTCACTGAACATTCTGAGTGATTCAGGCGTACGATGGTGAGGCACGTAACAGCTGTATCATCGAAGTTTAATCTAAGGTTTGTCTGACTTTAAAGCCTGTGCTCTTACCATTATGCTACACAAATTCTCCTGAAACTACAGAGAGAAGAGTTTTCTTCTAAAAATGTTTGTTATAACAGTTTATGGATTCCAGTGCTGCTGAGCATAATGGATATTTGATGTGCAAAAATGTTATGCCCGGAAGAACTGTGCAGAGACATAAGGAGGCCAGTCAGTGTGACCTAGAGCATTTGGATAACGGTTTTGGTCACTCCTCATATGTGTCACTGCCACTCATCTTATCCTTTGAAGGGCTGTGGTTGCTAAAAGACTAGGACACCCATGACCTGGATTTGTAAGTGACGTACTCGAAAACGGAAGAGTGGCGGTCACGCACGTGTCTCTCCAGCCCTCCTCCCTTCACAGGCTCATTTCTAAAACGGGCATTTTCCTCCATGACTTCTCACCCCACTACTTTCCCCGCAGAGGCAACTAATGGTAATGATATAGCCATTAATCAATCATGAAATGCTTCTTGGCAAGGACGGTACTATTTATTTTTCAGAAAAATAAATATAAGCCAAGCAGCTAAGGAAACACAAAAGGAATCCACATGCAACGTTTCACGTCAACTGTAATTATAACATGTACTAAATATTTAAAGGATGCAGGACTCAAAAATATTATTTCATATAATACCATTCTGCCTTCCCAAGAGAGGATAAAGAAATGGAAATATGAATTGTAATAAGAAAAGTTGCCCTAGAGATGAGAGACTCCAAAGGATATAAAATAATATGAGAAAGGGAAGTGCATATTAAAAGGTTTTAACTACAAGCATTAAATAACCATCATTAGATGGTTTTTGAAGGAAGCTAAAAATAAGTCAGAAGTGCTGTAACAGCATTTTCTTCATAGAACATAGAGAGGGCTCAAGACAAAATATCTTAAGTGACTTTGATGCATATTTCATCCCTTTTATCTTATGATAAACTATGTATTATTCAGAAAAAGGTTTATTTTAAGGAACTGTTAAGATATGCACGAACCACCTTCTTTTTTGAATGGGCATAGTATGGCTAACTTGAACAAAAGAAACATATTAATGGGTATTTTGTGTCATATGCTACAAGGCGATTTACTCTTACAAAGTATCTTGCCAAAAGCACTTGGTAGAGAGTCTCTCAAAGGGACATAAGTGTCAAATGGAAAAATAAAGCATTGTCTTTCAGGTAACACCAGGAAGAATTTGTGGGGTAGAGAAAGCCCAAAATATCATAAAAAACACCTCTGTGAACATAGAGAATAAAGCCCCAACACAAAGCTGTGACTTCAGTGTCTCACTGTTTTACATGTTTTTACACAAGAAGGAAAAGATACATCTGTAAGACTGCTCACTGCAATGCTGTTTGTAACAAGTATCATGAACAAGTTCCTTCATAAGGAAATGATACCTTGAAACCCCTTTGTTAAAAAGAATGAGGCAGATCTCTGTGTGCTAACACGAAAAGATCTTAAAGTTCTACTCAGTGAAAAAGCACCTATGTGGAAAGGCCCATTTGTGTAAAAACAAAGATAAAAATCTATCTGTGTATCCATTGCTACGTATCTATTGATCAACTGATTGATATATATATATATACACATATATATGTGTATATATATATATATATATATATATATATATATATATATATTCATGCATGTGAGTATATAATTAGGAAATTTCAGAGGAGATATGAAAGAAATTGGGGATGCATAGAATTAACGTCAAGACACAAGATGCTGAGTAGGAAGGACTCACTATAATTTGTCTTGTACATATGTTTGAAGTCTATGGTTCTAGATATACTTTACATCTATATTTGAATAAACGGTAGGTTGACTTTTGACACCTTTAGGTGATTTTTGACAATATTTTGAAAAATTCTGAAAATTGCCCATTATTTAAAAATTATATCTGGATCATTTTAACTATTAACTATTTAAATGACTCACAATATTTAGAAGAGTAATATTTAAATGACTATTTAAAATAATTAGATGATTATTTTCTGAATACTATACCTTATCTCCATTTTTCACCTGTTGCAAATTTCAATTTTAATATGAAATTGTTTGCCATGAAACCTTTTATATATGTACACATTAATATTATTCTAACTGACCATTATAGCAGATCAATGAATTAGAAGCTAGTTAAGCAAGAGCCACGGGACTTTTGTTTAAATTTTTCATGTCCAGTAGTATGATTCATCATTTTTCTGTACCTATTTAATAATATAATTGATAGCTCACTTTTGCTATTGGGATAACTCATTCTAATTCTATGTCAATAACACCCTGTACATACTTCAGAAAGGAGAAATATAGTCAATATCAAGATAGATTCCATTATAGGGTTTCATCATTTTAGGAGTAGACATAACAAATGGCCAATCTTATAGTATTTCTATAAAATCAAAACTCCTTTTCTCATTTTTTACTCCTCTTGACATGATGGCTTTTTCTACTCTACCACTCTAAATTGCCCTTTCATTTTTGAAGTCCATATTTCCCCCAAAAAATCCTCCACATAAATGCAGAAATTCTGTGCATGATACATGTTGACACACGTGCTGTCCTAAGTAGTGAGAAAATGACGATCAGAGCACTCTGAACATACCTACGTACAAATTTGCACAACTTTTCTTCATTCACTAATCCCAAAAGATGTCTGAACCTACAAAGTTCTAGTAATGTCATTTGACCAACAATAAAACAAAAAACACTGCCTGTTCCCACATTCATGTTGTGTCTTATGTAAATCAATTCAATTATTCTGATATTATGAATAAATTTCATAGTGTTTGAGCTACTGTAAAATGAACCACATAGTTTGATGAGCTCCCTACCACTGGAATATTGAGTAGGAAAATGGACAACCACCATAGGACTGATGGAGAAGAGAGTCTTGTTTGTGGTGGGAGAGTGGACAACGAGGGCTACCTGCAACTGTGACAGTTTTCTGCCATTTTTAGGTTTCCGCCTAAAAGTTAATATTGCTAGAGAGCTCTGCCTAAAAAATATCTTTTGCTTCAATAATGGAATATCACACACGAGACTGAGAAAAAATTATCTTACCTATTTTTTACGACAAATTCATGATTGTATCTTTCTGCAGTGACCTAGTGAAGATGATTAAGACGACGCGGGCGAAGACATTTCAGAATAGAAAGTGAGAGGGTGAGACCTGGACCTTGTTCCGTAGTCACTTGGAAAGGCAAATGAAGTCTTTGACATTAATTCCTTCTGCAGTTAAAGGGGAAGTTCCTTCAGGACCCTCGAGCTTGAAGGCGAGGTTCCTATAACTGGGATCTACACAAGTTGCCTGAATTTTTCACCAACTTAAAAGTTCGCTGTGATGTTGAGAAGGAGAAATATTTTAAGTTTCTGCAGGCTCTTTAAAATTACAAGATCACCCAACAGCAGGATCTTAGAGGTTACGTAATGCAATATTCTCATAAGTACCGATTGGGTAAGGGAAGCTCAGAAAACTTACGTGCCTAGCTCGATCACCTTTCCAATGATACCATGCCTCTTTGTTTATTTAGTGGCTTCTTGCCTTAAAACCTTTACCATTGGTGCTATTTATCTCCAGATAATAATGTACCATATTTCCTAACTCTACATTTAAAACAATTGGCCTTGTCTCAAGAGAGGTGTGGGCTTTGCCCTTGGGAGGTAATCTATGTATTTCTGACATGATTCTCTATGTTTAGAATAAGGATTGGCCATATCAAACAGTTTTAGGCTGGTGGCCATGCCCACGTCAGAAAGACCAAACCTGTGATTCAGGTGGGGGACTCTGGGTCGTGAGCTATCAGTTGACTTGAAGGCTAAATTCAACCATGTGGGCAGTCACTCAATCAGTCTTGTTGCTGTCATGACAGCCCATAAACACTCGAAACACCAAGCTCAGGTGAGCATCCATGGTTAGAAATACTCTGCGCGTATTGTCACACAGCTTAGCCAAGAGAAGGTCTGACTCAATGGGGAGAGGATGACCAGAAGTGCTGCGTGGGGACCCCTCCCCGACTCTGCCTTCTTTGTCTGTTACCTTGGCTGATTGTATTCTACATCGCTTTGCCTGCAATATGCCACGATCATGGGGATGATAAAGTGCCTGTTAGTTCCTTGAGACATCCTAGTGAATGATCAAAATTGATGGTGGTTTTGGGACTTTCCCCTCACCCAACACTTGCAGGCGGTGTCAGAAGTCAAGGCTTCCTCAAATGTTTGAGCTTGGCTAACGTTGTCTGTTAACTTAAACAGTCACACCTGAAGTTTTCTTTAAAGTTACATTACCTCATTTTGGCATTGATAAAATGAAGTTACAAGAACAAACATTCCCTAGAGAAAGCATCTGTGATGGTTACTTTTGTGTTAACTTGGGTAGACCATGGTACCCAGACATTTGGTCAAATATTATTCTAGATTTTTCTGTGAAGAGTTTTTTTGTTTGTTTGTTTTGTTTTTAGATATTAACATTTACATCAGTAGACTTTGAGGAAAGCTGATGACCCTCTGTTGTGTGGGTAGGTACCATCCAATCAGCTGAGTTGAAGGCTTATTAGAACAAAGACTGACCTCTCTCAAGGAAGAGAGAATTCTGCCAGCAGACTACATTTGGACGGGACCTACAACATCCACTCTCCCTGGGTCTCCAGGCTTCTAGCCTGTCCTGCAGATTTTGGACTCATCAGCTTTAATAATCACATGAGCCAATTCCTTAAAATCAATCAGTCTAAGCCTCTCTCTCTCTCTCTCTCTCTCTCTCTCTCTCTCTCTCTCTCTCCCTTTCTCTCTCTCTCTGTCTTCCTCCCTCCCTCTCTTTTTCTCTCCTTCCCTCTCTCTCTCCTCTCTCTTTCTGTCTTTCTCTATATACACTTCCTATTGGTTCTGTTTCTCTAGAGAGCCCTGACTAATACAGGGACACGCGTTTTTTTGTATAGCTAGCACTAGCAGGCACTCTAACGCTTGGAAATCTGAAAGCTGGAAAATCACAAAGGGGATGATGAAATGCACTGTAATGGAATGTCTACATGTTTTCTTACCCTGTCACATCAACAACTTCCAGTGTTCACAAACACTAACGCCATAGAAAATAGAATAAAATATTTACAGTTTATTGGAAGTCCTCTCACGCTGACATCACTTACTCCGTTTGGCACTAGTCTACATGAAGACTAATATAATCAACAAGCAATAAAAAGTGAAAATGAGCACAAGGGAAGAAGTGCTGACAACTGCCTCATTTTCCTTTTCCTTATTGTCACGAGTATTTGTCAAAATACTTCTGTGCTATGGGAAGCTATGAAAAAGGCATGGGACAAAGCTCCACTTCCTCTTTTCCTGTAACCATTCTTAGAGTGTGGCCCTGGGGAAAACAGCTCTGTCAATAAAAAATTATTTTTTTATGAAGAACCTTTTTTGGGACCTTATTTGTCTGTATATGTTACCATAGGCAGAAAGAAGAGGGCCGCAGGGAGGGGGGGGGGGAAAGGAAGGAGGAAGTGAGGGAGACAAAATGAAGGAGGAGATGAGGTCATTCTTAAGAAAAGGTGCAGCTAACAGACCGGCCAGAACTAGTTTCAGCGGCCAAGAGCAGATCCAGGAAGCCATCTAGTCCCTCAAGGTGGACGTTAGCTAACTATAATGGATTCTAATATTATTAGCATTATGGGCAGGGAAAATCTCCACCTCCTGTGCTGCCATGACAGTTGCAACAAGAGGCAAATAAGGGCAAAAATCCCTCCTTCCTGTTGGTCAGCGAGAACCTGCTGGGAACACGTGTAATGCCACCCCTAAATCTTGACGATTTCCCGCCCTCATTCTAATGAATTCCTAAGCCTCTTTGTTCTTTGGGGCAGTTGCTCTTCTCCTGGACTGCCCGCTCCCACTATTTTGGTAATGTACTACCTTATTTCTTTTAATAAATTCACTGCTCGCTTGGCTTACTCAGTGCCTCCTTGAATCCTTTCCTGTGGCTTCAACCAAGAATCCATTTTTCAGCAATACGTACAGTATGTAAGAGGTTCCTATGCACTGATTTCATTCAAGAGCTTTTCTGGGAATATGATTCAACCAATAACAATACCTTAACAACAACAATTCAACAATAACAGTATCTTGGAGAAGGCAGTATATTGTATTATTTCATATAACGTTGGTTTTCTGGGAGATGTATTAAACATATGAATTTTTACCTGTTTAAGAAAATCCATAAGGAAAAAGAAAAGTTGCAGATTAATGTATTTTCTGACCTGATTTCAATTTCTGAAAAGAAAAAGGAGGTTGTTTATACAAGTATTTAGAATATATATATATATATACACACACACACACACACACACACATATATATATACACATATATATACATATATATATACACATATATATTCTAAAAACATCATATATATATATATATCAGCACCAACAGTTGGTAGTAATTACACCTGAGGATGAAATCTTAGGTTTTAAAGAAAGTGTACAGGGATTTCATCTTTTATTTATTTTTCTTCTCCCTCTATGTAAAAAGTTGTATGGTTTAATTTTACAATTTCAAAGTTCTTTTAACGACCTCCCTCTGGGATTCTTTAAAGGAGTTTAAGTCAGTGCTGGAATATGACCTGCAACTTCACAGTCTCTTGCAGAGAAATGGAGGTATGATGTCAGCTCCAAAGAGCTCCTGAGGTCCACCCAGCCCTGCACACAGAGCTCAGGGCATGTTTGAGCGCCAACTGAAAGTCCGTTAAAAGAGGCAAGTTGCATGTTCTAAATCCTTTTCACAGGTAAGCAAGAATGTCTGAGAAGTTAAACAACTATGAAAAGTAGGACGACAATCTCCCGGTCCACGTGTTTCCATGAGTACCCCACTGCCCAGTCTCTAGCTCATTTTCTTGTTTATGTCTTTTCTCTCTCCCCATTAGAAGCTAAGCACTTCCAGAATAGTGCCCTGTGCATCTTCTGTACCGTGCCCCTGACAGCCTAGAGCAGTACCTGCTGCCTGGTACACACAAAACACATCTATATTACGTGAATGAAGGACTGAAAACTTGCAGCAAAGGTGCTTATCATTTATCTCACCAGAATGGCCTTGTATCTAATACATTACCAACATGACATAGATAAGTATGCATAACTTCATATACTAAATTGCCTCTTGAGGCTACTTTTAGAGTCCAGATCTTATTTTCACTAATCATGAATTTTAAATGAGTACTTCTCATAACAATGCTAAAACACATAAAAATTTAAAACTATGGCGTAAAAAAAAAAAAGAGATGATTAAAAATAATCACAGACTGTGCTGCTAATAGCTGCCAACAAAGAAAAACAAAACAAAATATCAAAAAAAAAAAAAATAAAAACACAGAAAAACTTCCATGGTAAGTAAACAATCCATATTTGATTTCAAACAAAGATCTAATGTTGTCTTCATGTTTAACTTGGGTCTGCTTTAGAATTCCGATTTAAACGCAAATGCTGGCATAAACACACTCTTTTGGAGAGCTCCTCTTACCAGAGAGGCACTTAGCATGCAAATCTGTACCATAAATTTAGATTACAAATGCCAGTGCAGAAACATTTCTGCTACGTCTCATTCTCTAGTCCCTAGAGATGTGAAAAGATAACTAGTTAATGAATTAACTATAATTCAAGTAGAAAACTGACATAAAAGTCCCATAAGCTTCTCCAAGTAGCTTTGCTTTTTGACAGTGCAGAGTTCCTAACCCAGACAGATCTTTCGGCTCAGTGACAGTTGTACTATTAATAGAAAAAAGGATGAGCAAGAATTAAAGTGCCTTAGAGTAGTTAACTATGAGCAGGCGTAGTGAAGTTCTTTCTCTTCTGCTGGCCTCTAATTCTCATCAAATGTCAAACCTATTGTACACATGCGGAAGTGAGTCCATTGCAAAATATTTTAGGATAAAACTCACATTATCCTCATGTAGCTTTTACTAAAATCAGGAAAGAGAATGCCACAGTCTATTTAAGAAAGAATCTATCTTTTCATTTGGTGGATTCTGTGAGTTGTGTATCATATTGTATCATATTCTTAGCGCATAGATGCCATGTATTTTTAAAGAGATGAAGACATTGAGCAATTGAGTTATCCTTGCCTTCATATCAAAAGTAAAAGTGGAGAGTAGATTGGGGGAGGGGGTTGTCACTTTGTGAGGAGTGTAAATCGCTAACTATTACATTGTTTTGTACACTTAAAACTAATTTTTTAAAAAAAGAATCCCTTCTACATCATTTAAAAAAAAAGTATAAGTGGTGAACCTAATGTGATCAGAACTTAACAGGGGTGGTAGCTGAAGTACAATAAAAAGTTAAGTCATTTCTGAATAAAAACTGTAATAAACAGATACACAATTAACGACAAGAGGGTAAACCCAAAGTAAATCCAAGATGTCTTACCACCTTATAAAATGTTATGATTATATGCTGAATGGCTGCAGAGATATTTTGTTGGTTTTAGTTTCAGATAAAACATATAGAAACCCCTACTATTAAATTAGAAAATATGTATACAAAATCGTCCTTATATTTTTATGTTCAAAATGCAATATTATAGAATTTTGAACTTGGAAAATGCTGTGAGATCAAATTACCTAAATTCTAATTGTACATATAATGAAACAAATGCCAGTTGGGATACTGTGTGTGACAAGATAAGAAATTATCAATTTTTCAAATAGCAAAAATTATAACATAATAGCCTTTCAGTGTTACTTTGTAACTAACTCAAATATTTTATGTGATTTTGAATAGAAGCCCTTTAATTTTATAGACTATCACAAAATGTCTATTCACTAAAATAGAATTTGATTTAAAAAAACCTTGAAATTGTGAAATTTATTGAGATGAATGAATGGATAGGCATTGTTACCAACTGAAAGACAGTTTATATTTTCTTAACAAAAACAATTTAATTTTCTAGTTTTAGACAATTTTTCCACATTCCAAATATGTGAATTTCATTTGTAGTTTTCCTTTGATTGAAAATGTGAAAAAAAAAAAAAAAAGAGTACTAAATTGAGAACTAACAAAAGTTTTTCACTGGTGGCAAAAATATTTAAATATGGTTTTCTAAACTTATAAGGGAAGTAATATGTAGAGATTTTCCTGTGATTATAAAGGGAAAAGTCTCGATTACAGGGACATTAAACCACATGAGTCAAATACAACAGGTGCATTTAGAGGACATCAGAATTAGTTGCATTAAAGGTAACAGGTACAACGTTCACAGCGTTCATTAAACATGACATTTCGTTTTTCTTTTGGCAATAAAGACCACTAGAGTTTCATTCTATTAGCTCTAATATTTTTATAAGTGCAAATAAAAGAATTTTATTTAAAGCGTACCTATCCAATTATTTTGACGTTAAAAACACAATGTGAGTGGAATTGATTCCTGTTGTTGTAAGAGAACAGAGTATAAGAAATGAGTACATTTCTTGGAAATCCCAAAGAAACACAAATGAGAATTGAAAACCCACCACTGTTCCCTCAGTGAAGCACTCAGTTTGTCCCTGAAGCTCAGTGCTCACCAGACCAGTATTCCTCGTGGATTCTGGTGCTTTGTTCCTTGTGAACAGAAGCTGTCAATTGTACTTTTTCCACTTGAAGCACTGTTACAAAAACATGCTTTATGGACACACAGAGCTTGCAATATCAACCAGGCTGCATTCTCCCAGTGGCTGCCAAAGGGCTCCTAAAATAACTCTTGTGAGTATTAGTTCAGAATACTCTCCAATATTGCCACATAATGCTCTATTTCTTCCAATTACTCCCTCACAAGTGATTTTATTTAGTTTCTTGTGTTGCAAATTGCATTTATGTTAAAAGGTAGGATGGAAAGCCTACATCAATCTCTTCTAGAAAAGAATGAAAGGATATTTCCTTCAGCATCCTGCTAATATTCAGTACAATAAAGGCCTTTAAAAGCATCCATCTGTGGGGAGAGAGCCCCAGAAAGCAGTTTCCAGGCTCTCAGCCTCATGTGGAAAGGTGCTGGCTCAGGTAGTAGATGGCCGTCAGCTGTGGCTGGTTGGCCGTCAGCTGTAACCATTGAGCCATTGGCCACTAATATAACTGCCACGGCTACGGAGGGAAGTCGAGGAGAGAGGAGGAGACTGAAGGAGAGTGGAGGAGAGTGGAGGAGAGCCGGTCGGTTGGCAGCAAAGCGGACAGCAGGTCGCACGTGGTGTAAACCCAGCCTCCAGCGAGACCATAGTGGTATGACTCCCCTGTGGCTCCGTGAGTGTTCCTTTTTGGCCTAGCCATATCTTGCGTTCTCATGTGGGGAGCGGGACCAGAGACCCCGCCTGACACCCCACATGACACCATCTCTATAACGGGATCCTCCCTAGGTCAGTAAGGGGTGACTCCAAGGGGCTGCAGAGTGCTTTCCCGTTCTCCTTGTGGCTGGGTCCCAGAGCCCACCTACTTCTAACCCAGCCCTTGGCCACATTCCCTGGAAACCCTTCCCCCATTGCACTTTCTTTCCAATGTCCTTGGAGTCACCCCTTACTGACCTAGGGAGGTGGCAATTCAAATGACAACAGGGTGAGACCAGGACACAAGAGTGAAGCTGGGGGTAAGACAACAGGTAGTCACCTGGATGGTGGAGACATGGAGAGTCTCCCCTGACACAAACTGGGGGCAGTACCTACCACCTTCCAGGTAAGGCACTGTGGGGGACGGGGGGTCCATCCTGCCAGAGCTTCACATGTCTCAAGAGGAGCCACAGTCTCTCAATATTCACGAGAAGTTTCTCAACTTCCAGACGCTCACACGCCACTAACTCAAAAACAATATGATGTAAGTTGGACAAAACATACCTGCAATCCAGACTTGAGCAGCAAGACAGCTAAGTCGACAGCTCTTTCTTCTGATTTGTTAGGCGCTGAGAACACGCTTTGTGCCTGGTTGGTAACCCCGAAGAATGTACACTGTTGTGTACATGTGTGTTGATAAAGTTAATCCAACTGTCAGGACCCACGAACTGAAGGCTGCCCTGGAAGCCAGGCCCACATCACAAATGAAACCTAAGTCAGCTTGCAATTACAGGAAACACCTGCCAAGGAAACCCACCTTCCACCAATCACAATCCTCCAACTCAACTTTGCTCTTTGACCTCACCCTAAACACAGGCACTGCTGCCGTATGAGGAAAGCCCTTCCTCCCAGCCAATCCCGCCCTGTTGCCACACGGACTCCTCTAACTCTGGATAAAACTCACTCTCACATAGTTATTACACTATTATTCACCGTGTTCCCTATGCTGTACTTTACATCCCGTGACTATTTCGCAACTGCCAACTTGTACTTCTTAATCCTTTCATGGGGTGATCACTTTGTCAGTTATATAAATGTCAAACCACTGTGCTGTACACCTGAAACGAATACAATATTTCATGTCAACTGTAATTGAAAAACTGAAAAAACAAAAAAAAAAAAAGAAAAAGAAAAAAGAAAAGAAAGAAACCTCATTCTTGCCCAAAACCCCTCGGAAAGAGTGCTCCACTGCCTATGAGGCACGGCCCTCCCTTAATCCATGGATTGCCCTCCCTTGGATAAAGGACATCAAACTCGTTACTCAATTGTAGAATTTTGTCATTTAACAATGTAACAACACAAAGATAAATATACTATGTATCTTGTACCGCAAATGTTACATTTGCAGAAGCATAAAGGTAGGCAAGTTTGGCAGTTAATATAGTTAATATGCCTGGCTTTTGTCTAAAGAAACAAGTAAGCTTTGGGTATCCACTTGAAAAACTGGACAAACTCTAGAGGCTGCAGAATACCTGGCCCTTGAGGTCACTGATATGTCACTGATGCTGGCAGAAGCGGGCACTGCCTTACCAGGAATGAGCTGACAAACTCCAAAAACAAGGAAGGAAAGATCATTACACCTTGCTTTCCTTTTATAAGGTTTCTGTTGACAGTTTTTTCCCCTTCCAGGAACAGTATGAGTGTAATTCATCTGGGTAGTTGAAATCTCTTATGCAGTGGATATGCACAGAGGAAGAGAACAACAACAACAAAAAGCATCCAGGTGTGACGAGATGAGATCACCCAGAGAAGATGCTGTGAAATTCTTGCAAGACCTAGGACATTTTCAACCTGCATAGGTGACCTAGAGCTTTCTTTATGGCCTTCTTTCCCCGTAAATAGAAAATAACTTGCTTCCAACAATGGGTGATGAGTCCTGACTCAGCTTCTTATTTTAGTTTGCTTAGAAGTATGGCAACTTCTTTATTTCTCTTTCGTGGTTTTGAGAAATGCACCAGAGTACGTCTACACCAAATTCCAAGTGGAAACTACAACCTGAAGAAGGGGGATAGAATGATTACAAACAGCATTAAGCAGTGGCCCCCTTTTGAGCTCAGCCCTCTCCATTCCTAATGTCACACGGTGACTTGGATCCTTTTCTTCACGGATCTTTTTCATGTATTAAGTGCAAGACTACCAGTCTGAGGCCCTATTTCATTCTCTATACTAAAAAAGTCCCATTCCTTGACCATTTTATGGTTATATTTTGCTGCTTTTCTTATTACTTATAATGAAAATTGTTTTTGCTGTTTGCTTGTTTGTTTGGTTTTTGTCTGAAACCCAGGCTGCAATTGCCTGATTTGTCAACAACCAGCTGTGTGGTGTGGCCTATTCAAACAGAGGGGTCTCCCTTTTCATATGGTCAGGATCGAAAGGCTAATCTGATGAAGGACAGAAACTGTATCCACTTCCGTGAGACACAGGAAAAAGGAAGGCCATCATCCCCAGATTTTACGTTTACTCTATGACGACACTAAAAGCCTTCACCTTCAGCTCTAAGATTTCATAGTAATGTTTGAGGAATGACAGAAAATCCACCAGTTCTATAAACTGGCGAACTCTTATGTCCATGTCAGCTGGCTCTAACTAGGGAATTAATTCTAAGCGAATGATCACAGGGACTTACAGCCCCAACTCATACAGAAGACACCACTGCTTGAATATGCAACTAAAAGAAATAGCTGCAGTAACGTTCAAGTTCTCCACCATGCGTCTCCAGCACTTTGGAGGGAAGAGTGTGACATAAATCTCACAAATGGCAGAATGAACACATGGCCGGGGTAGTCATCCTTCACAGCGGAAAGGCAGGCACATATGTGCCTGGGAGAAACCTCATCTAAGTCTTGTCTGGATTCTCTGACCTCATCTGACTGAATTAAACCAAACAAGGGATTTCTCTTTCTGACACTCTTCCCCGGTCTTTACCCCACATTGACAGAATAATAACAAAGCACTTTCACAAACCTATACTTTATTTCGTTGGACCATATTTCCAGGCATACAGTGCACAACGGTTTTTCTGCAATTCGCAGATGAGAAACCTGCAGCTGTGAAATGTGCAGTGACTGTAAAATCCCCGGTGGGTGGGTCCCTGGCTCCTGGTCCACGTATTATAGAAGCAGACGCTTTGTGTTCCCCTCCCCTAAACACTTCAATAAGAATTTTTAGGGCATTCAAAGTACTTTACAAAATGACAGGTTCATCTACTTGAAGCTGACTTTACATCATTCCACCCTCTATATGTGGTCAGCTATAACTTTCATTAATGGGAAAAGTTGTGAATCTAGCCACAGCATGATTAAAACTATTATAACCATTCTTACAAGAAATTAATATCTTACAGACAATGTAAAGGGCTCATTGGAGTTCCAATAATATCCACTTATGGATTAAATGGGGTTTGCATGTTTCCTGTAGGGCACAAGTCAGCAAACTCTTTCTGTAAATAGCCAGATAGTAAATATTTACCTTTTAGAAATCTATTCAAGCCAGCCTAAATCTCTGCTTCAGACACATAAAGATCAGATGTTTTTCCAAATTTCAAAAAATTCACTAACTAGTTTGTATTATTTGTTACCTGTTTTTTTTTTGCAATCATTGTCTCTCTGCATGCATAATTTTAGAGATTTACATAGAAAATTACATATATAAATTTTTTTACTCTAAATTCAGCAACTGTGAAATATCTCAAAAAATGTATCCCATTCAGCCCCCACTAAAATAAAGAGTAAGCATAGGCTGTGTCTACTAGAAATTTAAAAAGGACTTGATCATCGCAATGAGGGTATTCATTTAACACATTTTTTGTTGAGAACTAACTTTGCTGAGCAAAGCAGAGAAGACCACAGTCCTCCTGGAGTTTATAGTTTCATAACATACGGTGTTTGTGGTTGATGCCATTGTTTTCATTATCCAGGACCTCTCTGAAAAACCCAAGTAAGCAGATTAGAAATCAAAGTAGAATTTGTATTGGCTTACACAACTGCAGGTGGCATCAGGGGAAACGGTGACGGCCACTAGACCATCTCCACATCCCAAAAGCCTAGAGGGAAGTCTCTTATTTGCCCAGAGGCGGTCATCTTCTCATACTGTGCTCAGCGGGGCCAGGTTGGATTTCCAGTGATCCCTCCTAGGCATTTTTGTTATTATTGTGGACTAAAAATGAGCTCTATCCTCTTAATAAACTTTTAAGTGAACAGTACACCATTGTTAACTGTAAGTGCAATGTCGTATAGCAGATCGCTAGAAATCTTTCAGCTTGCATAACTGAAACTTTATATTCATTGAACAGCAATTCTGCATCTCCTCTTGTCCGCAACAGGTGTCAACCAACCTTCTACTTTCTGCTTCTATGGGTCTGACTACTGTAGGCAGCTCATACGCGTGAGGGAATGAAGTATTTGTCTTTCTGTAACAGGCTTATTTTACTTAGCATCATGTCCTTCAGGTTCACCCAGGTTGTCACATGTGATAGGATTTCCCTCTTTGTAAGGCTCAATAATATTCCATGGCACAGACATACAACATCACAGTATTTCCTTTAGCCGGCCATCTACCAACAGACATTTAGGTGGCATCCACATTTTCCTTGGATAAGGAGGGGACTACATTTTCAGTGTGATAAAGAAAGGGGGAATACATTTCTTCCTTTTGAAAAGATGCTGGTGAGACAGGCCAATCACTCTCTACTCAGAAAGCCATTATTACTTAATCATTAATATGTATCTAATGGCAAGTTATGGTAACATGCAAGGTGCACCGAGAACTCAAAGAGAAGATCTGGAACCCTTTGGGACCATCACGGAAGACTTTCTGAGGGAACTATGGTGAGGGAAGAGATGTAGACAGTGGCTATCAGGTGACTGGGTAGAGCAGACAGGGAGCCTTGGAAGCACAGGACAAATCCCTGGTAAGGGACAAGTAAGGAAAGAACACAGCGCGTTTCAGGATCTGAAACAAGTCGTTGCCCTGGAGGGATGGGACCCAGATGTGAAGGGCTGAGCAGCAAACTGAAGCTGGGGAGGGATGCAAGGGCCAGATCCTGCAGGGCCAGTAGCTATCCCAGGGACGCTGGTGCTTTCCTAAGAGCGACTGGGGAACTATTGAGGAAAATAGTCAGCAAGCTGGGTTAACATTTCAAAAATATCCCTCTGGCTGAGGTACGCAGCTGCATCAGAGGAGGTTAAAGTGATGTGGAGAGAGCTCAGTTAGGATGTTCTTACAGTCATCTGGGTGAGACACTGAGCTTGCATTTGGGAAGCAGCATTGTGAATGTGGCTGGGGACACGGCATCTGCTACAAGGGATAAGTCTATAGGATGTGTCACCAGATTTATTCTTTCCATCCAAGGTCAGGATGCAAAGTCATGCAGTGTAACCTGGGTCAGCCTGTCTGTTCCCAACTTCTCTTCATTTCCCAGTTCCCTTCAATTTAATTCTATCCCAAATACTTGGGAAATACTGATTCCGTGCGACGTGAGAACCTTCCGGAGAAAGACAGACTTCTTCAAAGAGTACATATTCTTAGTCTCAGGAATTCCATGTCACTAAAACCAGGAGGATATGCTCTTTGCTCTTCTTGAATTAACTGTGAGAGTCAAAGTCACAAATGGGTTCCTAGTGTGGCAGAAACTCTGGAAATTCATGACTGTCTCAGCAAAAACACTAGCTCTATTCTTATGCTTGGAAATACTGTTTTTAAGGTTTTCTTCTGTCCAATAGCATTATTTAATATTGTACAATGTTAAGTAGAGCTTTAAAAGCTAGATTTAAACTATTCTTGTAGGTGCTTATTATGTGAAGGTTTTGGTTGATGGTTGTCATTTCAAGATAACATTTATTCTCTGAAACATATTAAATTAGGGCAAACAGTAACATTTCCACTCATTAATAATGAACAAGTAACTAAATTTTTATTAACTAAAAATTGGTCAACATTTTAAATGGTGACTTTTTATGATCTGAAACTGTATTTCAAAGTGTTATTACACACAAAAGAGCCATATGAACAAAACTTTAATCTCATATTATATAAGCTCTATCAATTGCTAACAATTCTCATATAATAAAAGGAAGCCACTCCTTTGTCAAATGATTAAGATATAATTATTTCATCTAAGTATGATGGCAAATGCCCACTGGAAATTACAAAATTATCAAATGATTTTGTGAATTCCATAATTGATAGTGCTGAAAAGATTGTAATTAAAATTTTAAAAATTTTATGAGGACTACGAATAAAATCTTAATGTAAGTTGATTAAACTCTCTAGGCACATCCCTAACCAAAATTATGACACACATATTAAGTAAAAATGGTAATTGTAGGTATCAACTGAAATTCATTAAAAGCTTGAACTTTTTTATTCATGTATGGGTAACTTCCGTCAGACACACAAATATATAAGAAAAGGCGACTAAGTTATTAATCATATTGCATAGTAGAATAATTAATAAAGGATTGCTTTGGTAATTCAAATAAAGCAAAAGTAGAAAATAAAATTATGCAAATATAATCTAAAATCCCGAGTCGCATTTTGGTTAAGCTATATAAATGCAAGGATTTGAATCCATGAAGTATTCAAAGATTTATAGTTGAAAAACAAAAAAAAAAAATTGAAAGCCAAAAACTGTTTGAAGTCATTGTGAAACTTTGGAAAGTTTCAAAGTTTTCACATCTAGTCAGCAATTTCAATTATTTTACATCTTAAATCTCTTTCCCTCATTTTCATGTTTCTGTATATTAACATATAGAAACCCAGTTGTATCTAAGAAGGTTTTCCATTTTTGCAAGAACAAATCTGAACACCTACAGGACATTGCCCTTATCACACTGTGTTATAATTACTTGCTTCTTTTCCTCTTCTTGGAGTTAGATACAGGCCTTACAGGTGTAATGTTAATAATGCACATAATTACTTCTATGGATGAATTATCTGTGGTATGGTTAACCTACCCTCACGATTTTACGTTTGATTTTAGAAGGATAAACAGAACAATGGATGCATCCGGTTCTGGACAGACCCTATTGAGTACCCGTCCCTGGACTCATGCCCAAGCAGAGGAGACTCTCACCGACCCCTGTGGCACTGAGACAAATGTGGTTTTAAACAATTCACATGCAAAATTCAGATTGTGACTTTAGCTCAAATACACAGGTAACAGCTAAAGCACAGGTTCACAATTCCAATGTTGACAGTGTTCTACAAAACACAGTATCAATAAACTAGTTGGTAATTTGAAGGTTTATTGCAGATATTAACGATATGAAATGAACACATACTCCTCTGTTAAGAATATGTGCTACAGCTGCGCAATGTAAATTATGTAAAAGATCATTACATATAATGAACACATTTTATGTCACTGGTCTTGAACTTCTGAGGAAAAGTAATCTTTAGACACAATATTTATAATAGCAATACATATATAAGATGCCCTCAGTTGAAAATAAAACACATTTTCATCTTTTAGATTCTACACTTTAATAGTATGGCTACAAATATGAGAAATATGTTTTCTAAATACAACTTTGACACTATGACCAATTATAGTATGAAACATTTTTTTTTTTCTTGGCATAAAACAGTATTGGGGATATATTCTTGGCAGTGATGTAATAAACTTGTGGGGAAAGTTTTTAAAAGAAAAAAGGTAATACATTATACTGTTTTCCCCAAATAGCTTTTTGTTGAGTACAAATTTAAATAAACTTAAAGGAGAGAACATATCTCACAAAATTTCATGGAATGGAAATGAAATCCAAAGAAAATACAAAAGATATAAAGTAGATGTAGAACATTCACCAAGATAAACATCAGAATTAATCAGAATCTAAACCAAAAAAGATGCTATTAGAACACATGGTGCGTATGTGTGAGGAATAAGCATCTGATTTTCTATGGTACCAAGTAAGTGTCTAATTACAAAACATTGTACCAGGAAAAAAAATGAGGAAGCGTATGAACCTCCTGCCGGTTGAGTTCACTGACCTTTTTCTTTTTCTTTTTAATTTCCTTTAGTCCACTTATTCTTTTTTATTTTTCTCTGCCATCAGCTCTGTTACTTGCCTGTCTCTGGCCATATCAACTGAAAAATGACAAGTACCCTTTCACCAACTTCTTCCTATTTCCAACCCCTGGATTCCCACCCACCACTTTTGTTCAACTCTTGTTTCTGGGAGTCAACCCTTCTTTTATTTTACAAAGTGAGTTCCAGCTGCTAGGCCAGCGGCAGGTGGTATGGATAGGAAACATTATAATAGTTATATAGACTCAAAACACTACAAAATAGATGAATTCAAAGTTGTTCCAAGTGTGCAATAAAATTTAAGTGGTGTTGTTTATGCTTCATCTATATCCCTTTTCCTGAATTCTCTTAAATGTTTCTCTGGAAGATCTTGGTTACTAATGAACCTCAAACGATACCAAGCCACTGACAGACACTATTATTACCCAGATCCGGGTTAGTGTTGATTCACTGTTGGTTCAAATAGGATTCTCAGGTTTCCAGAATCTGCTTGTCATCCTTTGTGAAGAGAGAATTTCCTTATCTATCCAAGAGTTTTTAGATCATTCTTGCAAAGGTACTCAGATTTCTGTGCCTAAAAGTTCCAAAGTCTTCAGGCCTTGGGAACTCCTTACATATCCTAAGCACATTTTTCCATGTCCTATTAGGGTTTGTGAGGATGCAATCAACAACTAATGTGAAAGCTGGTTCTACTCACATATGATGTTCACGTCATGTACTTATTATTCAAAGCGTGTTACGTCATGGGTCTTGAAAGACATAATCCAAAACTCCTACTGTGTATTCTTATTTGGACCTTTACTGACAATTCTCAGCTGTTTTGCAGAGCTGGAAATTTTCTGTTAGATCTCACACTAAATTTCACTTTATAGTTATGCAACATCCTTAGTACTTGACTCATTGAGGAAACTAATAATTAAAACAACTTAAATACGATCAATATCCAAGACTTCTTCTGTATCATGTTATTATGTCTATCTTCTTATGCCAACTGAATATACTTTACCAGAGCAGAAACGATGGGCAAGAAGAACGTCTACTAGTGAAGAAAAGGCTCATTCACGAAAAAAATCGTAATACTTTTTCTATTGCCTGCCAAGATCCTCTTCATTCAGGTTTTTTACTAGAATAGTTTTTTTCTCTTATTAACTTATTACACAAATGCCAGAAATTCTGCTTCCATCTCCCTTCTGGAGGTTTCAGTGAATAGTTTACTGTCATAGGATTACTACACAGTACAGATTGTAGATATTATTGGTTCACTGTGGTTGTCAAAAGGAAGGTTTGCCTTAGGAACCATACCTGGCCCAGGGAAGACATAAAGGAAAGAGAGCTCTCCTACAAGAACTGAAGTTTTTGTTGTTTGTTTGTTTTTTTCTTCCCTCTCTCCCGGAACTACAATGGGCCACCTACTTTGGTTTTGTCAGAAAGCCTACATGAGTTAAGAGTTATGCTATTTAATCAGTAAAGCGATATTGTATTTCTCTTCTTAATTAAGTGAATCTGAGATAGAAATAATAAAATTGGGATGAAAATGTGCTCTGTCACACAAAAATAACTACCAGTGAATAAGTGAGTAGAAACATGTATAATTAATAGAGAGAAAAAAATTAAAGTTCAAGGAATTCTATCCACATATGTAATGGTGATCGTGTAAAAATAGAAATCCCATATATTTTTCATTAAATAATAATTTAAATAGTTTAAGAAAAAATTGTTTCTCAGATTTCAAGTTCAGAAGAAAAATATTTGTTCTTAGCCTCTCTCTGCACTGGCTGGCTCCAAAGTGTTAAAAGCCAAATAGATGCTTTTTTTCCAAGTAGCTAGGGCTGACTTTTTATATAGAGTCCCAATTAGCAAATTCTCTTGAGAGACAGACTTCAGTGTTCAGAGAATACAAAACATGTTTAGACCCAGCTTCACATGACTCCAGAGATGAGAGATACTTCTCACTTGCAAACTCTTTATCAAAGCCTGTTTAGCTGGAGATTTTAGATTCAGAGAAAAAAGCAATATAAGACTCTGGTATGTAAAAAACAAAGTATGTAAAATTCTAGTGTATAAAATGATCCTTGGCATTCCACTAAGTGCAATGTCTAAGTTATTCCAATCTGCCCTCAAATTTTGTCTTTTACGTTTATGACTTCTTTTTAATCACAGTAGATCCTTTTCTACTTAAACACCGGCATGGCTAATGTAATGCTTCCTTATACTGCTACTGGATATTAAGTGAGGGTCAGGGGGAGATGTGTTTCCTGATATTTTGAAAATATTACAATCACTCAAGAAATTATGAACATGGGGAGCGTGGATCCTCAGAACAACAAATAATCCTAAATGCACAGGTCCGTCATCCAGATCCCAGTTCTTTCTTCATCGTCTTTCACCGCGGTTATCACAGCGGCATCTGAAACTTGCATGTGAACCTGACTCATCCCCCTGGTCCCGTTGGGTTAATTGACCTGAATGTTTCAGATTCTTATGCATTAAAATAACAAATAACCCTTTGAGGGACATCTAGTCAGTAGACATGACAAGCAATCAACATGCTCTTCTTCAGAATGACATGAAACTACTGTATGTGAAATGCCCGAGGATCATTGCTGTCACAAGTAACTGCTGTAAATGCTGCCTGTGGGAAATGTATTTATGTAAATCTGCAAAAGAATCCACTGACAAGGAGCAGAGAAGTCAAGGCCTGCACCGTGACATGTGGGAGTGTGGGCGGCAATCAAGAGAAAATGGATCAGGAATGAGCGTAAAATATTACTAAAGCCATTGGTCTAAAATTTTCATGGAATGAAGTCCAATTTACAATGAACTTCAAGTAGAGCTCCATCTATTCTTGGACTAGGAAAGTGAAATAAAGGTCAAATAAAGGTTCAAAGGGCAGTATTATTTCAAAGTCCATTATAAATTGTGAGAAATAATGTACTGCATTAATGAAAAGGCTGCAATAAATTTATAAACTCCTAAAAAGTAAATTGTTATATTTCCTAGATAAGAATTAAAATTTTTTCCTTATTTATTAATATATCAAAAGAACGACATGCAGATTAAGTATTATGATCACGCTCAAGCAAAGAAATATCTTTATTTCCTGCTTAATACCCATAAATTCCTGCTAACAAATGTTCAAAAAGTAAAATATATATTTTTTCTGCAGGACTGATCTGAGAGAAAATGCACATTTTTTTATCGAATGTATATATTTGACATTCTCTAAAACAAATAGAACAGTAATAAAGAAAGGAATCATTTCCAAAATTTAAGATGAAATGTTTCTGTAATAATAATACTATCTATATTTCTATAGTATTACTATTATCACATAAGTTGCACAAAACATTTTAACTGACCTCAGTGTTCACACAGGAAAAAAAAAACGTTCATTTTCTTATAATTGCCTAATCAAGTAAACCTTAATTGCAATATGCTTTGAGTACCTTTCATAATACTTTATAATTCTAATCTAAAATTAATGATTGGTTGCATTCATTAAACTTAGAAAATAAAATCTACACGGTTCATTAAAAAATAAAACCCTTCACAGATGTTATGTTTCCTTGCTCAATATCTTATTTTAAAATACATAATTAAATTTAAAGTTTTTACTTATATAAAGCACTGGAAAAATAAAGTATGCAGTGTAGGAAAACTATTGAAATTCTGCGATTAAAAGATTAAATATATATATGTATGAGTATGTACACACACACACACACACACACACAGAAACTAAAAGGAGATGTATTTTATAATACATTTTTAAACTTCTTTACAAAACATGGAAACTGACTGGAACAGTGTTATTATTTTCTTAGTAACCGACTAGGACTATCAGTTAATACATGCTATAGGGCTATATATATACATATATATATATATATATATATATATATATATATACACACACACAAACTATATAAATATGCTATGTAATATATTACATATATATAAAGAGAGTATATATAATGTTTTATACTATATAGTATTTTATACATATATATATATATATATATATATATCATAGTTTGAAGAAATGATCTATCAGGTGTCAGGACAAGTATGAAAGGAGGGAAGTGTATTAATTGAAGATAGTAAGCTTTCAGTCTGTGCCAAGAATATTCAGGAACATTAATTTATCTAAATTCACAACAATCCTGCAAATGAAAGTATTCTCCAATTTTTACACTAACTAAACTTAAAAATTTTCTAGGAAGATTTCTTTAGTACTTTCTGAATTTTTTTTTTGGATATACTCATTTTGCCTTTTGCTTGTATATAAATCTATCTCTATCTATCTACCTAGCTATCATCTATCTATCTATCTTTTCATTTTGTTTAATATTCTGCTCTGCTACATGGAACATTTGTGGTTGTGATGTTATTATGAACTTATCAATGTTGTTATTTATATCAAATGCAACTTGTATCTGTGTTAATATTTATTTGCATCAACCTGATCTGTTTTAGCATATTCACTCTGAAAGTGAGGACACTATTTGTTCAATCACTCTCTATAGCAAGACTTTCAAATAGTGACTGGTCAAATATTTAGTGCCTATCCACTGGGCTGAGAATAGGAGAGGGGACCTGGGAGGGCTCACTGGCCCCTCACCCTTCAACAGGCACGATTTTGCATTATCATGTGTTGAACATCTACTGTACACAAAGCACTGCTTTCAAACTATGCAGCCAATGACATAAAGCACAACAAAACACCTCAGGTCTCTCTGCATGCGATGAGGTAGTTAAGCTCTGGTGTCTGACTCTCTGGGTAAATGTCACCTCCCTTGCTTACTAGCTCTGTGCCTCAGATTCCTTCACTGTAAAATAGAGATGATAAAAATACCTACCTCAGGAGGTCACTGAGTGGAATAACCACACCACTTTTCAGATGTGTAAAACAGAACAATTCCTGCTACATACAATAGAGAGTATTTTTATCATTGATGGAAAGCTAAGCCACGAATATAACCTACAAGCACAGGAAATAAACTGTGAACTTAAATACTCTGAGTTTATCTCCTTCAGCCTTCATGCACTTAATCTTTCATGAAAGCTTATATAGAGCACCTTTCTATGCCCAAAGCCAAGCCCTGAACTTGCAAATAGTGATAAGAAATGAAGCATTCTAGCATAGATTCCACAGTCCCCAGAAAAAACACTATAACTATATTTATAAGATGTGGACATCAGTCTGGTGCTCTGGAATGAGTGATAAAGAACAGATTGAGATTATTCTCTATAATCTAATCCAGTCGCCATTAGTGTTAACAAACTCTTAGGGCCTGTCTTATCCTCCATGGACTGTTTCAGTCTGGTATAACATTACTTAAAAAACAAGTGTTTACATATCTGCTTCCCCCAGTACTCCCTTTTTCCAAGACTATTTCCATACCAGATCTCTGTTTTCTTTCCTTTTATCCCATAATCCCGGATAACCCAGATTCAATTTCAGATCAGTTTATCGATCTTGACTCATGTAAGAAATACCACCTAAACACCCATGGCACTCCACATGCAGTACTAACCCCGGCAAAAAATCCCATTCCTCCCAACACAAATTGCCATGGGTTGGCCAGACTGACTCACACATCTATCAGCTCCTTCGAATAAAGCAACAGTAACCAGGCTTGGAAAACATCTTTTTAAAAAGTCACTTATTGACAATTGTGTCATAGCATATCTGTTAACAATAAATCTTGCTCTTTTGTAAACAAACGAAGTATTAAAATTAGACTGCTACTCAATGTACATACATCTTTGTACAAAAAGTACAGACAATGCACTATACTTAGGTTATGGCTCTTTTTCATTTATCCATCATGGAATGTTTATATTTATTTTTGGTAAAATTTCCCATACCAGTTACCCAAAGTTTTTGTTTGTTTTTCTCTCTTTTATAAGGCTAACCAGGAAAACACACACACACACACACACACACACACACACACATTACATGTCATTCCCTATCAGCCACATTCTATGCAGAAATATCCTGGAGAATTAGGCAAGGATCAAGAGATAACAAATTAAACGAATGAGGCCCTTGCATGGAGCTTTCAGCTTCCCTGGGACAGGTAGAAAGGTGCCAATCAGGAATTCCCAAAGTAAATGGATATACTCTTCCAGGTCTACGTCAGCCAATTCGGCATGGAGTAGTGTAAAAGACAACCATAATACCTCCTCATTGATTGGCTCTATTATTTATTTCTGAAACCTCACAAAGGAAGACACTCTCAAGGTTATCCTCAGGTTTGCTCTATCAAGGTCTCTAAACACTACAGGAAAAGCTCCCAAGTCAGTGCAAATGTATCTCCCAGATGGATGTACATTTAGTCATTCCTTTTGCTACCCCAAATTAAAGTGAAGCATCTATTAAATCCTATCACGTAAGGGTGAAAGTGATAAATAAGTCATGTTTCCAGATGGGAAGAATACTAAAGAACTTTGCCACTGGAAAAGCACCCCAGCAGAAAATTTATAATCATCTAAGTACCATCTGCTTGGAGTCAGTACTCTTATTCTACATTATTTGACATAAACCATTGTGGGGAAAACATCCAATAGCTTATATACAGTATCACTCAGAAGATAACTGCAAAACAACAACAACAACAACAACAAAAAACAATCTTTTCCTCTTTATGTAATTTGGGCTGTCCTTTCTGTCCTTTGGATGTTTTGAAGGTGTCCCTAACAACTCATGGGTTTGTCAATTCTCTGAGTAATGTGGTTGCCAGCAGCACTGAACTCTCCTTTTTTCCTCAAATATTTTGCAAAACTCTGCCTGAGTGCAAAAGATTACTCAGCAGTCACTTTCTTTCAGAAGATTTGAAGATGATTGAGGAAATCCTAGCCTGAGGGAGGTTTCCTGGATTCTCCAGATAGAGGCACAATTAATCTATCCCTACAGCTAAGTGCTTCCCAAATCCTTCTTCTTTCCTTCTTTAAGAGATAATGCCAGTACTACAACCCACATTTTCAGTAAAGGTTCAAAAGCTGCTCTAAAATCAGAGAGAAAAGCAGGGGAAAGAAAACCCAATCGTTAGGTGATGTTTTGAGCTTTATTCATAAGGAGAAACACTAACCATACAAGAAAGTTCCACTATTCAGAATGAACACTCAGCTTTCCCCAAAGTTGACACAAATCTCTAACATTTTCTCAAATATCTGAAATTCCCAATTTCTACCTCTGTGCTTTCAACTTAAAAACAGAGCAGCTGTTCTCAGAGGGGTAGACGTGGATTCGAATTTGGTCCAAGATTTAGAGGATATTTATGATTTATTTTATTCATCCTTTTTAGTTAAACTTGATATCATGATAATGTACATTCCAGCTTCCGTGATGTTGTATGTCATTAATATTTTTTTTGTTAGTTTGTGAACCATCTCCTACTTTCTTATACTTCTCAATGTTGGGATAATTGATGATGATGATGGTGACAATACCCATGGTAAAGATTAAAACTGTCCCAAGTGACTAATATGTATTCTTTAATTCTCACTCTACCACTATAAAAGACATCCAGTTATTACTAACACCATATAAAAGCTGAGAAAGTGGAAGCTTAGGGGCATACACTGATCTTCAAGGTAGATTTATCATCAAGCTTTCCAACTTTTTTTAATGTATATGTCCCCAAGTATTTACACACTATTGTATAAATACATATGATTTCTCAGGACTACAAAAACTTTCTTTCTGCCTATTTGAGGTTTAGGAAAATTATTTTATTCCTACTCCAATTGACTTTATCCACTTAAATTAATTAAAAACAACTAAATGGGCAACTATCTTTTTAAGGTGCATAGACAGTTATTTGAGCATTTGACTAGAAATTAGATTTATTTGAAATGTATGGTAAATGTACATGGTATATTAAAGTTGGCTATATAGAAAATAAGTCGAATCCTTAAAAAAAGTCTTGGACTTCTACTTAATAAGGCTTATTGAACATAAGTATACCTCTCTTCCCCTTCTTGAAATCTCTTGAAACTATAATGAGAGTAAAATATTATAAGCCCACAAGAAAAAAAATAGGGAAGATTACAGTAGATAAAGCATAACAAGACAGTTTTTGGAAGATGAAAAACAGATGAGTGGCAGAAAAGCTTAAAATACCTAGGGGCCAATGATGGTCAGGCATAGGATCAGGTACCACAAAAAGCAAGAGTGTCTTTCCATAGATGTCCTGTAGGAATCACAATGGACTACAACAGGTTTAAAGAAACTTTGTGTGAATACTAGTTACACACCCCAGAAAGTGTTCCTCTCCCCATATTTTTCCAGGAGCAATAAAGAAGTACATATTGCATACTTCCTGTCATGTCTTCTTATTTCTAGAACAGCCCTAGTCCACCTGATCTATTTTTTTTAATGTCATCACTGACATTCTTGAAGAGTCCAGGACAGTTGCTTTTCGGGATTCACCACAATCTGGATACATTTGATTGTTTCTTCCTCATTAGATTCGGGTCACACAGCACTGCACACTTCAATGAGTCGTATTCTATATCCTGTCAGGTGTTCCATAGTGGGTGATGCTAATTTCAATCACTCAGTTAAGGCGACAACCCACTTTTTTTTTTTAATGCCTTACACTTAAAAGTAAACCAAACAAAACTAAGCTAACGATCAATAGGCAAGTGCAGGTGAGACAAGTGTATAACATGTAAAACAAAAGAAAAAAAGCATAGAAAAAATGCAAGCATAACATATTAAAGCTTTCAATAATGTCAAAGGCATTCTAATACATGATATCCATGGAAATAGAACAGATGCTATAAAAAGGAGAAAAAGAGAACAAATAAGAAAAGGTTCTATGTTAAAATAAAAATGGTAATTTTTTTTTTCTTGAAGTTGCGATGAACTGGACAAGAAATCTGAAGAATATTTCCAAAAAGAAAGGATAGAAAATAGGAAAGAAAAGATAATAGTACAGGGTCAATCCAGGATTTCCAGAAAGAGGGAATTAAGAGGATAATGGGGAAGATACTGGGAAGGAAAAATAATTCAAGAACATTTACTGGAACTGAAGACCATCAATTTCTACTATTAAAGCAACAATGAACACTTCGCCTTGCTTCCAACGGTTAAGCGCTTTGCAAGCCATGGTCCGAAAAGGTGCACACACAACATTTTATACATTGAGATACACCAAAAATAATAGGATTGTCCTGCATGGTTCTTGAATATTTCCCATACATGGCTTCCTAATAAAAATCATCTCATACATGATTTTTGCAAAACTGATGTCTTGCAAAAATAAGTCAGGCTTTCTGTGAATATGATAAACCTATGAGAAAGTTGCTGTTTTTCCACCATGGTCAGACTACTTAAACCTTGTAATTTGGATATATCGCAGGTCTTTTTGTTTATTTCGTTTTGTCCTTTACAACTTGTGTTTTCTATCTGGCAAGCCAGTTCTTCTGAAGTCTGACTCCCCTAAACTCCATGTAACTTCTTTTCTTTCTGAAATACCTGTCTCTGTGTCTTTTAATACCAGATTGAAGGGAGCCATATCAAGATAGAAAATCATACAATTTTAGAATACCATGGATCAAGACAAGATACGAAAGTATTCAGACAACTCGGAAACAAAGCGCGAATGTGCGCGTGCACGTAAGCTAACAAGATCAGAAATCAAACTGGGATAGATAGAACATCTCAAAAATAAGACGCTAAAAAAGTATAGGGAGTCTTTAGTATTCTGAGAGTATTTAGGATTTTCCCCCAAGACATCTCATTCATCAAATTAATTGAGAATAAAGGTAAACTGAAGGCTTTGACATACAAATTATTTGACATACAAGTTTCAAAATGTGTCCCCCATACACTATTTCCCAGGAAGCTGGTGGAGGTGCTCCACCAAGTAAGAAATTTAAACACCTGGAAACAGATGCCAAACTCAGGAGACCTCATAGAAGTACCAGGAAAAGAAAGGTGAAGGATTAGGGGAACAGTTGACTTCTCCCAACTGGAAGACAACCAGCCTGGTTTTGAACACCCTACAGTAGTCTTCAGGAGTCATCTCTTCAAGAAGTAAAGAAGAAAGCAAGAAGAAAACAGATTACTTCATGAATTAGTCTGACCAATGAGATCAATGACTGGGGATGCGGGCATCCTCGTCCAAGGTCTACCAATCCAGAGACACTAGAGAAGAAACAAAATAAAGAGAAAAATAAAAGCACAAATGAATGGTGAAAACCTGCTGGGGTCCAGGGAAGTGGGCTACTCTAAGCTTGTTGCATGAGCCAACTGGGGCAGGTGACAGCTGACCAGGCTGCAGGAGAACAAGGGCCAAGAATGTCTGCTGATGTCTCTTTCATCATTTTGGACTGAATAGTTCCTGCTGTAACTAGGACCACTGGGGCAGGTATTCTGGGAGCAAAATCAGGGAAGCCCAAAAATGTCACTTCAAGGTAGTGAGAAAAATTCATGTGTGGATTCACTCCTTGCCTTCCTCAAAGATCAAGGAATGCCGCCTTCAAATCCTGCTTCCCTAAAAGGGCAAGTGCTGAACAAAGCCTTGATTTTGGAGTGCTTTGTGGGATGGGCGTGCAGACGATGTAGTTCCTAATGCTTCCGGGTTCTCCTACCTTGGCGGCGATCATCCTCCACAGGGTGGGTTCTTACAGCCAAGCAAGGACTTGGGATGGCCTTCTTGCTCTCCCAAACCCGACCTAGTAGCCCACAATAGTGGGGTTGGAAAGGACCAATCCCTTCAAGGTCATACTGTACCGAAAAGAAAGTAACATATTGGATTACAGATGTGAATTGCATCATTCTCTGAAGCATTTTACGGTTCTGCTGGAAATTTTAGGACAGAGGTAATGATACAGAGAAAATAAAGCAAATGTGAAAATGAGGCAATTATTAACACCAAAGAAAGCACGAAGTTATCAAAGACAGGACATAAAATTATAGTATGATCTGTTGTTCAACTTTAAACAGTAGTTATGCAATCAAAATAATGCGAGCGACGCAAATGGACTTAACCAAATCTTGTGATATGTTCTGTAATGGGAGCACGGCAGCACAGCAAGGACGAATGTGTGAGAGGGGCTGGTTAGGCAGGACTGATGAACGAATATGTGTGTATTTTTTTTATCATCATTCAGATTGGCTACTTGTTGTCAGCACCATTTTGCTTAATAATAAACAACCTGAAAAGCAGCACCTTTCTCTTCCTAGGACTGTGCAAGGATAGCCGATGCAAAAGAATGGAGGGAATAAGACCTCTTGGCTTAGGTGCTAATTTTGAACTACTGAGTACATTTAACACCTACAGCAGCTGAAATGCAGTTTCAAGATATTATATAATAACCCAAAACTTATAAATCCACTAATAGGCATTTACTGTCTCTGGTGACTCAGAAAGGGCCAAAGCACCATACCCCTTCAGCTTGATTTGCGCTTCTCATTTCATGGCATGTCGGATGCCCTCACAGCTTGATTAAATGTTTCAAGCAGGAGTCTTGTGCTCCATTGAGCTTTGTATTTCAATAAGCAAAAACAATTTCTGTACAGTGATAGTTTGAACAATGAGAGAGGACACAGAATGGTGTTAATTTTGCTAATTAGTCTGAGAAGAAGGGCAACGCAATTAACTTTACACATCATATTGCACTGTTTCCATTTTTTCCCCTTATGTACATATTTCTTTGGATATTTTCTTTAAGAGAAGCTCAATGAATTTCAAGAGACTTCTGTTTGTTTCTTTCTCAGCAGGAGACTTCAGAGCTCAGAGGTTTGCTCTGGCTCATCTGTATGAACCATCTGAGAGGGAGCCAACATTTTCTATGAAATCACGGATGCCCCTTTCCACTAAAACTAACCAATGTGCTGGAGATGGGGTTTGTCAATTCTTTAAGAAAGAAATAACCTAACTCATTGATACTGTTTATGCTGCCAAAAGACTTGCTGAAGCTAACAGATCAAAGAAGCCATGGATAATGGTTCTAGATATGATAACTTTTCCCAGAAAGATATCTCCAACTTCATAAAACATGGAACTTCACATAAAACAAAATTAAAAAAATAGCTATTTTCCAAATGATATATTGTGCTTTCATCGAGAGAATCTAGGGTCAGAACCTATCAAAGGCAATCCAAATTGTAAACATTAAAAAAGAAGAAGGCAACGAGAAGCATGCCAATTTAATTTCTTACCACTAAACATGGAAATTCCCAATAAGTGGAAACTTTGAAACAAATAATTTGATAGATCACGTCCATTTATGTCATACTCAAAAATAAATCTGCACCAAAAAATACCCTACAGTTTAGAAGGTATGGGGTACTTACAGATTATGTAACTTGATTTTTTAAAACAGTTTTATTTAGGTATAATTGATATACAATAAAATACTGCCCTTTTTAATATATACAATTTGATGAGCTTGACATATGCATACACCTGTGACGCATACCTCAATCAAGGTAATAAACATATTTATCACACCCCCAAAAGTTTCTTCTCTCTCTCTCTCTCTCTGTCTGTCTCTCTGTCTCTCTGTCTCTCTCTCTCTCTCTCTCTCTGTGTGTTAGTGTGTGTGTGTGTGTGTGTAAAAAGAACCCTTAACATGAGATCGGCCGTCTTTACAAAAAAACCAGCCACGTAATTCCCACTTTAAGGTTCTTTTCAGTATGCCGAACTGCTTGTTAAATGATATATGTAAAATTACAGTGAAAAGCTAACGTTAAATAGCTATACAAACCTAGTTTATAAAGTTTGATTAATTGGATTAAAATTGATTAGAGGAACACATTTTAGCAAGTCAAAGCGACACAAAATTAGTCTGTGTCAGCTACTAATGTCTTCCTAAAAATCGCATGCTTGTGTGGCATGTGACTTTTAAATTCCAGAGAAAACCAGCATCAACTTTTCCTACAATATGAACTATTTCACATTCATCATCACTGTTTCCATGACACCAAATAATCAATGAATTCAATGAAAACACCAGCTACACCAGATGTCCTTTTAGCTATAGTGGGATTTCAAAAGAATAAAATAAATTTTGGGGAAATTTATCAGTGAAGGGGAAAATCATGTTTCAACCCAAAAGAAAATCCTATTTTATTGTTAGTTAAAGTTCAAAGATTTTATATAGCTGCTTCAAATTCTTCATCTATGCTTTGCCACAAACACTTTGTTGTTTTTTTTTTTCTGACTCTGACTATAAAATACGTATTTGTAGGTTTATCATAACTCCTAACAGGGTAGTTCTGAAAGCATCTAAGTATAGTTCACAGCATTAATGAGAACCGCTAATTTAATTCATTTAAGCAGACCTGGATATGGAGATTGGATTGCCACCTCAGGTTTATCAGATAAATTATTCTGTTTACAGAGCACTATGCATTTCCATTGCCAAGTTGGTTTCAAAATCTTTAAGTGTTATGTATGTATCGTATTTGTTAAATTACTAGGTGGAGCTACTTGCAAAGTATATGTACCCTGAAGACTATGCGGACAATTTTATTGATAGTAAGATTAGTGTAGCCTAATGAACACTGACGTGATTTTCAAAAAACATCAGAAATTTCTACGGTGTTTTCAAATATACTTCCCTGTCAAAAGGTAGATATAAACGAAACGGCAGAGCAAAGCACTCAGAAGGTGGGTGCTTTCCCCACTAAACTCCTTCCTTAGCTTGTCCCTTCTCCTGCCCTACGGCTGCCAATTATTTTACCCCTCTGTCTCTCCAAGCGAGGTTACTGCCTTCCTCTTTCTAGGCACCATTCTCCCTGCTTTTCTCATTGATTGCACAATGCTCTGCAATGTAAAGGCCAGACGTAGTTAGAAGTCAGTGACACCCATCTGTTCCCAAGTGCATCCTCTGGGCCCCCGTTTGGCATTTTCTCAGTCTGCCTCTTAGCCCAGGCACTGATTGGTCAGTACACTTTCCACAAGTGTAACCTGACAGCACTTGGGAGCAGCTGTGATTCTCTTGATGTTTGTCTTTGATGCCTCTGCAAAGGCCACCTGGAGAACGCCAACCAGGAATCCTTTATTTACAGCATACAAGTTCCCAGGATATTATCATCCGAGGGTCAGACCTCGGCCAATGAAGCACGGGAGCCAGTGGATAACTGTCCCTCTCTCATTTTCTGGGGAACAGAGTTCTAAGGCCCAGTCGGTGCCATTCTCATCAGGATCAAGCCCTGCAGACCAGCAGGACAATGCACTCTTTTATTTGGGTTCCCCTGAGTCTTCGTCTCATTTTCCCCAATCCTGTACTCCTGAACCTGAGACTTCTTCCCCAAAGACAATCAATTCCTGCATGTCTTTGTCTTCGGCTCAGGGATCTGACTCCTTAACTGACCTAGGTCCTTGAACTTTTCTGCAAGGAACTCATCTTTATAAATTCCACATGTCTAATCCTTATCCATTTATCTGACAAATATTTATGTAACACTTACATGCACCATTTACTATTCTCGGGATTATAAATGATTAACTCATTTAACTCCTCATAAACCCTATAAGCTGGGTGCTATCACCACCACTGTATTACAAATGAAGAAACAGGCACAGAAAGTTTAAATGACTGTCCCAAGATCACATATCCTGTAAAGGGAGGAGCCAGGGCTCTAAATCAAGGGGTCTTGCTCTACAGTATATGGTGTTACCATGTTTAACGTTATGCTAACGTAATTTTGATTGCTGTTGTAACTCCCTTATAGTGACACATCAGTAAGGGCCTTCCTCATCTTACGTATGTACTTGTTCTCAAATTTGCGAACAAAATCCTACTGGATTTGATACGTTTTGCACAGCAATCTCAGGTCATTGATCAAAAGAGCACAACCCAATTATGTAAATGCTCAACAAATGTCTGCTTCTGCTATGTTTGCTGATGTCCCATTGGTCAAAGCATATCACATGGCCAAGTTCAGAGACATTGTGGAAGGGAAACATATGAGAATACATACCAGGAAGCAAGAGGGATTAAAAAAAATTGTTTTGAAGTTAACGTTGTAAATTCTGGTGTATAAATACAACAAGAAATGATGCAAATAGAAACTAATGTCAGCACTGTTTGCCACCATGAGAGACACAGGTAGAAAACTGGAAAATGCAAAACAACTGAAACAGTCTTTAAAAAATATTATGGTATGTTTAATCCAAAAGACATTTATTACAATGGATAAAGAGAAGAGCAATTGCCATGATGGTCAAGCTTTTTAAAAAGTCTGGTAATTGGGCAAGAATAATGAAGAGACAAAACTAGAGGTGCTTTCAATGCTCATTTTGTTTACCTTTCCTGTTCTAGAGAAAAACGCCATGAATTACTTTTAGCAAAATACGATGTGTCCTAGTTCTGAAATCCTCACTTAACAAATTCGCATTTACCTCATTTTTATTTAAGTCCCTCGTAGATATCAGAGACATAACACTTTTACTAAGACTTTGAAATTCTCAAATAAAAAGCGCTACTAAAGGGTAATTAAATGCATTCCATCATCACCTTTCACCGAGGCTACAGGCAATTTGGGTGCATTTTTTGCAATATATAGGGGTATGCTCAGTTAAAAACCAAAATCATTATAAGACTGATTGGTCTCAACATTTTCTAAGCAGAAATTTAATATTTTTTTGTTCTCATTCAAGAAGTCAGCATTCTCAGAAAACACATTAAGTTCAACATATTCAGCTGTTTTTAAGTTACCTGAAAAGGGAAAATAATGCACTTTCTTGTTCGAGAGAAAGGAAATGCAGAAAGTCTGTACATAATTTAAAAACAGCTTACATTTATAACTTCAGACTCTTTAAGTGTCGATTATTCAGTAGGAAACAAATGCTTAGCTAAATTTGAAAGCTACAAAAAAAGAAAAATCCCTTTACGAAACGACTTTCCTTTACAAGGCTGACTCCTCGCTTTATTTTTTAAATATATGCAAAAATATCAAGATGTGACCCAAATTTGGTCCCACACACCTACAAAGGATCCTAACCGATCTTCAGGAAACTGTATTGTTTATCTACAAATCAGAGTTGAAGGGGGCAGAGGAGACCTCTTTGGTGAGGAAAAAAGGCCAACTTACTAATAGTGTCTTTTTCAAATACATACCTGAAGAAATAAGCCTTTTTTCCACTCAAAATGAACAACTCCACTTTTTTGCTGAAATTCATTGGGAGACTGAGAACAGGAAAGGGAAGAAGTTGCCATCTGTCAGTAGTAGTTTCAGGGTCTTATCTAAACTACACAAAGTAGTTTCAGGGTCTTATCTCTAATTCAAGATTAACTTTCCCACCTTCTCAGCCTTATCTCTGGAATTAGAATCTAACCTCAGGTGCATCTTTAGGATACCCTTAGGGCAAGAAGACAAATTAGATGCTTCAGGCCTGTCCCCCATTGCCTCACTGAGACCCTCCTTCCAATACCAAATTGGAATCTCCAGCACTCCCAGGAAGTACCCAGTTGATTGACAACTACACCCTCCTCTAAAACAACTGCCTCCTAGTGAACACTGGGAGAATCGCGGGAGCTCTGGTACTGGATGGAGCCCATCAGGCAGCAAAGTCTAAGGTCCTAGGCACCCAGAGCATGGTTTGAAAGAGGAGAGTGGAGGCACAACTCCAGAGTGATGGACCTGCTAGGTGCCATGCACTCTGTGCCATGTGAGGTCAGGCAGAGCAGAGACAGAGAATCAAGGCAGACCCTACAAAGAGCCGGGCTCATGTCAGTGGCTCTGGGTGCTCAGTCTAAGTATTGTAATGCTTGATCTACTGCAAATTAAGTATCTTGCTTACATTTCTATCTGCATCTCTGCTTTCTTGATTCCCTACAAGGATTAGTTTAGGAACACGACTTTGGTATTTGCTTCCTCTGAATCAAGCTGACTCCGTCATTTGCCACATTTGATTCCTGTGTTCCATATCATTTGCCTGAGTGACATTTGAAAAATAACATTAAACACAATTCTATGTTTGCACGATCGCTTATAATACGTATCCTGTCCTCATCAGTCAAGGTTAAGAGTCTAGAGTTGTTTTTGCTTCAAGAATGGTTTCATGATGTATAGGTTGGTTGATGCTAAGAAAGTCACATACCGTGTGTGTGCCTCAATTTCCTCATTTGTAAAATAAAGATAGAAATGTCTACTTCATAGGATGCTTATAAAGATGAGTTACAAATGTAAAGCACTTGGAATCATTTCGGGGCAACAGCATGCAGTCAGGACAAGGTGGCAATGTTGTGGGTATCATCACCATCATCATCACCCTCAATAGTGATTCTTAAATTGCAAATTAGACTTAGCTTCGGGCACTTTTCAAAGGCAGCATCTCAAACCAAGGAAGCCAGAACTTGCGGAGTTAGAAACAACTGTCTATAATTTGTAGTCTCACAAACAAGACTTTTTTTTTTGCACTTTCACGACACAGCCCTATTAAACAGTACTCCCTGTATCATGCCTCTGTTACTGTTCCCCAGATTACCCTCCATATGATTCCGTTATACATATTTACTAAGCACTTACTCTCCATACACGAAGCTGGGTCTGGGATGTAGAAACAGGCAACACAGGTAAGACATATGCCCTTATCATGGGAAAGGCAAACAATTAACAAGGATAATGAATAAGCAAACACAGAGAAGTACTGGAAAATTCCCATTAAGAAAACAGATAGTATGATCCCGTATTAGATAACTGCAAATACGGCCGGTGGTACTTAAAACACAGCGGTCAAGGCAAGCCTCCATTGCTTTGCTTCTCATCACCTGGTAGCTTGTTAGAGCTGCAGAATCTTGGACCCCATTCCAGGCCTAATCAGAATCTACATGTGATGTTTGCCATAACCCAACATCAACAATTATTAACTCATGGCAAATGTTTCCTTTAGAGCCCTTGCTCTAATTATTTTGAAGCAAATCTTTGACGTCATGTGAGTATATCTATAAACATTTTAGTATGTTATCATTTAAGATAGAGACTCTTTCGCTAGGCTCTTAATTCGATCAACCAAGTAGATGGAGATAATTTTGACCAAAATGTAAAAAATGGAGAGGGAAATTGACAGGATGATTGTGGAGAGTGGCAGCAAATGAGTAGGGGGGAGGAAGAGTTATTCTTTCGGTAGAGTACATGTCCCACTCTTACGGTATTACGGTATTACATGTGACCTAGGAGATTGGGATGTCCCCAGAGTCAGGGATACAGACTTGGTGGTTATCCATATACAGTTTTTAACCTTACGTGACAGAATTGAAGATGAGTGTAAACAGACAGTGAAAGAAACATAGTTCTAGGCACTCGGGCATGTAGGTACAGAAGGGAGACAAAAAAGGACCCTGAGAAGACCAAGCCAATGAGACTGAAAGAAAACAAGAGTGTGGCCTAAACTGTAGGGCCTAAAACGAGAGAGAAGTCCAAGGAGACAGTGCTCCATGGTATTGAATGACAGAAAGTAAGATGAGGGCACATAACTGCTGGATTTGGCAATTGGTGGCCGTAACAAAAGAGGTTTATGTGAAGAGACCATAAGCCAAAATGGAATGGATGTCAGATTCGGTAGAGAGCCTGGCTGTTTCCACTCCGAGTTTTATTATTCTATGGATGTGTCCAGATTAGCCATGTGATGTGAGGAAAACACCAAAGTTTTTTAATTCTTTTTTTTTTAACACAATCTACATACAACAATAGCAGTGAACACAGATGAAATAGGAGAAAATAAAAATCACCAATATAGACAACTCTTGTAAGACATTTTGCAATGGAGGGAGCACAAAATGAGATGGGAGTTTATGATTTCAAGTAAAGATTTGCGTTTTTAACTGTTGCTTCTTTGTGTATTTTATTTTATGGATGAAAGATAATTATAGCATGTTGTATCCTGAAGGGGATGATTATGTAGAGGAGATTTGAGCACTGCAGAAAAAGAACAGGAGTAATGGATAGATTAACTCTTTAAGACTTAAAGAGTTACAGCAAGAGGGTAAAGGATTCAAGTATGGGAATTGGATTTAAAAAGAAAAGTAGCAACTTTTATTTTTTCATTGCATGTAGAGGAGAAAGACAACGATTATGGATAAGTGTATGGCAAATTTGTAAATTAGGTTGTGGGAAGGTGAGGGTGGTTGTTCCCTACAGTTTTAATTATTTTAATTGAAATGTCAGAGAAGTTGTCAACTAAGAGAGTGGGACCTCCATCTAATTAGAAAAAGGTGGAAGCATTGATAATGTTGACTGCTGTCGATTTTGAAGCACATGTTCACGATTTTAAAGTAAAATCAGTCAACCAAGTTGTGTGAATTTATTCAGCAAAATTCATCTAATTAGGCAAAGGCAAAAGAAAAAGAAAAAGAAAATCTGGCTGAAGTACAATGGTAGGAAAATGGACTTAAAGGGAATTTGCATGACAGTGAATAAGAGCTTATAAGAATCTCACCAGAGACTTTAGTTCACATAACTCAGAATCCTGCATTTGGTCCCAAATAAAGTGAGATCACATCTCTACCTATATACTCAAATAAGTTTAAATGAACTGACTTAAATAAGAAAAACAAACAAAAAAACCCAGAAAAAAACGTTTATTTCATTGTTTGGTGTTCTTTATAAACGCAATCAGAGTTCTTCATGAGGACATGCCAATAAGCTGACAACATTTGTTAGAAGAAAATGTAAACTATAATAATAACTGGTTAAAATGTGGGGAATAGAAACTGCTAGATTCTTTATGCCTACAACTGTTCTTCATTGTCTCATCGAAGGACTGTAAGACTGTGATCCAACACAGACTCCCATCCCATGAACACGAGTCACACCGTGTACAGCAGAAGACACACACTCCTCTCTGCTCCGACCATGCTGAGGCTGCCTGGTGCCCCGGGTGCAGTTTGGCTTGGAGAAGGATTACTGGTCATTGTGTGGCTGAGACTTGTCTGGTCTACTGTTTTCCGCAGATGTCACAGGGGTTTATTCTAGTTGGAGTGACACTCCTACAACACGAGCGGTGATTGCTGCGGAAAAAGAGCTAAAGGATTTCCTTTGAACCGGGGAAGAAAAATCAATGGTTGAAATAATTCTTATGGGATAGTCTGGTCACAGAGAAGCAATGAACTAATGAATGCATTCTTTTTTAAAAAAAACGAAAAAAAAGTAAAACTAGGGAAACAAAATTGCTACAGAAAATTTTGTTGTTATTAACACATCCGTGAAGTTTCAAAACTTAAAAAAAATGAATAGTGTATTTTAAAAGGCAATACGAACAACTCTATAGTGTGTCTCTTTTTCTGGTTCTATCAGTAGTTGAAATAATATCTAAAATGACCCTTTGATATGTTTTCTCCAGGACCAGTCACATTTATGCGAGCACACCAGCCTCGATATCTGATAACAAGATTGTACGGATTTAAAGTAAATTCTAGAGTTGACATTCACACTCAATTGTATATTCCATTTACAGCATCATAAGAGTGTTAACAAGACCCTTAAAATAAACCAAAACCACAAATATTGAAATCTTAGCTCCTTTAATACATATAAATGGCATGACTCACAAATAGGTTTTAAAATATGCCACGCTAGGATCATTTTTCTATGCTTCGGGAGAAACTAAAACACATTATTTAATTTCCCACATCCCCTCTGACCCTAATGAGGCACTCAGCATCTCTGTGTTGTAAGCATCAGTGAAAAAGGTTCTGGTCACATCAGCTACACATTTACTCAGCTACATTAAAGACCTCATACCAAGGACATGCTCTTCCCTTCAATCCTTCCTTGCAGCTAAAGTGAGTTTTTAATGAAAAAGTGGCCTCTTGTGACTATCTTTCCTGTCATCCCCTTCTCTTAACTATTTTAGTGCATTTGTATATATATGAGAATAATTTGATTGTTTAGCAGTTTTAGTGAAGAAACATGAAACTATTTCTCTGGCTCTTGAGAACACTAATGTTTGTGAATTAAGTTCTGGTAAAAATCTATGCACTTCAAACATGTTTTAAACTTGGAGGCTATTTACCATATGTTTTCAGGTATTTCTAATTAACTCCTTGGTTACAATTTAAACTTTTAAAGTCGCGTTTTTCATAGTCATGCACAAAATGTTAAAAGTAAAATGGGATTAAAAACAAACAAAAAGTTAACTCTAGTTCTCTATCCCTCCCCATTTTTTCCAGTTTGCTACCTAGAAACAATTCTTTTGTTGTTCTCTTTCTTGGTTCACATCCCTTTTAAAATGAAGTGCACCCTCAGACAAGATGAAGTGTATATATATATATATATATATATATATATATATATATATATATATGTTTCAATTTGGCTGGATTGAAAATGTTTTTAATATATTCGCACATTTAATAAGGTGATTGAAAAACATTTTCCTTCAAAACTTTAAAAACTTTGCTCCACTTGCTTCCAATTTCCAAGATGGTGATTCTAATGCAATTACAGATAATTTGGGAATTCTAAAAATTTCATTTCTGGAAGCTTTTGGGGATTTATCTTTGTTCCCTAGGAGTATGACATTTCTCAGTAATGTTTTAAATCTTGAGACCCATGTCTTTCAGTCTGAGACATTTTCTTTATTATATTTTTGATAATTTCTCGCCACCATTTGCTCTGTTTTTCTGAGATTATTACTTAGATTTTGGACCTTTTTGACTTAATACTCTAAGTTTCATGTCTTTTCTTCACGTAGTCCATCTCTAGCTTTTGATCTATTTTATGAAAGATTGCCTCAACTTTCCTTTCCAACATATGTCTATCTTTGATGTTTGTATCCATAAATTTTATAAATAATGCCACGAACATCATATGTCACCATAATACAACATCATATTATCTCTTGAAGGATAAATTTGGTTTCTCTGATGCTTTACACTCCTGCCTAAATTGTGTGCATGTGTAAATTCCTTTTGTTTTTATATTTATGGCTTCTGCCTCTCATTTTACGTCCAAGGGTTTCTTCAAATGCCTGAGGATATTTGGGGATCTGTTTCTGGTTTATGGTGAGGTGTTAAATAGCTAAGTGGAAATTCTGTGACACACAAGAGGACCCTGTACACTTCACGGTTCCCATATTGTGCAATTAACTATTTATATTTTTGTGGAAGGTCCCCAAATGTCTGTAGTTAAATATTGTTCTCCAAGGTGGATTTAATCTTTTAATGTCTGCCATATTTTTGAAGTAGGTTGGAGGGGGCAATCTTATCATTCAACATATACTTTCCTTAATATTTTTATTTCCTTCTACATGTCTTATGCCTCCTCTTTCTCTTATGCTCCTATATCCAGAGCCTGTCACATGGTTTTCTTGGATAATATGTGACCTATCTCAGAGACAGCTGAGGAAGACAGAAAGGATAGGCATCTGATGGAACTGGATTTGTAATGAGAAACTAGGAGTCTATTACTTTTTATATAAAGTTGAAAAAAAAAATCTCCCCATCTCACCATTGCCCACAAATACCTTGATTTTGATGCCTCCTATCCTTTAGCCTTTTTCAAATGAAATCTTGCACTTACATGTTTCAGGAGAAGCCTAAAATCGGGCTTCCACCTTTGCCTCTTAATCTTCATTTTAAGGTTCAGATTTTTTTTCTCGGCTTATCAGGAATGCAGTTTAGCTTTCTGATTGTTATTTTCCTCTTAATTTGGGGTGATCGTTTGGAAAAATGAAAATGCCTTTGTTGACAATAAAAATTGAGCTCAGTCACTTTAAAAATATGTGATGAATTTGTCGATAAACTTTTATTTGTTCATGAAAATAAGGAAATGGTAGTGCAGGTAACCCAATAAAGAAAAAGGAGATAAATCCTGAGAGAATTTTTATCCAAAAACTTTCAAGTGGTTTATTTGTTTACCTGATTTTGGTTTGTTTCCTTTTTTGCTTCCATATAAATTTTACACACTCTGCTACTCTTGAAACCATTTATAATACATAGTAGCCAATTTATGGCAGTGACAGAAGAAAATAGGAATCCGTGAAGAGCCTTTATCATATCTCTATAGGTGGTTTTGTACTCATTACTGACTCAGGATAAAGATATGGTCAGTGTAAAAATGGGTATTGACAACATTAGAAATGGACCTTAAGGGTGCTTTTTAATAGAGGTTTTCAGTAAATGTTCTTCGCATTCATTCTGTCCTCAACCAGGACCGTTTCCATTGATCCTGTAAATACAGGTCTTCTTTACAATTACTTTCATTTCTCTATGGCTTCTCTAAGTAGGGCAATAACCTATTTAAAATTTTCTATGCATGCAATATTGTGTTTCAGAGAAGTTATAAAAGAATAATAGCATATATAATACTGCAAAATAGCTAAATAGTTTAAGTACACAAGTATCTATATATTTATATCTATAGCTGAAGTATCATGTTAATATTGTGTCGAGTCAAGTAGCAAAGCATTCTTATAAAGAGCCCACTACCAGTACTACTACTAAATATGTTCCTTTAGGGAGTAAGTGGTGCATATAGGCAAAAGGGTAAAATAGCAGATCCACAAAGAAAGGGGGCGAAGTAGAATTATACAGTCAAAATGATAATTCCATTAGGTCGGTGCAAAAGTAATTGCGGTCTAAAAGATTAAAAATAATAGCAAAAACCGCAATTACTTTTGCACCAACCTAACAATATGATTACCTACTGAGAAAACTCAAGAGAAGTAGAGAGATCATTATTACAGCTTATAAAAGAATTCAGCATGAGTGATATATACTACAAAATTCAAGTTTTAGAACCTTTTACTATCATATACAAACTACACTCAGTCTTGCAACATAATTAAGGAAACACACTGATTACAAGATAACTCAATTATTAAGTTTTAAAATTTACAATATCTATGTAAAATACTTTAAGACTTTACTGAGGTACATATGAAAAAGTCTTGAAAAAAATGGACTTTTGTCCACTTTGGATAAGATTCAAGATTATAAAGTAACACTTATCACCAAATTATACTATAAATTTAGACAATTCCCTTCCAAATATTGGACACTTCTTTTGTTTGCCTTACGTTTGTTTTTGTTTTGGAACCAGGAAAATTGACACTAATATTCATATGGCAAATTTAATATTTACCAAAAAAAAGACAAAAAAAAGATTAAAGAATAGTGAGTAGCTCTACTTAATATTTAAGCATATTTTAGTTTACACTAATTCACAGTTCTGAATAGACAAGCAGCTGATACAAAACATAGTCTTAAAATACAGCAAAATGCACAAACATTTACTGAATGAATAATAATGATGAAACAAAATAATTAAGAGAATGAGTTTTTCAATAAATGGTCTTTATACAACTGAAGAGCATCTAGATAAACAAACAAACAAAAAAGCAAAATAAAGGCAAAGCAGAGCTCTGTATCTTTTCCTAGTCAGGAATACTAAATCCCAGATTTAGCAACGACTTAGAAATGACAATAAATAAAACCCACACAGAAGTTTTCATTTAGGAAAGGCTTTTCTAAGGAGCACCCCAAATCCAGAGGCTAAAGAAGACAAAATTGATGAAAAGTATAAATACTACCAATCTGAGGATGTCAAAACATTATAAACAAAGGCCAAGATAAATTACAACTTATTATAAATTGGATATGTTCCCAAAACCTTACTTTTGAACAAGAAAAGGATTTCAAAATCAGTAAAAGACAAAAATAACTAGCAGTCAATAAAGAAAATGAGTAAGCAATGGACTCTGATAAAGAAATGCAAAGTGTCTTTTAAACCTATGTTATTCTCCATGACACTCATATGAAGATAAACATTAACTTGAAATATGAATTACAGTTTTTTAGTATTCAGAAGGCTAAAAATAAAAAATTTTCTTTTGGTAAGAATATGTAGAAATAGGTACTGTTAAAACACTTTGCATGAAATTATAAATTCCTATGTATTCTTGAAGGTTTTTCCACAGCATTTATGACCTTTAATTTGTTAGAACATACCTGAAGATATATTTGCAAAGACGTGTGTTTTATTTATTGCAACTTTAATTATTGTACAAGATATCAATAGTAGTCCCACAAAAAGAGTAATTTTATCATTAGATCCATATGTGATTGCATGTGGGAAGGAGAACTAAGAGTTAGGGTTCAGAGACAGGAAAGAGACTTTTCACTATTCCTTTTCTGGCTGTTTGATGTTTTACTCAGTGCATATATTACCTTTCCTCTCTCTCTCTCTCTCTCTCTCTCTCTCTCTCTCTCTCTCTCTCTCTCTCTCTCTCTCTCTCTCTCACACACACACACACACACACACACACACACACACTTAAAACAATGCTGGTAAAGGACAATTATCCAAAAGGAAGGCGAAGGGTGCGGAGTATAATAAAGCCAAGAGTGAGACTGATTCAGAAAATGTATGAAAATTTATTCTATGAAGTCTCTATATTTACAAGAGCTATGACACAATTAAGCCTTTAATGTGATAATGAGTACAGGCTCAGTTATACAAATTGATGACAAGATTAACAATATCCTTACATTAGAAAGTGACATGATTTACAGAAAGCTCTCCTTTGATGTAATGTCATTCATTGTTCCAAAGTTTATCTCAGAAAATTAATATATATATATTATTTATTTATGTATTTATTTATTTATTTATTTATTTTTTAAATTTTAACAGGGGAGTACTATGACGGACGTCAGGATTTCAGGCTTTCTGACTGTATGGTTTAATCCAGTAAAACAATTCAGAATATCTAGAAGTTTGGAAGACTGGCATACATTCTAGCTAAGTGTGCGTGGGTATCATTTTTCTCCACCAAAGAACTGAGCAGCAGTAAATTCAATACTATGCTCCCTGACAATTACTTGGAATGTAGCAATTCTGTGTTCTAGGTAAATGCAGAGCTGCACAAATCAGCAAAACCCGGGCTAGGAGAATGATGTGTTTATGAAAACTAAAGAGCCAGTAGGGCGTTTATCTCAATGAAAGGCAATGAAAGTGCCATCTTACATTTGTATCATGTAAGGTTTGTACAGTTATAAAGCACTCTCATGTAAACTGACATTTTATTTTTGACTGGAGCAGCAACTCTGAGAAGCACGGGAAGCTATTATTGTGGGTGAAGAAACTGACTGCGTGATTTGGTCAGGATCTTAGGGAAAGGCAAATGGCAGAGCCAGCTCTAAACGCTGGGTTCCTGATATCATAGAGGGGCTCTTCTCCTCATATCTAACTCATTGGCCTCATTACATTTTACATATATATATATACATATAAAACGATTAAGATATGGAACATAATATTGTACAAAAATTACACACACACACACACACACACACACACACTCCTTTTTTTTTGCTATGTACTTTTTTCCTATTCTAAATCTGATTATCTTATGCTTCCTAGAAGTCTATTTTTTTTTAATTGGCTAGAATTTTGGATACAAATAGAGCAATAGCTGGAGAAAGATATGGGGTCAAGGGGAAGTACACACACCCACCCCCTCCCATCATAGACACACACACACATGCACACACACACACTCACACTCCCACATGCATAAACATATGTAAGGCTAGAGCACATAAGTTTGTTGCTGAGGCAAACAGAACCCACTGGGGATTAAGAAGAGGAAATGATATCTAATATATAGACATCCCTGAGAACACAAAGCAAGAGAGAATTCAGAGAGGAAATGGAAGTATCAACCTTTGAGGGAGGAAAGACTTTTCTTACTCATTCTATGAGAGAAAAGATGGACAGACATGGCAGTTGACAGCTTTTTCCAGTAGGTCCTTACTTTGCTTTTTTCAAAGGCCTGCACCAAGCAATGTTTCGATTACACTGAATTACACATTTGTGACAAATACATTTTATCTCATCACATGACATATTGAAATAATCATATATATATTCATATATATTATATACAAATTTATATTAGTACTGAGGAGGAGGTAGTCAAAATGTCTGTCTTAGTTTTAAAGTTTTTATAGATTTACTAGAGGGATAAGAAGGCAATCAAGCTTTGTGATTAATGGACTGAGGGGACTAGATTCTTTAGTGATAAAAACATCTGAAGGAATAAAATAAAATTAAGTATCTGAAAGTATGGTGTAATCTTAAGCCTGTACAGGTAAGAAGAGCTTTATTGTGAACACGTATGTATTTGCTTTATCCCCACTATTAGACAGCAAACTTCATAGGAGAGAAAAACCTTCTCTTCCATCTCTCTATCTTCTATCACACGTTGCTTCCGCTTTGCAGAACCTTTCAAATTCTCACATTAAAGAAATTGTTTTTTTGACACATAACTATATGAAAGGCTTATTACATTTTTGTTTATTTTCTGAATCATACAGGCATGGAATGAAATGTTTAATTGCATTGGCTCTGCCACTTACAAATTAAGTGAGTAGGTTACGTAACCTAAAGTAGGTTTAATAATAATCACCCCATGGCATTTTCATGAAGATTAAATTAAATAATTCATATAAAGTACTTGTACAATGTGTGACATCTGGCAACTTGCCATAAATGCGAACAAACATCATTAGTAGTTACCATTAATTGATTTCCTTGGCTACAGGGAAGAAATCATGCACTTTCAAAACACTGGAGATGAGACTATTCTGGGTCCCCAATTCCCATTGCTTGGGTCTCATACAAGCAATGCTATAGTTTGAGAGTTTCCAAGGCAGCTACTTTTATATACTTCATATCTTTAAGATTAACTATAGTCTTTCAAGGAAATACAATTAAGAAAGCTTATGTCAGATTTAGTTTCATGATTCGACACAACAAAATATCCACATCTGTCTAAAAATGGATTAGGGGGATTCTTAGGAATTTTATGTCGCACTCCAAAAGTAGAGCTGAGCTGCAAGACCCCAAATCCCTGTGAAGTACAACTTCTCTCAGAAGAAGAATGTATCTTGGCTCCAAATTGCTTTTCACAATTCTTATATTCAGTACATGACTGAAATAAGGATCAATCCAGACTCTAGTCTCTCTGTAGATAAATAAATGATGGGCAATATCCCCAAGACAGGCGGAGTTCTTGATGGACGGACAAGCTGAATACATAAACACACATGAAAGACCAACTGTGAGCACACATCCTATGTCCCTTTGGTCACTTTGCACACATCATCTGATGTCAAAAATTCCTTTTGGGGAGGAATTTTCTTTGAGGTTTCAATGATATTCGTAGGTTTATTTCCTATTACTGTTGTCTAACAAGAAATGTGATACAAGATTCCTGTCCTGTGGATTACAAGCACTGACTTACCTTGTCTATATATATATATTTTAAATATATATATACATATATTACCTTGTCTGTATATATATATATATTTTCCTGATAAAAGATAAGTTATTAATAACCTGAAAAAAAGTTTTCAGGTTATTAATAACTTATCTTTTATCAGAAAAAATATTATCAGGAGTACATTACAAAAATCTAACTGAGTTCAGGGCCGGCCTGGTGGCTCAGGCGGTTAGAGCTCCAAGCTCCTAACTCCGAAGGCTGCTGGTTCGATTCCCACATGGGCCAGTGGGCTCTCAACCACAAGGTTGCCAGTTCAATTCCTCGAGTCCCACAAGGGATGGTGGGCTGTGCCCCCTGCAACTAGCAACGGCAACTGGACCTGGAGCTGAGCTGCGCCCTCCACAACTAAGACTGAAAGGACAACAACTTGACTTGGAAAAAAGTCCACTGTTCCCCAATCAAGTCCTGTTCCCCTTCCCCAATAAAATCTTTCTCCAATAAAGATTTCTCCAATAAAATCTTCCCCAATAAAATCCCCAATAAAAAAAAAAAACTGAGTTCATTATTCTGGCCATTTAGAAATTCTAGATTAATATTAGAGATAAAATCATTTGAAAAAAAATCTCAGCTCTAAATGCCTACTATGCCGCAAAAGTGTGAGAAAACGATTAAATCTGGCAGAATACACATTGTCATTTTCATATATGTAAATGACCACCAGAATGCAACTATCTATGTAGTCATCTATCATCCATCCACCCATCCACGACTGAAATTGATTCAGTCAATTTCCTAAAGAGAAGAAAGTTGAAGCTACAATAAGCACATCCGCATTATTATAGATAGTATTGGTGTTAATTCTCATATTCTGACACAGTGCTCACATAGGCCATAAGAATTCTCTCATTTGGTATAATCAGGAATTGTCCTCTTGGATACTCAGCACAGAAGAAGCACGTGGACATGTTTAACGAGTAATATAAAACTAATGCATTCCCAGGCTTACACTTATTCTGAGCCCAACTTTAAATAATTACTTGGCAAGCTTTGTCGCATTTTCACTTCTGACGAGAGCAGCCCATTTCATTTAATGGAGGCTTACTAAATTAACAGGTATTTCTTCACATCGCATGTTAGGCATCAAACAGGGACTGGCTCAGGAAAAGGAACTGCAGTTGATCACGTGATTTAGTGAAGCAACAGAACATAACTGACTCACGCTCTCATATTATTAATTAGTTCATAATTTTTTCTCATGTTTTGCAGAATGAAGAGAATTCCAAGATCTTCAGCAACCTAAAACATTTATTTTAGAAAAACACCAACTTAGACAAGTAGTTGAAAAACACTGAAATAAAATTGTGTGTTATGTGAATGTTTTAATCAAGTGACATCCGTTTTGGCACCCGGAGGTGAAAATTACAGGCACATGTGCTTTCCCTTCATGTTTCTGCCGATAGAAATTTAGTTGTTGTCAGTGCCTTAGCCTGGGCCATGTGCGAAGTTTATGTGGGAAAGCCATCTTGGGGAGCATGTGTGAGCAATGAGGGAAGGAACGGGAAGAAGGAAACCAATACAAGTCGTATTGCCAAGGTGGAACACCATTTTGAGGGACGAAGGTGTGATCCCATGGAACCTTCAGAGGATCCTGAGAAAGAAAGAGTCTGGGGGATTTGAGTTGAGATGCGGTTAGGTTGCACTTGTGATCAGCTGTTTGACATCCATGTGGAACTGGCCACCTCGTTGCACACTGGCTGGGGCAAAACTGTGCATCTTAAGGGGTTCATAAAAGGGAATCAGGAAAAAAAATTAAAGCCAACAAGCAAAAAATTTTCAGGATGAGGGTAAAAGGGATCAACTATATGGTGATGGAAAGAGAACTGACTCTGGGTGGTGAACACACAATGTGATATATAGATGATGTATTGCAAAATTGTACACCTGAAACCTATGTAACTTTACTAATAATTGTCACCTCAATAAACTTTAATTAATAAAAGAAAAAAGAAAAAAAAACTTCAGGATACCACATTTACACAGATTGACACTATACAGCAGTGAATAATGAGATTGAATGGAAAACATATATAGTTTCCATATGTTATAAAATTTAAAAATTCTATTGGCATTTTATAACAAGAGCTTGTAAATTTGACAGCCATTCTATTAATTTAAACAGACATCTCTTTTACAGAGACAAGAAATATTAACGAATACATGTATAACCTTTGAAAAATTGCCACTGCTACTTTAAATCATATTTGTTTGCTGAAGAATTGTTAAACCTCCTCTAAATTGTTTTTGTAGTGCATGTGTATTCAAAAAAAGCAGAATATTAGCTTTCATTGCTTTTTTCCCTTACATAATCAGACTGTGTCTAATCACCTCAGCATTCTGATTACAAGTTAATCAGGCACTTGAAAATTTCCGTTTTAAAGACTAATGGTAAATACAAAGAGTTCTCATTAGCAAACTCTATGCTAGTCATACAGAGTCCTTTGATTTATTTTTTTTCCTCTCTTGAAAAATTATTCTATCGGATTCTCATGATTTTAATTGTGACAATGTCCCTCCCTCCCCAAATTCCACCAAATTTTCAGTGAAGAAATTCATAATCAATAGTCATATATTTTACTTTAAAATGCCTCCTGTTGCTAAAGCAATTGAGAATTAGGTACAGTGGGGAGAGTACTGGACTGGGAGTTAAGAGACGAGTTTTATACTAAAGGCCCGTGAGCAGTCGGGTACACACATTTGGGAAGGCTGGTTCAGCCCTCTTGGTTTCACCACTTACTCACTTATACTAGTGAATAACTAAGTATATATGTAGCTTTAGAATCAGCTTTTGGAGCCAGGCTGATTGCCTTCAGATTTTAGCTCCAGCAACGAAGGAATGTGTGATTTGGAGGCAAGTCATTTCATTGCTCTGACTCTCAGTTCCATCAGCTGTTAATTAAAAAAAATTAAATATACGAATTCTGACTTTTGAGAATTAATTGAAATACCATAGGTAAAGCATGAGCCTAGACCGTGGCCCGTTGTACACAGTAGAGGTTTCTTACCATTTGCCCTTTCCCAGAATGCACAGCAAGAACCCACTGGCCGGAGTTCATTACTACCCTACCTGTCTGGCCCCCATCTTTTTTCTGCATATACACTAAGTAAGAAAAGGCTCCCCTCCATCCAAGCCCGAACCTTCCATGTCATCCCTGAATCCTCTATTGCTTTGTCTCCTCAAAGAGGTTTAGATGTTGATATTGTCTTCTTTTCTACACCTCAAAGTCTCCCTTTTCTCTCATCAACATTGACATATGTTCTATTGCTTTGTCCTTATGTGTGCATGCACACGTGTGTACGTGTGTGCACGTGTGTGCATGCGTGTGTTCTCCCTGACTCACTATCTCTCTCCAGCTATTTCTCTCTTTGATCCCCATGGGATTCTAAAGAGCTGTCTTATCTATTCTATCTCAACTTTGTGTCTCATTCACTCTTCATCCCATCTGTTCCCATGATGTCTAGGTCATCTTACTCACCTCTCAACATCATGCACTGAACCCTCATTTTGAACTGAACCCTCATTTTGTCTTAGGATACTCCCTTATCTTGGTTCCCTGTCACTTCTCCATCCTCAGTTTCCTCCTGTGACTGATTCACTGATAATGGGGTCTCCTTTGCTAGTTTCATCTTTGTACTCAGCCTGCACTGTTGGGGTCATTCAGTCTTCTCTCAAAACTAATTCCCTAAAACGATTCCATCTATCCTCATGGGTGTAAGCATCGTTAAATGCTACTTATACACAACTTTAAAAAGACACATGACAGACGCTAGTTAGACATTAAATAAATATAGATAATAAATAAAATAGATAATGCATATTGATAGGTACTTTTAAGGCATACGCTCGTATGACAGCTCAGGTTTAAATTCTAGTTCGGCAATTTGCAAGCCACACAAGTTTGGACTGTGCCTTACTTTAACTCCGTTTCATAGGGTTATTATATTAATCAATGTTGAGTCCTTTAAAAAGTGTCTGGCACATAATAAGTGCTATATAAATATTTAATGTCATTGCAATTTTTACAGTAATTCACATTGTGACTCCCCTATTTAAAACCCTTCTTCCACTGTACTTAGAATAAAATTCAGCATCTTTATATTAGTTTAGAAGGCCCTGCCTGTTCTGACACCAGGTTTTCCCTCAATCTAAATTCCCGCTTGTTCATCTAGAGGAGAATGAACAAGAGGAGATGGAGGAGACAGTCCTGCATATACGCTAAGTAAGAAAAGCACCCCCTCCATCCAAGCCCGAACCTTCCATGTCATCCCTGAATCCTCTATTGCTTTGTCTCCTCAAAGAGGTTTAGATGTTGATGTTGTCTTCTTTCCTACACCTCCATCCTCCAGATAGTCCTCCATCTCCTCTTGTTCATTCTCCTCTAGTCACATGGGTCTTTGATGATGATGATGATGGTGATGATAATGGTGATGGTTAACTTCTCAGTCGTGGAAATCTTTTTTGTCTCAGGGAGTTTGCACATATTCACCCCACCCTACCCTGATTTTCATAGGCAGCTCCTTCACATCCTGTAGGACGAAGTGTAAGCATATCTTCTTCTTATACACAGTGTGTTCCATGGCTACATTTCTGGGTTTGCTCTCCACTTTCCTTACCCCAGTTGTTTTCTACCTTCACCCTTGCTTGTTTTCTTCATAGCACTCACCACAGTTTAACAGCTAATGTTTATGGTTTTGTTTCTGTTCCTCTCTGCTACAATGTAAAATTCAGGAAGGCAGGAATTCTATCTTTCTTTTCAACGTGCTGTGCTGCACACTTACTAGGCCCTCAAAACTATTTGTGCAAAATTGAGTAAATGAAGACATAGGAAAGTAGTGGTGTTTTTTTTTAAATCTCAATATAAACTCTAAAAACACCCATCAAACAAAAGGATCTCATAAAGCAGTGAGAGCATTCAAGCAACATTAAAAATCCATGAGTAAAGGATGCTAGAGTGAGTCTTCTGCATTTCTGTATCTTTCTTTCTATATTTTTTAACGAATGAAGAATAGGATTAATATTATTTTGCAACATGTTTTTGTAACAAAATAATATTGGACCACAATTAGTCCATGCTTCTAAATAATGCTAGAAGATTCCACCCTAATAATAAAATCCAAATATCTTGTTGTCACTATCTTTACAAAGTTCTGAATATTTCAAATATTCTATCCCATGTCCTTGTATTTACTTAGTGGCTTTTCAAGCTTTCATTACAGGCATCTATAGTTTCCAACTGTCTAATCATGATTATTGCATGACACATTTGGAAAGTTTTAGCCTGCCAATCAGATGGAGTCTAATGTACCAGTTAAAAATGGATCCCATCCTGTAGTGAACCACTGGGAGTAATCTACTCTCTACCAGCGAGCAATGGAACCATTTGTGGCAAATTCAGTCTTCTAGAGCGGCGGGTGACCACTGGTAATTGCCCTCCTGGGGGTATTAATTGGGACCCTGGAGCACTGGAAGAGTTAATTTACCTCATGCAGTAAACACTTGAATTCTAGAGAAGTATGCTTAGTTTGGTTCCAAACAAAGCGGAATTAAGACAGAAAGTAAAAGTAGCTTAAATCATGTACTATAACACATATTCAGGTGAAAACCAAAAAAAGGAATGTAGTTAAGATGTCATTTTTCTTCCACGGGCATTTCAGGAATTTGCAGTTCTTAAGCGCAGTGTTTTTTTCCCCCTGCTTCAAAGAGCAGGATTTTGGCTGTACAATATTGACACATTTGTAATTAACACGGGGCATTGAGACATTTTAAAAGCTCATGGTGCTGTATAGCCATTTCCAGGAAATACTCTGTCTGTGAAATTCTACAAAAAAGCCAAGAAAAAAAAAAAGAAAAAAAATGAATACACTTGGCAGGGGTATAGCGTCCTGAGTTGCCTCAGCATCACAGATGGCCATGAACTGACAAATCGCTATGTCACTTCACTGGCTTGGGAAACAAGTACAGCTATAAATTGAGAGGATGCTTTTGTTATCCACCAATTTTCTTGAAAGTGAATATCAACTTGAGAATACATATTAATGTCATAATATGCTATCATTCCAGTAGAAAAGACCTATGGCCACAGGTCTTCTAACTTTGTTAAAGCCACAGAAAAGAGCAGAGCGGCTCTGATTGAACTGGAATTTGGGGGGTCTAAGACTCACTGCCCTCTTCCTTGGTCAATCACCCAAGAGTAGGATAAGAGATACTTTTCAGAGCTGAAGGTCCTTTGGGCCAATGGAGTTTGTCAACTCTTAGAATAACATCAAAATAAGTTGTTGTTGTTTTTCCCCAAATTCAACAAAATGCATTTACCCTATTTTCTAAATCTCCACAGAACTTGGATTTCCCATGTGACATTCTGCATTATTACTATGTGTGTTTATTCCACATATCTTCTTTAAACAGAGGTCTGTATCTTGCTCACATGCATGTTCCCTGTGGCATTTTAACACAGTAGTAGCAGGTGCTCAATAAAAATGAATTCATTAGTTAAAGTCTTAGGCTCTTTCCTTGTTGTCAGATGCAGGACTGATATCATGAAATGATTATACTCTCCTTCACTGAAAGTCAAATTTACTCAGCTGAAACCTGAAGGAAGAGAAGGAGTTCGCTGGCAAGGAGGCAGGGGAAGGGTATTTCTGTCAAGGAAAACAGGCACTGTAAAGGTTCACTAACATTGGAAAGGAAAGAGAGAATTCAGCCATTTGAAAGGAAGTCAGAATGCCTGGAGCCGAGATTATGACGGGGAGAGAGATGGTGGACAAAAAGTCTACAGAAATTAGTGCAACTCTGGTGTTGAGACACTCTGTATTTCCTATTAAGGGTTTTGCATTTTATCCCAAGATAATGCGGAACCTTTACGCGGGGAGAGGTCTTTTCAGATCTGTAAATCAAAGAGAGCAGTTGGACGGCAGTACTTTCCCCGGATTGGAAGGGTAGAACACTGAAATCACTGAAATTGTTCTGGACATCGTCACAATTTATACCACTGCAGCTCAGCTTCAAATGTTCACACATGTGCATATGTACACACACACACACACACACAAATTCATATAGAATATCTCTTACAAACTCAGTTGGGATACTCACACGTTACTACCATACAACAAAATTCATGTTCACATGTTATTTATCAGACCCTACAATAATTTCAGAAACATTTTAGCAAAGGCAATATTGGACTGTTCATAGAGACACTGTTTTTCTGCAATCCTACAAAAAATATTTAAAACTCTATAGCTGTGTTAGCGTTCAACTGCTTGGCACCAATGATTAGTCATGGCAGTCTGCCAGGGAACAAATTTTGCTCACAGGTTAATAAAGGAAAATATTTTGTTTACTCCTTAGAATGTTCCCTGGTTACAAAACATTCAAGAGTTAGAATGACAGCAGGATAGAGTGGGATGGACCTTAGAGATTCTGGGACCCAATCTCATTTCCACAGATGAGATGACTGAGCTCTCAGGAATGAAAGTTACTTACTTGCTCACAGTCCTCACGTCTATTCCTTAGGAACAGAGGAGAAAGCTTTGAAATGTTTCAGAGATTTCCCTCAACTTCCCAGACTAACCACATGAAAAAACATCTACCCACCGCCTAGAGGTGTTTCTGTGCCTTATGCTGAATGACAATAGCCCTGTGCACTTCTGCAAATCCTTATTCTTTATAAATTATGGGGTCATTCCGCTGATCTTATAATCCCATATATGTCATGTATTAAAAAGAAGCAGGTCCACAGCTTCCTTCTACCAAAAATTACTCCTTTTAATTGAGATCAGCCACAACAAAAAGCAACTACCGTGTTTCCCCAAAAATAAGACCTAACCAGACCATCAGCTCTAATGCGTCTTTTGGAGAAAAAATTAATATAAGATCCGGTCTTATTTTACTATAAAAATTAATATAAGACCGGGTCTTATAATATAAGATATTATAATATAATATAATATAATATAATATAATATAATATAATATAATATAAAATAATATAATATAATATAATACTGGGTTTTATATTAATTTTTGCTCCAAAAGATGCATTAGAGCTGATGGTCTGGCTAGGTCTTATTTTTGGGGAACAGCTGCTTCCCAGACAAGATTTAGTGATTCACAACCTTTGTTGGCATCATCTCAGTGAGCGAATAGATAAAACACCTGTTTTCCACACCTGTGGAAACATCATCAAAGATCACTCCTAACTCCACAACCCAGGGAAAGAGAATAAACCACTTTTTCCTTTCACTCATTTGTAGGGTCTTTTTCTCAACCTACAATCATTTCAAGTTCAGCTTACTTTCAGTTTAGTGATTAATTTAAACATCATTATTTTAGATTGCCTTTCTCTTTGGAAGTATCAAAAAATAAATCAAAAGACCACTCTTTTAAGACAGATAACGCTCTCTAGAATAATGAATTCTGTTCAATGATCTTTAGCCTGCTGTTATCAAAATTCTGTACATATTAATACTACCTTTCCCCCATGTTCATAATCCAGCTGTAATGATTTCTTTTGATCTTTCTTTCATTAGACTCCACAGATCTGTAACCCCTCGATATTATTCTTTTCCCAAACTGAGCTTGAGTGTCTGATCTTTAGTCAAACAGTGTTCTAAAGAACTCAGTTTTGCTTACCTTGAATAAGAAGTTATAACGACCTCAATCATTGCAGTTGGGCGTTGTTTTTGCAAGAGAGGAAGTATCTGAGCTTGATGAGATGAGGGAAAATGTGGCCGATTTGTTTTCAGTGCACAAACTGTAACCGTAAGCAGTGACCTGGAGAAATGTCACTTACATTGGACTCCCAAGTTGTCATGCTTAGGAGCTTAAAGAAAACTTAAAAGTAAAATGTTTAAAGAGGTGTGGTATGGTGTGGTGTGGTGTGGTGTGGTGTGGTGTGTGTGTGCTTGACCAGATGAGGGGAGATTTGCCAAGATCCAGTAAAGCGGAAAAACCCTATGAATCAATGTGTTGCATGAAACAGTGGTTCCACTCCCATGCACAAACTCTATAGAGAGCCTCTGACTGTGTAGTTTGGATGAAATAAATTAAACAATAAAAATAAATGAGCATATTTACCCATTTTGCATAATTTTCTATTTTAATAATAATCTTTTTTTACATTCAAATTAGATGTCAAATAACACACTTTTTATTGACTTTCATTAGCTTATTGTTTTAAAAGCACCTCTCACTGATGTTTTCCAAACACCAAAAAATAAGACAATAAGTCCTTCATATCATTAATTCATAGTTTCTAAATTCATGGCTATAACTATTTTTCGCTCTCATAGGCATACTTAATTTTTTTCTTTATCATCTTGCTCAGTTGGGCCTTACATCCATTCCCCCTAACCTATACTTTCTTTTTTTCATGTGAACATTTATGGGACAAAATATTCCTATGGTTGGACCTGGGATCAGAAAGGAAACACCCGTCTACAACCCAAATAAAAAGGGACATACCTGGAGTCTAGTTTTGTCTGATGACACCTTGAGACTACTAATTAGTGAACAATAGGGACATGGGATAGGATAGTACACCTGCAGGCACTGCCTGTGGCAGGCTAAGTGTTGGTCACCAGTCACACACCAGGAACCTGCATTCTAGGTGCACAGATTGTTAGAATTGTAACCTCAATTAGTTTACAAACCCAGAATCTCCTGTTAAAGGTCTTCAAACAACAATGAAGACTTTGAGACAATCCATCTGATGTCAATGGATAGAGCTGCCCAGCAAATAGAATATTATTTGATCTTGCAAAACTCTGTAATGTCTAGGTGCTTACGTGCGTACTTTTGATATGTTCCCTCAGTTGAGACTTTATTAGCTAGAGAGGACTGTTTTTCTTGTTTTACATATATGATTAAGTCAAGGGACAGATTACTGACTATGCTGTAAGAGTAAAGGTGGCCATATAACACTTGCCATTGCATTATGCAAAGGTGAAAGAAATGCTCATAAGAAACAGAGAACTCAAGAGACCCAATGAGAGCATGAAAAAAGTGGAAAAAGCCCTAGTTTGATGAATGGGCGTTTCTTCATCACCCCTCCACCAGCTAACACACCCAAAAGTGAACACCTGCTTGAGTAAGACAGTAAAATATACTGTAAAATGAAAAGACGTTTGACAAAGCTGTTGTGGGCTATGTAAATTAGTGCAACTGTAAAATCTACTTTTATTAAATCCAGGATTCAGCAGGGAGCAGAGCTCATCTGCATTCTTTTCTTAGGGAAGCTGTAAATAGTCAGCGGCATGAATTTTACCGATTGAGGGAGAGATTTATTATCACAGTGCAGGCACAAATTGCTCATGACAAGAGACAGTTTGGAAAGGTGGCCAATTGAGGAACATGATGAACTAAAATTAAATAATGCAGTGCTGCCACCAGGGGCTTTCTGGACGTGGGCGAAATGATGCCCAGGAGGTGGCGCCTGGGGTACTGGACCCTGCGCTGTGATAACAAGTACTTCGGTTATCTGGCACGCTTTGCATTACTCCCCAATTGGTCAGCTAATTAGACATAAGTCTATAAAAGAGAAATAATATTGCACATACTTGCTATTGCTTAAATCAAACTTTTGCATATTTAAACCATTATGTTGTTTACCATGTAAAACACATTCTGACTTCGTCTTTATGGGTAAAGGAGAATTGAAGAATGGATAAAGACAACAAGCCGTTGACGAAGTTTGTTTTGATGTGCAGGAATGTGAATAACGCAAGAAAAAGTTTAAAAACTACAAGCACATTCTTGTTGCATTTATTTGTAGAAATCACACATGTCCTCTGAGACCCAGTGTATTGTGTACATTTGAATATTCAACAACCTGTCATTTACAGTCAACTGTGCAGACTTGTAACTATTGCCGACAGGACAAGCCTGCACCTGTCGCCAATCCTTTTGCCGGCTACCCCATTCCATGAATCCTTTCCCCAAATACAAATTCAGGCCAATGATGTGCTGCATATTAACCTCCTTACCCTATTGAAATCACGCCACTTTTTACTTTACCAGAATGATGCCCAAAGGCACAGCTTAATTCCTTTTTCCTCCCTAACGATCCAAAATTGAATCTATTGAGAAAGAGACCAGGTTGTCCACTCATTTTAAGAACATCATATGATCCCTTAAAAGGCTAATGAAAAAGGAACTGAAGACTAAAATATGCCTCTAGCTACAATGATACTAATAATTATAAGGCCTTATAGTTAGATATTATCAAAGTACAGTTTCATTTAAATCTTAGAAAGCCCTGAGAAGTAGACCAAGCTATCAACTATATATGTGTGTGTGTGTATACATATATGTAATCTAAATATATATATATATATATATATATATACATTTAGATATATATAATCTAAAGCTCACAGCCAGTAAGTGTCTTGTTCAAGCTCACATAACTAGTAAGTAATAATAACTAGACAGGACTGGTTTACCTGATTCCTAGAGGGAAGCTATTCCTGTACAAGAATAGTCACTTAACTGTGATGCATAAGTTACGAAGGATTGTAGGGTGATTGCATCGAGAGTAAACATGCCCTAACCAGCACCAGGACTAATTTAAGAATGAGTATTTTGCACAAAGGTTCTCACCTGGTCTAGGGTCACAGCACCGGGATACTGAAGTGCTAGGTGGTGCCCGCCCCCACACTCGCTTCCTCCCTGACTGCTCTCTCCCTCTCTTCTCTCCAGGAAGGTTAGAATCCAGGGCTTTGGAGTCACACAGATCTGAGTACATTTTTTTCTGGCTCTGTCATTACTGGCAACATTACCTTTAGCTATTTATTGAACTTCTACGGCCAAGTCTCCGTTTCCTCTTGTGAAAGTGGCAGTACGTGTAAAAGGCTTGGTACAACTTAACTATCATGAATAAATATAACCAATTATGATAGCAATATATAGTGGTAATGTGGAATTAATGAAGTATAAATTTAAACTGCAAATCAATTTAAATAAACTTCCTGATTCCATATACTTTGTAATTCATAGATACCAGATACCAATAATTATAACTCCACTCTATAGAAGAGTCTGTCATTTTATTATTACTATTATTATAATTATTAACTGTATTATTAAAACAATAATTATGGTATTAATATAATCAATGTCATAGTAACGATAAAACTTACTACTAGCATAATAGTTATTACGTTATAATGTAATAATATAATAACAATTATATTGTTAATATAATAATAACATAATGTTATAATACATTCTTTACCTTGATGCAGCTACTCCTTTTTTTAGGTATATGAGTGTATACTCCACTTTTGATAAGCAAATTATCAAATAATTTGACTGCCACACTTAATTGTTGTTTAAAGAAGTTTTCAAAATACCTCAGTGGAAAGGCACAATTAAAATTTTTTTGTATAAACTTCTAAGACAGCAAATAAATTGGCGGTGTATACCACTCAGTGCCAGAATTATCACAGCAAAATAGTGCACGAAGCAATTGTGGAATGAATACTTGAAAACTAGACCAATGTTTTGTAAAAATATGCAAAAATTGTCAAACTAATGAATTTTCACCCTTGCACATACCAACTCACAGAAATATTCTAGAGAAAAGCTGATGCTAAGCTTCTGTGTGGCGTGTAACTATGAAAGGAAACATATTTTTGCAGAAACACTTTTTATGGTAGCCCTAACTAAGCTAGTGAGATGCCAGCACTTTCGTAAACAGAAGTCTACTTATTCTTCATAAAATCATAAAAACAAATGGTCAATATTCACTCATTCAGCACATATTTATTTGGAATCTAATCTCAATGTTCTCTCATTCAGCACATATTTATTTAGAATCTAATGACACTCAATGTTCTAAGCAACAGATATATAGTAGTTTAAAAAAATAGATAAAAGTCCTTGCCTCATGGATCTTATATGCTAGTAGATAGAAAATAAATAACCAAAAAATATACACGTTGGAGGCTGAGAAGAGTTAATAGGCTCTTAAAAATAGGTACAATAAATAAATAAATAAATAAATAAATAAATAAATAAATAAATAAATAAATAAATAACAAAGCAAACAAGAAAACCTACAAACAGAAAAACCCACAAAACAAACTCTTAAGACTAGTAGTAAACTGGACTTTGAATTATTTTGAATAATTTTGAATTACTTCCTGTAAGTTTACACTGTGTCTTTTATGTCAGAGGCCAGTTCTCCTGCAATCAAATTTTGCTACCACTTTTTTTCTAATAAACTAATTTTCTCAGTTCTTTTAATCATGGGTCTTCCTTACCTATACTTGAAATTTTTTATACGTGTACAAATTTGCTATTAGCTTTTCCTTTTCTTCTCTATTATGTCACGTGCAGGTCAAGAAATAAAGAAATTAGAAATGACAGACACTAGTTGAGGTAAAAGGATGTTGCTAAGTTAGTCTATGAGTGGCAGAGAAAATTCGAAGATGGCGCCCGTGATATCTGCCCTTAGTATCCACACCTGTATGTAAACCCCCTGTTCCTCATGCCTTACCTAGAGTGCTGGAAGAACTTGTGACTTACTTCAGGCAAATAGAATATGGCAAAGGTCAAGAGATTGTTTTTTAGATGTAACTAGAACCCCTCAGCAGTTGACTTTGAATTAATCAAAAGGGAGGTTATCTTCCATGGACCTGACCTAATCAAAGGTCCAGGATTTGTGGTAACTTTTTACACAGCAATAGAAAACTAATACACTATGATTTCAATCTCTGTTATAGTTTAAATTCCTCTAGCAAAACAACAGCAAAATTAAAGTGGGGGAGTAATGAATTCAAGATTATTTCGAAACTGATAGATACATAGAGATGTATTCTATGATTCAATTTTTTATATTTGAAAAAATCCATATATATATTTTTTTAAATCATGAAAACAGGTTTTTTGTTTTTGTTTTTGTTTTAAATGTTCTTTAACATCTATTTTGTTTCGTGCTAATGAAACAAGATACAAAGACTGATCTGTAAATATTCCTACTGACAGCAGACAAAAAGCAGATAAATTTAATACAGGAAATAGTAAGTGAAAATAAACCTGTGATTCCAAAGATGTGTCACTTTAGTGTACATAATGATGACTAACAGCATAAACAAGAAAAAGTTGCCTGTAAAGGTTTCAAAAGAAGATTTCTGACCCAATTAAATTAAATTATATTTCAGGGAATAGTAAATGATTTGTTAGAGGGCTATTTAGAATCCTAGTATGTTTTAATTTTGACTAAGATTGTGATGGAAATGTTGATCTAATCGATGTTTGTATTACATCATATCTATTAAGATCCAGTGTGGAACAAATAATCCTATATTCTGCTAATAAGTTTATGTTTTAGTAACCAGAGCACGTCTTTCCCAGGTCACTGAACCAACTCTAAAGGGCCACAGAGTTTTGTTTATTCTCCCCAAATCATAAATAAATGTCTGTCATTGATGATAAGTGCAGGGCAGACTTTCAGTAACTCTGAATTTCCTATTGCGAGAGTCTAACAAAGAAGAAAAGCTGATGCGGACTGGGAAATTTAACAGAGGAAAATGAGTTACTGTGTTTTGAAAAACTCTAAATTGCCAATCTTGGAAAAACATTCTGGAGTATGACCCGCCATGATGATCCAGGAGATAAATGACAGAATAAAGATTCAGAAGCTTGACAAGATCCTCTACCAGGCTTCCAATTTCAGCAACCTTTGATTCTAGTATCTGGTTCAAGCCCTATTTTTACCAGTGAGGAGTTTAGGATGAGTCTGATTTATATTGATAATATCAGTTCTAGTGCTCTCTGCTCTCTCCTTGCCTTGGGTCTCTGGACATCTTCCTCTTTCATTTTTAGTTTTGAAATCTTTTTTTCCCTACCCATCCTTTATTATGATAGCATTCAAAAGGACTGAAATAAGGATGTCAAATGACCAAGGCAGGTTTTAGTCACAGTGTCTGGATTCCTAACCAGAATTGTGCAATGGCTCTCCATGGCGACGTGCCACAGTGCTCCAAAAACATGGCCTTTTGTCCCCAGGAGGACCAGACAGTCCACCCCCACCATTCCAGTGCTAAGGCATTGTCCATCATTCCGTCCTCCTTGCCTAGAAGGGACTCCACAAAAATAAACAAACAAGCAAACAAAACACCCGTTGTGCTCTCAGGATACAGAGTAGTGGTCATGCTCCATCAGGTCTCTGGATGACTCACGCAGTCTTTATTGGCTTATCCATGACTTTGGCCCTTTTTAGACGTCTTGCATTGTTTCCCCCAGCTCCCTGTACCCCTCTGTGAGAACTGTGTCTTCCTCACTCATTTGACAGAGGCTGTGCACTACAGAGCGTTTAGCAGGCACTTGATAACTATGTCCTCATTTATTATTCACAACGCCGCATGATATCATCATATCGTCACGAGATAAGGCTGACTTTTAAGTCCTGCCCCAGACTAGTGAGTACACTGTGTTTTACTCAGCGTTCTTCACCCTTCTCTCCCTCAGCTGTACTACTAGGAAAATTTCATTTCGCCTTTAAGTTCATTTAGTATCTAAAGCAAATGCCATTTCCCTTCGATTTCCCTTGGGTTCACACAGCAATTAGAGGAGAGTTTGTGTAACTCTGGTGGTAAAAACCGTGATGTTTGAAATTGCTTACTGCAAGTATAGTGTAGTGGGGAAAGCAAATGACTTATTCTAAGGCCTCACGCTGGGTCCTGTCATTCACAAATGGTGTGACTTTTGGCATTTTGAACTTTTCAGGAGTGTGTGTGTGTGTGTTTTCTCTTTAGCATAGCAGTTTGTGCTGTAAAGATAGTGAAAAATCTGTATCTATTTTGGCCTTTGTTCACTGGAATATAGAAATGGGGAAGAACTGCCAGCATCATAGAGAATCCTAACAATCTTATCCAGTGATTTCAGCCAACCTCCTCTAATTAATCCAAAAGGACCCTAACAGGTGTTAAGAACAGTGCCCCTTGTCCAGATTCCCTCCTTTCCTCACACCTATCACTTCCGACAGTAGGAGACAAATGCAAACTGATTAGAACATGTGAAATGACAAAAACAAACAAACCAACCAACACACCAACCAAAACCCCCACTGCCATCTGAAAAATGCGAGTACCACTATTGGAACACAGTGCATCTTGCTGGAGCACTTGTCGATCCTCTAACTCGCTGTCTACTTCACATAGCAAGGCATCATGGTCAGGCAAAACTCCACCAAGCCACTTATAGAGCACGCGCCTCCTTTCCAGAACCTTCTGCACTTAAAGAGCTCAGACTCTTCACTAAGTTTGAAATCCATTCTAATCAGTAGTGTTCACCATAAAAAGGAGGGCCAGCTAGCTGTTCAGTGACCTTGTATTTCACTGTTTAGACATCTGATTCTCCAGACTATTCCTGCATCTAATTAATGCTACATTTTCACATTTCTAACATGGATATTACTTTGGCTCACGCTTTTTGTCATTTTATTGTGCCTTCTCTAAATACTTGTAAGGTATATAACTAATGGATTCGATTGTTTAACGGCCAGGCTGAAGGTAATAATCTAGTAAATGATGGTCCACTGAAGAGTGAGGAAAAATGAATGGACATCAGCCCACAGAAGCTGGTTTGTTTGAAATATCAGCTTAAGACATGTAAGAGAAACTAATGTTTTTTCAATTATTTTTTTCTTAAATAAATGACTTCTACTTTTCTAAATGATCACTTAGGATGTCAAATATTTGTCATAGTAGGGACAATTTACTTGGATGAAGATAAAATAGGAATTTGCATTCCAGGAAAGACAATTTCAAGCCCAATGTTTAATTGATTTTTGGCTGTCCCAATGGAGGCAATATAGTCTGAAAACATTCTCTTCAGAATTCGGGTAATATCGTGAGGAATTATTGCAAAAGTCACAGTTTTTAGAGTTTGAAAGTTAAATAGCAGAAAAACACTGCTGTTCAAATTTTATACAATAGCATCTTCTCCATTCCTTTTCTTCTGATATTTTTAGGCACTTATAGTATTTTTATGATTAGACATCCACAAAAATGTTTTGAAAACTACAGAAAAATATAAGACAATATTTGCATTGCACATAATTTCAATAGAATTACTTGCACAATTCATAAAACATCATAACTTCTGTTGCTTTCCGATTTCTCATTCTTTAAAAACTTATAGAATCTCAATGAGTATTTAAGGCATTTATTTCCATTTACCAGTTATATATAGATATGAGCAAGAACTATCATTGGTCTGAAACACAGCCTTTACTTCCCCTAAACTTTCAAAAATAAGCAATAGTTCTAGGAGGAAACAAATGAAATATACAATTTCTTATATAAATCGATAACTGAAAAATTCTAAATTGCCTTTTCAACAATTTCTGATAATTCACTTACTCCTGGTTGTTTCAATACATTTTATTTTTCTTTTAACATGTTTTAAGAAATGCTAAAATGTTAGCATGTGCTATATGCTTAAAATAACTGAAATGTTGTGGTACCAGCACAAGAATCAACAGTAAGATAAATGGGACAGAATACTCCAAGCCAGAACTCAGGATACTAAGTATGTAGCAGACTGTCACTCAAACCTAAGAGGTCACCTTCTGGCAGATCTACCTCATTTTATGTAACATTAGGAAGGAAAACATTGAGCCAATTAAATTATGTGCTTCCTACCATCTAGAAATTTTATATTGTGTGTATTCAAAGAGCTTATTTTAACTTAGAGATTTTATCAAGCACATACATAAAATACATAAGCAAATTAAATTAATATTCTATAATTTCTTCACATTGGCACTGAACTTTTCTGAAAAAAATCACATTTAGATTTAGCGCTTGGAATGTTTTTGCTTTTCCAAACAGTGACATTCCTGGGCTAATAAGAGCTTTGGCTGTGTGGCATTTGGAAGAAAAGCCATTGATGCTGGCATTTGAAATCTGACTTTGCAATTATGCAGGGCTAGCCATCTTTTGATTTCAGCTTGTGGCATATTGGTAAACATATTTGATTCACCATCTCCTTCAATATTCCCTCCAACCATTTGGTTCCTCGAATTAAAAGAGTGCTCCACTGTTGCCTCTGGAGAATGATCTTCCACAGGGACAGCCATTTGCAAGCTTTTTTTTTTGCACTTCCATATGCATTTTATTTTTTATTTTATTTTATTTTTATTCATTTCAGGTGTACAAAACAATGTAATAGTTAGACATTTCACCCCTCACAAAGTGATAACCCCCTTCCCCCAATCTATTGACCCTTTCACATCGTATATAGCTGTTACAATTCCATTGACTATATTCCCTATGCAGCACTCTGTATCCCGTGAGTATATATATATATATATATATATATATATATATATATACATATATATATATATATAAATAAAATTATAGTTGACATACAATATTATTCAGCTTCAGCTTCAGGTGCATCTGCAAGTTTTAATGCTAGGGCTTTTGAGGTTTTTACGTGTACAGGTAATGGTTTTGACTCTGAGTGACCATGATTTTTAGGTTTTGTTATTTGTAAACGTACCAGTTAAAAAAAAAAAAAAAGTGTGTCTTAGAACCAATAAAATTCAGTGAGTTACAGACATCAAGAATTATTGCTAAAAATACAGGATAATTCAAAAAAGCACAGAAACAATAAAAAATTCAATCTCTTATCTAAGTAGTGAATAACAATGCCTGCTATGTCTACCCCCCAAAATGTTTTGAGGCTCAGAAGGCAATCAGGCATGTGGATAAAAATTTTTAAAGTTTGAAGATTATTAGTAGATAGTTCCCTAAAAACTAAATACTCCTTAGACAATTTAGCAAGTCTGTTCTTTGCTTTTGTTTTTGTTTCTTTATGGGTTTTAAAACTAACAGTAGAAATAAATACTTTTCCACAAGTGGTTCTTCAACCTTTTAAATTTGTTGCCATAGTCCTTTCTTTCTAGCAATATACGAGCGTTATTATATTGTCTATGATAAAATTGTTTATTTGTATACCAAAATCGTAGTGTTACTATATAAAATTGCTTCAACTTTTTATATCTTTCTTATATTCAACACAATGATACATTGTATGTATCACTATTTTCATTCATGCTGAAATATCTATTAATCAAACTTGTTTTAAGTCTTTAATATCATTAAAGGCAGTTACAATCTTTATTCCATCTTTTAATTATAATGAAAATAAATATTAAAATAATTTAATTAGAGATAAGTTGGGATTGAAGACCTATAGTTTCTGCATAATATATCAACTTTTCTGTAACATTTCTTAACAATATTTTGCATTCAAAATATTATTCAAATTAGTGATATTTCCTTTTAACTTATAAGCTGATAACTTTATAAAAATTGATCAAAATTAGAATAATAATGTTAATGTAAGACAGTTAAAATAAACATAAAACTGGGAAATGTCTTCAAATGTTTAAAAACTAGAATAGATAAGTTGATTTCAATCATTATTGAGCATTGCAAACTAAACTCTGAGCCCCTGCAAAAAAGCAAAAGATAAAATACAGTAAATTACACTTTTCCTGCTTATAAAATAACGTTTAATAAATAATCTTGAAAAGAGATCTTCTCTTCTTGGCACTAAAATCTAGGCAGATTTTCTGGAAAATACTACTCAGTATCTTCAACTGCCTTTTGTAAAATGAAGAAATATTCCTTTATTACCACTTTTTTTATATTATCATCAATAAAACACCAAGGACAGAATTAAATCATATTTTAGCAAAGATTTGCCTACACAGAATTCATAAAAACATATATGGGGACAGCTTCTGAGACCCAATTCATAAGGTTAATATTTGTCAAGTAGAAATAAGAATGTGGTGTTTCTTGGCTCTGTTCATCTCCCCTTTGATTTATTCATAATTTCATATAATCCTAAAATGTCTGCCAGTAGTTTGACTGACATATCCTCCTACATTTAAGCATAAGAGAAAAAATTTAAAAAGCAGTGCTTCTTCTTGTAGCTTCAAACAAAACCAGGTATTAGCTTTGGCTGGTTTATACTGGGTCACGTGTCTGTCCCTTAACCAGTTACTAAAGCCAGTGGATGTAGACACTGCTTGTCTGGGCCAAAGTACATTCCTCTCTCCTGAGCTGTGGTACAATCAACATAATTGAATTTAGTTATGTGTTAATTATACAATCAACACAGCAATGACACATACAATTCACACCCTTTATTTTTCAAACTGTATGTGGTTATGTATGCCATGAGAAAGAGGGTGGAGAAGTGAGCTACTATGGATTTTAGTTGAGGTTAGTTTATAAGATTCTCAAAAATAATTCTTGATGATTGGGGCCTGATCATAAGCTTCAACAAACCTACTGCTGTACCTCCCACCTTCTCTTTGCTCCTGTCCACCTACTTTCATTTTGTTGATCTCAGGGTCCTAAATAGAATGGACTTTCTGGCTAACTCTTCATCAAACTCATTTATCTTCTTCCTAGGCATACAACCAGACTACATTTCCTGGGCGACTTGGCAGTAAGGTATGTCCCTATCACTGAGTTTAAGTAAGTGCATTCTTCCCAGGACTAGCCCATGAAAATTTTCCAGGCATGATTCTCATGTTTTCTCAGCTGCCACAGGCCTGTGTCATGCAGGGTGCCATGCGGGGTCTCTGGTCCCACTCCTCACATAAGAAGACAGGACATGGTGAGGCCAAAAAGGAACACCCACGGAGCCATAGATAGGGAAGTCATATCACTATAGTCTTGCTGGTGGCCGGGTTGGAGACACAGAAAGCAGGAGCCACATGATCTGCAATCTGCCGTCTGCTTCTCTGCCAACCAACCAACCCACTTGCTAGCTGCAATCCGTCCTGCTGACTGCAATCCACTTTTGCTAGCTCAGCCACCACCTTCTTGCTAGCCCCCGTTTTCTGCTAGCGCAGCCATGACAGTTATACTAGTGGCCAATCGCTCACTGTTTCCAGCTGACGGCCAACTAGCCACAGCTGATGGCCATCCAATCACAGTTGATGGCCATTTACTACCCCAGTGAACACCTTCCCATGTGAGGCCGAGAGCCTGGAGACTGCTCTCCTGGCTCTGTCCCCACACCTGTGAAAAATAAATGTATTCTTTGAAATGAAGGAATTGACCTTCATTCTTCATCACTCTGAGAACTCCCCATTTGTTCATCAGTTTACCCCTCACTGTATATTTGGGGGTGCAAACAAATGGTACTTCAGGGATATCTTTCATAGCAACAAATCAAACAGGAGTCTAGTACCCAAAAAAGGTAAACTGAATACTTATTTTCATGTTTAGGGATATTTATTGGGTGCTTCACAAATGAAACACGTTGGTGTAGTTCTCAAGTTGTGATTGTTAATAAATAATGAAAGCCTGTATTCACAATTCACTTTGACTCTTTCATAAATGCAGCTTTCATTTGAAAATTTTTCTGAGAGATCTTAAGAAGTCACACTTGGAGCTAATGGAATAGTGACATATTTTGAAGGGCGACTGCTGATTTTCTGTTTGAGTAAATAAATTTAAAAAATTATTAAATGGAAAAAAAAAGTTGGTTCAAAGTCACTACAATAAAGGGCACACATTTTCAGGTTTATTACTCCTCACAAAATATTTAAGACATTATGATTAATTTAAGTTTTCTTTAGGCAATCAATCCCCTGATGTTTCCAATTTTGTTTTTCCACTGATATCAGCAGTGTGAATACATAAGTATTTTAGGATTTCTTTCCTCTCTAGTCACTTTTTGAGTAGTTATAAAATAAATTCAGTAATCCTAAAATTTAAAAAAAAATGCATTGATCCTAAGACAACAGTTTTAGTCACTTGGCCCTTTAGTAATACAAACATCACTACTTTTTTTTAGAATTTAAATACCATACCACTTTATTTATCAGTGGGATATCTATATATCAATTCATCTATATATAGATGTATTACACAGATTTACATATACATCTATATATAATATATAATAACCAAGAAATAAAAAAGTTTTAATTTGTCAATGAAATTAAAAAAAAAATATGTGAGACCTGTTCCTGATTTAGTAAACGACTGTTTTTGAACATATTTTAAGTTTTCTTCATAGAGATTAAAGGCATCCTCATGTATATTGTCATTACATCTTCAATATTGTCCCTGATTAAATTCTGTGTTATCTGTGGGACAGATTGAAGGTGCTGCAATTCAAGAACAAGTTAATATTGCAAGCCATTAAGTGGGGGTACTTTGCTACACCACACTACTAACCAGAACACTGTAACTAAATTCAAGTAACTAGGATAAATTGAGCTTAATTATCTAATGAGCAATACAACCTAATCTGGGGGCTAAGATGTTTCGTTGCTCTCCCAAGGGAAAAACGTGAGTTTGGATTTACAAATATGTTTTGCTGTGGTGGGGGGGTTGTATTTTTAAAATTTTCTTTGTCCTCTGATGTTCAAAGACCCTTTTACTTACTCTGAGCTTGAGTCTATATTCTGAATGGCTGAGGCAGCTAGAAATCACCCTACTGGATAAATGAACAAACTTGGTAACAGCCAAAATGATTGATTTGATACTTGGCTATTGAGTAACACCTTCCAATTATTGATCACATTTTCTAGACAGTTTGATCACATATTAGATCTTGGAACCATTAAATCATGACCTAACCTTTTCTCCCACACACCACAACAGAATTATATTTGGGCTAATTGAAAAGAAAGAAGGTGGGACCAGTACTGGCCTGGACACATAGTATATCACGAGTACACATGTGCTAATCGGTGAATTAAAAGCTGAAGCTATGTTTAACATTTTTTCCTCACTTTTGCTCCTACTGCCATCATCCAAACCATCACGTTATCTTTACTTGCTTTTCTTCGAACAGCCAAGAATGCTCACGCTCTTTGTGAGGTTCTCTTCGAATGGGACGTTCAATGACCAGACACAATGGCTTGTCCCTCACTTCACTGAGGTTCTTTGATTGTCTTTTTTTTAACCAGAGAGGCTTCCCTTGAGTATTCTACATAAAATAGCACTCCCACCGTCCCCATTAATTACTCTCTGTCCTTGTGCCATGCTTTATTTTTCTTCATGACACTTACCCCAAAGTGACATATTTTTATTTTTTATAGTCTCCTCTGATTGTAATTTCTATGAGTTTGTTGTATAGCCACCCATTCCATTACCCATTTCCCCAAAAGAAGGATACAGGAACTTTACAATATTTCTAGAATCTTAAACAGTACTTGGCATATTATTGGTAACAAGAAAGTATTTGTTGCATCAATGGATGACACATTCTGACTGATACAAGATACTTCAATGCAATGCCAAAGTTGGAGAAAAATGTAGAAGAAAATTAGGGAGGATGTAAAACATAGGGAAAAAATTGCACTTTGATATAGTAAGAAATGCAGAATTATTGTATATTCTTGAGCAGGGAACTAATTGAGGGTAACAATACCATAGTTGTATGTAAAATGGATTCAAGGTGGAAGAACCTGAGATAAGGCAAGGAGGTAGCTAGAAAGTATTTTAGTAATAGTGTACTAAAATGAGTGTCTGCTTGATGAGAATATCACTGCCATAAAATAACATTAGAATTCCGTAGGTAGCAAGAAAATGAAGGAACTGAAGTAGTAAAAATCAAAGTCAAGGTTTTTCAGTGTGAGAAATTAGCATTATCATTGACAAAGATGCTCAGGAACATTAAACTAAATTAGACACAGCAAGCATTTACCTAATACATACTAGGTTTGAGATGTGCTGGGCACTCAAAATAAAAATATGGGTAAGATTCACACTCAGAGTTGAGTAAATAGCTGTCAGGACTCACATAGGCAGCTTGCCTCTGTAGGTGTTAGACGAAAGCATCGATTAAAGGTATATGACAAAAAAAAGAAGAAAGCATGACCATGTCCATTTGTGGATAAGACGCTGTCTTTCTTTTTGGAATGGGATGGGTTTCAGTTCTTTAAAAACAAAATGGTTTGATTCTAAGTCTGTCCAGGAGAAAACATCTTGACATTTTAGAAGACACACGAGCTAAGACCGAGAACATCTCTTTAGTGGCACTTATGTTCATCCTGTGGTTACTATAGGTTAGAGGGAAATTCTTGTCTTTAACAGATGCCACAGCGTCTGTGCCTCTTTGCAGCGATGGTCAGCTCCCCAGTGATCTTTTCATAATCCTGTCAATAGCCTGGATATCAGGGCAAAAGTCCTGGACCCTTGGTCCTGACCAATTTAGGCTGCGAAATAAAGCTCTTAATCTTTTCACTTAAGGCAGGGCATGCTTAATATTCTTTTTGTTTCTGTATCGAAAGTTCACTTTAGTTAAGAGGCCATTCATTAGTTGCTGTTTATTACAATAGACACGGAGGATCAAGCTAGTGAAAATTTTTGCAGCCATAAAAAACTGACCTCAAAGCGCCTTGGGCACGGATAGCCTGCTCATTTGTTGATCAGCATTAAAAATATGAATGGACTGCTTACTAGATGAACTATAAGTCATAGATGTGGTTTTGTAAAAAATAATAATAATAATTTCCTTTGAAGTATCTCAGGTGTCATATTGTGTGTAGCTGCAAACTTTTGCAGAATGAATAGGACCACACTTGCAAGTATTTATCAACGTTTCATTGTTTTTGTGCAGCCAGATACACAATTGTTTTTATTATTTAAGAGGTGTCCTCCTCTATCTACCTGGTGCTAATGTTTTCAAAATTTAGTGCTGAATCAACACAGCTGATCCATTATGTATATAAAGGTGTACAGCATGTTGTTTATAATACGCCCCTATTATTTAGATAGCTCAAGTTGCCCTTAACTCAAGAGTTGGTGTAAACTCTACTCAAATGAATGAAACCATTGAGTCCTATAAATATTCAGTGTCTTTTTTTCCCTCCAAATATCCATGAATAATTAAGTTTAGGGAATTAGGGAAATTTATCCTGTGCTTACTCCTTCCCAACGAGATTTTACTCTCTATATTAGCATTGTGTCCCATTTTAATACTTGCAGTGTAAAATAAATAGCATCATAATCCCAAATACTGTATAAGAGAATTGTCCTATTTTTATACTTTTCTTTAGCGGGAGAAAAGATACATCAAACTACTTTGTTGCATAGGATGGGGATATTTTATCCTCCATACTTGACATCCAAACATGAATAAAATCAATGAAATGTGACTTTCCTTCCATAAAAAACCTGTCTATCCAACAGGAAGCATGTTACCCAACAGGCTGAGACTTATTTTTCACATTGCTATAACACATGTATTTGAAGCTGGTTCGATCACAAAATGGATAGCAAAATAGCTCTGTGAGTTGGATGCCAGAGGTGCTGTCCATTGTCGTTAAGTTAAATATAAAAAGTCATCACTCTTCTAATCCATGGCACTTTTACATTTTTGTGACAAAGGTTTGATTTGTGCATGGGACTGTTCCTTGAAGCTATGATGTGTCATCAACATACAGAAAATTGTAAATGGGACAATAAAGGCTGAGATCCTTCCATTTATAACACAAAGAATCGTACCAAGAGGCACATGACAATTTTGTCCTTCCCGGAGTGAGGGCTGTTTGAATTAATTTGCTCTCAGCAAACGACATCCACTGTCAAACACCTGATTCATCACAGCTCTGACAAGAAGTAGACTCTGGAGCGTTCAGGGAGGAGATGTGGAAGGCTGGTTTCAGGACTGTGAAATGGATTGCATTAATTCTCTTCGAGGACTTTGAGAAAACAAACAGAAATAATAGCCTGTTGATTTTCTGAATCATGTATGTGCAGCTGTGTGAAAAACTAATGTCAGCGTCCTTTACTCACCTCCATCCAAATATGTGTTTTTCCCTCGTTATCAGTGGTGAGTGTGTGTTTGTGTGATCTTTAGTAAAATTAGGATTTTGAGAAATAGAACAGTGAGTCTGTGTTAAATATTTCATGTCTGGGCATGGAGTTGAGCACTTAATAATTACATATAATTGGAGACAGAACCCTTAACTTAGATTGCAATACTATTTGGCCAAACTATAACCGCCAGAGGTTAATCAACGTAAACCCAGAAAAGAGTGTCAAGATTTTCAGGTCCTCACAATTCCTTTGGAGACTGGTATGAAGTAGGCTCAGGTCGTGCCCCAGTGAATGTACCTAGACAAATCTTAAATGCGTCTAATGTTTTCATATCAAGTTGTATTTCATTTGAGGTTAATTATTGTCAACTGAACTATCTTCACATGGTCTGTCTTGTTGATCCAACATTAACTTTAGAGATTTTTGTTGAAAATATATCAGGCAGGGGAAGTAGGAAGGAAGGAAGACGGAAAAATATAAGGAACTGATTCATTAAATGTCTATCGTGTTAGTCCTATCTTATGCTCACTTCATGTTCACATTTTGTGTGTGTGTGTATGTGTGTGTGTGTGTGTGTGTGTCCCACCTCATTCTCTCAACTGGAATGCCAAATAGTAATTATATAGAGAGATATAAGAATATATAGTATATGAAGCAAGAAAAAGAAAATATCCTATTCAGTAAGTCAAGTAGGTCTAACATTCTAGGTCTTCTTTGGCCAGGAAAACACCCATACACAAAAGTAAAATAGGGGAAAATACAAGTACATTTGCCTTAGGTTCACAAAAACAGTAATATGACCTTTTTTATTACTTAGTATCTTATACTGTGGGATACCTGCATTTTAATGTAAACTAAACTCAAAATGTTTCCATTTTCTAATTATCTTAGACGTTTAGTATTTTACAAATATGAATGAAAGATATGTTGCCAGTTTTATTACTTTGTTTTATTTTACAGTAGTTCATGGATTTTAATTTTTGTTTTACTATGCTAAAATTACATGTTAACATTTAATTATTTTCCAGGTTTTTGTTTGGTCAAACAAATATTATTAGTACATAACTGTAGGTGATTACCTTTTCAAACATTTTTATCCCTTTTCCCATTGAAATGAGTTGATTTGGGAAAAGGCAAAGGAAAGAACTATTTCAAAAGATCAATGTATCATAAGGAAAGGGAATATATATATATATTTATAGGAAAAAGCAAACCAATCAAAAATAGAATAACAGACTAGATGGTTCAGCCTTAAACAAGTAATTCTGGCTGGGAGATGGTAGGAATATAATACTGAAAGGAGCTAGGCAATCCACAGCCATCTAAATATTCCTTACATAGAGGGAGAAACACCTGACATTTCTAATTTCAATTTAAACAGGAGACATAGAAGAACCTTTCTGGAAGGTAAACGGGAGTCACAAAACAGAATTGTCAATGAGAGAGAGAGAGACAGAGAGAGAGAGAGAGAGAGAGAGAGAGAGAGAGAGGAGAGAGAGAGGGAGGGAGAGAAGGAGGGAGAGAGAGAGAGAGAGAGAGAGAGAGAGAGAGAGAGAGAGAGAGACACTCCTCATTTGCCTCTAGACGGAGTGGTTAAGCTACTGGTTCTAACACCCTATAATAACTATTTCCATTTAAGTTTCAGGATATTAGAAACCTCAAGTTAAATATTGTTCCCTTTTTATGGGTATCTTGAAATGTAAGTAACCCCTGGGATGGCAAGCCATGGAGTCACTTTAACTCTTCTGAGAATAAGTTTACCAAAGCACCGTCCTTATAAAAGGAATTTCTTTAGGAAATACGGTAAAAAGTGAGTAGCTGGGACAAAAGGGGATATGGGGCATGCCTTCCTAGGAATACACTTGGCCTATAGCTTCTCTCTGAAGGAGCACTAGCTTCCCTCCTGGACAATGTTATTTATGGATCTTCCATGGATACATATTATGGATGCGACTATGGATCTATTATTTATGAATCTATTTATGTTATTTATGGATACAAGGGTGCTTAGCAGAAAGGCTCCCAACAGTTTCATTCTTTTGCTTTGATTTTGTCATTTTCATATATATATATATATATATATATATATATATATATATATATATCAAAGTTATATATATATATTAATGTATATATTTTATATATATATATAATATATATATATATGGTGGCTAACTTTGTCATCTGTTGCCTCAGTTTCCACCAAAGTCACTACTACAGGCTCTCTTTGGTCAGCATGATATTCTGATTTTTTTTTTTAAATCTCAACGCTCAAGATACTGTATAACACCAAGAGCCGAGACCAAAACATTTCACTCTCTTTTATTCCCTAGCAATAAAATTTCAAGTAGTAGCCAGACATTTCATGAAGAACCATTAGACCAAGCATAATTAATGAAAAGAGAAAAAAAAACAACACACTCAACAAAGACTATTAGACATTTCACAATTCCCTAAAATAGGCGAGCTGGCTGTGGCATACTTTGCTTAATCCGCTGATTTTTAATCCCATATGTTTCCCATAAAAAGAAAAACTTCTTACACGGTATTTCTAAGAAACTTTAGGTAACATGCAGGGATTTTTCCTGAAACATATGTAAAATAAGAAGTTTAATTAGATATTATATTAGACTCAGTTAGCTCTAACTATCCAAACACTCTGAAAATGCCATGTTATCTAGAAAAGTAGAAAGACCAGAAAAATAATTTGAAAGAAAACACTAAAATTACTACGTTCCATTACTGTTTTCTAATGCTCACAAACTCCTCTCTCTCGCACTATAACAGAAGTAAATTCACATCTTCTAATTTCCAATTTATACTCTATTCTGCATATTGTATGGTAAACCATCCACTAAAATCAGATATTTTTGCCCTTTTGCAAATTCTACAACTTGTAGCCACAATGTCATTTGTACCACTTCTATCTGTGTTTATGCCCTTCTCTCTCTCTATTGTGCTTTCATCTAGTCATTCAACAACCACTGAGTGAAGCCCTACTGAGTGTTAGTTCCTGTGACAGTCACTAAGAATAAAAAGGAAGAATACAAGAGTCTCAATTTATTCACAGAAAAAAACATGCCACTGATAATAAAAGAGGATCCAATAAATTTCCCAAATTTGAATTTATATATTTCATTCCGAGACTGCACCCATGGATGAGATAATTCCAAAATACAAACAACAATGCCCTAGATTGGGAGAAAACCATTCCTGAACATTTAAACAACTGCTAGATTTCCAACTGGAACATTATGTGTCTGAAAATCACGAAATGGCCCTAACCATCATGTACATATCTTACAGGCTAGCTGAGGTCTTACCAATACCCACACATCAAAGTTAGCTATTTGATGGTTAAACACTGGAAAGCATACTTCTTTGCTGTGAAGCAGATAATGCCATTTATCTGAAAGTACAAACACTGGTCCAGATGTTGAGTTTACTCAAATCAAAAGCTAGGAGTGAGCATAGAAGCATCACCTGGGTGCTGGACCGTAGAAGAGAAATAGAATCTAGTGATCAAAACACATGAATATTTTAGGTAGCGATCAGTGACAAGCTCTAAAATGCGTTGTACCTCGAATGTCACTTGGGTTGTAACTACCAGTACTGACCCTAGGCAGAAAAAGCAGCAAAGATGATCTAACGTCTTCCTTTTTTCCTTTTCTCCTCCAGATCCGTTTCTCTTTACAACCCTACCCTCCCTAGGAGTTTGTATCCATGTGGTCCTCCCAACAAATCACACGCGTAGGCTTATCAACTGTACTAAAGTAGTGGAATTATTTTTCCTAGATGATTTTGCATATTTAAATGGCACTTGTAAAATGGAGAAGAATTAGGTTACATACGGACGGATGTCTAATACAGAACTTCAGGTCTTGAGTAAAACTGGTAGGAAAAAGAAAAAAAGCAACCCATGAATTCCACACGGATGTCACTATCTGTTCTACATACTTTTAAGCCTAATCTTTATGACCATAGATAAACAATATTTTCCTTCTTCATGTTTTAAGCATCCAAAAATTGAGAGGACTGTTGTGTAAGCCGTGGTTAGAACGACATCTCCCTTCGGGGCTTTGTCCATTACTGCCAGGCACCGTGGTTATTCCCTTGCTTAGAACCACGCCACATAGCTTTCTTCTGGGGCAAGGCCAGAATGAGAGGCGTGTCTGCGGTCCACATTCCATCTCCTCGTGATTAAGGCTGTTGCAGTCCCTGTTACTGTTCTCATTCCAAGGAGTCCGACAGGTGGTACTTACAAAGGCAATTCAGTAGCCTGTATTTGTTCTCAGCCTGGATAAAGGCTCAAGGTTTGCGAAGCACAGTTAGGTGAACTAACCAGGAGACGTGAGCTGTGCACAGTCCCTTCTCTCCTCTGCAAAGGTTCGGAGAAGAATTCTGCTTTTCTAACCTGAGAACCAGGCAGCATCTCACTCAGCTATAGGTCACTGAAAAAGTCAAATGGTTTCCCATGTTTTCCTGTTTTGATGATGTCAAAATTCACATCGGACTCTATGACAAATTATTCAAGTGGACATAATGCTCCACTGAATTCTTGATGATTTAGCATTGGCTTTATCTACGTATGTCTTCAGTCTAGCTCTATTTTTTCCTCTCCGTTTTCTTAATGAGTGTGTCATCATCCTTAAGGCAAAATATTACCAACTAAAATCTCACCTTGCCTGAGACTATACTTCGGAATATTATTTCATGAATTGGCCTGTTAGTCTTTGTTTTTAAACACTTTTTAATTATTACCTGATCTTCCAAAGACTAGAAATATCATTCAATATAATTGCACCTTTTCCTGTTCCCTGGAAATCAAGCCATTTAGAAAATAACTTTTATTTTCCATATTTATTGGTGGGTATTATGTTGTTGTTGTTGGTGGTGTTTCTTTTTTCTCTAATGTTTGAACTCAGCAACTCAAAAGAAACTTGAGTCACTTCTATGCGTGGAAATAGAAAACACCTTTGCACGTCATTTCATACTTGTCTAGTCCAATGACTACTCCCTGCTCAATTTTGGTCAATTAAATCAATCTTCCTCTTTGAAAGCTGTGAACTATACTCCAAACCTTCAGCATCCCCAAAGAAGAGAAGAAAAAAAAACAAGAAAAAAGCATTCTGATCCAACTCAGATACCGGAAGTGGGAACTGGAAAAGATTAATTTACATTACAACCTTAAAGTGCAAATAAATAAAACATTTTAAAGAGCTCCATCTAATCTGGTGCTTTTTTCTTACTGTGTATAACATCGTGCCTGAATGTAACATTGAATTTATATTACGCGTTCCTCTGCGGGAAGGAAATGAGCCCACTGATACCTATTCAACTCCAGGCATTATCTCTTTGCATTAACATCTTTATTTGAAAAATCACAACCATTCAAGAACACCACCCGAAACCAAAACAAAACCTGTAACTGCAGCAATATCAGAAAAGCACAAGGTACATAACCAGAAAAAAATTCAAAATTGAATGTATGGTGATTTATTATTGCAACAAGAGCCATTTAGAAACATGATATAAGCCTTACCAATATTTTAAACAACGTATAGGGACTAAAAACGTTTTTGCTGTAGTCACAGAGAAAATATTGATTTGGATATCTATTTCCCTATCAAACCATGAATAGAGTTATCATCATTTATGGGCTAAAATTATGAGGAAAAATCATATTATTTTGCTTACTTACAGAGTACATTTAGAGGAAAGAAAAGTTTTACCGTGTCAAATAAAAGGAATGGAGTTCCCTTTTCCTCCCTTCACACAACAGAAACTGTGGTGTCTTTCAAGGGGGGTGCCAATCAGTAACTGACAACACAGCCATGCTGGGTGATGAAAGTGCACAGACAGCCCAGACACTTGCTATTCTGTCGTCCAGCTAAATTCGATGAGCTACCCAGAAAACCGTTTTTATTAACACATGCTAAAAGAAACAGAACCAGATTCAGTGCCCACTCAAGTTCCTTAATGTTAATGGACACCAAGCAGAATAATCAATCCAAGTTAGAAGGAAATTAAGCCCTAAATATACACACATATGTCAAGTTTGGCTTCCAAATGTGTAAGAAAGGAAAACAACGTCAGTCCAAAGTCATGAGCTGTATACTTTTAACAAGCTTTGCTCAAGAAGTTCGTTGACATACTGAGTGTTATTTTCTAACCTTTCTTTGTCTAATCCACATCCCAAATTCTTAAAACCTCTCTGACTTTATGGGAAAAGCTTCCCTGGACACTCAGATGAAGGCTTTTGCTACCCTATTTTAATTTTTATATTGATATAATAGCCTATAGGATTCACTGACATGACAACTGAAATTCCTGTATCAGTGTGTAATTGTGAGCAGTCTTTTTATAAACATTTTTATTGCTGTGAACCTACATAAATGATACAGCATAGAATGGATTTGATATATTTAAAAATCACGTATGTGTTGAGAAAAAAAGAAGAATCACTGTTTCTTTTTAAAGAAAGACATTAAAAGCCTAAATCAGTAATATTTATCTGACCTAGAAGATAAAGGTGATTCTGACACCACATTTTAAGGGTGCAATAGAGGGAGGTTTTCCAGAGCAACGCTTCTAGAACCAGATTGCGGACTTCAAATACCGACTGTACGACACGTTAGACCTATGACTTCGGGGAAGTTCCTTTACCTTTTGTACCTCAGGCTACTCAACTGTAAATTGGGATAACAGTAGTGTCTGTCTCCTGGAGCTGTTCTTGGGCTTGACTCAGTATTTGCAAACACAACAGTGTCTTGCCTAGAGTAAGGGCTCCAAAAGTGTTCACTCAATTAACGAACTAAAAGTTAACTTATTACAATATTTTTCTATAACTTAAATTTTTAAATAAGGGGTACACATGTCATATAAAAATATGCAATGATATAGTAAATAACATAAAATAGATAATAAAATACATATTTCTCAAATAAGGAATATGTATATATATTCCTCAAATAAGGAATATATATATATATATATATATATATATATATATATATATATATATATATTCAAACAAATATATATATATATTCAGGTAATCTTAAATGTGTTTTAAAAATTGTGGACACTACCCACCCTTGCTCCACTATTACTCCAATTGAGGTAACTCTGTAAATTACAGTTGTAGATATTTTCCCACATCTCTCTGGAAACGAGACCAGTTTATTCTTTCCTGAATACCTGCAGTTTGCATAAATGTGTATATTCCAAACATAGAATATTAATAATTAAGGAAAGCAGGTATTAAACTAAGTTGTAAGATTGTTCTGAATATTAAATATCTCTGTTTTGATTATATAGGAAAAAAACAGCACATGGATAGTGATTTTAAGAAGCCTATACTATATATTTGTTTTAAAAATGTTAATTGATATGTTTCATCTTATTTTACCTGCATAATATGCTGGCTGTGAACTAACACAACATTATGACTGGTATGGAAATAAGATAATCTATAATGACAAAATCTGTTTTCAGGTGACAGCTCATGGTTTTGCCATTTTAGACTTCTGGATATTTTAATACCTTCTTTTTAATATGAAAAATATAATTAAAAGAGAACTAAATATGTAACACCAGGATCCATCTCGCTACAAATTTCATAATCATGATGATCATGATTTTACAACCAGTCCTGTGATGAAAAATGTTGAATTCATCTTTCTCGTATAAAATATACCAGAGACAATATTGTTTTGAATAAATTCACTAAGTGTACTTCTTCAAATAAAGGTGACACGTGCAACGTGAGCTTGAAATTTCAGAAATTCTGTTTACCAGAATGACATCATCAGCAATTGCACAGCATGTTTTGATTTAACACAAAAGAACCACTTAGGAAAGACCTGCTTAGTTTCAAACTAGTTGTGGAAAATTACGTGTGCAATCTAAATAAACTAGTTCTTGTTTGTTTAGATTGCACACGTAAGTGAGATCATTCAGTATTTGTGTTTCTCTGTCTGACTACTTCACTTAGCATAACGCCCTCGTGGTCCATCCGTATTGTAGCAAATGGCAGGATTTCCTTCTTTCTCATGACTAAAAAATATTCCACTGTCTATTTATACTACATTTTCTTTATCTACTCATCTGCTGATGGCCATTTAGGTTGTTCCAAGATCTTGGCTATTATAAAGAATGCTGCAATGAACATAGGGGAGCAGATATCTGTTTGAGTTAGTGTTTTTGTTTTCTTTGGACAAATACCCAGAAGTGGAATGGCTGGGTTATATGGTAGTTCTAGCTTTAATTTTTTTGAGGAAACTCTCATCGAATTTCTCTCATCAATGTATTGCATTTATAAAGAATTTTATACTAAAAGGAAACTCAAACATTATGGTAATCATGTATTAAAATTTATATGAATGCATGAAAATGGATTAAAAATACAAATATCTATCAATCTTCACCAATCTATGAGATAGGAAGTTGTGGTATTATCCACCATGTAAAGTGGTAAACAATGAAGTTTTCCATCTGATTAAGAGGTTATGGTTTGACTGGTTTGTAAATACTCGTATGGGTTGAAAGAAAGAAAAGAATGAACGAATGAATCCCAGTTTGGACAAGGCCTCAGGCCACTGGATTCGGTGCCCTTCCTCTGATGGACGCTCTGAGTTGGGTAACTAAGGCATCAGAACCAGAGTAGCAGTGCCACCTTGATGACACCAAATCCAAGCTCTCAGGAGAGTGGAGGAGCTTGGGGAAGACACACAGTGGTTGGAGAGAGTAGTCTTCCTGATGAACATTTTCCTGAATACGTTTATAATTTCTGTGATATAGGAAACCATTATGAACATACACATCCTATTTATCCCTTAAGTGTACATATTTCACTGAGATTATTCATTATATTCCACGGTGGAGTCCAGAAATTTCTCATAGCCAAACATACCCACCAATGGGTATCTCCCACAGGGGTGGATTCGTAATAGGATATTTTATATTTTTTATACTCAACTTTTCCCCACTCTTTGATGTTCAGAATCCCCAGCCCATATTTTAAGGTTGAAGTTTCTTATCTAAATAACCAATATCACTCTTGCCTACTCTTTGTCTTGCTCATCAGGATTCCCAACAGTGAAATGTTAATGGAAGAGTATAGAGCTCAGCATTTGCAAAAGGTTCTAATGAGACACATCATCTGACCTTGAATCAGTCATAATCTGACCTTGAATTAGAGCCTCTTGTCTAACAAATTTCTATAACAGACAAGAAAGTGAAACACCAGGCTTTCTCTCATTAAGATTTTTTTTTAAAAAGTTAAAAAAAATAAAATTACAAATTCTATAGAAAAGTTGCTTTAAAATGCATTATCATTAAAATACACATAATTTCAGATTATTTGATAAACACAAATTAATAAGAAAGGCAAATGGCCTCTTTAACTTAAAATGAACTCAAAAGATTAACGATCATTGCTGAAAATTAAATCATGAGACAAATGATCATATAACTTCTGACTATAGTGAACTTGATTTGTTTAAAAGAACTAAGAACAATTAGCAGTTATGTCTCAATTTAGAAGCTGTTTATTATTTCAAATGGGCACCAATGTCTCAAAATGTAAACACTTTTTTGTTTGATCTTCATAAAAAGAGAAAAGAGACAAATTTGTCTGGTCCATTTTCAATCTATTTGCTTTTGTTACTAGAATTATTGCATTCTACGGCAGTCCTAAGTCACAAGAAATGGTAGCTGTAATAGGAAATGAAATATAGCAATTAACCTAAGGCTACTCAAAATTGATAGCATAAAGCCACATTCTTGTACTGTAGCATACTAATTAAAACACAAATGCCTAAACTAAATGTAAATAAACACAAGTCAAAAATTCCCAACACATTGCAGCCTAACAGTAAAATGAAGCTATATTGCGAAAACATATCACTGGTTATTCCAAGATACTAAACACCCAAGTCTACTCATCAGCTAACTCTCACCCATCATCAGCACAAGTTTCTAACATTTAAAATCATCTTAGCATACATTTCCTTTGCAGCAAATCAATGTCAAAAATTTCAGGTATTTGCTCAAGGTCATGAGCTTAAAAAAAAAAAGAGTCCTTTTGATCTATCTCAAATTTTAAGATGGCAGATAAGGCGGTTTTAAAGTGCTGGCAGTTTATTTGTTGCTCAGTCTCTTGCAGATAAACTCCAGATCAGTTGAGTGGCAGGGAGTGATACACTCTCCTCTCCGTGAAAACACTTTCAACTTAGAAAATATCAACTAGCGTTTAATCAACTGACTCGGGTAGCCGTTTCTATAATACGTATTGTCTGCTTTTCCTCTTTTATCCCAAGTTGGTGGTATGTGGCATCTAATGAACGAATACTTAGTATTATTCGTTTCTTCTACTTCCGTTCCTAAAACTTCTGGTATTTTTAAATAAACAGTGTTCATTTGTCATAAGAAGCAATCACTGGAATTGATGATGTGGAACCAGCTGATTTCCTGTCAACCAAAAAATTGATGAATATTTTCTGTTTTCCTTATTTCCTGTGTAGAAAGGAACTGGTCACTTGTTTTTAAGTTAAACTTAGCTGTATAAACCCAAACTTGAGTATGGGTTTGAATCAGAGAAATCTGCTTTGCTTTCATTAGTCTAATTAAAAAGATATACATGGCTTTTAAAGGGGGGTGGGAAACAAGTCTATTCTTAAAATTCATAAACATATTTAGTGGAGTGCAAATCTTGTGCCATATTATTGCTTTGCTATCAGTATAATATTCTCTGTCCTAAAGGGGGACAACAAAAACAACCTTCAGAATTGCAGTGAACTGATTTGCTTAACTAAAAAAGTCCAGGATAGTGTAAACCACCGGTATTTCTTCCTGTTTGTAGTGAGTGCTGTTTCCTTAGAATTAAAACTTACATAAACATTTCTACCAGGATGATTTTACAAAGCATTATGCTGTGTTTGTAATGGTCAGTAGAAACAACTGTTAAATTATCAAATATCTGGATGTTCTAAATTGCATATCAAGGGTTTTGCACAGCCATTAGTGAAAAAAATATATATATATAATACATATATATATAATTATAATGTGGAATAATAATAATTACAATGGGGAACTCCAATTAACTTCAGTATAAGTTAGCCCTGGAAATTCACAGTGCATAATAGAAGGAGGAATGGATGGATGGATGGATGGATGCATGGATGGATGGATGAGTGGATGGGTGGATAGATGGATAGAAGGATGGATGATGGATGATGGATAAATGGATAGATGGATAGATGGATGGATGGATGGATAATGGATAAATGGATGGATGGATGGATGGATGGATGGATGGATGGATGAGTAGGTGGATTGATGGATAAATAAACAATGAATATTACTGTTCTACTGACTACAAAGTACTATCTTGATCGTAGCAAGTTAATCACAACAGTAATAACAAAATAGGAGACTAGACAGAGGGATATTCATTGTTAAAATAAATTATCTCAATGTTAGCTCAAATACTAAAACGTAAATCAACACAGGACACATTAAAAGTACCAAAATATCTAATGAAGCCAAAAGAGAAAAACCAGGAAAATAGTATGCAAATGCAGTTAACAGAACTACTCAATTTCTAACTCTTCAAAGAAGAAGATAAACTACATCCATGCACAATACAATATCATCTATCCCTTGTTTTGTTTTTTTTTTTAAACTGAGTAATCAGAAATAATTCAATTCATAAAACCCACTGATACAAATTCAATCTCAGCCTAATACCATATTAGAATAATACCAACACAAATAACAGCTTCTGTGTAGTGGTTAACAATGATAGGTAATTTCATTTTAATTAAATGTCAGTATGAAAATTCTGCTCATATTTATCATACTAACTACGCAGACCATGTACTAAAAGAATCCAAACAGCTGTTTGAATGCAGTATTTTCATTCAGAGATATTGTACCTGCTGGCATTCTGATTAGTTATTACTGATTTTAGCATTAAAAACACCAAGTTTGATTTTCGACATTGTGATATTATCAAATATGATAGAAGAGAATCATACAGAAAACCACTTTGCACAATCATTACCCAATGACATATCTGCATTAGTACTATTTCCCAATTACGTGTCAAATAACAGCTGAGATATTTCTTTAAAATTAGTTCAGATTGTCAAATTATAGCTCCCCGTTATTACTAGAAGTCTGATTTAGAATCAGTGTGAGGCTCAGAAGCCCCAGGATACAGCTTTGTGCTCTAGTTGCTGCAGTCAAGACCACTGGCCTCTAAGATACCTCGCTGCAAATTCGATGCCGCCTCTGTACTCCTGGGGAGCAAGCTTCTGCTGCATTTCGACTCACACATACATACTCCCTGAGCTAGGATCCCTTCTTCAGGGCACAATTTACACAAACATTCATGGCAGTCCTGAGAGCACAATTAAAGCAAATCACGTCACCGAGCAGAATCCCCCGATGGCTACCTCCAAAGGTAACATAGGAAATGTTTCTAAGATTTCAAGGATCAATGGAGAGACATGTTAATTGTATCTTAACCAAAACAATGCCCTAGTCATTTCCAACGATGGCGAAGGTGTGTCTTCTCACTAGATACATCTCTGACCTGTGTTCAGTACTTAGAATTAAGCCCAATATTAATATTGGGTGTGAAAGATAGTCAAGTGTTTTATATTTACTTTAAAATGAAATTTTTAAAAAATGAGAGGGGATATATGACTCGAGACTGGCAAATTGCTTATGGCAGTTTATTATTCTCTCAATTGTTTCATGTTTGAAAATAAAGAGTTAAAGATTATGACTAAGTTTGTGTTTTCCTGATTCCACATCCCTTTTGTTTGTCTCAAACCCCTTGTGCATCCCCACTCATGCTTCGCATAAAATACACACACACACACACACACACACACACACACACACACACACACAGAGATGGACACAGCTGCTCCCACCTCTGAATCCAAATGGCATTATTTTAGTGCTTATCACTTTAGATTATAATTGTGCATTTCCCTATCTCTACTCTTAGAAGCTGAAACTCTTGCTGGCAAGACGAGCCCACAATAACCACAGTGTCTGCTATACTGTAGAAAGTTAGAAACTCTTGTTAAATAATAAATTTACAACAAAGGTCCTATCTACATTGGGGAGGGGCAACTTTTTCACCTCTGAATATGAAGTGTGGCTCTAGCAATGAATTTCTAGGAACAGAAAGAGAGTACATGCTATAACAGCAAAGTATTATAATAACAACGGTACTAATAACAAATAACAACAAGAAGAAGAGGGTAACAATGATGATAAAGGGTTCTATGTCCACAGTCTTCAGTTGTGGGAACTGTATGGTTTCCCCCACATTTTGTCCTCAGCCCACCACTCAGAACTCAAGAGGCAGGATGTCATATTTTTAAGAGTTCTGACTCCAATGTCGAACTGACTTTGCAGTCCCACTTCCAACACGTTAGCTATGCAATATTGAGCAAATTACTTAGCGCCTTTGTGCCTTGTTTTCCCCTTCCATAAATTTTGGAAAATAATTTACCTCAAAGGCGGCTTGGGAGGATTGAATTAATGTATGAAAGGCACTGAATAGCATGCCTGTAATATAGACACAATATGTCTTAGTTCTGTCATTCAGTAGGCACTCAAGATTTTTGGAAGTGAATAAGTGAATGAATAAACACATACTTAAACCATTTTGACTTAGTTGAAAAGTTATGTCATTAAGTACTGCATATGATTTTAAGTCCTTTTTATGTGGTGTAGCAAAAAAAAAAAAAATCTATATTATGCCTGTAAAATGTTTGCTTTGCAGAACACATTTGTTCAGCCATTTTATGATTAATTGTACCTTTCACTGCACTCCAGCAATCATTCAGTTACCACCATAACCACTTCAGAACTACCCAGGACAATGTTCTTCTGTCCTTGTAGAAAACAGGCTTCTGTTAGTTTCTCAGAAAGAGTAAAAGAAGAGCTGTCCCTTTGTCAAGCTCTGCACGCTTGCCCCAGAAGGAAACTGCTGGGAATGAGAATGGAGACAGAATGCCCAACTCACCCATGCCATTCCCTTTCTTCAGGTGACAAGAGGTTTACCATCAGCCTCCCATCACAACACCATGCCAATTTCCTTGGCTATGTCCGACCCAGCACGCAGGCTGTTCCCTCCTGTGTACATGTTTGTTCCTTCCAGAAAGTTCTTAGCACTTTTGTGACTATGCACGTGTATTTATTTTAAGACCACAGAAACTTTGGATATTTGTAGGCACTCAGTCAATGTTAAAAGGACACTAGGTAGATCTAAGTGGAAAGGAGATAAATAATGTTCTATAAAAAGGGAATACGGGAGAGATCATTTTTCTTCCATTCTCAAATCAATTCTGAGTCAATTTCACTGTCTCTCAAATTAAGTTGCACAGAGTCCAACAGATTTTGGAAATGTCATTAGAATTTACTACATCTACCACTAAATTGCATTAATCATATTATATATAATATTAACTTTGATTTTGTTGAGCTGGAATGTTGGGGTCTTCTATTATTGTAGGAAATGTTACCAATGAATGTAATTGTTGTCTTAAATGACATGTCTGTAAAATTCTAATTAAAGATAAATATCTATACAGTAAACAATATGGAATTGGATACAAGCACAGAACTTTGCAGATCGAGTTTAAATTGTTTTTATAAACATTATAAAATCCATAATACAATGCACTCCCCTTTTATCTTAGGTGTCAGAAAACTCAGAACTAATATCAGTGTGCTATAACAAACTCCATGCAGAGTCTTAATGACATATATTTCTTCTGCTGCCTTTCAATAGTTTCTATTTTGATTTATTAATATCTTATGATGCTGTATGTGCAACTTAAAGCAGCTGAGTGTAACTTTTAAATAAGTAAATTCATTTTTTTGATAAGTTGATAACTTGAAACTAAGTGGCCAGACTAAAAGACTCCTTGTTTTTTCTCCGTAAAAATTAACCATTTCTAATACCTAAAAAGATAAGTTTTGTACAATATGGCACCCTCAATTTGGTCTGTTTTTAATAAGTTGTTCTTAAATTCTAATGTAGTGGAACTCTCAAAATTATATCTGTTTGGTTTAAGGCTCTTTCTTTCTTAATCCTTCAAGCATAGATTGTATTATTTATCTAGTGGCCCCAATTTCCCATTGGTTAAGCTTACAAAAATTGGTTTCATTTTACAACATATGATGTATGCAATATTTATTCATTAATCCTTAGATTCTTCAATAATAAATTAAGGACAGTTTATTTAAGTTTATGGCTGAACCATAATGTTTTTCCTTCATTACTGTTTTACCTATAGTTTTTTTTTTTTTATTCTGTACATATGGATTCTTACAGCTTCTTTCTTCTTTTCATATATAGGCTTTTAGCTTTATATAAAAAATTATGTTATTTTCAGCCAAAATTATTGTAAGTCTCCTCATTCCATTACTTGGTAATAGCAGAGCCTTCCAGTTCTGTTTTGGAAAGAGCCTCTCTGAACTTTTCAGTTCCTCTCGCATAGCACAACTGACTCACTTCCTAAAACTAGCTTATATGACTTCCAAGCTTCAAAACAGATAATGGCCCCTGCTGATTTGTCATATTGGGCTGAAATTCCTTTGAAAGTCAAGGTCTGCCATGTCCTAGACCCATTCTTCACACCTAACCTTATTTCCTGTCATCAAACTTCTATTTACCTTGAATTCTCATTGGATGGCCATCCCCACTCCCGATATATGCCACGTCAATTCCTGCATTTGTACACGCTTTTCCTCGTATCTGAAGCTCTCTAAGGCTTCATTTAAATTTTATTTCCTCCGTATTTTGGGAATATACTGGACTCTCAATCCCCATTAGTTCTGAGTTTTTTATTTTTTTTATTTTTTGTTATTTAACAATAATACTGGTAAGACAAGCTACCACACACTTATGTACCAAAAGACTACGCGAAGCATACTGTGTCCACTACTTCTTTTAATATTCACCCTAAAATTCTGAAGTAGAAAATATTATCCTCCATATTCTCCAGGAACTACAAGTTGAAGAAATATGCCTGAGCTCAAACGAAGAGCTGAGGTGCAAACTCATGTCAGGCTGACGCTCAAGGCCACATTCTCACGCCCATCAAAGTCCTCAACACACTGTTCTTCTTCAAGAGGTCCCATCATTATTACTCTCATCTCCTCCACCTGTACTGTTTGAACATAACTGGCCCCCAGTACAGGAAATGTGCTTAGTCTAGTTATACTCATGAGTCTAGAACTACAAATAGTGTAAGCGTTAGGAAAACCTAAAAGCTATCGATCTTGTACAGTACACATTTCAAAGAGAAGCACATACAACCTCACCACTTTCTGATGGGTATTAGGAGGTTGGTGCAAAAGTAACTGCGGTTTAAAAGATTAAAAATAATTGCAAAAATCGCAATTACTTTTGCACCAACCTAATAAATACCTACATGAAATCCACGTGCTACCTGAACCTTTGACAGTTTTCTCCTATATCATCCAGCTAGTACTTTCCCCTCCTTCCTGCACGTGCTGTAGCTCTATGGACCTGTACTCACTTCTGTGCTTGTTTGTCTCTCTCCTCATTGGCCTATACCCTTCTCATTTTAAGTTCTGGGGTCTTCATGATTTTATCTGTTGTAGTTACTTATCTATTCTCTCTCTTTTCTCTTCCTGTTTCCAGTCTCCCAAAATGGCTATTAAATGGAATTAAAATATATACCTAGCATTGAAGATGATTAAATAAAACTTTATGTTCTTGATAGTAACTATTTTTTTTAAATCAGAGGATAACCCTTCCTTTATAAAGACATAGAATCTGAGTACAGACATAGTAAGAGATCACACTGATAGACCAATGATCATTAATTTAAAATGTTTTTCTATATATCTATTACATATAAGTACGAAATTCAGTGAACAGGTGACGTAAATAGGGATTGTTCATTCAAGAAAAAAACTGAATTAACAGCCTTGAAATTGAAACTTTTACTTTTCAGCTTTTACTGTATTTTTTAAAAAGCAATATAGAAGAAATAGTAGTCCTATTGTTTCCATTAATATTAGAATAACATTTTTAAAATGTATAGAAAAAATAATAAAGGTGGTAATATCTGCCTTACTTTTTATCTAAGGTAACCCAATACTTTTCTGATCTATTTTCAATAATCACTGGTAATATTTATGTTTCGAAAATTTGGACATTAACCTTTTATATCTATAATTTCTGCACTTTTTGATTTCCCCTGGATATTGGTACTTTAGATTTAGGTGACAGGATGACAAACAGGCCACTATTTGCAGCTTTAATATCTACACTAAAATATGTGGCCAAATTAATTAATTTTAATAAAGCAAAATTAGGTAATTCACATAATTCTTCATGTTTTCATGAAAAATTTCTATTTTCAGGACAATAATTCTAAGCTTTCTGGAATGGGAACAATTAAGCTAGGACTATAAGATACATCTAACTTGTATCTAAAGAAAAAGAGAGAACATTTTATTGTTTTTATTTTTGAGGGGTGGGAAAACCTATAAAAATTTTTTTTTCTTGGATTTTCAGAAAATCATTTTCATGGATGAATGGGAAATAAGTCAACATAGATCATTATATATTTTTAGGTTATTGAATCTCTAAAAATTCAATACTCTGAGAGAACAATTGTCAACCTGAGTTTGAGACACAGTGCTATTTACAAAACCATGTTTATGAACATTGTTTCAAAGATTAGCCAGCCTACAAAACCAAGAAGGGTAAAATCCTACCCAACATGCTTTCGAAAAAAAAAAATTGCAATCTCTAAGCCACAAATTAATTTTTCCTTATCTCTCTCTGAGGCTGGCAGTACAAATAAGGATACTAGATTTTACACTACTTTGTCAAATTAATCTTCATATCTCCAGTAGAGGACTGATCCATAGTAGATACTCCATAAATATTTGTTGGCTAAAATAGAGGGACTATATTATTTTGTTATTTTTTTAGACATAAAATTTATGATGCTCTGTTACTTAAATTTGGAATTGTTTAACGAAAAATGTAATGGAACTAATTATTTTCATCTTGATAACAGCATTTGTGAGTAAAAAAAAGAAAGAAAAATTATAATCTCTGTGATCTTATAATTTGATTGCTTAATACCTAAAGGTAGCAAATAATCCCTCAATAAAAGTTTCTTTCAGTTAGGAAAACTTTCGTTTTGGCAAACAAAAATTAGGCTACTATTTTAATAACTAAGAAAACCAAACTTGTATCTAAAAACAAAATTAATGTATCACATCTCAATATGATTGATAACATCCTGGAATTAATTCGAAATGTGTACATTATTACATGAATACTTCAACCTTATGTGAGTTTATTTCTCTAAGGTTCAGGCTCTGTCGCTGGAAGCTTGTCTAAAGATAAAAGTGTCAAATGACAAAAGTAAGATACATTTGTCAATCGTAACGTAAACCTAAGACATGAGAGTAAAATATCTCCATTATGTAAGGAATACATCGTGAGAGGAGTCTGTTTACAGGACATAGAAAAACATCTTTGCCAAAGTTTATGTAACACTGGATTATGGATTTCCATAAGCAGGAAGCTGTTTGAAGATGGACCAGCTCCCACTAGCCTATTATGTGATCTACCCTCCGAAGGAGCAGTGTGTCTGTTAGTGACCTCTCCTCTCTGCCATCTTTCCCAGAGGGCAGAGTGCAAATATCCTCTCAACTCATTCATTCTTAGCACAGTCTGACCCAAGTAGGCTCTCAGTAAAAGTTATTTAAATTCCTTGGTTCTGAGGATACTGTGAAGCTTTGAATTGTTAAGAATGCTTAAGATGAATGACTAAATGTTTAATTTAATTTTGCTTAAGGCACTAGATTTACAAAGCCATTAACCCATATTTAAAAAGAGCTTCTCCACTTAGTGATTTTGTTGAATTGTCAGTCAGCTCTAATCACTAGCCAGAAGGAAAGCTGAGTCCCAAAGAACGGGAGTGAAGATGAATTCTTTATGGGGCTGATTTCTCTCTCTCATAAAACGGGTTGTGAAAATATCCCTAGTAACTGGATCAGTGACCCTTCTCAGCACGTTTTAGTTGCTATTGGTAGAAATTTTGAAAGTCTTTTTTTTTTTCCTTTGTAAATGAGAGGGGAAAGGCTTTTTGAAAAAGCATGACAAAACAATTTACATTTTGAAAGCTTACTATGTTGCTGCTTTTTTTTTGCCCCTTTGATCCTTTTGAAATTATGCATGATTTTTTCCTTAAGTATGTAAGAGTATATTTGTAGTAATTATTATTTTTTTTCAAATTAGAGAATTCAGAGGAATAAAAAAAAAAACCCAGCAAACATCAAGGCAAACCAAACATAAAAGAACAATACAAAACAAAATGACAGCATCAAAATCTACATAGCTGTATTTGACAAAATTCAACAGGAAATGGACAGGATGGATTCAAGGTTACTTTCTTCTCAGGGAAAATCATGGCCTGTAGTAAAACGTACTAGTATACTTAGTTACCAAATGTTGACAGATAACTATAATACTTTTTCTCCCCAGAAGCACACCTCTGTTATGAAAAAATTACCATTAGATATTTTGCATCACAGGTATTTTCACAGTATTGATGAAACAAGTAAAGAGTTGACAGGAGCAAGCTTGTGAGCTGGCAGGATGGAACAAGCAGAGTTACAGGAGCGAGCTTCTGGGCTACCAAGAATGAGCTAAACATTAACTGCTTGGCTCTGACTCCCCTGGCTAGCACTGCACCTGCAAGCAGACAAGGACCTTACATCCACCATAGGTGGGAACAGTTCCCAATCATAACAGCTACCCCCTGCATACTAACAAACACCCATCGTAGATGGGAACAGGACAGTTCCCAAGAGAAGACAATTGTAACAGTAGCCCCCCTGGTAAGCTGACAAGCACCCTACATCCTGCTTGGAAAAATATAAAATCCCAGCACTCCTTCTCATCAGTGCAGCTGTCGCTCTGAGGCTCTACCCTGGCACAACTCCATTTGCCAGTGTCTCTCTTTTATCCCTCTGTCTCTGCAGCTGTCTCCATCAGACTGCCCGGGCAAAACTTCTGCCAGTCCCAAACAGATCTTTCTCTTTCTCTCTCTCTCTCTCCCTCTCCCTCTCCTTCTCCCTCTCTTCCTTCCTCCCTCTGACTTTCAATAATTTTCTTTCCTTTTTTAAAAAAAATTTCGACCCATTTTATTTATTATCTCAATAAATCTTTTCTTAGTCTTGTAGAGTCTCATAAATACTTTTACATTCTGTGAATGACCAGGGGTTAATTCTACACCAAGACAGGTATTAATTAGCCAGTTCTGGACTTGAACTAATCAGTAAACAATCATAAATGTCTAGGTCCAATTATCAATCATATAGAATGACTTTCATTTCCATTTTCATTAACAGGGATGAAAAAGAATATAATTCAACCAGGCCTAAAACTGAACAATTTCAAAAAACATAATAGAGAAAGAAAAGAGAAAACCGACAGAGTTGTCACTGAATATAGTCTCAGAAGCCTAAAGTTTACTCCTGTGAATTCTTTGTTCATGATATTATACATTTTAAAGTACAGTAATTGTGCTGGTCATTTATATATTAATTATTTTTGTTGGTTTACTTGAATGCAATTTTATGGACTTTTAAAATATTATAGTATGTGTTCCTATATATAATGAGAAAATAATCTCAATGTTTTGATATATTCTTTCTGTCTTTACATATTTATGTGCAGACCTATATGCCAAACACTTAGCCAGCTGCTAAGGTTTGATACTGTTCCTGCCCTTAACTCTTGATTGGCAGGGGTCAACTAACTTTTCCTAGAAAGGCCCAAGCAGCAACTATTTTAGGCTTTGCTAGCCACATATGAGCTCTTAGTCAGCCACTCCAGTTTCTAAAAGCAGCCATAGAAAATATACACACATTTATTAAGGAGGCTGTCTTTTCTCTATTGTACGTTTTTGGCTCCTTTGTTAAAAATTATCTATCCAAAATTTATCTGTTTATGTGGTTTTTTTTCTGGGTTCTCAATTCTATTCCATTGGTCTGTGTGTCTGTTTTTCTGCCAGTACCATACTGTTTTGATTACTGTTGCCCTGTAGTACAAGCTGAAGTCAGGGAGTGTGATACCTCCCAGCTTTGTTCTATTTTTTTTCTTAGGATTGCTTTGGCTATTTGGGGTCTTTCCTGGTTCCATACAAATCTGATTATTTTTTTGTTCTATTTCTTTAAAAAAAATGCCATTGGGGTTCTGATGGGGATTGCATTAAATCTGTATATTGCTTTGAGTAATATGGTCATTTTAACTATGTCACCCCAATAACCTTTAATTAAAAATAAGAGAGACAAATATTAAAAAAGAAAATATATGAACAAATGGGCATGACTACATTCCAAGAAATTTATGGACACTAAAACGTGAATTTTACATAGGTTCCATGTGGCATAAAATACGCTCCATGGGTTTTTTTTTTTTTTTAAATCATTTGGAAACCATCTAAGGGCTGTACAAAAACAGCACCTAGCTGAATGTAGCCTTTGGGTTGGAGTTTGCTAATGTTTGATCCATAGCATTAAAAAAGGGAAGTTTTTCTGACATGATTCATATTTCTACATAATATTCCCCTATCTTCTGAAGTCTCATAGGCCTTTCTCTTTGAAAAATTTTAAGGATTTATGGTCAAGTTTTTATTTCACAGAAAGATATTTATTATTGGCCATCTTAGTATACTTGGCTCCAAACTGATGTAATTGATTCTAGGAAATGGAAGAAAGCAGAATAAAACGGAACATTTTATAGTTGGCCGGGGAGCGCTACTGTAATTTCTGTGGTCTCCATTTGAAAAAGAAGTACGGCAATATAAGAAAAACAGTTTTCAAAGCGAAGGCAACCAATAGGTATCAATAAAAGAAACCCCCGCTCCTTCAAACAATGCTTTGCTACACCGTGTCAACATTCTTGGCACAAATTCTACAATTAAAATATTGGCGTATGGGGGGGTTTTCATTCATAGGGATGCTATATATTTTAATTTAAATGAGCCACTAAACTCAGGTCAGTATATGACCCATGAAGAAAGCTGAGGCTGACTACTGGAGTAGCCTATCCAGGAACACACCTGTAGTTTCAAACCCATATTCTTTCTGATTCCACCATTAATGCTCTTTTCACTATAAACTGACTCCAAGGATGGAGGTACATTTATACTTTCTCAGAAAGACTAGGAAACTAAGCATCTTTGCCTCTAGTTCACAAGTAATTAGTAATGATTTAATTGGAATGGAAAGTGTCTTCACTGCATTGATAAATAATTAACACCAATACAGAAACAGCTTTGCTCTGGTTGAAAATTGTGCAGATAAAGCTTTCCACAGAAGCAGTTTAACGAGTGAAAGTGTCTTGCCTAAGTATTTCTTAGTTCTATGAGCATGGAAGTACTAGGTGTATTTGCTCTATGGTGTCTGAAGCTAGGGAAGCATTTGCTGTATTTGGGTTTAAAATGGCATTCATGTTTAAATTGGCGACTGAACTAGATGACATCTAAGGTTCATTGCAATGATAATGCTTTGGAAATGGAGCCATAAAGTCACCTCCCTAAACACACACATATACTTTCTTTCCTCCCCTTAAACATATAAATGAGGTTATTACATGTATGATGACTAGTTATTACAGCTTAAATATTTTAAGCTTTCATTCATACAATGAATAAAAGTCTTATTCTGCTAGTAATCTCCCAAGTTTATGGTATACAAAAGTATTCATTTATGTGTTAAAATCAAAACACCTAACAACAAAAGAAAAAAAAAGTAGCCAAACATAGCCAAGTTCCATCGCCAAACATAATGTTTTATCGCCTAACATAAATATTAGAAATATTTATATAATGAAATTAGAACTCTTTGTTTTAGAATATTTAGAATATGCACAAAAGTATTTGGTACTAAGGATTTACCCACCTTCCATATGTATCTGCTCTGGAATACAATGAGATAATTTCCTACAACGGAATTTACTTTTTAATAAAACAGATTGTGGGTGTGAAATCTGCATTTTCCTGTTAAAAGAGTAAATAAAAATAAAGACAGATGTAAAATAAGACCTGGAATATAAATGTCCTACTGGCCCAAATGACTTCTTCATACTTCTGAACATCTTTGCTGGTAGCAGGGCTTCATTTGAGGAGTACTTGTTGATTTTATACTACTCTTGTGAATAATGAAAATTAGTACAGGACAGACTTATTTATACTTTTTATCATTTCATTCGAGGTTTTCAAAGAAACTAATGAATCAAGGCAGGAAAATGTATTCAGGATGAGGGAAAACGAAACAGTCAATATTTTCATTGTTCGTTTAATTGCCACTGTAATGCATATACTACTAAGTCATGTGCCTGGATGCAGCTCTACATTCTACCTGTTGAATATCTTCATGTTTCCACTTAATATTTGGTACCATTAATCAACTGCTAAGTACTTAATAAACATAAAAATATGGCTGTCTTTCTTCCGTCTTAAGTTGGCTCTTTCCATAAGAAGAGGGAGAAAAGCTGTACCAAGGTGATTGGAGCCTTTTCTTAGTTCCCATCTGTCTGAGTGGTGAGCTCTGCAGCACAAAATGCATTAAATTTACTCTATTATCTGCCTTTCTACTGTAGGCAGGTTAGAAGACTGATTAAATTATCCACACTTCTACAAAGTACAGTAGCACTTACCACTTCCTGACTTTACAAACATACAGTATTTTAAGTTCCTCCATTAAGAAACGTCATTCATTTAGTAGCCTAAAAATATGAATGTCCATAGCTTCATTTAAGTTTTCAAATACATATTCTACAATCAGGAAAAAATAAGTCATTTTCCTGTATCTTCCAACCTTACACACACTAGTGGTTGAACCAAGAAAATATAAAACCTTCATCACATAATTAAGTATACTGGAATACTTAGGTTTTCCAAATCTAAAAAAAAAGGGGGGGAAGGGTAGGATTTAATATAAAAATTTAAATATTTGGACACAACTATTTTTTAGTTCTCCTTAAGCAGATATAACATTAAAAATATATGTAGGTATCTTTCTCCAGGTAAGACAACAATAACTTTTGACACATGTTTGTAATTTTAAGATTCAAATCTGGAACTTTTTGGTCTTTTTTTACATTAACAAAACATTTTATGCAAGCAGCAAAATTCTGGTAAACTTAAAAATAGCTCAGTTTGCGATTCTTGTCAGATCAGCTCTATATGATTAAGTACATGGGTATAAAATCTCCCTACCTCAGGTCGGATCTGTGTGAGCATATTGTCTAGTTAGAAACACATAATCAGAAGTCATACACCTTAAAAATAAGATTAGCATCTGTTGGATGCTTTATCCCTGAGGCTTGTTTTTCCCCCGCCCAAGTTCAACATGGATGTTAAAATGAGTTGGAAAATAATCTCCTATCTTTCCAAACATGATTGTGGAGACATTGGGGAGAAGGTGCCCTGACAGGTAAGGTGTTAAATTCAGCAGGCTTATCTACCTCTGGGCGCCTGCTGGTTTGCCAAGCAAGCCTTCTAATGCTAATTCGATATCCCAGTGGGGACACACCTACTCTGAAGAGATATTTCCCAATGTAAATGATTGCGTTGATCTTATGGCCCACAAATTGATCTCCTGTGACTTTCAGCAGTATGAGTCCGCCTCCCTCAAAGTGAGCGATTTTTTTCTTTTTTTTTTTTTTTTTAAAGCTGGAGGGATAATTTGAAAGTCGTTCATTCTTTAGGAAAATGTGGCAACAACTGAAACGCCCCCTTTTGTCTCGCATGTTGTTCTTTACGTTCACATTGATGTTGCATTTGACTTTATGTGACTCTTAGCGGTACTGGTTGTTCCTACTGAGATTTTTCTGTTCACTTCAGATGGAGGTTCTAATCACCTGTGTTTTTAATGGTGTCATCTGTCCTATTACCTGATGTTCTGATGATTACATATAGGCTCCCGGACACGCACTGGGTAAAGTCTGAAAGATGATCACCAAGTACACACGGGGGAAGGACTTCCGGGAATTATTGCTCTGCTCAGCACAGGTAGACAATGTCAGACTACTCAAGCTTTTGAATTATAAGAGGATTTGGGTTCTTATCCCAGGAACAATAGGAAGTCAAGGGTTTTTAGCAGGGAGTGACACAATCACATTTTCATTTGAAAAGATTATTCTGGCTGAGTATAAGGAATTTCTTAATGATTTGGATTGCTTGGAGAAAGAGCAAAAATAGGGGGAAAGGAGTTGTAAGCTGATCTCTCCCTGCCGAAGTATCTACAGAAAAGATTTTAGTGGCTAAGTAGCATTTTACCTTGGTGAATTTAATCTACTGCCTAGCTTTGCAGAGTCAGAAACAAGTTGATTGAAATCAGTTCTTAAGATGGAGGTTTTATTCAAAATCCATGAAATCTCAACACTAAAGAAAAAGCAAAGAAGCAATTCTTGTTTCTATTCACAGATGAAGAAACTAAGGCTCAGATACAGCAGGTAGTTTTCCCAAGTGACAAAGTTAGTTAACCCCAGCTACTGTTAAAAAAATAAAAAAACAAAAACAAAAAAACGCTCAGTGTATTTGGGAGATGAATTATTCACGGGCTTTTCTAGAGTTTCTGGGAGAGAAAGGCCTCCTATGTTCAATAAAAGGTCCACTCCAGTCTGCCAGACACTAATATGTCAACTTTAACACACTCCCCAAGGAAAAGGCAACGTTTTATTCCCAAGGAATTACATTTTATCTAAAAATTATTGACTTTTTAATAAAAACTCCAAATGTTTTCTCTTGGGTGTACAAGTTTTATAATTTTCACTAACATGGAAGATTCACATTAGCCAAATTCTGCATGTCTGATTCAGATGCTTCTGTAAGTGTAGAATGAGTAGTTTCTCATGCTATGGAATACAAGTGAGTGAAATGTCTCATCTATTAATAGCCATGTCTACATCAAGTCCCTGTCTGCAGGGTAAATAGCGTCTTCACCTAAAGCTACTTTGCTTAAAGTAAAGAGAGGGTCACTGTACAATCGACTCATTTTTCTTGCCTTTTGTGATCTTCGACCTACATTATCTATTACAGGGAAATCAGTTCAATACTTTTCATTCTATAAATTTCCAAGAACTGTCTACAGGCCTTGAACTGCTGTGCCAAGTGCTGCAGAGGATCTGAATGTTAGAGAAAAATTGGGTGAAAATCATTCGGAAATCAGGTGCCAAGTAGTTGCTGTCACCACTCTGCAGGAAGCCATCAGCTGCAGGGACATCCTCAGAGCCTGTGGGAAGGGTGGGAATGGAAGATGCAAGGGGGATCACTTGCTAGTCCAGATGGCACAAAAGTGTACCTGCTCAGAAGACGAGCAATGCCACCACTCAGACGACCTGTACCCCCCTCGGTGATAAACTGAGTGGTCAAATCCTACCAGACTTCCTCTACGGATGCAGTAATCATCCTTTAAGAAAGTTAACCTCATGAATGACTGGGGAATGTACTATCAATGTAACAGTGACATGTCAATTCCTTTTAAAAAGTAAACATGGAGAACATCAGATAATCCATGGGCTTCGTTTTGGCATTTTGGTTGCCAGGAACTGAATTCAGTTTTATCTCAGTGGATTGTTTGCTACTGAAACTGGAAGCTAGAAGAATACAGTTCAAAATTGGAAGATCAGGGATCACGTTACAACTGTTCCATTTGTTAAGT